>NC_090449.1:376777170-378150273 GCF_031143425.1 Pleurodeles waltl
GACTCATACTCCCATATGGAATCCTTGTCTCCAAAGTTAATGGTGCACAAATGATGTACTACAAAAGTGGCATATATCACTCTATGAACATTATGATGGAATCCAGACACCTCAATATACCAGTCTGGAGGAAGAGTAGGCCTTTTCTTCAGGGTTTGGAAGGAGCAGGAGTGGTCGAAAATAGAGTAGGAAGGTTGGATGTGGTGAGTGTATGAGGTGTGTAAGAAGGGTAGGGTAAAGATGTAGTTGCATTAGTTGTGGCTGAATGTTTATTTTGCTGGTGAGTGTGTGTCTGAGGTGCCATAGTAATGTTTAGGCCGGGGAGTAGAGATCCACTCCGTGAAGTAGCACAAAGTTCCCAAATTCCATATTCTGGAACAGAGCAGAGTTTGTTCACACATGCAAGTTTGGGTTTTGGCACTCTAATGTGAATGGCAAAATACTCCTGGACTGCTTGCAAGCATCTGCAAGACTTTTCAATTGGTCATGCTTCTTCCGGCTGTGGGCACAAGACTTTCACTCACGCTGCTTCCAGCCATGACAGAAGCATAAAAAGTCCCTATTGCGGGCAAGAATGCACCTGGACTCATAGTTTTACTCAAGATACATCTAAATGTTGTTAAAAAGTGTTTGAGTGGATCTTCTTCTCCAATGGACCCTTCAAGTTGTTTTTTAGTTTGAAATGCTTTTTTGTCAAACAGGAAGGAACTGCCTCAGAGACTCCAACGTCTTGCTCCTCCCAGTGCTATGTCCATCTCCTGGTCACTTTTCACTTGGATTTCATGGTGGAAGGTTCTTTCTCTTTGTCCCCTGGATCTATCTTTAGTTTTAAAGACTTTGTATTTGAAAAGTCACAAAAATACGTTTTAAAAAAGCTATTGAATAAGGGTGTTGTATGTTTGCTTGGGCATGCACCAGTATTTCTTTGTACTTTAATTTGATTTTACAATTTTTATAGTGGTGGGTGGCCTGGAGTTTAGGTATGGGCCTAGTTATTTATTTTGCATATCACTGATTTTTCACATTTTGTGAAGGAAAATTGTTGCCCAGCTCAGTACCCTTTCTACATGTTTGTAACATTTGCAATAATATTTTACTATGTGGCCTAGATATCCAAAGGACCATCTAGCCAGAAAGCCTAGTACTGGTAGTCATCAGTGCATGAACTAAATGTTTCAGTAATACATGTTTTGAAAATGTCATTTAGGCCAGGGATGGCATTCGATTAAATTAAAAATAATGGGTCTATTTTGCATTTCATTTTTTTGCAATAAGTGTATCAGTCATGTGGTAATATTTTATGGCATAGGAAGATGTGTGTACTGTTGTTGTGAACTTTCTAAACTGAGTTTATTTTCCTGTTTGCATTGCTGAATTAATGCTAGTGTGTTCTTCTGTGGCATCACCATGCCTCCTTATGGCCTGTGGGGAGAGTGCACAAGCACTGGTTAGCAGTACTAAAGTGTCAGAGCCCTAAGACCAACAAAAGGGAATTCTGCAAAATTGGAGGCACGCAGGGCAAACGGCTGTCAGGTCTAACTAACTAATTGTATATGTGTGTGCTTGTGTTTGTGATTGTCCATCATTTGTCCTTGTTCCCCATGTCTTGTGGCCAGTGGCCATTTTGTGTAGTCTATGTCCTCAGGCTTGCATGTGTTCTTTGATCTCCGTGCCTCCTTCTTCGCAGTTGTTGTTTGACCAAGTGTCAGACAGCCATTTTGTGCATTCAGCCAGTGTCCCTTTGCTATGGGCTTGCATATGTTCTTTGCTTGCCATGCCTCCTTGCTTCTTGCTGTTGTTTGATCATGTGCTTGGCAGCCATTTTATGCACACTATCAATGTTCCTTTCCATAGCCCTTATGTTTTCTTTCTTTGTTTGTCATGCCTCCCTGCTCCTTGTTGTTGTTGTTTGACCATGTGGCTGGCAGTCATTTTGTGCATGCAGCCAGTGTTGCTTTGCCATAGGCTTGCATGTGTTCTTTCTTTGTTTGCCATGTCTCCTTGCTCCTTGTTGTTGTTTGACCATGTGGCTGGCAGCCCTTTTGAACATCCAGCCAGAGTTGCTTTGACATAGTCTTTCATGTGTCCTTTCTTTATTCCCCAAGGCTCCTTGCTTCTTGTAGTTGCTGTTTGACCATGTGGCTGAAGCCATTTTGTGCATGCAGCTGGTGTTCCTTTTTCATAGGCTTTCATGTCTTCTTTCTTTGTTTGCTATGCCTCCTTGCTCTTTGTTGTTGTTGTTTGACCATGTGGCTAGTGACCATTTTGAACTAGCACACGAGGTGTGTGGGGCATAGCAAGAACAGGCCTCTTATAGCCTATTTAGGCTAAGAGTACGCCAGTTAGGTGATTGCCTTCACAGACAAGAAAGTGGCAGTTAAGTGTGTGAGGGAGTTCCCTTTATGGACTAGATGGTCTCACACACATTATAGTGTCATGCTTCATCATATGACCACCTAGACCCACACATGTAAGATAGTACTACCTGGGCGGACTCAACCTCATTGTTAAATGAACTCTGAGGGAGTGCTGAAATTTTATCTTCCTGGATAAAACAAGGTATCCAGTTGAAAGGTGGAAAATATAATATAACATTGCCTTACAAATCAACTATTAGATATAGTATTTTAATTGAGGCGTTTGAAGGTAAGATTAAAAGAACAATAAGGACACATTTGAATATCCTGAGTAAAAGTGTCTGAAAGAAATGGGGACCAACATGGTTCTGCCCTCTCTAAGAGCCTAAGCAGTCTGGGGCATTCTTCTGGGTCACGGATCCCTAATATATGAGGGGCTATATAAATATACTAGCCAGTAAGCAGATTAATTTAAAATGCACACTGGGGCTACCTGAATACACAATAAAGGTATGGCCTAGGAGGAGAAAAGAAATAGATAAGGAATCAAACACTGAAATATATTGTGTATGTGCCACATCACTCCACATCACTGTATACTAAAGTGTTAAAAGTATGCAGGAGATAGTGCACACATTCATGCAAATATTAATTAAGCATTTGAAATGGACTATTGGTCCGTCATACTAGGGGAAAGAAAAAGACCAGGGGGAGGTTTCTTACCCTATGAAGACAGGGTGGTTGGCCTCAAGTCTGGGAACATGCAGACGGGAGTTGCCCCTTATAGTCACACTCTACAGGAAAATAGTGTTTAAAAGTAAGCAGAAGGTCACACATAATAAAGTAAGGAGTTGTAGTTGAGAGTCATAAATAATTCATTTAGATGGTGGAGCTCAAAGTCTACGTAATACTCATAGGTACTAAGATGTCACTTAAGGGTGACAGTAGTTTGGATGAGTGTAACTAGACAAAAACAACAAAGAATATATAAGACACACAAACACAAAGGATGACTTATCTTATCTTTGGTCAGATCTGTTGTGTTCCCAATGAGGGTGGGAAAAAATGTGGGTAGACTTACTACTCCAAAGGCGGCATCTCGTCTTTAAACCTAAGCGTTCCATGTCCCAGCTGCTTGCTCATAAATGATGGGGGGTGGCACTCTTATGTAGGACTCCAATTGTCAGTGCTTCGAAAGTAGTCGCAGAACACCCTCGTGTGAGGGGTGCGGTCATGACATGAGGCCCGGACGCCCAGGCCCCTGGGAAGTGTAGTCGTCAGGGAGATGTGGGCACCTTCCTGGAATGTGGGGCCGGGGCCTGGGCTCATGGGAAATGTAGTCCGTGAGCTCCAGGCGGCCTAGCCATGTGCTCCACAGTCGGGAAAGTGGAAAGAGTCAAACGGAAGGGGGGAAGGGGAGTGGAATGAAGAGGCAGAGTGAAGAAAACATAAAGGGGTGAAGAGAGAGGGTGGGGGGAAAGAAGGAAGAAAAAGGATGGAGGAGGGAAAGAATCCCAGCAGAGGACAATGAAAACAGAGAAGAATAGAGTAAGCAGAGGAACAAGGAGTGGAGTGGAGGGGAGGAGTGAGAAATGGGCAGAGATGTGAAGGTGAGAAAAGAAAGGAAAGGCAGGAGGCAACAAAGGCGAATAAAGGAGGTGGGGGAGGGGTGGGATGAAGAGAGAGAAAAAGAAAGGGAAAGAGCCTGGGAGGTGGCTACTGTCAGGGAACTGAGGAAAATGAAGAAGAGTCAAGAGAGAGTGAAAAAGAGAAAAAGTGTATCTCGAAGCATGGACCTAAAGAGAGGAGGAGAGAGATGATTTGCGGTGGGATTGAATCCCAGTGAAAAGTAAAATGAGAACACAGAACAATAGAGTAAACAGAGGAACAAGGGGTGGAGGGGAGAGGGGGGAACGGGGTTGTTTTGGGGAAAAAAGGGAGTAAGGGCTGTGGAAAAGGATTGCTGGTGGTTATTGAGGAAGATCATACATACAGGGTAAGCCATTGGATCTCATCATTGAGTCCTGTGGTGTCAGTGTGTAATCTCCAGACCCATCTCTGTTCGTAGTATAACAATTTTTGTTTCATATGTGTTGTTGAGTTATTTATTTTGTCTGTGACGACCCATTCCATATCGTCGGGGGAGTGGTTGCTTCGAATGTAGTAGTCTGTTAGTCTGGTTGCGTACTGTCGCCATCTGATGGTGCTTCTGTGATCACATATGCATGTGCCTATTCTCCTAGTGGTTATGCCAATGTACATGAGCTGGCAGAGGCATTTGATCATATAGATCACATTCTTGCTGTTGCAATTAGGGAGTGTTCTCAAGTCCCATGGGATTTGTAGACCAAGTTCCAGTGTGGTGACTCTTTTTGTAAACCGGCAAAAACTACAGTTATCACACTGGAAATGTCTAGTAAGGCGTGGTATCTGCCACAGTGTAGATTGTTTATTCATAGGAGTCCAACCGCGTGGGCGTGTATAAACTACCAGATCATGGATACTTTTAACTTTTTTGAAAGCATTGAGTAGAGGATCCAAAGGTAGTCCCCTAGAAGTCAAAATCTTCCAGTCCTCATTGATTATCTTTTGTACTTTTTTAGAAAGTGTCCTTCTTTTTGGTTTGTTGGGACGGTTGAAACAACTGGTCCCTATGACTGTAATGTGCCCTTTTCTCTGTTTTTTTAATACGGTAGGCGGGATATCCTTTCGCACCAAGTTTGTTGGTGAGTTTTTTTGCATGTTTGATGTAATATGACACTTCAGAACAATTGCTGCGTAGGTGGAGAAATTGGCCCACTGGCAAATTCTCCTTCAGAGAATGTGGGTGAAAGCTCTGAAATTGAAGGAGGTTGTTCCGGTCTGTAGGTCTGTAGAGGACTTCAGTCTTCAAGAAACCATCCTTCCCATATGAGAAAACCTAGAAACAGGAGTTCTGTGCCACCTTTAGTTGAAGTAAATCTCAGGTAGGGATTTAGGGCATTTAGCCAGTCCACAAATAATGTTGCTTCATGTCTTGTTCCTGTCCAGATCAGGAGGATGTCATTAGTGTATTGTTTCCATAGTTTGATATGCTCAAAGTAGGGGTTTTCTTCAAGCAGGATATGTTGTCTCTCAAAATAATCTACATAGTGACAGGCGAAGACTAGGGGTGAATATGCTGGCCATTGATGTTCCGTGCACTTGTAGGTAGTAATTGTTTTTGAACTCAAAAAAAGTTTCTTGTTAGAGCTGTATGGGCAAGGTCAAGTATGAACTCAGGTGGTGTTATTGAGTTCCATATACCGTTATTGAACAATTCAAACATAACCTCAAGGGTTGCTTCCTGCGGTATATTAGTATACAGAGACCCTATACCCAGAGTTATCAGACACTCAGGGCCTGATTCTAAGCTTGGCGGGCGGCAGGAGCCGCCCGCCAAGCGGGAACCGCCAGAAGACCGTACCGCAGTCAAAAGACCGCAGCGGTCATTCTGGGTTTCCCACTGGGCTGGCGGGCAACCGCCAAAAGTCCGCCCGCCAGCCCAGTGGGAAACACCCTTCCCACGTGGAAGCCGGCTCCGAATGGAGCCGGCGGAGTGGGAAGGTGCGACGGGTGCAGTTGCACCCGTCGCGAATTTCAGTGTCTGCAAAGCAGACACTGAAATTCTTTGTGGGGCCCTCTTACGGGGGCCCCTGCAGTGCCCATGCCATTGGCATGGGCACTGCAGGGGCCCCCAGGGGCCCCACAACACCCCATACCGCCATCCTGTTCCTGGCGGGCGACCCGCCAGGAACAGGATGGCGGTATGGGGTGTCAGAATCCCCATGGCGGCGCAGCAAGCTGCGCCACCATGGCGGATTCCCATGGGCAGCGGAAAGTCGGCGGTACACCGCCGGCTTTCCGCTTCTGCCCGCGGCTGTACCGCCGCAGTCAGAATGCCCGGCGGAGCACCGCCAGCCTGTTGGCGGTTCTACCGCCGACCCCAGCCCTGGCGGTATTTACCGCCAGGGTCGGAATGACCCCCTCAGTTTCCTTATCAAAGTCCAACCCATTAATTAAGTGGAGTACATCTTTTGTGTCTTTAAAATAGGTTGGTATCTTTTTTACAAAGGGTTGGAGAAACGTGTCACAAAATTGTGACAGGGGCTTTAAGATAGACCCTATCCCGGATACTATTGGTCTCCCGGGAGGAGGATGTTTGTTTTTGTGTATTTTTGGCAGATTGTAGAAGTAGAGTGTTTAAGGATTTGCTTGTTTCAGAAAAGCTGCCTCATGTTTAGTGATCCAACCATTGTCTTGTCCTTTAGATATTAAGAAGGCTAACTCTTCTTGGATCTCAGGGGTAGGATCTCAAGAAAGTTTATTATAGTGATGGCTGTTCCCAAGCAGATGTATAAACTCCTCATTATACATTGTTGTGGGCATTATCACTGTGGCATCACCTTTGTCTGCTGGTTTGAGAGTTTCCGTGATGTTTGAGGTGAGTCCCCGTAGCGCTGCTAGTTCCTGGGTGCTAATGTTTTGGAAATTCTCTGAGGGAGCCTCTCTTATGGTGTCAATTTTATGACTGACTGATTTTTCAAAGCCTAAAACCTCAGGTGGCATTTGGTTGCTGGAAGGGCTGAATTGGACTTCAGTCATAGACCGGTATTTTTGTCTGACCCTATATTGGTGATAGGATGTTCAAGGAAGAAAGTCTTGAGTCTTACCTTACGGAAGAACTCTGCTAACTCAATTCTCAGTTTGAAGATGTCTAATATAAGGGTAGGGACGAAACCAAGACCCTTCTCTAAGGCTCTTATCTCTTTTTCATTTAGATTTCTATCACTCAGGTTAATAACTGTGTTTAACCTGCTGGTCAGATCTTGCTCGTGCTGGGGGTGTTTTCTTTTTGGATCTCGGTCTCTATTGATTTTTCTATTGATCTCCAACTGACTCCCTTATTTTTTTCCTCTCCTTCTTTCCTGGCCTCTTTCTAAAAAAGGAGCATTTGGATAAGCCCAGGATACAGGGGGAGGGTACATTGGTGTCTGGAAGTGAGTAGGAGGCCCTACCTAAGGATGTGTCTGAGGTGATGGAAGAATTGGGGACATAGGGGGTTATTCCAACTTTGGAGGAAGTGGTAATCCGTCCCAAAAGTGACGGTAAAGTGACGGATATACCACCAGCCGTATTACGAGTCCATTATATCCTATGGAACTCGTAATACGGCTGGTGGTAAATCCGTCACATTTGGGACAGATTACCATCTCCTCCAAAGTTGGAATAACCCCCATAGTCTTCCTTAGTAGATGGGTATATTTTCTCAAGTGTGAATTTTTGCAGGTCCTTCTGAAATTTTGAATTTTTTTATTGTGTTATGTATTCTTTAAATTTGTTGATGGTCTTATTTGTTTATTGTAACTTTTTTTTAAAAGATAATGGGGGTGATAAATACCGCTCCGCGGTCGGAAGACCGCTGAGGGTATTCTGGGTTTTGCACTGGGCTGGCGGGCGACCGCCAAAAGGCCACCCGCCAGCCCAGTGCAAAACTACCTTCCCACGAGGACGCCGGCTCCGAATGGAGCCGGCGGAGTGGGAAGGTGCGACGGGTGCAGTGGCACCCGTCGCGAATTTCACTGTCTGCAATGCAGACAGTAAAATTCTTTGTGGGGCCCTCTTACGGGGGCCCCTGCAGTGCCCATGCCATTGGCATGGGCACTGCAGGGGCCCCCAGGGGCCCCACGACAACCCATACCGCCATCCTGTTCCTGGCGGGCGAACCGCCAGGAACAGGATGGCGGTATGGGCTGTCTGAATCCCCATGGAGGATTCAAATGGGCAGCGGAAAACCGGCGGGAGACCGCCGGTTTTCCACTTCTGACCGCGGCCGAACCGCCACGGTCAGAATGCCCTGCGGGGCACCGCCAGCCTGTTGGCGGTGCCCCCGTCATTTTAGCCCTGGCGGTCGACGACCGCCAGGGTTAGAATGACCCCCAATGTCATTAGTCCTGTTTTTAGATTATTTTCTGCTGTCTTGTTCTGGATTACTAAGGACTCAGATAGTCTGGTAGCTGTCTTAATAATTAAGACCAACCAGTCTTGTGTACATTTCCAGACGATCATAGACCAGTCTTTTCTGAACTCCCGATCTTCTAAGAAGATCCGTGGTTCCGTAGTAACAATTGGCTGCTGAATTGTTACGCAGCTTTTCTGTCAGGACTGCTCCATGAAGGATAGTTTTAACTTGTGTCCTTTTCAATTCTATTAAGGTGTCTCAATCACCTATTTGGGCCATTGTTTTGGATATTGTGGAGTCTCCTAACAGGGACAGTGCTGATAGGATAGTCAGGACTTCTTCTTCATCATAAGCAATTCCTTCCGCCATGATTAAACCAGTTCTCCCTGTATTATTGTTTGTTCTCTCTGTTAGCTAGGTGTGCATGTAGAGGTGAATTATGTATAACCGTAACTCTTACAGCTTACTGCTGTTGTGAACTACTAAGACACAAAAAGAGAGTATTGGGAGTATTTCAACCCCACACTAACTCCGGAACCCAAGGAACTAGAACACAAAGTATGTGGGGGATGGCAAGAACAGGCCTCTTATAGCCTATTTAGGCTAAGAGTAAGCCAGTTAGACGATTGCCTTCACAGACAAGAAAGTGGCAGTTAAGTGTGTGAGGGAGTTCCCTTTACGGACTAGGTGGTCTCACACACATTATAGTGTCATGCTTCATCATGTGACCACCTAGCCCTACCCAGGTAAGATAGTACTACCTGGGAGGACTCAACCTCATTGTTAAATGAACTCTGAGCGAGTTCCGAAATTTTATCTACCTGGATAAAACAAGGGAACCAGTAGAAAGGTGGAAAATATAATATAAAATTACCTTAGAAATCACCTATTAGATATAGGCTCTCATTACAACCCTGGTGGTCAGTGATAAAGCATTGGTAATACCGGCAACAGGCCGGCGGTAAAAAAAAAAAAGAATTTTGACCATGAAGGAAACCGCCCACACAGACAGCCACTTTAACACACCGACCGCCACGGTGGAAGTAACAAGTACCGCAGCGGTAACTGCCAACAGCCAGACAGAAGACAATGTACCACCCACACTATTATAACAGGCCTATCCGCCACCTTTTCTGGGGCAGTACTAACGACATCAAAAGCACAGCGGAAACAGTACACAGAAGGGAAACGACTCACCCCTGGAGACACAAGGAAGAACCACACCGCCATGGAGCCTGAGTTGCAGGTGTTCCCTATTCTCGTCTATCTCCTTCTTCACCATGAACACCAACACCGGCGAAGACGACCACAGTGAGTACTGCCACCTAGCACACAGGGGAGGGAGGGATGAAAAAGAGAGTGACACACACAACACGCAACACCCCCCCTCCCCACACACAAGCAGATGCAGTAACAGTACATACTCACCCTGTACCCCTCAGGCATAATGCAAGGACAAAAGGAATTGATTAAAGTGAGTGTAATAAGATACAATTGTGGAAAATTGTGCTTCAAAACAAAACAGTATAAACATATATACAAATGGAGGGACACAGCCCAGTCCACAATGTCCGTGGGCCACAGGGCCACATCACATAGGCCAAGGCCCCACTTAACTCCTGCAACAACACGGAGATAACACCACAGGGGCATCAGGTCGAAAATATACTGGCACCTCAGGGGGATGGGGAATTGGGGGCACCTCAGCCGGAAGATGGTACAACACCACTGGTCTTGGAGGGGGCAACATGCCCTGTGTGATGTCCTGGGAGTGCAAGGGCACAGTCTCTCAAGTGGGTGGTTTGCCTACTGCTCGGTCCTGGGGAGTGCAAGGCCACAGTCTCTCAAGTGGGTGGTTTGCCCGCTGCTTGGTCCAGGGGAGTGCAAAGCCACAGTCTCTCTAGTGGGTGGTTTGCCTACTGCTCGGTCCTGGGGAGTGCAAGGCCACAGTCTCTCAAGTGGGTGGTTTGCCCACTGCTTGGTCCTGGGGAGTGCAAAGCCACTATCTCTCAAGTGGGTGGTTTGCTCCCTGCTTGGCCCAGGGAGTGCAAAGCCACAGTCTCTCAAGTGGATGGCTTCTTCCACTGGTTCTGGAGGGGGCCTTGTGCCCAGTGTGATTCATCCTGGCAAGGAGGGGGTGAATGGATGGCTTCTTTTACTGGTTCTGGAGGGGACCTTGTGCCCAGTGTGCTTCATCCTGGCAAGGAAGGGGTGAGTGGATGGCTTCTCCACTGGTTCTGGAGGGGGCATTGTGCCCAGTGTGCTTCACCCTGGCAAGGAGGGGGTGAGTGGATGGCTTCTCCACTGGTTCTGGAGGAGGCATTGTGCCCTGTGATGCAGTACTTGGGGAGTGCAAGGTCACAGTCTCTCACCTGGGTGTCACACTCACAGGATTTGCAGGGTCCAGGACGCACTACAGTCCATGGAGGCAGGACTACACACTGCCCGCTGGTGGTAATGGTTGTTCAATGGTGGCAGTGCTGGTGTCGGTGCTGGCAGTGGTGGGGGAGGCTCCAGCCCTTCCCCTGCAGCCTCGGACGGCTACCCACTAGGGCTGATGGCAGTGGAGCTGGTGGGGATGCTGGCAGTGGTGGGGGAGGCTCCAGCCCTTCCCCTGCAGCCTCGGATGTCTGCCCACTGGGTCTGCTAGCAGTGGTGCTGGTGGCAATGCTGGCAGTGGTGGGGGGAGGTTCCAACTCTTACCCTGCAGCCTCATGCGGCTGCCCACTGGGGCTGCTGCTGGCAGTGGCGCTGGTGGCGGTGCTGGCAGTGGTGGGGGAGGCTCCAGCCCTTCCCCTGCAGCCTCGGACGGCTACCCACTAGGGCTGATGGCAGTGAAGCTGGTGGGGATGCTGGCAGTGGTGGGGAGAGGCTCCAGCCCTTCCCCTGCAGCGTCAGATGGCTGAACCACCATGGTTGGTGTTGGTGGCTCAGATTCAGTCCCAGCACCAGGCCTCCTGTCCTTCCTGCCTGCAGGGGCAGGCCCCTTGCCCTGCCCAGCTGGTGGTGCCTCCTTGCCCTTGGCAGCTGGTGGTGCCTCCTTGCCCTTGGCAGCTGGTGGAGCCTCTCTGCCCTTGGCAGCTGGTGGTGACTCCTTCCCTTTCCCCTTGGCAGCTGGTGCAGGCTGATGGCTGGTTCCCTGGAGCCTCTCCCACCTGCAGTAGTTTCAGACACAACTGTGGCTGTAGACTGGGTGGCTGAGGTGTTAGCCTAAGTTCTAACCACCCTGGCCCAACATAAAGGACGGGGGGAGGGGTGGGGCAGAGGTTATGTGTGGAGAGGAAAAGCTTCTTAGGGACACTGGGTCGGGAAGAGGGTGAAGGTTTTGGGAGTGGAGGAAGAGGAAGTGGTTGTAGAAGGTGCCTGTCTGCTGTGTTTGGGTGCAGGTGCATGTGCTGGATACTGTTGTGAGGTGGATGGCTGTTGGGTGTCTGAGTGCTTGCGTTTGTGTACTTTGGGAGGAGGGGGCACAAACACAGTGGGAGAGGACACAGGGGACGTGTGCATGGATGTGGGGGTGGTGACTGCCAGTGAGGGGTGTGTAGTGATAGGCATGATGGTGATGGGCGAGTAAATGAGGATGTAGTGCATGCAGGTGCGAGTGGAGACACCACTGGTAGGGTGGTGGACGACGACGAGGAGGGGGACACAGTGGAGGCAATGGATGTTGGTATGTCAGCATCTGGATGGTGTTTGTGTGAGTGCCTGTGGGATGATGTGTGGTGCTTGTGTTTGCCTGAACCACTCCTGTGTGTTGTCCTGGGTGCATGCTGGTCTGCCTGTTTGCTTTGGATAGGTTGGGGTTGAGGGGAATGGGACTGGGTAGAGGAAGTTGAAGGGGAAGGCTAGAGACATGGACAATTGCTGCCATCAGGGAGGAGGCCAGAGCCTGGATTGATCTCTGTGGGACAGGACCTGAGGTGCCTGGGGCAAAGGAGATTCCTACCCTCCTAGGTGAGCGGGCACAGGAACCACGCTGAGGGGCTGCTGGGAAGGCGGTGCTGGTATGGGGGTGGCGGTGGCGGTTGTACCTGTAGTTGGGGTGGGCACAGAGGTGTCCGCCTCCACCAGGGAGCTTCCATCAGAGGAGGTATCACTGTCAGAACAGTCCCCTCCTGTCTCTGCTGTGGTGCTCCCCTCACCCTCTGTCCTACTGATGCCCTCACCGTCAGTGGATTTGGCCTCAGGGACCATGTGGGATGCAGCTCCCCCTTTGCCGGTGCCTCTGCTCCTCTGCCAGATGATGCTAATGCCCATAAGGACAGGGTGACAAAACAAAAAGGGGGTAGAGACAAAGGATACAATTGGTCATTGGCTGCACCAACTCCACTGTTGGTGTACACAGCACCCTCACACAGGGAACAGACCTACTCACTATGCAATGCACTACCAGTCACAATCCTATTCACCAGCCCAAGGACAGGAATACCAAACACCAATAGCAGCATACCTGACACCCACACACCCCTGCCCAGTAGTGGATGCCTACTAGCTTTGTAGGAGGTGCTGTTCATCAGCCTCTGACCAACAGGGGACCTACCCTGCAATGTCCGGCCTGGCCTTGGGGCACCCACAGGCCCACATCCCCCACCTGGAGACCACACCAACACGCGCCTTTAGTATATTTGGAAACTGTACTCACCCCATTTTGGCTGCTGTGATGCCCTCAAGCGCCCATCCAGCTCCGGATAGGCCAACGCCAGTATGCTGAACATCAGGGTGGTCAGGGTTGGGAAAAATCCTTTATTACGAGGTCTTTTTAACGAGGTCGTGGTTAACGAAAGCGCAACAACGCTTTTTTTAACCACGACTCTGTTATTTTGTGCCTTAACTACGTATGCGTGGTTAAGGTACAAAGAAGGGAGTTGGCGAAAGAGGAGGACGCAGGTGAAAAGGGGTCGACTAAGGTAAGTGGGGGGTGTTAGGTTTTGGGGTGGGGGTGGGGGTTTTAGGTTTTGGGGTGGGGTTGGTTGGGTGGGGCGTTTTTGGTTTTGGGGAGGGGGTTGGGGGGTCAGGGGGTTTTAGGTGTTGGGGGTGGGGTGTTTTTGGTTTTGGGGAGGGGGTGGGGGGTCAGGGTTTTTTTGGTTTTGGGGCGGGGTTGGGGGGTGGGGCGTTTTTGGTTTTGGGGAGGGGTGGGGGGTCAGGGAGTTTTAGGTTTTGGGGTGGGGTTGGGGGTGGGGTGTTTTTGGTTTTGGGGAGGGGGTGGGGGGTCAGGGGGTTTTAGGTTTTGGGGTGGGGTTGGGGTGTTTTTGGTTTTGGGGTGGGGTGGGGGGTCAAGGGGTTTTAGGTTTTGGGGTGGGGTTGGGGGGGTGGGGCGTTTTTGGTTTGGGGGAGGGGGTGGGGGGTCAGGGGGTTTTAGGTTTTGGGGGTGGGGTGTTTTTGGTTTTGGGGAGGGGGTGGGAGTCAGGGGGTTTTAGGTTTTGGTTTTGAGGAGGGGGTGGGGGGTCAGGGGGTTTTAGGTTTTGGGGTGGGGTTGGGGGGGTGGGGCGTTTTTGGTTTGGGGGAGGGGGTGGGGGGTCAGGGGGTTTTAGGTTTTGGGGGTGGGGTGTTTTTGGTTTTGGGGAGGGGGTGGGAGTCAGGGGGTTTTAGGTTTTGGGGTGGGGTTGGGGGGTGGGGCGTTTTTAGTTTTCGGGAGCGGGTGGGGGTTAGGGGGTTTTAGGTTTTGGGGTGGGGTTGGGGGGTGGGGCGTTTTAGTTTTTGCGGAGGGGTGGGGGGGTGGGGTGAGGGATGTATGGTCAATGGTGCCTATTAGTAATGCTTTTATCAGGAATGCCTTTACAACGAAAATCGTTGTTAAGGCATTCGTGGTAAAATCATTAGTAGTAGCAACGAAGTCGGTGTTCCGACCTCGTTGTTAAGGCACTAGTTGTTTAGGAAATCGGTGTTCCGTCGTACAACCGTCAGGGTTCAATGGACACACCTTCCTCTTTGGGAGGCCATCCTCAGCTGGGCCTCTGCCATCTTCGGTGCCCAGCATCTCGGGTCCTCCCACTGTTTGCGACAGTGGTTTCTCCGCCTGCCGTAGACCCCAAGGGTCTGCACGTCCTTGGCGATGGCACGCCATATACCCTTTGTCCGATGGGCGCCGAACTGCAGGGAAATAAACATAGAAAAAGGTGTCAGCCATACCGTCCGTCCTGTTACACTCATGGCCCACCATAGCCCTCACATACCCTGACACACAGACATTGCCCACCATATATGCAGCATGCTGCCCAGGACCCTTCGACCAACGCCCCCCTTACACAAGGCACTCACACACAGCACTCCATTCATTCATGCCCCATGCATCATGCTCACAATGTACTCACCTGTTGGTCTGGAGGCCCATACAGCATTCAGTACTGGGGTAGGACCCCATCCACCAGTGTCTCCAACTCCGCAGCGGTGAAGGCAGGGGCCCTTTCCCCAGTGACTCGAGCCATGGTCGGTTCCAGACACAGGTCACAGCAGCACTTGCAGGGTAGGTCCTCTTCTGTTGAAGGTCAGGTAGCAAGTGAGGAATCTGATAGAAAATGGCGGTCACGTCTGTGGTAGTGCGTACCGTCACAGCCGGCGTACATCACCGTTGGCCACTGTAACCCATAGGGCCCAATGACAACCAATGACGAGTTGCACTGCGGTACTCGACCGCCTCCCGCAAAGGCACACAACATCCACGGCATTACCTCATTTCTACATGTCCATCCACACAGGGCAGGCGGACACCATTTCGGGCGGGGCAGGCCATGGCACCTAACTGCGTCACAGTACACATAAGCATTATTTGGGCCTATACAACAACATAGTGGTTGAGTCACAACATGCAATGCAGTCTATTTGTTTGGAAATGTGGTCTACTGACAGATACTCCCCGTTTTGTCCCCTAGATTACAACCACTGCAGATGAATAGGAGATGGAGACATTCCCCCGTGTACAGACCCCTGGTGGACTTGGCAACAATGGGGGAAAGGCACATTATCCTCACCTACAGACTTGACAGGGCCACAATCACGGAGCTGTGGGCCCAACTGGAGCCTGACCTGTTATCTGCTATCCGTCACCACACTGAGATCCCCCTTTTTGTGCAAGTCCTAACTGTGCTCCATTTCTTGGCAACTAGTTCTTTCCAAGTGACAGAGGGCTTGGCAGCAGGAATGTCACAGCCAATGTTCTCAATAGTGCTGACCAGAGTGTTGTCTGCCCTGATTAAACACATGCGCAGCTACATTGTTTTCCCCCAGGTTGAGGATTTGGGCAAGGTGAAAGCTGACTTCTATGCAATGGGACATATCCCCAACATTAGTGGGGCTATTGATGGTACACATATTGCATTTGTCCCCCCATTCTGAGAAATGAAAAGGTGTTCAGAAATCGAAAGAGCTTCACTCGATGAATGTGCAGATAGTGTGCCTGGCGGACCAGTAAACTCGCATGTCAATGCAAAGTATCCTGGGTCTGTGTATGATGCCTTTATCCTGAGGAATAACAGCATCCCACTTGTGATGGCTCAAGTCCAGAGGCACCGGGTGTGGCTAATAGGTGAGCCAATGGTTCCCACCCAGCAGATGTTGGCATATGGGTATGCTGTTGGCCCTAGGGTTAGTGTTTGGCTAACAGGTATCCCTCAATATTTGCAGGTGACTCTGGTTACCCCAACCTCTCATGGCTACTGAGCCCTGTGAGGAATCCCAGGACCAGGGCAGATGTACTGCAGAGAGGCAAAAATACGCCCTCATAACTCCAGATCTTCTTCAGGCAGTGACCCAATAAGAAAGTACTTCTCCCCAGTTTAGGACTTTTTTGCGAATAGCGAACAGGAGGAGAACATTGTGATATTCTCCATTTGACACATGGGTGTTAGCCGAGGTGAGCCCGGTTTACATTATGGTACTGGAGCCCAGACAACCCATATGAAAAAACATCTTGCAATCCAGTGGGAGGAGTATAAGAGGCTGGCCTGCTATGTAGTGGGTACCTATGGTTTGGTAGTTCCACCTTATACAAGGTCCGGTTATCCCTTATTAGGTTAGTGTAGGCAGTGTCTAGAAGCCATGCTCTCTAGTGGTGGCTGTGGATGAGCAGCCAAGGCTAATCTAGGAGACACGCAAAGCTCATGCAATACCACATAAGTCACACAGTACTCACACACATGAAAGAAAATACTCACTGTTACAAAAATAAAGTTACTTTATTTTGGTGACACAAATACCAAACAAGACTATACTCCCTTAGGAAGTAAATAATACACACATTATATACACTAGTATTCAGAAACAGGTATAAAAACAGTTAGAAAACAGTGCAATTAGTTTAAATCACAATAGTTAGAAATGGGACTAGGGGGAACACAAACAGTATACTAAGAAAATGGAATGCGGAACTCGGTCTCCCACCTAGACAAGTGTAGTGTGTAGAGGGGAGCTGGAAGTACTAGAAAACCCCAAAGGTAAGTACTAGAACCCATCCCAGTGCCCAGGAAAGCAGGAGTAAAGCACAGTACTGTTCCCAGAAAACACACAGAAATGAAAAGAAGAATTATGCAAGAACCAGAAGAGACTGCAAGACACCAACAGTGCATTCCTGGACCTGAGGACCTGTGGAAGAAGGGGACCAAGTCCAAGAAGCATAGAAGAGTCTAAGGAGAACAGGAGCCCCTGCTTACCTGTATGAAGATGCAAAAGGAGAACCACCGGTGAAGAAGAACAGTCATTTTTGTACCCAAGAAGATGAAGTTGGGTTCCTAGTTGATGCAAGTAATGTCCAATGCCGGATGGAGGATTGCAGTCTGGTTTGTGTCACTGGAGTCCCCCAAAAAGCCTTGGCACATGCAAAGCTCATGGTTAGCAGATAATGACTCTGCCCGAGACCAGGAATGACCAGGTGGACTCTACCCAGGAGGGAGAGTCAGAGGGGGCCCTCAGCAACTCAGAGAGCCCACAGAAGATCAAGCAGTGTGCCCAGGAGTCCCATAGCACAGGGACAAAGAAGGTGCAAAAGAGGCTCATGCAGCACTATGACAAAGGGTCCCACTCCGCCAGAGAACTCAGGAAGCTGTACGTTGCAGGATGAGTGCGGGGGGCCGGAGCTGTAAGATGCATGAAGAACTTTGTGGAAGGATGCCAACAAACCTTGGCAGCTGCTAAAATTGCAGGGGACAGGGGTACTGTCTTGTGTGGGGAGGCAAACTCTTACCTCCTCCAAAGTTGGACAGTAGGATGTCAGGACCGTCGGGACCACTCCAACTCGTCACAAATGTCCTAACATCACAATTCACACATCTCAACACCAAGCCCTGCATGTAACACCAAAGCATGGACACCCATCACCAAAGCATGCCCACTGCACATACCCATACACCCCCCTAAACCATCATCAAACAAGGTCCCACACAGGAATGCAAGCACTGAGGTACACGGTCACCCACCCATTGCACACCATGGCACATACAGATGTATTAAACATCCTTTTATACCCCTGCAGGACCCCTACCCAACGTCACCGCAGAGGAGGGTCCACACATGTCCACACCACCAACAGAAGAGGCCCACACTGATGACAGCAGCTCTGTCCAACTGGATCTAGATGACCAGCCCGGCCCATCGGGGACCTCGGGACAGTTGGTTCCCATCACACAGTCACAGGCCACTACAGAGCTTCCCCCCCCTGGAAACACCAGCACAGCACGCACCCAGCAGGCCCATTGCTCTGTCCCCAGGACACGTCAATCAGCAGTGTGTCCACCACTACAGGGAACCCAAGCTAACCCACCACCCCAACAACAACAGGGACCTGGGGGCAGTGGTAGTGGGCACACGGTCCAGGGGACGGAGGCCCAGGAACACAGGGGAACTGGGAGGGCTGCTGTGGGACAGGGGGAGGACAGGCCAAGGGAACCCACTCTCCACGAGGCCCTCTCCTCCATCATGGCAGCCTACCACCACTCCCAGGAGACGATGGCAACGGTACTGGCCAAGTTTCAGGAGACCCAGCGTCTGCAGGAGGAACAGTATTTGGGCTTCAGGGAGGAACTCAGAACCATCAATTCCACCCTTGGCACCATCGTAGGGGTGCTGAAGGAAGTACACAACACCAGGAGGGACACTGTGGCACAACTTGTCCCCTGACACTAGCATGGACGATGAACTCCCCACCAACTCCACCGGCGCTAGTGGACAGGAGGCACCGCCATAGGACCACCACACCAGCACCCCACCCCCTGCAGAGGGAGAACCACCCCACAAATGGTCCCTGAGATCCAGGACAAAGACAGAGAACGATGCCAAGACCCCTTCCAAGAAATGAGACCACCCTGAATGTCATCCTTTTGTCCCACCTTGTCACCCTGTCCTTCCTCAAACTGCCTCAGCTCCACTTCCTATGCCCATTTGGGCAATGCACCTGTGAGACTAATAGACTGAACTCTGCCATGGACATTCCTCCACCATCACCCCTCACTATTTTACAACCCCCTCCAATATTGAGCACTTAAATAAACACCCTAGAACCACAAAACAATCTGGAGTCAGTCTGTGATTTCGAAATTGTGTATTACCAATTACAGTGACAAAATGCTCTTTCAATTGTAATGTCAACATACCTATATCACATGGCTCTAGTCCATGAGGAAACAGAGCAGATGTCACACAGTGGGACCCACATCTGTGAAATCGTAAGGGAAAGTGACAACTCAGTGACCATACACTGGGTGAAAAGGACAGACAGTAGAGAGGTAGTAGTGTCAAAGTACATGTAGTAGGCAGGTCTGTACCCTTACCTGTGTCTCACTGTAAATATTGCAGGATCACCGAGTTTCTGTTGTCCATGTACTCTTCTTCAGCTTCCTCGTCTTCAGTGTCCACAGGCTCCACAGCTGCAACAACACCGCCATCTGGACCATCCTCCTGCAGAAAAGGCACCTGTCGTCGCAAAGCTAAGTTGTGAAGCATACAGCAGGCCACGATGATCTGGCACACCTTCTTTGGTGAGTAGAATACGGGTCCACCGGTCATATGGACGCACCTGAACCTGGCCTTCAGGAGGCCGAAGGTCCGTTCGATAATGCGCCGAGTTGACCCATGGGCCTCATTGTAGCGCTCCTCTGCCCTTGTCCTGGGATTCCTCACTGGGGTCAGTAGCCATGACAGGTTGGGGTGACCAGAGTCACCTGCAAATGGCGAGGGACAACTTTTAGACACACACTAACCTGTAGGGATAACCCCAGACCCAGACAAGCATTCCCACTGACTTGCTTCCAGGTGCTCACCTAATAGCCACACACGGTGCCTCTTGAGTTGACCCATCACATAAGAGATGCTGCTAGCCCGCAGGATGTAGGCATCATGCACTGAGCCAGGGAACTTGGCATTCAAATGGGAGATGTACTGGTCTGCCAAACACACCATCTGCACATTCATGGAATGATAACTCTTCCGGTTTCTGTACACCTGTTCACTCCTGCTGGGGGGGGACCAAAGCCACATGGGTCCCATCAATGGCACCTATGATGTTGGAGATATGTCCCAGGGCATAGAAATCACCTTTCACTGTAGGCAAATCCTCCACCTGAGGGAAAACGATGTAGCTCCGCATGTGTTTCATCAGGGCAGACAACACTCTGGACATCACGTTGGAAAACATAGGATGGGACATCCCTGATGCTATGGCCACTGTTGTTTGAAATGACCCACTTGCAAGGAAATGGAGTACTGACAGCACCTGCACTTGAGGGGGGATTCCTGTGGGATGGCGGATAGCTTACATCAGCTCTGGCTCCAGCTGGGTACACAGTTCATGGATTGTGTCACGGTCAAGCCTGTATGTGATGATCACATGTCTTTCCTCCATTGTCGACAGGTCCACCAGCGGTCTGTACACCGGAGGATGCCGCCATCTCCTCACATGTCCCAGCGGACGGTGCCTATGAAGGACAAAAGCGAGCACAGAGTCAACCAACTCAGAGCCAGTCCTCTGTACAGCTATTTGGTGTCTTGCTGCTGTGGAATGCACCTTCCCCCGTAGGTCGTTCTACCTCTTCCTGATGTCATCCCTTGTTCTGGGGTGCTGTCCCATGGCATTGACCCTGTCCACTATTCTCCGCCATAGATACATCTTCCTAGCAATGAACGTCTGCTGCACCTGTGATCCAATTGGCTGTGGCTCTAACTGGATGATTTCCTCCACCATGACCCTTAGCTCTTACTCTGATAACCTGTGGTGTTGTTGCGATGCCATAGGTGTATGGTGAGTGGTGTGGGTGAGGGTGTGTGAGGTGCTGTGTTGGGCAGTGTGATGTAGGGTGTGTATATGGTATATAGGTGATGGAGGTGTGCCTCTGTGGTCTTGTCAGAGGTCTTGCTATCTCTCTTGTGGCGCTTGTTTGTAGTCGGAAGGGGTTGTGGGTGATGTTGGTGCATGTTTTATATTGGTGTAGGTGTGTGGGTGTGGTGTGTGCATGTGTGTCAGGTGTGTGTAGTTAGAATTGTCCAATGTTGTGTTGTTTTGTATATGTGAGTGTATTTTAAGCGTGGCGGTATGTACCGCCAATGGTTTAGCGCCATTGAATGGCCGCCGCTGTGATTCATGGGTCATAATGCTGTGGGTGTAGTTCTGTTGACGTGACGGTGTGGGATTGCTATGTGTGGGTCATAATATGGGTGGCGGTAATCTGCTGCGGCGGCGGTATGTTGGCGGCAGTCAGCATGGCAGTAAGCAGTACTTACCGCCAATGTCATAATGAGGGCCTTGGTGTGCTTATCTCTGTATAAATTTACCATTCATTATGGTGAATCCACAACAGGTAGCAATTGCAGTCAGTATATGACCACCACTTACTGCACATTTACTGGCACATGTCCAGTCACATTTGTTGTTGAAGCACACTCACCCTCTAGAACAGAACTTTTTTATTCTTGGGTCACATTTCCAGCAGTTGATAGAAACACAAATACATTTCATCACTATACACCTGCAAACGTACCTGCACAGTACAGAGCATAAGCATATTTAGAAATACCTCTATCTTATCAAGAACATAATAATTGGCTTCATGGCGCCCTATCCCACACAAGGTTCACCTTAGGTTAGGTCCTCTATGTAATGATGGTCCTACCTGGCCTTTATTGACCGCTTATACACCTCACCCTGCTGCAGCGAACCTAACAGTAGCTGAAGTCCATCACTTTTATGCTGATCTGATTGCAATATACAGATGAGTAGTACAGTTTATAATGCAAACATTAAACACAAACCCAGCATTTGCTGCTCTGGCGCAACTACATTCAGTAATGCCAGATATTAATCCTGCGACAGTACATTCGATTATGGGTAAAGTTCTAGCCAAACAAGAAGAAATTCCGTTTTTCTTAGTTCAAAAAATAAATGGATTGGAAGCAGTATTTCCCCATAAGGGACCTCAGGATAAACACAGAATATTAACCATGTGCTTGCCATTTGGGATGGTTACCACTATTGATAACTGTAACACATAGGGCACAGTATTTGCCACTCTTTATACTACCGCACATGGCACACCGACACTTGCCTATTTACGGAATTGTTGAAACAAATTCAAGATGAATATGGGGCTGCCCCAGCCCTGGAATTGGGGTTGCAACTAATGGGCACCTGTGCTACAGTATTCTCAATTATATTAATTAACCTTAAAGGGCAAGTGGTAGCAGTAGCAGAGCACATGTGGCTCCGGGATGTTCCTCCACAGGATCAAGAACACGAACTGCCAGAGATTATCATGGAGACCTACTCTAGCATTGGTCAAGATAGTCTGGGGGCCAGACCAACAAAACCACAATTTCAAGGTAAATCTAATAAAGATTCTACCACGCAAGCTCCTGACGGTACCAAGAAACGCTGGGACAAAAAAAAAAAACACCTAAAAAAGAAAGGGGAGAATCTCCGCATACGGAGACCCCACAGAATAGATATAATCTCAGAAATCGAGACAATATAAAAACACCTGACAGATATCAGTATACTGATACACGCCAATCTTGTTCCTTTCTGGACTCACTGGAAAAACGCAGTAAGATAGGTGGGGTGTCAGAGCAAAGAATTGAGTACGTGAAACCGAGACAGGAATCACAACGCTCAACAGAAGTTTCTGTTAAAACAGAAGAGAAACTTCCCCAACAAAAAGGACAATTAAAAAATAAAAAGGTGGCAGCAGTTGCAGTTCGACATGCCACTCAAGAAGAGGACTCTGTTGAAGAACAAGATGTGGGCATTAGCGCTTTTATATAGAGCGGCAGTGCTCGCCGGAATCTTCTAGAGCATCTGGAGGTGAATGCAACTGATGACTTCCTGCAAGTAAGACTGGGGACTTGTGTGTCTCCACACCTTATAGGGTGTACAAAGTAACGCTACAGTTAGAAGGAGACATTGAGCACACGATCCACGCAATCTTTTGGAACAGCATCGTAAACATATATGATATTTTACTGGCTCAAAAGGGTTGGCCACCTGAATTTGTCTGTACCTGCCCATATGGGAAAGATGTTATTAAACCTTCTTTCTTGCCCCTTGTTCCCGTGGAGCCCATAGAATCGTACGCCATCAATTGGGCATTGGCGCAGGCACCCGCGTTATATCGCAACCATTTAGGATGGGACAAAGATTCCCTCTATCATGTACTCCCAATTTAAAAATCAACCCAAACCTCAACCCCAATATCTGATTAAACACGATGCCAAAGCACCCATGGGGGAAATCCTCACACAACTGGAGTACCAGGGCATAATCAAACCCTGTGTCTCACCCATGAATAATCCATTATTCCCCGTAGCTAAACCGGATCAGTCGTACAGAATAGTCTTAGTCTACAGACACTTAAACAGTCATACATGCACATATGCTATACAAAACTCACATAGCACAGTACTCATGAACAACATAGTGCGTAAAAAATCAAAAACAACACTTCACATTTCCAGTGGTTTCTTCTGCCAAAATATAGCGCCTGAGAGAAGAGACTTAACAAGTTTCCGCGCACTAGGCTCCCAGCAAGAATTCTGTCATTTACCTCAGTCCAGGACTGTTCACGGTTCGTGTGACTTCAATATTACACAATATAGACCTTGAAGCATTGTCCTATGTAGGTGATATTTACCTCACAGATGATGAATTGCTGCAACATTTAAGATGGGTATCCCGCATTGTTGTGGGATTTGGCAAGTTCGGCTACAAATTTAATTTAAAAAAAACAAACATAGACTTCCTTAGTGTCCTGTTTTTGGGATACGAGCTATCAAGTGAAGAAAAGAGCCTAGCGCCGCAATTCTTGTAAAAATGCGCACAATTACAACCTCTAAATTCTATTCAATCCCTATTGGGTTTCATAAACTTTCGTAGAACTTACATTCCTGATTATGCATCACCCATAAAACCTTAATATGACTTAATACGCCCGACGTTTCAGGTAAATTTTGGACAGTCGAACACAAACGCATTCTCGGAGCTCTGCAAGCAGACATGCTTGCAGCACAACATTTACATACAGGGGACAACAAAAAACATCTGGTCATCAGAGTAATTGCTGGTGGTATTGGTTTCACCTATGTACCTTTCAACGAGGATGAGAGAGTCCCGATTGCATACAAATCACATTTGTATTCAGCAGCAGAAAAACGCTTTGCTCCCACTGAGAAAATTCTCACTGCTGTTCAGATGGCCGTCATTAAAGAAAGACCTCTAGCCCAAGGCAAACGCATTATAGTCATCTTCCCAATTCCAGCCCTTGAGGCTGTTACCAAAGCCAGCGTTCCTAACGCCAAAGCATTACATCCACGTTGGATTCAATGGGCAACATCTTTGACAGCCACTGACGTAGACTACATTTTTGACCCAAAGTTACAAACTCAAGAATTTTTGCAATATGAACTAGAATACCCAGCTCAAGCAAATACACTACCTATTGATCAATATCAAAGAGTCATGTGCACAGTTGGCTCAGCACAACCTGCAATTGGCACAAAACATCAATACTCCGCTGCTTGCGCACTCGTAAGTGGCTATATAGATGATGATAAATTTTGTCCCCAACATACATACACGCAAACCCTAGGGGATTGCACAGCACAATTAGCAGAGCTAAAGGCTCTTGTGACGGCACTGGAACATAAAGATCCTGCATAGTTAACACTGATTGTTTGTGATTCGTACTACTGTGTCCAGTCCTTCAATGAATACCTGCATTACTGGCGCCAGAATGGGTTCAGAGATTCTAAAGGCAACACCATTTAACATAGACTCCTGTGGGGGAAAGTAGTGGAACTGAAGGAAACGCTACCAAACGTCCATGTTGTACATACACTTGGACCCCACCGGTTTGGAATATGCGTTGCTGGAAATACACTGACTGATGAAGCCACCAAATCAGCAGTAGCTACGGCTGCTGTTTCTGCAGTAACTCACTCAGGAGCGAAACCAGACAATGACATGTGGGCTGCGGTGAAAGCTACAGCTGAAGGCACGCCCTATCCAAAAGTATTTCCTGCTAAATATTCCTACCGAATGGGTGACTGCCTAGATGCTGAAGTAAAAATACCAGGCATGGGGGTTCGGGTAATTCCCAACAAAGACATAAGATCAGAGTTGATTAAAGCAGAGCATAAGGGGGGTAGCATCTGCCTATGCTGGTGTGGCTGCTACAATATCATTGTTGCAAGCACGTTATTGGTGGCCAGGTCTATACAAACACGCCAAGCAGTATGTCCTTTGTTGTGACATCTGCCAAAAAATTAAAGGTTCCATCGTCAAACGCCCACTGCAGACACCCCTCCTAATTTCCAACACACCATGACAATGTGTGTACTTGGACCAATGGGGTCCCCTAAACCGAATAGTTAGATTTCTATAGGTGTGGCCACAACGCTCAGCTGACCCTCGGACTGTTATTAAAGATTTGTGAGTCTTTATCAGTACATATGCAGTTGAGCTTTCCACTCGGACCAGGGTCCTGCTTTCGCCTCAAGGGCATTCAGGGATGCCATGGCTTCGTTAGTGGCCCAACTCCATTACTTTTCTCCATTTCATCCGGAGGGAAATAGTGTTGTGGCGCAACGTAAACATGATTTAAAGCATTCCTTAACAGCCAGAGTTTTATGTACGGGTTGTAGTTGGCTTAACCACCTGTATGGAGTCCAGAGAGCACCTAACAATCTCCCTAGAAGGTCCCTGGTGGGTTCGTACTTCATACAAGTGCCTGTTCAGAACTCAAATATGTGTTCCAGATCCTGATTGCCCTGGCATGGAGGCGGCAGAAACACCTTTTGACATAACTGAAAGTGTCACTGTCTTGCAGGAATTACAACAGTTTCATGACGACAATGCTTCTGCCAGTGCTGCCGCCACAGGAATTCAGAATGTACCAATAACATCTACCGGCTGGATTCCTAAAGTTGGGGATCTAGTACGTGAAATGGTTGCTGTGAAAAAGGAGTTTGGTCCTTCTCATCGTGCACCAGTCCCAGTCTTGGGAATACATGGTCCCAGAACTGTCATTCTACCACTGTTTGCTGGTGCTAAGGAAACCCGCTTGTATCTATCGACAATCTCAAGTTACACTATGTCGCCAATCCTGCACAGCAGACCAAGAGGAACAGCCAGTAGTTCCCGAATCCCTCTCACTACTGGTCAATAAGTCCCTCTACAAGTTTTGAGCAGCAACGCTGACACCTCTCTCCGAGCTTGGGGAGGGTGGAAAATGATCTTGCATTAGTTCCACTAAATCTGTTACAACAAACAATATTGAAAGTACTGATCGATTTGACACAACTTCAACACAGACGGATGGTGTCATTTACTGTGAACCTCCATGGGAGACCCCTACCAGTCCTCCTCCTACAAATGCGGTTCCAGCCTTTGCGCGAACAGCTTCAGGATACTTCACCGATATCAACGATAACTTCACAGTCATTTGCCTCTTCTTCCTCGAACTGTCAAAAACACGTAAGCTGATAAACTGTCTTAAAACAAATTAGTTTAACTATCTATGGCTTTCTTTGACTGCATTAGCTTTCCTCCCATGGATTGGCTTTGTCATAACATTCTTTTTATTAATACATGGTCATTTTCTTCCTGAAAGATCAACAGTTGAACTGGTGGATGAGGTCCTAAAACCCCGCTTTTCTTCTCACAAGGTCCGCAGAGACTTGTCTTTTGTGAACATTTCCGCTATACCAATTCCTGATGCGATTGTTTGGGATGAAGTTAAATTTTATACATACGGCCCAACAGAGGTCATTCAAATACCAAGGCCCTCATTACAACATTGGCGGTAAAAGCCGCTTACCGCCGTGCAGAAGACTGCCAACACACCGCCGCGGTCACGGAATTCTGCCACAGCCATTATGACCCACAGCTCGGAATCCGCCAAAATATAGACACCCACACAAGTCCGCCACACCAAAGGTCAGTGATAAACTGGCGATAACAAAACCAACACTGTCAAGCCAACAGGAATACGCCCACACTATCACGACCCACGAATCCGGCAGCGGTGTTACAACTGCGGTATTCCATTGGCAGTACACACTGCCACGCTCAAAATACACACACATTTACAAAACCCTACCACATTGGACAATTCAAAATACACACACCTGATACACATACACACACCACTCCCACACACCCAATACACTATAAAACATACACTCACATCACCCACAAACCCCTACGACAACAACTGCGACAGAAGGCCAGAGAGAGACACCACCAGAAAGAACAATAGCATCCACAGGCACTCAACACCATCACTCACACAACATCCACGCACCTCACACAACACACCTCTAAATATCACCCCACACATCACAACACACACCACCCCACACATCACCCACACCACCCCATGGCACCGCAAAGACACCCCAGGTTTTCTGAGGAAGAGCTCAGGGTCGTGGTGGAGGAAATCATCCGGGTAGAGCCACAGCTATTCGGACCACAGGTGCAGCACACCACCATAGCTAGGAAGATGGAGCTATGGCCAGAATCGTGGACAGGGTCAACGCAGTGGGACAGCGACCAAGAACTAGGGATGACATCAGGAAGAGGTGGAATGACCTACGGGGGAAGGTGCGTTCCGGGGTCTCAAGACACCAGATTGCGGTTCAGAGGACTGGCGGCAGACCCCCACCTCCTCCCCCAGAACTCACAACATGGGAGGAGCAGGTCTTGGCTATACTGCATCCTGAGGGCCTCGCAGGAGTAGTTGGAGGAATGGACTCTGGTAAGTCAAACCTTTAGCTACTTCATCCCCTACCCACCTGCATGCTATCACAGACCCCCACCCTCGCCCTCACCCCCATCACTCCAACTCCTCACACATGTCCCACTATCACAAACCACACATCCCAAACCCAAGCCCTGCATGTAACACCAAAGCATGGACACCCATCACCAAAGCATGTCCACTACACTTACCCATACTCCTCCCTAAACCATTATCACAGAAGTTCCCACACAAGAATGGAAGCACTGGGGTACAGGGTGACCCACCCATTGCAGACCATGGCACACACAGATGCAATAATCATGCCTTTACACCCCTGCAGGACCCCTACCCAACGTCACAGGACAGGAGGGTCCAAACATGTCCACTCCACCCACAGAGGAGGCCCACAGTGATGACAGCAGCTCTGTCCAACTGGATCTAGATGACCAGCCCGGCCCATCTGGGACCTCAGGACAGTCGGTTCCCCTCACACTGGCACAGGCCACTACAGAGCTTCCCCCTCTGGAAACACCAGCACAGCACCCCCCCAGCGGGCCCATACCTCTGTCCCCAGGACACGTCAAGCAGCAGTGTGTCCACCACTACAGGGACCCCAGGCTAACCCACCACCGCAACAACACCAGGGACCTGGGGGCAGTGGTAGTGGGCACACGGTTCAGGGGACAGAGGCACAGGGAAACAGGGGAACTTGGAGGACTGCTGTGCGACAGGGGGAGGACAGGCCCAGGGAACCCACTCTCCATGAGGCCCTCTCCAACATCATGGGAGCCTACCACCATTCCCAGGAGACGATGGCAATGGTACTGGCCAAGTTTCAGGAGACCCAGCGGCTGCAGACGGAACAGTATTTGGGGTTCAGGGAGAAACTCAAATCCATCAATTCCACCCTGGGCCCCATTGTAGGGGTGCTGAAGGAACTTGTCAACACCAGGAGGAACACTGTGGCACAACAAGGGGGCCCTGACACTAGCCTGGACGATGAACTGCCCACCACCTCCGCTGGCACTAGTGGACAGGAGGCACCGCCACAGGACCACGACACCAGCACCCCACCCCCTGCAGATGGAGAACCACCCAGTAAGCGGTTCCTGAGATCCAGGACAAAGACAGAGAACAATGCCAAGACCCCCGTCACGAAATGAGACCACCCTGATTGTCATCCTTCTGTCCAATTTTGTCACCCTGTCCATACTTAAACTGCCCTAGCTCCACTTCCTATGCCCCTTTGGACAACACACCTGTGAGACTAATAGACTGGACCCTGCCATGGACATTCCTCCACCATCACCCCTGACAACCTCCACTATTTAGCACTTAAATAAACACCCTTAAATCACAAAACAATCTGGAGTTATTCTTTACTTTCGAAAATGTGTACTAGCAATAACTGGCAAAATGCTATATCCAATGTAATGTCAACATACCTATGTCACACAGCTCTAGTCCATGCGGAAACAAAGCAGAGGTCACATATCTGTGAATTTGAAAGGGAAAGTGACAACTGAGTGTCCATACACTGGGCGAAAATGACAAACAGATGAGAGGTAGAAGAATTAAATCAGATGTAGCAGTCAGTGTTGTCTTCTTACCTGTGTCTCACTGGAAGTATTGCTGGATCACCGTGTTACTGTTGTCTATGTCCTCTTCTTCTGCTTCCTCATCTTCACTATCCGCAGGCTCCAACCTGCCACAACACCTCCATCTGGACCATCCTCCTGCAGAAAAGGCACCTGTCGTCGCAAAGCCAAGTTGTAAAGCATACAGCAGGCCACGATGATCTGGCACACCTTCTTTGGTGAGTAGAATAGGGAACCACCTGTCATATGGAGGCACCAGATCCTGGCCTTCAGGAGGCCGAAGGTCCTCTCTGTAATCCTCCTAGTCTGCCCATGAGCCTCGTTGTAGTGTTCCTCTGCCCTTGTTCTGGGATTCCTCACTGGGGTCAGTAGCCATGACAGGTTGGGGTAACCAGAGTCACCTGCAAATGGCGAGGGACAACTGTTAGACACACACAAACTCTTAGGGACATCCACATACCCAGACACCTAGTCACATTGTATTGGGTCCATGTCCTCGCCTAATAGCCACACACGGTGCCTCTGGAGTTGCCCCATCACATAAGGGATGCTGCTATTCCGCAGAATGTAATCGTCATGCACTGAGCCAGGAAATTTGGCATTTACATGGGAGATGTACTGGTCGGCCAAGCACACCATCTGCACATTCATAGAATGGTAACTCTTCCGGTTTCTGTACACCTGTTCACTCCTGCGTGGGGGAACCAAGGCCACATGTGTCCCACCTATGTCACCTATGATGTTTGGGATATGTCCCAGGGCATAGAGGTCACCTTTCACTGTAGGCAAATCCTCCACCTGAGGGAAAACGATGTAGCTGCGCATGTGTTTCAGCAGGGCAGACAACACTCTGAACAACACGTTGGAGAACATAGGCTGGGACATCCCAGATGCTATGGCCACTGTTGTTTGAAAAGACCCACTTGCTAGGGAATGGAGTACTGACAGCACCTGCACTAGAGGGGGGATTCCTGTGGGATGGCGGATAGCTGACATCAGGTCTGGCTCCAATTGGGCACACAGTTCCAGGATTGTGGTACAATCGAGTCTGTAGGTGATAATTGTCGGTCCTCCATTGTCGACAGGTCCACCAGCAGTCTATACACCGGAAGATGCCACCATCTCCTCACCTGCCCCAGCGGACGTGCTCTATGGAGGAGAACAGCAAGCAGAGAGTCAACCAGCACTGAGGTAGGTAAACACAACTTTATCGGAAAATGTTTGAAAATCGACATATGGCTGTATTAGTATTTAAGCAAGGCCTAGATATGTGTGACGCAGTCAAAATTAATGCCATGTGGCCCCCTGAAATGGCGGCTGCCTGACCTGTAATGTGGGACAAGGGGATATCAGGTAACTGCGCTGGCGTAGTACACCATTGCGGTAGGCGGTCGAAGACAGTGGTGCAATCCTGCATTGGTTAACATTGGACCCTATGGGTCCCAGGAGCCAATGACGATGTACAGCGGCGGTGACGGTACACACCGGCGCGGACGTGACCGCCATTTTCTATCTGTTCAATCACTCTATACCTGATCTTCAACAGGAGAGGACCTACACTGCGAGTGCTGCTGTGACCTCGGTCTGGAAAAGACAATGGCTCGAGTGTCTGGGGAAAGGGCCCCTGCCTTCACATCGGAGGAGCTGGAGAAACTCGTGGACTGGTTCCTCCCCAGTACACGCTACTCTACGGTCCTCCAGACAAACAGGTAAGTACACTGGGAACATGCTGCATGGGCTATGCCTGTGTGGAGTGGGGTGGATGTAAGATGGGGGGAGATTGAGGCGTGCATGAAACGACGCTGAGTGCATGTGCCACATGGCAAGGGTAGGGATGGGGGCCAATGACTGTGACGGTGAAGTTGGTAATAAGTTTCTCTTCCCCCTGTACAATTTATGTAGGTCAGTGCCCACCAGAAAAATGATATTTGTCATGCCATCGCCAAGGACGTCCGGACCCTGGGGGTCTACCACAGACGGAGCACCCACTGTCGGAAAAGATGGGAGGACATTCGCAGCTGGAGCAAGAAGACGGTGGAGGCTCAGCTGGGGATGGCCTCCCAACGTGGGAGGGGGTGCCCATCACACTATGACCCCCCTGATGTTCAGGATCCTGGCGGTGGCATACCCGGAGTTGGATGGGCGCTTGAGGGCATCAAAGCAGCCACAAGGGGGTGAGTACACTCTCATTCTGCTGATTTTGCGCGCAGTGGAGGTGTCTGGGTGGGGGAGGTGGGCAGTGGGTTTCCCTAGGCCAGGGCGAGTTTAGTAGGCAAGGTCCCTCCGTAGGGCAGGCCATGTGGCACCCCACCCCACCTCTGTAGAGTGCCAAGTACACCTAGTCATGCCCCTGTGTCATCCATGTGTGCAGATGTCGTCCATAGCCTTGTAGGCCATTTCCCAGGGATGGAACAGTGGGGCCCAAGAGCTCGGCGCAGTGCAGGGGGCTTCTGTGTCTGTCGTGTCCGCCAACGGTAGCAGTAATGCATGCACTCAACATGTCTTTCTTCTGTTGTCGTCCCCCCTTTTTGTGGTCTCCCTGTTCTTGTGTGCATTAGCATCATAGGCGGAGGAGCAGTGGCACTGGAGCAGGAGGGAGCTGCATCCCACATGGCCCTGGAGGGTGAGACTACGGACTTGGAGTTCACCAGTGGGACGGAGGGCGAGGGGAGCTCCACGGCGAGGACAGGAGCTGACACCAGCGGCACGGACTCGTCCTCTGATGGGAGCACCCTTGTGGTGGCGGCAACATCTTTGCCCCCCGCATCTACAGGTACAGCCGCCACCCCCCCTACCAGCACCGCCCTCCCAGCAGCCCCTCAGCCTTTGCCCCGTGCCCGGTCACCCAGGAGGGTGGGCATCACCTTCGCCCCAGGCACCTCAGGCCCTGCCCCAGTCACCCCTGCTGCCCTCAGTGAGGAGGCCATTGACCTCCTCAGGTCACTCACTGTTGGGCAGTCTACCATTTTGAATGCCATCCAGGGTGTAGAAAAGCAGTTGCAACAAACAAATGCATTCCTAGAGGGCAATCATTCTGGTCAGGCGGCCCTTCAGCAAGCTTTTCAGACTCTGTCCTCAGCACTGATGGCAGCCATTGTCCCCGTCACTAGCCTCCCCCCTCCAACTTCCTCCACCCAGACCCAATCCTCTGTACCCCAGCCTATCCCAAGCACACCTTCAGACCAGCATGCACAAACGTCAACACACAAGGGAAGCTCAGGCAAACATAAGCACCACACATTCTACAGGCACTCATGCAAGCATCACACACATGCAGACACACCAACATCCACTGCCTCCACTGTGTCCCCCTCTTCCTCGTCTCCCTCCTCCCTCCCAGTCTCGTTTCCACTCACACCTGCATGCACTACATCTACAGCCACTACTGCCATCACCAGCACACACACCACCACAACCCGCTCACGTACAGTCACCACCCCCACTACCATTCACACGTCCCTTGTGCCCTCTCCTAGTGTGTCTGTGACGCCACCTCCCAAGATACAAAACGCATTCACACACCCACCCAACAGCCATCCACCTCACGACAGCCTCCACCGCATGCACCTTCACCCAAAGTCACCCAACGAACACCTCCTACAACCACAACCTCTTCCTCCACTCCCAAACCCCCTCCAGCTACCCGTCCCAGTGTCTCCCAAAAACCTTTCCTGTCCAACCTTGATCTCTTTCCCACACCTCCACCACCCCGTCCGTCTCCTAGGGCCCGACTCTCCAGGTCCCAACCTAGCACCTCAGCCACAACATCTCCGGGACCAGTGGTGCCTGTAGTCACCGGAATCTGGAGCGCACCGGCCACCAGGGCAGCCAGTGTGGCACAGATCCACAGCACGGACAGTCCCCCACCTGTCAAGCATCAAAAGTTGGCCAGTACCCAGCGGGAGAGGGGGAAGACTCCACCCACCAAAGCCGCTCCCAGGGGTCCCGGTGGGAGTGTGGAGTTAGCTGCAACACCTTCCAAGGTGGGGAAGGGCCACAAGAAACCGGCAAGTCTGGGAAGAGCAGCACGGCGGAGGAGACCGCCATCATCCCCGCTGCCCAGGAGGCCACCAACATCATCCCCGCTGCCCAGGAGGCCACCGGCAGCACCTGCCCTGCTGCCCAGGAGGCCACTGCCAGCACTTGCCCTGCTGCCCAGGAGGCCACCGCCAGCACCTGCCCTGCTGCCCACAAGGCCACCGCCAGCACAAGCCCCGCTGGGCTAAAGAGGACCGCCAGCACAAGCCCCGCTGGGCTAGAGAGGAGTGCCAGCACAAGCCCCGCTGGGACAGAGAGGACCGCCAGCAGCTGAATCACTGCAAAGGAGCCCACCGCCTCATGCACCGCTGAACAGGGCACCGCCGCCTCAAGCACCGCTGAACAGTGCACCGCTGCCTCAAGCGCTGCTGAACAGGGCACCGCCGCCACCAGCACCACTGGCCCATGAGCGCCAAGGGCACTGATGCTACGGAGTCCGTCGCAAGCAGGATGAAGCACTCTGGGCACAGAGCCTCCTCCAGAACCAGTGGAGAGATACATCCACTACCTCTGTCCTTAGCAGGATGAAGCACTCTAGGCACCATGCCCCCTCCAGAACCAGTGGAGACTGTCATCCACTACCTCTGTCCTTAGCAGGATGAAGCACTCTGGGCAACATGCCCCCTCCAGAACCCGTGGAGAGATACATCCACTACCTCTGTCCTTAGCAGGATGAAGCACTCTAGGCACCATGCCCCCTCCAGAACCAGTGGAGACTGTCATCCACTACCTCTGTCCTTAGCAGGATGAAGCACTCTGGGCACCATGCCCCCTTCAGAACCAGTGGAAACTGTCATCCACTACCTCTGTCCTTAGCAGGATGAAGCACTCAGCACCATTCCCCCTCCAGAAGCAGTGGAGAGATACATCCACTACCTCTGTCCTTAGCAGGATGAAGCACTCTAGGCACCATGCCCCCTTCAGAACCAGTGGAGACTCTCATCCACTTGTGAGACTGTGGCTTTGCACGCCCCAGGATGGAACAGTGGGCAGTCCACCCACTGTAGAGACTTGTGAGACTGTGGCTTTGCACTCCCCAGGATTGAACAGTGGGCAACCCACCCACTGTAGAGACATGTGAGCCTGTGGCTTTGCACTCCCCAGGATTGAACAGTGGGAAACCCACCCACTGTAAAGACTTGTGAGACTGTGGCTTTGCACTCCCCAGGATGGAACAGTGGGCAATCCACCCACTGTAGATACTTGAGAGACTGTGGCTTTGCACTCCCCAGGATGGAACAGTGGGCAATCCACCCACTGTAGAGACGTGAGACTGTGGCTTTGCACTCCCCAGGATTGAACAGTGGGAAACCCACCCACTGTAAAGACTTGTGAGACTGTGGCTTTGCACTCCCCAGGATGGAACAGTGGGCAATCCACCCACTGTAGATACTTGAGAGACTGTGCCTTTGCACTCCCCAGGATGGAACAGTGGGCAATCCACCCACTGTAGAGTCTTGTGAGACTGTGGCTTTGTAGTCCCCAGTATTGAACAGTGGGCATGTGGCCCTCTCGTGGATTTGGCCTTGTGCACTCAACCGGCTGAGGTTCCCCCACTTTCCCTCCCCCTGAGGTGCCTGTTTTCTTGCCCTCTGATGCCCCTGCAGTGTTCGCTCCGTCATGGTCGGGTATCTTGTGTGGGCCTCGCCCATACCGTGTGGGCCCAGTGTTCCACGGACTTCATTGGAGCACTACCTGGACTACTAAGCTTGGTGTATATTTTGTTTATGGTCTATATATATATTTTTGCGTACTTGATTTTAATATATTACAATGGTTACACTCATTTCCTTTTGTATTGAATTCTTCCTGGGGGGGTTGGGGGGCGTAATATAATGTATAAATATGTATTAGTGTTTGTGTTGTCGTGGGTGAGGGTGGGAGTGTTGCGTGTGTGTGTCCCTGTTTTTTCCCTCCCCCCTCCCCTGTGTCGTAGGTGCAGTACTCACCGTTGTCTTTGCTGCTGGCGTTCGTGCTCCTGGTAGAGGAGCAAGAAGAAGAGGGCTAGCAGGATGTGCAGCTCTGGTTCCATGGCGTCTGGATTCCTCGTGGGGTGTGTAGAGGTGATCGTTTTCCCTTCGAGATCCTGTTTCTGCCGTGTTTTTGTCCGCATTGAATCAGCCCCGGAAAAGGTGGCGGATTGGTAGGTTGTGATACTGTGGGCGGTACTTTGTCTTCCGCCTGTTTGTTGGCGGTGACCGCCAAGCTGTTTGTCTGTACCGCCGTGGCGGTCGGAGTGTTAAAGTGGCTGTCTTTGTTGGCGGTTTCCGCCACGGTCGTAATTCCAATTTTTTTACCACAAGCCTTTTGGCGTTCTTACCGCCGCTTTAACACCGTCCGCCAGGGTAGTAATGACCACCTCATTGTTACAAAAATAAAGGTACTTTATTTAGTTGACACAAATACCAAAAGTACCATGGAGACTATACTCCCTTAGGAGGTAAGTAACACACAAATTATATACACTAGTATGCAGAAACAGGTGTAAAAACAGTTAGAAAATAGTGCAATTGGTGAAAATCAAAAAATTTGAAATGGGCCTGGGGGAACACAAGCCATATACTAAGAGAGTGGAATGTGAAATTCAGTCTCCCACCTAGGTAAGTATAGTGTGTAGAGGGGAGCTGGGATTACTAGAAAACCCCAAAGGTAAGTACCAGAACCCACCCCAGTGCACAGGAAAGCATGACAAAACAGTAACTTTCCCAGAACAGACACAGAAATTAAAAGAAGAATTAAGCAACAGCCAGCAGAGACTGCAAGACACCAACAGTGGATTCCTGAACCTGAGGACCTGTGGAAGAAGGGGACCAAGTCCAAGAAGCACAGAAAAGTCCAGAGAGAACAGGAGCCTCTGCTAACACGGATGAAGGTACAAAAGAAGAACCATCATCGGTGAAGAACAACAGTCAGTTTTGCACCCAAGAAGATGGAGACAGGTTCCTGGTTGGTGCAAGTGATGTCCCACGCCGGATGGAAGATTGCAGTCTAGTTTGCGTCGCTGGAGTCCGCAAACAAGCCTTGGCACACGCAAAGCTCACAGTTAGCAGACAATGGCGCTGCCTGGGACCAAGAAGGACCAGGTGGACTCTACCCAGAAGGAGGAGCCAGAGGGGGCTCTCAGCAACTCAGAGAGCCCACAGAAGACCAGGCAGCCTGCACAGGAGTCCCACAGCATTGGGAAAAAGAAGGTGCAAAAGAGGCCCACACACCACTACGATAAATCCTTCCACACCGCCGGAGTACCACTCAGGAAGATGTGCTCACAGGATAGAGTGCTGGGGGCTGGAGCTGGAGCTGCAAGATGTATGAGGAAATTTGTTTAAGGATGTCAACAAACCTTGGCAGCTGCAAAACACGCGCAGCACAGGGGTACCGTCTTGTTTGGGGAGGCAAGTTCTTAACTCCACCAAAGTTGGGCAGTAGGACGTCAGGACCGTCGGACCACTTCAGTCTACCAACCATGATGCAGGATCCACACAGCTCAGCAGGAGAGGGGATCTGCGCAGCCGGTCGTCACTGCATTCAGTGCTTGCTGAAGCAGGGGAATGATCCCTTCACCCCATGGGAGATTCCTTCGCTCTTCTGGAGGATGCATGACTGAGAAACAGTTGCAGGTGCTGGCAGGAGCTGAAGATATAATGTTGCAGAAGGCGGCTTGCTTCTTTCTCGCAGTTTGTAGAGTTCCTGGAGTTTCCAGATGTAGGGGGTGATTCTAACCCTGGCGGTCGTTGATAAAGCGGCGGCCAACCCGCCAACAGGCCGGCAGTCCAAAAAATGGAATTCTGACCCTGGCGGGAACCGCCAACACAGCCCGCCACATTAACACTCCGACCGCCACGGCGGGACCGACAAACAGCGCGGCGGTCACCGTCAACAGGCAGGCGGCAGACAATGTACCGCCCACACTATTATGACCGGCCAATCCGCCACCATTTCCGGGGCGGGAGCACCGCCGATAAAAACACGGGGGAAACAGACTACGAACGGGAAAACGCGCACCTCTACGCACTCCACGAGGAAGGAGGACAGCATGGAACCCAAATTAAACATCCTACCTGCTCTCGTCTACCTGCTCATCTACCACGAGTACGAACGCCGGCGCAGACGACAACGGTGAGTACTGCACCTACGACACAGGGGAGGGGGGAGGACGAAAGGTTACGTGCACACACATATGCGATACACCCACCCCCCCAAACCATGTACACACCAATGCAGAACAAGTCACAGTGACACCACCCAAATCCCTGTAAAAAAAGCAAGGACATATTTAAATTGTGACTCGAAATTTATGGGAAATAAAAACCACTGATAAGTCATGGTCAAATAGCAATAACAATTCAAAAAAACCAATTCAATATCCAGTGCATACGATAAACCGAGGCAATAAGTCCTGCACATCTAACGATATTCCAAGTGTCCGTGGGCCAAAGTGTATCAACACAAGGGCAAAGCCCACACAGGAGACCTGAGTCCTTTGGAGAGAACACTGCAGGGGCATCTGATGAAAAAACTACAGGCACCTCAGGGGGAAGGGAAGGGGGGGGCACCACAGCCACATGAGTCCACGACGCCAGATCCACGAAGGGGCCACCATGCCCACTGTGCCATCCTGGGGAGTGCAAAGCCACAGTCTCTCAAGTCTCTACAGTGGGTGGCTTGCCCACTCGGCCATCCTGGGGAGTGCAAAGCCACAGTCTCTCAAGTCTCTACAGTGGGTGGCTTGCCCACTCGGCCATCCTGGGGAGTGCAAAGCCACAGTCTCTCAAGTCTCTACAGTGGGTGGCTTGCCCACTGTGCCATCCTGGGGAGTGCAAAGCCACAGTCCATCAGGTGGATAACAGTCTCCACCGGTCAAGGAGGAGGCATGGTGGGCACAGTGAACCGTGAACAGTAGCTCGGGACAGATCCGGCACTGTCATTGTGCCAGTGGTGCTTGACAGGAAGGGCCCAGCGGAGCGGTGCTTGAGACGGCAGGGCCCAGCGGAGCGGTGCTTGACAGGAAGGGCCCAGCCGAGCGGTGCTTTAGACGGCGGGGCCCAGCGGAGCGGTGCTTGACAGGAAGGGCCCAGCCGAGCGGTGCTTGAGACAGCGGGGCCCAGCGGAGCGGTGCTTGACAGGAAGGGCCCAGCCGAGCAGTGCTTGAGACGGCAGAGCCCAGCGGAGCGGTGCTTGACAGGAAGGGCCCAGCGCAGCGGTGCTTGAGACGGCGGGGCCCAGCGGAGCGGTGCTTGAGACGGCGGGGCCCAGCGGAGCGGTGCTTGACAGGAAGGGCCCAGTGGAGCGGTGCTTGACAGGAAGGGCCCAGCGGAGCGGTGCTTGAGACAGCGGGGCCCAGCGGAGCAGTGCTTGACAGGAAGGGCCCAGCGGAGCGGTGCTTGAGACGGCGGGGCCCAGCAGAGTGGTGCTTGACAGGAAGGGCCCAGCGGAGCGGTGCTTGAGACGGCGGGCCCAGCGGAGCGGTGCTTGACAGGAAGGTCCCAGCGGAGCGGTGCTTGACAGGAAGGGCCCAGCGGAGCGGTGCTTGAGACGGCGGGGCCCAGCGGAGCGGTGCTTGACAGGAAGGGCCCAGCGGAGCAGTGCTTGAGACGGCGGGGCCCAGCGGAGCGGTGCCTGAGACGGCGGGGCCCAGCGGAGCGGTGCTTGACAGGAAGGGCCCAGCGGAGCGGTGCTTAAGACGGCGGGGCCCAGCGGAGCGGTGCTTGACAGGAAGGGCCCAGCGGAGCGGTGCCTGAGACGGCGGGGCCCAGCGGAGCGGTGCTTGACAGGAAGGGCCCAGCGGAGCGGTGCTTGAGACGGCAGGGCCCAGCGGAGCGGTGCTTGACAGGAAGGGCCCAGCGGAGCGGTGCTTGAGACGGCGGGGCCCAGCGGAGCGGTGCTTGACAGGAAGGGCCCAGCGGAGCGGTGCTTGAGACGGCGGGGCCCAGCAGAGCGGTGCTTGACAGGAAGGGCCCAGCAGAGCGGTGCTTGAGACGGCAGGGCCCAGCGGAGCGGTGCTTGACAGGAAGGGCCCAGCGGAGCGGTGCCTGAGACGGCGGGGCCCAGCGGAGCAGTGCTTGACAGGAAGGGCCCAGCGGAGCGGTGCTTGAGACGGCGGGGCCCAGCGGAGCGGTGCTTGACAGGAAGGGCCCAGCGGAGTGGTGCTTGAGACGGCGGGGCCCAGCGGAGCCGTGCTTGACAGGAAGGGCCCAGCGGAGCGGTGCTTGACAGGAAGGGCCCAGCGGAGGGGTGCTTGACAGGAAGGGCCCAGCGGAGCGGTGCTTGACAGGAAGGGCCCAGCGGAGCGGTGCTTGACAGGAAGGGCCCAGCGGAGCGGTGCTCCTCTGCACGGCGGGGCCCTGTTCAGCGGTGCTCTTCTGCACGGCGGGGCCCTGTTCAGCGGTGCTCTTCTGCACGGCGGGGCCCTGTTCAGCGGTGCTCTTCTGCACGGCGGGGCCCTGTTCAGCGGTGCTCTTCTGCACGGCGGGGCCCTCTTCAGCGGTGCTCTTCTGCACGGCGGGGCCCTGTTCAGCGGTGCTCTTCTGCACGGCGGGGCCCTCTTCAGCGGTGCTCTTCTGCACGGCGGGGCCCTGTTCAGCGGTGCTCTTCTGCACGGCGGGGCCCTCTTCAGCGGTGCTCTTCTGCACGGCGGGGCCCTGTTCAGCGGTGCTCTTCTGCACGGCGGGGCCCTGTTCAGCAGTGCTCTTCTGCAAGGCGGGGCCCTGTTCAGCGGTCCTCTTCTGCACGGCGGGGCCCTGTTCAGCGGTGATCTTCTGCACGGCGGGGCCCTGTTCAGCGGTCCTCTTCTGCACGGCGGGGCCCTGTTCAGCGGTGCTCTTCTGCACGGCGGGGCCCTGTTCAGCGGTGCTCTTCTGCACGGCGGGCCCTCTTCAGCGGTGCTCTTCTGCACGGCGGGGCCCTGTTCAGCGGTGCTCTTCTGCACGGCGGGGCCCTCTTCAGCGGTGCTCTTCTGCACGGCGGGGCCCTGTTCAGCGGTGCTCTTCTGCACGGCGGGGCCCTGTTCAGCGGTGCTCTTCTGCACGGCGGGGCCCTGTTCAGAGGTGCTCGTCCAGTAGGTCAAGGGAGCCAGACCTGGCCTGGACTCCCTGCTCAGTCGCCCTCCGACCATGCTGTTGCTGGACCCTTCGGTGACGGAGTCCTGGGCCCTTTGGTGTTCTTCCTAACACCCGGGATGGGGCTTGTGGGCCCCTCCTGCTCCGCGCTCCTGCTGGCTGACTTTTCCGCCCTGCTGCCCTTTCGCTCCTTAGATGGGGCTCTCGGGCCCTTGCCTCCCCTAGATGTTGTGGCTGGTGAAGTGGGCGAACTTTGCTCCTTGGAGGCAGCCGTGTCAGTCCTCTCACGGCGGCCCTTTAGCTTCCTGGTCCTCTTGCCTGGTGGGGGGCTGGCTGTCCCCTTGCTGCTGATTGAAGTGTCACTGCTGGCAAAGGGTGGGCTTCAGAACCCATGCACCACAGTGACACTCGAAGCTGGGCTGGTGGTGGCTGAGGTGCTCTTGGGACTCTTTGCAGATGGAGGGGGTGGGTCAGTGGAGGGAAAGAGGTCAAGATTGGCGAGGAAAAATTTCTTAGGACCAAGGTAATAGGTAGGAGAAGTGGTGATGGGAGTGAAGGAAGAGGATGTGGTTGTAGGAGAGTCAGGTGTGCTGTCTTTGGGTGCAGGTGCTTGTGCTGGAGGCTGTCGTGAGGTGGATGGCTGTTGTGTGGGTGTCTGCCTGCGTTTGTGTGTCTTGGAAGAGGGGGTGACAGACACAGTGGGAGAGGACACAGGGGACGTGTAAATGGTAGTGGGGGTGGTGACTGCACGTGTGCGGACTGGACTGGAGGGTGTGCTGGTGATGGAAGCACTGGCTGATGGTGGTGTGCATGCAGGTGTGAGTGTAGAAGTCACAGGGAGGGAGGAGGGAGACGAGGAGGAGGGGGACACAGAGGTGGTAGTGACTGTTGGAATGTCTGCATCTGGGTGTTGCTTGCATGAATGCTTGTGGGTTCTGTGGTACTTGTGTCTGGATGAGCTGCCCTTGGGTGTTGAGGTGTGTGCAGGCTGGTCTGATGGTGTGGATGGGATAGGCTGAGGAACAGGAGACAGAGACAGGCTGGAGGCAGTCAGAAGAGGGAGGCTGGAAACAGGGACAATGGCTGCCGTCAGTGCTGAGGCCAGAGCATTGAACGATTGTTGATGGGCAGCCTGACCCGAATGAATGCCCTCCAGGTAGGCATTGCTCCGATGCACCTCCCTTTCTACCCCCTGGATGGCATTCACAAGGGTAGTCTGCCCAACAATGATGGTCCTCAGGAGGTCAATGACCTCCTCACTGAGGGCAGCAGGGGTAACAGGGGCAGGGGCTGAGGTGCCTGGGGTGAAGGAGACGCCCGCCTTCCTGGGCGAGCGGGCACGGAGCGTAGGCTGAGGGGCTGCTGGGAGGGCGGGGCTGGTGCGCTGGGTGGCGGCTGTACCTGTAGAGGCGGGGGGCCCGGATGTTGCCGCCACCGCTAGGGAGCTCCCATCCGAGGACGTGTCGCTGTCGCTGGTGTCACCACCGGTCCCCGTTGTGGTGCTCCCCTCGCCCTCCGGATCACTGGTGCCCTCGGTGTCTGTTCCTGGTCCCACCGGGGCCTTGTGACTTGCAGCTCCCTCGTGCTCCGATGCCAATTCTCCTCCGCCTGATGATGCTAATGCACACATGCACAAGAAGATGAAGAAGATGGGTGGGGGGAGAAAAACGAAGACCAGGTTGAGTGCATGCAATGTCAACACTGTTGGCGCAGAGGACAGAAACAGGAGCCTCATGCACTAAGCCGCGCATTCGGGGTACACTACTCAGTACTTCTGACTAGGACAACAGGTCTAGAGACGACATAGGCGCACATGTGTGATGCTGGACCATCGATAGCTGTACTTGTCACCCTACAGAGGTGGGGGCCGGGAGCACAGGGCCATGCCTAAAGGAGAGGACTACACTACAGAAAGCGCCCTGGCCTAATGTCATCCACAACCCTCCTCCCCCACCCAGACGCCTCCACTGCGCAGAGAGATAGCAGAATGTGCTGATAATCACCCCCTTGTGTCTGCTGTGATGTCCTCAAGCGCCCATCCAAATCAGGGTAGGCCACCGCCAGGATCCGGGACATCAGGGGGGTCAGGGTACGACTGGCACCCCTCCTAGGTTGGGAGGCCATCCCCAGCAGTGGTTCGGCGGTCTTCCTGGTCCCGCGGCGGATGTCCTCCCACCTCTTGCGGCAGTGGGTGCCCCGTCTGACGTGAACCCCCAGGGCCCGGAATTCCTTGGCGATGGCACGCCAAATGTCCACTTTCTGATGGGCGCTGACCTATTTGACATGTACAGGGTGGGAAGGAAAAATCATAAATTTTCTGCATGTTAGATGCGATTGGACCCCATCCACAAGTTTCTCCAACTCCTCAGACGTGAAGGCAGGGGCCCTTTCCCCAGTCGCAGCAGCCATTGTCACTTCCAGAACGAGGTCACAGCAGCACTTGCAGTGTAGGTCCTCTCCTGTGGATGATCAGGTCTCGAGTGATTAAGCAGATAGAAAATGGCGGTCACGCCCGCGGCGGTGCGTACCGCGGCGGTGCGTACCGCGACCGCCGGCGCACCTCGTCATTGGCTCCTGAAACCCATAGGCCTCAATGTTAGCCAATGCGGCTTCGTATAGCGGTCTTCGACCGCCTACCGCCACGGTGTGCCACGCCAGCGCATTGACCTCACATCCCATTGTCCCACTTCACAGGTCAGGCAGCCGCCATTTCAAGGGCCCACATGGCATAATTTGTACTGCGTCACACAGGCCTAGGCCTTGCATTGCCACACATACACGCCTTTCAATACATAGATAATCGTGTGCTATGCATGCAGTGGTGAACGTACCTGTGATTTGCTTGACTCTGTGCGCCATGTTGTCCTTCCTAGGCACCGTCCGCTGGGACTTGCGAGGAGAAGGATGAATCCTCGCGTGTACCGACCGCTGGTGGACCTGTCGACAATGGAAGAACGCCATATCATACTACGATACCGACTTGACTGAGCCACTGTACATGAACTGTGTGCCCAGCTGGAGCCAGCCCTGATGTCCCCCATCCGCCAACCCACAGGAATTCCCCCTCTAGTGCAGGTTCTGTCAGTCCTCCATTTTTTGGCAAGTGGCTCATTCCAGACAACAGTGGCCGTGTCATCTGGAATGTCTCAGCCTATGTTTTCAAAAATCTTGTCTAGAGTGTTGTCTGCCCTGACGAAACACATGCGGCACTACATTGTATTCCCTGAGGAGGTTGATTTGGCCACTGTGTAGGGTGATTTTTATGCCCTTGGACATATCCCCAACATAATTGGTGCCATTGATGGGACCCATGTGGCTTTAGTACCCCCAAAAGACGATGAGCAGGTGTACAGAAACAGGAAAAGTTACCATTCGATGAACGTCCAGGTGCTCTGTTTGGCTGACCAGTACATCTCCCATGTGAATGCCATGTTCCCTGGGTCAGTGCATGACGCGTATGTGATGCGAAATAGCAGCATCCCTTATGTGATGGAACAGCTACAGAGACACCGTGTGTGGCTAATTGGTGACTCTGGTTACCCCAACCTGCCTTGGCTATTGACCCCAGTGAGGAATCCCCGGACCAGGGCAGAGGAACGGTACAATGAGGCCCATGGGCGAACTAGGAGGATCATTGAAAGAACCTTTGGCCTCCTGAAGGCCAGGTTTAGGTGCCTGCATATGACAGGGGGATCCCTGATGTACTCACCAAAGAAGGTGTGCCAGATCATCGTAGCCTGCTGTATGCTTCACAATCTGGCATTGCAACGTCAGGTGCCTTTCCTGCAGGAGGATGGTCCAGATGGTGGTGTTGAAGCAGCTGTGGAGCCTGCGGAGAGTGAAGAGGAGGAAGACGAAGAGGACGATCCAGACAACAGGGACAGAGTTATCCAACAGTATTTTCATTAGCACACAGGTAGGAATCACCCACGCCATTTAACATTTACTGAAAGCCCCCTGCATCTTTACTTTGTGTATTTCCCCCCAGTTCTTTTAAACTGATGTTTGATTTTCCCTTCCCTTTTCAGTGCTGTATGACCCATTGCGTGACTTCTGCTTGGTTAGCCCATGGACTAATGCTTATTGACATCGGTATGTTGTCATCACATAAATAACAGAACATTATTGATAAGTAATGTGTTATACATTTGTAAATAATACAGGCTGACTCCAGATTGATTTCAGTGCAATGAGTGATTTATTTTTAGTGCTAGATATTGGTACATGATATTAAAACGGTGATGGATGAGGGTGGAGTTATGTCCATGGCAGAGTCCAGTTCTCGGTCGCACAGGTGCATTGTCCATATGCCTGTGGAAGGATGGAGCAGGGGCAGTTCAAGGTTGGACAGGGTGACACTGTGAGACAGTGGAATGACATCCGGGGGGATATTAGGCTGGCGGGGGTCTTGGCATCCTACTCTGTCTTCCTTTGAGATCTCAGGTTCCTCTTGCGGGGTGGTTGTTCTTCAGCAGGAGGTGGGGTTCTGGTGGCCCGTCGTTCTGTGGGGGCCTCCTGACCACTAGCGCCGGCGGAGGTGGTAGGCTGTTCCTGGCTAGTGACAGGGGCCCTTTGCGGTGCCACATGGTCCCGCAATGTGGTTTCTATCCGGTTGAGGGCCTGGACTATGGTCCCCATAGCGGTAGCGATGTTCCGGAGTTCATTGCTGAACCCCATGTACCGTTCCTCCTGCTGTGCCTGGATCTCGGTGAACCTGGCCAGTACCGTCACCATTGTCTCCTGGGAGTGATGATATGCTCCCATGATGGTGGTGAGGGCCTCTTGGAGAGTCGGTTCCCTGGGCCTGTCCTCCCCCCCCTGTCGCACAGCAGCCCTCCCAGTTGCCCTGTTTCCCCGGGCCTCTGTCCCCTGGACGGTGTGCCCACTACCACTGCCCCCAGGTCCCTGTTGTTGTTGGGGTGTTGGGTCAGCCTGGGTGCCCTGTAGTGGCGGACACACCGCTGATTGACGCGTCCGCGAGACAGAGGCATGGGCCCGCTGGGTGGGAGCTGTGCTGGTGTTCCCAGAGGGGTTTGGGTCTGCTGTGGCCTGTGTCTGTGTGTGGGGAACCGACTGTCCAGAGGTCCCCGATGGTCCGGGCTGGTCGTCAGGTTCTAGGTTGACAGAGCTGCTGTCCTCGCTGGGGGCCTGTTCTGGGGGTGGGATGGACAAATCTGGACCCTCCGTGGCGGTGTGTTGGCGTTCGGGCCCTGCAGGGGTAAAGGAGTATGGTTATTGTTTCTGTGTGTGCCATGGCGTGCATTTTGAGTGCCCTTGTCACCCAGTGCTGGCATTCCCTTGTGGGAGGTGTTGTGAGGGTTTGGGGGGGGTGTATGGGTATGTGCAATGGTCATGCTTTGGTGGTGGCTGTCTATGGTTTGTGTTGGCATTCAGGGGTTGGTGTTGTTTAGGGTGGGTTGTGCTGGTGAGACATTGGCAGGGAGGTTGTGTGCTGGGGGGTTGAGATTGGGGGTGAGGGGGGTTGGCATGCTGGTGGTTGGGGGGGGTGAAGTAGTTGAGATTCGACTTACCAGAGTCCATTCCTCCGTGTACTCCAGCGAGGCCATCAGGATGCAGGATGTTTACCACCTCTTGCTCCCATGCTGTGAATTGGGGTGGAGTGGGTGGGGGTCCGCCGCCAGTCTTCTGCACAGCGATGTTGTGCCTGGAGATCATCGAGCGCACCTTCCCCCGTAGGTCGTTCCATCGCTTTCTGATATCTTCCCGATTTCTGGGATGCTGTCCCACAGCGTTGACCCTGTCTACGATCCTTTGCCATAGCTCAGCCTTCCTTGCTATGGTGGTGTGCTGCACCTGTGTGCCGAAGAGCTGGGGCTCAACCCTCATGATTTCCTCCACCATGACCCGGAGTTCTTGGTCCGAAAACCTTGGGTGTCTTTGGGGTGCCATGGGGTGGTGTGGATGAGGTGTGGGGTGGTGTTTGTGGTGATGTGCGTGGTGATATGTGGTGATGTGTGCGTAGATGTGGTGTGGGTGATGAAGTTGGGTTCCTGTGTGTGTTGGGGTTTTCTATTGCTGTGCTCGCTCTCTCTATCTCTATCTCTCTCGCTCTCGCCTTCGCTCCGATTTCCAACTAGTGGGGGTTTGTGGGTGATGTGGGTGTGTGTTTTATAGTTGATTGGATGTGTGGGAGTGTTGTTTGTATGTGTCTCAGGTGTGCGTATTTCAAATTGTCCAATGTGGCTGTGTTTTGGAGCTGTGTGTGTATTTTGAGTGCGGCGGTGTGCACCGCCAATGGAATACCGCGGTTGAAAGACCGCCGCGTGGATTCGTGGGTCAGAATGGCATGGGCGTGTTTGTGTTGGCGTGACGGTGGAGGTTTGGTCATCTCCAGTTTTCCGTGGCCCGCTGATGAGGCGCCCTTCCTTGGATGTCGGATTTTTGGCGGATTCACAGTTGGTGGTCAGAATGACCGTGGCGGTTTACCGCGGCCGCGGCGGTAGAATGGCGGACTTCTGACCGGCGGTAAGGGCCTTTTACCGCCGAGGTCAGAATGACCCCCGTAGTTTCTTCAGTGAGAATTCGAAGTGGAGGATTGAGAGGATTCCTGCTAGAGTCTTGCAATCCGAAACTGAAGAACTACCCAAAGAAGAGACCTTAAATAGCCCTGAAAGGGGAATTGGTCACCTACACCTATCAGGGAAGGGCTCTGATGTCACCACTGGCACTGGCCACTCAGATGCTCCCAGAGTTACCTGCCAACTTGGAATCCAAGATGGCAAAACCCAGTGACCCTCTAGAGGACCCTTGGGGTGGTGATGGACAGGGGAGTGGTCACTCCCCTTTCCTTTGTCCAGTTTCATGCCAGAGCTGGGACTGGGGGTCTCTGAACCAATGTAGACTAGTTTATGCAAGGAGGGCACCAAGTGTGCCCTTCAAAGCATTTCCAGTGGCTTGGGGAGGCTACCATCCCAACCCTGTAACACCTTTTTCCAAAGGGAGAGGGTGTAACACCCCTCTCCCAAAGGAAATCTTTTGTTCTGCCTCCTGGTGTTGAGTAGGCTCTCATTATTCTAATGAGACTACTGGATTTGAGCTACAGAATGGCTTGCGGTGCGCTGCGCGGTCAAAAGACTGCCGTGGTAATTCTGAGTTTCCCGCTGGGCTGGCGGGCGACCGCCAGAAGGCCGCCCGCCAGCCCAGCGGGAAACCCCCTTCCATGAGGATGCCGGCTCCGAATGGAGCCGGTGGAGTGGAAGGGGTGCGACGGGTGCAGTGGCACCCGTCGCGATTTTCAGTGTCTGCTTGGCAGACACTGAAAATCTTGGTGGGCCCCCTGGGGCCCCACGACACCCGTTACCGCCAGCCAGGTTCTGGCGGTCAAAACTGCCAAAACCAGGCTGGCGGTAAGGGGGTCGGAATCCCCATGGCGGCGCTGCCTGCAGTGCCGCCATGGAAGATTCCCTAGGGCAGCGGGAAACCGGTGGGACACCGCCGGTTTCCCGTTTCTGACCGCAGCTGTACCGCCGCGGTCAGAATGCCCATGGATGCACCGCCAGCCTGTTGGCGGTGCATCCGCGGTCCCCGGCCCTGGCGGTAGTCAACCGCCAGGGTCAGAATGACCCCCTGAGTCTAACCCACTACAGGTGACGTCTGTCGCCCCAATCCAGGTTTCTGGTTCTGGCTAACTAGCAGTGCCTCATCTCTACCCAAGAGCAGGGATGATTGGGCAGCCGAGCACATGACACTATTGACTCCTTAGGGAAATCGTGGTTACTCAGATCTCATCCGTTTCTCTCAGTTACATTAGTTTCACATATACAAGGACAAGCAGAGGCAGTATATGTTTCAATAAGGTTTTTAATGAAGCAACTGCATCTTAGTTAATAAAGCATGTACTGCAATAACCAGCACAATAAAGCATGACAGGATTAAAATTGTGACAAGGAGAGTAAAGCAAAAAATAACGCTACCATATTGACAATAGAGTCAATAGACTAATTCTTACCTAGGCTATATTAGACCACAGCATGTTAAGCTCTAGTTCTGCCCTTTATGTTCCCCTGGGAAGACATCATCCCCCATACCTGAGCAAAGGCCTCAAATCTGCATAAGCAGCTGTAGCGAAGCGTTCAGCAATCAGCGTACAGTTGTGGTCATCTGGCTGGAATCTCCCTCTAACGTGTATGGGACAGGAAAGTGTTTTTGTAATAAAACAGCTGATGTTCTGAGAAAATGTCCATACGTAAGGATGTGTATGTTTCTATGAATACCAGAGACAAAGCGTTACCACGTTTACCGGCAACCTATCTTACTGCAGCATTGAGAAAAGCACAGAGTGAAAGAAATGTCTTGTTTAAGAACGCAGTGCTAGCCTAGGCAAAGTACTGCTAGATAGACAGAAATAAAACAAGACTGCAAATGTGGCTATTAAAATGATAACAAAGCTAAATAAAATATATCTAGGTTAAAGAGCATAGCGACAGGACTAGTGTGCTAAAATAATCCTGCATGGGGTTATAACTAAAATGATACAGAACACCCTCCCCTTGCCGGTTCAAAGGTGGTTCAAAGCCTAATGATGTATAAACGCTACTAAAATTCAACTTAAGATATATAAGAATGTCAATAATGACAAGTTAAAAAAGACAAAAGCAAATTTAAAAGGACAATTTAAAAATGTTAACTTGTGGCGGAAAAAAGGCCAAATTTCAAGAGTCAGAGTCATTTTGGATGTTGCCAATCAAATCAGGGACAATTGAAGACAGGAAATCTTCCACTTCGGCAGGTGGTAAAGTAAGAAACTCACCGCCAAGAAGAACCAAGGAGCATTTGTGTTCCAAAGCCTGAGCATCAGCCAAGGCACCAGCATTCCATGGTGTGCCCAATAACGAGTTCAGAGCTGTATCCTCCACAAAGAGCAACTCATAAGCAACTTCCTGTAGCAAACGCAGCCTCAGTGCGCATGTCCGGTAATGAACCCTCAGCGAGAACATCAACAGATCAGCGTACAATAAAAGCAAGCACTGCGTAGAAAGACAAACTTTCAGTGCACGTTCTAACGAGCACCAGAGGCACCGAAAACACGGCCTGCACACAATGCAAAACCTGTCTGAGTGACGGAGACCAGTCACACTCCAATTGCTCTGGAGTGTTGCTCCGAAGTACTGCATCATGCGTTCATGACATATCTGAGCTGGTGGGAGTGCTTTCATTCCTCAGTGTTGCAGCAGGACAGCCATTGCGCAGAAAAAGTAGTAATAGCAAAATGTCACCTATTTTAGCCAAAGATATCGGAAATACTGGAGAATATTGAGTGGATGGCTGATGGTATTAAACCGAATATAGAGGCGAAGGTGTGAATGAAATCAGAACCAACAGCCTTAAAACTAATTGCGATTCCAGTAGTACTGGACACATTAAATATTCACCCCACAGTGTCTCGGAAAGTTGGTACTTAAAAGGGACTGTATCTCTGCTGATGACTTTGCCAACTGAAGTGCGTAGGTCTCACGTGTAGATGTGAGCACCACATGTTTTTAGAACAATAAAGCCTTGAGTCTGCTCAAATTGTCAAAATTCACATTAGAAGTAGCAATATGGAGCCAAATCTCAGCTACCTCTCTTTGTCTTGTGGGAGGAAAAAGTACATTCCCGCAGCATGTAACAATCTTAGAGACCGAAACGACATAAACTACTCTGGCTCGCATCCCACAACAGTTTTCACTATTGAGGAGAACATAGCTGCCATTTGAAAGCACCTGGAAGGCAGGTCTAATCAAGGGGACTGGGACTCCCTTCAGATAACAGGCCAAGTTTGCTGCCAAAGCGTTACACGCCCAGTGCAAGGACAGCTGTTTACAAACCATTGAATGGCTGACAGAAGTCTTGCATTCACTACCACTAAGAAAGACCTCTTTCATGCCACTGAGACATTTGTAGGAGAAGGGCAGCTCCCACACATCATGGATGTAACTATCACCCAGCCTTTCATATCTGCCTACTGAAATGGGTTTTAAATAGGACGTGAATTGGAGTGTTGAAATAGGCAGATTAATGACCCGTGCATTAACTATCCGCAGTTGGTATTTCAGCCACAGTAAAAGGCAACTTTTCTAACTTTTTGATGTTTAACATGACATAAGTTGCTTCTTTCTTAGCCATTAGTTGTTGTTGTGTTAAATTAAATGTAGAGAATATATCCCTTGCGCTAACGTGTTGCCAGGGAACGCGACTTGCCTTCAATGTTTGAAGCGTCCTACCCAGCTGCATAACGGACCTTAGTTGACTTTGTCCCTGGTAAAACAAGGACATATAACTTTGTATTATGTCTATTGCAGAAGAGACAATGTTACTTGGGGTGTATATCTGGTCGGACAGGGTATTAATCCCATTATCTACAACAGCTAATGCCTTCTGTATGTTTTCCTGGTCTATTTGCCTTAACCGGGCAGCAGCTTTTTGTTGGGAAAGCTTCCAAATTTCATTATATACTGTGTATAAGAAGCACTTTCTGTGTTGTTTTCTGGGGCCTAAAAGGAAGTCCTGTTTGTCAGTGATATTAAACAGGAGACTGAGGTTTTCTCTAACAGCATCTAGTGAAGAACTTGTCAACCATTGCTGGCATAGTTTTCCTACACTGTATGTTGTTACTATACCTGCATGTTCGGATGATACATAGCGAGGGTCCGTCCTACTAGTTCTAAAAAAACCCGTGGAGTTTAGAAAACGTTCATGACACCCATTGGTATCTATTGGCCTCAATAACCACCTGCCAGGACATGACTGTTAAGAATTAAACATGCCATTCTGGAACCATTCATCGAACTGATCTATTGCTACATTTACATATTTTTGCCATTTGTGAAATTTTGCAGGGGCAGGAATACTGGGTGCATTCAATTCCTTAATCTTTTCTAAGCCTAAACAAATTGTTTGTTGTACAGTTTCATTTAAAAATATCATTTGAACAGGTATCAGGCATTATCTAAACAAAGCTTCCTTCCCCCTTATTAGCCAATTTCGTGTTTCCCACACACTTTTTAAGTCAATACACTTTAACCAATATTCATAGCCTTCTATAGCCAACCGGGAAGCAAAGGAATCCGAATAAATACATTTTGTATCTGTCAATAATATATGTACATTTGCCATTGATGGCAAGTTAAAATAATATGACTCAGCATTTTTAACATTGTGCCCAGAAAAATATGCAAACATTTCAGAATACGTTTTAGAACTCCCTTGTGGTAGAGTTGGACAATATTCCCATAGTGTGTAATTAAAAATAGTCTTTGGTGTACTTGCTCTGTAAATAAAATGTTGCCCATAATATTTATAGCAAAGCATATCACCATAGTTTTCTTTAGATTGATAAACATCTTCACTTTCAAATACAGTATAATACTGCAGTTCATTCATCATGGAATCAACTGTTTTCACATCCCAGTCATCAGAAACAACTCCGGGTATTATTATATTGTTCATTGAAAGTTTAAACACATGGGTGGTCATTACAACCCTGGTGGTCGGTGTTAAAGCGGCAGTAAAACCGCCAACAGGCCGGCGGTAACAAAAATTGGAATCACGACCGTGGTGGAAACCACCAACATAGACAGCCACTTTAACACTCCGACTGCCAAGGCGGTAAAAACAAACACCGTGGCGGTAACCGCCAACAGACAGGCGGAAGACAAGGTTCCGCCCACTGTATTACAACAGGCCAATCCGCCACCTTTTCCGGGGCGGATTCACCGCAAACAAAAACACGGCGGAAACAGGACTTGGAAGGGAACACGCTCACCTCTACACACCCCACGAGGAATCAGGACACCATGGAACCCGGGCTCCAGATACTCCCAGCCTTTATCTTCCTGCTTCTCTACCAGGGACAACAAAGACGGCAGCGAAGATCACAGTGAGTACTGCACCTACAACACAGGGGAGGGGGGAGGGCAAAAAGAGTGACACACACACACGCAACACGCAACACTCCCCCCACCCTCACCCACTACAACACACTCACAAGTACATGTTGATACATTACATTAACAACCCCCAACCCCCCCTGGGAGAATGCAAGGACAAAAGGAAATGAGTCGAACGTTTGTAATCTATTCAAATACGGTAATCAAAAATATATACATATATATATATTTACACTAGAAACAAATATATACACCAAAAATACACGTCCAAGGTATTCCACCATCATACTCCGTGGACCACTGACCCCAAAATGCACGGGCGAGGCCCACACTCAATACCCGATCAGAACAGAGAGAATACTACTGGGGCATCAGATAGAAATACAACAGGCACCTCAGGGGGAATGAACGGGGGCACCTCAGCCGGATGAGTGCACAACGCCAGATCCACCAGGGGGCTCCATGCCCACTGCTTTATCCTGGGGAGTGCAAAGCCACAGTCTCTCAAGTCTCTCCAGTGGGTGGTTTGCCCACTGCTGCATCCTGGGGAGTGCAAAGCCACTGTCTCTCAAGTCTCTCCAGTGGGTGGTTTGCCCACTGCTTTATCCTGGGGAGGGCAAAGCCACAGTCTCTCAAGTCTCTCCAGTGGGTGGTTTGCCCACTGCTTTATCCTGGGGAGTGCAAAGCCACAGTCTCTCAAGTCTCTCCAATGGGTGGTTTGCCCACTGCTGCATCCTGGGGAGTGAAAAGCCACAGTCTCTCAAGTCTCTCCAGTGGGTGGCTTGCCCACTGCTGCATCCTGGGGAGTGCAAAGCCACAGTCCCTCAAGTCTCTCCAGTGGGTGGTTTTCCCACTGCTTTATCCTGGGGAGTGCAAAGCCACAGTTTCTCAAATCTCTCTAGTGTGTGGTTTGCCCACTGCTTTATCCTGGGGAGTGCAAAGCCACAGTCTCTCAAGTCTCTCCAGTGGGTGGTTTGCCCACTGCTGCATTCTGGGGAGTGTAAAGCCACAGTCTCTCAAGTCTCTCCAGTGGGTGGTTTGCCCACTGCTTTATCCTGGGGAGTGCAAAGCCACAGTCTCTCAAGTCTCTCCAGTGGGTGGTTTGCCCACTGCTTTATCCTGGGGAGTGCAAAGCCACAGTTTCTCAAATCTCTCTAGTGTGTGGTTTGCCCACTGCTTTATCCTGGGGAGTGCAAAGCCACAGTCTCTCAAGTCTCTCCAGTGGGTGGTTTGCCCACTGCTGCATTCTGGGGAGTGTAAAGCCACAGTCTCTCAAGTCTCTCCAGTGGGTGGTTTGCCCACTGCTTTATCCTGGGGAGTGCAAAGCCACAGTCTCTCAAGTCTCTCCAGTGGGTGGTTTGCCCACTGCTTTATCCTGGGGAGTGCAAAGCCACAGTCTCTCAAGTGGGTGTCAATCTCCACTGGTTCTGGAGGGGGCCTTGTGCCCAAAGTGCTTCATCCTGCCAAGGACAGAGGTAGTGGATGTGATACTCCACTGGTTCTGGAGGGGGCTTTGTGCCCAGAGTGCTTCATCCTGCCAAGGACAGAGGTAGTGGATCTCCACTGGTTCTGGAGGGGGCTTTGTGCCCAGAATGCTTCATCCTGCTTGTGGCGGCCTCAGTAGTGTCGAAAGCTTTGGCGCTCACTGGCCTGCGGTGCTTGTTGCGGCGGTGTCCTGTTCAGCGGTGCTGGTGGCGGCGGTGTCCTTGCCAGCGGTGCTTGTTGCGGCGGTGTCCTGTCCAGCGGTGCTGGTGGCGGCGGTGTCCTGTTCAGCAGTGATGGTGGTGGCGGTGTCCTTGGCAGCGGTGCTTGTTGCGGCGGTGTACTGTTCATGCTGGTGGCGGCGGTGTCCTGTTCAGCGGTGCTAGTGGTGGTCTTGTCCGCCGTGCAGGTTTTCGCAGACTTGCCTGTTTTACTGTGCCCCTTTCCCACCTTGGATGGTGGCGCAGCTGTCTTCACACTCCCAACTGTACCCCTGGGAGAGGCTTTGGTGGAAGATGTTTTGCCTCTCTCCCACCGGGCACTGGCCAACTTTTTGTGCTTTTGAGGTGGGGGACTGTCCGTGGTCTGGCTCCTTGGCCCACTGGCTGCCCTGCTGCCTGGCGCACTCCAGAAGCCGGTTACTACTGGCACCACTGTTCCGCAGATGTTTTGGCTGAGGCGCTGGGTTGGGACCTGGAAAGGCGGGCCCTAGAAGACTGAAGGTGTGGGGGAGGTGAGGGGAAGACGTCAAGGTTGGACAGGAAAAGGTTTTTGGACACACTGGGACGGGTAGATGGAGGGGGTTCAGGAGTGGAGGAAGAGGTAGTGGTTGTCGGAGGTGTACGTTTGGTGACTTTGGGTGAAGGTGCATGGGCTATAGGCTGTCATGAGGTGGACGGCTGTTTGGTGGGTATGTGGCTGCGTTTGTGTACCTTGAGAGGTGGGCTCACGGACACGCTGGAAGAGGACACAGGGGATGTGTGAATGGTTGTGGGGGTGGTGAGTGCACGTGAGCAGGGTGTGGTGGTGGGTGTGCTGGTGATGGAAGTAGTGGCTGACGATGTAGTGCATGCAGGTGTGAGTGGAGACGAGACTGGGAGGGAGGAGGGAGACGAGGAGGGGGACACAGTGGAGGCATTAGCTGTTGGTATGTCTGCTTAGGTATGATGCTTGCGTGAGTGCCTGTGGGATGTGTGGTGCTTATGTTTGCCTCAGCTTCCCTTGTGTGTTGATGTGTGTGCATGCTGGTCTGATGGTGTGCTTGGGAGAGGCTGAGGTACAGGGGTTTTAGTCTGGGTGGAGGAAGTTGGAGGGGGGAGGCTAGAGACAGGGACAATGGCTGCCATCAGGGCCAGAGTCTGAAAAGCTCGCAGTTGGGCTGCCTGACCAGAATGAATGCCCTTCAGGTATGCATTGGTCTGTTGCAACTGCCTCTCTACACCCTGGATGGCATTCAAAATGGTAGACTGCCCAACAGTGAGGGACCTGAGGAGGTCAATGGCTTCTCACTGAGGGCAGCAGGGCTGACTGGGGCAGGGGCTGAGGTGCCTGGGGCGAAGGAGATGCCCACCCTCCTGGGTGAGCGGCCACGGGGCACACACTGAGGGGATGCTGGGAGGGCGGTGCTGGTAGGGGGGGTGGCGGCTGTACCTGTAGATGCGGGGCACAGAGGGGCCCGCCACCTAAAGGGAGCTCCCATCAGAGGAGGAGTCTATGTAGCTGGTGTCAGCTCCTGTCCCCTCCGTGCAGCTCCCCTCGCCCTCTGTCCCACTGGTGAACTCCGAGTCCGTAGTCTCGCCCTCCAGGGCCATGTGGGATGCAGCTCCCTCCTACTCCGGTGGCACTGCTCCTCCGCCTGATGATGCTAATGCACGTAAGAACAGGGAAACCACAAAAAGGGGGGAGAAAGACAGAAGAAAGACATGTTTAGTGCATCCAATACCGCTACCCTTAGCAGACACTACAGACACAGAAGCCCCCTGCACTACGCTGTGCACTTAGAGTTCCCTGATTAATCACAAGGACATGGGTTACAAGGCCTATGCCCAATTGCTGCACACATGGAAGTCACAGGAGCCTGACTAGGTGTAGTTGGCTCTGAACACAGGTGGGGTGGGGTGCCACATAGCCTGTGTTAAGAAGGTACCTAGCCTAAACTCGCCCTGGCCTAGGGGAACCCACAACCCACCTCCCCACCCAGACACCTACAATGCGTGCTGAATCAGCAGAATGAGAGTGTACTCACCCCCTTGTGGCTGCTGTGATGCCCTCAAGCGCCCATCTATCTCCGGATACGCCACCGCCTGGATCCGAACATCAGGGGGGTCATGGTGCGACGGGCACCCCTCCCTGGTTGGGAGGCCATCCCCAGTTGGGCCTCTGCCGTCTTCTTGCTCCAGTGGCGAATGTCCTCCCATCTTTTCCGGCAGTGGGTGCTCCGTCTGTGGTGGACCCCCAGGGTCCGGACTTCCTTGGCGATGGCTCGCCAAATATCCTTCTGGTGGGCTCTGACCTACACGAATAGTATAGGGGAAAAGGAGAAGATGTAACCGTCCACACCATCACAGTCATTGGCCCGCATCCTTACCCTTGCCATGACACACATGCACTCATCGTCGTTTCATGCACGCCTCACTCTCCCCCCCATCTTTCATCAACACCACTCCAAACAGGCATTGCCCATACAGTATGCTCACAGTGTACTCACCTGTTTGTCTGTAGGACCATAGAGTAGCGTGAACTGGGGGAGGACCCCATACACTAGTTTCTCCATCTCCTCCGTGCTGAAGGCAGGGGCCCTTTCACCAGACACACAAGCCATTGTCTCTTCCAGACTGAGGTCACAGCAGCACTTGCAGTGTATGTCCTCAACTGTCGAAGATCAGGTATCAAGTGATTGAACAGAGTGAAAATGGCGGTGACATCCGCGGCGGTGCGTACTGTCACCTCCGCCGTACATCGTCATTGTCTCCTGGGACCCATAGGGTCAAATGTTAACCAATGCAGGATTGAACCGTGGTCTTCGACCACCTACCGCGACGGTGTACAACGCCAGCGCAGTTACCTGATATCCCCTTGTCCCACATTACAGGTCAGGCAGCCGCCATTTCAGGGGGCCACATGGCATTAATTTTGACTGCTTCACACATATCTAGGCCTTGCTTAAACACTAATACAGCCATATGTCAATTTTCAAACATTTTCCGATAAAGTTGTGTTTACCTACCTCAGTGTTGGTTGACTCTCTACTTGCTGTTCTCCTCCATAGAGCACGTCCGCTGGGGCAGGTGAGGAGATGGTGGCATCCTCCGGTGTACAGACCTCTGGTGGACCTGTCGACAAAGGAGGAGTGACATGTAATTATCACCTACAGAATTGATCGTACCACAATCCTGGAACTGTGTGCCCAATTGGAGCAAGACCTGATGTCAGCTATCCGCCATCCCACAGGAATCACCCATCTAGTGCAGGTGCTGTCAGTACTCCATTTCCTAGCAAGTGGGTATTTTCAAACAACAGTGGCCATAGCATCAGGGATGTCCCAGCATATGTTCTCCAACGTGTTGTCCAGAGTGTTGTCTGCCCTGCTGAAACACATGTGCAGCTACATCGTTTTCCCTCAGGTGGAGGATTTGCCTACAGTGAAAGGTGACCTCTATGCCCTGGGACATATCCCCAACATCATTGGTGACATTGATGGGACACATGTGGCCTTGTAGCCCCCACGCAGGAGTGACAGTTGCCCCTCGCCATTTGCTGGTGACTCTGGTTACCCCAGCCTGTCATGGCTACTGACCCCAGTGAGGAATCCAGGAGAAGGACAGAGGAACGCTAAAATTAGGCCCATGGACGGACTAGGAGGATTGTAGAGAGGATCTTCGGCCTCCTGAAGGCCAGGTTCCGGTGCTTCCATATGACAGGTGGTTCCCTATTCTACTCACCAAAGAAGGTATGCCAGATCATCATGGCCTGCTGTATGCTTTACAACTTGGCTTTGCGATGAAAGGTGCCTTTTCTGCAGGAGGTTTCTCCAGATGGAGGTGTTGTGGCAGCTGTGGAGCCTGTGGACAGTGAAGACGAGGAAGCAGAAGAAGAGTACATAGACAACAGGAACACGGTGATCCAGCAATACTTCCAGTGAGACACAGGTAAGAAGACAACACTGCCTGCTACATCTGATTTAATTCTTCTACCTCTCATCTGTCTGTCATTTTCACCCAGTGTATGGACACTCAGTTGTCACTTTCCCTTTCAAATTCACAGATGTGGGTCACACTGTGTGACCTCTGCTTTGTTTCCTAATGGACAAGAGCTGTGTGACATAGGTATGTTGACATTACATTGGATATAGCATTTTGCCAGTTATTGCTAATACACATTTTCGAAAGCACAGACTGACTCCAGATTGTTTTGTGATTTAAGGGTGTTTATTTAAGTGCTAAATAGTGGAGTTGGTCAGGGGTGATGGTGGAGGAATGTCCATGGCAGAGTCCAGTCTATTAGTCTCACAGGTGCGTTGTCCAAAGGGGCATAGGAAGTAGAGCTAGGGCAGTTTAAGTATGGACAGGGTGACAAAGTTGGACAGAAGGATGACAATCAGGGTGGTCTCATTTCGTGACGGGGTCTTGGCATTGTTCTCTGTCTTTGTCCTGGATCTCAGGGACTGCTTGCGGGGTGGTTCTCCATCTACAGGGAGTGGGGTGCTGTGTCGGTGCCTCCTGTCCACTAGCGCCGGCGGAGGTGGTGGGAAGTTCATCGGCCAGGCTAGTGTCAGGGGCCCCTTGTTGTGCCACAGTGTTCCTCCTGGTGTTGACGAGTTGCTTCTGCACCCCTACAATGGTGCCCAGGGTGGAATTGATGGATTTGAGTTCCTCCCTGAACCCCAAATACTGTTCCTCCTGCAGCCGCTGGGTCTCCTGGAACTTGGCCAGTACCATTGCCATCGTCTCCTGGGAATGGTGGTAGGCTCCCATGATGTTGGAGAGGGCCTCGTGGAGAGTGGGTTCCCTGGGCCTGTCCTCCCCCTGTCGCACAGCAGCCCTCCCAGTTCCCCTGTTTCCTTGTGCCTCTGTCCCCTGAACCGTGTGCCCACTACCACTGCCCCCAGGTCCCTGGTGTTGTTAGGGTGGTGGGTTAGCCTGGGTTCCCTGTAGTGGTGGACACACTGCTGCTTGACGTGTCCTGGGGACAGAGGTATGGGCCCACTGGGGGGGTGCTGTGCTGGTGTTTCCAGAGGCGGGAAGCTCTGTAGTGGCCTGTGCCAGTGTGAGGGGAACTGACTGTCCCGATGTCCCAGATGGGCCGGGCTAGTCATCTAGATCCAGTTGGACAGAGCTGCTGTCATCACTGTGGGCCTCTTCTGTGGGTGGATATGTCGGGACCCTCCTGTCCGGTGACGTTGGGTAGGGGTCTTGCAGGGGTGTAAAGGCATGATTATTGCATCTGTGTGTGCCATGGTGTGCAATGGGTGGGTCACCCTGTACCCCAGTGCTTCCATTCTTGTGTGGGACCTTCTGTGATAATGGTTTAGGGGGGTGTATTGGTATGTGTAGTGGACATGCTTTGGTGATGGGTGTCCATGCTTTGGTCTTACATGCAGGGCTTGGGTTTGGGATGTGTGGTTTGTGATAGTGGGACATGTGTGAGGAGTTGGAGTGATGGGGGTGAGGGCGAGGATGGGGGTATGTGATAGCATGCAGGTGGGTGTGGGATGAAGTAGTTAAAGGTTTGACTTACCAGAGTCCATTCCTCCAGCTACTCCTGCGAGGCCCTCAGGATGCAATATAGCCAAGACCTGCTCCTCCCATGTTGTGAGTACTGGGGGAGGAAGTGGGGGTCCGCCGCCAGTCCTCTGAACCTCAATCTGGTGTCTTGAGACCATGGAACGCACCTTCCCCCGTAGGTCATTCCACCTCTTCCTGATGTCATCACTAGTTCTTGGGTGCTGTCCCACTATGTTGACCCTTCACACAATTCTGCGCCATAGCTCCATCTTCCTAGCTATGGTGGTGTGCTGCACCTGTGATCCGAATAGCTGTGGCTCTACCCAGATGATTTTCTCCACCATGACCCTGAGCTCTTACTCAGAAAACCTGGGGTGTCTTTGCGGTGCCATGGGGAGGTGTGGGTGATGTGTGGGGTGGTGTGTGTTGTGATGTGTGGGGTGATATTTAGAGGTGTGTTGTGTGAGGTTTGTGGATGCTGTGTGAGTGATGGTGTTGAGTGCCTGTGGATGCTATTGTTATTTCTGGTGGTGTCTATCTCTGGCCTTCTGTCGCAATTGTTGTCGTAGGGGTTTGTGGGTGATGTGGGTGTGTGTTTTATAGTGCATTGGGTGTGTGGGAGTGGTGTGTGTACAGTATGTGTATCAGGTGTGTGTATTTTGAATTGTCCAATATGGTAGTGTTTTGTAACTGTGTGTGTATTTTGAGCGCAGCGGTGTGTACTGCCAATGGAATTCTGCAGTTGTAAAACCACCGCGTGGATTCGTGGGTCGTTTTAGTGTGGGCGTATTCCTGTTGGCGTGATGCTATTGGTTTTGTTACCGCCAGTTTATCACTTACCTTTGGTGTGGCGGACATGTGTGGGAGTCTAGATTTTGGCGGATTCCGAGCTGTGGGTCATAATGGCTGTGGCGGAATTCCACGGCTGCAGCGGTGTGTTGGTGGTCTTCTGCACAGCGATAAGTGGCTTTTACCGCCAATGTTGTAATAAGGGCCTTAGTATTTGAATGACCTCTGCTGAGCCGTATGTATCAAATGTAACTTTATCCCAAACAATCGCATCAGGAATTGGTATAGCGGAAAGGTTCACAAAAGACAAGTCTCTGCTGTCCTTGTGAGAAGAAAAGCAGGGTTTTAGGACCTCATCCACCAGTTCAACTGATCTTTCAGGAAGAAAATGACCCTGTATTAATAAAAAGAATGTTATGACAAAGCCAATCCATGGGAGGAAAGCTAATGCAGTCAAAGAAAGCCATAGATAGTTAAACTAATTTGTTTTAAGCCAGTTTATCAGCTTACGTGTTTTTGACAGTTCAATGAAGAAGAGGCAAATGACTCTGTGAAGGTGTCGTTGATATCAGTGAATTATCATGAAGCTGTTCGTGCAAAGGCTGGAACCGCATTTGTAGGAGGAGGACTGGTAGGGGTCTCCCATGGAGGTTCATAGTAAATGACACCATCCGTCTGTGTTGAAGTTGTGTCAAATCGATCAGTACTTTCAATATTGTTTGTTGTAACAGATTTAGTGGAACTAATGCAAGATCATTTTCCACCCTCCCCAAGCTCGGAGAGGTGTCAGCATTGCTGCTCAAAACTTGTAGAGGGGCTTATTGACCGGTAGTGAGAGGGATTTGGGAACTACTGGCTGTTCCTCTTGGTCTGCTGTGCAGGATTGGCGACATAGTGTATCTTGACATTGTCGATAGATACAAGCGGTTTTCCTTAGCACCAGCAAACAGTGGTAGAATGACAGTTCTGGGACCATGTATTCCCAAGACTAGGACTGGTGCACGATAAGAAGGACCAAACTCCTTTTTCACAGCAACCTTTTCACGTACTAGATCCCCAACTTTAGGAATCCAGCCGGTAGATGTTATTGGTACATCCTGAATTCCTGTGGCGGCAGCACGGGCAGAAGCATTGTCGTCACAGAACTGTTGTAATTCCTGCAAGACAGTGACACTTTCATTTATGTCAAAAGGTGTTTCTGCTGCCTCCATGCCAGGACCATCAGGATCTGGAACATATATTTGAGTTCTGAACAGGCACTCGTATGAAGTACGACCCCACCAGGGACCTTCTAGGGAGATTGTTAGGTGGTCTCTGGACTCCATACAGGTGGTTAAGCCAACTACAACCCGTACATAAGACTCTGGCTGTTAAGGACTGCTTTAAATCATGTTTACGTTGTTCCACAACACTATTTCCCTCAAGATGAAATGGAGAAAAGTAATGGAGTTGGACCCCTAACAATGCCATGGCGTCCCTGAATGCCGTTGAGGCGAAAGCAGGGCCCTGGTCCGAGTGGAAAGCTGCAACTGCATATGTACCGATAAATACTCACAAATCTTTAATAACATTCCGAGTGTCAGCCCAGAGTTGTGGCCACACCCATAGAAATCTAACTATTAGGTGTTAGGGGACCACATTGGTCCAAGTACACACATTGTAATGGTGTGTTGGAAATTAGGAGGGGTGTCTGCAGTGGGCGTTTGACGATGGAAACCTTAATTTGTTGGCAGATGTCACAACAAAGGACATACTGCTTGGCCTGTTTGCATAGACCTGGCCACCAATAATGTGCTTGCAACAATGATATTGTAGCAGCCACACCAGCATGGACAGATGCTACCCCCCTTATGCTCTGCTTTAATCAACTCTGATCTTATGTGTTTGTTGGGAATTACCCGAAACCCCATGCCTGGTATTTTTACTTCAGCATCTAGGCAGCCTCCCATTCAGTAGGAATATTTAGCAGGAAATGCTTTTGGATAGGGCGTGCCTTCAGCCGTAGCTTTCACAGCAGCCCATATGTCATTGTCCTGTTTCGCTCCTGAGTGAGTTACTGCAGAAACAGCAGCCGTAGCTACTGCTGATTTTGTGGCTTCATCAGCCAGTGTATTTCCAGCAACGCATATTCCAATGCGCTGGTGTCCAAGTGTATGTACAACATGGACGTTTGGTAGCGTTTCCTTCAGTTCCACTACTTTCCCCCACAGAAGTCTATGTTTAATGGTGTTGCCTTTAGAATCTCTGAACCCATTCTGGCGCCAGTAATGCAGGTATTCATTGAAGGACTGGACACAGTAGTACGAATCACAAACAATCAGTGTTAACTGTGCAGGATCTGTATGTTCCAGTGCCATCACAAGAGCCTTTAGCTCTGCTAAATGTGCTGTGCAATCCCCTAGGGTTTGCGTGTATGTATGTTGGGGACAAAATTTATCATCATCTATATAGCCACTTACGACTGCGCAAGCCATTGGTGTACATGACTCTTTGATATTGATCAATAGGTAGTGTATTTGCTGGAGCTGGGTATTCTAGTTCATATTGTAAAAATTCTTGAGTTTGTAACTTTGGGTCAAAAATGTAGTCTACATCAGTGACTGTCAAAGATGTTGCCCATTGAATCCAACATGGATGTAATGCTTTGGCGTTAGGAACGCTGGCTTTGGTAATAGCCTCAAGGGCTGGAATTGGGAAGATGACTATAATGCGTTTGCCTTGAGCTAGAGGTCTTTCTTTAATGACGGCCATCTGAACAGCAGTGAGAATTTTCTCAGTGGGAACAAAGCGTTTTTCTGCTGCTGAATACAAATGTGATTTGTATGCAATCGGGACTCTCTCATCCTCGTCGAAAGTTACATAAGTGAAACCAATACCACCAGCAATTACTCTGATGACCAGATGTTTTTTGTTGTCCCCGTATGTAAATATTGTGCTGCAAGCATGTCTGTTTGCAAAGCTCTGAGAATGTGTGTGTGTTTGACTGTCCAAAATGTACCTGAAACGTTGGGCATATTAAGTCGTATTAAGGTTTTATGGGTGATGCATAATCAGGAATGTAAGTTCTAAGAAAGTTTAGGAAACCCAATAGGGATTGAATAGAATTTGGAGGTGGTAATTGTGCGCATTTTTACAAGAATTGCGGCGCTAGGCTCTTTCCTTCACTTGATAGCTCGTATCCCCAAAACAGGATGCTAAGGAAGTATATCTTTGTTTTTTTTTAATTGAATTTGTAGCCGAACTTGGCAAATCCCACAACAATGCGGGATACCCATCTTAAATGTTGCAGCAATTCATCACCTGTGAGGTAAATATCATCTACATAGGACAATGCTTCAAGGTCTATGTTGTATAATATTGAAGTCACACGAACCGCGAACAGTCCTGGACTGTTCTTGTACCCCTGAGGTAAATGACCGAATTCTTGCTGGGAACCTAGTGCGCTAAAACTTGTTAAGTCTCTACTCTCAGGCGCTATATTTTGGCATAAGAAACCACTGGAAATGTCCAGTGTTGTTTTTATTTTTTACGCACTATGTTGTTCATGAGTACTGTGCTATGTGAGTTTTGTATAGCATATGTGCATGTATGACTGTTTAAGTGTCTGTAGTCTAAGACTATTCTGTACTTATGATCCGGTTTAGCTAAGGGGAATAATGGATTATTCATGGGTGAGACACAGGGTTTGATTATGCCCTGGTACTCCAGTTGTGTGAGGATTTCCCCCATGGGTGCTTTGGCATCGTGTTTAATCGGATATTGGGGTTGAGGTTGGGGTTGATTTTTAATAGGGAGTACATGATAGAGGGAATCTTTGTCCCATCCTAAATGGTTGCGATATAACGCGAGTGCCTGCGCCAATGCCCAATTGATGGCGTACGATTCTATGGGCTCCACGGGAACAAGGGGCAAGAAAGAAGGTTTAATAACATCTTTCCCATATGGGCAGGTACGGACAAATTCAGGTGGCCAACCCTTTTGAGCCAGTAAAATATCATATACGTTTACGATGCGGTTCCAAAAGATTGCGTGGATCGTGTGCTCAATGTCTCCTTCTAACTGTAGCGTTACTTTGTACACCTTATAAGGTGTGGAGAAACACATGTCCGCAGTCTTACTTGTAGGAAGTCATCAGTTGCATTCACCTCCAGATGCTCTAGAAGATTCCGGCGAGCACTGCCGCTCTATATAAAAGCGCTAATGCCCACATCTTGTTCTTCAATAGAGTCCTCTTCTTGAGTGGCATGTCGAACTGCAACTGCTGCCACCTTTTTATTTTTTAATTGTCCTTTTTGTTGGGGAAGTTTCTCTTCTGTTTTAACAGAAACTTCTGTTGAGCGTTGTGATTCCTGTCTCGGTTTCACGTACTCAGTTCTTTGCTCTGACAGCCTACCTATCTCACTGCGTTTTTCCAGTGAGTCCTGAAAGGAACAAGATTGGCGTGTATCAGTATATTGATATCTGTCAGGTGTTTTTATATTGTCTCGATTTCTGAGATTATATCTATTCTGTGGGGTCTCCGTATGCAGAGATTTTCCCCTTTCTTTTTTAGATGTTTTTTTTTTTGTCCCAGCGTTTCTTGGTACCGTCAGGAGCTTGCGTGGTAGAATCTTTATTAGATTTACCTTGAAATTGTGGTTTTGTTGGTCTGGCCCCCAGACTATCTTGACCAATGCTAGAGTAGGTCTCCATGATAATCTCTGGCAGTTTGTGTTCTTGATATTGTGGAGGAACATCCTGGAGCCACATGTGCTCTGCTAGTGCGACCACTTGCCCTTTAACGTTAATTAATATAATTGAGGATACTGTAGCAAAGGTGCCCATTAGTTGCATCCCCAAATCCAGGGCTGGGGCAGCCCTGTATACATCTTGAATTTGTTTCAACAATTACGGAAATAGGCAATTGTCGGTGTACCATGTGCGGTAGTATAAAGAGTGGCAAATACTGTGCCCTATGTGTTACAGTTATCAATAGTGGGACCCATCCCAAATGGCAAGCACATGGTTAATATTCTGTGTTTATCCTGAGGTCCCTTATGGGGAAATACTGCTTCCAATCCATTTATTTTTTGAGCTAACCAAAACGGAATTTCTTCTTGTTTGGCTAGAACTTTACCCATGATCGAATGTACAGTCGCAGGATTAATATCTGGCATTACTGCATGTAGTTGCGCCAGAGCAGCACATGCTGGGTTTGTGTTTAATGTTTGCATTATAAACTGTACTAATCATTTGTATATTGCAATCAGATCAGTATAAAAGCGACAGACTTCAGCTACTGTTAGGTTCGCTGCAGCAGGGTGAGGTGTATAAGCGGTCAATAAAGGCCAGGTAGGACCATCATTACATAGAGGACCTAACCTAAGGTGTAAAATTGTGTGAGATAGGGCGCCATGAAGCCAATTGTTATGTTCTTGATAAGATAGAGGTATTTCTAAATATGCATATGCTCTGTACTGTGCAGGTACGTTTGCAGGTGTATAGTGATGAAAAGTATTTGTGTTTCCATCAACTACTGGAAATGTGACCCAAGAATAAAAAAGTTCTGTTCTATAGGGTGGGTGTGCTTCAACAACAAATGTGACTGGACCCCCCTCGGCCGTTGGGACATGGGCCAGTAAATGTGCAGTAAGTGGTGGTCATATACTGACTGCAATTGCCACCTGTTGTGGATTCACCATAATGAATGGTAAATTTATTCAGAGATAAGCACACCAAGGCCCTCATTATGACATTGGCGGTAAGTACTGCTTACTGCCATGCTGACTGCCGCCAACATACCGCCGCCGCAGCAGATTACCACCACCCATATTATGACCCATACATAGCAATCCGTCACCATACAGCCACACACAGAAGTCCGCCAGCCCAAAGGTCAGTGATAAACTGGCGGAAGCAAAACCCACACTGTCACGTCAACAGAACTACACACACAGCATTATGACCCATGAATCACAGCGGCGGCCATTCAATGGCGCTAAACCATTGGCGATACATACCGCCACGCTTAAAATACACACACATATACAAAACAACACAACATTGGACAATTCTAACTACACACACCTGACACACATACACACACCACACCAATATAAAACACACACTGACATCACCCACAACCCCTTACGACTGCAAACAAGCACCACAAGAGAGATAGCAAGACCACTGACAAGACCACAGAGACACACCACCATCACCTATATATCATCCACACACCCTACATCACACTCCCCAACACAGCACGTCGCACACCCTCACCCACACCACTCACAATACACCTATGGCACAGTAACAACACCACAGGTTATCAGAGTAAGAGCTAAGGGTCATGGTGGAGGAAATCATCCAGTTAGAGCCACAGCTATTCGGATCACAGGTGCAGCAGACGTCCATTGCTAGGAAGATTGATCTATGGCGGAGAATCGTGGACAGGGTCAATGCCATGAGACAGCACCCGAGAACAAGGGATGACATCAGGAAGAGGTAGAACGACGTACGGGGGAAGGTGCATTCAACAGCAGCAAGACACCAAATAGCTGTACAGAGGACTGGCGGTGGACCCCCACCTCCTCCCCCACAACTAACAACATGGGAGGAACAAGTCTTGGCAATCAATCAATCAATCAATCAGTAATTTGTTAAGTGCACTACTCACCCGGTAGGGTCTCAAGGTGCCGGGGGGATGAGGGTGCTACTACTCGAAGAGCGAGGTCTTGAGGTGCTTCCTGAAGGTCAGGAGGTCCTGGGTCAGACGTGGGTTGACAGGGAGGGAGTTCCAGGTTTTGGCGGCAAGGTGGGAGAAGGATCTGCTGCCAGTTGAGATTCGGTGGATGCGGGGGACGGTCGCAAGGGCGAGGTTTGCGGAGCAAAGCTGGCGTGTCGGGATGTGGAAGTTGAGATGCTCATTGAGGTAGGCAGGTCCGGCATGGTGGAGAGCCTTGTGAGCGTGGATCAGGAGTTTGAAGATGATCATTTTGTTGACTGGGAGCCAGTGGAGGTCTCTGAGGTGGGCTGAGATGTGTTGGTGGTGAGGGAGCTTGAGGATGAGTCGTGCTGAGGCGTTCTGGATGCGCTGTAGTTTCCTCTGGAGCTTGGCCATGGTTCCCACGTAGAGAGCATTGCCGTAGTCCAGTCTGCTGCTAACGAGGGCATGGGAGACCGTTCTTCTGGTTTCGACGAGGATCCATCTGAAGGTCTTGTGAAGCATGCAAAGGGTGTTAAAGCATGAGGATGTGGCGGAGTTGACTTGCTGGGTCATAGAGAGCGATGAGTCCAGTAAAAAGACGAGGTTGCATGCGTGGGTGGTGGGTGTTGTGGCAGATCCCAGGGTGGTAGGCCACCAGGAGTCATCCCATGCTGATCTGTTGGAGCTGAAGATGATGATCTTGGTCTTCTCCGAGTTCAGTTTGAGGCGGCTTGCCTCCATCCAGTTGGCGATGGCGTGAAGTCCGGTGTGGATGTTTGCCTTGGCGGTTGTGGGGTCCTTCATGAGAGAGAGGATGAGCTAAGTGTCATCCGGGTAGGAGATGATGTTAAGGGCATGGGATCGGACAATGTTGGCGAGCAGTGCCATTTAGACATTGAAGAGGGTAGGGCTGAGTGATGATCCCTGGGAAACTCCGCAGATGGACTTGGTGGCTTTAGACAGGAATGGGGTGAGGTGGACTTTTTGGGTTCTGCCAGAGAGGAAGGATGTGAGCCAGTCCAATGCTTTGTGGCACATTCCGGCGTCGTGGAGGTGTGTGCGAAGGGTGTGATGACAGACGGCGTTGAAGGCTGCGGAAAGGTCAAGGAGGACACCTTTGTCGAGCCTGCTCCTGAGGTCGTCGGTGCAAGTGATAAGGGCGGTCTCAGTGCAGTGGTTCTTGCGGAAGCCAGACTGGGAGATGTCGAGTAGGCTGTTGTCTCCAAGAAGTGAGATAGTTGGTTGATGAATATCTTCTCGATGACCTTCGCAGGGAAGGGGAGTAGGGAGATAGGCCGGTAGTTTTTTAGGTCTTCAGGGTCGGCTTTGGACTTTTTGAGCAGGGTGTTGACTTCAGCGTGTTTCCAGCTCTCCGGGAAGATGGCAGTCTCGAAGGAGCTGTTGATGATGGTCCGGAGCTGGGGAGCGATGATTTGGCTGGCTTTATTGAAGATGTGGTGAGGGCAGGGGTCGGCGGGTGAGCCAAAGTAGATGGTGCTCATGGTCTTGGTGGTTTCCTCGTCGTTGGTGAGGGTCCAGGCACTCAGGATGTTGGTGTGTTTGGGTGCGTCGGGGTTGGCCTTGGCAGTGGTGGTGGTGGGGGGGTAGCGGTGCAAAGCTACTATGGATGTCTGTGATCTTGCGGTGAAAAAAGATGGCGAGGGAGATGCAGAGGTCTTGCGAGTGGGGGGGGTCGCCAGAGCAGGACTTAGGGTTGGTGAGTTCCTTGATGATGCTGAAGAGCTCCTTGCTGTTGTGTGCGTTGTTGTCAATTCGTTCTTTGTAGAAAGATCTTTTGGTCGGCCAGATGAGCTGGTGATGTTTGCGGATGGCGGATTTGAGGGCGGTGTGGTTGCTTTTTGTTTGTTCTTGGCACCAGATCTTCTTGGCTTTTTAGTATTCTCATTTGGAGGCCTGAAAGTTTGCGGTGAACCAGGGAGCTTTTTTTGTTGGTGCGGGTGTTGGTGGTTTTCCTGAGTGGAGCGAGTGTGTTGGCACAGTCGTTGAGCCATTGCTTGAGGTTGAGGGCGGCAGTGTTGGGGTCACTGGTGTTGGCTGGTGGGGCGTGGGCGAGGTTGGAGATCAGTTGGTCTTTGGAGATCTTGTTCCACTTGCAGTGAGGGATTTGATGCTGTTGGGGGTGGGCGGTGGGTTTCTGGAAAGAAAAATGCACACAGCTGTGTTCAGTCCAGTGGAGTTCGGTGGTGTGGGCGAAGGTGATCTGGCTGCTGGTGGAGAAGATGGCGTTGAGTGTGCGCCCGGATGAGTGGGTGGGCGTGGTGACAAGTTGTTTGAGGCCGAGGTTGTCAAGGTTGTCTAATAGGGCTGAGGAGTTGCTGTCGACGAGGAGCATGTAGTCCGTGGAGGTGAGGGTGTGGGTGCTGATTGTGTCGGCGATGGCGTTGCAGAATTGTGGGTGGGGGCCCCGGGGTCTGTAGATGAGCGTCTCTCTGAGGGTGGTGTTGGTGTTGACATATATCTGGAAGTGCAGGAGTTCAGCAGTATCTAGGTTGTCGTGGGTGTTGGTTGAGATCCTGATGGAGCTCCTGTGGATTATGGCAATTCCTCCTCCTGGTTTGTTGGTGTGATCTCTTCGGGTGATTTTGTAGCCCTCAGAGATGGCTATGGCGATGTCAGGTTCCGATGAGGGGTTCATCCAGGTCTCTGGGAGGAAGGGAATATCTGGGGAGGTTGACGTAAGCAAATCCCAGATGCAATCATGCCTCTTGAGGGCCTGGCCAGAGAAGGAGGAGGACTGGACTCTGGTGAGTCAACTCTTTAATACATTCACCCCCTACCTGCATGCCATCACAAACCCCCAACCTCACTCCCATCACATCACCACCTCCCACATACCCAACCATCACAACCCACTCATCCAATACAAAACCCTGCATGTAATACCAATGCACGGACCCCCATCACCGACATGCATGGACACCCATCACTAAAGCATGCACAGAGAATCACCTAGCCCACAAAATCACTACTCACACAAGGCAAAGCTGTCACGGCAATAACAACCATACAAGGCAACACAACCATGCACAAGATGACACACACAGAAACAATAACACTGCATTTATATCCCCAAAGGTCCCCCACCCAAAGTCACCGGAGAGGAGGTGCCAGCAAGTTCCAGTCCACCCCAGAAGAGGCCCACAGTGCTGACAGCAGCTATGGATGCTTGGATCTGGATGACCAACTGGGCCCATCAGGGAACTCGGAACAGTTGGTAATCCAGGCACAGTCCCATACCACCACAGAGCCTCCCCCTCAGGAAACACAGAACATCACCCATCCAGCAAGCCCATAACTCTGTCCCCAGGACACGTCAATCAGCAGTGTGTCCACCACTACAGGGACCCCAGGCCACCACACAAACACAGGACGATCAGGGACCTGGGGAAAGTGGCAGTGGGCACACAGTTCAGGGGATAGAGGCACATGACAACAGCAATGCTGGGAGGACTGCTGTGTGACGGGGGGACAGGCCCAGAGAACCAACTCTCCAGGAGGCACTCACCAACATCCTGGGAGCATCCACACCACCCTGGTCACCGTTGCAGCAGTGCTGGCAGACATGGCAAACACCATGAGTGAGGCAGTGGCACACCACCGGGCCCAGAGATGAACAGCCTTCCATCTCCGCTGCCACTAGTGGACAGGAGGCCCCGCCACAGGAACAGGCCACCAGCACCCCACCCCCTGCAAAAGGAGATCCACCCCGCAAACGGTCCCTGGGATCCAGGCAGAAGCCAGAGAACATTGCCAAGACCCCGCCAGGAAATAAGACTCTCCTGAATGTCACCCTTGTGTCCCACCCTGTCCACCTTGAACTTCCAGTGCCCGCTTCCTATGCCCCCTTGGACAATGCACCTGTGATACAAATAGACTGGACACTATCCTGGACATTCCTCCATCATCACCCCAGCCCATTGCACCCCCCTCTAATCATTAGGACTTAAATAAACACCATTTGAATAAATACAAGTATGGAGTCTGTCAAATCATTTAACCATGTATTTGTTTAACAAGCTTTAAACACTGCAATATAACTGTACAGTAATGTATACATTGGAATGACCTGTAGTTGGCTGTAGTCAACACACCAGGAGTGATAGTGGGGCACAAATATCTGAAAATATAGATGCCAAAGGGTACTGTAAGTGGCCATGGAAGTGGGAAACTCAGCCTGCAAGTGACAATGTCAAACACATAACTGTCAATGTAAAGTGTAATTACAGTGTCTTACTGTGTGTCATTGGAAGTACTGTCGTATTATTACACTTCTGTTGTCCTCATCCTCATCCTCTGCATCCTCATCTCCACTGTCCACAGGGCCACTGCTGCCACACGCCTATCTCCAGCCTTATCCTCCTGCAGAAAAGGCACCTGACGGCGTAAGGCAAAGTTGTGCAACATACAGCATGCCACGATGATCTGGCACACCTTCTTGGGTGAGTAGTACAAAGATTCACCTGTTAGATGGAGGCAACGAAAGTCTGGCCTTCAGGAGGTCGAATGTCCTTTCTATTATTATTCTTGTTCGCCCATGTGCCTCATTGTAACATTCCTCTGCCCTTATCCTGGGATTCCTCACAGGGGTCAGTAGCCATGAGAGGTTTGGGTAACCAGAGTCATCTGCAAATATCGAGGGACAACTGTTAGCCACACACTAACCCTTAGGGCCCACACCCTACCCATACACCAACATCCCCTGGGTGGGAAGCAGAACTCACCTATTAGCCACACCCGGTGCCTCTGGAGTTGAGCCATCACACATGGGATGCTGCTATTCCTCAGGATAAAGGCATCATGCACAGACCCAGGATACTTTGCATTGACATGGGAGATGTACTGATTCACCAGGCACACTATCTGCATATTCATGGAGTGAAAGCTCTTTCGATTTCAGAACACCTGTTCATTTCTCTGGGGGCGGACAAATGCAATGTGTGTACCATCAATAGCCCCAATTATGTTGGGGATATGTCCCATTGCATAGAAATCAGCTTTCACTGTGGCCAAATCCTCCACCTGGGGGAAGACGAAGTAGCTGCGCATGTGTTTAATGAGGGCAGAGAATACTCTGGTCAGCACAATTGAGAACATTGGCTTAGACATTCCTACTGCCATGCCCACTGTCACTTGGAAGGAGCCACTTGCTAGGAAATGGAGCACAGATAGGACTTGCACAAGAGGGGGGATCCCGGTGGGCTGACGGATAGCAGATATCACGTCAGGTTCCAATTGGGCACACAGCTCTGTGATTGTGGCCCTGTCCAGTCTATAGGTGAGGATAATGTGCCTGTCCTCCATTGTTCCCAAGTCTACCAGGGGCCTGTACATGGGGGGATGTCTCCATCTTCTATTCATCTGCAGCGGTTGCAATCTAGGGGGCAAACGTGAGTAGCTGGTCAGTATTCCATATTTCCAAACACTACACTGCATTGCATGTTGTAACTGTAACACAATATTGTTGTGTAGACCCAAATGGTGCCTATGTGCACTGTGACGCAGTTAGGTGCCATGGTCTGGCGTCTGCCTGTCCTTATGGAGGGACAGGTGTAAATGAGATAATTCTGCTGACATATGCCGTTGCGGGAGTCGGTCGAAAACTGCAGTGCAACTCCTCATTGGATACCATTGGAACCTATGGGTTACAGTGGCCAGTAGTGATGTACGCCAGCAGTGACGGTACGCACCACAGTGGAAGTGGCTGCCATTTTCTATCTGTTCACCCACTTGCTACCTGACCTTCAACAGGAGAGGACCTACACTGCAAGTGCTGCTATGACCTGTGTCTGGAACCGACCATGGCTCGTTTCACTGGGGAAAGGGCCCCTGCCTTCACCGCTGCGGAGTTGGAGAGACTGGTGGATGGGGTCACTACCCCAGTACTGAATGCTGTATGGGCCTCCAGACCAACAGGTGAGTACACTGTTAGCATGATGAATGGGGCATGAATGAATGGAGTGCTGTGTGAGGGCATCATGTGGGGGGTTGGGTTAAGGGCACTGGGCAGCATTCTGCATTTATGGTGCACAATGTCTGTGCATACAGGGATGTGAGGGCTATGGTGGGCCATGAGTGTAACAGGCAGGACGGTCTTACTGATACCTTTTCCTATGTGTATTTCTCTGCAGGTCAGCGCCCATCAAAAAAAGGGTATATGGCGTGCCATCGCCAAGGATGTGCACACCCTGGGGGTCTACGGCAGGCAGAGCACCCACTGTCGCAAATGGTGGGTGGACCTGAGACGCTGGGCATGGATGACGGCTTAGGCCCAGCTGGGGATTGCCTCCCAATGAGGTAGGGGAGCCTGTCGAACCCTGACCCCCCTGATGGCCCGCATACTGGCGGTGGCCTATCCGGAGCTGGATGGGCGCTTGGGGGCATCACAGCAGCCACAAGGGGGTGAGCACAGTGCCCCAATATACTACTTGCACATGGTGGGGTAGGATCCGGGTGGTGGATGTGGGCCTGTGGGTGCCCCTAGGCCAGGCTGCCCAGTGCAGGGTAGGGCCCATGTTGTGCAGGGTCTGATGTTAACCTCCTCCAAGCAAGCTAGATGGCCTCCACTACTGGGCAGGGGTCTGTGGGTCTCAGGTATGCTGTAATTGGTGCTAGATATCCCTGTCCATGGGCAGGTGACTAGCATTGTGATGGGTAGTGCATTGCCTAGTGCGTAGTGCTGTTCCCTGTGTGTGTGTGTTGTGTACACCAACGGTGGTGTTGTTGCTGTCACTGACCAAGGGTATCCTTTGACTCATCCCCCCCTTTTTGTTTTCTCACCCGGTCCTTATGTGCATTAGCATCATCTGGCGGAAGAGCAGAGGCACAGGCGACGGGGAGAGCTACATCCCACAGGGCCCAGGAGGCCGAATCCACCAACATTGAGGGCACCAGTGGGACGGACCGCGAGGGGAGCACCACGGCAGAGACAGGAGGGGACAACTCGGACAGTGATAACTCCTCCTATGGAAGCTTCCTGGTGGTGGCGGACACCTCTGTGCCCACCTCAACTACAGGTACAGCCGCCAGCCCCTTACCAGCACCGCCCTCCCAGCAGCCTCTCAGCGTGTTTCCCATGCCTGCTCACCTAGGAGGGTGGGAATCTCCTTCGCCCCAGGCACCTCAGGCCCTGCCCCAATTAGCCCTGCTGCTCTGAGTGAGAAGGCTATTGACCTCCTGCGATCCATCTCTGTTGGACAGTCAACCATTGTGAATGCCATCCAGGGGCTTGCAGCCCATTTGCAACAAACAAATGCATTCCTGGAGGGCATTCACTCTTGCATGGCGGCCCAACAGAGATCAATCCAGGCTCTGGCCTTCTCCCTGATGGCAGCCATTGTCCCTGTTTCTAGCCTCCCCCCCAGCCTCCTCTGCCCAATCCCATTTTCTCAACCCCTACCTATCCCAAGCACACAGGCATACCTGCATGCACCCAGGACAACACACATAAGTGGTTCAGGCAAACACAAGCACCACACATCGTCGCATAGGCACTCACACAAACACCATCCAGTTGCAGATATACCGACATCCACTGCCTCCACTGTGTCCCCCTCCTCCTCCTCGTCCATCTCTCTCACAGTAGCGGCTACACTCACACCTGCATGTACTACATCCTCAGCCACTACCACCATCATGCCTATCACTACACGCCCCTCACTGGCAGTCACCACCCCACATCCATGCACACGCCCCCTGTGTCCTCTCCCACTGTGCCTGTGCCCCCTCCCCCCAAAGTAAACAAACGCAAGCACTCAGATACCCAACAGCCATCCACCTCACAACAGCATCCAGCCCATGCACCTGCACCCAAGTACTGCAGACACCTCATACAACCACTTCCTCTTCCTCCACTCCCAAACCTTCACCCTCTTCCCGCACCAATGTCCCTAAGAAGCTTTTCCTCTCCACTGTTGATCTCTTCCCTACCCCTCCTCCCCCTTTCCTTCACATCAGGCCAGGGTGAAGAAAACCCAGGCAAGCACCTCACCCACCCAGTCCAGTGGCACAGCAGTGTCGACAGCTACTGCAGGTGGGAGAGGATCCCAGCCACCAGGCAGCAACACTGACAAGGTGCCTGCACCAGGTGCATCAAGGAAGGGGAAGGAGGCACCACCAGCTGTGACTAGGAAGGGCAAGGAGGCACCACCAGCTGCGGATATGAAGGGCAAGTGGCCATCCCCGGCTGCTGACAGGAAGGGCAAGGGGCCTGCACCAGCAGGCAGGAAGGACATGAGACCTGGTGCTGGGACTCATTCTGAGCCCCCACGACCAAGCATGGTGGTTAAGCCGTCTGAGGCTGCAGGGGATGGGCTGGAGCCTTCCCCTACCACTGGAGAACTGCTACCAGCACCACTGCCAGCAGCAGCAGCCCCAGTGGGCAGCTGTCCGAAGCTGCAAGGGGAGGGCTGAAGCCTCCCCCCACCACTGGCAGCACCACCACCAGCACCACTGGCAGCAGCAGCGGCCCCAGTGGGCAGCCATCCGAGGCTACAAGGGAAGGGCTGGAGCCTCTCCCCATCACTGGCAGCACCGCCACCAGCATAACTGCCTGCAGCAGCAGCACCAGTGGGCAGCCCTCTAAAGGCTGCAGGGGATGGGCTGGAGCCTCCCCCACCACTGCCAGCACCAGCAGCCCCAGTGGGCATCAGGTCCGAGGCTGCATGGGATGGGCTGGAGCCTCCACCCACCACTGCCAGCCCTGCCACCAGCCCCGCCACTGCCACCACTGAGCAGCCATCACCGCTGGCGGACAGTGTGCAGTCCTGCTGCTATGGGCTCGTGTGCATCCTGGCCCCTGCAAATCCAATGGGTCTGACACCCAGGTGAGAGACTGTGACCTTGCACACCCCAAGATCTGCATCACAGGGCACAATGTCCCCTCCAGAACCAGTGGAGAAGCCATTCACTCACCCCATCCTTCCCAGGATGAAGCACACTGGGCACGAGGCCCCCTCCAGAACCAGTGGAGAAGCCATCCACTAGAGAGACTGTGGCCTTGCACTCCCCAGTACCAAGAAGTGGGCAAACCACCCACTAGAGAGACTGTGGCCTTGCACTCCCCAGGACCAAGCAGTGGGCAAATCACCCACTTGAGAGACTGTGGCCTTGCACTCCCCAGGACAGAGTGATGGTCATGTAGCCCCCTCCAGGACCAGTGGTGTTGTACCATCTTCCGGCTGAGGTGCCCCCCTCCCCGCCCCCCTAAGGTGCCTGTGTATTTTCAACCTGATGCCCCTGCAGTGTTCTCTCCGTGTTGTTGCAGGAGTGAGGTGGGGCCTTGGCCTATGTGTTGTGACCCTGTGGCCCACGGACATTGAGGACTGGGCAGTGTCCCTCCATTTGTAAATATGTATATACGTTTGTGATTTAATGCACTTATTAATGTTCTTTAATTGTATTAAACTCACTTTAATCTATTGGTGTTGTCCTTGCATTATTCCTGAGGGGCACGGGGTAGATATGTAATGTTACTGCATCTGGTTGTGTGTATGGTGTTGGGGTTGGGCGTGTTGCATGTTGCGTGTGTGTGTCACTTTCTTTCCCCCCCCCTTGTGTGCTAGGCGGCAGTACTCACCGTGGTCGTCTTTGCCGGCGCTGGTGTTCGTAATACAGGAAAAGGTAGACGAGCATGGGAAATATGTGCAACTCGGGCTCCATGGCGTCGTGGTTGTTCCCTGAGTCTCCAGAAGTGAGTCCTTTGACTTCTGTTTTCTGTTTCTGCCGTGCTTTTGATGTTGTTGGTATAGCTCCCGAAAAGGTGGTGGATAGGCTGGTCATAATGCAATGGGCGGTACATTGTCTTCTGCCTGGATGTTGGTGGTTACCGCTGTGCTGCTTGTTGCTACCTCCGTGGCGGTCGGTGTGTTAAAGCAGTTTCCGCCGTGGTCATAACTCCATTTTTGGCACCGCCGGCCTGTTGGTGGTATTACCGCCGCTTTATCACCGACCGACAGGGTTGTAATGAGGGCCCAAATGTGGATTATCCTTTTGATGGTTCAAGCTTGAACAACCTACAGCGTTAGTTAGGTACTCCCTACTTAGCTGAGGAGGAAATCCTCAATACCGCAGACATCTCCGTATATAGTACTGAGGTGTCTTTGTATGTAGTGAGACAAAGATACTCAGGAGGACCTGAAAATTAGAGCCTGACCAAATGTTGCCGGTGCCATGTCGCGTAGGATCTCATTATTCTAATGAGACTACTGGATTGAGCTACAGAATCGCCTGCGGCGTGGGAGACTGAGTCTAACCCACTATAGGTGACGCCTGTCGCCCCAATCCGGGTTTCTGGCTGTGGCCAACTAGCAGTGCATCATCTTTACCCAAGAGCAGGGATGATTGGGCAGCCAAGACACAATTGACTCCTTAGGGAAATCGTGGTCACTCAGATCACATCCGTTTCTCTCAGTTACATTAGTCTCACATATACAAGGGCCACCAGAGGCAGTATATGTTTCAATAAGGTTTTTAATGAAGCACCTGCATCTTAGATAATAAAGCATGTACTGCAATAACCAGGACGAAAAAGCATGACAGGATTAAGATTGTGACAAGGAGAGTAAAGCATAGAAATCACGCTACAATATTGTCAGTAGGATCAATAGACTAATTCCTACCTAGGCTATATTAGAGTACAGCATGTTAAGCTCTAGTTCTGTCCTTCAGGTTCCCCTGGAAGACATCATCCCCCATACCTGAGCAAAGGCCTGAAGCCTGCATAAGCAGCTGTGGCAAAGCGTTCAGCAATCAGCACACAGTCGTGGTTATCTGGCTGGAATCTACCTCTAACGTGTATGGGACAGGAAAGTATTTTTATAATAAAACAGCTGATGTTCCGAGAAAATGTTCCTACGTAATGATGTGTATGTTTCTATGAATACCAGAGACAAGGCGTTACCAAGTTTACCGGCAATATATCTTACAGCAGCCTTGAGAAAAGCACAGACTGAAAGAAATATCTTGTTTAAGAATGCAGTGCTAGCCTAGGCAAAGAACAGCTAGATAGAGAGAAATAAAAGAATTCCGCAAATGTGGCTATTGTTAAAAGAATAACAAAGCTGAATAAAATATATCTAGGTTAAATTGCACAGCGACAGGTCTAGTGTGCTAAAATAATTGTGCATGGGGCTATAACTAAAATGGCTACACAACACTGGGCTAGAGCTTTTCAAGCAACAGGAGGGCAGAAACCTGTCTGTGAGGTGGCAGCAGCTGGGGCTGCCTGGAAAACCTCAGAAGTCTGCAATGGCAAAACTGTGGATCCTTTAAGGAGCCCTCAGAGTACATGGAATCATACAACCAATGCTTGCAAAAGCCTTGGGGTATGATTCCAAAATGTTTGATTCCAAATATGCCTATGTTCGGAGTTACCATTATGTAGGTGGACATAGGTAGTGACCTATGTTCAGTACATGCATAAAATGGTGTCCCCACACTCACGAAGTCTGGGAAAATAGTCCTGGAGTTCGTGGGGGCACCTCTGCTAGTGCAGGAGTGCACTCACAGACAGGTACTTTGCACTGTGCCCTCAGGGTTGGAGGGCCTGCAATAGGGGTGAGTTATAAGTGACCTGGTGCAGTGTAAATGGCAGTGAAAGGGTTCTTGCTCCTTTTCATGCAGGCTGCAATGGCAGTCCTGCAGAGGCCTTTGCATGGGCTCCCTAGGGGTGGCAAAATATATGCATTTTTATATGTATTTTTCTTAAGGGCACTAGGTAGGTTGTGGGAAGGACATTTGGGAGTGGAGGGAGAGGGTATGGTTGTGAGGTGTGTATGTTGAGGTGGCTTGGGCGCAGGTGCGTGGGTGGATGTCATGTGGGTGTGGGGTGACTGTTGGGTGGGTGAGTGTGGACATTTAGGTGTACTTGAAGGATGAGGGGAGGAGATGCAGGGAGATGGCAGGGGGATGTGTGAGTGAATGTCAGGGTAGTGTCTCCAGGTAGGGTGGATGTGCTGCATGTGGGGTTGTTCATAGTCATGGTGTGTGCACATGTGGTGCATGGGGTGCATGTATGGGGGTCTGACATTGTGGTGACGGTGCAAGTAAGGGCACATGTGGCAGGATCTGGAACTGATGAGGTGCTGACTACAGGTGATGTTGTGACTGTCAGAGGGTAGTTGGTGGGGGAGTTGGTGATGGGAGTCGATGTTGCCATGTCTGCATCTGAATATGGTTTGTGTGCGTCGGTGGTGGCATTTGTGGTGATTGTGTCTGTCCTTGCTTACTGTGTCTGTTGATGTGGGTGCATGTGGGTCAGTAAGTATGCCTTGGATGAGTGAGGGGAGAGGGAAATGGGTTTGGGAACAGGTAGCTGGAGGGGGGACCGGAAGAAGAAGGGACACTGGCTGCCATCAAGGAGGAGGCCAGAGCCTGAAACAATCTCCCCAGGCCAGCCAGGGCACAGTGAATGCCTTTCAGGAACGCATTGGTCTGCTACATCTGGGATGACAGTCTCTGGGGGATATTGACGATGGATGTCTACCCCACAGAGATGGACCTCAGGAGCTCTATAGCCTCCTCATTGTGTGCAGCAGGGCTCACTGGGGCAGGGGCAGAGGGGTGAAGGAGACACCCAAACTCCTGGGTGAGCGGGCACGGGCCACTGGGTGAGGTGCTGGGATGGTGCTGGGATGGTCCCAGATGGGTCTGCCACCACCAGGGAGCGTCCATCGGCGGAGGAATCTGAAGATGTAGTTGTTGATCCTGTCTCCCTCGTGGCACTCCCCTCGCCCTTGGTTCCATTGGCCCCCTCGGCTCCGCTGGTATCAGCCTCCTGGGTCCCATGGGCTGCAGCATCCCAACTTGCCAGTGCCACCTCTGCTTTGCCATATGATGCTGATGCACACAAAGACGGAGAAGGACGGGGGGAGGGTGGGTTCAGAGTGAGAGAGACAGGGTGCAATCAGTTAATGCCAGCACAACAGTCACACAGAGTAACTACATCATCTTCAGATGCCATGCTATGACATGCCGTGCCCTCACCAACACATGCTACAACAATGGAACACCATGGGAGTCACCACACCAATGCACATGTACAACGCTGAAGCTGATACAGATGCAATTGTGTATATGATGAGAGGCATACCTGCAACACCTGCCCAAGACCTGTCCTCTTCACATGCCCGTAGAGAGACACTAATCCTGGACTACAGAACCAACAGAATCCAGCATGTCAAGTTGGCATGCCACCTAGGCCATAGTCAAATTGCACAGGACATCTTGGTCCACCTTGCCTCACTAGACATATAGTGCCTGGCAACAGACTGAGGACCCAACATGCACCCCTGGCACAGTGGTTGGCATCAACTGACTACAAAGGCCTGACACCACAGATGCTGTGATCCAGGTGTCTTGTGCTTCCTAGCACATCTTGAGAGTAGCTGACAACACAGATACCACATTGGAACTGATGGCCCCTCCATTCACTGACTGCATGGCCACTATGATGTCAATCATACCCGGATGTCTGATACCCATAGTGGACATGAATCCACCTAGTACCCACTGTACAGCTCTCCAATAGTGCACACCCAGAACCACTATGGCAACACATATTGTAAATTAGAGTGTGTACTCACCTCCTTGTGGCAGCTGTGCTGCTCTCAAGTGCCAATCCACAGCAGGGTATGCCACCGCCAAAATGTGGGCCATTAGTGGGGGTCAGGGCCCGATAGGCACATCTCGTTCATTGGCAGTACGTTCTCAGCTGGGCCGCTGCAGTCTTTAGGGTCCCAGCATCTCAGGTCCTCCCACCTCTTTCTCCAGTGGGTGCTCCGCTGGGCATGGAACCCCAGGGTCAGCATTTTCTTGGCAATGACACGTCATATCCCCTTCTTCTGATGGGCGCTGACCTGCATAGGTGACACAGACAGAAGGGACAAGTCATGTATAGTGGCATAACAGGGTCAGCATTGGACAGCACCGTCTCACATCCACACTCACATGTTATCAGTCCATGTAGGCTCAGACCCCTCATCCATGTCCAAACTCCAGTCAATCTGCCTTGTCCCAAGACCCCATCCCCATACACACCACTCACAGACAGGACAGTGACACTGGCCTCACCTTCTGCTCTAGTGACCCATACAACTGTCCATACAAGGGTAGGACCTCCTCCAGGAGCTTCTCAAATTCTGCCTGGGTGAAGACTGGGGCCCTATCTCCTGCAGGACATGGCATCTTGGCTACCAGAGTCAGGACACAGCAGCACATGCAGTGGAGGACTGTCAGGAGTCAAGTGAACAAGAGCACATGAAATGGTGGCCAAGGCTGCCGCGGACATCACCGTCAATGCCAGCAGCGATCACTATTGGCTCCTATCTCCAATAGGCAACCATGTTAACCAATGAGGAGTTGCACAGCGGTTTAGAAAACCTACCGCCATGACTTGTTGGGTTGTGGATGGTGGTTGGCAATGCTTCATTGCCATGTGTTGGAAGCAGTTGTAGCAACCAGTAGGTGTGGGCTGTGACATGGTTGACCAGGCAGGTGTTTCACTGTGAAGTGGTACAGTGAATTGTGGCTGTGTGGGGTGTGATGTGTTGTGGGAGTTGTAGGAGTTGTAGTTCTACACAACGTGATTGTTATCCATACATTGGGGGGAGTATGTGGGGGTGGTGTGAGAGGGGTGGTGAGCCATGCAAGGGAGGGGCATAGGGCAATTGTGGTGATACAGTAGTGTTGGATGGGGAATAAGCGAGTAGTGGGAGGTGGGTAGGCATGTTGGGTAGGAGTGGTTGGTGCCTCGGGGTGGTGTTGACTTACAAGTGTCAAGACCTCCATTGATACCGGTGAGGCCCTCCGGATACATGATTTCTAAGACTGTCTCCTCCCAGGATGTGAAGTTAAGGGGAAGAAGTGGGGGCCCACCGCCAGTCTTGTTGAGGGTGATCTGGTGCCTCAACTGCATGGAACGGACCTTCCCCTTGGTTCATTCCACCTCTTCCTGATATCCACCCTTGTGCATGGATAGGTGCCGACTGAATTGACCCTGTCGACGATCCTCTGCCATAACTCTGTTTTCCTGGACACTGATGTTTGCTGGACGTGGACTCCCATCAGTTGTGACTCTACTCTCACGATTTCATCCACTATGACCTGCACTCAACTCATTGCCTGTGAAGTGTGGGTGCTCTCGTCATGACATGTTATGGGGGGGTGCTGTGTGGGTAGGGTGCAATGCGGGGTGATTGGTGGTGTGGAGGTGTTTGGATGTGGGTGCTTGTGGCTTGTGGTGGTGGTGTATGCAAAGTGTGCAATGTGCAGATGTTTGTCGGGAATGGGGTGTGCTTTGTGGCTCGTGTCTCTGTGGCTGTTCGTAGTAGTCTCAAGGGATTGTGGGTGTGTGGGGGGGTGTTATATGGTACCATGAGCAGGTGTGTGTGATGTGTGTATGTGTTTCAGGTTGGGGGATTCATACTGTCCAATCCAATATGGTGTTCACTACTATTGGTGGTATCTTTTTGTACCGTGGCAGTGCAGGCCACCATTGGTTCACCGCCATGCATGATCCGCTGTGCTGAAAACTGACACATATTAGGGTGGTCGGAACAGGGTCGGCGTGGCCGGCCCGACGGTAGGTCAGTCCCCATTTTGCCATCAGGCAGCCTGGCAGTGTTGGTTTTGTGGCTGTATTTGGGCGATTTGTTCTTTGTGACTCGGATTATGGCAGTGGCTGTTTTGCCACCACTGGTGGTATGGTGGTGGCATTTCGCATGGCGGTCTTGCCCGAAAACCATCAGAGTCGTAATCAGGACCATAGTTTGCAACATCCTGACCACCTGCAGACAAATCTCAACTAATTTTAGGCATTCTTTTAAAGCCCACAAAAGTTGTGGATTATTCATCATGGTAACAAAGTACCAGTTAAAGCCCTGATATTGGAGGCGCCAACACATTTGAACTCAACCTATAATATGTTGTAACATCTGTTTGAAGAGTACAGGGAGATCATTGACTATGTCATTCTAAGAGGAGGGGATACTGGGAAAGCTTTAGCCATGGATGCGGACAAATGGGACCTGGTCAAATGCCCGACACAAATGCTGCTCCCTTATGAGGTTTTCATGTGGGAAGTTAGCAAGGATGATAGTACAATGGGCCAAGCTATCCAGTTGTTGCATCTGCAATAGGAACATTTAAAGAAACTGCATGAAAGGTTTGCATTCGGACGTGTAAAAGAAAACCCAGAAGTGCACTCCTTGGTTGAGAGCCTAAATAATTGACTTGTAACGCAAGGCTACAAAATGACATTATCTCATCCAAAGAGTACATCTCTGCCACCCTACTTGATCCATGCTACAAACAAATTCTTTCCCCTTTTAATCTTTTTTTCTGAAGGGGATGTTTCAAAATACAAGAGGTGGATTGTTGTGCAACCCAGAGAACTGGAAGAAAAACGGCTACAATTTAGAGTCCTACTCCACAACTCTGAGGTGCCGCCTTCAACTTCAAGAAAGAGCAGTCTTCTCTCTCAGCTGCCAACACCAGCAACAAGAACACTGGCCTCAACAGCAGCAGAAGAATCAGATCCAACCTCTGCATTGGCTTGGTTTCAAATGGCAGGTCTTCGGTCCAGTGCAGAGATGAAATTAAAAGAGGTAGAGTAAGTGGCAACATCAATTACACTTCGGAGGATGTTCCAGGAGTATATAGATGACCCAAAAGAAGTGTATGTGGATCAAAATCCATTGGTGTATGGTATGGGAAGATGCTCCAATGGCCATAGCTCAGATGGCTGGCAATAAAGTATCTGGCTTGTCCTGTTGCCAGTGTTTCTGCTGAAAGGGTGTTCAGTGGAGCTGGTGCAGTTGTTAAAATGAGAAGGACCAGTCTCTTGCTTCAAAACCTGGAGAGATTAACCATGATCAAAATGAACCAGCATGTTATACCACCTGATTACACTGTTTCCAAAAAACCACAGGAGGAGGAAGATGATGACTGGTCAGAATCAAGTGTGTTTGCTGACCAACTTGTGGGTGAATCACCTGAGTTTGAGGACAAACTCTGCCTCCAGGACTGAGTATGCCAGTGCCACCCTAGAACTTTCTAATTATTTCTTGTTGAACTTCTTTTTTTTCTTTGCAAAAAAAAAAAAGAAAATTGCTGGTTGAACATTATGTTTGTGTCAAATGTATGCTGCCCCACCATTTTTAGTCACATAATATTATATGGCTGGATGGATTGGAGTTGGAGCCATGTGCAGTGCAAAAGCCCCACATTCCCTCCAGGACATTGGTGATGATGCCTGCCTCCCTCACATGCCATTGCCTATTTTCCTATTTTTTTTAATATCACGTAGCACGGCTGCCACTTAGGCTCATTGAGTAAAGGACTGCCAGTGTCAATACCAAATTTTAATGTATTACTACTTGCTACCAATGAAGGAGACAATATTTTTTTCAACCACATGCTTGGATTGGAAAAAGAAACTACTAACTATTGCACTAATGAGTGGTGATGTGTTGAGTGATTGTGAATGATGATTGATTATGCATGTGGTGGCTGACACTGAGAGAGGGTGCTCAAAAAAGTTATAAACTTGATTCAGTTGATTTGCAATGTTTATGGGCTGATGGGTGATAATTTTTCTAGAAAGTGATTTGTCTTTCAAACTTAGTGAAATTTACCTGCAGTATCCACTGCTTTTTTTCTGGTTCCTCAGACCAGGTCGGTAGCATTAGTTACCAAACACAAATGTAAACAGAATACTTCAGTTCTGTTTTTCTATTTGTTCTTCACCAGCAGTGTACTTGACTACAAAGGTCTATCTCGCTCGTTTTGGGACTGGGACAGAGTGCCTCAGAATCAGGAGGTAGAGCATGGAAGGACTCAGGGCGGGACTAACTCAACAGCTAGAAGGTTGTCGACTTCAAAGAGAAATCCATAATGATGGAGAAGACTCTGAGGCCTAGTACTCACTCAGCTCTGTGGAATAGAGAGAGGTGCGTTGTTGGCAAATGCTGCTGCTGACTGTGTGTTTGCTCCATTGCTGGTTCAAAAGTCAAACTCCTCTTACATTGTTGCTCTGCCTCTGAGTCTTCTTGGTACACTCCTGACTCCTCGTGAAGCATACTTTACTTCTGTTTTTCCTTCTCTTTTACTCTATGAAACAATTATTGTTTTATTCAACATGCAGGCCTTCCCCTAGTCATCTCCAGCACAAACAAAACTTGATGAAAGCTCAAGACTCCAGTTTACTTACCAGATGGGTTCAGCCAAGCACCGTAGGGTGATGGACATTAGAAGAAGAGTATAGATGCACCACCTAATTTGGTAATAAAGTTGATTTTCCTTTTAACAATCATAATTTTTAGAACTGGGTGGGTTAAATAACTTCAGCCCTCCATAATTTGTACTTTTCAAACCTAGAAGTCAAAACATTTTGAGATATACTATCTTGGGTCTCTCTGTGGCAGAAGGATGGTTTGAAATGCATTTAACTGAATTGTGTCATACTTATCCTTTGCAACTGATTGATAATAGTGTACAGCTGGCACCCAGATGAATATTGTCATGTTTTTTTGTATAGGGTTTGTCTTTGCCACACCTTTTCCCAAATCCCCTTTCCCATCCATTCATCAGGCCACCTAACTCTCTTTCCCCAAGCTGTATAATTTATTGAGGTGTGACATAAATTTACACCGTAAATGAATCACATACTTGCTGGCGTGGATGTGGTAAAAGCAACACAAACTTATTGCATGACCTTCTATTACCTGAGCAATATTCCACATCGGCCCCTATACATTATCATTCAGGCCTGTTATGCTGTGTGTTGCGTAACCGCTTAATCTTGTCCAACCGCACTTGACTCTGAGCCAACTTCTCCTGACTCCATGATTTCATTTTCTAAGTTTCGTTTTTAAATACTAGCTCCCCACCATTGCTCAGAAGAAGTTGATATTGCTAGATTTATTATTATAATAGATTTTCTTTGTTGTGTGTCAAATACTGTCACTGTGGTAATCTGGTCTCAGTCTTCTTCAAGTTATGATATAATATGAGCAACTAACTCTATTTTCTTTCAATCTAGTTGACAGTGATGGATTATCCTTTAATTTATCCTGGAGTCTGAGTTTGCATATGTGACAGTGGCACCTTCTGTCTTCCCTGTTGGCGTGCCAGCCTGCTACTACTACTATTCCCCCCTTTAAGATCCCACCTTGGGAAAAAAATCTTGCAGGAAGAAGACTCCCTCACACCATCTATTCATGTAAGAAAAAAACTATGGATTGAAGTTAACTTGCTTAGTTAGTAATTAACTCCTACTAAAGAAGATGTCTTACTTGTCTATGTGTATCTAGGTTTTGTAGGCAAAATAGGCAATGGAAATCATCCCCTAGTTGTCAATATAGTTGCAGAGGGCAATAGAGTAAGGGTATAAGTAAATGATATATACTTTTTTAGCAGATTTAAAAAACAGGCTACACTAAAAGGCAGCAGTGTGAACTAAAACACCAAAATAAACATTTGAGGCATAAATCAAGTAAACTAAATTATCCCTTTTATTTAAAACAAATACAAAAATCCACCCTTTTCTCCCACAACAGGCCCACCTCTCTCCCAAACAAATAGGCCTAACCCCAAAATGTCAAACAAAAAGTCCAATATGTAAAGTTCTTGAAAACAAACCCATCCCAACTCCCTCCCCAACCTCTCCACATACAACTAGTGTCCCTCCCACAAAAACAAAAAGTTAAAGTCAGAAGGTGGCATTCTCAACACAGGTCCGGAGATCATCGAGGGTTGCACTATGTGTGCTACATGGTGGCCCCAGCTCACAAGGCATTGCAGGATGTGGTGCTGGAAGATACGGTCTGAGTGGGAGCAGCAGTGGTGGAACGGGCTGATACCGGCTGGTGGCTACAATGACATTGCTGGGAGGCTGGAGGTGCTGGTGGCAGATTGGAGGAGCTACGGCCGGTAGCCATGTTGACTGCTGGTTCGGCCTCGTCCTCCTTCTCCTGAAGGGCAGGCAGCCACTGATATTCATTGCTGATGCCCTCATGCCTCTGCCACTGCAGCCAGGCTGCTATCTCCTGGTGATTTGGATGATGTCCAACAGGAGTAGCTATATAAGGAAAGAAAAAGGAAAATGAGAAATTAAAAACCATACTCTGTGGAAACAATTTGTTTTTAAAAGCAGAGTGGCACAGTAGCAGTAAATTGCTGGTTACCAAGGGGCATTAGAAATTTGATGTGGTTGATTACAATGAGTCACAGGGCCATTTTTTACTCATACATACCTCACTGTAGTTGACAAATGTCAAAAGGGTAACATATGAACTGGCATGAATCCGTTATGGAAGCCATGAAATATTAATCAATTATACATAAATATGGCACATGCCAATGGGGATTTTTAATTTTTTTGGGGTTCCTGGGACAGAACTTTGGAAAGAGTAAAAAACCAAAGTATTAGGAGGTGACAGACTGGGCACTGGGAGGGAAGGTATACACACCTTTTATGTTTGCAATGCTTTCACAACTTTGTAAATGTTGCATTAACTGAAGCAGATGCACTTTGCACAGAAAACACTAATGTACAGCCGCTTGAACCATGCTGCAGTTACATCATAGTAGCACTGGTGACTAATGGGGAGAGAGGTATTATTAAAGGTGGGAGGATACATATCTGCCTTTCTTCAACTACAGTGAGTTAGGTGAGAAGACAGAAAATGAAATCCCCCCCCCCCCTTTGGACAAAGCTTTAATAACCATGCAAACCAAGCATGTAGGTGAAAAACAGACATGTACTTCTCCAAAATAGCTTTCTTATTTCTTGATCAAAGCAATTAAACATTCATCTTTTCATTCATATATTCTATTAACCCTTTGATACCCATTTAAGCTTCATACTTTCTTATCCAGTCTTTCACTATTCCAATCCAGCCATCCATATTTATCCACCCATCTATTCATGCACTCACCTATCCAGTATCTACTGTTTCAACCACCCTGCTTTCATGTATCCATTCATTTACCCACATATCGTTCGATACCATCCACATATTTCTCACCCAAGCATTGGCTTTTACCCATCAACCCTTCACTCACTGAGGCATCCTTTTACCCCCTTCATTCATCATTTTAACCACCCATGCATCTTCTATCCCTCACCTATGCATCCTTTCCTTACACCTACACATCCTTTCACTCATATACCATTTCACCCATTCTTTCTTTTTATCCGTCCATATTTTGTTCACTTTTCCAACAAGACATAACTTGTAGCATCCTTTCATTATGAGCTTTCGTCTGTTGATTTGCAACGAGAAGAGGCCATTAATAACTCAATGCCCACTGTAGCTGCTAAACCAGGGGCTTCACAAGCAATGCTCTTTCAGTGAATATATCAGTAATTGTCAATGAGCAAGAGCAATTTGACTTGCCAGTGCCTGTCTCTGCTGCCGCCGGTTCCCCATTCTATCATTCACTTTAGGAGTTTTGTCAGAAAGGCCAGGTAGACAAAACAACCACAAAGATTTCATAATGATGGGGCAGAGCTAAGTCACTGAAACACAATAAAGGAGTGGAATACTTTGGTTATTCCAGGAGAAGTGGTGAAGTCTTGGCTGGCAAACACAATGGACATGAGCAAGGCGAGAAAAAAAAAACTTTCATAAACATGCAAGGAACAATTTACATGGGCATGCAATCTTGTTGGTAGAGTACCTGTCCTAAAATCTGTCCTCTAGTATTAAGTACCAGTCTGCAAGATATATAAGGGGAGAAGGGGAACCTAAGCTTAGTAACAAAGCAGAAGAACACTAATACAGACATGAGGGAGTCAGGTATAGAAACATGAAAAATAGATGAATACAGGGATAACAACAATTTAACAAAGCTTACACAGAATGAAAATAAGAACAAAAAAGGTAGACAGGCACAGTAATGCTAATAGAAAGATTATTTGAAATGAGGAGTGGTGAAAATTAGGGAAATAATAATAATATAACAGAATTCTTACTGGGGCCAGCAGATCCACCAGCATCCACACTGGTGGTGGCACTGACACCATTGTCTCTTCCTGGACCCGCCGCTGATGCTGCACTCTTCTTCCTCTTGGGTGCTGAGGGAAACAATAAAGACGATAAAAAAAAGATTAGTAGTACAGTTAATCTCCCCAGACATATTTTGACAAGCAGAGGCAAACATAGCAATGCACTTTTCTGAATCAGATTGCCTAGTATGATGCACTCAACTTGAGTTGACCTATTACTTTTACTTTCCTAATCCATACACCTAAGCCCTACTCAAAATCTCCTAAACTACGGGCCATATTTACACACTTTTGATGCATGGCAGTGCCACAGCGCTGCCCTGGGTCAAAAGAAAAGGGCAGTAATTTGCTGTATCTATAGCAGATATGTTGCATTCCTGTATTTTCCCCTGCGTTGGTGCACAATGGGCTACCATGAGCCAATGCAAGCACCCTTGCACCATACTGCAAAGGGTGCCTGCATTGAGGGGATGATTGTTTTGTGCAGGAAGGCACAACTTCTTGCAAATAAACAATCACAAGAGGAGTTTTCCTTTTTCTATGTGTGCTGCAGATTAAAGGAAAAGATGAGGAGAAGTAAAGGAATTTCTCCTCGTTGCATCTCCCTATCACCTCCCCTGGGGCGGCGTAGGCTTTTGACACATTCCCTGGTTTACATAACCTTGTAAATCTGTGAATGTGTCAAATGCCATGGATGTTACGTGGAAACACCCACTGTAACCCCCGTGGCACGCCTGCCTGTCGCAGGGTGAGTCAATGCAGTGACTTGCTCTACTTTGACTCAGCCCACACTTACAAGGCCTTGAAGAGCCACACAGGGTGACTTTACGTGGCCTTGTAAATATGGCCCTGCAGTGTGAGCCAGCGGACCATCACTAAGGGTGACTTCTGGTGGTGCAAAGGATTTTGTAAATAAATATGACCCTACATTTACTACTACGTACCACTAACAAGGTATTCATATAGCAACAAATGACCATTGCTTCTCTCAACCAACTTTATGGTGCGACTCAGCCTCCATTTTTTTGAATGCATAGGTGCATACATACTATGATGATATCATACTACACATCACCAGGAGATTTCAGTTAGTAGGGACTGTATAAGCTACATAAAGAAAAGCAAGGAGAAGGGAATGCTAACTCACTGATATTATTTATTAATACTACCACTGTCTCATTCTTGGTGACTGAGGAGTCTCTCTGTCTACAATGTTTCTTATATATTCAGCCCTTGAACGAACACCCACAAGTATAATTAGGAAGCATTGACTCACCTTGCTAGCTCTAATTCGATCACATATTAAATAAACATAACCTTAACCACCTCTGAGAGTCAGCACTGCTATTAAAAAAAAGTAGCATTGTGGAACACAGACAACAAATGCATAACTATTACTCACCAAGCCCTGATACCTTGACACCCAGTCGGTCAAGCATGTTCCAGTCACAGTCAATGCTGTCTGCCTGACAGAGCGTCAATCTCTGCTGGGTGCGCTGGACCTCAGTGTGCCGATGAAAATACCGGCGCACCCTCCCTCACAGCAGTCGATGCTCCTGAAGGGTATAACCACTCCTAGGCCTGGCTCCTGCTACCAGCATGAAGTGGAAGTGGCACTGCACAAAATGACATGTGCTGCCATGGCTGTTTCCATGAAAATGGGGTGGAGCTGCATTCTTTGGTGGCGCAACTCCCACAAGGTAAGCAACTAGCAGTAACATCGTTGCCACCACTCCCTCTGCCATGGCACTGGGTGGGAAAAAGAAAGGGGGAGAATTATAATGAAGAATGAAAGAAAAATAATATAAAAAGATAAAGGGAAAAGCAAAAAAAAACGATAAAGTGTTCAAAAGTCACAAACACACACAAAAAAATGACAGAAATGTAAAATACTCAAACACAAAGACATACACTGATGAAATGAAGGAAAACGAGTGGGAGATAATTTAGAAAAGGGTGGAATGGTAAAGAATAAAAGTAAATTAAAAGGTTCGGCCCAGCACCATGCACAGAGACACAGAAAAAAGCACCTATGCAGACCACGCAAAGCTGTTCACACAATATTTACAACGAAAGATTGCAAATCGCTCTCACAAACGTGAAAAACATGTCGCGAATGGGCGCACTGAGCAACTCCGTCTGCTGGCAGAATTCTGCATAGCTTGCAGTCTTTTAACCACTTTACGGAATTCCATTTAATGGGACTCCACGAGCTCCGCCCACCCCTTGTGATGTTGATTGTGCATTTGGGTGCCTGTTTACTGTAAAGAGGGTCTACTTTTTGAGTTAGATTAATGTATTGGTGTGGATGTTGTGGATTTGTGTGTGCATCTGTGGTGTTTATTTGGCTGATGTTGTTTGGCTGTTTCTGCATTTGTCCTTTTGTGGTGTAAGTTTTGCTGATGTTGTGTGTTTGTGGGTTTGCGTTTCTGTGGTGTTTGTTTTGCAGGTCTTGTGGGCTTGTCTGAGGGTTTGTGTTTCTGTGATGTTGATTGTTTATGTAATGTGTGTTTTGATGAAGTTATGTTTTTGGATGAGGTGCTGTGGGTGAGGTGGTGGTTTGGGTGTGGTGGTAGTTGTTAGTGTAGCGGTGGGTGCTGTGGTGGTGGTAGCTGTGGGAGTAGTGGTGGTTATAAGTATGGTGGTGATGTTGGGTTTGGGTGTGGTGGTGGTTGTGAGCATCGTGGTGGCAGTCGTGTTTGTGGTTGTACACATGGTTGTGTGTGCTGGGTGGTTTAGATGGCCGCCGACCTGCAGAGGGAATACACACAGCAAAATAGTTTCAGTCAGACAGTCCTGCCTGTTATACTTATGGCCCACCATATCCCTTCACATCACCATTTGCACACACAAGGCCCAGCACACAACCCATACGTCGCCCAGAGGACATCCACCCACCCACCTTACATGAGGCCTTCACACACACCACCCCATGCATTCATGCCACATGCATTGTGAAAATGGTGGTTGTTGAGGGGGTGGCGATGGTTGTGGTATTAGTTGATGGTGTGTAGCTAGTATCTGTGCCTGTGTGTTTTGGATTGTATGTTTTTATCTTTTTAATATGAATGACTGTGTGAGGATGTGGTGGTGGTGGTTGCAGGTATGATGCTAGTGTCTGCAACTTTTGTTCTATAAGTATGTTTTGTCTGTTTAATACAAATGTCTCTGTGGGTGTCATTGTGTTTGCCAGAGTGTGTGGATGTGGGTTTGAGTGTAATATATGAAGAACAAACAGAGATGGTTTGTGGTATTGTCATGGAGGATGATAGGTTGGGGAAGACAAAGGATCTTAAAAGAAAGGTTCAGGGTTTGGTGGGTGGGAGGCAGTAAAGTCTGAGGGGAGTCTCAGACATGCCATGCCCCTTTGTATTGCACACAATGAGCTGTGAATGCCATCCTGGAACTCTACTAATTATGTTATCTGTTGATTTACACCCTGGATGGCATCAAACAGTGCAGTCTGGCAAACAGAAATACACCACAGCACATCAAGAACCTCCTTAGACATCACAGCTGGCTGGACAGTGGATGAAGCATAGGTACCTGGGGCAAAGGAGACCCCTGCCCTTTTAGGATCTCGGTGTTGGCCAACATAGTGGGGAAGCGTAGGGAGGGTGCTGATCTTCCTGGTGCTGATGGACAATCGTGTAAGTCCATGAAATGCTGTTGGTTCCACCACCACTTGTGGCTGTTTTGGTGGTAACACCTTCATACTCAGGTGGATATCTGCTTCTCCAAGTTCATGACCAACATCTCCATAGCTTGTTGTGGAGGACAGTGCCAAGGAATAAATAGACAATTAATCTATATGCACTGGATGTTCAAAAGTATACACCATTATTTAAGCCATTCCTAAAATTGTTCCATTTAGTACCTGTGCATTGCACAAAAGCACTGTGATACCATGCATCTAGGGACTGCATGATCACTGATGATTGTCACAGTCTTAAAGTAATGCCAGTGACACCTGCATGATAATATAGCTTAAGATGCTCCAACACATTATACACATGAAACTATACGTCAAAGTTGAAAAAGTGCACATGTATATACCTAATCTCTGACTTCATCTTATTAATGCACCTCAAGCACTTCAGATGGATCACACCTCAGATTATCTTCTATTAATGTGTTAGACCCAACAAGGTCCAGGTTCTGTGGTAAATAGCAAATTGGAAGCAAATAACAACATGAACTAATATTCCAATCATAGGTCTGATACAATATTTACCATAAGGCACACATAAAAATTGAAATGTGCAGCAAATACTCAGCACCTATGCATGTTGATCAATAATCACATAACACAAAGACTGTAAGGTACAGCTGGGAGTCACATTTATGAAATGGACAAGTATGGTACAACCATACACAGAGACATGCCCATGTGTTACCTGCCAGGTTTGTCCTCTATCAGCGGACTTTAGATTGTGTTCTTATACTCATCAAAGTTGGGAGCATGGTTTTTGGGTATGACAAAACTTGCAATCCTGCCAGTGTGTATGTTAGGATTTGTCATGGCACATCATGTTTCACATATAGTAATCTCACACACTCAGGGCACCAACTCAATACTATAGTTACACTATAGTGTAAAATGCTTTATTTCGGTATGTACATATAAAATATACGATAGTTCAATAATGGATCCTTGCATATATGTCAATGCTGTGCTATTTTGCAAGCATCCATTTAACTTATTTCATGTATTTTTTGTTACATGAAGTTGAAATGCTTCACTATGTTACTTGCCATTTGGACATTGCAACCTTTGTATTGATCCAGAAACAATTATTTTCAAATAATGCCAATCATGGTCATGATCCCATACTGAGGCTAATATTTGTTCAAAATGGTAGTAGACATCATGTATATATGTGGAACACAATCCTATGTTTTCTGATATACAAGTTATGCACGTTATTCACATTTAAATATCTTTTAGGTCAATGTTACCAAACACCAACTAAGGTTAATCACTTTGGCATGAGGGAAGACTTAAAGATTTCTATAAAAAGCAACACACTCACATATAACATATTTACTACTACATTATTTTTTCTAATCTTAGGGGCATATTTATACTCTGTTTGCGCCGGAATTGCGTCGTTTTTTTTAACGCACTTCCGACGCAAAACTAACTCCATATTTATACTTTGGCGTTAGACGCGTCTAGCGCCAAAGTCCATGGAGTTTGCGTCATTTTTTAGCGTGGACACCTACTTTGCGTTAATGATATGCAAGGTAGGCGTTCCCGTCTAAAAAATTGACTCCGAGGCATGTGCGCCGTATTTACACTCCCGGGCAAAATTCATGCCCGGGAGTGGGCGGGTCCAAAAAAATGACATCCAGCCGCTTTTGCGCCGTTTTTTAGCGCCTGGACAAGGCAGGCGTTAAGGGACCTGTGGGCTCGGAAGGAGCCCAGAGGTGCCCTCCCATGCCCCCAGGGACACCCCCTGCCACCCTTGTCCACCCCAGGAGGACACCCAAGGATGGAGGGACCCATCCCAGGGACATTAAGGTAAGTTCAGGTAAGTATTTTTTTTAAAAAAATTGTGGCATGGGGGGCCTGATTTGTGCCCCCCTACATGCCACTATGCCCAATGACCATGCCAAGGGGACAGAAGTCCCCTGGGCATGGCCATTGGGCAAGGGGGCATGACTCCTGTCTTTGCTAAGACAGGAGTCATTTCAATGGGGGTTGGGAGTCGAACAAAATGGCGCAAATCGGGTTGAGGCGAAAAATTTGCCTCAGCCTGACTTGCCCCATTTTTTGGCGCCCAAGCTCCATATTCCCCTACGCCGGCGCTGCCTGGTGTACGTCATTTTTTTTCACGCACACCAGGCAGCGCCGGCGGCTAACGCCGGCTAACATCATTGAATAAATACGGCGCCCGCATGGTGCTTCAGAATGGCGTCAGCCGGCGCTAATTTTTTTGACGCAAAACTGCGTTAGCGCAGTTTTGCGTCAAAAAGTATAAATATGGCCCTTAGTGTTCCCTGATACAATATATACTCCTACGTATTTAGCTCACTTACAAAAGATGATACATCATAAACTGATCACACATTGGACATCATACTTACCTCTTTGTTGGTGCTCTCTGACCTTCAGCTCCCTAGCAAGGAGTGGATAGGCCACTGGCAATATGCAGGCCATTGGGGGGGGGGGAATCAGGGTGTGTTGCACTTGCTTCCTCTCTCTGGAAGCCTTCCTCAGCTGGACCTCTGCCACCATCTTGGTGCAGCTGATGTAGGTCCTCCCAGCACTACAACAGTGAGGACTATGGTGCCCATGGAACTCCAAAGTCCACACTTTAATGGTGATGGCAGTCAAGATTTCCTTCTTCACATGAAGACTCACCTAAAATATGAGGAAAGTGAAATGAAAACAATATACAACAAAGGTTAGATCTCTCACCATTGGAAAATGTATGAGTTCAAAACAACATGACATAGTACACTTTAATTTTGAGAGATGCAACTGTAACTGCTCAGAAAACATAAGAGTAACCCATTCTTTGCAACCAGATTTGTGGAAAAAAAATCTATTTGGTATACATAGAATTGTATCATTTTGTTTTGTGCTTGATTGAAACACATAATTTACTGAAGACGAATGTTATCGTTCATGATCAAGAAAAAAATTATGTGTGTGTGCATTCACACATTATATATAAATAATATAGGTGCTAGGCATCATAAGTGAATCTCAAAGTACTAGAAAATCTGCTTAACTAAAATTAATGTCACAGTAACTATGATACTAAAGAAATTACATTTTCCACAACAAAATGTAGTAAAAATCTATACAAGTCTCCTTATCTTGCACATTATAAATATTTTAGAAATACTATCCTTTATATATGTTTCCTTAAAAAAATATGTCTACTCCTAGTGGGCATTGCCTATCTGTCCCTTGCTCTCGGTCAATGTATGTCTACCATAAAAGTTGTGCAGATAGCATCAGGATCTACTATATTGAGAGTTTGCAATTATAGATTTTATTATATAGAGCTCTAGCTTGTAAAGATTTAAATTCACATGTATATGCAAGGTTATAGAAACCAAGCACTCCATAACTGCATGTAACACAACCCACTTTAGTACTCTCATAAGTAAATTTTACCTGTCTTACATATCCACTATGTTTTAGCATAAGAATACAGGGCTATCTGTGACAGTATGAAAAGATGGATTAGTCAGAACATAAGAGCAATAATGTCCTCACCTGTTGCATCCAATAGAGTTGGGTGTACTTGGACAGGACCTCATATGCTAGGATTTCCAACTCGTCAGGAGTGAAATTTAGGGCCCCCTCTCCAGTATGTCTGCCATGGTCACGAACAGTTAAAGTGGAGTATAAAACTGAGAGGAGGTTGGAACAGTACCGAAGCTAAAAAACAAGTGATAATCTGATGGAAAACATGACTTCCCTGAGATGTGTACATGTGTCAAAGGGCTTATTACAAAACCATTGGATATTTTTGAAACAATTGTCGTGAGTTAACTTATGGGTGCACAATAGGTTGCCAAAGGTGACATCTACAGAATGTACTATTTCCATTTGTCCTGACTCAGAGGTCAGGCGCTCAACACTTCAAGGCAGAATACTTGATAAACGCCCCCGAATTCAAGGTTGTACACAAGTTGGTGATGTTGAGCTTCCCAATAATGAGAAAGCTTAGATGGAGTGGGTTGAAAAACACCACAAGGCTCTGGAGATGGTGATTAAAAAAAACAAGGAGCAGTTAGAGATATTTGACTGTCTATCTCTGGAAGAAAGAGGAACAGCTTTGGAAAAAGTCCATAAGATACTCTTTACTAATATTGTCGAAGCCAAGATGTCGAAGCCAAGTCAGAGTATTTCAGATCCAGACAATTCAGGAAACAAACCGAGACCAGCCGCTCTTCTTTAGATTACTTTTAATAAGAACTAATAAGACACAATAAGAAATACATGTACATGGAGACTGAGCGGGCAAAATCCAGCTCGAACAGTCTACCCAAAGAAGTAATGCATGATCTTTTATAGCATTAAACCGCAGACATATTAATACATTTTCATTGGTTCTTGATAATGTCGTATGATAAAATGTTTTCTATATAGCACACGTGATGCTCCATATAAGGGTTAGAATGTTGGACAGGAAGCTTGCACAATGTCCTCTGAATCAAATGTCTTGTGATACATCTATATGTGGAGAAAGAGGAACCATAAGTGGATACGTTAGTACTTTTAGCAGTGAGGATTTCGCAAGCTAGCATGCGGTGGTGTCTTGTGATGGCCGTCAGTTTAGCAAGCCTTACAACATAATGCGTTTCAAGCACAATAGACATTTCTTCAAGGCCTAGTTAATTCAACATTGTAATGTGTTCAACAGAAACAGGCCTGTATTTTCATTGTGTATCACAGGGTCTACTAGGTCCAAATGGATCCAGGAGAATGTGATTCCACATTCCGCCCTCTGATACCCAATGAAAACACTCATTGACAGTTTAATCATCCTGATGGACAGGTGTCATTTCAATAGCATCATCTTCCCTGACCTCATCCTCATGCCTTCTCTTATGATGTTGCTCAGTGTCCTTATGACACATTTTCTTCATTAACATGTTCAAACAGGAAGGACACCCCCTTATCAACACACATAGGCCCTCATTCTGACCCTGGCGGTCTTTGACCGCCAGGGCGGAGGACCGCGGGAGCACCGCCGACAAGCCGGCGGTGCTTCAATGGGGATTCCGACCGCGGCGGTAAAGCCGCGGTCGGACCGGCACCACTGGCGGGGTCCCGCCAGTGTACCGCGGCCCCATTGAATCCTCCGCGGCGGCGCAGCTTGCTGCACCGCCGCGGGGATTCTGACCCCCCCTACCGCCATCCAGATCCCGGCGGTCGGACCGCCGAGATCCGGATGGCGGTAGGGGGGGTCGCGGGGCCCCTGGGGGCCCCTGCAGTGCCCATGCCACTGGCATGGGCATTGCAGGGGCCCCCGTAAGAGGGCCCCTACATGTATTTCACTGTCTGCTCCGCAGACAGTGAAATACGCGACGGGTGCAACTGCACCCGTCGCACAGCTTCCACTCCGCCGGCTCGATTCCGAGCCGGCTTCATCGTGGAAGCCTCTTTCCCGCTGGGCTGGCTGGCGGTCTGAACGAGACCGCCCGCCAGCCCAGCGGGAAAGTCAGAATTACCGCCGCGGTCTTTCGAACGCGGAACGGTAACCTGACGGCGGGACTTTGGCGGGCGGCCTCCGCCGCCCGCCAAGGTCAGAATGAGGGCCATAATGTTATAAATCCTACTATTCCCACCACCAGTACTTCTATCAGCCAGGCTCCCCAACCACGGAACCATGCTGCAATGTCCTTTAGTATTCCTCCTATTTCCGTCACATCCGTCACATCCGCCACTTTCCTTGCTCCTTCTTCTACCACCTCTATTTTCCCTATTGCCATCCTCACATTCCCACTGTTGTCTGGTATTAAAACACAGCATTCCTGATGGATCACGTTACATACACCACCGGCTCTTGCTAAAATGATGTCTAATGCAAGTCTGTTCTGTATTACAACAGCTCTTAAGTCTGTAAGTTCTTCAGTAATGTTACCTAAGGCTGCTGCAGTAGAACTTGCTAATGTTTCTACCAATACTGCCAATCTGTGTATTTGATATTCTGAATGCGCTATTCCTAAAGGCATCACAAATATTCCTTCCACTGCTATGAACCTATCCAACCAAGTAGGTGCCCTTCTTCTTCGTACCCTACCGGGTGCCTTTTGTGTTGCATTGGTCAAATTTGTTATATGCAACATTGGGGTAGTACGAACGCCAGGTAGCAGGAGCCCTGCCACCCTGCAGGCAGTTTAAAATATGCAGATGTCCTGCATACTATGTATATTCCCCTTGGAGCTGAGAGACCTATAGACAAACCTTCTGGGCCCTTCCGTATGTTATCCAAATCAGAGTATTTGGAGCAGGTGCTTTCTCCTACCTTTATGCTGTTCTTATTATGGTTGGGGAGGTGTATGTTAGGGCATTTCATTACTGGTGTAACCATTTGACACACCTTATCATAAAATGTATTTTGCCTTGGGATGCTGCCTTTGAGGTATCGAAAACACCATGACCCCTTTTTCTCCTTATGTATAGAAAGGGACATTTGTGATATATCTATGTTCTTCTCCCCCTGTACATAACCCTCATCTCTTCCTATGTTGAATGCTTCCAGTAGCTCTGTTTCACCTTTTTCCGGTACAAGTTGTCCACACACACCCATCCTACCTCCTCCTTTACTTTCTCTTCCTGCCCCACTGTTTCCCTCCTTTAATCTCCCTTTTCCAAACTTCCTCTTCCTTTTAGGTGGCCTCCTCTTTATAGTCCCATTTACTTCCTTTGCAAACATGCTGTTTAGTATGTGACATGAAGCATACTGAGGAAGAGGAATCTGGGCGTAATCTGTCCTTCCCTGGGCAGAGGTGGGTATATGTGTACAAATATAGCAATCAGACACATTTGCCAATTCCTTATAAAATTTCACCATTTGCACAAATGCATTATCCCTGTAATTGTTCCCATCTTCCTCCCATTTGGAATATTTTATCCACTGTGTCCTGTTCCCCACCCTTTCTACCACACTAGAGTTCTCCCCTTGTTCTTGTTTCACTGCAATGGTAATCCCTATTTTATTTACACTGTTATTTATATAATGTTCTTGGTCCAGATATGGGATTTGTATTTCTTCATGATATGTAATAAGTATTATAGTGATAATTATTGCTGGAACAGGGGTACATATGGCAGTTAGTACCATAGGCCACTTTTTCTCTTTTCTTCTTCTTCTAGGCATTATTCTATTCCAAGTGTCACAACTTGCACTTGTTTAGTTCTTGTCTGTTAATCTCTTATTCTCTGTATCTTCTTGTTGGCACGTCACAGAGTGGTGTCAGAGGTTACTAGCACTTGAACCCACTAGCATGATATACGTAGATATTCAGGTAAGACCCGCTTGCACCCATCCCTCTCCTGAGGTGTGCAGCACGAGCAGTCTATGAAGAACTCTTTGATGGACCCGCTTGCGTCTCCTGACTCCTGTAGGAGCGCAGCACGAGCAGCCCTGTAGTCTCACCGCAGGACCCGCTTGCACCTCCTGACTCCTGTAGGAGTGCAGCACGAGCAGCCCTGTAGTCTCACCGCAGGACCCCCTTGCACCTCCTGACTCCTGTAGGAGTGCAGCACGAGCAGCCCTGTCAGTGTTGTTTGGTGTTTCTTGTTGATCGAAGGTTGTACCCCTGCGGTGCAGGTGTGACCTTTATGGGTACCGCAGGTGGTGGCTGGATGACCTCAGGTTCAATTGCTCTCTTGGTGTGTGAGCTGTGGATCCAGTATTTGAGACCCTCACACTTGACCGCTGTGGCTGTTGTCAGTAGGACTTGGTAAGGCCCTTTCCACCGTGGTTGAAGGCAATGGCGCCTAGTGTGGGCCTTGACCCAAACCCAGTTGCCAGGCAGTAGTCCGTGTTCTGGTGGCATTCCTCCTTCTGGCAGGGCCTGCAGTACCTGGCGGTCAAGACAGCGTAACGTCTCTGTTATCTTCCTGCAATATTGCCGAAATTTGGTATTAAACCAACATTGTGAAAACAGTCGTATCATTCCATCCCTACCCACATGTGAGGGGCCATAGAGGACAGTAATGTGGATGGTAGACATATTTTACCGTTGGGTCCCACCCACACACCCTCCCCGTCTGTCTTGCAACCACCCTTTTCCCAATCTGTTAGTTCTGACCCGTCAGCCTGCTGTTGAACACATTTTGGATCAAAATATGTACTTTCCTCCTTAGCTATTGTGGTGGGTTTAACCTGGACCATTACCAACTCACACCCACTGAGGGCTATTCTTCGTGCCTCTTTGTTAACAAAAGCATTTCCCACAGAAACATAGGCCCGTATTTATACTTTTTTTGCACCGTATTTGCGTCGTTTTTTTATGCAAAAACGGCGCAAACTTGCAAAATGCCATTGTATTTTGTAGGTTTGCGCCGTTTTGCGTCAAAAAGCGGCACAAATGTGGCACTAAATAAAGTATAAATACGGGCCATAGTCCTTAGCAGAAGTGTGGGCTGCACATTTTACAATTGCAATTTTTCTGGGCAATAGTAGAGCTTGCAACAAGGCAACAATCAATGAAGCATGTCGTATGTGTTGGCCTGCTGAAGTGAGAAATCCCCTCATTGCCCACAGTTGACCGAAATCATGAGTGACCCCAAAAGCATATTGGCTGTCTGTGTAAATATTTGTTGTCTTTCCCGCTGCCAATTTGCATGCTCGGATTAGTGCTACTAATTCTGCTGCCTGGGCACTTTTAATCTTTGGTAGCCTTCCTCCTTCAAGTAATCTTTTGGCCGTCCCCACAGCATAGGCTGCTTGTAGCATCCCTGTGTGGTCCCTAATGCATGAACCATCCACAAACAAATCACCCTCGGCCTCAGGGAATGGGGTGTCTCTGAGATCTGGCCTCACCTTGGTGTGTGTGTCGACTGCCATAATACAATCGTGGAAAGAATTATCTATGGTGGGATCATCGTGATCCATTTCGGTAGGCAACAGGCAGGAGGGATTCAATGTTGTGCATCTCTTCATCCTTATATGTGGTGCCAATAGTGTAAACTCATAGCGTGAGAGTCGAGCATTTGTCAGGTGCTGGGTCTTAGTCGTAGTTAGTAATGTGTCAATTGCGTGTGGGACATGTAACACCAAAGTATGAGCCAGGACAATGTTTTCTGATTGTTCCACTGCTAAAGCGGCTGCTGCTAATGCCTTCAGACATGGGGGAAGACCTGCTGCTACTGGGTCCAGGGTAGCCGAATAGTAAGCCACTGGGCGGTAGAAGGTGCCGTGTTTTTGTGCAAAAACCCCTAAGGAGCAACCACCTTTTTCATGGCAAAATAAATGGAAATCTTTGGTGTAATCTGGGAGGCCTAATGCTGGTGCCGCACAAAATGCTAACTTTAATTTCTGAAAAGCCTCTTCACAGTTTTCTGACCAGGGTACTTTGTCTGGCATATCTTTGTGTGTTAAATTCAAAAGTGGTCGTGCAATCAGGGAGAAATTCGGTATCCAATGCCTGCAGTAACCTGCCACCACAAGGAAAGCCCTCACCTCCTTCTGTGTTTGTGGCCTGGGGTGCTGAGTTATTGTTGCTATCCTATCTGGTAGCAATCTCCTGGACCCTGGTGACAGTTCGTGCCCTAGGTACTTCACCTTTGATTGGCAGAACTGCAACTTCTTTGGGGAGACCTTATGTCCTTTTATGGCAAGGTGACAGAGTAGGGCCACGGTGTCCTGGACACACGCTTTCCGTGATGGTGAGGCTAGCAACAAATCATCAATGTATTGTATCAAAGTTGATCCTCCTGCAAAGTGCAATGATGCCAAGTCTGCTCTTAAAGCGTCTGAGAATAATGTTGGACTGTCCACAAACCCCTGAGGGGGACAAGTATATGTTAGCTTTCTATTTTTGTACGTAAAACAGAATAGACCCTGAGACTCCCTATGAAGAGGTACTGAGAAAAAAGCGTTACTGAGATCTAGGACTGTGAAGTGCGAAGCTGTACTGGGAATGTTTGATATGATGGTGGCTGGGTTGGGAACCACAGGCAATGATGGTATAACTGCCTTGTTCAGTTCCCTAAGATCTTGAGTAAATCGGTATACCGGGGACCCATCTGGTCCTTTCGCTGCCTTTTTCACGGGGAGAATAGGAGTGTTGCATGGGCTGTGTCGTACCTCCCGCAGTATTCCCTTCTTTAAAAGCTCTTCTATTACTGGAGCTATCCCCTCCTCTTCCTCTTTGGCTATTTTGTATTGTGGCACCTGTGTTAGACGGGCTCCAGGGCGCAGTGTCACTCGCACTGGGGGGCAATCTAATATTCTTCCCACATCATTTGGCCCCTTTGCCCACACTTCACTAGGGACCGAGTCTTGCAATTCTTGTGGGAGACTTTGTTCTTGTCCCTTACCTCTGGAGTCACATCCCATGAAAGCCTGTAATGCTATCCCATTCTCCTTGCTTTCCAGGAAGATCCCTTCAGGTGAGCAGCTGATGGTGCACTGTAACTTACATAGGAGATCCCTTCCTAGCAAATTTACTGGACAGTGTCTCCCAAAAATAAATTGATGATGTACAGTAATAGGGCCTACTTTGAATTTCAATGGTTGTGTTAAGTATTCACTCATAGGTTGTCCAGTCAAACCTACGGCTGTTATTTGAGTTGCTGATAATGGTGCGTTGGGTACATCAGAGACCTTTAGCATTGACATAGTGGCCCCTGTGTCAACTAAAAAAGGCACAGTTCTGCTTAGCACTGTTCCATCTACATATGGACCTTCTTGATCAACCGACAGTACTGGGCCTGTGAAATGTGTCTCCACAGGAGGTGGGTATGAAAACCCATGTCCCCCCTGAGGTGCCTGTGGTATGTCTTGATATGTACCCCACCCCGCACAAGCCGGGTCATTTACTGTGGCAGCATCATATGCATTGTTAGTATAAGGTGGGGGTAGTAACTGTTGTGTCCCGTATTGTATACTGCCCTGTTGTTGTCCCTGCTGACCTCTACTTCTTTGTCCCCTGGCTAAAAAAGGGCAATCTGCCTTCCAGTGTCCCTGTTGGTTACAGTGGAAACAGGTGGTACCTGGCGGGGCGTGAAAGGTACCCGTTCACCCTGTCCTCTGCCCCTGCCCCTTCCCCTACCCCTGCTTTGATTATTATTGAAAAATCGTTCTTGTGCCACCATTAATTTTACCTTATCCTTTTTCAATTTCTCATCATCTGCCCTTTGGATATTTGTTTGATAGTCTGCGCAATACCTGGCTGCTGCTAACACTTTGTCAATGGGTGCTTGTTGCCAACACACAAAAGACGTTTGAAAATGAGTTTATATAGGCTGCTGTAATCCATATACAAAGTTGGTCACAAACGCAGGCATCGCCTCACCCAGTGGGTTCCTCATTCCACTACTCTGCTGGTAGACCTGTAGAAGGCGGTCATAGTAACTTGTCACACTTTAATTCTTCTCCTGTTTTGTATGTATTATTTTAGACCAATCAACCTTTTCCTCTGGTACTTTTTCTCGTATGTATTTCATCACCTTGTCTCTAGCTGTCTCTACCTCTTGTCCAGGTGCCCCCCCTTTTCCCCTCACTGGTTCCTCTGCCGGCCATCCTACCACCTTCTTACAATCCTCCCATAAATCTTGTGGTATTATTATACTGAATAACATGTTCAAATCCTTCCACAACATTTCTCCCATTGCCACTATTCTATTCAATTCTGTGTACCATTTGTGTGGCTCATCGCGTAATTTTGGGAAGTCTTTGGTGAAGGAAAACAGGTCAGCTCTATGCCAAGGTACATAGACATATGTTGGGGTATGGCCATCCTCCCCTAAGGAGGACGAAGGTACCTCTCTCAGAGGCATCATCTTTGTCTGTACCTGTTCTGTCCCTTCCTTATTTTTCTCTAGGCTCTGCAGAACCTGAGCTGCTTTTAACCCTTCTTTCAATTCTTTCCATTTCTGTAATTTTAATATAGCGTATTCCAGTTTTTCAGACAATTTGTCGTTACTCCAGGATGGCACGTCTGCATCTGTGAAACTCATTTGAGAAGTGTCCCAACTGTATTCCGTTGGCAGGGGATTTGTGCTGTTAGTGTAGTGAGCATATATCTGGTGTATCTCAGGGCCTAGGGCCATCAGTTCTGATTGCGCCATGGCTAGAAGTTCCTCTCTGTATTCCCTATTGTTATCTCTTTCGACTTGCGCAAATGTCTGTCTTTTATCAATGAGATCTGTGAGTATGGCACGACAATTTTTTCTGTCTGATTTCAGGAACTTAGGGGCATATTTATACTCCGTTTGCGCCAAATTTGCGTCTTTTTTTTCGACGCAAATTCGACGCAAAAACTAACTCCATAGTTATACTTTGGCGTTAGACGCGTCTAGCGCCAAAGTTCATGGAGTTAGCGTCATTTTTTTGCGTGAACACCTTCCTTGCGTTAATGATATGCAAGGTAGGCGTTCCCGTCTTAAAAAATGACTCCCAGGCATGTGCGTGGTATTTATACTCCCGGGCAAAAATCACGCCCGGGAGTGGGCGGGGCAAAAAACCCCGCATTTGCGCCTCTTTTTAACGCCTGGGTCCGGGCAGGCGTTAAGGGACCTGTGGGCTCATAATGAGCCCAAAAGTGCCCTCCCCTGCCCCCAGGGACACCCCCTGCCACCCTTGCCCACCCCAGGAGGACACCCAAGGATGGAGGGACCCATCCCAGGGAAGAAAAGGTAAGTTGTGGTAAGTATTTTTTTTTAAAAGATTTGTGGCATAGGGGGCCTGATTTGTGCCCCCCTACATGCCACTATGCCCAATGACCATGCCCAGGGGACATAAGTCACCTGGGCATGGCCATTGGGCAAGGGGGCATGACTCCTGTCTTTGCTAAGACAGGAGTCATGTTAATGGCGTCTGGGCGCCCAAAAAAAATGGCGCAAATCGGGTTAAGACGATTTTTTTGCCTCAGCCTGACTTGCCCCATTTTGGGACGCCCAAACGCCATTTTTCCCTACGCCGGCGCTGCCTGGTGTACGTCGTTTTTTTTCACGCACACCTGGCAGCGCCGGTCGGCTAACGCCGGCTAACGCCATTCAATAAATACGGCGCCGCATGGCGCTTCAGAATGGCATTAGCCGGCGCTAATTTTTTTGGCGCAAAACTGCATTAGCGCAGTTTTGCGTCAAAAAGTTTAAATATGGGCCTTAGTCTTTCTTAGTGTGCTGGGAGAAGCACTCGGTGTACCGTATGGTGAATTTCCTTTCATTTGTGTTGCTGTGAGGCTGTTCCTCCTTTCAAATAGACTTCCGTCTAAAAACCTCGTCAAAATATCAATGTTATGCTTTGTATGGTGTGTGAAAATACATATCTCCCATATCAGCTCATGCAATCCCTTTATCCCTTCACTACTGTCCCTGGACGCGTCTTGGAACTGCTGTTTCCAATGTGTATTCAACAATTTTGGTCCATTTCCTTTCTTTGTAGCCTGCGCCAACAAACTGTCACTTTCCTTGTTCATTTTCTGAGCAATGTGGGCCACTTCCTCTCTGACTTCCTGCAGCATTTGAAAGTCTTTCAGTCGGTCAAGGTTCATTTTTGTTAGTTCCTCTTTTATTAAACCATGTGCAAGCTCAAGGGCTGTAGTTTTCTGAGCCAGAGATAGCTCAGGAGGCTCTGTACCTGTCGCTAAGTGCTCAATGTGCACTTTTTTCTGAGCCAGAGATAGCTCAGGAGGCTCTGTACCTGTCGCTAAGTGCTCAACGTGCACCTTTTTCTCCGAACTCACTGTTTTGTTCTCATTAACTAACCTCCCCATCAGTATGTCTTCTATGAGGGCGTCCTCGGTCTCTTCCTTTGTTGTTCCCTGCATACTGTGTTCCTGTGATGGTGCACCTACCACAGAAAGACATGGGAATGTTCCTACCATATTGAGCATTTTATCCCTCCGCTCCTTCCTCTTCTCATTTCTCTGTCTTTCACAATAAAATCCGTCTTTCAACACCACCAATTCCTTGCACACCTTAGCTTTTATGTCGTTTGTATGTTGGAGGTCTCGTAGGCAATAGTCCCAGGAATAGAAAGAGTCCCATTCCAGATTACGAGTCTTACGTCCCCTTAGAATCAGCATTTGTCTCAAGTATGACAACTTGTTCATGTCATATGTGCCATTACTTGGAAACTGTAAGTCGGGTCGCCTTGCCGTCAGCCTGTGCCATTTGTCAAGAAACATTAATGCATGTAGTCCTTGCTTAACGGCTACTTGGTAGGCAGGACTATCCCTAGGGGGTGTGATTTGGTGTGTGTCCAAATGTTCCTTACTAAAGGGATTCCCCATAACTACATAAAAGGTCACTGCTTTCCCTTACCACTTCACGTAAACAGTACAGTCACACCAGGAAACACCAGGGAGTCGGCTATTTCTGCCACTCATATCAAATGATACATGAGGAAAACCTGCACTCAAATCAGCACTGCCAACTGCATTTGTTATTAGTGAAGCAGAGAGTTTGTCTGCAATCATACAACAGTACACGCAGCCTTGTTCACCGCAAGCATGCACAAGTTTGGAATGAAAAAAAAACAGTGCCAAGGTGCTGGTGACGGCGTACACTTGCTTCCTTTTAGCGAATAAAAGATGACAGGAAAGTCAAGAGAGAAAGGAAAAGATCCCACACCCTTGCTTTCCTGCCCTGAGACAGGGTGCAGCTGTATGGGATTAGAACCCGGACCAGATCTGTGGCGGGTGACACACAGGAAATGCAATAATGGTGAACAGTGCACTCAATCACATATAGGACAATAAGATAACAATATAACAAAAACAGGTACTTGCCCTACATGATGGTCATGCCTCCCACCCTTTGTGCTGGTGCGTGGTGACAGTAGAGTGTGGTGCGCAGGCAGACCCTGTCAGTCGTAGTAATCAGCCACTGTAACGGTACTGGCGGGCGTAATGCTCCTGAGTTCTGGTACAATCAGTTAATACACATCCCCTTCCTCACTATATTCTCACTACTATCCTAACACATAATTCAACCATCCCGTCTATCTCTCCATCTAACCAGCAGGAGAGAGAGAGAGAAAGAGAAGAAAGAAGGAAGGAAAAATTCAATACGACGCCCCCACAGAGCACAACACCGCAACGCTATCAGCGCAGAGAGAGAGAGAGAAAGTAAATAAATAAAAATGCGAGAACACGGCCCTGCCTGCCTTGCCTGCTCCACTTGAGTGGACACCTACCACTCGATCAATCACCGGGCACAACCTGCCCTTCCTGCTGGGGTGGACAATCACCACCCCCTCTGGCCAAAGTATTCCTCCCCAGCCCCTCCGGCTGGGAAATGCTGCCCCAACCCTTTCCGGTTGGGAGCTTTGGCCACACAGCGCCATCCGCTGTGTACTGAGACCATACCACTAACAGTCTCACACATGTAGCGTCCCTGGATAATCAGAAACCCTTGGCTAATATTTACAGCAACTACTGAACCATGAATTCCTTAGCACTGAGAATAATGGGGACAGGAACATCCGCATGCCACCGTAAACAAATAACAAACATAACAAGAAAGAACAGCAGGCTTATAGGAATAGCATATAGTACAATTATCCACAACTCTATTTAGAAGTGCAAACGTAAATCACCCCACCACCTCCCCCCTATACAACACCCTCTGCGAACAGAGGGAGAGAGAGCGAGAAGAAGAGGGAAACAAAAAACTCAAAACATAAACAGACGGGATGAGGAAATGACAGATACTCACGACAGCACCAACACCCTGCCCCGGAGGGGGCCCGACCAGCCCAAAACGCCATTGCCCCCCTCCGCAGAGAGGCAGGAGCTGAGCCTGTGATATCGTAAATCGAATCGCAATTCTCCACCAGATGTCGAAGCCAAGATGTCGAAGCCAAGTCAGAGTATTTCAGATCCAGACAATTCAGGAAACAAACCGAGACCAGCCGCTCTTCTTCAGATTACTTTTAATAAGAACTAATAAGACACAATAAGAAATACATGTACATGGAGACTGAGCGGGCAAAATCCAGCTCGAACAGTCTACCCAAAGAAGTAATGCATGATCTTTTATAGCATTAAACCGCAGACATATTAATACATTTTCATTGGTTCTTGATAATGTTGTATGATAAAACGTTTTCTATATAGCACACGTGATGCTCCATATAAGGGTTAGAATGTTGGACAGGAAGCTTGCACAATGTCCTCTGAATCAAATGTCTTGTGATACATCTATATGTGGAGAAAGAGGAACCATAAGTGGATACGTTAGTACTTTTAGCAGTGAGGATTTCGCAAGCTAGCATGCGGTGGTGTCTTGTGATGGCCGTCAGATTAGCAAGCCTTGCAACATAATGCGTTTCAAGCACAATAGACATTTCTTCAAGGCCTAGTTAATTCAACATTGTAATGTGTTCAACAGAAACAGGCCTGTATTTTCATTGTGTATCACAGGGTCTACTAGGTCCAAATGGATCCAGGAGAATGTGATTCCACAATATGAGAGACCTTTTGGTCCCCGGAAGGAAGTTCCACAGTATCCAAAAGCCTGTGTGGTGGCTAAGGGCATTTGTCAGCAGTTAAAGTTAAAAATAAGTCACAGCTTGCGCTTTGCAGGGCAAACTACAAAATCGAACAAACAAAAGCCAAGAGGGATTGCTCTCTGGGAATAGTTGTCTTTCGCTATGAGTTCTAATTAAAACTTATGGATCTTGAATACTTTGTGCATAAACCAGGCTTAGGTATTCCACACTAACAATGTGTACTCCTGTAGTGAGAATCCAGCATGGGTTGGTGATGATCACTCACTGATAGCCAAGCTAAAGAACCACAATACCTTAGAATTTGAGATCAGGGAGTCAGCAGAGGCAATCAGCTCTAGTCCATTAGCAAAAACCCTAGGACCTGATAGGATCCCAAAAGAACATTTTATGACACACCTGGTAGTTTGGGGTCCTTACTTTAATTATCTCTTAAATTCTATTTTAAAGGGTATGAAGATCCCTGACATTTGGCTCACTGCAGCGATCATTCCAATTTATAAGAAAGGCCAGCATAAAGTACACAGTAATTACCGTCCGATTAACTTAATGGATGCCTCACAAAAGATTGCCTGCAAACAGGTGCTAGTGCACCTTCTGTTACTGGATTAAGGAGAACAATGTAATATCTGAGTTGGAGGCAGGGTTCAGAAGAGCCATAAGCAGGGTCAATCAGATCTTCGGACTCAACTGCATCCTTTGGAAAGCATTCAACAAGGGGTGACTTTTTGTTGCCTATGAAGACATGCCTGCTGCTTTTGATGTAGTCCCACAAGCAACACTTTGGACAATTGTAAACAAGATGGCTATCTCCCCCAACCTACTGGCAATCCTTGTCCAGTTGCTCAAAGAAAACTGAACTGAACAAAGGTGGGGAGAGCAGGGACAACTCACCGATTCCATTAGGATTTTGCTGGGGGTTAGGCAGGGCTGTGCCCTGTCCCTTACTCTTTTTACTATATATAAGTGATGTAGTGGAATGGCTGGCTAGAGATGGTTGTGGACCAGCTTTACTTTGCACAGGCGACACTCTGTTGATCTCATCACTTAAGTCACTTAAAGGTCTACATCAGCTTTTGAATGACTTTACCAAATGTTGTGATGAGTGTGAGCTAGACCTCCATAGCTCTAAAAAAATGATGATATTCAGGTAGTCCTTATGAGTCTGCCAGTCACATGACCCCCAGACTCGTGGTGGCATCCCCACCACTAACAGGCTGGCGGTGGGGACGCCACATTATGACCATGGCAGAGCCGCCACGATCAGACCACCGACACCCAGGCGGCCGCAAACTAGAAGCCTGGTGGTCACAGTGGTTTCTCATCCTCCAGGGCAGCGCTGCTTGCAGTGCCGCCCTGGGATTAGGAGTCCCCATCTGCTAGCCTTTCCATTGAAGTTCACACCTCCATAGAAAGGCTGGTGGAATGGGAGACTCGGGGGGACCCTGCACTGCCCATGCTTTTGGCATGAGCAGTGCAGGGGGCCCCATTCACAGCCTGATCACGCCTTCTGCTGCCCAGATTATGGGCAGTGGAATGTGCGATGGGTGTTACTGCACCCACTGCACCCACTGCACCGCCATATTGTCACCGGCTCCATTAGGACCCCGCGTCAATGTTAAGGACCTGTTCACCGCCAGCCCAGTAGTGAAGTTCTATTAGGGCTGGTGGGGTTCAGGCCACACAGGTGGTCTGAGGGCGGGAAGAGTTTGGAAGGCAGCCTCTGCTGCCCGCCAAACTCCTAATGACCCCCTTAGTCGTTCAAAAAGAAAAACCTACAAATGCAAGTTATATTGCAAAAATTGCCCTGTAGGACAGGTTTCAAACCTTTGATTATTTGGGTTAGGATTAACATCTAATCTGGATTGGTTAATGTAGGTACATAATTCACACTGCTCTTTATTAAAATTTATATCAAGATTAAGAGGTATTTAAGAAAACTAATTTAAAGACATCTGTCCTGGCTATGAGGATTTATAAAGTGAAGACACATATGGCCGAAAGATTTTGGGATATTGAACTATATTAACTTTAGCTGAAAATCGATTTGTTAGATATCTCACCCCTGCAACTTGATATGACCTTTAAAATCTCGCAAAAAGATGGCCATTTTTATGCTGGCACAGAATTTAGACTGTGACTAACCTAGGAGCCTATCCAGAACCCCCAAGGGAATTGATGGCCTCATTTAGTGTCCAAAAATACAATGGCTAATGCATGTTAGATTTTAGATTTTAATTAAGGGATCTAGGTCGGGAGAGGCTTTAGGTATGGAATCAAACTCAATTCCTAAAATGGTAATAAAACAATATACTGGGACTATGTATTAGCTGCAACTATTCGTGGAAGCAGAGGTACTTTAACTACATAGTTTACTAATTTTCAATTGTTTGCTGTGTTTAACTGCTTGTGTGCCCTGGACGAGACCACCTCGTCCTGCTATGGGCCCCCAGGGGGGAGCGCTAGCGCTCCCCCCGATGGCCAGGCACACCCCTCCCCCAGGCAGGGATGGAAGGGGAATCGCTTCCCCTTCCAACCCTGCCCCCGTGGCATCTGATGACTGCCAATGGCGTCAAACCATTTCTACCCCCCCAGGGGCAGATCAGCCTAATATAATTATGCCGATCTGCCCCCGGGGGGGCAGAAACCACAAGACACCAGAGATTTTTTTTTTTATACTAACGCATAAGGGGGAACGGCCACTTTGGCAAGAGCCACTCCCCGGGGGAGGGGCAAAATATTTTTAGGTCTTATCTGCCCCCCCTGGAGGCAGATCATCCTAGTATAATTAGGCGGATTTGCCCCTGGGGGGGCAGAAACTGCTAGACACCAGGGATATATATATATTTTTGTATTTACTTTATGTTTTTATGTATGGGGAGCGACCCCTTAGACAAGGGTCGCTCCCCTGGGGGAAATTGTATTTAGGCCATTTCTGCCAGATCAGCCTATTTTTGTAAGTCTAATCTGCCCCCAAGGTGGGCAGAAAGCCCACCAGAGACCAGGGAAGATTTTTTTTTCAAAATAAGAGGTTGGGGGTATGGCCATACCCACACCCCAAATAAATGGGGCCAAAGTTGTTCTGCCCACCAGTGGGAAGATTGGGCAATTACCCCTGATCCACACCCCGGGGGGGCAGAAAGTCTCCTAGATGCCAGGGAATAAAAAAAATAAAAGAAAATAGTGGGGTGGTGGCTACCAACCGGTATGGGTCTGGTTATGCCCCCACCCGAACTGAAGGGGCTAACAGTCTTTCAGCTCTCCCCCGCTCGCTAAAACATCTTATCCCATGGCAAGCAAGAGGACATTTGATTATTTTTGTTTTTTGTTTTACATTTGGGCCATGAGAGCTTGGTAACTCTCAGAATCGTCGCACTTGGAATGGTGAGGGCTGCACTTTTTTTTTACTTTGGGACGCTGCCATGTAGAAAAATCCACAAGACCTAGAAACATCTGAAAACTAAACATCTAGTTGATTCCAGGGTGGTGTGCTTCACATGCACCACACACCATTCCCTTACCCACAATGCCCTGCAAACCTGCAACTTTGCTGGAAAGCACACATTTTTCCCACATGTTTGTGATGGAACCTTCCGGAATCTGCAGTAATCCACAAAATTCCTACCACCCAGCATTGTCTCATCTATACCGATAAAACTTCTGCTGCACTTGTCAGCCTCAATTTTTTTTTTTTCAAACTGCCCTTTTGGACCCACTTTGGTTCCCGCTAAATTTCAATGCGTTTTTGGCTCTTCCCTGTCACAAACACTTGGCCCACCTCCACAAGTGAGGTACCATTTTTATCGGGAGACTTGGGGGAACGCTGGGTGGAAAGAAATTTGTGGCTCCTCTCAGATTCCAGAACTTTCTGTCACCGAAATATGAGGAAAAAATGTTTTTTAGCCACATTTTGAGGTTTGCAAAGGATTCTGGGTAACAGAACCTGGTCAGAGCCCTACAAGTCAGCCCATCTTTGATTCCCCTAGGTCTCTAGTTTTAAACAATACACAGGTTTAGTAGGTTTCCCTAGGTGCCGACTGAGCTAGAGGCCAAAATCCACAGGTAGGCACTTTGCAAAAAACACCTCTGTTTTCTGTCAAAAAATGGGATGTGTCCACGTTGTGTTTTGGGGCATTTCCTGTTGCGGGCGCTAGGCCTACCCACACAAGTGAGGTATCATTTTTATCAGGAGGCTTGGGGAAACATAGAATTGCAAAACAAGTGTTATTGCCCCTTGTCTTTCTCTACATTTTTTCCTTCCAAATATAAGAGAGTGTGTAAAAAAGAAGTCTATTTGAGAAATGCCCTGTAATTCACATGCTAGTATGGGCACCCCGGAATTCAGAGATGTGCAAATATCCACTGCTCCTCAACACCTTATCTTGTGCCCATTTTGGAAATACAAAGGTTTTCTTGATAGCTATTTTTCACTCTTTATATTTCAGCAAATGAATTGCTGTACACCCGGTATAGAATGAAAACCCACTGCAGGGTGCAGCTCATTTATTGGCTCTGAGTACCTAGGGTTCTTGATGAAACTACAAGCCCTATATATCCCTGCAACCAGAAGAGTCCAGCGGATGTAATGGTATATTGCTTTCAAAAATGACATTGCAGGAAAAAGTTACAGAGTAAAACGTAGAGAAAAATTGCTGTTTTTTTCACCTCAATTTCAATATTTTATTTTTTTCAGTTGTTATTTTCTGCAGGAAACCCTTGTAGGATCTACACAAATTACCCATTACTGAATTCAGCATTTTGTCTACTATTCGGAAATGTTTAGGTTTCTGGGATCCAGCATTGGTTTCACACCCATTTCTGTCACTGACTGGAAGGAGGCTGAAAGCACAAAAAAATTGTAAAAAGGGGGTATGTCCCAGGAAAATGCCACAAATTGTGTAGAAAATTGGGTTTTCTGATTCAAGTCTGCCTGTTCCTGAAAGCTGGGAAGCTGGTGATTTTAGCACCACAAACTCTTTGTTGATGCCATTTTCAGGCAAAAAAACACAAGCCTTCTTCTGCAGCCCTTTTTCCCATTTTTGTTTTAAAAAAACGAAATTTTCACTGTATTTTGGCTAATTTCTTGGCCTTCTTCAGGGGAACCCACAAAGTCTGGGTACCTCTAGAATCCCTAGGATGTTGGAAAAAAAGGACGCAAATTTGGCATGGGTAGCTTATGTGGACAAAAAGTTATGAGGGCCTAAGCGAGAACTATTCCAAATAGGCAAAAAAAGGCACAGGAGGGGGAAAAGGCCTGGCAGCGAAGGGGTTAAAAGGATGATCAATGAAATTACGCCCCCTTTATGGGCTCACACTCAATCTGTGGGAGATGAGTCTCAAGCTTGTAGAGGGCCTTCTGAGTCCATACCTCATATTCTATTTTTTTCCCCCAGCCTATGTCCACCATAGATAAAAATGGATGCTGCTTATGTAAAGGAATCTGGGCACTAGGAGGCACTTGGAGGCACTTAGGGCCAGATTTATAGAAAAGTAGCACAGCGCGGTGCTGCACCAAAACTGGCAGCACCCCGCTGTGTCACTTTAGAAACACAGGGTTGCCCAGTATTTAAGTGAATACGGCCCACATCTGTGTTGTCCCCTGCGCTGGTGCTAAATTTAGCTGCCAGCGCCAATGCAGGCATCCTTGCACCACTGTGCAAGGATGTCTGCGTTGAGGGTTGTGATTGTTTATGTGCGGGAAGGTGTCCCATCCCGCACATAAACAATCACTATTGGTGATTTGTTACTTCTGTGTGGGCTGCAGAAGTGCTAAAGCTTCATTTTCAAATGATTGTTTATGTGCAGGTAGGGAAACCTTTCCGCACATAAACAAGAATTTCTGGCATTTTGCTCTTTCTATGCGTGATGGACAATGCATCACACATTTGAAAAGCAAAAAATGAGTAGGAATAAAAGTATTCCTTCTCGTTGTGCCCTGCTAACGTCACCCCTGGGGGGGTGTTAGATTTTGGCTCTGCCTCAGGTTTACGAAATTTCATAAATTTGAGGCAGCGTCAAAATGCAATGGGTGTTGCTGTGCACGCCCACAGCAACACCTATTGCATGCCCCTTCCACTCACAGTGCTGCATGGAAAGGGGCCATACTTACAAGGTGACATTAAGCCACAAAAAGTAGCTTAACGTCACCTTGTAAATACGGTGCAGTGTTGAGCGCCACGAAAAGTGACGCTCCTGTGGCGCTAGGGGCCTATAAATACACCCCTTAGGATCTTAAGGACAGACAGCTCTAGACTTGTGTTTCCTGTTGCGAGATAACTCATGTCTGCCTGGGTATGGCGTTCCAATTGTGTCCAGGCAAGTGAATAGGAAATGGTATAACTCTGCGCATATTTATGTGGCTGGGCCCAGCTGAGGGATTTCCCTTCTTGTATTTATCACTGCCCCAACCCCAGATAGATAGCCTCCGATGCACTTTAATCTTTTGCACTTCGGCTGACCTAGTATGAATTTACTGTAAAACAATACTTCTTTCTTTTTTAAATTCTGTTTTCTATTTTAATTGTTGTGTTTTAATCTTTTTGGCACTTTACTGCATGACTGGTGGGACATCACTTCTTGAGACATTTAGCCAGAAATTGAAGTTGCATGTGAATGCTGCTCTAGGGCGACTTACAAACAAATTGGTAAACTAGACAAATGTCGAGGAGCCCAAATGAAAAAATTGCGCTTTATTTCTTATTTGCTCACTGTTATTGTGCTCATGTTATCTTAAGGGGTGGACAGGATTCTTAATGCCGATTTGGAGGCATTCAGTAATTCAGTTTTACATTTGTAATGCAGAATTACCAATACATTTTGCCGCTCTGCTCTGCCGGCGGAATTAATCATTCATCACTACTCATTGCATACCCTATTGATAACAAATCATGTTATGTCAGTTTTGCTAATAGTTCACTAGATTGCGCTCAAGTATTGTTTTTTTTGTAGCTACCATAAAGCCTTTCAAGCTTGACAATAAATAATCGCAGCTAAAGATACTGATCTAAAATAAAAATAAAACATGACGCCTTGTTTCTTTGCTCAGCCTGTTGAGTATCGATTGAGCTCAAAGTCAATTTTATTAGAGGTTGAAATGGTTTGAATAAATTGCGGCAAGGAACTCACTTGACACAAGCATGGTTTGCTTTGGAGTTCACAAGGGCCTATTTGTTAACCTGCTTACAGCGATATTTAAATAATAATGACAAGTTATTTGCCTGCAAGAATAAAGGGGTTTACACCCATGTTCTGTTCTCACATTTTAATGAACAGTCACCAATCTTGGAGTACAGAAGTGCAATTAACAGTAAAGGGATATTTTTTCCTAAATTACGATCTGCCTGCAGTTACCAGGTGTATGGAATTTTACAATGCCTATTACACTGGCACACCAACAAAAAAGAGCTTCCCGGACTCAAACAGGCCCAAACCCATGCTGCCTGCCTTATACTCACATCTTCAGCTTTCTGTAAAAGGAAAGTGAGTATGACCGACTTCCAGATCGGACGCTCAGGTCCAGAGGGAATCTGTAGCCAGGAGCCACAGCCTATCCTGTGTACTCCCACCTCCCGCTGCTCCTCCAGGTCTTTGTGAGTCACGGCTGACAGCCCTGGTCAGCTCAGGCTGCTGCCCGAGGGGCTCCTACTGGACCTTTCCTCGCTTGCTCTGGTTCTGCACCTACAGTCCCAGCCCTCATCCCTGCCCCTTCACCCGATGCTGCGACGAGTGTGGAGTGAGACATGCACTTCTCTCCTGCGCAGAGGAGGCTGCCTTAGATCTCTGCATTCGGGACGGAGCTTAACTGCCCCACAGGCTTCCAAGACCACCATTTTTTGGGTTTAACTAATTGCTGCTTGTAAATGTAGGTAATTTGTGTGCCAATTGCCAAGCTCACATAGAGTGCATAGAAATAAAAATATGCCTTTGCCATTCGACTGGGAAGCTTTATTATCATTCTTCTGTACACTGCTCTTTTAGTGTACTGGTGGTGTGGATCGAATTCTGCAGAATCTCTTCAGAAACTTCAGAGAATTATGCCGAGCCACCCCTAGTTATTGGGATTTTGACCGGTTGATAACCTAGGCTTATATGTAGTTTAAAAGAAGATTTTGCACTTTATTGCAAAATGTGCCCAGGTTCAGCCGATATGGGGACTACTGAGATGTTCCACCTGCATTAAATTTGACCTATACTACTTCATATATACCTCTGATGGGTGACGTGTGGATTTTGATGATATGCTGGCTTTACATGTTTTGTGTGTACTTTTTGTCAAAACCATATAGATCTACTTGTACAGTTGGATAGCGGACTGACCTGATGTTTGCATGAAATGATTTTGATCCCATAGGACAATGTTCATAACTTTGATGTGCTTGTTTCATATCGCTTTTATGTACAATGAACTGCTGGTTTTGTTATGCTTTATGTTTACTTGTATGATCCTTGGTGATCGAAACAAAGTTATTATGATCATGATGAGTGGCGTAGAGTGGAGTGATGTACATTAGGGTGGCATAGAGTGGAGTGTCGCTGAGAGTAATCGCATTCAGGGGCATAGTGTCCAGTGATGTACAGTGGAGTAGCATAGATTGTAGTGGTGTAGAGTAGAGTGGCATACAACGGAGTGGTGTGCAGTACAGTGGCATGGAGTGGTGAAGAGTTGAATGGCATAGAGTGGCATGGCATAGAATGGATTGTTATAGAGTGCAGTGGTGTGGAGTGGTGTTAACTGGAGTGACATAGAGTAGACTGGCTTAGATTGGAGTGTATGGAGTGGAATAGCACAGAAAGGAATGTCATACAGTAGAGTGGCATATAGTTAAATAGAGTAGAGTGGAGTGGCATAGAGTTGAGTGAAGAACAGTGGAAAAGCATGGAGTGGACTGTTGTAGAGTGGAGTCGCATAGAGTACAGTGGACTAATGTGTAGTGGAGTGGCGTAGAGTAGAGTGGCGTAGAATGGAGCGGTGCAGAGTGGAGTGATGTAGAGTGATTTGGAGTGGTGCAGAATGGCACAGAGTGGAGAGGCATAAAGTGCAATAGCATAGAGTGGCGTGGCTTACACTGGAGTGGTGTAGAATGGAGTGGCATACATTACAGTGCTGTAAACTGGAGCAGCATAGAGTTGAATGAATAGAGTGGAGTGGCATATAGTAGAGTGGGATAGAGTGAAGTGACATTGAGTGCAATAGTGCAATAGCATAGAGTAAAGTGGCATAGAGTGGAGTGGCATAGAGTCGTGTGGCGTAGAGTGGAGTAGTGTAGAGTGCAGTGGCATAGAGTGGAATAGCTTATACTCTGGTGGCAAAGATTGAAGTTGCATAGAATGGAGTGGCATAGAGTTGAGTGGCATAACGTGCCGTGGAATAGCACAGCAACGAAAGGTATACTTTGGAGTGTGTAGAGTGGAATAGTTTAGAGTGTAGTGGCATAGATTAGAGTGCATAGAGTGGAGTGGCATATTTTAGAGTGTCATACGGTGGAGTGATTCAGAATGTAATAGCATGAAGTGGATTGGTGTAGAGTGGAGTGGCATAGAGTGGAGTGGCATAAAGTGGGGAGAGTGCAGTGGGATAGTGTGGAGTAGCATAGAGTAAAGTGGCTTTGAGTGGTGTGGTAGAGAGGGATGTAGAGTCTAGTGGCATACAGTGTGTTGGAAATGGTCTTTTCTACATGGTCAACCCCAAACATATTGCTGTCCTTCCCTTTTTGCTGAATTCATTTTTGTTGGCTTTAGGACATCTCAGCCGTAGGGTGGTCTTCCCCCAAAACCTTTACTTACGTTGCCTCACTTTTCTTGATCTGTTTTTGTTGGCCTTTGAATTCTGGGCACTTTACCACTGCTAACCAGTGTTAAAGTGCAGTCACTCTTTCCCTTAAACATGGTAACATTGGTTTATCCACAATTGGCATATTTAATTTACTTATAGGTCCCTAGTAATGTGCGCTACCGGGCAGATTTATGAAAAGTGGCGCTGCACCTAGTGCAGCGCCATTTTTCTTGTGCCTCTTAGCATCCCCCTAATTCCATCATGTGTGCTCGGTATTTAAAATATGGTGCACCATGGCGTAGTTAGGGAACTAGCATCAGCATTTCTTATGCTCATTCAGCGTTTTACAGGACTAGCATCAAAAATGTTGATGCTAATCCTGCAAAGCACCCAGAGGCCCATTGAAACCAATGGGAGCCTCCTTTTAAAATCTGCTCTGAGCAGGCATTAAAAACCCCCCTAAAAAGACGTACAGTAATATTTTAGATTTCTTTGCACAATTTTCTGGCCCTTCTAATGTGGGAACGACCCCCTTGCTTACATTATGCCTGGCGCAGGCATAATGTGGTGCAAGGGGTTACAAAGTTAAATATGACGCCACATTTTGGCCTTCCAACTCCACATTAGCGTAAAAATATTTTGCTAATGTGGAGTTTGAATGGCACTATGCCTTCCTAAATCTGGAACTACCTGTGCTCAGGGCCTGTAAATTAAATGCCACTAGTGAACCTACAGCACTGATTGTGCTACCTACTTAATTAGCTTTGTATGCATGTCTCAGGCCAGCCACTGCATTGCCTGCATGTGCAGTTTCTCTGTCTTGCCGACTGGGAGTGTAAAATTCCTTACCAAGCCCTAAACTCCCCTTTTATTGCACACAAGACACCCCTGAGGTAGGCCCTAGGTAGCCCATAGGATAGGGTGCTGTGTAAGTAAAAGGCAGGACAAGTATGTTTTAGTATTACATGTGCTGGTAGTGAAAAACTCCCAAATTTGTTTTACACTATTGCGAGGCCTACCCCTCTCATAAGATAACATTGAGGATTCTTTAAATAGCTTTATTAAGTGTAATTCCTGTTTGGAAGGAGGTAGAGCGGTCATGTTTAGTATCTACTAAATTGTAATGATAAATTCTCTTTAATGGTAACATCAAATTTATCACTACAATTTTAAAAATGCCACTTTTAGAAAGTTGGCATTTTTCTGCAGTTAGCCATCTGGGCAGCACTGCTGCCTGTGTCTGGGGTGGGTGACAGCTGTGCCTTGTGCATTCCATCTAGACAGCCACACACAATGAGAGATTAGGTGGACTCAAGAGTGCAACATCTCATGGAGGTCGTGGTTAAATGGAGATTACCCTTTTGTCACATGAGCGACATGTCTCATTCAAACACAAGCAACGAAAGAGATGCAGTAAAGTTTTCAACAGGTTTTATTAACAAGACTGCATTCTACTGTAAATTGCGTGGGCTGCAATGATTAGGATAATGAACAACGCAAGAAACCGAATGGTAAAAATGAGAGTCATGAATACAAAGCCCCCCACCATCTTGCAATAACATGGAATATGAAATAGATGTGAATAGGCCCTACTACCCTAGCATGATGAACCTATTCTCTAACCTAAAGAGATCTAGGTGTGTTAAACCTAATCTGCCAGTACCATGTCCACGAGAAGAGCCCCCCAACCCGCGTTACTTTGGAATGAGGTCTCTAGCTCAGACTCCGTAGGGACACAAAGGCTGGGTCTGCATCAAGGCGACGTGCAGCATAGATAGCTTGGATGGCATCTGGTAGGAATCACTCTGATTATCTTGTCTGAGTGAGATGTATTTATACAGATCTTGTAGGACCCCTGATGCAGGTATGTTCCCAGAGAATAGATAAGAAGGCATGCTTTGGGCGGCAATTATATAAACAATTCCCTAGAAAGGTGCATTATGTTACTGTCACACGAAAGTGGGAAAGTACATGATGTGAATACCTATGTATTTCATTTATCTTTGAGGCTGATAGTGACTCCTTTACAGAGTGGCACTGATAACGTGAAACTAAAACATCTTCTCAACTATAAACATGGCAGCTATCTTGGAAGAAATAATGAAGTAAATGTTCTAAAACAGAGCAAGCTAAGTAGGTTAAAAGTCACTAGGTGACGGGGGCACAGGCCTGCAAGCCAAAGGCTAAACTAAACTCCTGATTCCCATTAAAACTAAATAAGATCCCCTACAGAGGCATGGCATCTGTGTACTTCAATGGTAGGCCTCTAGAAGCTTCTCCCACCTTCCACAACCAGGGCACCAAAGTATAATTACTGGAACTCAAACACCACTACCAGTGCACTTCTGGACCTGTAGATACTCTGCCCGGAAGGACTGATGGCTGCTGAAAGGACAGCCACTCTGCTACTTTTCTGGACTCCTGCTTTGCTGTGGTGACCTGTTGCTGCTACCCTCCTGCCTGGGAGTGTGAAGGACTGGACCAGCATCTCTACAACCCAGAGTGACTCCAAGGGGCATCTGGCTAGCTTCCTGTTTTCTGGTGTCTCAGTAAAACAAGAGACTTTCAACCAGCCTTCTCTTTCACCTGGACTCTGCCATCTGTGAGTCTGCTCTGCCAAGTGGTACCACCCCACTCCTGGCCCCTTGGAAGTGGGCCTAAGGTTCTTTTCCCTCTGTGATCCTCACGCAAAGTGCCCCGAAGCCTTGCAAATTGATGCATCATAGACTGTGCACCAGGATTTGAGGTGATGTGTTCAGTGGGCCTAAGTGAGTCCCTGTGTCCTGCCCATGCTCTATCGCAGTTTGCCTGATCTCTTGGTGTTGTCCCGGCACAACCAGATAATCACAGTTGTCACTTTGCGTTTTTATACATTGTTTTCACCTGAATCTTATGGTGTGCATCCGACTTACCCTGACTAAGATTGTGGTCCCTACTTGAACAGGGTGCATACCCCTGCCAACTAGAGACCCAGATTCTAACACAGTGGAATAGCATACAGTACAGTAGTGTTGAGTGGAGTGGCATACAGTGAAGTGTCATACAGTAAAGAGGCATAGAGTAGAGTGGTGTAAACCTGAATGGCATAGAGTGCAGTGTCATAGAGTGGAGTTGTGTAGAGTGGAGAGGCATACTGTGAACGGGTGCAGAGTGCAGTTGTGAAGAGTGGAATAGTGTAGATTGGTTTGCCATAAAGTGGAGTAGTGTAGAGTAAAACAGTGTAGAGTGAAGTAGTATAGACTAGAGTGGTGTAGAGTGGAATAGCGTGGAGTGGATTGATGTACAGTGGAGTGGTGTAGAATGGAATAGTGTAGAGTGCAGTATAGTAGAGTAGCATATTGCCAAATGGCATACACTGGAATAGTGTTGAGTGGAATGGCATGGAGTGCAGTGGTGTGCATTGGAGTAGCATACACTAAAGTGGTTTACAGTGGAGTGGTGTAGAGTGGAATGGAGTAGAGTGGAGTGGTGTAGAGTGGTGTAGGGTTGAGCGGTACAAAGTACAATAGCAGAAAGTAGAGTAGCACAGAGTGGAGTGGTATAAAGTATCATAGAGAATAGTGGCATAACATGAAGTGGTGTAGAGTGGCAGAGTTGTGTGGTGTAAGGTGCAAAAGCATAGAGTGGTGTGGGATAGGGTGCAATGGAAAAGAGGGGAGTGGTGTACAATAGAGTGGTGTAAATTGAAGAGCCATAAAGTTGAATATGTAGAGTGGAGTGACGTAGAATAGAGTGGAGTGGAGTGAAGTGACATAGAGTGCAATAGCATAGAATGGCATGGCATGAAGTGGCATGGCATAGAAATGATTGTCCTAAAGTGTAGTGGTGCAGAGTGGAGTAGCATAGAATGCAGTGACATACCCTGGAGTAGCTTATACTGGAGTGGTGTAGATTGAAGTGGCATAGAGTGAAGTGGCACAGGGTTTAACAGCATGAAGTGGAGTGGCGTAAAATGTAGTGGCGTGCAGTGGAATAGCATAGAGTGCAGCTGCCTAGAGTATAGTGGAGTACAGTGGAGGTGTATGCAGTACAGTGGCATAGAGCAGAACAGTGTAGATTTGAGTGGCATAGAGTGGGGTGGCAGAGAGTGGAGTGGCATAGAGTGCAGTGACATAGAATGGAGTGGCATGCATCAGAGTGGAATAGAGTGGAGTGGTGCAGTGTAATAAAGTGAAGTGGAGTGGCATATTGTCTAATGGCGTGCAGTGAAATAGCATGGAGTGCAGTGGCATAGAGTGGAGAGGTGTATAGTGGAGCGACATGCAGTACAGTGGCAAAAATAGAATGGTGTAGAGTTGAATGACGTAGAGTAGAGTGGTATAGAGTGGAGTGGATGGCAGTGGAGTGGCACAGAGTGGAGTGGTATAGAGTCAAGTGGCATTTAGTGAAGTGACGCAGAGAGCAGTGACATAGACAGTAAAAGTATAGACTGAAGTGGCATAAAGTAGAGTAGCATAGATTAGAACAATAAAGAGCAAAGTGACATGGAGTGGAGTAGTGTAAATTGGAGTGTTATACACTTGACTGATGTGCAGAGGAGTGGCATCAGGTGGAGTGGCTTTTTGTGGAATAGCATTGACTAGAATAGAATTGACTAGAATAGCGCAGAGTGGAGTGACAGACTGAAATGGTATAGAGTGGAGTGGTGTAACAGTTGTGGAGAGTCCTGTGGCATACAGAGAAGTAGCATAGAGTGGGTGGCATAGATTGGAGTGGTGTAGAGTAGACTGACATAGAGTCAAATAGTGTACAGTGGAGAGGCATCGAGAGGAGTGGGAAAGTGTGAAGTGGCTTGAGGTAATTAGTGGTGTTGAGTGGAGCAGCATGGATTGGACTGTTGTAGAGTATAGTAACATAGAGAGGGCTGCTGTAGAGTACAATAGCGTAGAGTCAATGGATTTAGAGTGGCATATAGTCAAGTGGTGTACAGTGGAATAGTGCAGAGTGGAGGAGCGTTGAGTGGAGTGGTGTAGAGTGGAGTTGCATACAGTAGAGTGGCATATGAAGAAGTGGTGTTGAGTGGAGACTCATAGAATAGAGAGACATAGAATGGAGTTGTGTGGAGTTGAAGAGCATAGACTGAATTTGCATAGAGTGGAGTGGTGTAGAGTGGAAAAGCATACAGTGGAGTGGTATGGAGTACAGTGCCATCCAGTGGAATACCATAGAATTCAGTGGTGTAGAGTGGCATAGAGCTGAATGGCATACAGTGAAATAGTGAAGATTGGAGTGGCGTAGAGTGCAGTACCGTAAAGTGGAATACCATACAGTACTGTAGAGTGAAATAGCCTAGAGTGTAGTGGTGTAGTGTGGAGCGGTGTATAGTCGAGTAGCTTAGAGTGAAGTAGAGTGCAGTGGCAAACAGTGGGGTGGCATAGAAAGGCATGTTATAAAGTGGAGTGTCGTAGAGATGAGTGTCATAGAGTGGACTGGGCTTTCGTAGAGTGAACCAACATGACATAGAGTGGAGTGGCATGTTGTACAGTGGAGTGGAGTCGCATATTGGCCATGATTACAACCCTGGCGGTCGGTGTTAAAGCGGCAGTAATACTGCCACCGGACCAGCGGTAAAAAAATGGGATCACGACCACGGCGGAAACCGCCAACACAGCCAGCCACTTTAACGCGCTGACTGCTGCGGCGGTAGCAACAAACACTGCGGCGGTAAGTCAATGTACCGCCTACCCCATCACAACCTGCCCATCGGCCAGCTTTTCCGGGCAGTACCACTGTCATCAAAAGCACAGCAGAAACAGAACACAGAAGGGAAACCATTCACCTCTCGACACTCAACGAAGAACCAGGACACCATGGAGCCCGAGCTGCAGGTCCTGTCCATGCTAGCCTACCTCCTCATCTACCAGGAGTACGAACGGTGGCGGCAACGACCACAGTGAGTTCTGCACCTAGTACACAGGGCAGGGAGGGAGGAAACAGAGAGTGACACACACACACAACAAGCAACACCCCCACCCCCACCCTCACCCACAACACCATACACACAAACACATGCAACAACATTACATTTACACCCCGTAACCCCCTGGAAGAACACCAGGACAAAAGGAATAGAGTCAAATCAGTGATATTTTAGAAATAGTCGGATATACGTAATAATTTGAAAAACAATATTTACAAAAATATACAATATGTACTTAAGGCGGTACATTGTCCACTCAAAATGTCCGTGGGCCACTGGACCAAAACTCAGAGGCCATGCACACACTGGACTCCTGCCTCAATACGGAGAGAACACTGCAGGGGGATCAGGTCGAAAACACACAGGCACCTCAGGGGGACAGGGAAGGGGGGCACCTCAGCCGGAAGATGGAATAACAACACTGCTCCAGGAGGGGGCTCCATGTTCACAGCGATGTCCTAGGGAGTGCAAGGCCACAGTCTCTCAAGTCCCTCATTGTGGATGGGTTGCCCACTGCTTGGTCCTGGGAAGTGCAAAGCCACAGTCTCTCAAGTGGGTGGTTTGCCTACTGCTTGCTCCTGGGGAGTGCAAAGCCACGGTCTCTCTAGTGGGTGGTTTGCCCACTGCTTGCTCCTGGGGAGTGCAAAGCCACAGTCTCTCAAGTGGGTGGTTTGCCCACTGCTTGGTCCTGGGGAGTGCAAGGTCACAGCCTCTGGAGTGAATGCATATCTCCACTGGTTCTGGAGGGGGCTTTGTGCCCAGTGTGCTTCATCATGCCAAGGATAGGGTGAGTGGATGTATATCCCCACTGGTTCTGGAGGGGGCTGTGTGCCCAGTGATGCAACACTTGGGGTGTGGCACTTCAAAGACCCTCACCTGGGTGTCTGAGGCACGAGATTTGTAGGGACCAGGTTGCATGATAGTCCATGGAGGCAGGGCTAGACTCCATCCAGCGGCGGCTATGGCTGCAAAATGGTGGTTGTGCCGGTGCTGGTGGGGGTGATGCCAGTGGTGGAGGGAGGCTCCAGCCCTTCTCCTGCAGCCTCGGACAGCTGCCCACTGGGGCTGCTGCTGCTGATAGTAGTGGTGCAGGTGGCGGTGCTGGCTGCGGTGCAGGTGGCAGTGCTGGCAGTTGTGCCGTAGCCACCAGCCCTTCTCCTGTAGCCTCGGACGGCTGAAGTGCCTTGTCTGGTGTTTTGTGCCCCTTCCTCACCTTGGTAGATGGTGGTGTGGCCTTGAGTCTGGCAGCTGGAGTCTTTGAGGTGGCCTTGCTGGGTGGTTGTGGCTCCTTCCCCTTGGTGGATGCTGTCCTCCTCTTCACCTTGCCAGGTGGCGGAATGGTTTTGGCCTTGGCAGGGGTTGTTCGCACACTAGCTAGGCTGTCGGGTGCCCCCTTTGAGCCTCTGATAGCTTCAGGAACCACAGCAGACGTCAACTTGGTGACTGAGGTGCTGGGCTGGGTTCTGGCCACCCTGGCCCAAGGGGAAGGACGGGGGGAGGAGTAGGGAAGAGGTCATTGTTAGCCAGGAAAAGCTTCTTAGAGACACTGGGGCAGGAAGAGGGAGAGGGTTTGGGAGTGGAGGAAGAGGGAGTGGTTGTAGGAGGTGTCTGTCTGCTGAGTTTGGGTGCAGGTGCATGGGCTGGATGCTGATGTGAGGTGAATGGCTGTTGGGTTGGTGGGTGCTTACGTTTGTACACTTTGGGGGAAGGGGTCACAGACATAGTGGGAGAGGACACAGGGGATGTGTGCATGGATGTGGGGGTGGTGACTGCCATTGAGGGGTGTGTTGTGATGGGCGTGCTGGTGATGGAGGTAGTGGATGAGGATGTTGTGCATGCATGTGTGAGTGGAGACGCTACTGGGAGGGAGGTGGATGACAAGGAGGAGGAGGACACAGTGAAGGCAGTGGATGTTGGTGTGTCTGCATGGGGATGGTGCATGTGTGAGTGATTGTGAGATGAATTGTGGTGCTGGTGTTTGCCTGAGCCATTTCTGTGTGTTGATTTGGGTGAATGCTGGTCTGAAGGTGTGCTTGGGATTGGATGGGGTTATGGGTATTGGGACTCTGTAGAGGAAGTTGGAGGGGGGAGGCTAGAGACAGGGACAAGGGCTGCCTTTAGTGCTGAGGCCAGAGCCTGAAATGCTCCCTGTTGGACCGCCACGCCAGAGTGAATGCCCTACAGATATGCATTTGTTTGTTACAAATGCCTCTCGACACCCTAGATGGTTGACTGCCCAACAGTGAGGGATCTCAGGAGGTCAATAGCCTCCTCACTGAGGGCAGCAGGGCTGACTGGGGCAGGGCCTGAGGTGCCTGGGGCAAAGGAGATGCCCACCCTCCTGGGTGAGCGGGCACGGGAATCACACTGAGGGGCTGCTTGAGGGTGGTGCTGGTAGGGGGGGGTGGTGGCTGTACCTGTTGTTGGAGTGGACACAGAGGTGTCCGCCACTGCCAGGGAGCTTCCATCGGAGGAGGAGTCGCTGTCTCTGGCCTCCCCTCCTGTCCCCGTCCTGGTGCTCCACTCACCCTCCGTCCCACTGGTGCTCTCACCATCGGTGGATTCGGCCTCCAGGCCCATCTGGGATGCAGCTCCCTCCGTCGCCGGTGCCTCTGCCCCTCTGCCAGATGATGCTAATTCACACAAGGACAGGGTGACAAAACAAAAAGGGGGGGAGAGACAGAGGATACACTGGGTCAGTGCCAGCAACAACACTACCGTTGGTGTACACAACACACAGGGAGCAGCCCTATGCACTAGGCCATGCACTACCAGTTACTAAGATAGTCACTAGCCCATGAGGTACAATGCCTAATGCCATGAGCTGCACACCTGAAACCACAGCACCCTGCTCAGTAGTAGAAGCCCACTAACACTATTGGGGTAGGAATGCTTCAGAGCCTGCCCAACAAGGGACCTACCCTGCCATGTTCGCCCTGGCCTAGGAGCACCCACAGCCCACATCCCCCACCCAGGTAAACCTTAACACGCGCACAGTCATGAATCAGAATTTGTACACACCCCTTGTGGCTGCTGTGTACCCTCAAATGCCCATCGAACTCTGGGTAGGCAACAGCCAGGATGCGGAACATCAGGGGGGTCAGGGTACGATGGGCACCCCTTCCTCGTTGGGAAGCCAGCCCCAGCTGGGCCTCTGCTGTCTTCCTTGCCCAGTGGCACAGGTCCTCCCACCTTTTGCAGTAGTGAGTGCTCTGCCTGTCAATGACCCCCAGGGTCCGCACCTCTTGGCCACAGTGAAATCTGACTTTTATGCCCTTGGACATAACTCCAACATCATTGGTGCCATTGATGCTACACATGTGGCATTTGTCCCCCTCCCCGAAAAATGAACAAGTGTTCAGGAATAGAAAAAGCTAACACTCTATGAATGTGTAGATGGTGTGTTTGGCGGACCAGTACATCTCCCATGTGAATGCCAAGTATCCTGGCTCTGTGCATGACACATTTATCTTGAGGAATAGCAGCATCCCTTCTGTGATGTGGCAACTCCAGAGACACTGTGTGTGGCTAATAGATGAGCCCAAGGTCCCCACACAGTTTAAATAGGTGTCTAGATATGGGAGAGTCCCTAATGGTTGGAGGATGTCTAACAGTTGTTCCTCAATATTTTCAGGTGACTCTGGTTACCCCAACCTCTCATGACTACTGACCCCAGTGAGGAATGCCAGGACAAGGGCAGAGGAACGTTACAATGAGGCACATGGGTGAACAAGGAGGATAAATTTAAAGAACCTTTGGCCTCCTGAAGGCCAGGTTCCGGCGCCTCCATCTGATAGGTGGCTCCCTGTACTACTCACCCAAGAAGGGGTGCCAGATCATCGTTGCATGATGCACAACCTGGCCTTGAGATGCCAGGTGCCTTTTCTGCAGGAGGATGAGCCTGGAGATGGTCTTGCAGTGGAGCCTGTGGACAGTGAAGAAGAGGAGGCAGAGGAGGAAGATGTGGACAGCAGAAGTAATATAATACAGCAGTACTTCCAGTGACACACAGGTAAGACACTGTAACTTCAGTTTACATTTCATTTTTCTGTTGGACATTGTACATGGCAGCCTGATTTCCCTATGTCTATGGCCACTTACTGTACCCTTTGGCATCTCCATTTTCAGATCTCTGTGGTCCACTCTGCCTCCTAGAATGTTTACTGCTGCCCACTAAAGGTAATTCCAATGTAAATGTACCTGTATGTATGACTTGCAATGCTTTGATAATGTTGTACTAATACATATTTGAATCATTTGACAGTTTCCAGATTTGTATTTGTTCCAAGGGTGTTTATTTAAGTGCTCATAAGTAGAGGGGGATGGGCAATGGGCTGGGGTGATGGTGGAGGAATGTCCAGTTAGAGTCCAGTCTTTTGGTATCACAGGTGCATTGTCCAAGGGGGCATAGGAAGGGGGGCAACGGCAGTTCAAGGTGGACAGGGTGTCAGAGTGGGACAGATGGGTGACAATCAGGAGAGTCTTATTTCCTGGTGGGGGTCTTTGCAATGTTCTCTGGCTTCTGCCTGAATTGCAGGGACCGTTTGTGGGGTGGTTATCCTTCTGCTGGGGGTGGGTTGATGGTGGTCTGTTGGTCCTGTGGTGGGGCCTCCTGTCCACTAGCGCCGGCAGAGGTGGGGGGCTGTTCTTTGGTGTGGCTAATGTCAGGGGCCCATTGGTGTGCCATTGCCTCCCTCATGGTGTTCGCCATGTCTGCCAGCACCCCTGCAATGGTGACCAGGATCATGTAGATGTGTTCGAGGTCCTCCCTGATCTCCAGGTACTGTCCCTTCTGCAGCTGCTGGGTCTCCTGCAACTTGGCCAGTATCTGGCCCATCGTCTCCTGGGAATGGTGGTATGCTTCCAGGATGTTGGTGAGTGCCTCGTGGAGAGTGGGTTTCCTGGGCCTGTCCTCCCCCTGTCACACAGCACTCCTCCCAGCTTCCCTGTTGTCCTGTGCCTCTGTCCCCTGAACTGTGTGCCCACTGCCACCGACCCTAGGTCCCTGATCGTTCTGACTTTGTGGGGTTGCCTGGGGTCCCTGTAGTGGTGGACACACTGCTGATTGATGTGTCCTGGGGACATGGGCATGGACCCGCTGGGCGGGTGGTATAGTGGTGTTTCCTGAGGGGTGAGGCTATGTGGTGGGTTGGGACTGTGGCAGGGTATCCGACTGTTCAGAGGTCCCTGATGGGCCAGGTTGGTCATCGTGATCCGGGCGTGCAGATCTTCTATCGTCACTGTGGGCCTTTTCTGGGGGGGCACTGGATGTTGCTGGCAAGTTCTTTCCGGTGACGTTGGGTAGGGGTCCTGAGGGGATGCAAATGCAGTGTTATTGTATCTGCATGTGCCATCTTGTGCATGGGTGTGTTTCCCTGTACGGTTGTGATTTCCCCGTCAGCTTTGCCTTGTGTGCATGTTGATTTTGTGGGTTAGGTGATTTTCTCTATTGGGCATGCTGTGGAGATGGGTGTCCATGCAGGTCTGTGATGGGGGTCCATGGATTGTTGTGGCATGCAGGGCTTGGTATTGGGATGGGTGGGTTGTGATAGTGGGGTATGTGTGAGGTGGTGGAGTGATGAGAGTGAGGGTGAGGGTGGGGGTATGTGATGTCATGCAAGTTGGGGGATATAGTAGTAAAGATTTGAGTTACCAGAGTCCAGTCCTCCTGCTACTCCTGCGAGGCCCTCAGGATGCATGATCACCAAGACTTGTTCCTCCCATGTTGTTAGTTGTGGGGGAGGAGCTGGGGGTCCAACGCAAGTCCTCTTTACTGCTACCTGGGGTCTTGCAACCACGGAACACACCTTCCCCTGTGGGTTGTTCCACCTCTTCCTGATGCCATCCCTTGTTCTGGGGTGCTGTCCCCCGGCATTGACCCTGTCCACGATTCGCCGCCACAGCTCCATCTTCCTTGCAATGGACGTCTACTGCACCTGTGATCCAAATAGCTGTGGCTCTACCCAGATGATTTCCCCACCATGACCCTTAGCTCCTCCTCTGAAAACCTGGGGTGTCTTTAAGGGTGCCATGGATGTGGTGTGAGTGGTATGTGTGAGGGTGTCTGGGGTGATGTGTTAGGGTGTGTGGTGTGAGGTGCGGGATGGTGGATGGGTGATGCTGTTTTGTGGCTCTGATTGAGTGGGTGCTCCTAGCTTGTCTCTCTCTGTTTGCTATCTTTTTTTTCATAGGGTTGTAGGTAATGTGGGTGTGTGTTTTATATTGGATTGGGTGTGTGGGTGTGGTGTGTGTATGTGTGTCAGGTGTGTATGGTTTGAATTGTCCAATGTGGTGTAGTTTTGTTAGTGTGTGTGTATTTTGAGTGCGGCGGTGTGTACCGCCAATGGTTTACTGTGGTTGAAAGACCGCCGCGGTGATTCGTAGGTCCTGATACTGTCGGCGTATTCCTATTGGCGTAACGGTGTGGGTTTTGGTACCACCAGTTTATCACTGACCTTTGGTCTGTCGGACTTTTGTGGATGTCTGTATTGTGGCGGATTTCTCCGTGTGGGTCATAATACCCGTAGTGGAATGCCGCCATGGTCACGGTATGTTGGCAGCCGTCAGCACGGCGGTAGGTGGCATTTTCTGCCAGAGTTGTAATGAGGGCCATCATGTCTAGAGTATTGTTTAAAGAGACATAGGCCCTCATTTTAACATTGCCAATACATTCTGCATACCGCTGCTACCATCCGTCCCCCATATTATGAGCACTACCTGATTTCCACCACAATAAGGGCTGAAATCCAGTAGTGCTCATGGTGGTGGACTGTGGTAAGCTGGCGCTGCTACCGCCAGCACCGCCACACTAGTAGAACATTGCCAGCCGTATTATGGCCAGTAATCCGGTCTGGCGGTGTTCTTCTGGTGGGGTGCTGCTGGTGGTAGCAGCGCCCCTTCCCATTCCCTACCGGAAGATCTTCTCGCCCAAGGTAAGTCGGGCTTCCAACATGGGAGGGGGGATGGAAGGATGGGAGTGTTGTGGGTGTGTGTGTCTGAGTATGTGCATGAATGTCTGAATGTTTGTGTGAGTGCATCTGTGTGTGTTGTTTGCATGGGTGTATGTGTGTGAGTGAATGTGGGCCATAGTGTGAAAATAGCTGAATGGATATAGATGAAATATGTCAGATAGTTTTAAATTATTTGTGTAGATTTAAAGTTATAGTGCATGATTCACAAAGGTAAACTTACATTTTCGTTTAAATTTATGATGTTAGCTTTTCACAAAGGTATTTTATGAGCAGTATGTATTTTCCAGTGCCTCTCCTGCCTTCACATCACCATTGGTGGGTAGGACTACGTCTCCAAGCCTGCACTGGGACTTCGGCTGCAGCACACATAAGTGCATTGGGCTCCCACACTACTTGTGTGTTTGCCTGTGCCTCTACTTCCTTCAAATCACCATTGAATTAGTTGAGGGGGGACTATAACCACCAGCCAGCATCAGAACTTCTGCTGTAGCACTCATAAGTGCCTTGGGCTCCTGCAGCATTGGTGAGTTTACCTGTACCTCTCCTGCCTTCATTTCACTTCACCACTGTCTTGTCTGGGATGGGACTACGTCCTCCAGCCTGCACTGGGACTTCTGCTGTAGCACTCATAAGTGTGCTGGGGTCCCACGGCATGGTTGTGTATGCCTGTGCTGCTCCTGCCTTCACGTCGCCTTGGCTGGGGCAGGACTATGTCCCACAGCCTGCACCATGACTTCTGTTGTAGCGCTCATAAGTGTGTTGGTTTCGCGAAGCGTGTCGGTGAAGACCGGGCCAAGACTGGGTCCGTCTTTGCCCGAAATTGCCTGGAAGAGGCTGGGATGGGCCACCTCTCTTGCCCCTAATCAATCCCCCACAGCTTTGCCTTGGTAAGTTGACATATTAACTTTGCTGACCCTAAGATCTGAGTCTATTAATGAGCAAACACAAACTGGCAGGTGGGAAGGATGGAGGTTTCCCACAGTTCCTCAGGCTGGTTCAACCATATGCTCCTTTGGAAGAGCTGTATGTGTAATCTCAAATGAGATTAAGCTAATTGAGAGAGATTTATCTCTGGAGATGGGAGAGAGGCCTAGCTTTGTTCCACCTAGCTTGAATACTGTCCCAGCTGCCTTTCAAGAGAGTGAGACTGGTATTCGCCTTAGCCCAACTATTACAGCACTATCCAGTCCCTCCCCCAAGTATTTAAGACAAGGAAATCAAACTGTGAGGCCTTTGGCCCAGTTTTGGCTCTTAGGCCTTGTGGCCCCTCGACAAGGAAAAAGCAGAAGACAAAGCTAGTGCAGTGCCTAGTATTGCTAAAAAACAGAGGGTTTCTACATGTTCCTCTGCGGATCCCCGGTCTCCAGCTGAGACGTGCCCACAAGACAAGGATATGGTGCAATTGAGTCATTTGGTAAAAGAATGGCTGGGGCCAAGTATTTTGTGGGATTCTCTCATGGACCATGTCAAAAGTCTATTGACCACTGCAATTGCACAACTTGTGGAGAGGATTACCTGTCTTGAAGGAGCAATTCAGGACTTTTGTCATAAATTGGATCATTTTTCATTGTCTGCCCCTACCATACGATCACATTTCCATGCTCAAGCTAAGTCCAGCAATGGTCCTAGTTTCACTTCTTGTCCCTGCAATTCAACGCAGAAGATCACACCTGACAATGCTACTTTGGGTTCTATTTTAAACCAGTCATCGTCAGTACCAAACTACCTCCAACTTATACACCAACTCTGCCAGTTGTTGGGTCATCTATGCAAGGAACAGCAAGTTCTACCAACAATCCCCTACCCCAGTTTCCATCTTCACAATATAGCCCACCCATGGATCTGGCACCTGAACGTAGCCCATATGTCGCAGTTGTGGTGGGAGTGCCACCCCTTTCTCTCCTCAAGAAGAAGTCATATTGGGAGTTGAAAAACAAAGTCTGCCATTGGCTCTCAAGGAATACTGCTTTCCGTTCTCTGGATTCTAATGATATTCTTCATGTGAGGAGAACTGGGTTGATTGGACGACATGTAAAGTCTCTTAAGGGGGATTGTGCTGTTGTTAATTGAAGGTCCTCAGACCTAGCACAATGCCTGGTTAAAACTGGTTATAGGGATGGCAATCTTGGACTCACTGTGAGCAATGTTTCACTGGGTTATTTTTACAGACCTGAACAATTCTGCCTCTCTGGTCAAGAAGTAAGAAGGAAGTCTTTTGAACAGAAGGGAGACATATGGGAGCCCTTCCTGTCTCCACCTCCAACCGTTTTTTGCCTTTTTCTGATCTCTATGCTAACGATTGACTTTAGCATCCTTTGGTCCAGCAGAGGGTATCCCCTTCTCCCAGACCAGAGGAAGTTGAAGATAGACTGGGTGCCACTTTGGTGTCTCAAGAGGATGCTGGCTCCATTTTTGGTAAAGATGTTTTCAGTGTCCCTCATGACAATATGTTGCATATGTGTGCATCTCCCAGTTCTTGTTCTCCTGTAACAGTGACCCGACTACTTCCACTACTAGAGATTCTGAGTGAGAAATGGAGCACCCAACCAAGCTGGTCTCCTGGAATTAGTAGTAAATTGGCTTGTCTGGAGTGGGAGACTTTGTGGATCAGCATGATATGTGTTTGTTCCAGGAAACCTGGGCTGTCTCACTAATTTTCCGGCATGGTTTGCTAGCTTTGATATATCTGCTGTATCTTCTTGTGGGGGCAAGCTATCAGGGAGTCTTGCGATCTAGGTGAAAATCACTCTGGTATGCACCTTTAAAGTCATTGATCTTTGGTCACCTGACATATTGTATGCAATTTTGCACGTTCCCAATGGGGTTACAATATGTTAAATTAATATCTATTGTAGACATGAAGGTAGCAAGACTAGTTTAACTGCTATTGACGCAATCAGCACCTACCTCCCAACCCTACGGGACATTGTATACAGGTTTGCGGCTGGAAATTTCAATTGCAATTTTGATTCCCTTTGTACTGACACTGTTTCTCTTCATGGAGAGAAGAATGAAGTATGGGGTGTCCCTGCACTAGTTCTCGATCCGGTGAAAAACTGGTCAGTGGCCACTCTGTACATTAGCGCTCCTACTCTCAATAATGGGTTGAGAGCCTGTAATGGGAGGACCATCTCAGACAAGGATGGAAAGTTCACTTTCAACCGGCCAGGAGGAACCAGTCACATAAATTTACATCTTGCTGGACATAAGGCTCTGAAGGAAAGTTATTCATATGGAGGTGGTGTTGAACTTGGACAGCGAATACCATGCCTTGGTTCTTTTACTTTTTGCAGTGGGGTGTTTTATTCCAACATGTGATCAGGAGCCTTTTGACAGGAGATTCTTATTTACTAGCAATTGCTGCAGACTAAAGTGGGGTACTATTGCATCTTCTCCCATCATGTAGCAGTATTTGTATAAAATTCTCGCTGCTACTCTTGAAGCAGTCATGGCCTTGTATGGAAGTTCCCTTCCAGTAGATTCATGAGATGCTTATATAGTCATGCACAATACCTTGTTTTACTTATTTAAGAACCTGTTGTTGGAGAGGCTAGGTCCATCTCCAAACGGGGTCATGAGCCATGTTGGTATACCAAGGTCTGTGCAGGCTTCCAGGCGCAATCTTATGGCTGCTATTAAAAAGAGTACTAGAGCCCCTATTCAGGCAGCCAGGGCTTCTTAAAAGGCCACAATAACAAAGGCTAAACAAGCTTATGAAGTGGCTTATTGGGAGGCCTTATTTCTTGTAGCAAAAGGGAATGACTATTATTCGTTTTCACAGATTTTGGCAAAGAGGAGTCCATCATTTAATGCCGCACCACCTAGTCACATAATGGCTTCTGCCTGGGTTGAGCACTTTGCTGACCTTTATATGGGCTACTCCAGAAGGAATGGGTCTACTGAAACCCCAGAATGGGGGCTGTAACCTGTCTGACATATGTCCCATTTCTGTAAGTGAAGTTATTAAGGCTATTGAGTGGATTACTCCAGGAAAAGGTCACAACCCGATAAGGTCCCAGGGGACTTATTTAAGGAAGAGAAAGAGATATGGGCCCTTACTTCTGTCTGTTTTTTAATTGTATTTTGAATGGACTGTCCATGCCAAAGAAATGGATGGGGCCAAAGTTATTCCAGTTTATAAAAGAGGCTTAAATTCTCTACCAGATAATTATCAGCCCATTAGTTTAATAGATGACTCACAGAAGTGTTTTAATTGTGATCTACTGAGCCTTCTGCAAGCTTGGATGGAGGAAGTCAATGTTCTCACTCTGCTTCAAGCTGGGTTTAGCGCAGGGATTAGTATGACTGATCAAGTCTTCCAGCTTCAGCTAGTACATTGGAAACATATTATATTGGGATGGGGCAGTTATATATCATTTTTGTCGACCTTCGGTCAACATTTGACCATGTCCCTATAGAGGCCCTGTGGGACGTCTTGAATAATATAGGTGTGCCCATCTTTAGAACTCTCTATACAAACATTTATGCCCAGGTTAGCTATGGTGCACCTGGGGAGTTGACTGATTTCATTCAAGTGTCCCAGGGTGTGAGGCAGGGGTGCATTTTAGCCCCTACTCGATTCTTGTTATTGATCTGGTGTCATTTTTGGAACAATGTAAACATGATGCCCCATGCCTGGCTAGCAGGTTGTTTCCAGCTCTCCTCTTTGCAGAGGACACCTTACTCATATCAAAGCCCCCTATGGGCATTCAAAGATTACTTGATCAGTTTGGGGTTTTCTGCAGGAAGAAGGGATTGGGGATTAACTTAATTAAAACCAAGTTTATGGTTTTAGATCCCTGCCATATCACTCAGTCTCAAGTCAAGTATAAATGGTGCCCAACCAGAGAGGGTTCGTACCTTTGAATATTTAAGGTTCACATTCAACGAGCCCTTTGGTTGGTCCTCACAGATTCAGAAGTTTAAGTTTAGACTGGAGAATACCACTGGTGGCGTCCTGAGGGCAGTCCAGGTTTCCAGCTTTTGCCCACAGACCCCTATGTCACAAGCTTATAATTTGCAAGCTTTGGGTGGGACACTGTATGGTAGGGAGCTATGGGAGCATGGTAACATAAATTACTTGGAGCTGGTGGAGAATCACTTTTTTCATCTCTTTACCAACATGCCGGCTAGTACCCTCCTTGTCCCGCTGTGCTTAATTTGGGGATTCAACCGTTCACCCATAAAGTTAGACTTCAGCCTCTACTGTATTGGAGGAAAATTTAGGGCCAGATGTAGGTAGTGTTTTGCATGGCGCAAACTGCGAAAATCACAGTTTGCACCATGCAAAACATGCATCGCGATGCACATTGCCATTTTGCAAGTCGGTACTGACTCGCAAAATGGGAATGCGACTCGCAAATAGGAAGGGGTGTTCCCTTTCTATTTGCGACTCCCACTGTGATGCAGAATTGCTTTGTGACAGCGAACGCGGTCGCAAAGCAATTCACAGTTACCACCCGTGTCACACTGGTAGTAACCCATTTGCAAAAGGGAAGGGGTCCCCATGGGACCCCTTCCCCTTTGTGAATGTCGCCATTGATGTTTTTTCAGAGCAGGCAGTGGTCCAATGGACCACTGCCTACTCTGAAAAACCGAAACCAAATGGTTTCGTAATTTTTTTGTATTGCAACTCGTTTTCCTTAAAAGGAAAACGGGCTGCAATGCAAAAAAAAACTGCTTTATATAAAAAAGCAGTCACAGACATGGAGGTCTGCTGTCTTCAGCAGGCCACCATCCCTGTGAGTGCAGGGAATCTCAAAGGGGTCGCAAAATGCGACCCACCTCATTCATATTAATGAGGTGGGTCTTTGCGACCCCATTGAGATTCGCAGACGGTGTCTGAGACACCATTCTGTATCCGATTTTGCAAATCAGAAATTGCGAGTCGCACCGACTCGCAATTTCCAGTTCACAAAATCTGATTTTTCTACATCTGGCCCTTAGTCCTCCCCAGATTTGGCACACTTTCGGTAAGGCTTGGATTATATCTTAAGGCTCCCCGGGGCCACCCTGGGACCACCAGGATTTCATTGCTGGGAAATATAAAACAATGTTTGATTGAGATTGGATGTGGAAACTTATAGGTGAACCCTGAATCAGCAAGTAGGGTTTCTAAGATCACTTTAAAGGGAATGTACAGGAGACATATCGATGAAGAGTTACATAAAAAAGTGAGGGTGGGTTCCCTGGCTTAGAATAAAGGACTCCTACTTATTGGATAAATATATGGATGCTGTTGAGCCTCCAGCTGCTAGAGCACTTTATATCATGTTCTAAATTGGAATCTTGCCAGTTAGGTCATTTACAGCAAAGTGGTGGTGTTCTGCTTCTTCGTCGAAGAGTTGTCCATTCTGCCCTCAAATCAAGGAATCCTTTGAGCATATTTGGTTTTTCTGCCCCCAGTATCTGGTTCATAAGAGGGCTTGGATTCTCTGGATACGTCAAAACGTTGGTGTTAGGGACTATAGAACTGCCCTGAGACTACTTAGAACAAATCCAGCATTTCCCATTAGTCTTTGCTATCTTCTGGTTCCTAGTATCCATGTGGAGACTCAGATGAAAAGGGTTTGCTTCTCTGCTCTTGGACCAGGGCTAGAGTTTTACTCACAGCTCTTTCCTGGTGGGTGTTGGTTAGATGGGTAGCGATTTGGTTCTTTTTTAGTGCCCTATTAGGTAAATATATGTTTGTTTTTACTCATTTTACATATGTATATGTGTATATATCTTGTTTTTGTCATATTTTATTATGATTGGTGATGCATTAGTCATTCTTGTGTACCCTTGGGAATTTTTAGTTATTTGTGTGTGGTTTTATCATATTTTTATGTCTTAATGTGTATGGTGTGCTTTTATGGCCAAAGGCTGAAATAAAGTTATGATGATGATGTTGAGTAATATCTTTATCATTGCAGAGTCTCCATATACAAAAATATAAGAAAGTCCTTGTTTAATGTGCAGAGACTGCGCAGTAGTAATTACACTACCATTAAGATGCCTTAGAGGATAGTAAACAGTGGTAAATCAGACCCATAAGTCACAAAACCTTACTAATGTATTGCATTGTGATATACAGCAGTAATTTTGAGGTATACTGTGGTTCATGCTGATCCCAAAACAGTATATGCTTGGCTTATGACTGCCCTTACAAAAGTAAAAGGAAGCCATATTGTTTAGACCACTATTGTGGCTTAGTACTGGCTTTTAGGTGTTAATATATTGTCCTACTGATTTATTAAGTGTATAGGAATGGATGAGTCAATTTATATAATTATGTAAAGTAAGTAAAAGGTGGTTTATTACTTTATATGTTTGCCAAAAAAGGTTTTGTTGAGTACAGAAGTATTACCATATTGCTCAGCCTGCACTTAGTTTGCGTTCTGTGTTTTAGTGATAAATATAGTGCAGTCCAGTGTTTAAAAAAAAAATATTTTCACATTTTGTTATTTTTATAAGTACACTGTACTACACAATATTGCCCTTAAACACCAGAATGCAGAATAAGTATAGTGTAAACTATATTTCACCTTTGCAAAATGTAAAGTGCAAAATATAGTTAAGACCATACTTGGCATGTATGCTGAGGTTTAAGGGAAACAGAGGAGTGCAGTGCTTTTTCATTTTTTTAAATACCATTTTTTTCATTATTTTTTTTTAAGTACAGTGTACTACACCATATTTCCCCTTGTTACCGAAAGCAAAGACTAAGGCCCTCGTTATGACCTTGGCGGTCTCAGAGAAGACTGCTGAGGTCCTGCCAGTCCGAAGACCGCCAGTGTTGGCGGTCTTCTGCCAACCATATTATGACTGCTGGTGACCCTTCGCCATATTTTGGGCGGAGAGCCGCCAGCAGGCATACTGGCGGTCAGCGGTGCAGTGGAGGTTGCTCCTACGTCATCAGAACACCGCCCACCGAATTACGTTTCAGTATTCAGCGTGGCAGTGTTCTGGTGATGGGGTCCTGGCGGCGGAGCAGGCCCCATGGAACCTGTTCCCTCCCGGACGACCATAGAGGCAGGTAAGGTGATCGTCTGACAGGGGAGGGGGGTGAGGGGGTGTAGTTTTGTGTGTGCGTGAATGGGGGTGTGACTGTGAGTGTTTAGAGGGGGTGTGTGAGTGCGTATATGTATGAAGAGGGTGTGATGTGTGTCGGGATGTATTGTGTATGTGTGTGTGCATGTGTGTGCACGTACATGTGTGTGAGTGGTGTGTGCGTGCATGAGTTGGTGGTATGTCCGGGGCCCATGAAGTTCGGGGGCGGGGAGGGGGCCCTATTACCTTTGGGGGTGGAAGGGGGTCGTGGCTGTTGGGGAAGGACTCTCGGGAGGGGGAGGGAGGTGGGGGAGACCCCTATCAGTGCCAGGGAAGGAATTCACTGGCACTGATAGTGCCTACCGCCTTGGTTTTCGAGGCGGTACAAAAACCACGAAAACAATGGCGGTATGCGGGGTAATTATCCCGCAGGTGGACTAGTGACGGCTGCAGGGCTGGAGACCGTTGTCTCCAGCCTGGCGGTCAGTACTGCCATCGCGGACGGTGTGATGCATTCGCGGTTTGGCATGTGCCAAATCGCCAATGTCCTAATTTGGCAGTAATTACCACCAGCCTGTTGGCGGTGCTACCGCCAAGTTAAAACTCTCTGCCAGTGTTGAAATGAGGGCCTAAGTGTATAATTTAAAAAACATGAAAAAGTAAAACATTAAAAAACTCTGTACTATAATATCTTTCACCTTAAATTTAATTTAGTAATATGTTTTAATATTTTTACATATTTTTCTACATTTTTTGTAATTTTGTAATTTCTCTGGTGATATCATTGTATTCCATAAACATTTTTGAAAAAATGAAATATGTAAAAAAATGTAAAAACACTATACTACACTATAAAATATAGTGTAGAACAGTGTAGTTTTAATACTTTACATATTAAATGTTTCATTTTTTTAAAGTATTGCAGTACTTCCTAAGTAGTACCATGAAACTCTGTTACCCTTTTTAAAAAGATATGTAAAAATATAAATAATTTTCCCTACCTATTACCATTTTAGTAAAGTAGTAATAAGCAGGGGAAAACATTAAAACTTACTACTTATGTATATCCTAGGCCTAACCTAACACACAGCCAAAATGTGGTCTAAAGAGGATAGCTGTCTTTAACTTTTGTGAAGGCAATCATATTCTTCCTTGTCCATGGCAAGTACTGCAGTAAACTGCTGTATTACCTCAGTATACCACAGCCTCAGATAACACTAAAATGGTTTTACTTATAACTACAAAACTACTGAACAGATTTTCATAAAATAGCAGAAAGAATCTTTTCCAGACCATAATCTATATTCCTGCTGGACCATAATCTATATTTCTGCTTGATTTCATGAAATCCCTTCTGCCATTGTTATTGCTACAGCTGTCTAAAAAAACTGTGGGAAATGCATTAATCAAAAAACTGATTTCTGGACCCCCTTTCTTTTTGCACTCCTTTTGAAGAATCACTGTGAAGCTTTGCATCATCTGCCAATGTACAAAAAGCAATGAGTCTGCAAAGTTTTGTGGAGATTTTTCAATAGGTGGCAAAGTTATTGCCAAGCAAAACTCTGTTGAGGATTCCTATCTCTGGGAATTCTAACTATAACTACACACTTGCTGTAGTTATATTATATATATATATATATATATATATATATATATATATATTCCGCAGGAAGAGCTTTTTTTGTTTTGCCAATAACTTTGGTGTTGCTTGACGGAACTTCGCAAAATTTTCAAAGCTTATACTTCAGTCGGTTCAACTGCTGTTTTGAAATATTCGGAATGATCCGTCAAGTGGGGGCTTAGAAAAAAAGAGGGTCTGAAAAAGCATTTTCCCCATTCATTTTCCCATAGAGCCTTCAAACTCCCCACAGACCAAACTGCTGAACAGAATTACACCAATTTTGGCAGGAAGCTAGATCTTGGTACACAGATTGTGCTTTATGTTATTTGATGTGTTCAGTAATTATTAAGATATCAGAGTTTGAAAAATATAGCTATATAGGGAGGCGGATCCTCTGCAAATCCAGATATAAAGTACAAGAAACACTCATTATAACATGAAAAATAATAGTACTCATGAGTCAGTATACATGGGCAATGTTTTGTGATATATTTCTGAAAATTAATAGGATTATTTCCAACACAATCCCCAATTACAGTATCACTGTCCAAATCCAAATAGTAGAATTAATTGATCTGTTGTTCCAAGATTGCTATGATCCAAAGTCAAAGTCCAGATTTCTCTAATCAAAGTTCAATCATATTCTTCAAAAGATGATATAGCTTATTTTTTTAAATTTAGCAGCCGCATCCAAATTGATAGCCAGTCCAGATTTTCTCAAATCAAGGTTCAATCATATTCTTCAAAGGATGATATAGCTTATTATTTACATTTTAGCAGCCGCATCCAAATTGATAGCCAACATGTGTTTCGTCCAGGAGTTTCCCAATGACTTCATCAGGGCTGTAAATTATATAGGTACCTATTATTATATGTGTATCCATATTTCCTAATTAAAAAGGAGAGACCTCCACCAGTGTATGGACATGAAAAAATATATGAGAAAATGTAAAAAATCCAGACCCGTGGATCCAGGGTTAACGGAATACACTGATTGTCTGGCCGCAAACTGAAAGAAAAGTTGCATCCACCATTTTGTTTGTTGCATCGGCTAGGGGGGTTGGGAAAAGAAGAGTGCAAAAATACTTAAGGTGACTGGATACAGGTATCATGACCCCATGAGACACACAAAGGAGTCACTTAGGGACCCCTCATGGGCAAGCAATTGGCTTTTTTTTTGTCCGATCCACAGGAGTGGACCCATGAAGTGGAACAGTGGTTCCAGAGCAAAATTGAAAAACCCAACCCACTTTATCAAACTTCATACAGGCTCAACAGCCACGACTCTCTACCACTCCCTAAAGGTGATAGGGCCCCCACCCCTTCCCGTCCCCCGAACTCCTCTAAACACTCACAGTCACACCCTCATTCATGCATACACCACACAACACCCGCACACCCCCCTCCCCTGTCGAACGATCACCTTACCTGCCTCTGTTGTCATCTGGAGGGAACAGGTTCCTTGGGGCCTGCTCCACCGCCAGCACCCCGTCACCAGAACACTGCCACTCTGAATACTAAAGCGTAATTCGATGGGCGGTGTTCTGATGACATGGCGGTGACGGAGGGGCAAACCTCCACTGCAACGCCGACTGCCAGTATGGCTGCTGGTAGCTCTCCACCTAAAATATTGTGGAGGGTTGCCTGCAGTCATACAATGGTTGGCGGAAGACCGCCAACACTGGTGGTCTTTGGTCTGGCGGGACCTCAGCGGTCTTCAGACATAATGAGGGCCTATATGTTTAGGCTGGGCTTTGGTCATGGGGTCAATGTAACCAAGATCAGCCAGGTGAGGGGGGTCACATGGCTTCAAGCTCCCCGCAGTCCCAGCATCGCGACTGGGTATCCTGGGAGGCACCCAGGTCACATGGGTGGGCCCTGGGGTACGGGGTCCCCGGAAAATGTCAGCCTGGGGAATAGTGCCACAGGGCCTCCTTCCCCCCAAAAAACATTTTAATATTTAGTCCTGGTACAGGAAGATGGGGTCCCTAGGGCCGAGATCAGCCTAGAGGGTGGGGCCATGTGGTCAACCTACCACCCCAAAATTAATTATTTAGGCCGGGCCCCAAGGGATGGGGAACCCAGGGCTAAGATCGGCTTTGGGAGGGGGGCCGCACAAGAGCACACTAGATGAATTTGAAAAACATACACATTGCCACACTGGACACACCTGAAAAGGACATTATAAAACATACTCCTTCACATACCACAATCCTTTGTATTTGCACAGCAAGACAACGAAGCTCGAGCACCTTATTTTTCTGAATACATAGATTAGGCACCCCTTTTATCACCATCCCATTGCACACCCTGCACACACTTTTGTCCGTTCATTCCCTATTGCACTTCCCCTGTTTAGCAAGTCACCGCCACCCTTTTTTATTTTTATGTTCCACCATGTCATGTTAAAAAAATCCCTGTTTTTCTGAAGACGATTTAAGAGTCATGGTGGATGAAATCATAAGAGTAGAGCCACAATTGTTTGGAGCACAAGTCCAACATACTCCTCTCAGAATCAAAAATGGAAATGTGGGACAGGATCGTTGACAGAGTAAATGCTGTAGGCATCACCCTGCAAACAAAGGAGAACATCTGAAAGAGGTCGAATTACCTCAGGGGCAACTTCTGATTCCTTGTCTCCAGCCACCAGCTACAGGCCAAAAAGACTAGCAGTGGCCCTCCTAGCGTCCAATGACATATCTTTCCATGGGAGCAGAAGGACTTCGCCATCCTGCATCCTGAGGGCTTAACAGTAATACCTGGGGGAGTAGACTCTGGTAAGTCATATCACAATAAAATGTAACAGAAATGCTGTGTCATGCATTCTCACAACTCATCTTTTGCATAATTTACTGTTACTCCACTCACCAACCAACAGTTCACCTCTCCAAAGACCTCTACTGGGCAAAATACAATTGAAGTGTACTCACCTGGGGTGATGACATTTTTATAGTGTATGTAGTACAGGGAGTGGAATGACTGCAAATCCCAGGAGGCTCTGTTACTACCACTTCAACCCCCAGTCCATTGTTCTCTTCTCCAAATGCCCTTTTGTTGACTCACAAATGAAGTGTACTCACCTGGGGAAATGACATTTGTATAGTGTGTGTAGTACAGGTACTGACATGACTGCAGCTCCCAGCAGGCACTATTCCTGTAATCACAAACACCAGCATAGTGGTCACATGCTACAATACATCTGTTAGTGAACTCAGAATTGTAGTGTACTCACGTTGGTGGTGTTCAGTGGTCAAGTGTGTGCAGTAGAGACAGTGACCTGACTGCAACTCACAGGAGGCACTTTTCCTCTAACTCAAAACATCAGCACAGTGATTTGTATAGTATGTGTAGGACAGGGCTGATCTGACTGTAACTTCCAGCAAGCACTGTTACTATAACTCCAAACACCAGACCAGTGTTTACTTGTCCAAATACCCCTGGTTGTTCAATATCAATTTAAGGGTACACGCCTTTGGAGATAACATTAGTCAAGTGTGTGTCGTACAGACACTGACATGACTACTACTCCCAGCAGGCACTATTCCTTTTCTCCAAAGAATCCTGTTTGGTAACTCACACATGAAGTGTACTCACCTAGGGGGATAATACTTGTATAGTGTGTGTAATACAAGGACTGATATGACTGTAACTCCCAGGAGTCTCTGTCACTATCACTCCAACCACCAGTCCAGTGTTCTTTTCTCCAAATATCCTTGCTGGTTAACTCACAAATTAAGTATACGTACCTGGGGGGATGAAATTCATCAAGTGTATGCAGTAGAGGGAGTGACATCACTGCTAAGGCCAGGAGGCTTTGTTTTTCTAATGCCAAACACAAGCCAAGTGTTCACATGCACCAATACCCATGTCTGTTAATACTCAATTGAAGTTTACTCACCTGGGTGGATACCATTTGTATAGTGGTGGGAAGTAGAAGGAGTGACCAGAATGCAAACCCAATAGCCCCTGTTTCTCTAACTCCAACCAGAAAAACCGTGTTCACTTGCCCAAATCCATCTATTTGTGAACTCTCAAACAAAGTTTGCTCTCCTTAGAGGATAAGATTTATAAGATTTATCAAGTGTGTGCAGTATGGAGAGTGACATGACTGCAACTCCCAGGAGGTACTGTTTCTATAACTCAAAATACCAGATTAAGTGTTCACTTGTCCAAATATCCTTGCTTGCTGACTCTCAATTGAAGTTTACTCAGCTGGGAGTGTCCATGATAAAGATCATGCTCAAGTTTGAGATGTGTCTGGCTACCTAGCTCCATCTTGACCGGCTAACCCTAAACAAAACAATCAAGAACAGAAAGGACAGGTTACACAGCGTGTAAAAGAATGATCCTAAAGGCCTCAAGATGCATAACCAGAATGATAAGGGCAGCAGACACATACACACTGCACTGACCACATGATGAAACCAGTCTCATATGCAACAAACTCCTGCGTCTCCCTGCAGTACAATCAAGTAGGCCTCAAAAAGTCCAAAGCCATATCTTGCATAGCCACTGTTTTGTCTGCACTGGTGGCAAGATGGCATTCTCAGGCCATCCTCTCAAGGGCTAATGATCTGCCCATTTAAGCAGCTGCTTCAGTTAAAAAGATCTAGCATGCTCCACTAATGTCATGTCAATACAACCAATAGCATGGGTATTTGTCACAATGGGACTAAATGCAACTTAGCTTTGTACAAGGTCTATGCTTAATGTAACACTAAACCTTTGGAGGTAGATGTCACAAAACAACCAGTAACATTGTATCTTTCACATCAACAGGTCGAACTGCCACTGGGCATACAGAGGCCACAGAAGAGACAGCCACTACCCCACTAGATGAAGTCCTCAGTGTAGAAGACACTCCTGGATTTCTTGATGTAGAGGACGGTTCTGTCCCATCTGGGCATCCTAGTCAGACACCAACAGTGAGTCTCACTGTGGTCACATCAACACCTCCAAGCCCATTTGCCTCAACATCATAGGCAACCATTCGCCTACCAACCTGTGTACCAAGCAGTGTTTACTGTCTTGTGCCCGCCAGTCCAGGATCCTGAGTTGCAGCACCACACTTTGGACAATGAGGCTCCAGGATCCAGTGGGAGAGAGCACCCTGTGGCAACAGCATATGGCCATTAGGGTAGGGTGGTTGGGAAGGATGCTCTAAGCCAGTGGGGTGAGGCCACTGGGGCTGCGCCTGGCCAGGACACCCTCAGCCACGTCTTGGGGTTTATCAGGAGTCCCAAGGTGTGACAGGCCAGGCCTTGACCAAACGCCAGCAATTCAAGCAGCTACAGAGGGACATGCACAGATACATGTGAGAACAGATGGAGGTCCACCATACCAATAAGAGCTACCTAACAGGGGTGATGAGGAATATATACACAGTCCTGAGTAGGGCTTTTCAAATCCAATCTTCCCCTTCCCTTAGCGCATCAACACCAGACACACCAACATTGGTATCAGCCACTGGAAGAGAGGCCCTGGCAGAGGAATAACCTGCCCCAGACACCCCTGCCTCTGTAGTAGCAGACCCCCCCATGCAAACAGGGAGTTTCAGCAAAGAATCCTGGAGGTGCAAATGTTAGGACACCCACCACTACCAAAAAGTGACCTTTTCCTGAAAGGCCTCCTTTGTGTACCACGTATCCACTCTATTGATAGATCCTCAACCTCCCACCAGTTCGAATGTCAGTAGTACTTTTGACTTTAGACTCCCAATGGTGTGGCATCTTCTCCAATGATTCATTCATATTGACTGACACATTCACTTGTTTTTTGGTCCTTTCTAACCAAATTGTATTTCCTGCATCAGCACTGTAATAAATTCACCCATCACAAACTCATTGTCTACTTGCTTAATTTCTACATTTTACTATGTACAGATGTAAGACCATGTGAGCCGTATGATGAAGAGACAAGCTACTTGTGCAAGGAGGGACATGTTACAGGTACACAGGGCCATATGTATACTTTTTGACGCAAAACTGCGCTAACGCAGTTTTGCATCAAAAAAATTAGCGCCGGCTAACGCCATTCTGAAGCGCCATGCGGGCGCCATATTTAATCAATGACGTTAGCCGGCGTTAGCCGGCGTTAGCCGCCGGCGCTGCCTGGTGTGCGTGGAAAAAAATGACGTACACCAGGCAGCGCCGGCGTAGGGGGATATGGAGCTTGGGCATCAAAAAATGGGGCAAGTCAGGCTGAGGCAAATTTTTCGCCTCAACCCGATTTGCGCCATTTTTTTCGACTCCCAAACCCCATAGAAATGACTCCTGCCTTAGCAAAGACAGGAGTCATGCCCCCTTGCCCAATGGCCATGCCCAGGGGACTTCTGTCCCCTGGGCATGGTCTTTGGGCATAGTGGCATGTAGGGGGGCACAAATCAGGCCCCCCTATGGCACAAAAAAAAAAAAAATAATAATACTTACCGGAACTTACCTTAATGTCCCTGGGATGGGTCCCTCCAGCCTTGGGTGTCCTCCTGGGGTGGGCAAGGGTGACAGGGGGTGTCCCTGGGGGCATGGGAGGGCACCTCTGGGCTCCTTCGAGCCCACAGGTCCCTTAACGCCTGCCTTTTCCAGGCGCTAAAAAACGGCGCAAAAGCGGCCGTACGTCATTTTTTTTGATCCGCCCACTCCCGGGTGTGAATTTTGCCCGGGAGTGTAAATACGGCGCACATGCCTCGGAGTCAATTTTTTAGACGGGAACGCCTACCTTGCATATCATTAATGCAAAGTAGGTGTCTACGCTAAAAAATTACGTAAACTCCATGGACTTTGGCGCTAGACGTGTCTAACGCCAAAGTATAAATATGGAGTTAGTTTTGCGTCGGAATTGCGTAAAAAAAAACGACGCAATTCCAGCGCAAACAGAGTATAAATATGCCCCACAGTGTTGTGCTCAGGATTACAATCATTACACACAGACACATCAGTACAAGGGTCTGGTCACACCACACATTTTATTTCAGTGCACAGCCCATTAGTTGCCTATATGTCTGGACTTCTTGAAACATGAATGTGTGGCTCATACTGATTCAAAGTAAATATTTCAAGGACAGCCCCCCAGACCAAGGAAGGAAGGTATTTGTCAGACATTGTTCTGTAGAATAGGCAAAGATTGAAGAGAATGATGTCAGCAGCTTGACCATTATCACATACCACACCAAAGTAACCCAGCATCACATACTCCAAGATACAGACAGATGGCAGTACAAGTCCCTGATCACAAGCCCATCTCAATTAAATGACCATGCATCTGGTGGCATGACACAAACATATGTCAGTGTTCTGGTACAGGCACTGTGTCCTCCAATGATGAAACGCATCTACAGCTACATACAGGTCACACAGGAATAGAGTTTACCGGATGTGAAGGGAAAATGACTTGGTCGCAATCTAAGACTACATATTTCATGCCCACATGGTGACACACATGATGCAATCAGCCCACCACAGTACACAAATCAGATTCATGGTGCACTTCTGACCTTCTATCCAAACACTGTGCAAGCTGTCTGGGCACAGGTCTCACACTGCCCAAATCTATGACCTACATTGCCTGGAACAATCCATGGCCACTTTGTATGTTGGAACAGTATGAGATACCTGCCAACGTCACAACTCTGAAATGCCTACATGAGGATGTCATGGTGAAGGTATCTGTACATACACAAAACAAGGAGTATAGACTTGGAAACATACCTATTACACAAATCACATAGCAAGCATCAGGAACTGAAATTACATTGCAAGGAAACTGACACAAACAAAGCAAAATCATCAAGGTGTGGATATGCCAAAATCTACTTCATCAAGCATTATTTGGCTGAGTATTGCTGTGTATCAGCTCACTAGTTGTTTCTAAAACACTCAACTCCACACATTCTCACAGCAACATTTACAGTCACAGGCATGACATCACATGACATACACTCATCAAAAGTAGCTGTTAATGAGCTCTTCATGCAAGTCAGGTGCTTCCTCTTAATCACTATCATCCTCACTTGGCATTTCAGGAGTCTCACCCGGTGGCACTACAGGCTCCCTCTCTTCTGAGATGTATGGGCTATTCCTCTGCAGGGCGACGTTGTGGAGCATGCAGAATGCAACAATGATCTGACACACTTTTCCGGGTGAGTAGAGGAGTGCTCCACCAGTCCTGTCCAGACACCTAAATCTGGCCTTCAGGAGCCCAAAAGCCCACTCCACTACATGCTATGTTTTTCTATGGACGCAGACTTCACCTGCTGTATTTGGATTTCTTAGTGGTGTCAACAATCAAGGACGGTTTGGACAGGTGGAGTCTCCAGTTAAAGAATGGACATTTGTGCAACAATGAGACACTGACTTCATGATAGTAGCACCTGACATTGCATACACATAATCAGGACAGATGTGACTTGACAACCAGCCAGGGCCTCTCTGTGTACAGATTGGACATCAGTTGGGGTATGGTGCTATTCTGCATTATGAAGGAATCATGGATTGAACCCGGATAACAGGCACACACGTGAAATGTAAAGCTCTGCCAAACAGTCAACTTGCACATTGATGGAAGGGAAGTTCCTCCTATTACAAAAAACGTACTCATTGGCCTGCAGTGGCACCAAGCCAAAATGTGTACCATCACTGGCCCCCACCACATGTGGGAGGTAGGCTAATCCATAAAAGTCAGCCTTCACACAGGCTAAATCCTCACTTTTGGAAAACTGGATAGATCTGTCAAGGTGTTTCAACATTTCTGAGAGGACATTCTTCAATACCAAACTAAACGCAGATTGGGACATACCAGCAGACAGGGCCACTTTCTGTTGTAAGGGCCCTGTGGCTAGGAAGTACAATACTGATATGACTTTTACAATGGGTGGTAGGCTGGATGGATAACTAATATTTGGCATCAGATCTGGCTCCAATTGACAACATAAGTCCACTAATGTTTCCTATCCAGGTGGTAATACATGATGATGTGCCTTTGCTCCAGGGTCTGAATGATTGGCAATGGATGAGGGACAGGAGGTTGCCGCATCCTCCATCTCCTAGGGGTAGCTATGTATGACAAGACATGATTTCTAATATTAGTCAGTGTGTCCACAGGAACATACATGATGATGACTGTATAGACATGACACACACTAGACATCACAGCTATGTGCCGTCTCTGGGAGCAATCATGCCACGACCAGCAGGCGATAGGGCCCCTGTCTTCTCTCCAGAGGAGTTGGCGAGGCTAATTAATGAGGTTCTATCCCTGTATGGACAGCTCTATGTCTCACCAGAGGAGCAGATAAGTAACTCATGTGTACAATTTTATATGTACTTCACTATTCTTTTCCTCCTCACAGGCTACAATGTGCCCCTATGTGTCAATTAGACTTCCTGTGTGTCTGCTGTTGCAGTCTGAGTGGCATCAATGGGATGTATAATGTGCAGGTATTGGAGGCCAGTGCCATATCTTAAGTTCGGTCACATTGTGGATTGTTAGGTTTTTGGTGTCCTGGATCATTCTTGTGTTGGATGCACATAAGTAGGTAAAGAGACATTACTGCCATTCCATGCCATCTCGTTCCTCATGATTGTTGTAAATGTTGGGCAGCATGTATGTGCATGACAGCATGAGCTGTGTATTCATCTTCTATGAGTCATTTGAGAATCATGTGAGCAGTGTGTATAGTGCCACAAATCTTTCATACCACATCAGGCCCAACTAAACTGTTTTGTGGAAGGCATATCATAACTCACTGTGCCCTTCAGGTTGCCACACACACCACATGCTGACTTTCTGATGCCCATGTGTTGTACTGTCATACATGGAGGTGATTGGAATGGAGTGTCATGTAGGTTCTGTATGCTTAGCCTGTGGAGACCATGGACTGTCAAATGTATCTACCAGTATGGGACCTTATCCAGGCTGTAGGAGTGTCACTATTGCTATGCAACTGTGGCTCTGTTCCCATTCCCTGTATTCCTGAAGATTCTGTCATGTGGCCAATGTGATGCTCTAGTGGTAAAACCTGCCCTGAGTGCCTCACTCCTTTCACTAGATTAGGAATTGGTACAGAGGCAAATCATTAATCTAGTCCATATGTGCATTTTGACTCATTGGCAATGTGTGTCTTAGACTCATGACAGGTCCTTTACTCCTACAGCTCTGTTGTCACCTTCACACAGGTCATATTTGTCCTGTACAGGCTTATTCCATAAATGACAGTCCCATAGTACAGATAGTGTGCTGATTCCTTGGAGGCCATGGTATGTGACTCAGTAGCTTGGTCACATAGCAGAAACAGTACAATACATGCCTTTGTATGTTGGATGCCATCTCTGTAGTGTAGACATACATGTCCAAAGGATCATTATGTGCCACTGTTACATACCACAGAACTCACCCCATGAAGTGGCATGAGTCTGCATTTATTGATGCACATTTCTACACATGGACAAGGAATACACTTTCTGTACCCACCATACCAGCCCCTTGATTGTTACTCGAGTGTAATGGTGAAGTTTGTGCTATAGCAGTTGCCTGTAGGAGCCATGTGCAGTGAGTCAATCTCACAGAGTGATCAAGTTGGTCCAGTAAGTCTGAAGCCACATAGGTATGTGATATTATATTGTGTCTCACGTCACAATACAGATTGCTGGGGCATTAGATACCTGATGTTTGTAAGCGTGCTTAGTCATTGAAGGCCATGAGCAGGGTAATGGATTAGTCTGCAAAAGCAAACACATATGTCGGCAGTGATGTCTCTGTACTTATGGGCACTATACTAGGGGCTTACAAGTAAATCAGATATGACAATCATGGATAACACAATCACCCATACAATGTAGACAGAGAGCACATGCACTTTGGCACATGTTAGCAGTGTTAAAGTGGCCGGAGTCCAAAAGCCAATAGAAACAGGTCAGAAAAAGTAGGAGGAAGGAGGCAAAACGTTTGGGGATGACCCTGCAAAGAGGGCCTAGTCCAACTCAAACCCCCACCAGCCTAAAGCCGGGGACACCAATCAATACCTTGATGGACTTCCATGAATGGGGCGATAGATCATGGACCATGGCCCACAACAGAAAGGGCGTCTTCCAGTTCTACACCTTTCTGAACCTAGTTGGATCCCTCTGTCCATAATCTCAGGGCCCACTAAGCTAACTCATAGAGGGCCGCTCTACTCACCTGCAGATACCATCTGTGAAGCAGCTAACCTTACTTTGCTCACAGATGTATCCCAGTGGGCTTAAAGTACCTCCGTGGCCACCACAGTGGTGTGGCCCACTCCACCCCTGTGGTTTGACTTCTGTCCCCAACCCAAGGGCAACCCAGTACACAAGGATAGCAACACACACTCGCCACTGACAGCTGTCAGTGATGAGAGCCAGGCTCCTGCCCTTCCAGGGCTCTCTAGTCTCTGTTGTTTCTCTGAGTGGTGGTCGGTAGCCCCAGGTGACTGTCATCCTTTGTCTACTCTTCCTTCTACCAGTTCATGGGTGGTATCCTGAGACTGGCACTCCAGCCCAGGGTCAGTACACTTAAGTTGAACAGAGGCCAGGGGCGAGCCCTTCCTCTCCCTGCCTTCCTCCTCAGGGCTCTGTATCCTCTTTTTGGAGTGGTACCCCCAAACTTCAGAACTGTCAGGGTGCTGTTGCCAGCTGACCTGCACAATTCTCCCACCAGTGCCTGGGCCACTACCCTGTAACTGGACTCCCAACCCAGAGGCTGTACCCTTGGATTGAACAGGGGTCAGAGGTGAGTCTCTCCCTCTTCTGCCTCCTTCCAGAGTTCTGCAACCCCCATCAAATATAGTACCTCCAGAAGATAACACAGTAGTGACACTGTTAGCAGTCACCCCCCCCTCCAGCTCCGGGGGACAACCTGAACCTGGCCTTCCAACCTAGGGTCTGTACACTGTGGCTGGGCCTGTGCACGGCAAGCCAGGACTTATTGGGGAATATTCCAACCCCCTCAATGGAAACACCTTCCTCTTGTGTAGCACAAGAGTCTGTCTGGTGCTGGTCTCCTAACCCTTACCTATCTGTCAGGGCATAGAGCCCCCAGACTAGAAGTGGTATCACTAGGGTAATTCCTGGGGAGCTCTGACCTCATAGCTGACTCCTGACCCTCCAGGTTCTCCACTGGGGACTGTCTCCCCCTCTCACCCCTCCATCTGGACTTCTGCACCCTCTTCCCAGGAGTGGTACTGCCAGACACCAGACCTGGTGGAAGGCTTGTGACAGCTGCCCCCCAAGTTCTCCTGACACCTTTGAGTCCCTCTCAACAGATGGTCTTAGGGTACAGGCTAGGCTCCCGCAGGTGTTCCCTCAAGCAACCTTCCAGGCTCTGGGACTTGGTTTCGGGCATCCTGGGCTCCGGTCCATCCCCATTTCCTATCCTCCGAGACATGACAGGGGACCCCTCACCCATCCTACTACACTGGGACCTACCTTGGTTACTGCAAACCTCCCCCCACTCCCCTGGGTGGGGAAAATCTGAGCCACTTCCTTAAGGAGCACCCCCAGATTTCTCTATGGATGTTCTGGTACTCACCCAGAGGTCTGCCTCCAGTGAATGTTCCCTGGGGTCAGATAACTCACATTCCGCCTGGTGTTGGCATAGCTCTAGAAAACAAGGACTGAACATTGCTCTCCAGCAGTCACATCACACAGCCCCTCACATGTGTTAACCAAACTACCCTCCATCTCACCATCCAGGGCCTTAAAACTCCTCAGACTAGTGTGACAGTATCTGAATGTCACTGACACTCAACTCATACTCTTCTTGGGTGTCTCCATACTTCACTACCAAGACTTCTACCAAAGGGGAACCCCTCTCCCTCTCACCCAGAGCCAGCAGAGTGTACTTTCCACCACTAGGAATATGACTCCCAGTGACAGTTCCCTAATCCACTTCAGGGACCCTGCACACTTTTGGAGCAACCTCATAAACCTGAACCTACTGAGGTATATCACCCCCTCCTTCAAGTTGGGAACCAAGTCTCTGGGCATGTGCACTTCTCCCACAGTACTCCATGTAACACTTTTGCTGCCACCATTTATGCTGGACCCAGTCCTCCTGGCTCTCAGGTCCAGCTCCATCAGACTGAGCTCATCAGCTAAAAGAGCTGAGTCTGATTTCCCCCAAAGCTTTTTTTCTCTCCTGCTTTAACCTGAGCTTCAGCTGCTCGAACTCAAGCTTCCTGGCTTTCTGCCTAGTCTCCAACTCATCTGGAGAAAAGGCTTGGAGAGGAAATGATGCTGACAACTCTGGGGGGAGCTCCTCCGCCATTTAGGCTAGCAGCCTGCCCCACAGGCGATGCTGACTCCTCCAGCCCTCCCAAGTGCAGAATTTTTCCTCCTCCTCCACTGTCTGCTCACCAGCCTTCTTCGCTGCCAGCCAGGCCCTCAATGTCTTTTGCAGTAAAGGCCTTTAAAAGAATACTTGAACTCTCTGCAAACCCTTTTGAGCTGAGGCATTGTGTAGAACTCCAACCTTTCCTGATCAAACACCAAATCTGCAGCTACTGCTGGTGGCTCACCAGACTGAGACATGATTATGGCCCACACTCAAGAGTTGCAAAAAAAAATCAGAAAGAGAAAAACAATATGCTGGTACGTAATGGTCTGCAGTGAAACCGTAGTGTACCCCAATCACTGCATGTCAAGTACAAATACTAGTCCTATTGTCACTGCTAATCACTATTGTTAGAAATGGGGTCTACAGTTGGCAGTCAGTTTCTTAACTTATCCAAGTAGGGACACTCACTCTAGTCAGGGTAAGGGAGATACACAGCTCAGATAACCCCACTCACCCCCTTTGTAGCTTGGCACAAGCAGTCAGGCTGATCTCAGCGGCAATGTGTAAAGTATTTGTCCTAACACACAAAGCAACACAGTGAAAACACAACAAAAGAACTCCACACCAGTTTAGAAAAATAGACAATATTTATCTAAATCAAACAAGACCAAAACAACAAAAATCCAACATACACAAGTAGAAATCTGAGTTTTAAAAAGATCGCGGCCCATACTTATGGAAAGTTAGCGTAATTTTTTTTATGATAAAGCGGCGCTAATTTAACTCTATATTTATATTTTGATGCTAGACCCATCAAGCGTCAAAATATTGGAGTTAGCACGATTTTTAGGAAGTGCCAACCCACCTTGCATCTCATTGCGACAATGAGATGCAAGGAAGATGTTCCCATCCAAAAAATGATGCTGTAGTTACCAGGAGTCTCCACCAAGTAGAGAACTTTTATACATAGTCACTGGACTATCATCATCACATTGTAAATAGCGCAAATAAAATACTTTGCACCTGAATCTCCTTGGTCTACTCATTCTCCACTACGTATACCATTGGAATGTAACTCAAACCTCGGGGAGCAGGTAAGAAACACAATAGTTACAAGTATGGTAGCAACATCGTTTGTGAAGGTTCAGGTGCCTAGCCTTGGCAGAAGGAAACCTCTTGTATGCGCCACCGCTGGTTTTTAAAAATCATACTGGCATGTGCAATCTTCCATACCACATGCATAAGTACAAATGTTTCCTGGGATGAACAGGTTGACATCCCAAAGGAAGAGGATGATGATGATGGAGCAGCTAATTTAAAGGGGGAACAAAAGAACACTGCTGTAGTTACCAGGAGTCTCCACCAAGTAGAGAACTTTTATACATAGTCACTGGACTATCATCATCACATTGTAAATAGCGCAAATAAAATACTTTGCACCTGAATCTCCTTGGTCTACTCATTCTCCACTGCGTATACCATTGGAATGTAACTCAAACCTCAGGGAGCAGGTAAGAAACACAATAGTTACAAGTATGGTAGCAACATCGTTTGTGATGCAAGAGGGGCTACTGCCTCCATTTCACATATCAGTGACATGCAATTCATGGGCATGTGACTCCTGAAGGCATAGATACATGCACCACAACATATATTGTGCTGTCAAGTGGGCAAGGAGCTAATTCCCTGCACTTTCCACACATCAGTGTCATGGCTACCAGAATGTATGCAAGGGGCCACATTTAAGGTAGGGGCTGTGATCAAATGGTGTTTAAGTGATGTAGGAATGGAACACTGTCACATCTCAGGATAATTGCTGCTTTGCCTGCATGGTGTATATGTGACAACGGGGGGGACATCATTGGTAACTATGGACCTTAAGTAATTGTACAGGGATTGTAACCAACATTAGAGGCAGAGCCTGCAAAGTGTATCCATGGGATTATATCTTGGCACTGCCATTGGGCACAACCCTAACACATGGTGGACTGTACCTCACTTATGGCACACACACGTTGGCTCTGTAGTGCGCTATGGGTTACCAGACAAATGAAGCAGCTATGGGTGCTGAATCACTAGCCAAACATATGACCCATTGTGAGGATTTAAGAATTAAATGGAACAATGCACCACCAATTATTCGTCTGGGTGGAATGTAGGCAGAGTGTTTTACACTCCCTATATACATAAGATGCACACTTTTCACACAAATCTGTTGTCTTGAAACACGCCTACAGCAATTCCAGATAAACATGAGAAGACTAATGTACGGGTGTATGTCCTAGGTAGCAAAGGGTTAGAAGTACCAAAAATCTTTGACATGTGTCAGCATGGTTACGTAGTATGGTCAATAACAACATCACACAGCACATAGCAATACGCACCACTCATTGTCACTCACATGCCAGAACCAGTGCAAGGTAGCAACAGTTACAAATTATCCCATTCATGTTTTGGGCTCCAACATGACAATCAGGTGCGGATGTGCATCTATGTCCAGCAATGTTAAAAAATGTCAGAGATCCATCTAAAAAATGAATGGGAGCATTTGGCTAATGAAATCAACAGCAGTGAGATGATTTCACGCCTCATCATTCTTCAGTCATGTTAGGAGTTATCTAGGTTGTGACATGCTGGAAGAAATGCATACCCATGTTCAACGGAGGATGTGGATGTTCAGCTGAGAGATACCCACAGATACTTGCAAATACAACATGGGAGGTTACTTGGAGACAAAATAAGTGCTGTGGTAGGTGTAATGTCATGTGTGTTTGACACTCATTACATCTCACAAATACCGTCAATGGGACAGTAACTATCATGCAGCAAGTAGGAGAAGATGTGTACATCTATAAGTTACACAAGTCACATGTTGCGTCCTGTCCATGTATGACCAGACAATGTTGCTGCAGAAGATGTGTACAAAGCGCAAGCAGCCTAAAGAATGGGAGCAATGTAGGAGACAATACATACCTTACAAGTAATGCCGTAAAAAAAAGGAGAAGGAACACACATAGACCAATACTGAATGTGCAACACATCAATGTCTACATGTGAACATCTAACAGATGTACAGAGAGGGTGGCTAGATCAGTATATAACCCAGTTATGTTTGCCATTACCATAACCTGGTAGTTGCCCATCGCATACCAATGTGACAGGAGGCAGTGACAGATAACACCATCTGTACCCTTGCATGTTCCCAGCATAGAAGTCACAACAGATATACAACCCCTAACCAAGCTTCCCATGGAAAATACTAAGGACATCAAAAGATGAGACATGTTCTACACATGCAAGTACCCAGTCCTCTGTACATGAGAGGGTAAGGCAAACATCAAGTACCACAGAGGAAAATGTGATATCTTGGTCCATTTGATCACAATGGTGCATGTGTCTGTCTGCAGGGGAGTGTACATTGTTCTGCTGAGTAGCAATCATAAAGAGGCTAGATCTCCACTCAAAACACTCTAACACCACTGCTCTGGCTACATACACTTATTACCTTGTAAGGGGCCTGATGCATGTGCACAGTAGCCTGAGTAAACTGGACCTCTGTGAACCTGCCCCTTCACATGCAACCATGGGTGTGTGTTGCCATACAAACTCTCATAGTAGTGATGAAGAGTAGGCTGCCATCTTTGCCAGACTACAACATTGCTACACAGTGGTATGCCATTGTGTGTTACAGTCATAACAAACATGATGTGGACAAATGTGAGTCCTAGTTGGTGGCATGCACACATATACCACATATCGCAGCACACATGACCACTGAAATTCCTCAGGCATGGGAATGTGTAAAGGATTCTGAACAAAAGGCAGCCTACCATAAATGTAAGGGCATATGTAGCACAAGATCAGTGACTGAAAGAAACTACCTTCACATGTGTTCCGACACACAGAAATATAGGTGGCACTGATAGGACTACACAGGCTTTTGTCAAAGTCCAACATGCGTCCATGAAGGAAGATAGTTATGTGAGGTTTCAAATCCCATGAACACACTACTGTGGTCATATACTACTGAAATGACACTACACATATCTTTACACACTCGTGGCATATAGCAACCTTCAGTGACACATGTGTACATACCATCTCCTGCAACTAAGATGCTTGGGGAACTATATGTCACACATCTAGCAGAACATTATGAAGGGAAAACCAACAACACACCACAGAGTGGACACACATGAAAATACAAATTGGCAGGAGTAATTTGATGTCAACCCAGTCCTAGTCCACTGCATCCTCTAAGTACATATTGTCATGGCTTTCACATGCCTTACTATGTTTTGGACATAGGCCATCATATATTATGTGTATTTGAAAAGTTGTATGTCAGACATAACAATGTAGTACTCCCACAAATAAATGTTGAAACACATGTGTATGCTCATAGTACTCACGTGCTAACATGTATGTGGACACAGTGTAGCTACATATGCACATATGCACAAGGTGTGAGTAATCACATACAGCAGACTGAAACCAATAGGTTCAACATACCAATGTCACCGTAAAGATATGAATGGATTGTTACACACATGTAGCCATACCATAATTACTACATTTTTGCATAGCCCATGTGACATGGTAAGTGAATCTGGGTGCACTGAAGGCCTACATTGAAAAACTCAATAAGTTCGAGTCATGCATCAAGAAATAATGATGCAAGCAGCTTAAATCTACACTTTGCAACGTCAGAAAAATGACTCCTGGCCCCTGAGTGTCTATCACACATCCACAGGCCTTTTCACGCACCAAGGGGGAAATTCAACGCATGACCATCATGTGTCAGAAATATAGATGTAAAACCCTAAACCTCATTCTTTTTTCCACAGATAAAAGATGCCTGGACGCTGAGCATCTATTGCAGGTTGACAGGCCTTTTCATGCAAAATGGGGAAAGATTTGACTCATGACCATCATGAGTCAAATATGTACACGCACACGCATACACCATATTTTTCTGCTAAGATGAAAATCCACCTAGCCCCTGAGCATCTATCACATGTCCGCAAGGCCTTTTCACGCACAATAGAAAGAAATTGACACATGACAGTCATGCATAAAAATAAATGACACATGACTGGAAACGCGATGCACAGGCCCAGGAAGTGATTAAACAGGATGTTGAGCCTGCGTTCATGTTACAGAGAGTCTACTTTCACTTTCATTTCACAGTCTTATTGTCCCTGACTGTGTGAGGGTGTGTGGCACTGGTGCTGTTGGAGATTTGGACTATTTGGAGTGTTGTTGTGCTGTGTCCTGTAGCTTTTTGTGTATTATGTGTCTTTTATTCTGTATTTGCAATGCATTATGTCAGAGGAAACAAGACTGGCCAGCATGTCAGCCGATTAGCTGGGGGGCTTCATTTGGCTGGTACAAACTTACCTCCCCATGATGCTGGTACTGGAAGGCTGTGTCATCCAGGGCTACCCCCCAGAGCCAGGAAGCTGTGGTGGGGCAAGGTGCTTCCCCACCTGACTAGAGTTTTTTCCACCGGAAGGAATAGCCACCAATTGAAACATCGCTGGCCTGGCCTCATCACAAGGGAAAACGATCTGCTGGATCACCTGGGCATTGAGATTGGTGGAGCAGTTGGTAAGTATCCCATTTCCACACAAAGTCCATTATTTGCATGTGCATGACAGGTGCTGATACGGTTGAGTGCAGCATGTCAAGTTTAGGGATATGGACATGTCGTATGCTGCCTATATGAAGAGCCCCAGCAGCACCTTAGGGCTGAAATTCAAATGTAATATAATAAAGCTGAGGCAGGGCAGATGTGCCATCTTCCCTGCACACCAATTACAAAGTGTTGTGATGCATGCATAGGGCAATTTGGTTTTGGATAGCACAACATGAGGTCTGCGGCATATAACCTGTTTGCGACAAATGTAAAAGCCTCTGGGAAAAATGAGAAATTTCTAAATTCCATATTTCATGCACTTTGAACAGCTGCTGAGAGCAGGTGTTATATCGGGGCATATAAATGCATGTGATGGGCCCCCATGTACTCAGAAGAAGTCGTGATGAATTGTTTTGTTGCAACTCCTGCTGAGTACATCATTTTCCTACATATAAACAGATGCAGTTGGAGCCTACCCGCATCATGCTGTGCCTTAATTCTGATTAGGCACACAGATGGCGGGGGTAAGAGGTGCACTGAGGGCCACAAGGACTGTAGTGATGCACTTGGTGCTGCACCACTGTCTTTCAATCTGTCCCTTTATGTCATTGGCCAAGGCCATGTAAGGTAGCTTGACTATGCACTGGGTCCAGACTACTATCACTTTCCTCTTCCGGTACACTGTGTATCACATACTCCTCAAACTATGTCTATTACTACAGACACATGTGCTGATTTAGTAACACAGGCCTGCCGCATCTAACTGACAGTATGGGGCTGCCATGCATCTGCTTCATCACTGGCACTTGCAACCTTTATCAACACATGCATCCTTGGAGCACAGAGCAAGTGTGTCTGTGATGAGGCATATGTCCATGCGCATGTTCTTATCCCTCCATGGACAAATAATGGTATACCGTGCCAACAATGGCTGGGCACACACTATTGGCAATGCATCTGAAATTTAAATCAGTCAATGTGCAGGGAGGTATAACTATTTAAACATAAGTAAACTACCATGGCATTTTGACCGTGTGTGTGCCTTGTGATGGCACACACATATTAGTAACTTCAAACAAGAATGAATCAGGGCATTCCTCAACAGTTTGGAATACCCATGCAGCCCCTGGGAAGTTGTTTGTCAGTTTGTGGTGACAATGAGGTAGAAGTCTACAACATCTGGGGCAGGCTCAAATGCTATGGGTGTCACAATGGGAGGGTCACTGCAACAACCACTGCATGCCCCTCTGATGCAGTATAGAGGGGGTCATTACAACCTTGGTGGGCAGCTGAAGCCACCCGCTAAGGTTGGACTGCCGGGCGGCCGCCAATGCGGCCGCACGCCCGCCACGGCCATTAGGAGATCCCCGCTAGTTTCTGCCCGCCGGCCCAGCGGGGATCACGGCCGCAACACAGGAGCCGGCTCCAAATGGAGCCGGCGGTGTGGTAGCTGTGCGACGGGTGCAGTTGCACCCGTTGCGCTTTTCACTGTCTGGACAGCTACAATCCATGACCTCTGTGCATTAATAAACCCTGTTCTGAAACTGGCAAATCGAAATCAGCATGCCATCCCTACAACTGTGCAAATGCTATCTGTGCTCCATTTTTTGCTACGGGCTCATTTCAGGTGACAGTGGGCATGGCTGCTGGGATGTCATAGCCAATGTTCAGCCTCATCCTGTCAAAATTTCTGGATGCCTACACTCAACACTTTCAAACATGTGTCCAGTTTCCCCAACGAGCTGAACTTCCCACCATCAAATCTGGATTTTATGCCTTCGCTAATATTCCCCACGTGATAGGTGCCATTGATGGAACCCACATAGCTCTCATACCCCAAAGAGTGAATGAACAGGTGCATAGGAATCGTACGAACTATCCCTCCATGAATGTACAATTGGTGTGTATTGCTGATCAGTACATATGGCATGTCAATGCCAGGCTCCCAGGCTCAGTCCATGATTCATTTGTCCTGAGAAACAGCAGTGTGCCACACATAATGGAACAACTACAAGGGGACAGAGGATGGCTCATAGGTGAGTGTGTATGACACTGGATCAGTTCATAGCTGACAGCCAGGCTGCATGCAAGTTAAGGCAGTTTGTTCAAGTCCTCTTTTGACCACTTTTGCAGGTGACTCTGGCTACCCCAACTTGCAATGGCTCCTGACACCTGTGAGGAATCCCAGTACAGATGCAGAGAGGAATTACAGTGAGGCCCATGGACGTACTCTGAGGGTGATTGAGCAGACCTTAGGTCTCCTGAAGGCTAGATTTTGTTTCCTCCATCTCTGTGGGGGGATCCCTGTGCTATATCCCTGACAAGGTTTGTAAGATATTGGTGGCCTGCTGCATGCTGCACAACTTGGCTGTGAGGAAAGCTACCCCCCTTCTGGAAGAGGTGGGTGCTGTTCAAGCAGCCATGCAACCTCAGAGAGGGGATAAGAGTGATGGTGAGGAAGAAGAGGGGGAGGATCTCAACTCCAGGACCCAGATAATCTGTCTATACTTCTAGTGACTCTAAGGTATTGTTCAATGATGCTGGGTTATTCACTGCATAGTTTCAGTCTAACTCTTGTGATAAGTAATGTGGTGTTTCTTGTCAGTGACAATGCTAACTGATGACTGAGGTGGCATGTGCCAGGAAACCCAATATTGGGTACAGTGTGACATACTTCAGACACCACAGTCCGTTGGATCCCCTCCTGCATTAAAGGTCTGATTATGATATTAACTGTCTCATGCATACACACTCAGGGCCATATCTATACTTTTTAACGCAAAACTGCTCTAACGCAGTTTTGCGCCAAAAAAATTAGCGACGGCGCTGCCAGGTGTGCGTGAAAAAAAACGACGTACACCAGGCAGCGCCGGCATAGGGAAAACTGGCGTTTGGGCGTCCCAAAATGGGGCAAGTCAGGCTGAGGCAAAAAAATCATCTTAACCCGATTTGCGCCATTTTTGTTGGGCGCCCAGACGCCATTAACATGACTCCTGTCTTAGCAAAGACAGGAGTCATGCCCCCTTGCCCAATGGCCATGCCCAGGTGACTTGTGTCCCCTGGGCATGGTCGTTGGGCATAGTGGCATGTAGGGGGGCACAAATCAGGCCCCCCTATGCCACAAAAAAAAAATAAAAAAATACTTACCACAACTTACCTTTTCTTCCCTGGGATGGGTCCCTCCATCCTTGGGTGTCCTCCTGGGGTGGGCAAGGGTGGCAGGGGGTGTCCCTGGGGGCAGGGGAGGGCACCTCTGGGCTCATTCTGAGCCCACAGGTCTCTTAACGCCTGCCCTGACCCAGGTGTTAAAAAGAGGCGCAAATGCGGGGTTTTTTGCCCCGCCCACTCCCGGGCGTGATTTTTGCCCGGGAGTATAAATACCACGCACATGCCTGGGAGTCATTTTTTAAGACGGGAACGCCTACCTTGCATCTCATTAACACAAGGAAGGTGTTCACGCAAAAAAATGACGCTAACTCCATGAACTTTGGCGCTAGACGCGTCTAACGCCAAAGTATAAATATGGAGTTAGTTTTGCGTCGAATTTGCGTCGAAAAAAACGACGCAAATTTGGCGCAAACGGAGTATAAATATGCCCCTTAGAATGGACATATCATATTGATGAGGGACATATGATTTGAGGGCATAGGTGTATTTATTGAATGTCACAATAAGTGTTGGAACAGTGAAAGGGAGTGGGCACATGGTGCAAATACATACTCAGATACATATGCTTAGCTGTTGGTAGCACTGGGTTTTAGTCCATGTGGCGATTGGAAGATGGTGTGATGTCAGTGGCATGTCTACAAGGTAGCTCAGTGGCCCACAAGGGAGATAGTTCAGGGCAGAGTCACTAGCTGGCACTGGGCTTGGTCTTGGCTGGTGTTTCAGTGCCATATCTGGGTATGAGGGCACGTTTGTGAAGGTGAAGGTGGGCTGCAGGGGTAGGGGGGCTGGTTTCCTGTGTGTCCACTGGCAGTGCCACCAGTCCAGTAGCTGCTGCAGATGTTGTAGGCAGGACAGTGTCATGGCTAGTGGCCAGGGCTTGCAGGTGGGTGGAGGTCTCAGACTGGTTGTGGTACGGGTTCTGCAGCACCCCTGTAATGAAGGCCAGGGTGGCACTGAGCTGTTTCCATTGTTCCATGGCCTCCTGGTGGTGTGCTACCTGCAGCCTCTGATTCTGCCCCAAGGTGGCCAGGATCTGGCCCATCCTTTCCTATGTATGGTGGTATGCTCACAGGACCTCAGATATCACCTCCTGGGCTGCTGCATCCATCCTTTGGCCACCCCCTGGGCCACTGCTGCCCTCCCACTGGGCCTAGCCCCCTTTGCCTGTGTTTCCTGCACAGGTCTGGCAGTCCCACTGACAGTTGGCCCTTCGTCATCCTGCCTGTTGGTGGGTGGAGGCTCTTGCCTCTGTACATTTGGGCTGCCAGTCCGTGGCCGGGAGACACTGGTGTGGGGTTGCTTGGCCAGAGCTGACGATGGTGGCTAGGTGGTAGGGGTGTCAATGGTATCCTGGGTGGGGCTGCTGGAGGGTGAGAGTCCAGGACTGTGTGATGGGACAGGGAGCTCCTCTATTTCAAGGCATCCCTTTGCACTCTCCTGAGTGGGGCCTCTGTCTTCAGGTCGGGTGCTGGCACTCCTTGACTTCTCCATCCGGGTGGCATGGGTAGTGGTGCCTGTGTGTGGGGGAATAGACAGGTGGGTGTCAGGTACTGTTTCAGCTATTGCAGCACTGCTCTGCACTATTTGATGGTTATATTCCACTATTGTGGCATGCAAGGTCCCTTTGTGTACATTTAGTTGCATTTTATGTGGGGGTGGAGGTGCATTGTGGGTGCTGTAGTGCCACTGGGAACTTATGCGGGGGTAGATGACTGTGCACAGGGGGCTGGATGGTGGTCTGTTTGTGGGATTGGGGGCATGCAGGGAAGTTGGATGTGGGTGTTATGGAGTGGGTAGGGGATGGGGTCCTGGAGGTACTGAGAGGGATGGGGTGATACATGCATTACAGGTGTGATGAATGTTAAGGTATTGTAGTTGACTTACTCGAGTCCAGTCCTCCAGTGAGTCCGGTGAGGCCCTGCAGGTGCAGGATTGCCAGGACCTTCTCCTCCCATTTTTCACGGGGAGTAGGTGGGGGACCACCACTAGTCTTCTGTACGGCGATGTTGTGCCTGGACGCCATTGACCAAACCTTCCTGCGCAGGTCGTGCCATCTCTTCCGAATGTCGTCCCTTGTGCATGGATAGTTTCCCATGCGTTGACTTTGTTGACAATCGTCTGCCAAATCTCCATCTTCCTGGCCACGGGTGTCTGCTGCACCTGTGCCCCAAATAGTTGTTGCTGGTCCCTGAGTATTTTGTCCACCATGGTCCTTAGCTCCCTGTCTGTGAAGCGGGCTGCTTAGGGGGTGCCATGGTGTGTGTTGTGGGTGTACTGATGGAGGTGCTGTTGTGTGGTTGTGTGTGTGGCTTGTGATCGTGTTTGAGGTATGTATGTGTTTTGGTGGTTTATTTGTGTGTGTGACTTGTGTGATGTTGGGTTCAGTGTATGCGTGTTGTGTTGTCAATATCTGTCGTTCTATTGGCGATGCAAAGGATTGTGGGGTGTGTATGTGTGTATTTCATAGTGTTGTGGATGTGTGTCAGGTGTGTGGGTTTCAAACTTGCCAATGTGTGCATTTGATGTTGGTGGGTCCCATTGCTGGCCGAGCAGTGCGTTCCGCCAATGGTCGTTCAACATTCACTATCCGCCACGCTGATTTGTTTGTCATTATTTGTTGGGTTGAGGATTTGTCTGTATGGCGGTTGCAGGGTGGGGTGTACTGCCTTTCCGCTGGCGTAGGCCCTGGCGGTGGGTGGAGGTTACAGGATTTTTGGAGGTGTGACTTTTTGGCATCATTATTCGGCGGTGTGCAGTCTCCTGCCACTGGCGGTCTTCTGGTCACCGTCGCCACGGCGGTCGGTGGTGTTTACCGCCAAGTTCATAATGAGGGCCTAAGTCCTGTTTCTATAAGACTAGTTTTTCCTAAGTTTATTGAGTGTCTGGGGGTTCCTGTGTGTGCACTGGCCAAGTTAGAGGAATGGCCTAGGGTATGTTACTGTCTTGATTTCCAAGGATTACCATGTGCATCCCCTATAAACAGGGAGCTGTCTGATTGGCTGCTAAATAACATCAGCTACTCCATACATTTGCCATCCACTGTTCCAGCCATTCACAATGTGTATATATACTTTATCTTGGACAGGTAAGTATGGAACTTCAACTGTCATTGGTGGGGTCCTGCAGTTTCATTGTTGGCAAGTGTGGCACATCTGACAACAGGCAAAAGTGGAACGGTATCCTGCAACACTGACAGGTGCCCACCACTGATAAGGTTAGATTCTTCTGTACCACACAAATAAATTGTACTGCTACTCCCATCTGGGCAAATTACTATTGACTTGGTTCTGAGCCACATATGCCATATGTCAACTTCACAGGATATCTGTTCAACATCTGTATAGAATACTCAGTAAGTAGGTTGTAGCTGACAACACCATCATTTCATTTTCTCATGTTAGTATCCTAGTGAGTGGCTTTGTGTCTGACAATAATGCACTCATGTTCTGATATTCTGTACTCATTGACATGGATTCACACAATGCAATCATTTAGTTGAGTAGATGGATCACAATAAAGGTAGAACTGCTACATGTGTACGAGGTGCAAGTGTATTTATAAATTCTATACAGTGTCCAATTCGACAGACCCCATGAGTGAACGTTAGACGTATGTAGCACAATCAGAGTCCAGGGTTGAGGGACATGTCATGAGACATGGTTAGGAGTAGTGTCATTAGTGAGGAGGTTAAAAATTGCCAATTGGTAAGAATGGAGACAATGACAGTACATAGCAGACAAGTCAACAGTAGTTGGATTAAAAAAGCACATTTCCTACTGTCACAAACACTGGCATGTTCTTAAGCCCAGAACGAAGGAGATACTATCCATGTGGCACCGATTGGTGGTGTCGGGTGCTTTTCCTTATGAATGTTATTCCATTCACATCTTTGTCCTCTGATGTGTGTGGTTCCTCCTGTGCCATGGCTGATGCTGTTGTAGAGGTAGAGGGGGCCACATACACATCAGGGGATAGATATGTGGAGTCAGAGGTTCCAGCAGCTGCCATTTGTGGGAACACGTAAGGCATCACTGCAGCAAGGAGTAACTGGTGATTTTTCAACACCACAACATCACAGTGGTAGGCAGCCATGTTTACCCTCATGCAGACCACTTCACGCTGAATGGACTCCAGGGTATTCCACTTAGCTCCCTGCCTTTTGTCTGTTATGCTACTGCCAGTTTGGGAGGGCAGTTGTTGTACCCTCTGACCCATGACAGCAGCTATGTCAGCCAGAGACTGATGGAGTCCACACAGTGAGGAGTGGTGCCTCTGATGACAGCTGAGTTGTCCTTATTTGGGCTGAGGCACATTAGTACTCCCTCTAGGCTGCCTTGCATGTTCTCCATCCCCACCCGCACCTGCTTGGCAAGCTCCTTCTGGACTCCTACCACTGTCCTCTGAAAGGTGATCTTTGGGTCCTCGGAGTCCAGAGCTGTGTCAGTACTGGCTGGTGGTGTGTGTTGGTAGCTGGGTGGTTCATGTGAAGACCACGCAATGCTGTGTGTCCTCCCTGTAACTGGAGGCGGTGTCTGGAGGGATCCTAGGACATCCTGGAGAGTCTGTTTATTGACAATTGGGAGCTGGTCATCTATGTCATGTGTAAAATCCAGGACAGGCAGCTCAGCAGGAGGTAAGCCATCATCCTCTGCAATGAGATAGTGTAAAGTCAGTCTTAGATTGTTGTGGGTGTTGACATGGCACATCATTTATTTGCTACTGGAGGCTCAGTGACATGCTACTGACCAAAGGTTGTAGTTGTACATTATGGCCCATATTTATACTTTTTGACGCTAAACTGCGCTAACGCAGTTTAGCGTCAAAAAGTTTTGCGCCGTCTAACGCCATTCTGAAGCGCCATGCGGGCGCCGTATTTATGGAATGGCGTTAGACGGCGCAATCAGACCGGCGCTGCCTGGTTTGCGTGGGAAAAAACCACGTAGACCAGACAGCGCCGGCGTAGGGGAAAAATGGCGCATGGGCGTCTTAAAATGGGGCAAGTCAGGTTACGTCGAAAAAATCGTCTTAACCCGACTTGCGCCATTTTTTAACGACGCCCATCCCCCATCAACATGACTCCTATCATTGTAAAGATAGGAGTCATGCCCCCTTGCCCAATGGCCATGCCCAGGGGACTTCTGTCCCCTGGGCATGGTCATTGGGCATAGTGGCATGTAGGGGGGCACAAATAAGGCCCCCCTATGCCACCAAAAAAAAATATAAAAAATAAAAAATTATACTTACCTGAACTTACCTGAATGTCCCTGGGGTGGGTCCCTCCATCCTTGGGGGTCCTCCTGGGGTGGGCAAGGGTGGCAGGGGGGGTCCCTGGGGGCATGGGAGGGCACCTGTGGGCTCATTTTGAGCCCACAGGCCCCTTAACGCCTGCCCTGAGCAGGCGTTAAAAAGTGGCGCAAATGCGCCGTTTTTTGCCACGCCAACTCCCGGGCGTCTCTTTTGCCCGGGAGTATAAATACCACGTAAAGGCCTGGGAGTCATTTTTTAGACGGGAACGCCTCCCTTGCATATCATTAACGCAAGGAAGGGGTTCACGCTAAAAAATTACGCACATTCCGGGAACTTTGGCGCTATTCGCCTCTAACGCCATAGTATAAATATGGCGTTAGTTGGCGTTAGTTTTGCGTCGAAATTGCGTCAAAAAAAACGACGCAATTTCGGCGCAAACGGAGTATAAATATGGCCCTATGTGTGTGTGAGAAAGTAGCCTCTTTCTAGCATGGTTACCCCCACTTTTAGCCTGTTTGTGAGTGTGTATCAGTGTTTTTTTACTGTGTCACTGGGATCCTGCTAACCAGGACCCCAGTGCTCATAGATAAAAACCTATATGTCAGTGTGTTTTGTCTGTTTCACTTGGATCCTGCTAGCCAGGAAGCCCAGTGCTCATAGTCTGTGGCCTAATGGGTGTGTTGTCAGTAGTGATTAACTGTGTCACTGAGACTCTGCTAACCTGAACCTCAGTGCTTATGCTCTATCTGCTTTTAAAATTGTCACTATAGGCTAGTAACTTCATGTACCAATTTCAATTGGCACACTGGACCCCCCCCTTATAAGTCCCTAGTATATGGTACCTATGTACCCAGTGCATTGGGGTTCCAGGAGATCCTTATGGGCTGCAGCATTTATTTTGCCACCCATAAGGAGCTCAGACAAACCCTTCCACAGGCCTGCCATTGCAGACTGTGTGAAATAGTGCACACATTATATCACAGCCATTTTCAATGCACTTAAGTAACTTATAAGTCACCGATTTGTCTAACCTTCATTTAATGAAGGCTAGGTGCAAAGTTACTAAGTGTGAGGGCACCCTTGCACTAGCAAAGGTGCCCCAAAATAGTTCAGTGTCAATTCCCAGAACTTTGTGATTGCGGCGACACCATTACATGCGTGCACTACATATAGGTCAATATCTATATGTAGCTTCACAATGGTAACCCCGAATATGGCCATGTAAGGTGTCTAAGATCATGAAATTGTCCCCCATTCCAAATCCAGTATTGGGGAGCCATTTCCATGCATCCTGGGGGCTCCACCATGGACCCCCAGTACCTCAAAACCAGCTCTCTGAGGCTTGCAATGCAGCTACAGCTGCTGCCACCTCACAGACAGGGTTCTGCCCTCCTTGAGTCTGAGCAGCTCAGTCCCAGGAAGGCAGTACAGAGCATTACACCATCTCCCTTGGGAAATAGGTGTTACAGGCTGGGGAGGGGTAGCCTTCCCCAGCGTCTGGAAATGCTTTTAAGGGCACAGATGGTGCCCTCCTTGCATAAGCCAGTTTACACTAGATCAGGGAACACCAGTCCCTGCTCTGGCATGAAACTGGACAAAAGAAAGGGGAGCGACCACTCCCCTGTCCATCACCACCCCAGGGGTGGTGGCCAGAGCTCCTCCAGTGTGTCCCAGACTTCTGCCATCTTGTTTTCCAAGGTGTGGGGACACTCTGGAGGCCTCTGAGTGGCCAGTGCAAGCAGGTGACGTCAGAGACCCCTCCTGATAGGTCCACACCTGATAAGGTGGCCAATCCTCCTCTCAGGGCTATTTAGGGTCTCTCCTGTGGGTTCTCTTGAGATTCTACTTGCAAGTTTCCAGCTGGAATCCTCTGCAACTACTACTTCATCCTCTGACCTCGGATCAACCACAGACTGCTCCAGGAACCTTCCCAGCCTGTAACACCTATTTCCAGAGGCAAGCTCAGTCCAGGCCCTTGGAGAAACTTCACAAGCAGGATTTCAGAAAACAAAGTCCAGTCCTTATCCTCTTAAGGCAGAAGTAGCAACAGCAGGCCAGCAGAGCAAAGCAGCAGGCAGAGTGGCAGGTCTTCTGCAAGCATCAAGTTCTTCTCCGTGGCAGAGGTTCCTCTTGATCCAGAAGTACTCTAAAAGTCTGGGGTTTTGGGTCCACTACTTATACTAATTTTTGCCTTTGAAGTAGGCAAAATTCAAAGGAAAGTCTCTGTTGTTCACAAGATCCTGCCTTGCCCAGATCTGGCTCCAGATGCACTCCAGGGGATCGGAGACTGCATTGTGTGAGGACAGGCACAGTCCTTTCAGGTGCAGGTGTCAGCTATTCCCTCCCACTCTAGACGAGGAAGACTTATCAGGACATGTAGGACACACATCAGCTTCCTTTGTGTCATTGTCTAGAGTAAATTCATAAAAATCCCGACTGTCGGTCTGACCTAGACGTGTAATCAGCAGCCAAGCACAGAATGGTTAAGCAAGGAAATGCTCACTTTCTAAAAGTAGCATTTTCAAACAGACAATTTAAAAGCCAACTTAAGCAAAAGATGTATTTTTAAATTCAGAGTTCAGAGACCCCAAACTTTGGCCCTCATTCCTACTTTGGCGGGCGGTGATCGCCGCCCGCCAAGCGGGAACCGCCAGAAGACCGTACCGCGGTCAAAAGACCGCAGCGGTCATTCTGACTTTCCCGCTGGGCTGGCGGGCGACCGCCAAAAGGCCGCCCGCCTGCCCAGCGGGAAAGCACCAGCAACGAGGAAGCTGGCTCCGAATGGAGCTGGCGGAGTTGCTGGTGTGCGACGGGTGCAGTTGCACCTGTCGCGATTTTCAGTGTCTGCCAAGCAGACACTGAAAATCAATGTGGGGCCTTGTTAGGGGGCCCCTGCAGTGCCCATGCCAATGGTATGGGCACTGCAGGGGCCCCCAGGGGCCCCACGTCACCCGTTCCCGCCAGCCTGGTTCTGGCGGTGAAAACCGCCAGAACCAGGCTGGCGGGAAGGGGGTCGGAATCCCCATGGCGGCGCTGCTTGCAGCGCCGCCGTGGAGGATTCACAGGGGCAGCGGGAAACCGGTGGGAAACCGCCGGCTTCCCTTTTCTGACCGCGGTTTTACCGCCGCGGTCAGAATAGCCCCAGAAGTACCGCCAGCCTGTTGGCGGTGCTTCCTCCGTCCCCTACCCTGGCGGTCTCAGACCGCCAGGGTAGGAATGACCCCTTTTATCTGCTCCCAATGGGAAACTGCACTTAAAGGAGGTTTAAAGGCAATCTTCATGTTAACCTATGGGAGAGATAGATCTTGCAAAAGTGAAAACAGAATTTGGCAGTATTTCACTACGAGACCATGTAAAATACACTGTACCCTGATGTACCCAGCCAATGGGGCTACCTAGTGCCTAACTTAGGGATGACTTACATGTAGTAAAAGGGAAAATTTGGCCCTGGCAAGAGGGTACACTTGGCAGGTTGAATTGGCAGTGCAAAACTGCATGCACAGAAACTGCAATGGCAGGCCTGAGACATGCTTCCAGGGCTACTCTTGTGGGTAGCACAATCAGTGCTTCAGGCCCACTGGTAGCATTTGATTTACAGGCCCTGGGCACACATGGTTCACTATACTAGAGACTTACTAGTAAATCAAATATTCCAATCATGGATAAACCAATCACCAATGCAATTTAGACAGAGAGCATATGCACTTTTGCACTGGTTAGCAGTGATAAAGGGGGTTATTACAACTTTTGAGGAGGTGTTAATCCATCCCAAAAGTGACGGTAAAGTGACGGATATACCACCAGCCGTATTACGAGTTCCATAGGATATAATGGACTCGTAATACGGCTGGTGGTATATCCGTCACTTTACCGTCACTTTTGGGACGGATTAACACCTCCTCCAAAGTTGTAATAACCCCCAAAGTGCCCAGAGTCCCAAAGCCAGCAAAAATAGGCCAGAAAAAGGAGGAAGGAGGCAAACCGTTTGGAGATGACCAATCAAAAAGGGCCAGGTCCAACAGTAATCTCTTGGTTTGTGTTTTTTATCCATGCAGGTCACAGCTCATGAGAAAAAGGAATTATGAAGAGCCATTGGTGATCCACAGCCAGTTGAGCGCCCACTTTCAGGTGGGAGGACCTGAGATCCAATCCTGGAAGGTCTCTAAGGTCCAGCCGGGGATGTCCTCCCTAAGTGGGCAGGGTGTCTTTGGACTATGACCCCCCCCCATATGCCCGCATTCTGATGGTGGCCTACCCAGATCTTGATGGGCATTTGAGGACTGCACAGGAGCCACAATGGGGTGAGTAAAGGACATTTCATTGATGCAGAATCATGCATCAAAGTGCTTCGCACATGTGAAATGGGGAAGGTTTGTAACCTGACTGCATGGAGTGACTTCCAGTTATGTTGGAAACACATGTTTGGGTAAAAGCATGTATCTAAAGACATCTGGGTTTGCATGACCAAAATGGAGACAGTGATGTAGCGTTCAGTTGGGCAACATGTTGAGGGCCTTCTACAAGTACTCGTAAAGCTCTGGGCCATTCCATCATCCAGATTGTGTCATTGTAAGGGGTGCCAGACATTAGTGGTGATTTCCCTGGGACTCACTGATTCATTGTGTCATGGATTTTAGAGACATATCTCCCTGACATTTTTCACATTTTGGGTATAGTGTACACTTCCATGCCAAATGTGTTGCATATCTGAGCAACATTAGAACTACCTTCATGGCTTAATTGGGACAAATATCACTTGGTGAAGTGTGCATTGTGGAACTGTTTCCAATGTGACATGAGTAGTCCCATGTTATCTCCTCTAGGTTATAGTACTGTTGGCAGCAACATGGCATGTTCTGGGAGCATCAATTCCTATTATTGTGGCATTGTGTATGGGACAAATAGATGTGTGCATGACCTTTGTGGGATCTGTGGGAATGGAGTTGGCTTTGACCTACTATTGTATGACAACAGGTAAATGATGTATGCTTCATGAGGCAAAGCATTGAAGATGATGAGGTCTCCTACTTGTTCAATGGTTACTGTGATTGCATAACTTCAGCCATGCTATTGTAGTTGTGTGAGATCCTGATTTTCCTGTGGGGAACTGCTGACAGTTCAGATGGCATGCATGCATATGTTATGGTACATGTATGGGCCCCTTAGGTTGAGTTTTTTGCTGGGGCCTACTTGACATCATGGTAAGGTTTGCTAATCACAACTTTTGTTTAAGTCTGATCAGGGACATATGATTAACCTATTTCTCTTTGTATTTCCAGCATCAGCCCATAGAAGTGAAGGAGACTGGGAACAGCTGAGTGGGGAAGCATTTGGCCACACGATTTCGGGTCAAGACACCACCGACACATCAGGAGCCAGAGGCATCCTGTGGCCTGGAGGGGAAGTGGAGTGCCATGGGCGAACCAGATCTTCATCCTCATTATCGTCGGATTTCCTCCAGTGGCCACTCCCTAGTGGTGGTGGACCCATTGGGATGTACCCTTGTAACACCTTTGTCTGCCACCCCCAGTTCTATCGCCACCCTCCCTGCTGCTCCCCAACCAGTACCTCTGCCACAGGCACCTCCACCCCAGGCCCTGTTACCCCTACTGCCCACAGGGAGGATGCTATTGATCTCCTTAGGAGTATCTCTGTGGGTCAGACAGCCATTGTAGATGCCATCCAGGGGTTATCCACCTAACTGCAGGAAACAAAGGCATTCCTGGAAGGTATTTATATTGCACTCTCTGGCCTACAGAGAACTTTTCAGCCTCTGGTCACCACAATGACAGCAGCTAGTCATCCCTCACCTTTTGTCCTCCCTCCACCTCTCTCTCCCTCTTCCTAATCCAAAACCCTGATTCCGCTACCTATCCCAAGCACACAGGCTGATCTGCATGCATCCACCCCAACACACAAGAGCAGCACACACAAACACCACAAAACACACTGGAACGCAAGCATTCAACAGATACCCAAGCACACAACATCAGCTACAACTTCCCCAGGTATCCCAAACATCCTCATTGGAACACAAACCACATCAGGTGTACCACAGGTACCACCACAATAATCAGTGACACCCCCACCATACCCACAATACTGCAAACACAACCCCAACAGACACACAGTCATCCACCACATCCAGCATTCCCACAGACACCACCCCAACAGACACACACATCTACCACTACAAGCAGGCCTGCAGACACCACCCCAACAGACACACACACACATCCACCACTCCCACATCACCCAACACCTCCACCTCCCAGCCCCCAGGATAAACTAATGCCTACACTCACACATGCAACAGACACCACCCAAACACAAGCATACCTCGTACATGAGCACACCCAATACATCCACACCGACACTACAGACAACCACTCCATCAACCTCCAAATGTCCAACCCTTTCTGATGACCGTCCTTATGTTCCTAAGAAAGGTTTTATGTTTGACTTTGCCCTTTCCTCCTGTTTCCTCCACTCCCTGTTCTAAATTCAAGAGGCCCCCACCCACCTCGTAAACCCATCCCTTCCACTTCCTAGTTCTCCTCTGTCATACCTGCCACCCTGCAAGCAACCATACCCCTCCACCAAGAAGAGACCCACCCCTCCTAAGAAGCAGTTGACTCTTCCCAAACACACCCATCCCAAATCCTACCGCTCCCAAGGATGACCTCTGAGGTATATGCCTGCCTGCTTAATGCCCCTTCCTGTGGAGGTTCCCTGGCAGTTAGGAGTCAGGTGACAGCACAGTACCTGGACATTTCTATATGGACTGGTCAATGGCCTTGGACGTTTTAAGTTTGGTTATCAATAAACCCAAACAGTTGTTTTTTGGGTACACAGTTGTCCTGTAATTCCTTTTCTATCTTTATGTTGACCCTGAGAAACTTCTGTTGTCCGCCTACAGTTGTGTGTGTTTCAGCCTGCTTGCAGACCCATTTGTTGTTACAAATGTTTACAGTATCTGACTTTTGAGCAATGCTGGTGTCCCCCAAGACAAAGGTAGATGTTGACTGTATGGATATGAGGGTGTTATCGCAATTGTGTGTCATTGCATTGTGCTCTGTTGGGTATGGTATGTCATCTCGTGTTGTCCAATGTGAGCATATATTGTGTTAAACTTGTCCCCCTGATTTGGATTATGGATTCATTTAATGTGTGGCAGCTTGAGTTTTGTTTGTGCAGACATGGAGTGTGCTCAATTGTGCTACTTTGTTTACAATTGACTTTGCATGTGTCAATTTAGCTGTGTGTACCTTGCAGCTACTTCATGAAGATGTATGTCCCAGGCAGTTGGATTTGTATTTGCTTTGTTGGCTTGCACTTCCACATTGTGCAGATTGGCATGTCACTTGAGTCTACTATTGTTTGTCCCTGAGATACCTGAAGGGTCAGTTCCGCTGCAAATATAGTTTAAGGGGCATGTGAAAAGTGATATGTGTCTCAGTGCAGCCTCCTTTCCTGAGTGCTCCTGTTGCTGCCATCCCTATTGTGCAGGTATTGTTTGCATAGTGAGCTTGGAATATTTGTCTCTCTGACTGTTGTGTATCCCATCGTCCTTCAATTGTGTTGCACTGTGAGTGATGTGTGTGTCCATTGCAGAGCTGATAATGGGAGTGATATTTGTGTTCTATAATACATCCATACCTATGTGTATTGAATGTGATGACAACGCATTGCATGTGTGCAATGTAAGTGTGAGAGTTGTACTTGTAGATGTGATGTTGCTGTGTTGTTGGTGTTGTGGGACACAGTGTTGTGTACACTTCCCTTTCCCTTTGCCTTAGATGAGCAGATGTGTGTTTGTGTGTACTGTTGAGGTGCAGTGTGAGTGACCTACCCCAAGGGGGTGTTTGGTGACTGTGAATGTGTCCTCCTTTATGTATGATTCCGACCCAGGTCACAATGACACATGTACTCGGTGCCCGTAGAATGACCCCCTATATATTGTGGTTGACAGCGCGATGATCTATTGTTGAGTGTAATGTGTAATTTCAGTCATTTGTGTCCACAGGCCGTGAATGTTGGGTTCCTTCAGTGAGCAGCAGCAGGACATGTGTGATGGGCTCCATGGTGGCACCGGAAATGTAAGGCTTCCTGCAAGTGGGTGTCTCTCTTTATACTCCCATTTCTGCCTGCTGAAATGCGGTGGTTGGACTGCCACGGTCACATTGGCGGTGTGCAACCTCACAATGTGGCTGGCGGAAACACAGGCAGCCTCACAGTGTGTCTGGCGGAAACACAGTCTCCACTGGCATGTTTGCGCTTCCTCATGACAGCGGCGGTCTGTGCTGTCTTGCAGTATCACCAATCTATTATAGTCCCAGTGTTCAGACACTTTGGGGCATATATATACTCTGTTTGCGGCGAATGTGCATCAAAAAGTTTGACGGACATTCAGCGCAAACCTTGCCCCATATTTATACTATGACCCCGACCCCGCGGTCGTCAAAAATCCTCGGTGTGTGTCATTTTATGGATGCGGGAAACCGCCTTGCATTAATGACATGCAAAGTAGGCTTTCCCGTCCAAAAAATGACTTTAAGGCCTGTGTGCCTTATTTATTCTCCCGCGTCATTTTGACACATGGGGGAGCAGGCCTTTAAAAACGTCGCACAGCCTGATGTGCGCCGATTTTTAATGCCTGGGTGAGGGCAGGCGTTAATGGACCTGTGGGCTCACTTCAATGGTCTCTGACCATGGAAGCAGTCCAGAGGTGCCCTTCCCTGCCCCCAGGGACACCCACTGCCACCCTCTCCCACCCCTGGAGGAAACCCATGGATGGGGGAACCCATCCCAGGTAAGTACAGGTAAGTTGATGTAAGTATAATTTTTGTATTTTTTTAAAGTGGCAAAGGGAAGCCTAATTTGGCCCCCCCTACATGCCACTGTGCCCAATGGCCATGACCAGGTCTAGGCAAGAAGCAGGGAGACCCCGCGTGGGTTAATTTTATTAATAAGCAGGATATACTGTATGTCTATTCCAGGAAACCTGGGCTGAAGACTCAAAATACATGGATGGTTTTGTGACATATTTTTCTGCTGCCCAGCCAGCATCGGGGGGTTTGGTCGTGCTAAGGGGGAACTCATGATCCTGTTAAATAAGAATCTACAGTGTGATCATTTAGTTTTAAATATTGACTCTCCTGATTTATTGGGCGTCCAGCTTCTATTTGACCCCGATTTTAAGATGACTATAATTAATGTGTATGCCAGGACTATTTCTCGGGGATTAGAGTCTCAGACACTTGTCCCATTATCCAAATTTTTGGATACTTTGCATTCCTCAACTAAATTTGTGATTGCAGGGGACATAAATTGCACTTTTAAACCCTTTTGTTTTAATAGTGATCTGACTGCTGAGGAGGATACATTTTGGGGTATTCCTCACTTGACGGAAAATGTACAGTGTAATGGCTCACATGCTGCTTTACAGTTGACTTCTTTTTTTAAAAAAAATTGGACTAAGAGCATGTAATGGACATACCAGCTCTAATTTGAATACTGCGTCCACTTTCAAGTGAGGGCTGTTTTCCAGTGTCATTGACTATTTCCTAGTGGATGTTAGGCTTTGATCTTTGTCAATAGACATGAAGGTGGGTCCTCGTCACAAGAGTGACCATAATCCTCTGCTCCTTATTTTACATTGTAATGTGTTTAGGAGATTGCAGAATATGCTGATTGCCAAGGTCCCTGGACCTCCCCTGAATAATAGGCATACTCGTGTTAGCTGGCCAAAAGTAATGTCTAATCCCTATTTGACTAAGAAAATCTATTTATCTTTTTTAAATGTTATGACAGGCTATGAGGAGCATGAGGCTAGTGACATCCCAATCCTTAGCATTCACGACGAAATGGTAAGGAATTTGCAGGATATTTTTTATAGGAAGACTATTACCAGGCAATCATCTGATAATTTTAAAATCAGGGAATTGTTTAATAAGGATTGTTCCAATGCTAAATCAGCCCTAAAATCAGCCATTAAGACTCATTCACAGGGGGGCAATTAGAATAGCTAGACTTACTTACAATAAAACTTTGCTTTTGGCAAAGAAATGTTGGGGAGACATTACCTGGCAGAAACTGCTAGATGCAACCAAACTCCATGAAAGTGGGACTTTCTGGAAGTTACTGTCCAATAGACACCGTGAGGGTAATGGCACTATCCGTATGCATAGTCAACCTGAAAGATGGATCGAACACTTTGCCCAGCTTTTTGCTCCACCCACTAATTTTATGATGCAGGAACCCCCCTCCTTGTATCAGGCCAAAATGTGTCATGAGATCGTTGATCAAGGAATGTATATTGGTAGTCCGAAGATTGTATTGTCTTTTCGATGACGGAATCTACAGCTGCTATTAATTCTTTAAAATCAGCTAAGACACCAGGCCCTGATAAATCCGAACAAGTAATCTGGTCCTGGTACATAAACGAGTTATCAAATGCCATAGCTCCGGGAGGCACTATTCCCAAAACTTGGAAAGGGGCTGAAATAATCCTTATCTATAAAAAGGGTGATGTGGGTTCCCCTGCTAATTATAGATCAACTAGCCTTATTGATAATCTTCAAAAAATCTTTGCTAAGCAGCTTTTGGATAGGCTTTTGGACTGGGCTCAAGATCATCAGGTGTTATCTCCACTTCAGGTGGGGTTTCGCCCAGAAATTAACACGATGGATCAGGTCTTCAGGCTGACTCTCCTATATTGGAAATATGTAGTCTTGGCGAAGCAAAACTTATATGTCGTTTTTGTGGACCTTCGGTCTGCTTTTGATCTGGTCCCCAGAGAAAAGTTATGGGAAGTTTTGCATAGAATAGGTACCCCTGATAATATAGTATATTTACTACAACGGTTGCATGAGAATGCATATGCTCAGGTGAGATGGGGTAGTTTGGGAGAGCTAACTGATCATATAGCCATCCGGCAGGGGGTTCGCCAAGGAAGTGTTCTTGCACCAATTCTTTTTACCTTATTTATTAATGTGGTGGTGCATGCTGTGTCTTCATGTCAAAATGATGCTCCCTCACTGAATGCACAAAAAAAATACTACTCTGCTATTTGCAGATGATTCTCTTTAGATTTCTAAATCCCCTATGGGTCTTCAGATCCTGGTTGATAGGTTCAATGCTTTTTGTGAGGCTCATGGCCTGGAACTCAATGCCAGTAAAACTAAACTAATGATTTTAAGCACAGGTCCTGCTAGGAGATGTACTATTACTTTAGATGGGGCTCCCTTAAGTAAGGTTCGTTCAATAGATTACCTGGGAGTAAGAATTACAAATGACATACAGTGGGAGGACCAGATTAGTAAGAGTGTATCACTTCTTCAGCATAGGTCAGGTGCTATTCTACGCTTTTATAACAGCACTACCATGAAAGCTGTCTCTCTGGCTATTAAGATCTATCTGGCAAAAGTGCAGGGTGCAGCAACCTATGGTGCTGAGGAGTGGGGCTCCTCTAATACTAATAAATTGTCTGTGGGCAAAAATAATTTCACCAGAGCTCTTCATGCATGTCCACGTAGCACACCCTTGATTCCGTTTTGGATCTTGGGTTCAGTCCCATCTCTGATGTGATAGTCCTGAGACCCTTACTCTTTTGGGTACGAATTTAGACTACTCCAGAGCTCATTGTTTATAGGGACTCTCTTCTTGATATTTTAAATAGACCTAATGCAGTCTCTATCCCTTGGCTTAGCATGTGCCTAAATGGTTTTACACCTTGGGACTTGTGAATTACTGGGAGAATCCTCAAAATTCGGGGAGGGCCCAGAAACAACTTTTGAAATCTGTTTACTGGTCTTATGTTAGGAAAAATTATTCCCTATGTATATCTTATGGACTATTGATAACACAATTTCTTGATTTTAAATGGTATCCCCAGTTCGAATCTTACTTGGATTTTATTCCTGATTTATTAGGTAAGAGCTTGAATGCTCGTTTTAGATTTGGGTGTCTACCATTAAAGTCTTTTACTGGTAGTTGGAGATTACTATCGACATTCGATTTATGTCCTGGCTGTAATTGTGTTCCTGAATCTGTAGCACACTTTGGGGGTCATTTTGACCTTGGCGGTCTTTGTACAAGACCGCCGAGGGACCGCCGTGCTGAAGACCGCCAGTGGTGGCGGTTTTCCGCTCAGCGCATTATGACTGCTGGCAGCCCTCCGTCCTTTTTCGGACGGAGAGCCTCCAGCGGCCATACTGGCGGGCGGCGGGGAAGTGGAGGTTGCTCCACCTCCATTGCCACCGCCACGTCAACAGGATACCGCCCACCGAATCACGTCCTGTGATTCGGCGTGGCGGTGTTCTGTTGATGGTGTGGTGGTGGCGGAGCAGCCCCCATGGATCCCGTCCCCTCCCGGAGGATCAATGGACCAGGTAAGTTGATCGTCCTTTAGGGGAGGGGGTGGGGGGGTGTTGTGTGTTGTGTGCGTGTATGGGGATGTGCGTGTATGTATGTAGAGGGGGTGTGTGGGTGCGTGTATGCATGCGGGGTGTTGTGTGTTTGGCAATGAGTGCGTGTCTGTCTGTATGTATGTCTGTATGGATGTGTGCGTGTATGTCTGAATGAGGTTGTGCGTGTATGACTAGGTGTGTGTCTGTTGGCATGTTTGTTCGTGTGTGTGCGTGTATGTGTGTTGGTTGTGCCTGAGTGCGTGTCGGGTGTGTATGTGTAAGGTAATGTCGGGGCAGGGGTGGGGTCCTGCTACCTTTGGGGGGTGGCAGGGGTGGTGGGGGTGTAGGGGAAGGACTCGGGGTGGGGGTGGGGGAGACCCCTATCAGTGCCAGGGAAGGAATTCCCTGGCACTGATAGTGCTTACCGCCATGGATTTCATGGCTGTTCCAAACCCCATGAAATCCATGGCAGTCAGTCGGGTCATAATACCGCCGGCGGTATAGTGACGACCGCCGGGTTGGAGACCCAGGTCTCCAGCCCAGCGGTCGTCTCCGCCCTAGCGGGTGGAACGGAGAAGTGGCGGATGACCATGGCGGTAACCGCCATGGTCATAATTTCAACATTTTTACCGCCAGCCTGTGGGCGGTAAGACCACCGCTTCTCCACCGACCGCCAGGGTCGTAATGACCCCCTTTATGTTTTTCTGTCCAGCATATGCCTTTTCCCGGCGTAAATGGATACGTCCAGTTTGCCGGAATATGGGCATAAGACAATGCAGTGTTGCCCTTAGGATATTGAGGAGTGATACTTCTCCTGCCTTCATTTTTGTGGTTAGCAAGTTCCTTGCGGCCGCATGGTATATAAGTACGCGTTTTTTAAAAACTTCATCTTATTAGTGATGGGTGTTTTTAATCTCTTTTATCTATTTATTTATTATGTATGTAATTTTTGGATTACTGTGGTTTTATGCTTTGATGATTATTTATGACCAAATAAAGCTAGTGTTGAGGTGAAGTTGATAAGTGCCTATCAAGCAAAAAGAGAATGGAGAGCAAATAGGCTACTATAGCTGAATTGTTTGATCTTGAGATGGTATAATTGAAATGAAATATTAGCTGATATAGCATAATTATAGGTTGTTTTAATTGACAAAATGACATATTGAATATATTTTGGAATAGGCCGTTATAGCCGAATTGCTTAATCATGAGATGGTATAACTGAAATTAAAGTTTGTGTTTTAGCTGGTGCTACGGTTTGTTGACAAGTGTGCTAATAGTCACGTACTATGAGCTATTTAATTTCCCCTGTAGACAATTTACATTGATCTTACATGCACCATTGTACAATCCAACTATTTGCTTTCACACATCGTTTGATTGTCACTAACTAGCTTTGTCTTTCCCACCTCTGTTTTTTAATTGCTGGTGTAGGTATGGCCTTGTATGGACAAACCTTTTTGTGAAGTGTGAATTTGGTTTCATTTTGCTTTTACACGCTGCTCTTCTCAGTTACCACATATCTGGAGCAGTTTTTTTTCTGTGGTAATCTTTGACAAAAAATTCCAAGAACTTCTTGTCATCTGTCGTCAGGCATTTCCTTGCTCTCAGCAACAGATTAGCAATTGATGATTATTCTTCATTTGTTTGTGATTGACCCACAATCCTAATCCCAAATGGACTTGTTCTATCACCATCTTTAGCCAGCTTGGTTGATTTAACAATCGCTTTTCTCGCTATTTTTCGTCCATGTTATGCCTATACAATGAGCTTTCCCTAATTTCTAACATCGCAGTGTGTTTATAGGACCTGAGTCATAAATGTAAATTTACATTTTTGTGTAAGTTTACATTTTTTGGCATTGACAAAGAGTTTATAGTAAATTTACGACTGCGGGAGTCCGCAGTCGTGGTGAACTCCGCCCAAAAATATAGAACAGTCCTATCTTTTTATGTGCGGCGTTCTCCGCCCTGACTTACATAAAGTGTAAATGTACATTTGTGAATCAAGCACATTGTGTTTAACTTCTACATCATTCCGTCAGGAACATATCCAGATATCTTCGTAAGAGCGTAAAACCTCTCATGATAGACAGTGACGTACTCGTGTTTCATAGAATGGGATGTCTGTTCCCGTATTAAGCATCTCTTTCCCAAGTGATCTCCTTGACCTAGAGACGCTGTCTTTCATTTTAATCCTGTCCGTGCATTCATTGTTGTTTAGAGTGGAAAGAAGCATCTAATTGGCTTCTGGCACTCTGCTAAATGCTTAAAGAACTATTTAATCTAAATAAGAAAGTACAGAAAGAGAGCAGACTATAAAAGAAAAACTTCATGAAAGCTGCACGCTTGCGTAATAATCATTTCGCAGCTGTCTAATATGAGAAAAAAGAATCAATTACTTGAGCGCAAGAGTTTCAAAGCTGATTGACATTTTTTCTCGAGCTCGAATTCATACATAAAAGTAGTTTGCTGGTGGCAATGAAGAATGCTAGGCAAACGTCTTCTTTAGTTGGAATGAATCAGCCAAATTAAAGTATGGCTGCAAAGAAGTTTCATTTACAGATGCAACAGGGAGCACCACCAAACAATGGGAAATTCTGTTGGTATGCAAATTGGTTTTAAATATTGACATTCACGTTCTTGCTCGCCTTTTCCTTCATGCTGCATTACATGGCCCTTAATCCATGCTTGCATAAATTGTGGTAGAGATATCTGGGAAGATTTTACCAGTACCCCTCTGGAAGAACACATTAAAAAATAGGACACTAGTCGACAGAGAGGAGAGTTTGGAAGAATGAAACTAAACACTACAAATAAAAGAGGCATGAAAACAACAGACACATGGTTAATTCAAAACGAAATGAGAACAAAAGACAGAGAAATTTGAAACAACCACAACTTTACTCGTGCAACATAACCCCCTAAAACTAGGTTACAAGAAATAAGTGGTTTTGGCCAGGAAATAGTTTAAGTATTTTTTTAGAGTTCAGCCACTGAATTGAAAAATGTTACTAAACCGCTATAGTATTTGCACCAGCGTAGACACCTATTAAGGATGGGAGGCATTCCCTTTTACCCATTCTGTGTAATCAGATATGAACCTGTGGGGCTTTTATCGTTTTCACATCCACCGGCTTCAGATTTGAAAAAGTGTCGGAATGCATGCGAAATGCCTTTCAAACAAGGCTTCAAGGAATAGGGAATTGTAGGCTGGTCAGGGGCCGGCCACTGCAATTAAATTAATGGTAATTGCATTAAGTCAATTACAGTGGCCACCCCCTGACACTGCCAAAGAAACGTTCCCAGCAATAAAGCTTGAATGTGGAGACTTCCTGATAAAAGGGCATTATAGGCAGGTGCTGCAAACAGTCTTCCCTACTGTGGACGTTGCTTTGAAGTGCACCGTCTGGTGTGTCAGGGGTGGGGCACTGTAGTAGTAGGAAGGGATACCTTTCATCACCATGTTAAAAGTGACAGTTATCCCTCCCTGGAAGTGACGTCACTTCCGTGACTGGGACTTCCGGTGCCCCTGAGAGCCCTCCCCGGAAGTGACATGGGTGCAGGGGGTGTCACGTGGTTTGTGACCTCATGGTGTCACGTGTCAGCCACTTGGCTGGGTCCTAGCCCCCTGGGTGCTGGTCTATGGGCTTTTGTAAAATGTGGGCCTTTGTGTTGTGCAAGTGTTTTCAGAGCCTGAGAGGACATGTCTGGACATGTCAGACAATCAGGGGCAAGTGATTGTTAGGGGGTCTCTGCACAGGGCGGAGAAGTGGGCGGTCTGACCAAACCTTCACCATGCTGGCTAATCCAAAAAGAAGGGCTGGTCAAACCTCCACACTGTTGGCTAATCCTAAATAGGGGTTGGTCAAATGATGTGCTTGTTAGAGCCAGCCAATCATGGTAGAAATGCGGGCCTAAAATAGATGTAGCACTAAGGGGCATATTTATACTCCGTTTGCGCCGAATGTGCGTCGTTTTTTTCGACGCAAATTCGGCGCAAAACTAACGCCATATTTATACTTTGGCGTTAGACGCGTCTAGCGCCAAAGTATGGGCAAATAGCGTCATTTTTTTGCGTGAACGCCTTCCTTGCGTTAATGAGATGCAAGGAAGGCGTTCCCGTCTAAAAAAATGACGGCAACGCAAATGCGTCGTATTTATACTCCCGGGCAAAAATCACGCCCGGGAGTGGTCGGGTCAAAAAACCCCGCATTTGCGCCACTTTTTAACGCCTGGGTCAGGGTAGGCGTTAAGGGGCCTGTGGGCTCAAAATGAGCCCACAGGTGCCCTCCCCTGCCCCCAGGGACCCCCCCTGTCACCCTTGCCCACCCCAGGAGGACACCCAAGGATAGAGGGACCCATCCCAGGGACATTCAGGTAAGTTCAGGTAAGTATACATTTTTTTTTTTTTTTTTTGGGTGGCATAGGGGGGCCTTATTTGTGCCCCCCTACATGCCACTATGCCCAATGACCATGCCCAGGGGACATAAGTCCCCTGGGCATGGCCATTGGGCAAGGGGGCATGACTCCTGTCTTTACTAAGACAGGAGTCATGTAAATGGCGTCTGGGCGTCGTTAAAAATGGCGCAAATCGGGTGGAGGCGATTTTTTGCGTCAACCTGACTTGCACCATTTTTAAGACGCCCTAGCGCCACTTTTCCCAACGCCGGCGCTGCCTGGTGTACGTGGTTTTTTTCCACGCACACCAGGCAGCGCCGGTCTGCTTGCGCCGGCTAACGCCATTCAATAAATACGGCGCCCGCATGGTGCTTCAGAATGACGTTAGCCGGCGCAAAATTTTTTGACGCTAAACTGCGTTAGCGCAGTTTAGCGTCAAAAAGTATAAATACGGGCCTAAGAGTTCCCAGGCCAGGGCCCACAGGTGTTCAACATATGCCAGAGAGGGGTTCCCAGGCCAGGGACCAAAGGTGTTCAGCAGATGTCAGAGTCTAAACTGACCATACAGTTAAAATAGTTTTGAGATAAACAGAAGCCAGACAGTGTAAACCTAAAACAGATGTAGCTCGAAGAGGTCCCAGGCCAAGGCCCCAAGGTGTTCAGCAGATGTCAGATTCTAAAGTGACCATACAGTTAAAAAAAAAGAAAAAGGTTTTGACATTGTAAACCTAAAACAGATGCCTATTTCTAAGCCCAACCCATCACAAAAAAACCTGTGCATAATCAATAGGGTGAGCCATATAAAAACAACCCCCACATTCACAGGGGTATTTTTCTCAACTACACACTGGGCGCTTACAGAGAGCTTAGGCTTCCAGAAACACTCAAGGAGAAAAATATGACGACCACAGCACAGACTGTTGATGCTAAACCTCTTCTACTTAAGGTCAGTAACTATGTGGTGTCTGTATATTTTCTATTATAGTTTAACATGGATGTAAACCCTAACCTTTTTATTTATTTTTTAACTATACAAGGCAGTGTAAAATGCACATGTTTTTAAAATGATATTAATGTATGTTGGGAGCTGGTCAGCGGTAATCTGCTGGTTACAATGTTTAATTTGTAATTGTAGGTTCAGGGGATATGTATGTGCCTGTATTTTGAGGGTCTGCACTTAATTTTGGGGTTGGGTTGGTAATGCTTAATTTGTACATTTGGATTCTGGTGCTATGCAGTTGTCTGTTTTTTTCGATGGTTTGCACTTATTTTGTGGGATGGTTGTAGGTCTTAATTTGCACTTGATGGTTCTGGGGTTATGTATGTGCATGTATTTTGAGGGGGGCGCACTTATCTGTGGGGCGGGTCGGTATTGTTTAATTTGTACTAGATAGTTCTGGGGCCATGTAGGTACATGTATTTTTAAGGGTCTGCATTTATTTTGTGGGTGGTATTACTTAATTTGTACTTGCTGGTTCTGGTGCTATATATGTTAATGTATTTTTAGGATCTGCATTTATTTTGTGGGTGGTATTGCTTAATTTGTACTGGTTGGTTCTGGGGCTATGTATATGAATACATTTTTAGGATCTGCACTTATTTTGTGGGAGGGGCTGGGTTTGCTTAATTTGTTCTTGCTGGTTCTGGGGCTATGTATGTGAATGCATTTTTAGGATCTGCACTTATTTTGTGTGTATGGGCTGGGTTTGCTCAATTTGTACCTGCTGGTTCTGGGGCTATGTATTTGCATGTATTTTTTAGGGTCTGCACTTATTATGTGGGATGGCTGTAGGGCTTAATTTGTACTTGTTGGTTCAGGTGCTATGTATGCGAAGGTATTTTTTAGAGTCTGCACTTATTTTGTGGGATGGTTGTAGGGCCTAATTTATACTTGATGGTTCTGGGGTTATGTATGTGCATGTATCTTGAGGGTCTGCACTTAGTTTGTGGGTTGACTGTAGGGCTTAATTTGTACTCACTGTTTCTGGAGCCATGTAGGTCCCTGTATTTTTAGGGTCTGCACTTATTTGTAGGAAGGTAGTAGGGCTTAATTTGTACATGCTGGTCCTGGGGCTATGTATGTGAAGGTATTTTTTAGGGTGCACAATGATTTTGTGGGATGATGTTTTGGGCTTAATTTTGTAATTGTATGTTCAGGGGCTGTGTATGTGCATGTGTCTTTGAGGGTATGCACTTATTTTGTGGGTTGGTGCCAGGGTTTAATTTGTACGTGTATGTTTGGGTACTGGAGATGTCCAGTGCTCTGGGGGCCCCCACGCTATAAAATCTTCTGCGCTGTTTGCAGAGACTGCGTAGTCTTGTAATGGTGCGAGGACAGGGCCTGAGGGGCCCTTACAATTATAAATACATTTTAAAAAAAGGCTCTAGTGCTCTGTGGTTTTTGGGGGCCTTGGGATTAGGGCCCGAGGGCCTCATACGGCCGATTTTGTTAAAAAATAAAATAAAAAATAAGCCCTGTGGGACCCTGGGGGCCTGGAGCACGAGGCTCAGAGGCCCCCAGGGGCTCATTGGGCAGCTTTTTTTTAAAATAAATAAAAATATGGCAAGTGTGACCCTTGGGGGTTTAGGGACCACCTGGGGTCTATAAGGTCGTTTTTTTTTTAAATCACATAAATAAAACAAAAATAAAGATATTGAAATAAATTAAAATAAAAATAATTAAAAACTAACCCTAGCAAATAGCTTCAGACCCCGAAGCCCCCATCCACTCACCTTAGTTCAAGAGAATCTGGTGTCCTAGGTTCGTGACATGAAATCCCTATGCCTCACACATGCTGCATCCACAGACGGCCCTTTTTTATTTTAAAAAAGACAGCTTGTGTGCTGTTGGAGCTGGCTCAGCTTGGGTGCTCCACCCTGAAGGTTGGCTTTTAGACTGAGCTCTGCCCCCACACATGGTTCATAGCCTTGTTGAGCTATGGCAAAAACCCGGCTTGGATCCTAGAATCCGGTTTCCAGTCTGTTGTACATATATAAATTCTAGGAACTGTAATGTTTTTTAAATAGGGTTGTGTTATATATTTTTACAAATGGTGTAATTATACAGCATTATAAAGACCCTTGACTGCCTTGTAATATGTGTAAAATAGGCTTGTGGAGCCCTTAGAATTATATAAATAAAGCCTTATAGAGAGAATCCTAGAGTTTGTATTGTGCTAGAGCGCCACCATGTGGACTTTGTTTATTGAACCGTGTATAGTTTTTGAGAAAAGCTCTACAAATGGTGATGTGTATTATACTTCCAGAACATAGGGGTTCAACAATTGGAATCTTGAGAGCTTTTTTTTTTATTATAATTTTTTTTTTTTTTTTCAACACTTGCCATGCTTTTATGAAGGGCTCATGCATATAACATGAAATGAGTTGTGTTTAAAAGCAATTCTGTCTCTCTTGTACGTAGGACCTTCAATAGCCTGCTGCGACCCCAGTGGAAATGGACACAATGCAACAAGGTGAGTTACAGGTCACAGGGCATTCTAAACAGAGTTGTCATGATTGTTATTTTTTTATTTTACCATTAATGAGTTTGTACAGGTTATGATGCAGAACTACAGCTTGCGGTTGCCGCTCTACAACAAATCCTCCATGTTCAAGACGGGCCATGCACAATGTCTCAGGATAGCGCTTTTGCAGGTAAATAATGGTGTTCCTGTGTAAACACCCTGAAAACCTAAAAAGCCCAACAACCATCCCTATATAGGGACCCGTCAGGGAGTTTGTATAGTCTATGTATTATATTGTAAATGTAAAAAAAAATGTCTTTTCATCCCAAGGTCCCCCTGGGGGAGAAGCGACACTGGGAGTAGCGACCCAGAATCTGGATGGGAGCTTTAAAAACACTGTCCGCAAAAGGAAGTCCCCAGCGTCTAAGGACGGCCTGCCCATTAAGAAGGGGTCCTCATGCCGGAAAACCCCAGGTGAGTTTTAGAAACTGTAGAACCAGATGTATACATGCCTTAGTTTGTCTCAAACCTCTTTCACCCCACCCCTAGGTTTAGTAGCTATAACAAACCCTAATATGTGTTTTGCTATCTTTACATCCTAGAGTCACCCCACAAGAGCTCCAGAGGCGCCAGGCCTTCGACTAAACGGCCGATGTCGTCTTTAAAGGTCAACACCGTGACAGTTCAAAACCCCATAGCGCCATCGGCACTCGTGAACAACGCAGGCCCCCAAGACCTACCCTGCAGCAGCTCTACAGACACCGGTCATGGTCCAGGTACAGCTTTTAACTACACCACACCAACAGTCATAAAGGGTATGACCAGTACCACAAACACTTCTGCAACAACTACCACGGGGCGGTGGCTTGGACACTCGGACATTGTCATGCTTACAACACCAAATGCACAGCAGTTTGTACCGTGTGAAGCCTCTGGAGGGACCCCAAAGCAGTGCAGCAATCCTAAAATAAATCGGCTGTCATTAAAGAATCGTAAGAAGAAGTTGCAGACAAGCTGGGCCTTTAGACCTATCTTTTAAAAACATTGTTAAGGTTCAGCCGTTTCCACCTATGTCCCAATGTTCTAATACAGATGGGTCTGTCAACGCCCTAACCCCTCCAGTCTGTACACCTAGCCCACCACGGTTACATGACTCGCAATGGGAAAATGATCACCCCATAGAGGATCCTTATTCCTGTTGTATAGAACTTCTTAAGGTGCTAGCTGGTACTGTAGAGAGTTCTGAAGCCCCCGCAACTCCCCGTGACACTTCTAAGATGACCCCCTCAAGGTTGCAATTAGCAGGGTCTCAATCAGCATCACCCATCCAATGCAGTGCCTCTACATCCGAGGCCATGAGTTATTACGATAAACATTTAACCTCCCCATGTCTGATGTCCCCCGTTACACCCCCAGGGGCATACGACCCCACCAGCCCCGCACCAAGTGCCTGCACGCAGTGGTCTTCATCATCCTCATCAATATAGCCCGCCAGCAGTATAGGATGTAGCGGCTTGCAAAATCTGAGTTTTGGAACACCCTCTAGCGACGATCAGGTTTCTCAAACCCCGGGGTGTTCACATTGGAGCCCTGTTTTTACGCCCCGCGCCAGTCCAACCGCACAGAATCGGGGTCATAATGTTAACCATGGTCCTATAACAGGGGTTGCTCAGGGAGTTGGCAATCATATCTCTATTGTCTCTAATAATGACCCAGAAACCAACCCTTCAAACGGTATTAGAGTTCTGGATACCTATATAAAAGAAATACACCAATCTGTTAAACAGTTCAAATTCAGACTCCGTATAAAAACCTTAAAATTGGGTAAGAACGGCTGTAATACAGGGGCATCCAGAGCGACCGTAAAGGCTTTGATACAGTGGCTGGCTCGGTGTAGAAGCATGGTGGTCCAAGCATGCGATTCAGCAGTTGCAGACATGAGTAATATACCAGCGTGACTAGGCATGCATGCAGACCTAGGGCCTGTAAGACCCGCATTTACTAATACAGCTGTTCTTAGGTCTAAATATAAAAATAATATTTGCTCAGTAAAGCTCTAAGGATTTTATGAGCGCTCAAAACTCAGAAGCAGTGTGAGTCACCACCTAGTGGTTTAAAACAGGTAAAAATAGAACCTTCGACACCTAGACCACAACCAATAAGGCCTCAAAACATAGAGTTAGGAGTTCCTACTGGCATTTACAGGTCATCAGTGAGTGATGGTCTGAGCAGGCTCAACCCTAAACATTTTGAAGGACCACCACCCTCAGTAGGTGAAGGGTCAGGGTCACCACTTGTAAACACCCTAAATGTTATTCAGATCGGTGGTGGCAGGTTACCAAATACCAATTGGACCTGTAAGAAACACAAGTGGGCTGGTAGTGCTAGAAACTGCAAGCTTTTAATAAGGAAGTTAAAGAAAGCCAGACTCTGCATTACCCGAAGGTATAAAAACACACCTACAGCTAACCATAACCAACTACCTGTGGTTGATACCCCGGGGAGCCCCCCAACCACCGGCAATTCTCATGCTGAGGCTTCAGAACAGGTGTTTATGGAAAGTGTGAGATGGTATAGTCGCAATGTAGAGCGGTTTAACGCTACAGAGCACTATGAGGAGTTTAGGTTTGTTAACCTTGACCGCCTAAACTCCTCAAATCATGGCGTTATAGCTATACACCAGGCCGTGCAAATGCTAATAGAACGATTGTTACAAGATGTGGGGCCTAACGATTTCTTTCAGATGCGTTTTCAGAGACATGGTCTCAATAGTCCCCAGTTCACCAGACGGTCGTCTCGGGATGTGTTTGACGCAGTGACGTTTTTAGAAAACCTATCTAAACTTTTACAGAGCAAGGCCAAATTACTGGCGTACGGGTCCTTTAGAATCATCACCCTCGTTGTTAGGGGTCGCGAGGGTGGTGCTTCCAGAACCTTAAAGAGCGTCATGTACAGTAAAATCATCGGCAAGAAATCTCGTTGGTTGCTCGACTTTAATACCGGAGCTACCAATATGTGTCTGACAGCAAGCATTGCGGGGTTGTTGGTGGACCGCGCTACCCCAGACACCGTTATTATGTCGATGGCGGCAGCAGCCCATGAGGCGCTTCAACTACCACCCGACAGACTGGTTGGTTTTGGGGAACTGGGACTTTTTGAGAAGCAATTTGCTGTGACGGTAAAAGTTCTATACCACAACGGTTCCTGGAAGTACTTCACTACCAATGAAGGTGTGAAAAACAAGACTGTTTATGTGCTGCATCATGAAAACCACTTTTACGGTGTCTTGAACCTGAAGGGATTTCTAGGTGCCAAGTATGTGTGTGAGCATTCACAACAACAGGACCAAACATCAGTGTGAATTACACTGTAAAATGTGTCAGAGGGATGGATGCGTCAACGACGCCGCTCAGAAAGTGAACTGCGCCACGTGCAAGATGTTCTGTCGGTCGCAAGACTGCTTAAACGTGCACATCAGCCTAGCACAGTGTGTCAGTAAAGCAGACTGTGGGGTATGCAGCTGTTACACGGCTGCCAAACACAATTGTAAAGGTATGCAATGTCCCCTGTGTACAGCGTTTTTTATAGCCGGAACAACACACGCGTGTTTCATGCTCAGAGGCCACCCCCAGAAAAAAACAGAAGACTATATCGTATTTGATATAGAGTGTATGTAAGAGACGGGTGTGCACCAGCCAAACTACATCTACGCCCACAATCTAACAGGCGATGAAAGCTGGGAGTTTGAAGGGCGGTCATTCGTGAATGATTTACTCAACATGTTCATGCAACCGAAATACCAGGAGTATACATTTCTGGCTCACAACTCCAAAGCATACAATTCGTTCTTCATTATCCGTGACCTGATTCGTGAAAATCTGGCCGTTGATCTCATCACCCAAGGTTCCAAACTGATGCTGCTAAAGGTTGTGCCTTTTGGCATTAGGTTCATAGACACCTTGAATTTTCTGCCCATGAAGTTGAGCAAGCTGCCAAAAGCCTTTGGTGTTTGAAGGCAGTAAAGGTTATTTCCCTCACTTTTTGAACACATGGGCTAATCAGAATTACAGCGGGCCTATGCCTCTGCCCGACAGTTATGGTTTCGAGTACATGATGCCCTCTGAAAAAGAGAGTTTTCTACAGTGGTACGATGAAAACCGTGAAAACTGGTTTAATTTTCAAACCAAATTGAAAGCTTACTGTCAGGCAGATGTTATGATATTGCGAAAAGCGTGCAACCTTTTCAGAGATGTTGTGGTGGAGATGACGAAACGGGTCAGGTTTATTAAAACCAAATTGCGCAAGAGAAAAAAAATAAATAAACAACTGAATACCTGGACTCTTTTAAAAACATTACTCTGGCTTCAATGTGTATGTCTATTTATAAACACATGTTTTTAATGCATGGAACTATCGCCTTAGTACCGCCTGACCTCTTTAACGGTAAACAGAAACGTTACTCCACCCCATCTATTCAGTGGCTCATGTACGTCTCGGAGAATGAGAACATCTTCATTCAGCACGCGTTGCAGGGCGGTGAATACCGTGTGGGCAGCTACTACCTAGACGGGTATGCATTAATTAACGGGGTACCAACCGCCTTTGAGTTCAACGGGTGCTTTTACCACCGGTGTCCACGGTGTTACAAACCCCACGAGTATAATAGATTGCAGGGCTCCACGTTTGAACATCTGCACCGACTCACTCTGGCGAAGGAGCAGTATATTAAGAGTTGTGGCTTTGTTCTGAAAACACTCTGGGAACACGAGTGGTTAGAGGAGCTAGCAAAAGATGGTGAACTGGACACTTTTATTAAGAGCCAGCAGCTACCTGCACCGTTGGAACCCTGCGACGCCTTATTCAGAGGTCGTACAAACGCCATACAATTGTACCACGTAGCTGGGGAGGGTGAGAAAATACACTACTACGACTTCACTAGTCTGTATCCGTTTGTGAACAAGGTGACGTTGTGCCCGGTGGGGCATCCTACGATCATATACAAGAATTGTAAGCCTCTCAAAGAGTACTTTGGACTCGTTAAGTGTCAGATTCACCCTCCGCGGAAGCTTTACTTTCCGGTGCTCCCTTATAGAGTCGACGGTAAGCTAATGTTCCCCCTATGTCGAACATGCGCTGAAAGTAAACAAACTAGCAAGTGCCTGCATGGTGATGAGAAGAGGCTGCTGGAGGGGACATGGTGTATCATTGAGGTGCAGACAGCCCTTGAGAAAGGGTACCGTCTCAGTAAAATCCTGGAAATTTGGCACTTTCCAAGCACCACAACCCAACTCTTTTCTGAGTACATCAACTTGTTACTCAGAGACAAATGGGAGGCCTCAGGGTATCTCGACTGGTGCATCGATGAGCCCTCAAAGAAAAAGTATATCGCTGATTACAAAGCTTACGAGGGTATTAAGCTGAGACCGGTGTTCATTAACGTTCACCCCGCCCGACGCCAGTTAGCTAAGCTCTGTCTCAATTCCTTGTGGGGAAAATTCGCACAGCGCACCAATTTGTCAAACACATCCATCGTCACAGATCCAGACAAGCTTTTTAAGTATAAATTCACACCGTCTTATGACATTTCCAATTGTGAATTTGTCGACGACGAGACGGCTGTTCTATGCTGGAAATACGCCAAAGAGTACCCCACAACGTGTAACAATATAAACATCTTTATAGCATGCTTCACAACCGCTCACGCACGACTAGAGCTTTACAGTTTGTTGGATAAGCTTCAGGATCATTGTTTGTACCATGACACCGACTCTGTTATTTTTGTGAGTAAAGAGGGTGATGAAGATCCTCCGCTGGGTGATTATCTAGGGGATTTGACCAGCGATCTCGAAAAGGGGGAGTACGTACTCGAATACACCTCCTCTGGACCCAATACCTATAGTTACAAGACCTCTAACAACAGGGTTTGCATGAAAGTCAAAGGTATCACTTTAAACGTAAACAATACAGTTAAAATAAACTTTGACAGTCTGAAGGGTCTGGTGCATGAGTACTACACATTGACCTATCACAAAAACACCAAATCAATAGTCGTAAACTACCCAAGCATAGTCAGGTCCAAAAAAAAGTGGGAAATTATAAAACAGCCGCTGTATAAAACCTTAAGAGTAGTGTTTGATAAACGGGTCCTGACCGAGGACTATAAAACCCTACCGTGCGGTTATTAAAAGACATTAGAGGGTCGAACCCCAACCGCTATGGACACCAGGTTGCAACACCTCTTCTCCTGCATTTCAGCAGGTCCCTCAAATAGCGGTAAAAGCTTTTTTATAAAGAAACTGCTAGAAAACGCTCCCACTGTTTTATCTCAGACCCCTAACAACATCGTATGGCTTTATTCCTGCTGGCAGGAACTTTACACGGAGCTATCCCTAATGTTCCCACACATCTGATTTATAGAGAGCATCCCCGGTAATCTCAACGACGATGACTTGCTACCTAAACACCTTGTAAACATGATCGTTGTTGACGACCTCATGCGTGAAGGCGGGGACCACCCCGAGATCGAGCGGGCTTCTACTCAATGTTCACATCATCGTAATCTGAGCATATGCTACATAGTGCAGAACTTGTTTAACAAGGGTAAGAGCAGCCGTTCCATAACTCTCAACGCCTCATACCTGGTCTTATTTAAGAACCCCTGAGACAAGCTTCAGATATCAATTATAGCTAAACAAATGTACCCCGGAAACACAAATTTTTTCATGGAAGCATTCAAAGACGCTACCGCAAAACACCACAGTTACTTACTGGTAGATTTAAAACCCAATACTCTAGAAGACTACAGACTGCGCGCCGGTATGTTGTCACCTGACCTCCCGGTCGCTTACACGCCCAAAACAGGTCCCAAAGCCTATAAAAAGACCCGGTAAGTAGACTTTTATAACATTTACATTCTAAACCTTGTAATATAAGGTCACCACCATGTCTGCGAGGCTGCGGTGTAATTTAGGCCTCCTAAAAATGCTGATCACAGCCAGCCCCTCGAAAAGAAAGGCAATCCTTTGCGCTGCCTCGGCCGATTTAGTGGCGGACATTTCAGAAATAGCCCTAAACACCCTAAAAGGTAATGTCCCAATATCAACGAGCCAGTTCCGGGTTCTGAAGAAGAAGCGCCACATTATTAAGAAGCTCAGCAATAAGAGGGTGTCGCTCCTTTCTAAAAGTAAACTGGTCAAACAGTCTGGTGGTTTTATAGGGTCGCTGCTAGGTATAGCTATACCCCTACTCACCGGTCTCCTGTCGAGGACCTGATGGAGCACGCCCACAAAATGTACCTTGTACCCCGCCAACAGCTGGAACACCGAGATCTGGGACATACGCAAAAACGACACGCAGCGGAGCGACGCTGAAATCAAAGCCATTTTGAACCGAACCGATTTAAAACCACACGACAAAGCGGGGCTTTACTCAGGAGCCCTTCAAAACTTACTATAGTATTACAAGCAACTAACCACTGAAAAAAACAAACTTACTCTGTATACCTCAGATGCTGAATAGCCGCCATCACCCTGTTGCGCCTCAAAACCTTGAGCCCTCACCCACCACGGATGCCTTTGTCGTAGACCTTTTAAAAAATATAAGTCAGAAGTATAGAGGGGCTGCTCAAATGTTGCTAAGTAAAATGACTGCTACTAAAGATTTGACCTCTTGGAACAACCGGGGTGAATTTGTTTACAAGGGTCAGCCGGTTGCTGGATCCCACATGTATGATCTGGTCAGAGGTCACACGCACGGTAAAACCCTATCGACACACGACGCTCCTAGAGGTTGGGAGCAGTTCCTAAGTGCCACAGCAGAACTCAACATTCCCTCAATGATTATCGGTAACGCAGAGAACCGTCGTAAGCTTGAAAGTTTAAATGATCCGACCCCTGGTGTTTTTACACGGAGCCCCGCCGTATCAACATCGCCTTTCCACAACTAACACCATCTAGGAGCAGCGTTGCTCTACCTCTGGGTCCTAAAAAGAGACTGTTCAAAATAAACACCGGGCTACCGCTCTAATGTGATCCCGAAATTTGAACCAATGTACAGTATTGTTAAAAGGTTCGCATGTTGAAAGATTTTGACCTCATTTTATTTTCTACCCCTGTACATGTTTGTTGTGAAAACTGTTTCTAATAAAACGCGTTTAACATTTCATCAGTAGTCCGACATCTTTTTTTTTTTTTTTTATGGTTTATAAATGTGTGATGGGGGATAAAAAATGTATAGTCTGTTTTCAGGTTGCAATGTTTTTTTTATTTTAGACAGACATCGGTACAATAGAGGCTTTACAAAGCCTTACACCTTTGGCATACCCCATATTCTGTTTTAACAATGCTAGATATGGGCCTAGTCTTTTCATTCACATATTTCATAACAATGACGTCGTTGTTTAGTAGATCAGTGGAATACAGATTTTAAAAAATGCTAAACGTCACACCTTTAGACATTTTACTAACGAAATATATACAATGCTCCCCACATGTGATGGCTAGAGAATCCTGTACACGCAGTTTGTTATACACAACCATGGGTGATGCTTTTTTCACATACTTGAATATCGGTTTTGTATAAATGTCATGCTCGGGGAACTTTCTGGGCCTTTCTTTTCAGGTAACCCATCGCTAGGAAACACACCTAAAAAGTATTTCTTAGCGTATTTATGTCTACATAAGAATTCACGTATCTCAGTAGTGTCCATTTTACAAGCTTTTTATGATAGTCAAACATAAGTTGACGGGCGTGAATGACCTGAATAATGCTGTCAAATACCGAGAATACAACCATGTTCACATTGGTTGCCAAGGCCTGTGTAAAGCCTATTTCAGCTTTTAGATTTCCGTTTTTGATCAGGTCGTAGTGGTCACTGTCTTCCATGTCAGGAGTCAGGTCGAATGCAAACAGAGGGTAGCCGGCCGCATATCCCTCTCTTGAAACAACGACTCCTGAGTCCCGCAGATGTTTCCCCGTTATCAAGACCAGACCGAGATATTCCCGGACAAAATTGGATGTTCCAAAATTTGGCGTGAACGGTTTTGCGGGTATCACAGCACCCTTTTGAACCAAAGCTGCGTAGTTGATGGTGTAGTGTTTGAAGTTGAAAGGGTTAGAGTTGTAGAGGCCGCTAAAAGCTGTATTGTCCACAAACCCAATGATGATGAGTTTCAGTTATTGCCCCAGAAATAGATTCTGCTGCTGCATTAATCTACTACCGGCGGGGATGCTGAATATCTTCAGAGCAACTCTTTCAATGGCGTATTTGGCATTTGATCATTGTAAAGCTTCTGCATGGGCTAGTCTGACGCTCAGGGACACTTTCACTCTCTTTACAAACAGGCTCGCGGACAATATAGCCAGTTTATAGTGCTCCGCATTGCCGCAGATGAGACAGAAAGTGTCATTGTTACGATTGAGTTTGATCTTGAGATCTATACCGTTGACCAGCAGCTTGTCTTGGAAGAAAAGGTCTGAATGTACACACCCCAGGAGATCAAACTGCCTACTGCCGGCGGCGAAGCTGGCTCTTTTTTTAAAACCCTTGTTGCCCCCGCCCAAAGCCGTGTTCTCAAAATGTGCTTCGGTGTCTTTGTAGAAGAGTCCCACTGAAAGTTGTGTGTCCAAGGCGTTGCGACTGTAATTTAGAATACTCTCTATGTAGGCCCTGTAGGCATACATGTTATCACTATGCGTGACGAGTCGATCGCCTAGGTTAATGTCCACTTGATTAAACATGGTTGCGATGGGGTAGGCGATCGGGGCAATTCTAGCATCATCCTCGATGTCGGCGTCATTCGCTTTGGTTATTTTGTAGACGAGATGTAGAAGAGTGTTGTTGAGGTCCAGATACATATCCGTGGACCCCGACACATAAAACTCTATCGATGCAAGCGGCATCAGAGCGGCCATAGGCGATACTTCCATGAAAAAACTGTTCTTGATGCTGTCTGTGTGGGTTTGAGAGAAAACAGATCTAGCTCTGATTTGGCGCATTCACCCGAGGCGCAGTGTACGAAGGCCATGCTAGTTGATTTAAAAAATATTCGCTGTAGAACGTGTTCTCTTCTTCTTCTTGGAAGATCTGTTCCGTCTTACGACTCTTCTTTTGTGTGGGCCTTTTGAAGAAGTCCGCCGCTTCTATAGGGCATTGGTGGCCCCCTATGCCTCAAAGCCCTTCGCTTCCTTTTAACACCCGCACGCGCATTGTACATCAACCCCGCTCCTTCCTGGGGCTGTCTGTTCATGCGTTCGGTGACAGCTGACGTTACAGAACCCACGACGTCCTTGGCTATGTTCGTAGCAGCTGCTTTAACATGTTGTTTTGCAGTTTCGTACCCTCTTCTCAAAAAGGACATGGCTCGCCTAAACAAACTCCGAAAGAAGCCCCCCAACCCTGCCCGATACATAACAGTAGCCCCTTGAAAGTAGGGCGGGGGCCCTCCATAGCCAGGCTGAACTCAATAATAATCCCTGTACATCGAGGGATCCCCGTATGTTTTCATGATGACCATCGCAACTGTCTAATAGTCATTGTCACGTCGCAGCCTTAAAAGAAGCTTAACAATAACTTTCCCGTATTTAAAGGCCACCGGCCCCGACTGGTCGTCGTAGACCATGATGGTTATAGTGTCAAAATGTTTTTTAGAAATTGCCACATAATCGAGTTTGTGATGCCGCATATTAACCATTGTGTTATTTTCGCCCTTTACAGGGATCCATCTCAACAGCAGCGAATAACTATCCCCGACCCTCTGTGGTTCTACGATGTCACTATACACGTAGAGTGCATAAAACCCACCGTTAATATCGGGGCACGTAGGGTCTGGATCCACCTGTCTTTTTACATGTTGCACGGTCCCTAACACCCTTTGTAATTTACTGGTACAGGTAAACCTGGTATCGAGCTCCAGGGCTTTAAGAAACACTTTTCTTCTAACGCTATCCGACACCAGATGTATATTCACATACTCTTCAATGCCGGCTATGGCTCTGTTGATGGCCTCGACCACCAACGCAACTGTGGTGTAATACCCATGTGGGAAACTCACGGGAAAGCTATGGAAGTCCTGAGAGCACTTTATATGAAATTTAGCCTTGTGCTTTGTAAATGAATTCCACGTTCTAGGGTACTGTATCTCCGTTAGGGCCACCTCCCACGGCCCTTACAGGTCCACAGGTTTTGCCAGTTTCACCGTATAATTAGAAATCTGATTGCTGGGGAACATGTCCTTCGAGGCCTTGGATGGTAGCGTGATATAAAAAGGGGAGGTATCCATCTCATTTGACCAGCACCTGTCTCTTAGCTCCGGTGCCTTTCCTTTTCAGAACTTTTTCAACCCTGTACACCAGGTTCGGATCGTAGGGCACCTTCTGTAACTCTTCGGTGTAAAAAACACCTGCTACCTTTTCCCCATCGTAGTCCTTTAACCTGTAAATATATACCCCTTCTTTAAGCTCCACACTTTCCACTATGAATATCTCATCGCTGAATGTCTGTGGGTAGCCTTGGTGAAGAAACCCTTCAACTTTGAAACCCTGACAAGATCCCCTTCTTTTAAATCCGGTTTTTTGAAATTCGACGCAAGACAACTCCCGTACAGAGTTCTCCACACCATTAACGAATTATCACTCGTTACCTGTGCAGGGGACATTTTGATTGTCCTATGATAACTGGCGTTATAAACATCTATAAAAGCCTGTAGAACATCCACGTATCTGTAGGTATTGTTGGCTGTGAAATATCGCCACATCTTTGATTTTAAAATTCTGTTAAAACTCTCTACAACCTCCGCTTTTACCACTGTGTGCTATACTAAATATTGAACAGCGTGTTGCTTTAATAATTTCTGAAAAGGTTTGTTTAAAAATTCCTTTCCGGCGTCTGTTTGTAGTTTTTGAGGTACGCGCCCTCTAGCGAAGATGCCTTTAAAAGCTATGGTGACGCTGGTACCACTTTTATTCGTTTAACGCCTCTGCATATGCGTACTTGGACAAGACGTCTATGACTGTTAATATATACATGGTGCCATTGTTATGTTTTGCTATATCTTGAAGACTGATTATGTCAGCCTGCCACTGATAATCTAGCTGCGCACTAACAATGGTTGCCCTCCTCTTAAAAAGTATCCTGGCAGGTTTGTGGAGTGAATAAGCCTCTTCCCCCGCTAGCCAAGACTTCACCCCGGCTCTGTTTACAGATTCATTTTCAACTCAAGCCCTTCTAAATAGAGCATCGGAGCCTCCGAAGCTCCCAACTCCTAGTGTATCGTAATAAAGCTTCATTAAAGCAGCCGCTGTCATGCTGTCACCCTCCACACCCATGAAATGAAAGACGTATGTTTTGTGTAACGTCGTTTTATTAAACATAAAAAGATAAAAGTGAGTCGGAACATCATAGACATTGTGTATTTGACATTTTGCGGTATATAGCTTATAATGGCCAAAGCTGTGAAACACAGCAGCCTTTTGCCGGTATATACATAGCCAGGTACATGTTACACATATTACTCCGCACAGTTCCTTTTACCATGTCTCAGCGTCACAAACTTTGATATTTTTATAGGTATACTCTCAATAGCTCTGGGCATATCTTCCCGCTCCCCCCGCCTATAACTCTGGATGCTCAGGATACTGACAGCAATCAACAGGTCATACAGTTCTAGGTCGGACAACACCGAACCTTTATTTGTGAAATAATCTTCAGTCATGAGCTCAAAAGCCCTGTGTAGCCCTGTCAGTGGTGAAATTCTTAACTCGCGAGCCTAATCTTCGCCCAAGCTCAGGTATTTATCAGTTTTTATAATTAATACTTTTAAGTATAGTGTTTTTAGCCAGAAAACACACGCTTAGCTCCTACACTGAGCAGCCACCCTCAAGTGTTCTTGTTGGGAGGTACAGCAAAATTCCCAACTATTGAGATCGCATGGCAAGACCTGAAAATGCATCTTGGGCATAGCCTATATAAACTGTCGCCAGGCCCAAGTTCAATACTTGGATTGGTTGCTTTGACAGAGAACTCACCTCACCTTGCATCCCCTGTCCGGGCCACTCTTCTCTAAACTTCCTGGATGACATCTTCTGGGGAAAATACCTCTGGTCTTTGCTGGGGATCCTTTTCATCAAACTCTGAGCATCCTGGGTCCGCACAAATCCTGAAAATGAAAAACACAACAATCAAATAGTAATGCATGGAATCCTCTAGGTTATCACCTTAACCAAGATAACAATTTGAGGAACTGAAACAGGATTCAGGATTTATTCTTACTATGAAAATATAAACTTGTGTTTTTATTTCTTTTAAGATTAATGTCTCTCCCCACCTGCATATTGTAACATGCACTGGCATGTTTTATATCAAAAGTGAATGTTGTTTTGTGTCTGAAGAGCCCTCTAACCCCAATATACCTTGAATGTTTCATGACTTCAGTAGTCGTAAAATCCATTTCATTCAAAGATGTATATTTGCACATTTCCTACACATTGCAGTAAAAACTAGTCTACGTTTTGTAATGGCAACCAGATGCACCATTTTAAGAAAAGTAAAGTAGTCTGCAATGCATTTGATTGTTGAATCTTTTCTTCAAAAATATCTCACATTTTCTTTGTGAGAAGATTCTGCTACCTGCTCATTAGATAAGTTTCACTGAATCTAACAAGTTTCTGTCAAGTGTTTCTACCCTATAGACTGTCATAATGAGAAACTTGTATATAAACTGTGTGATGTTGCTTCAATTTCAGCATTATGGGGGTCATTCCAACCCTGGCGGTCGGTGTTAAAGTGGCGGCTAACCCGCCAACAGGCTGGCGGTGTAAAAAATGGAATTCTGACCCTGGCGGAAACCGCCAACAGCGACCGCAACTTCAACACTCCGACCGCCACGGCGGGACAAACAAACAGCGCAGCGGGCACCGCCAACAGACAGGCGGGAGTCAATGTACCGCCCACCCTATCACAACCCACCAATCTGCCACCTTTTCCGGGGCGGTAGCCCCGGCGATAAAAACACGGCGGAAACAGACATTTCAAACGGAAAACGCTCACCTCCATACACCCCACAAGGAATCTGGACAGCATGGAACCCGAACTACACATCCTACCAGCCATTGTCTTCCTGCTCCTCTACAAGGAGCACTAACGCCGGCGCAGAAGACTACGGTGAGTACTGCACCTACGACACAGGGGAGGGGGGAGGAGAAAATATTACGGGCACACATACGCTACACACCCACCACCACCCTCACCCACTACAACACACACATCAATGCATAGCAATACATCACTGTTACAACCCCCGGGAAGAATGCAAAGACAAAATGAAATGATCATAAACAGTCGAATATATTGTATTATCGGCATATAAAAATATCACACATTTAAAACTAATATATACATAAATATTAAAAGTCCGATAATTTTAGCTGTCATTGTCCGTGGACCACTGGGCCCAAATCACATGGGCAAGGCCCACACAGGATACCTGACACCAACGGAGAGAACACTGCAGGGGCATCAGATAGAAAAACTACAGGCACCTCAGGGGGAAGGGAAGGGGGTCACCTCAGCCACATGAGTACACGACGCCAGATCCACGAGGGGCCTCCATGGCCACTGTCCCATCCTGGGGAGTGCAAAGCCACAGTCTTTCAAGTCCATACAGTTGGTGGTTTGCCCACTGTACCATCCTGGGGAGTGCAAAGCCACAGTCTCTCAAGTCCATACAGTGGGTGGCTTGCCCACTGTACCATCCTGGGGAGTGCAAAGCCACAGTCTCTCAAGTCTCTACAGTGGGTGGTTTGCCCACTGTACCATCCTGAGGAGTGAAAAACCGCAGTCTCTCAAGTCCATACAGTGGGTGGCTAGCCCACTGTACCATCCTGGGGAGTGCAAAGCCACAGTCTCTCAAAGCCACAGTCTCTCAAGTGGATGACAGTGTCCACTGGTTCTGGAGGGGGACTGGTGCCCAGAGTGCTTCGTGCAGGCCTGCCAGACACAGATGCGGCACTGCCCCTTCCGCCAATGGGCCAGCGGTGCTTGAGATGAAGGGCCCAGTGCAGCGGTGCTTGAGATGAAGGGCCCAGTTCAGCGGTGCTTGAGACGGCGGTGCCAGCGGATCGGTGCTTGAGATGAAGGGCCCAGCGGAGCGCTGCTTGAGACGGCGGTGCCCAGCGGAGCGGTGCTTGAGATGAAGGGCCCAGCGGAGCGGTGCTTGAGATGAAGGGCCCAGCGGAGCGGTGCTTGAGACGGCGGTGCCCAGCGGAGCGGTGCTTGAGACGGCGGTGCCCAGCGGAGCGGTGCTTGAGATGAAGGGCCCAGCGGAGCGGTCCTTAAGATGAAGGGCCCAGCGGAGCGGTGCTTGAGATGAAGGGCCCAGTGCAGCGGTGCTTGAGATGAAGGGCCCAGCGGAGCCGTGCTTGAGATGAAGGGCCCAGTGCAGCGGTGCTTGAGATGAAGGGCCCAGTGCAGCGGTGTTTGAGATGAAGGGTCCAGTTCAGCGGTGCTTGAGACGGCGGTGCCCAGCGGAGCGGTGCTTGAGATGAAGGGCCCAGTGCAGCGGTGCTTGAGATGAAGGGCCCAGCGGAGTGGTGCTTGAGATGAAGGGCCCAGTGCAGCGGTGCTTGAGATGAAGGGCCCAGTGCAGCGGTGCTTGAGATGAAGGGCCCAGCAGAGCGGTGCTTGAGATGAAGGGCCCAGTGCAGCGGTGTTTGAGATGAAGGGCCCAGTGCAGCGGTGTTTGAGATGAAGGGCCCAGTTCAGCGGTGCTTGAGACGGCGGTGCCCAGCGGAGCGGTGCTTGAGATGAAGGGCCCAGTGCAGCGGTGCTTGAGATGAAGGGCCCAGAGGAGCGGTGCTTGAGATGAAGGGCCCAGTGCAGCGGTGCTTGAGATGAAGGGCCCAGTGCAGTAGTGCTTGAGATGAAGGGCCCAGTTCAGTGGTGCTTGAGACGGCGGTGCCCAGCAGAGCGGTGCTTGAGATGAAGGGCCCAGCGGAGCGGTGCTTGAGATGAAGGGCCCAGCGGAGCGGTGCTTGAGATGAAGGGCCCAGTGCAGCGGTGCTTGAGACGGCGGTGCCCAGCGGAGCGGTGCTTGAGATGAAGGGCCCAGTGCAGCGGTGCTTGCCCTGTTCAGCAGTGCTTGCCTTGGCGGTCCTTGCCCTGTTCAGCAGTGCTTGCCCAGTTCAGCAGTGCTTGCCTTGGCGGTCCTTGCCCTGTTCAGCGGTGCTTGTCCAGTTCAGCGGTGCTTGCCTTGGCGGTCCTTGCCCTGTTCAGCGGTGCTTGCCTTGGCGGTCCTTGCCCTGTTCAGCGGTGCTTGCCTTGGCGGTCCTTGCCCTGTTCAGCGGTCCTTGCCCTGTTCAGCGGTGCTTGCCCAGTTCAGCGGTGATTGAGTTGGCGGTCCTTGCCCTGTTCAGCGGTCCTTGCCCTGTTCAGCGGTGCTTGAGTTGGCGCTCCTTCATTGACCAGCTGGGCTGTGGCTGGCGCTCCTTCATTGCCCAGCTGGGCTGTGGCTGGTGGGGCCCTCCTGGGCATCTGGGCTGTGGCTGGCGGGGCCCTCCTGGGCAGCTGGGCTGTGGCTGGCGGGGCCCTCCTGGGCAGCTGGGCTGTGGCTGGCGGGGCCCTCCTGCACACCTGGGATGGGGCTGGTGGGGCCCTCCTGGGCAGCTGGCCTGCTGCCGGACTTGTCGGGCGTGCTGCCCTTCCCACCCTTCCCTGGTCGTCTGTGGCCCTTTCCCACCTTTGGCGGTGTGCCAGGTGGCACCCCACTTCCAGGCGGAGCCAGGGTAGGGATTTTGGTCCCTGGTGTCCTTGGCCTCTCGCGCCGGACACTGGTGATCTTTGGGTGTTTTTCCGGGGATGGGCTGGCTGTGCCTTGGCTCCTACCAGAACTAGTTGCCCTTGAGGGTGGGGGACTCCACAGTCCTTGGACAACAGTCCTGATAGGTCCTGGTTTGGTGGTGGCTGAGGTGCTGATTGCAGTCTTATTCGATGGACGGGGTGGGAGAGTTGTTGGAAAGAGGTCAAGTTTGGAAAGGAAAATCAATTTGGAAAGAGAGGGACAGCTAGGTGTAGTGGGTATGGGAGTGGAGGAAGAGGATGTGGTTGTAGGAGTGTGAAGTCTGGTGTCTTTGGGTGCAGGTGCTTGGGCTGGAGGCTGTTGTGAGGTGGATGGCTGTTGGGTGGGTGGCTGCCTGCGTTTGTGTGGTTTGGAAGAGGGGGTGACAGACACACTGGGAGAGGACACAGGGGACGTGTAAATGGTAATGGGGGTGGTGACTGCACGTGTGCGGAGTGTTCTGGTGGGTGTGCTGGTGATGGATGTAGTGGCTGAAGATGTTGTGCATGCAAGTGTGAGTGGAGACGTCACAGGGAGGGAGGAGGCAGACGAGGAGGAGGGGGACACAGTGGAGGCAGTGGGTGTTGGTGTGTCTGCATGTGGATGTTGCTTGTGTGAATGCTTGTGTGAAGTGTGGTGCTTATGTCTGGATGAGCTTCCCTTGGGTATTGAGGTGTGTGCAGGCTGGTCTGTAGGTGTGTCTGGGATAGGCAGAGGTACTGGGGATTGGGTCTGGGTGGAGGAAGTTGGAGGGGGGAGGCTAGAGACAGGGACAATTGCTGCCATCAGTGCTGAGGCCAGAGCGTTGAACGATCGCTGATGGGCAGCCTGACCCGAATGAATGCCCTCCAGGTATGCATTACTCCGGTGCACCTCCCTTTCTACACCCTGGATGGCATTCAAAAGGGTAGACTGCCCAACAATGATGGTCCTCAGGCGGTCAATGACCTCCTCACTGAGGGCAACAGGGGTGACAGGGGCAGGGCCTGAGGTGCCTGGGGCGAAGGAGATGCCCCCCTTCCTGGGTGAGCGGGCACGGGGCAAACGCTGAGGGGCTGCTGGGAGGGCGGTGCTGGTGCGCTGGGTGGCGGCTGTACCTGTTGTTGCGGGGGGCACGGATGTTGCCGCCACCAAAAGGGAGCTCCCTTCAGCTCCCCTCGCCCTCCGTCCCACTGGTGTACTCAGAGTCCGTTGCATGGCCCTCCAGGGCCATGTGGGATGCAGCTCCCTCGTGCTCCGATGCCACATCTCCTCCGCCTGATGATGCTAATGCACACATGAACAGGAAGACCACAAAAAATGGGAGGGGGAGAAAGAAAGACATGTTGAGTGCATGGATTATCGCTACCGTTGGCGGAGAGGACAGACACAGAATCCCCCTGCACTACGCTGCGCACTTGGGGTCCACTACTCAATCAGTGGGACATGGCCTACAAGCCTATGGACGACAACTGCACACATAGATGACACAGGGCCATGAATAGCTGTACTTGGCACCCTATAGAGGTGGGGGGTGGGGGCTCAGGGCCATGCCTTTACGGAGGGGCCTATCCTACAGAAATCGCCCTGGCCTAGAGATACCCACAGCCCACCTCCCCCACCCAGACACCTCCACTGCACGCAAAGTCACCAGAATGAGAGTGTACTCACCCCCTTGTGTCTGCTGTGATGTCCTCACACGCCCATCCAAATTGGGGTAGGCCACCGTATGTGACATGTACAGGAGGAGAAAAAAAATCATCACCTTCTGCATGCTTGATGTGAGTGGCCCCCCATCCCCACCCTTGCCATGTGGCACATGCTCTCATCTGTCGTCTGATGCATGCCTCAATCGCTCCCCTCCCCACCATCTTTCATCCACCCGACTCAACCCAGGCATTGCCCACAAAGCATGCTCCCAGTGTACTTACCTGTTGGTCTGGAGGACCGTAGAGTAGCGCATACTGGGGGAGGACCCCATCCACGAGTTTCTCCAATTCTTCAGAAGTGAAGGCAGGGGCCCTTTCCCCAGTCGCAGCAGCCATTGTCTCTTCCAGACCGAGGTCACAGCAGCACTTGCAGTGTAGGTCCTCTCCTGTGGAAGATCAGGTATCGAGTGATTAAGTAGATAGAAAATGGCGGTCACGCCCGCGGTGGTGCGTACCGCGGCGGTGCGTACCGCGACCGCCGGCGCACATCGTCATTGGCTCGTGAAACCCATAGGATTCTATGGTAACCAATGCGGCTTTGCGCCGCGGTCTTCGACCGCCTACCGCCACGGTGTGCCACGCCAGCGCATTGACCTCACATCCCATTGTCACACTTCACAGGTCAGGCAGCCGCCATTTCAAGGGCCCACCTGGCTTAATTTCTACTGCATCACACATACCTAGGCCTTTCCTCAACACTCATACAAACCATTCAATGCATAGTGAATCGTGTTGCGTGCAAGCTGTGGGAATGTACCTGTGGGTTGATTGACTCTGTGCTCGCTGTTGTCCTTCCTAGGCACCGTCCGCTGGGCAATGTGAGGAGATGGAGGAATCTTCCCGTGTACAGACCGCTGGTGGACCTGTCGACAATGGAGGAAAGACATGTCATACTGACATACAGGCTTGACCGAGCCACTATACAGGAACTGTGGGCCATATTTATACTTTTTGACGCAAAACTGCGCTAACGCAGTTTTGCGCCAAAAAAATTAGCGCCGGCTAACACCATTCTGAAGCGCCATGCGGGCGCCGTATTTATTGAATGGTGTTAGCCGGTGTTAGCCGACTGGCGCTGCCTGGTGTGCGTGAAAAAAAACCACGTACACCAGGCAGCGCCGGCGTAGGGAAAAATGGCGTTTGGGCGTCCAAAAATGGGGCAAGTCAGGCTGAGGCAAAAAAATCGTCTTAACCCGATTTGCGCCATTTTTTTTGGCCGCCCAGACGCCAGTAACATGACTCCTGTCTTAGCAAAGACAGGAGTCATGCCCCCTTGCCCAATGGCCATGCCCAGGGGACTTCTATCCCCTGGGCATGGTCATTGGGCATAGTGGCATGTAGGGGGGCACAAATCTGGCCCCCCTATGCCACAAAAAAAAATACTTACCACAACTTACCTTTTCTTCCCTGGGATGGGTCCCTCCATCCTTGGGTGTCCTCCTGGGGTGAGCAAGGGTGGCAGGGGGTGTCCCTGGGGGCAGGGGAGGGCACCTCTGGGCTCATTCTGAGCCCACAGGTCCCTTAACGCCTGCCCTGACCCAGGCGTTAAAAAGAGGCGCAAATGCTGGGTTTTTTGCCCCGCCCACTCCCGGGCGTCATTTTTGCCCGGGAGTATAAATACCACGCACATGCCTGGGAGTCATTTTTTAAGACGGGAACGCCTACCTTGCATCTCATTAACGCAAGGAAGGTGTTCACGCCAAAAAATGACGCTAACTCCATGAACTTTGGCGCTAGACGCGTCTAACGCCAAAGTATAAATATGGAGTTAGTTTTGCGTCGAATTTGCGTAGAAAAAAACAACGCTAATTCGGCGCAAACGGAGTATAAATATGCCCCTGTGTGCCCAGCTGGAGGCAGACCTGATGTCACCCATCCGCCAACCCACAGGGATCCCCCCTCTAGTGCAGGTGCTGTCAGTACTCCATTTCTTAGCAAGTGGGTCATTTCAAACAACAGTGGCCATATCATCAGGGATGTCTCAACCTATGTTTTCCAAGGTGTTGTCCAGAGTGTTGTCTGCCCTGCTGAAACACATGAGGAGCTACATCATTTTCCCTGAGGTGGGGGATTTGCCTTCAGTGAAGGGTGATTTCTATGCCCTTGGACATATCCCCAACATCATAGGTGCCATTGATGGGACACATGTGGCTTTGGTACCCCCCAGCAGGAGTGAACAGGTGTACAGGAACAGGAAAAGTTATCATTCGATGAATGTACAGATGGTCTGTTTGGCTGACCAGTACATCTCCCATGTTAATGCCAAGTTCCCTGGGTCAGTGCATGACACCTACATCCTGCGGAATAGCAGCATCCCGTATGTGATGGGTCAACTCCAGAGGCACCGGGTGTAGCTATTAGGGGACTCTGGTTACCCCAACCTGTCCTAGCTACTGACCCCAGTGAGGAATCCCAGGACCAGGGCAGAGGAACGCTACAATGAGGCCCATGGGCGGACTAGGAGGGTGATCGAGCGAACTTTTGGCCTCCTTAAGGCCAGGTTCAGGTGCCTCCATATGACAGGTGGATCCCTAATGTACTCACCATAGAAGGTGTGCCAGATCATCGTGGCCTGCTGTATGCTTCACAACCTGGCTTTGCGACGCCAGGTGCCTTTTCTGCAGGAGGATGGTCCAGATGGTGGTGTTGTAGCAGCTGTGGAGCCTGTGGAGAGTGAAGAAGAGGAAGCCAGAGAGGATGACATAGACAACAGGAACACAGTAATAGAGCAATATTTTCAGTGATACACAGGTAAGAGTACACACCGGCATATTACATTTACTTAAAAACTCCTACCTCTCTACTGTCTGACTTTTTCCCCCAGTGTATGGTAACTGTGTTGTGACTTTCCCTTCCGTTTTCAGAGCTGTGGGCCCCACTGCGTGACATCTGCTTTGTTTCCCCATGGACTACAGCTGTGTGTCAGTGGTTTGTTGGCATCACAATGTGAATAACAATTTTGGCACTGTCATGTCTAATACATTTGTTAAAATCACAGACAGACTCCAGATTGTTTATGTGCAATAAGTGTGTTTTTATTCAAGTGCTCTAATTTGGATGGGTGGTTGCAAATCGGTGAGGGGTGATGGTGGAGGATTGTCCATGGCAGAGTCCAGACTATCAGGTTCACAGGTGCATTGTCCAAATGCCTGTGGGAAGTGGAGCAGGGGCAGTTTAAGGTTGGACAGGGTGACAATGTGGGACAGTGGGATGACAATCAGGGCGGTATCCTTTGCTGGCGGGGGTCTTGACATGTTACTCTGTCTTCTTCCTGGATCTCAGGGCCCGCTTGCGGGGTGGTTCTCCTTCTGCAGGGGGTGGGGTTCTGGTGGCCTGTTGGTCTTCTGTCGGGGCCTCCTGTCCACTAGCGCCGGCGGAGGTGGTAGCCTGTTCTTGGTCCATGCTAGTGTCAGGGGCCCTTTGCAGTGCCACAGTGGTCCACAATGTGGAGATTAACTCATTCAGGGCCACTACGATGGTACCCATGGCGGTACTGATGTTTCTCAGTTCCTCCCTGAACCCCATATACTGTTGTTCCTGCAGAAGCTGGATTTCCTGAAACCTGGCCAGGACCGTCGCCATCGTCTCCTGGGAGCGGTGGTATGCTCCCATGATGGAGGAGAGGGCCTTGTGGAGAGTGGGTTCCCTTGGCCTGTCCCCCCCCTGTCGCACAGCTGCCCTTCCAGTTCCCCTCCCAGTTCCCCTGTTTCCTTGGGCCTCTGGACCGTGTGCCCACTACCACTGCCCCCAGGTCCCTGTTGTTGTTGGGGTGGTGGGTTAGCCTGGGTTCCCTGTAGTGGTGGACACACAGCTAATTGACGTGTCCTGGGGACAGAGGTATGGGCCCGCTGGGTGGGTGCTGTGCTGGTGTTTCCAGAGGGGGGAAGGTCTGCTGTGGCCTGTGCCTGTCTGAGGGGAACCGACTGTCCCGAGGTCCCCGATGGACCGGGCTGGTCATCTAGATCCAGGGAGACAGAGCTGCTGTCATCACTGTGGGCCTCTTCTGGGGGTGGAGGGGACATTTGTGGACCCTCCTGCGCGGTGACCTGGCGTTCGGGTCCTGCAGGGGTATAAAAGTATGGTTATTGCTTCTGTGTGTGCCAATGGCGTGCAATGGGTGGGTGCCCGTGTACCCCAGTGCTGGCATTCCTTTGTGGGGGCTGTTGTGATGGTAATTTGGGGGGGGGTGATGGGTATGTGCATTGGGCATGCCTTGGTGATGGGTGTCCATGCTTTGGGGCCACATGCAGGGCTAAGTTTTGGGATGGGAGGGTTGTGATGTTGAGACATTTGCAAGGGGTAGTTGTGATGGGGGTAACGGTGAGGGTGGGGGTATGAGTTGGCATGCAGGTGGGGTGGGGGGGATGAAGTAGTGAAGATGAGACTTACCAGAGTCCATTCCTCCACCGACTCCTGCGAGGCCCTCAGGATGCAGGATGTTCAAGACTTGCTCCTCCCATGTTGTAAAATCTGGGGGAAGAGGTGGGGGTCCGCCTCCAGTCCGCTGTACCGCAATGTTGTGCCTTGATACCATGGAACGCACCTTCCCCCATAGGTCGTTCCACTGCTTCCTGATGTCGTCCCTATTTCTTGGGTGCTGTCCCACAGTGTTGACCCTGTCCACTATTCTGATCCATAGCTCCATCTTCCTGGCAATGGTGGTGTGCTGCTCCTGTGTCCCAAACGGCTGGGGCTCTACTCGTACGATTTCCTCCACCATGACCCTGAGTTCAGCATCTGAGAACCTGGGGTGTCTTTGAGGTGCCATGGGGTGGTGTGGATGATGTGTGGGGTGGAGTGTGTAGTGATAGGTGGGGTGCTATTTAGTGGTGTGTTGTGTGAGGTGCGTGGAAGTTCTGTGGGTATTGGTACTGTGTACCTGTGGATGCTTGGAAGTTGACTATGGTGTCTCTCTCTCGCCTTCTATCAGAATTTCTGGTCGTAGGGGTTTGTGGGTGATGTGGGTGTGTGTTTTATATTGTATTGGGTGTGTGGGAGTGGTGTGTGTATGTGTACCAGGTGTGTGTATTTCGAATAGTCCAATGTGGTGTGTTTTGTACGAGTATGTGTATTTCGACCGCGGTGGTGTGTACCGCCAATAGAATACCGCGGTTGAAAGACCGCCGCGTGGATTCGTGAGTCGTAATGGCATGGGCGTATTTCTGTTGGCGTGACGGTGGAGGTTTGGTCATCGCCAGTTTATCGCTGACCTTTGGTGTGGCGGACTTTTGTGGATGTCGGTATTTTGGCGGTTTGCCTGCTGTGGGTCAGAATGACCATGGCGGTTTACCGCGACCGCGGCGGTGTTATGGCGGTCTTCTGACTGGCGGTAAGTGGCTTTTACCGCCGAGGTTGGAATGACCGCCTATATGCTCCAACTGGCTGTTTTGCGCAAGAGCTCTGGTTGGTTGAAATGACAATTGTCTTAATTTTGTTCTGTGTTTCTCAACATTTTTGTGTTACACACAAGTTAGACTGTAGACTTCCCAATGTGTTTTGTTATGTTTTAACAGAAGCAGTAGACACAAGAGCGCTGGCACATATTCTAAATTATGACACTAAGGGGGTCATTCTGACCCTGGCGGTCATTGACCGCCAGGGCCAACGACCACGGAAGCACCGCCAACAGGCTGGCGGTGCTTCCTGGCCAATTCTGATCGCAGCGGTAAAGCCGCGGTCAGAAAAGGGAAACCGGCGGTTTCCCGCCGGTTTTCCCCTTGCCAAAGGAATCCTCCATGGCGGCGCCATGGGGATTCCGACCCCCTTCCCGCCAGCCTGTTCCTGGCGGTTTACACTGCCAGGAAGAGGCTGGCGGGAACGGGTGTCGTGGGACCCCTGGGGGTCCCTGCACTGCCCATGCCACTGGCATGGGCAGTGCAGGGGCCCCCTAACAGGGCCCCAGCAAGATTTTCAGTGTCTGCTTGGCAGACACTGAAAATCGCGACGGGTGCCACTGTACCCGTCGCACTCCAGCAACTCCATTCGGAGCCGGCTTCATCGTTGCTGGGTCTTTCCCGCTGGGCCGGCGGGCGGCCTTTTGGCGGTCGCCCGCCGGCCCAGCAGGAAAGTCAGAATGACCGCTGCGGTCATTTGACCGCGGTGCGGTCTTCTGGCGGTCTCCGCCCGGCGGGCAGCGCCCGCCGCCCGCCTGGGTCGGAATGACCCCCTAAATGCTGGATATAAGTTTTGCCAGGAGGACTCAGATAGAGAATGTCCCAGCACTGAACCTGGAGAATTGGTTAAACATATGTGCATTATTGCACGAAACGTTAGGTACAGTCTACATCCAGTTACTGTATATTTGTTTGTTGTTTGCATTGCATAGCATTCATTGCTTCCTGGCTGTGAATGTTTTGTTAAAAAATAGGTTGCACAGTTGCTACCCAGATAGGAGACAGGAGGAAAAAGAAGTTGGACAAGAGTGTGAGTAGTATAGTGAACAGAAAAGTGCATATTAGTGTAAATCCATGGTTTAGAGCTAGTGGACTCTAGAAATAGAGAGATAACAGAGAATATAGGCAAAACCACAAGGATATGAACCACAGACTCCCTCACGGATGAATGCATGTGCAGAAGAGGGCCTCCGATCTAGCCACCTGACCCCATCCTAATCTGTTCCAGTTGTCAACTAAAGATGCATCGACACAAGGGTATCTTGGGGTGGGAGTTCACAATACCTTGCTTTCTTCCCTGAACAAGATAAGTTAAAAGACATATAACTGAGAGAATCCTATCTCATTCTTCCATCTCCTTCACTACACCTCCCTCAGTGGGATGATATGAAGGAAATAGGCTGGCAGACCCCTTCTTGTCACCCAGACATGAGTGAGCATTAAGGGACAGAGGTAGGGGCCAAGAAATTAAGCGTAGTGAGCCCCCAATAAAATGGACTACTGCTCAAAAGCAATATACAGTTATATCTGGTAGACCATTCTGCTTGTGGAGATATATAAGGTTTGTACGTTTAAAAAAAAACAAGGTATCCAGAGCCAACATCTGAGGTGTACTCTACAATGGTTTTTGCATTGAGTACAGAGTATAGACCAATTCTTATAGCAAAATAGGCAGAGTGAAAAATGGGTATCAAGGTAACTTATGTATTTCTAAAATGGGCATAAGATATATATTTCAGGAGCAGTGGTCATTTCTACAACTCTGGATTTGTGGGTACCTATACTAGCATAAGATTATTTATAAAGCGCGCTACTCACCCTTGCGGGTCTCAAGGAAGATTTGAAGGGTATGTTTCAAAAGGTCATCTTTCTTATACACAGGTTCACATTTGAAAGGCACAAATGCAACAAAATCTATAACTTTATAACAAATATTCTACTATTCAATGTTCCCACAAGTCTCTCGATACAATTGGTACCTCGCTTGTGTGGGTAGGCCTAGTGCCCTTGACAGGAATTGTCTCAAAACACAACATAGACATATCTCATTTTTCCACCAAAAACTGGTCCTTTTTTTCAATGTCGGTAGCTCGAGATTTTAGACATAGTTCAGCCATCTCTTAGGGAAACGTAGCCAACCTGTAAAAATTTTTAAAACAGGACACAGAGGGGTATGCAGGGCGGGCTGCTCTATGTGGTTTTTAATTAAAAAAATTGCCCAGAATCCCTTGTAAACCTCAAACTTTGACTAAAAAAACACATTTTACTCAAATTCCTGTGACGGAAAGTTCAGGAATCTGTGGAAAGCCACAAATTTCCTTCTACATGGCATTCCTCCAGGTCTGTTAATACAAATGGTACCTCACTTGTGTGGTTAGGGGAGGTGCCTGCGACAGGAAATGGCCCAAAACCCAACATGGACACAGCACACTTTTCCACTAAAACCGAGACCATTTTAAGAAAGCAGGTAGCTCAAGAGTTTGGACCCTAGTTCTTTGGGCACCTACGGAAACCTAGCCAACCTGTGCATTTTTTAAAACTAGTTACAAAGGGGTATCTTGGGTGGGCTGACTTGCTTGGCTTTCACCATGTTTTTCTACCCAGAATCCCTTGCAAACCTCAAACTTTGACTAAAAAAAACATTTTCCTCATATTTCTGTGATGAAAAGCTCTGGAATTTGTGGGGAACCCCACACCTACTTCCACACGACCTTCTCCCAGGTCTCCCAATAAAAATGAGTCCTCTCTTGTGTCGATAGGCCAAGTGCCTGTCAAAGGAAACGGCTCAAAACACAACATGGACACAGAGCATTTTTCCATTGAAAACTGAACCATTTTTTTCAAAGTGGGTAGCTCAAGATTTTGGACCCTAGCTCAACTGCCACAAAGGGAAGCCTAACCAACCTCTACATTATTAAAAACTAGGCAATGGGGGCATGCAGTGTGGGCTCATCTGTGTGGCTTTCACCACACTTTTTTTTAACCCAGAATCCCTTGCAAACCTCAAACTTTAATTAAAAAACATATTTTCCTCATATTTCTGTGATGGAATGTTCTGGAATCTGTGGGAAGCCAAAAACTTCCTTCAAACTGGCATTCCTTGAGGTCTCCCAGTAAAAATGGTATCTCACTTGTGTGGTTAGGCCAGGTACCTATGACAGGAATCTGTCCAAAACGCAACATGCACACAGCACATTTTTCCACCGAAAACAGAACCTTTTTTCCAAAGTGAGTAGCTTGAGATTTTGAACCCTAACTCCGCCAGCACCAGGGGAAACTGAGCCAACCTGTACAGTTCTAAAAACTAGACATCAAGGGGTATGCAGGGTGGCCTGACTTGCATGATGGCTTTCACCACGTTTTTGTATGCAGAATCCCTTTCAGACCTCAATCTATGACTAAAAAAACACATCTTTGCACATTTCTGTGATGGAAAGTTCCAGAATCTATGGGAAGCCACAAACTTCCTTCCACTAGGCATTACCTCAGGCCTCCCAATAGAAAAAGGGGCATATTTATACTCCATTTGCGCCGATTGTGCGTCAAAAAATTTGACGCACAATCAGCGCAAACGTTGCCCCATATTTAAACTCTGACGCCCGAGCCCGCGCATGACAAAAATCCGCTGTGTGCATCATTTTCTGGATGCGGCAACCCGCCCTGCGTTCATGATATGCAGGGTAGGCGTTCCCGTCCAAAAAACGACGCACACGGCCATGCGTCGTATTTATGCTTCCGGGCAAAAATGACTCTCGGCCGGGAGGCGGAGCAAAAAAATTACGCAAAGCCCGATTCGCGTCAAAATTTAACGCCTGGGTCAGGGCAGGCGTTAAAATGGGGCAAACACACCTGTATTTAATCAGAACACACAGAACAAACAGCAGAGCAGCAGAGCAGCAGAGCAGCAACAGGGAGACATGGAGGTGATCTTTATCCAGCGTGCACGTAGACGCAGAGCCCAGCAGCAACAACAGCAGCTACATCAACACCAGCAGGGACCCCAAAGGCAGCGCAGAAGGCAGGAGAGGACATTCTGCCCAAGAACAACCCTGCATGGCCTCAGGGAACACGACATCATACAGAGGTACCGGTTGAACTGGCAGGCCATTCAGCAGCTGCTGCGAAACATTGAACTGCAGTTGGCCCCCACTTTAGTGACACCCCGCACTATCCCAACAGAAACAAAGCTGCTTGCCGTAATTCACCTGCTGGCAAGTGGCTCGTTTCAAACAACTGGTGCCCTGGTTGGCGGAATATCACAACCATCATTCTCCGCATTTCTGCCAAAAGTACTGGATGCCATCATTTGCCTGACACCCCTCCACACCTGCTTCCCTAACACACTGCAGAAGCAGCAGGAAACAAAACAGGGGTTCTATGCCATCAGTGGCTTCCCACACGTCCTTGGTGCAATCGACTGCACACACGTACGCCTTGTGCCACCTGCTGCAACTGAACACCTCTACCGCAACAGGAAGCACACACATTCAATCAACGTGCAGGCCATAGTCGATCACCATGGATTGATCACCAACATCGTGGCTAAATATCCTGGGAGTGTACATGACTCATTCATCTTCCGTCACTGCACCATCAATCAACACTTCCAGGATGGACGGTATGACAATGGACTACTTGTTGGTAAGTACAAAAACCTACTTATATACACACTGCACAGCAACCCTCTAGGACACACATTACATACACCACAACAGCAACATCTAGACAGGAACACACTGAGGTCCTTACATCACTAGCCATGTTTCTTAAGTCGCCATTGAACCTGTCACACATTGGAATTTACTGTACAGCCTAATGTGAAGACATTAATGACTGTGGTTGCCTAAATGTCACCTTGCAAATTTTAAGTGTCACAATAACCTTTACATTAATACATTGCATAAGTTTCAAGGGATGGGATGTACAGGGTACTTTGATATGAAAGTGTTAACAACACTTCCAAATTTAAATGTGCATGGAACTATCATCTCACCCTCAGTGAAGACACACGGACACCTGTATCACAAGTCACAATGCTAGGGAGGGAACACTCTACTGCAAATCCCAAAACATACTGCTGACAAATGGTTAGCAGACAAACACTTGCTCAGCCAAGGAAAAAACACAATGCAGATGGTATAGCCTACAAGTATAGGATGTCACATTAGTACACAAAAGAGTCACAGACAACACAAGACAACTACTGCCATTAAAGGTCTTTTCAATAGTGCCAGCTACATCTACATGATCCCATTCTGTGTTTTTCTTTCAGCTGATCAGGGGTATGGCATCCAGCCATGGCTAATGACACCATCTGGGAACCCGACTACTGCTGCAGAGCGGGCATACAATGATGCCCATAAGAGGACACGCAGCATTGTTGAGCGCACCTTTGGGATCCTAAAGTCAAGGTTCCGCTGCCTTGACATCACTGGCGGTAGCCTACTATATTCCCCCGAGATGGTCTGTAGGATCATACTCACTTGTGCCATACTGCACAACATTTGTGTAAAAAGGAACATTCCCCTCCTGGAACCAGACCCATACATGCCTGAAGACGACGAAGAGGAGGATGCTGGCCTGCAACAGGAGGGGGAACAACCAAACACGGCTGCTGGAGTGCGTAGGCGCCAACACATTGTAAATAATTTCTTTTCATAATTATCACTATCACCACTTAATGCACTATTGTAAATAAACACTGATAACAAACACCACATCATGGTTTGGCCTATTCTTTTCTGCCCACCTTTAGCTTGAAATAGCTGAAGAAGAATGTTGTCTCATTGAGCAATAATGATATAACAATCATGACACTAAAAAATACACCACAAATGTAATGGCCACCATACAATGGTCAAATACACACACCATGTAAATGACAGACATCCTGTACAGGTCACCTTTGAAGGGCAATAGCTGAGGACCACACATATGACTCACATACATGTAGTAAACATGGATCATTGCAGCAGATGGCACACAACTAAAACACCATCACTCAACTAGGGGAAAACAGGCCTCATACATCAGGCAGTTCACATGCTAATGCTTCAGGAACAGGAATGTAGTACTAGACTCTTGCCAACAGTAATTCCAACTACTTACTATCATTGCAATGACTATCTGTCACTAGAGTTACACATAAGCAGAACATACACAGCACAAGTGCTACACCTATGACAAGCATCCAGCGCATCACATCCCATCTACATGTCAGCCCTTTGCTAAAAACATTACACACACTTGCAGCTGCTCACACCCCACCTGTCTGAAGAGGTCCCTGGAATGCCGATTTGTGTACACTGAGATTCCCTCATCTACACACACACACTCACAAGAGTCATCCAGTGTGCCTCACCCTTTACTATGCCTACCATTGTCATACTACCATCTCACTGCATGGAACTCAGCTCATATAATACACTGCCTTGGAGTTTATAAGGCCTGGTATCACCTGTAGATTGATTCTTCTGTGAAAGGTACTGTAGGCTATTTATCAGCAAATCCCATCTGACAGGACTAGTGAGACACAGATGGAGGCCACACATGTGATCACCTCCATGCACACCACCCAAATGTACATGCCCCGTCCCTGCAGATGCCTCCTACTGCATACATGTTTGAATGTGAGCTATTACATCATTAAGCTTTGACACAAATGTTGCCGTTGAAAACTTTATTAGGGTTCATGTGTCACCTTCAAAGCAACACAGGACATACACAGTGTGACATCTCAACTGTCTAATGCTCCCTCTGACCAGTCCTAGTCAGAACACGTGATCATGTAATTACTGAAAGAGGTTGCTCCTGATTGACCCAGCATCCTGTCAGCCTGACTGGCACCTGTCCGTGGGTCACTCTACCGATACCTGGGGTCCACCTATGGACCACACTTGCTGTCCAAAACCTTTTGTACCTCAGACACTAATTTGTCATTAGCTTCATCACTGTATACTCAAATACATAGTAGTGCACCATCTGACTGTCATTTACATCCGATTTGTTACAGTGCCCATGAATAGCCAAATCTTGGCCCTTCCGTTGTCTGACCTTCATTAATGCCTAAACTACAAAGTGTGACAGTGGACCAGGACCATAGTGTATGATGGTGTATATGGCCTCCATCAAAGCCAGCAACCTCAGATAATGTCCATGAAAAGGTTACACATATGAGGACCCTGACTGTTCAAAACGCTGAGTAACACTTTTTCAAATGATAAAGATGAGTCGTGTGTTGTATACCAGCCATTTACTTCTGCACAGAGCCTATGATGTTTCATGATACATTACCATCCACAGAGGCCAACTGGAGTAGAAATGTTGCAATGACACATGCCAGATCCAGACACCTGAGACATTCTCACACTCAGCACACCAAGTTTGCCCATTCGAAAGTCTCATTACACGTATTCAGTGACAGGGTGGGACCATCCATGTGTAGGTGACCATGTCCTCAATGGCTTCTCTCCATTTTTGCTACAAACAATGCCCAATTGAAACAAGATTAGCTGCCACTAACTCATGAGGAGACCTGGCAGTTACAGTGACAACATACACCCTGACAGTTGATAGTGGATCAATATTGGACCACACACATAAACATGTACCATCCAATCAACAAAATATTTGCAAGCAGCCGATCACAGTAGTATCCCAGTTGTAACCTAGCAGGAAGAATGAAACATGCCACTAAACCAGGTAATGCATAAAGGGCCACATACATCAACAACCTATTTGTCATCAGCACATGAGGAACGTTGAGATTTAGCTACAAATATCAATGCAAAATGGTATGTCAGATTTCTCCAAAGAATCAATAGGGCAAACGGCAAATGGGCAAATGGAATTACAGAATGGCAAACAGTGAATCATACCCTATTTGCTTCCATGATCCTGCTGCTGCAGGTTTAGCATTACTGAATTTGGGAAACCCTTGGATAAATTAGCAAGTCTGGAAGAGCAAACCCTAGGGTGCTGGGGGCCTAAGTCCACCTCTTCCGCCCCCCAAATATACATTATATATGCACATGTGAAGCACACACATGCATAAGGCGCATGTGTGGCCTACATGTCAAAAGTAAAACACATATAAGATACATAAACTCGTAATTAGGACATGGTTACCCCCTTAAAAAGTGTAGGCGACAATTGCACTACCTATTTGGCCTATATATAAATTTGATTACCGTGATAAATGTGGACACATTTTTGCTAAGGAATACATCCTGGTATCCCATTCATATTTTGAAATTAGCCATCAGCAATTACCCACATATGTGTACAATTATGAGTAATAACCATTCTGAGCAATCATTACTATTGCACTGTGAATACCTTCTATGCATCCTATAAGGGACATTTGCCATAGCTAACCCCAAATGTGTATCACTTAGCACCGTTTGGTCATGACTAAATTCTTTTCACAATTTGACAAATTAAAGACATATTTGTCATAATGCGTCATATTTCCACGCATACAGCTTGTGCGTCATAATTTTTGACGCATAGGAGTGCACATAATGCTGAGTCCCAAAAAAAATTAAAAATAGATATACTATCCAGCATTACATGTCCTCCATTTTTATCCATAATGCGTCATATTTCCACGCATACAGCTTGTGCATCATAATTTTTGATGCACAGGAGTGCAGATAATGCAGAGTCAAAATAAATTTTCAGATTTGGATATCATATTTGCCAGCGGCTTAATTTTCAACTCTAGAACTGTGAAATAAGCCTCAAACAAATATAAGGGAACAATGATGAATTTTTTTTTGACTCTGCATTATGTGCACTCCTATGCATCAAAAAATATGATGCACAATCTGTATGTGTGAAAAAATGATGCATAGCGGAAAAAAAACGGCGGACATTTTATGCAGGATGTGATGTAATTGGATATCCTGTTTACAGAATCTGTACTGTGGGTGTACTTTCACTTTCACTTTGCAGTCTCAGATTATTCTAGACTGTGTTGCTGTGTGGAAAGTGTTGTCCTGTGTTTTAGTGCTTTTGTGTCCAGTGTACCTTCTCAATTGTGCTTTTGTCATCATTGTCTTGTTGTTGAATACTGTCTGAGTCTGTATTGTATTATTTTGTCAAGTCCAGTGTTTCTTTTATTGTCTGTGGGAGTCTGTTGTGGGTCGTGTAATTTAGGGGTTAGTTGGGCTCTTCTTCTTAAGTTTTCTTTTTTTTTCACTACTCTACCTTTCCCCATTTCCCCCTTTTCCTTTTTCTGCAACTTTTTCCACTTTGTCAGTGCTGATATGTCTGGTAGGCGACGGCTTGCCAGGATGGGTGAGGAGGAATTGGGGGGATTTATATGGCTTGTTTGCCATTTCCTCCCACTCATGTTGGAGGCTGGGGGTCGTGTGATACAGAGGTATCACACGGAGGCCCGTAAAGTCCGGTGGGGGAAGGTGCGCCATCACTTGGTCCGTGTCTATGGTAGCCTGAGGAATGAACATCAACTTAAGCACCGCTGGGCTGATCTGATATCCAGGGAGCAAGATCTGCTGGACCACCTTGGAATCAGGATTGGTGGCCATGTTGGTGAGTACACATCAATTACATGTGCACAATTGAAAGCTGTGTGGCGACATGTGATGATTGTTATCCAATCTGCCAGATAAGTAGCTGACTGTGTGTAATGCTAGGGAAACCTACTGGGTAATTGTTGCACAATGTGAAGAAAGACAAATGCTAGCAGTCAGGTAGCTCATGTTTTCTACACATACTGGTTGCCTGTAGCAGTATGTAATGTAGTGCTGCCTTTGTGTCAGACAAGCAACACGTTAATGACTCAATTTGAACTCTACAGGTCACAATAGCCAGTGAAAAATGGATGTTGAAACATCATACCTACATATGTAGACGCCATAGCTAGACTGACATTTGTAAACCCAATATGATGCTATAAATGAGTGCTGCCTTCACGTCAATTGAAGTTAGCTATGTTGTCCACACATATGTCACATGTGTGTCTGTTTGGTGTGTGGAGAAAATGACCACATAGGCTGTTTGAGTTTGAGGGGTCATGCAGTCCTCAAGTAACCAGCTTTTGGATGTCTCTCTTGGATGCACAGGATGAGATGAATGCACCCCTATATTGTTGGGGCATACTAATGGAGGTGCATCTTTGACACCACATGACTATCCAGGCCACTGCATGTGTGTAGTATGGTGTGTATCTGTAGCAGGAGACTCATCCAATGTAAATGTTGCTTCAGAATTATTCCATGCAGTATGAGCATGTGTGAAAGTGTTTCATTACGCATGTCTTATTCTCACATTGTCTTTGTAATTGCAATTGTTTGTCAGTGCACGGATCCTGAGTATATTCTTCCTTCCATGCTTTGCAGGTGGACCTGCACCGTACACAGTGGGAGAGGTGGCTCATTTTGCGGACCCCGACACCTACAGTGAGTGTTGCATGTGTGCTATTTTTATTGTTTGCTGGTGATGCATGATGGACTATTGTGTGTTCAACAGAATTCAATGTTTGATGCGCTGCCCATTCATTAGTATTGTTCCATTAGTGGGATTTCAAATATCACTTCAGTTTGAGTAGACCTATGCTTATCCATTTCTCAGATTTTGGGTCCGTAGGCCATTCCAGTAGGGCCCGCTATGGGGAATGGCGTGAGTCATGTGGAATACACTGGTTAATGTAAGAGTTGCTCTGGGACTTGTCTCGGACTGAGTCTGCATTTCAGACTGACATTCTCCCAGATAGCTTCTGCAAAAGGCTTGTCTGAAATATGCTGCTTCCCTAGTTAACGATGGACTGAGTACACTGTAGGTTGGATCTTCTGGGGGCATGTACTTCCACAAGTTGAACTAGAAGTGTGTGGGACTAGAGTGCAATGGCCTAGGTGTACATTCTACTCATGATCATGGGTGTTCTTGCTCCTCTCTGTGTGTGGTAAAATATGCCTCACTGGTAGTATGTGATGTTGGCCTAAGTCAGTACATTTTGACATGTGTGGACCTTGGATAGGACAAGGTTTAGCTGACTCCAATTTGTTGCTAGGCCTTCACTGGTGTTGTGTGTGGAGGCAAATACTTGTTGACCTTTCTAGACACTCTTGGGTGTGCATTGAATATGGGATTGTTGGTTGTTCGTCCCACCCCACCCTCAAAGACTGCCATGTGTTTGGGAATAGGGTACCTAGGACTGTAGCAACCAGTATGTTACACATACTTATGACCATTTGCAACTTAGTTTTGAACCTAGTGAACACACTCGGTTATGGCACATGAGTTCTATACTAGCAAAAAACAATTACAAATGGCAGATATTGAGGGTTGTGATTGTTATCACATAGACTGACATATGTAGTGAAGGCAGTAGGCGGAGGAGGTGCAGCCATAATGTCAGCTGCATTACCAATTATTTGGATGCGAAGTTTAGGCTGATGTCACCCATCATGTAGAGACATGGATATGCTAGGTGTGAGATGCCGTTTTGTATGCAGGCTTCCCATGTACTTCCTCTGAGACTTTCAATGATCTATGTGGTGAAAATAGCTGTTACAACTACAGTAAAAGTAATGTCCAATTGACCCATTGTGCTATTCCACCCAATGCATTTCCTATGGTAAATAGTTGCCCTTTCTCTTCACAGCTGCAAACATCAGTGCCGCACAGAGGCATGATTTTGAAAGGCGGGCAATGAGATACCGGCACATCCTGCAGGTGCAGTCGGGGTTCCGACGGATGGCCCAAAAATACCAAGCGGATCGGGCCTCCGGAGCATGGTGGGCCTCACCACAGGGTGGCCCAACGTTGCCCACTACAGCCACCACCACCACATCCACCAGTTCTCCCCAAGTGGCCCCAGCAACGGCGGGGACAGTTGACCCTGCCTCTGCAGCACGACCTGGACCCAGCAATTTCGGAGCTGCAGGACAGTCCAGTGGGCTACCAACAACTCCCACACCGGGCACCTCTGCCAGCACACAGACAGCAGCAGCCCCTCCTGTTGACCCTGCGGCATTCCAGGCTTTAGACAGGAAAATGGACAAGTTCATTCGTAAGGTGGACAAGCTGAGCCAGGATGTGGCGTACATTAAGAAGCGGGTTAGGTCCATCAGGCGGACCCTACGGAGGGCCAACCTCTAGGACTAAATTGATTCTTTTAAATTTATCCCTCCCCTCTCTCCTCTTTCCTTTTTGTCATGATAGTTGGGTTTTTGGGTTTAGTGTTAGGTTAGTATAGGTTGTTAGCTTAGTTAGTGTTAGGGAGGAGGGTGGGGGGTCCTTATTCTTTCTATTTGTAATTTTTGTGTGGGTGGGTGGGTGGGGGTCAATGTTGGGATTCCTGTCTGTTTAGAAAAAAAATAATACAAAAAAAAAGAAAGAAAATTAACAAAATAAAAAATACAAAAAAATATATGATTGTTTAGGATAGTATAGTATGTGTGTAGGTTAGTATGTGTTGTCCTGCATGTGTCCTGTCTCATAATGGTGGGTGGGGGGGTTGATGTTTAGATCGATTCGTTATATGTGTAGAGTAAGTTTAGCTTAGGTTAGTTAAGGACAGTTGTAGGTTAGGAGTAGTCAGGTTAGATTAGTGTAGGTATGACTTTTCCCTTAGTTGCCTCTGGTGTGGATACATATGAATAAACATATATTTAACCCTTTGCATTATGTGTTAACTGCTACTTGATCATGGCCTTGACATCAGTGTAGGTGATTGTTTTTCTATGACATTTGGGTCCTATGCTACACACCAAAGAAAATAGAGGTTTAAAATGGCAGCTACCCCTGTGCTAACTTGGTAAGTATCCACCATTTGATAGACCCACCATTAGTAGTTTACATGGATCACCAAGGATTTGTGTTGATGAGTATGTTTTCTACATCACAAAGTGTGCTTCCAGACTTGGTATTGTGGGTAATTTATTAGGTCGGACTGCAGTGTGATGTTCAGGGACATCTTTGTAGATGAGGTGTTGTTAACACTCTTGTCTTGTTGTCTTCATTGCTGACATAGATCATGTGTGCAAAAATTCAGCATGACTTCCCTTCATGGAAGTATACTCAGAAAGGGTGATTGATGCTGTGTTTAGTTGTGTTTGCTTAGATTATACTGCATAATTTCATGTTTTAGTATTACATGGTGCCTACATTATCAGCCACCATTAGTTGACTTGGATTGCTATAGTAGGAGCATTATTCTGTCCAACACAGCATAATTGTGTGTGGTTTGTCCCTTCATCAGTTATTCTCCTCAGGATGGTCAGGCTATGATGCAATCCTGGCCACTGCACAGATGTATCAGACTACATGATGTCAGAACAGTTGTATTGACAAGCTACATGGTTGTCACACAGGCACTTTAGAGTTATCTACTGCACAGTTGATGTGTCAAATAACACAGAGACATATTAGGTGTGCAAGTGCTATTTATTGATAGGTGCTGTAGTGCAAAATGTACATTGTCCAGTCCGTTCTGGTGCATTCTTACATGGTGATCCTACAGAAGGGGTGTGGATGATGCTCCTGACATGCTGGGGTGATGTAACAGACAGTGCAGAGGGACAGGATTTGCCGATTAGTAGGAGAGAGACATTCACTGGCAATGCTGACAAGTCATACAGTGGTTAGCAGAACAGTCATTGAGTATAGTTGTAGTGAGACTGGCAATTGACAAAACGTAGGACCTTGGTCAAAGTAGGCCATGCTGCAGGGACTAGTGCTTCCGGGTACTCTTCCGTGTGAATGTGATCTGTTCCATGTCTTCTTCTTCTGATGTGTCTGTTGCCTGCTTTGTCCTTGTTGTTGTTGGTTATGAAGGGGCAACACACACCTCAGTGTTAGAAGACGTAGAGTCAGACATCCCGGTGGCTGCTCCCTGTGAAGTTCTTAAGGGCAGTACTGCAGCAAGGAGGGCCTGCTGGTTTTTGAGAATAGCAGCTACATCACGATGGTAGGCAGCTAGGTCAGCCCTGAGGGAGTCATGATTGCATTCGTGCATGCAGTGGAAAGTTTGGGGTGCAAGGTGTTGTGGCAACTCCCTTACTGCAGTGGTGAATTCCTTTATAGTTTCTTGTAGTCCTTGCAGTATGGATGTTAGGGCTTGCATAGCTGCTGCCTGATCTGCAGATGACATCATGCACGAGCGCACCCCCTCAAGGCTGGCTGCCATAGTTTGCATCCCCACCCGCACCTCCTTGGCCAGCTCCCGCTGTACTCCAACTACAGTTCTTTCAAAGCTGGTGCCAGTGTAGTCAGAGTCCTCAGCTGTGTAGGAGCTGGCAGGTCTTGCAATTGGGGTGGTGGGTGGTTCTTCTGTGATGGCTGCTTGTTCTGTGCTCCTCCTTGTGACTGAAGGTGGGGTCTGGAGGGTTTCAAGGACCTTTTGGATGGTCTCCTGGGGAATGTTTATGGGCTCGTCATCCATGTCATCAGGGAAATCAGGGACAGGCATATCGGCAGGAGATCCATGTTCCTCTGCAATGATACAGGGTACAATCAGTGTGTCTGTGTTGTGACAATTTTGCCGTAACATGCAAGCCTTTGGATGAATTTACTTTGTGATCTTGTTTGGTATTGGTATCTGCTGTCCTTCATATGGGCATTGTTATAGGCCTATGGCCCACCTATGTGTCACATGTATGATATAGAGTTATCAGACTTGTCTGCCTAATCGCCTCTAGGTGTTGCTTTGTACCAATTAGGGAATAGCCATCTTTTTGTCCTTCTCGACCCTCCGTGTATATCTATTCTTATGGTGAGACCTTTCACTGGCTATGGGTGTTGTGATTGCCCTGGCAGCACACTTGCCTCTCAGGACCTGCCCCAATCCCTGATTGTTCACATTGACTTAATTGTAATTGACATGTGGCATATCCTATGCATGGCAATGTTACGATGTTATATGGATGTAGACATTGTTAATGTTCCAGCTGATGTTGGGTAATGTGTGTTTAATTGGATTGCCCTGTTTATAGTATCAATGTCCTATTTGGTCCTCTGACTGTGCAGGTGTATTTCAGTGACTAGTTGCATGTGTCTCCTCCTCAATGTTGTTGTCTGAGCAGTATCACATGTGTGATGTTGCCTTGTTAGCCAGGCACGTGAAGGACCCTGACATATGCAGCATGTGTGTGTCCTTAGTGCTGTGTGGCTCCTATTGCAGTTTACTTTGGCTGATGTATGTGACAACTATGGGCATTGATATATGAGTGTACTGGTGCCTTTGTCTTATTTCTGGAGATTGTTGCAGATGTCATCCTCACCCCCTAATTTAGGTATGTATGTTCCATGGGGAGGTTACTGCCATTGGCTACTATAGCTGCACAGAGATCAGAGGTGTTAGTGTCAACTGTTGTTGCACTTACATTGCAGTTGTTGTTTTGGCTACTGGATTACTGATAGGGACCTAGTTGATGTAGGAGATATTTTGGCTGACGAGTGCCAGGGTGTAAGTTTGACGTAGTGGCCTTCCCACCTGTCGAGGCTTTCCCTTAGCTCCATTGTTGTCATGACAGGATGCCCCCATGGGACTGTTGTTGGTGTTGTGTAATGTTGTGCCCCAGCTTCTGTCTGTGAAGGGCATGCCCCCCTGCCGTGCCCCTTTACCCATGCCACTCCATATATATGCTGACTTACATGCAATGTGTAGTGGTATTTCCCCCCTACTTACAGTCCACATTATTGCATTATAATTCCCCATGCGACTTACCCTGCATGTGCGTTGTCTCGTGGTAGTCTGCGCTGTCCTGTCCTTGAATCCCTGTGACGATCTCCTCAGGGATGACGGCAACAACCATCTCCTCCATGTGGTCCAGGACCTCCTGGTGTGCTGGACTCCCCCCTCCAGTCTGCAGTGCTGCCTTCCTGTTCCTGGCCATTTTTTCCTTTGTCCTACGTTTGCAGTCATGCCAGCGTTTCTTACACTCGGTGACTGTTCTGCGTACTTCACCCACACTGTTGATCTTGTCAACAATTTGTTGCCATATGGCCTCTCTCCTGCTGATTGGCAACTTAGAGGTGATGAACAGTTGGTGCTGGTGTTTCATCACCTCTTTAACCAGGATTTCCTGCTCCTCTGCACTGAAGCGACACTTTTTTTTTTATATATATGTCCTGGTTCCTGTATGGATCATCCTGGCTGGTTCCTGGTCTGCTGTCATCTTCCTGGGGTCTGTAGTGGCATCTGGGATCCATTTTGGCTCTCCTCTGCTGAAAGGGCAGTGTTCGCGGGTATTTTTTACGCTATTGCGTCAAAATAAACGGCGCTTTCCGGGTTGCGCTGTCGTAAATCGGCCCACAGTCATTTACGTCGCGTTAACGTAATTTTCCTTTATGACTTGACGCCGCGATGTGCGTCCAAAAAAATGACTCCCACCTGTTGGTTGCGCCGCCGTGCGTCAAAGTATAAATTTGACGCGCGCACGGCGCATCGAAATGGCGTTAGCCGACGGTAAATTTTTTTACGCAAAACTGCGCCGGCACAGCTTTGCGTCAAAAAGTATAAATATGGGCCATAGTACCTTACTTGTGTCGCTAGGCCAAGTGCCTGCAGCAGGAAACAGCCCAAAACACAACATGGCCACAGCACATTTTTCCACTGAAAACTGAACCTTTATTCCAAAGTGGGTAGCTGGAGATTTTGGACCCTAGCTCAGCCAGCACCAAGAAAAACTGAGCCAACCTGTAAATGTTCAAAACTACACACCTGGGGGTATGTAGGGTGGGCTGACTTGCACAACATTCACCACATTTGTTTCCCAAGAATCCCTAAAAATGTCAAACCTTGTCTAAAGTGACATTTTCCTCACATTTCTGTGATGTAAAGTTCTGGAATCTTGGGGGAAGGGCCACAAGCTTCCTTCCACCCGGCATTTCCACAGGTCTTACAATAAAAATGGTATTTCACTTGTGTGGGTAGGCCAGGGGCCTATGGCAGGAAACAACCCAAAAAGCAGCATGGACAAAGCACATTTTTTCACTGAAAACTGAACCTTATTTCCAAAATGGGTAGCTCTAGATTTTGGGCCCTAGCTTAACCGGCACCTTGGGAAACCTAGATAACCGGTTTAATTTTGAAAACTAAGCACCTTGGGACATACTGTGTGGGCTGACTTGCATGGCTTTCACCACATTTGTTTTTCCCATAATCTCCTGCAAACCTCATACTTTGACTTAAAAAAAACAATTTTCCTCACATTTCTTTGATGGAAAGTTTTTGAATCTGTCGGGAGCCACAAACTTCCTTCCACCAGGCATTCCCCAAGGACTCCCGGTAAAAATGGTACCTCACTTCTGTTGGTAGGCCAAGTGCCTGTGGCAGGAAACGGCCCAAAATGCAACATGGACACCGAGCATTTTTCTACAGAAAAGTCAACCTTTTTTACAAAGTGGGTAGCTCGAGCTTTTGGACCCTAGCTCAGCTGGCACCTAGGGAAACCTAGCTAACCTGTACACTATTGAAAACTAGACATCTAGGGGTATGCAGTGTGGACTGACTTGCATGGCTAAAAAACACATTTACCTCACATTTCTGCGATGGAAAGTTCTGCAATCTGCAGGGAGCCATAAACTGTCTTCCACCCGGCATTCCCACAGGACTCCTGATACAAATGGTATCTCACTTGTGTATGTAGGCTAAGTGCCTGTGGCAGGAAATGGCCCAATTGTAACATTCACACAGCACTCTTTTCCACCAAAAACTGAACCTTTTTGTAAACTAGAAACCACAATTTTGTACCCAGAATCCCTTGCAAACCTCAAACTTTGACTAAAAATAAAACATTTCTCACATTTCTCTGATGAATAGTTCTGGAATCTAGGAAGAACCACAAACTTCTTTCAACCCAACATTCCCAAAGGTCTCCAGATAAAAACGGTACCTCACTTCAAAGGGTAGGCCAAGGGCCTGTGGCAGAAAAGGCCAAAACGCAACCTGGACACACTACCAAAATGTTCAAAATGGGTAAGTCCAGATTTTGGACCCTAGCTCAGCTGGCACCCAGGGAAACCTAGCCCACCCATACAATTTTAAAAACTAGACACGTAGGGGTATGCAGGGTGGGCTGACTTGCATGGCTTTTACTACATTTATTTTACCCAGAATCCCTTGCAAACCTTAGACTTGACGGACAAAAAAATGATCTTCCTCACAATTCTGTGATGGAAAGTTCTGGAATCCAGGGAGAGTCACAAACATCCTTCCACCTGGCATTCCCCCAGGTCTCCCGATAAAAATGGTACTTCTCTTGTGTGGTAACGCCAAGTGCCTGAGGCAGGTAACAGCCCAAAATGCAACATGGACACAGCACATTTTCTCACCCATAACTGAACCTTTTTCCAATGTGAGTAGCTCGAGATTTTGAACACTAGCTCATCCGTCAGCTAGGGAAACGTAGCCACCCTGTACATTTTTTAAAACTAGATACCTAGGACATGCAGCGTTGGCTGACTTGCATCCCATTCACCACTATTTTTTACCCATAATCCCTTGAAAATCTCAAACTTTGACTAAAAACACTTTTTTTCTTACATTTCTGTAATGGAAAGTTCTTGACTCTGTGGGGAGCCACAAACTTCCTTGCACCTAGCATTTCTCCAAGTCGCCGAATAAAAATGGTACCTCAATTGTGTGGGTAGGTCAAGGGCCTGCAAAAGGAAATGGTCCAAAACGTATTGTGCCAATAATAATAACTAAGTTGAGTGTACTAATTAGTCCTGGGATTTGGAACTATTTAGGAAAACCTATCAAACCCAGACATTCCTGAAAAGTACACATCAAGGGGTGTCAATGGAGTTATCACTTGTGTGGATTCCCCAAAGGTTTTATACCCATAATACACTGCAAATTTAATAAATTTAATAAAAACCCTACTTTTTCTTGAATTTCTGTGACATAAACTACATGACTACACAGGGATCCACAAACGTCTTACCACCCAGCTACCCCACTGATGTGCCTGGGCCAAGTGCCCATGGCAGGAATGGCTAACACAAGGGTCAATGGTAGTACTTGCTTGAGGGCTACTGTTGACCCTGAGGTGATCCTTTCCTGACACAGGCACTAGGCACAGGCATACGAGTGGGACAGCGTTTTTATCAAGACAAGTGGGGAAACACTGTGTGGTAGGAATGTCATGGATCTCTGCACATTCCTACAGTTCAAGTGACAGAAATGCAAGGACAAATAGAGTTTTTATTTAATGTTCCACATTTGTAGGGTATAATGGGTGAGAAAACTTTGGGGAAGCCACACAGGCCACACTGACGTGGACCCCCTGGGTATTTTGCAAAATGTTTGGGTTTGGTAGGTTTCCCTTTATGGCCGCCAAGACCAGGACCAAAAATGAAGGTGCCCGCCTTATAGAGCCAGGTTGTTTTGTGATAGACAATTTTGATGTCTCCACAGTAAGTTTTGCGCCATTCCTTGTCATGGCCACTTGCCCACCAATGCAAGTGAGGCAACAGTTTTGTATGGAGACTTATGGAAGTGGTAGGTGGTAGGAGATTTGTGGCCTCCTGCATATTTCAGGACTTTCCCTTACTAAAATGCAAGGAAAATTTATTTTTAAGCAAAGTTTGTGATTTGCAGGGGAATATAGGTGAAGAAAATCTGGTGCAAGCCATGCAAGTCATGCACCCTTGGACTCCCCTGGTACTAGTATGTTAAAGTTAATCCACCACTCACACTGGTTGGTTTTAGCAACTCCAGAAATTCTGGTTTCAAAGCTGAATATTGAAGCCAAGCCCTCTAAAGGTGAGCCATAAAGCCTCTTCACGGCACCAACCACTATATGGTCCATTCACACACCATTTATGCACAACACGCAACAGTTTCATACTGCCGGCCATAGGCCCAATTCAAAGATCATTACACTCACATAAACATACCACCACCAGACAAGGGCCCATCACATTTATATGCCACAGGACGGAATAAGTTTAACTACATTTTACTACCTGTCTCCTCCTTCCTGAACATTACCAAATGCACACAAAAGGAACCTTTACTAATGGCTCCCATGACAGTCACATGAAACTCAGGAGGACATGTCTTTCATATGCCTTTAGAGCACTCACAAAATCCAACTCCTTCCAGTTTGTGGATGCCAGCTGGGGATGTCTGAAGATGCCTTGCAATGTCTATTTCTCAAACTAAGCAAGCATATCTACCTTTGAAACTAAGGAAGACACACTGGTGAATTTTTACAATGTTCCCTAAAGAGAATGCCATAAACTTGGAAGAAGGGTAGTTTTTGGCACACAGGGTAGTCTGTGAAAACGTGGCATATGTCCCTTCCACTGTTATATGCAGTGATGTAACTGTAATGTACTTATCATGCAGCAAACTGAACATACGCTAAGTTCGGACACAGGATGAACATGGCAAACAGGTCAAACATTCACCCATACATTTCATAGTAATTCAGTGTGAGCTTGAATCCATAGGTGTAGATGATGCCATGGCATGTGTATCTGTACTACCTTTACTACTTGTCTTCTACCTATGCACTATCCCTGGGGACCACACCTACTGTAAGCTTTCCTCACCCATTCATAACTCTCTGTCTGTATCAGTCCTGACTAATACTGTATAATTGCCAAGTGAACTTATACTAATGCCTTCCATCCCTTCCATCCCTAGCTACCTACCCAGATTTATGCTGGCCCTGCAGCGTTCCAAAACCACGTTAGAATAATTGTTTTTACGCAAATGTGGCATTGGAAGGAGAAAACGCCACACCGTAGTTACAAAGTGGTACAATGTGTGCATTGTGCCCCTTTGTAACCCCTTGCACCACGATATGCCTGCGCCAGGCATAATGTATGCCAGGGGAGGAGGGCGTTCCGGCAGTAGGGGGTCTATGAGATTCCTTTGCGCCATTTTCATCAGCATTTTTTAACTCCTGGTCAGTGCAGGCATTACAAAAAAAAAGAAGCTCCCGTTGATTACAGTGGGCCCCTGGGTGCTTTGCAGGATTAGCGACATAATTTTTTACACTAATCCTGCAAAGTGCCGGACTAACATCAAAACTGTTTAAGCTAGTACCCCTAACTTCTGCCATGGTGTGCCGTAATTTAAATATGGCGCAACCATGGTGGTGTTAGGGGGTAGCTAAGGGGTGCTGTAAAAGTTGCATTGCACTAGGTGCATAAATCTGTCCCTTACTGTGCTAAATCCAACTCCTACCAGTTTGTGGATGCAAGTTGAGGGTGTCTGAGTATGCCTTGCGAGGCCTATTCCTCGAACTGAGCAAGCATATCTACCATTGAAATTAAGGCAGACATGCTGGTGAATACTGCCTAAGATCTCTAAAGCAAAAATCCAAATAAGTATTATGTGGGACTCATTCACCAACACTTCTACTTTTGCTTTGAAAGTGAAGTTACAAATTGAGGTTGAACACTTTCAAAGCAAGTTGAAATATTGGTGAATATGTCCTAGAGGACATTTGTTTGACTTATGACACTTACTCTGGTTCTCGTTGCAATCAGCGTGGTCCTTGTGTAGCATACATAAGTTCCCTAACAAGCACATTAAAATCCAATCATGCCTTTTACATTTTTCCACACAGGGTACTCCGTGACAACATGGCGTATGTTCTGTCTACTAGTATGGGCAGTGTTGGGACTATTATGCATTTAAATGTCGAACAGAACACCTACCACATTCTGACAGCCAATAAAGGTGTTGAGCGGGCCATAAGGAAGTCTATGATTTCCTGAAATAGCTGAACTAAGATTCTCTGGCTGCTTGCCTGATGAAGTTGTGGCCCATGGGCCTTAGGTGTTCATGCACAGCGACTAAAAGGTTCACCCAACGGCAGCTCCACATCAGTCAATTTTCCAAAAGTTTGCTTTAATATGATACAACTTACAGCAAGTAGTAAAACACAGGTCTAGCTGAGATGGGCACCGAGGAAAGTTAACACAACTCTCCTTCCTATTTCTCTGCTTACAGCACATTTTATATTGAAAACATGGTTGACCCTTTTTGGGTGTTTTAAGATTGCGATCTGCAAAGTGTCGCTCACGCAGCCTTGCCACATCCTCCAGAACATGTGAAGTAGAGGCACCTGCTTCTGTAGCAACAGTGAGGCTTTCAATCACAGACAAGTGAAAGTCAAGGAAAGATATAAGCCTTCCTGTGGTTGTCTGACAATAAAGAACATACGCATTGTATGTTGCCATCTGGATCACATGGGTAAACAGTTTCTTGTACCACGTGCAAGTTTACGACTCACATTGTGTGGCTGAAGACTCTGGCTGTTCCTGTCCAACCCACTCATGTACTTATTATAATCAAGTATACAGGTGGGCGTGTGGACTTCGGCCATCTGACCACAAACCGTGATGGGGGAGTGCTCTCATCAAGAATTGTAGTGAGCATGTACACATTATGCCTGTCCGAGAACATGACTGTGAGCAGTTTGTTGAAATGCAATGAAGTACTCTTGGATTTCTGGAGCTTCTTGCAAACAAGCTCCTGTGGGAATTATTTGCGGTGACAATGAACTGTACCACAAGCCACAGTGCCAGCTTTGTACAGCTCACTGAACAGCTCTGCTCCTGTATAGAAATTGTCCATATAAAGGTCATAACCTTTGTGAAGGAGTGGCTGGACAAGCTCTCATAAATCATTTCTGTGACCGCTAGGGTTGGTTGGCAACCTACTTGGTTTAGCGTGGAGTCCTTCCCTCTATACACTCTGAAGCTATACATAGAGCCAGTAGAGCTCTCCCACAGCATGTACAGCTTGATGCCATACAGTAGGAAAGTAGCCTCTTTCTAGCTTGGTTACCCCCACTTTTGGCCTGTTTATTAGTGTGTTTGACTTTGTCTACTGGGATGCTGCTAATCAGGACTCCAGTAGTTATGCCCTCTCCCATAAATTATGGTTGTTGCATATTGTTAACCCAGTATCACCCAAAATTGGCATACTGGTGTCCCCTCATAAGTTCCTAGTATATGGTACTGTCGTACCCAGGGCACTGCGGTTCCAGGGGACCACTATTGGCTGCAGCATAACTTTTGCGACCCAAAGGGAGACCATGCAAAGGCTTCTACACGACTGCCATTGCAGCCTGTGTGAAAAGGTGCATGCACCCTTTCACTGCTATTTACACTGCACCAGGTCACTTATAAGTCACCGCTGTAGTAGGCCCTCCAGCCCTTAGAGCAGGGTGCAGAGTACCTGTGTGTGAGGACACCCCTGCACTAGCAGAGGTGCCCGCATCACCTCCAGGACTATTTTCCCGGACATCGTGAGTGCGGGGACACCATTTTACGTGAGTACTGGACATAGGTCACTACCTATGTCCAGTTATATGATGGTAACTCCGAACATAGGCATGTTTGGTATCAAACATGTTGGAATCCTACCCCAAGGCTTTTGCAAGCAATGATTGAATGATTCCATGCACTCTGGGGGCTCCTTAGAGGACCCCCAGTATTGCCATTACAGCCTTCTGAGGTTTTCCAGGCAGCCCAGCTGCTGCCACCTTTCAGACAGGGTTCTGCCCTCCTGTTGTTTGAGCAGCTGAAGCCCAGGAAGGCAGAACAAAGGATTTCCTTTGGGAGAGGGGTGTTACAGAGCCCTCCCCTGATAGGTGCTTACCTGTTTAGGTGACAGCTATTTAGGGTCTCTCCTTTGGGTAGTTATTCAGATTCAGATTCCAAAAGCTCTACAAACTTCAACAAAGAAGAAAAGACAACTTTTGCAACATTGTATCTTCAGCTCTTGCCAGCAACTGCAACTGTTACCCGGTCGTGCATCCTCAGAGGACAGCCTGTCTTCAGCCTGCACCAGAAGAATGAAGGAATCTCCCTTTGAGTGAAGGAGTCACTCCCCTGCTTCAGCAGGTACCTTTATGCATTGAGGAACGGCGGTGTGGGTCCCCTCTCCTGAAAAGTTGAATGAATCCTATATCACAGGTGGTGGACTGAAGTGGTTCTGACAGTCTCGACGTCCTACTGTCCAACTTTAGCGGAGGTAGGAGCTTGCCTTCACACTCAAGACAGTACCCCGTGCACTGCCTGTTTTGCAGTTTCCAAGGCTTGTTGGCATCCTTCCGCTAAGTTCTTCATGCACCGTGCAGCTCCATCCCCAGAGCTCTATCCCGTGATGCACAGTTTCCTGAATGGTTCTCCTGCGACCTTGGATCCTTTGTTGTAGTGCTGCGTGGGCCTCCTTTTGCCCCTTCTTTGTCACCGTGCTGTGGGACTCCTTTGTGTGCTGCCTGGTCTTCCATGGGCTCTCTGAGTTGCTGAGAGCCCCCTCTGACACTCCCTCCTGCGTAGAGTCCACCAGGTCCCTCCTTTTCCCAGGCAGCACCATTTTCCTCTAACTGTGACCTTGGCATGTGCCAAAGTGTGTTGGTGGAATCCAGCGACGCAAACCATACTGCAATCTTCCATCCGGCGTGGGACGTCATCTGCACCAACCAGGAACCCGCATCCGTCTTCTTGGGTGCAGTACTGACATTTGCGCTTCACCGGTGGTTCTTTTGAACCTTCATCCAAGTTAGCAGGAGCTCCTGTTCCCCCAATACTCTTCTGTGCTCCTTGGACTTGGTCCCCTTCTTCCACAGATCTTCAGGCCCAGGAATCCACTGTTGGTTTCTTGCAGTCTCTTCTGGTTCTCGCATTATATTCTTTCTTGTGTTCCTGTGTGTTCTAGGAACGTTACTTTGATGTACTCCTGCTTTCCTGTGCTCTGGGGTGGGTTCTATTACTTACCTTTGGTGTTTTCTAATACTGCCAGCATCTCCTTATACACTACACTTGCCTAGGTGGGAAACTGACATTCGCATTTGCATTCCACTTTCTTAGTATATGGTTTGTGTTCTCCCTAGGCCCATTTCTTTACATTTCACTAATAAGGGATAACTGGCCTCCATGCTCCCTCTAAAATTGTTTGGCACACAAATGTGTTTACTGACAATTTGCTGAAGGAAGTCAACATCAAAAAAGTTTGACATAGTCAATTGGCAAAAAGTTGGCCGTATCAAATTTTTATCCAGTGTCACCAGCGAATGTTGGAATTTGGGGCTGAACTAAGTTGGGGGGCTGCCAAGAGAGCACTCTGGTTTTGGCTAACCAGCTGTTGTCCCACAGCACAGACTGTGCTTGCAAAGGGACAGCAAGACTGTCCTCATCGTCTCTCTCAGAATCACTGAAAGAGGAGTCATCGGCTAGGACTCAGCTAACGACTGAGAAATCACTCCCAGATTCTACTCCAGTGTCCTCTCCCTCAGATGCTGTTGTATTAGTTTACAGCCAGAGATGCTTCAGAATTTCTGACACATCTTTGAAAATGTGCTTCATGGAGCTCTGTATTGTAAACACCGTGCATCAGTGGCATCGTTAGGGAGTCGTAGGGCCATGTAAAAAATCTGATGCATCAAAGCCAATGCATCGGATTCTTGTAAATGAGGCCCTCAGTACGTGGAATAGGCATCGGAGTCATATTTGGATGCTCACACCTTTCATACAAAAACTGGAAGGTGCTGGATTTACCACAGTGAGTGCACTAAAAAGCATGTACAACATGTCTTCCTGAGCCTCATGTTGCCGCCATGGGAACCATGAGGAAAGGTTCACTAGACATGTCTTTGGTAATTTTCAAAAAGAATGAGGCGGTTCCTTGATGGGTGGTATAATGCAGTCATTAATTCAGTCCTGTGGCATATGAATGTGATTGGTCCTTGCATGGCGGCAGAATGTTGATCTGTGTGCACTAATCCACTGGATTGGGCCGGCAAAAAGCGCCATGAAAGTCTTGTGTGTGGTGCGTGAAAAGCATGTGAATGGACCATAAAGTGGATGGTGTCTTGACATGGCTTTAAGGCTCACATTCAGAAGTCCTGGTTTCAATATTCAGATACCTTCATATGTATGTGTGCTTTGAAGCCATCATTTTTGGAGGTGCTAAAACCAACCAGTGCAATTGAAGGGTTAACTTAAAAAAATTAGCACCAGGTTTATATCTGTGGCGGTGAGATGGCTCTCACTAAGAAATCCTTTATTTACTCATTATGGATTGCTGTGGAATTGGGGCCCGATCTCAGATGGCACTTAGGCAAACCTACACACTGTTGAAAACTAGACAACTAGGGGAGTCCAGGTGTGCATGACTGCGTGACTCTTACCAAGTAATATAAAGCAGAAGATCTTGCAAAAGTCAAACTTTGGCAAGGAAAGACATGAAATCTGCTTGAGGCCACAGGTTTCCTCCCACCCTGACTTTCCACATGTCTCCTGCGCTATGAACAGTATCCACTTTGTGTAGATGGTCAAGGAGAAAAGGACACAAAAGGCCTAAATTGCTATGTTGGGAGATAAGCAATAGGGATAGGTGTGGTATATAGGGCCGTACCTATACAAACCTACAAATTACAGACATTTTTTAAAACTAGACAACCAAGGGTGTCCTAGGTGGTGTGCCTTGCGTAGATGCTTACCCACAATGCACAAAACTCAAACTCTGACTGCAATCAAACATTTACCTTGCATATCAGTGATAGTAAGTTCTGGAATGAGCAGGACTCCATACAATTGCTACCAATCTGCATTACCCCACGTTTGCTGATAAAAATGCTGCCCAAACTGTGCGAAAGGGGAGCGACCTCTGACTTACCCTTGGCCAGGAGCTCACTCCGCCATGATCGCAGCACCACTTTGCTGCCTCCGTGTCCCTGACCCCCACCCACGCTGCTGTTAGCGGGTTCGAGGCCCTCCTCCACCCACAGGCACCCACCTGCGCCTCATCCCTGGTGTCTAGTGGGCTCCAGGTAAGCTTCGCTAGATTTCTGCATTGCTTATTTTTGCTTTTTCGTGCTCTGTTTGCGCCGTGTCCACCTGTTTCGCTCCGCTCTTTGTGTTTGTTTTTTGCCCCTTGTACTGATTAGTGCTATTTCCTCTGTTTTTTGTCCCGTACTTTGCCCCTTGTTTATTTGTGCCTTATTCCTCTGTTTCTGTCCAAGTCTCTGTGCCTGTACTCTGCCCCTTGCTTCTTTGTGCCTTTTTCCTCAGTTTCTGTTCCACTCTCTGTGCATGTACTTTTGCCCCTTGCTTAATTGAGCCTTTTTCCTATGTTTCTGTTCCATTCTCTGTGCGTGTACTTTGCCCCTTGCTAACTTGTGCCTTTTTCCTCCATTTCTGTTCCACACTCTGTGCGTGTACTTTGCCCCTTGCTTAATTGTGCCTTTTTCCTCCATTTCTGTTCCACTCTCTGTGCGTGTAATTTGCCCCCTGTTTATTTGTGCCATTTCCACAGTTTTTCCACTCTCTGTGCCCGTATCTTGCCCCTTGTACCCTCTCCCGCTCTGGCTCCCTCTGAGCCGGTCACCGCTCCCCTGCTGCTACGTCCCTGCGGCCCCGCCCCCCTCACACCCCTATTCGCCTCTCCCTCCAGCCTCCCAGCTTCTCCTCCCTCCCTCCTCCCTTCTTAATGGTGGTCGATGCACCCCCGAGGAAAGCATGTCTGCGCCCGTCTGCGCCTGGACCGCGCCCAGCGCCACCCGGTCCTCAGAACCACCGCACCCCAAGATGCCGCTATACGACCAGTGCCCTCAACCCTGGCCACAACACTGACTGCTTCCAATCCTACCCAAGGAACACCTTTGGTCCCTTCTCCTCCCACACCTGCAAATTCACCTGCGACAAAACAACAAAAACCCCCAGAGCCGGATCCAACCACCTCCACTGCATACTCCTCAACACCCGCTCCGCTCGCAAGCACACCATCGCACTCTGGGACCTGCTCGACACCACCGCCCCAGATATAGCCTTCCTGACCGAAACCTGGTGGAACGAGTCCTCGGCACCCAACATCGCCATAGCCATCCCGGGAGCTACAAGATCACCCGAAGAGACCGCACCAACGGCATTGGAGGAGGAATAGCCATCGCCCACAAATCTACCCTCAAAGTCTCCACCTACATGGACAACACCATCAAGATCGCTGAGCACCTGCACTTCCAGATCCACTCCGACCCCAAGACCACCCTCAGAGGAACGCTCATATACAGACCCCCGGGCCCACAAGCACCCTTCAACGACACCATCGCCGAACTCGCCAGCACCCACGCATTCCCCTCCATGGACTACAACCTCCTCGGAGACCTCAACTACCACCTAGAGAACAACAATGACCTCAACTCTACCACGCTGATAGCCAACCTCGCCAACCCCGGACTCCGACAACTCATCACCACACCCACCTACATCGCAGGACACACGCTTGATCCCATCTTCACCACAAGCACCCACATCACCTTCAATCACACCACCGAACTCTACTGGATGACCACCACTGCATCCACTTCACCTTCAAGAAACAAACCAAGCACCACGCCCCCAACAACCACCTCGCCGCTGTTGGAGCAAAGTCACCAAAGAGCAACTAACCAACACCCTCAACCAGAACCCACCCGTCGACCCCACCGACCCAGACACCGCCGCCCTCAACCTCAAACAGTGGATCACCAACTGTGCCAACTCCCTAGCACCTCTCAAGAACCCACCCAACAACCAAGCCTGCAAAAAAAACACCTGGTTCACTGAAGAGCTCCAAGTCTCCAAACGCGACTGCCGAACATTAAAAAAGAAATGGCTCCACGAGCGCACCACACAGCCCTCAAGGACGCCTCCCGCAGACACCACCAACTCATCAGAGTAACCAAGAGATCCTCCTTCAAAGACCGCCTGGATAACAACGTACATGACAGCAAAGAGCTCTTCAACATCGTAAAAGAACTCTCCAATCCCAGCACCAACGTCAACGACATCCCACCATCCCAAGAACTCTCTATCCACCTACTTGCTCCAGAAAATCTCCGACATCCACAACAGCTTTTCTACCACAACCACGCCAGACCCGACCCCCGCAAGCCCCACCCACACCAACCTCCTGGACAAACGTCAATGACACAGAGACACTCAAGATCATGAACTCCATCCACTCCTGATCACTGTTGGACCCATGCCCACACCACGTGTACAACAAAGCCGGTCATCAATATCTCCTTCGAAACAGCAACTTTCCCGGAAAGCTGGAAGCATGCCGAAATCCACACCCTCCTGAAGAAGCCCAAAGCTGACACTCGAGATCTCAAGAACTTCCGTCCCATCTCCCTGCTCCCCATCCCGGCAAAGGTCATCAGAAAAATCGCCAACACGCAACTGACTCACCACCTCGAAGACAACAATATCCTGGACCCCTTCCAGTCAGGGTTCAGATGGAACCACAGCACCGAGACCGCCCTTCTAGCCGCCACAGACGATATCAGACGCCAACAGAACAACAGAGAAACATCAGCCCTCATCCTCCTGGACTTATCTGCCGCATTCCACACAGTCTGCCACCGCACCCTGATAGCCTGCCTCTTCAAAGCCGGAATACAAGACAAAACCCTCGACTAGATCGCTTCCTTCCTCCATGGCTGAACCCAAAGTGTACGCCTCCCACTCTTCCGATCCAAAGCCACCGACATCATCTGCGGCGTTCCCCAGGGTTCCTCCCTCAGCCCTACATTGTTCAGTATCTACATGGCCCCCCTCGCACAAACGGCCTGCCAATACGACCTCAACATCATCTCCTACGCCGATGACACACAGCTCATCCTCTCCCTCACCAAAGACCCACACACCGCCAAAAGCAACCTCCACGAGGGCATGAAGGCCATCGCCGAATGGATGAGGAACAGCTGGCTGAACTCGGACAAGATTGAGGTCCTCATCCTCGGACCCACCCCCTCAGTCTGGTACAACTCATGGTGGCCAACCACACTGGGAACCCCTCCAACTTCCACCAACCATGCCTGAAATCTAGGATTCATCCTCGACTCCTCCCTCACCATGTCCAAATAGGTCAACGGAGTCTCCTCCTCCTGCTACAACACCCTCTGCATGCCCTGCAGGATCTACAAGTGGATCCCGACTGAAACAAGAAGAACCGTGACTCAAGCCCTCGTCAGCAGCAAGCTAGACTACGGCAACGCACTCTACACAGGCATCCCTGCCAAACACCTAGGACGCCTCCAGCGCATCCAAAATACCTCCGCCCGACTGATCCTCAACGTACCCTGCCACAACCACATCTCCCACCACCTGAGAGACCTTCACTGGCTCCCCGTAGACAAGAAGATCACTTTTAAACTACTCACCCACGCACACAAACCGCTCCCTGGTCGCCGTCCCCCACATCCAGCGAAAGACCTCCGGCAGCAGATCCTTCTCCTACCTCGCCGCCAAGACCTGGTACTCCCTCCCGACCGACCTACGCCGGACCCAAGACCTTCTTGCATTCAGAAGACTCCTCAAAACCTGGCTCTTCGATCAGTAACAGCACCCCCTCCCACCTTCCTCCAGCGCCTTGAAACCCTCACCAATACGTAGTGCGCTTTATAAATTTAATGAGTGATTGATTGAAATTGTGTGGCTGGGCCTAGTGCCCACTACAGGAACGGCTTGCCAGGGGATTATCAATCACCTTGGTTTGATCCGTTTCTGTCATGTGAACCTGGTCTACCCACAGAATTGAGGCACCATTGTTTTAGGGACAAATGGGTAAATGCTGGGTGGATGGAAGTTTGTGCCTCACCATAGATTTCAGAACTTTTCATAACAGAAGTGTGTGGAAAATGTGTTTTCTTAGTCAAAGTTTGAAGTTGCAAGGAATTCTGTGTAGAAAAAAAATAACATGGTGAAAGCCACACAAGTCAGATCTCCCTGGATCCCCCTAGGTGTCTCATTTTCAAAAATGTATAGCTTGGCTATATTTCCCTAGTAGCCTGCTGACCTAGGGTCCAAAATCTATAGCTACTCACATTGGCAAAAAGGTTTGGTTTTCAGTTGAAAAATGTGCTGCATGCATGTTGCATTTTAGGCAGTTTCCTGTCTCAGGCACTAGGCCTACCCACACAAGTGAGGTACCATTTTTACTGGGAGACTTAGGGAAATGCCAGGTGAGAGGAAGAGTGTGGCATAGATTCCAGAACATTCTATCACAGAAATGTGAGGAAAATGTGTTGTTTTAGTCAAAGTTTGAGGATTGCAAAGGATTCTGGGTAGAAAAAACAACTGTGGTGATAGCCACATAAGTCAGCCCATCCTGGATATGCTTAGGTGTCTAGATTTCCAAAATATACTGGTTCCCAAGGTTTGCCTCAGTGCTGGCTGAGCTAGGGTCCAAAATCTAGAGCTACTCAAATTGGAGAAGAAGGGTCAGTTTTTGGAGGGAAAAAGCGATGCAAGCATGTTGATTTTTTTATTTTTGGGCTGTTTCTTCTTGCAGGCACTAGGGATACCCACACAAATTAAGTACTATTTTTATCGAGAGACTTAGGGGATTCTGGGTAGATGGAATTTTGTGGCTCCCCGCAGATTCCAGAACTTCTCCATCAGAGAAATGTGAGAAAAATGTGTTTTGCAAAGGACTCTAGGTAAAGAAAAACATGGTGATAGCCATGCAAATCAGCCCACCCTGTATACCCATAGGTGTAGATTTTTTTTCCAAAATGTACAGGTTGTCTAGGTTTCCCTAGATCTAGTGTCCAAAATCAAGAGCTACCCACAGTGGAAAAAAGGGTTGCTTTTTGGTGGAAAAATGTGATGCTTCCATGTTGAGTTTTTCGGTCATTTCCTGTTTCAGGGTTGCAAGAAATTCTGAGTAAAACACTGTGGGGCATATTTATACTCCGTTTGCGCCGAATGTGCGTAAAAAATTTTTACGCACATTCAGTGCAAACGTTGCCCCATATTTAAACACTGACGCCCGAGCCGGCGCAAAGGTAAATTCCGCAATGTGCGTCAGTTTCTGGAAGCGGCACCCCGCCCTGCGTTAATGACATGCAGGGTAGGCATTCCCGTCCAAAAACCGACGCACACAGCCGTGCGTCGTATTTATGCTTCTGGGCAAAAATGACTCCCGGCAGGTAGGCGGAGCTAAAAAATGACGCAAAGCACGAATAGTGTCAAAATTTAACGCCTGGGTCAGGGCAGGCGTTAAAATGGGGCAAACACACCTGTATTTAATCAGAACACACAGAACAAACAGCAGAGCAGCAGAGCAGCAGAGCAGCAACAGGGAGACATGGAGGTGATTTTGATTCAGCGTGCACGTAGACGCAGAGCCCTGCAGCAACAACAGCAGCTACAACAACAACAGCAGGGACCCCAAAGGCAGCGCAGAAGGCAGGAGAGGATATTCCGCCCAAGAACAACCCTGCATGTCCTCAGGGAACGGGACATCATCCAGAGGTACCGGTTGAACTGGCAGGCCATTCAGCAGCTGCTGAGAAATATTGAACAGCAGTTGGCCCCCACTTTAGTGACTCCCCGCACTATCCCAACAGAAACAAAGCTGCTTGCCGTACTTCACCTGCTGGCAAGTGGCTCGTTTCAGACAACTGGTGCCCTGGTTGGTGGAATATCCCAACCATCATTCTCTGCATTCCTGCCAAAAGTACTGGATGCCATCATTCGACTGACACCCCTCCACATCTTCTTCCCTAACACACTGCAGAAGCAGCAGGAAACTAAACAGCGGTTCTTCGCCATCAGTGGCTTCCAGCACGTCCTTGGTGCAATCAACTGCACACATGTACGCCTTGTGCCACCTGCTGCGACTGAACACCTCTACCGCAACAGGAAGCACACACATTCGATCAACGTGCAGGCCATAGTCGATCACCAAGGATTGTTCAGCAACATTGTGGCTAAATATCCTGGGAGTGTACATGACGCATTCATCTTCCGTCACTCTACCATCAACCAACACTTCCAGGATGGACGGTATGGCAATGGACTACTTGTTGGTAAGGACAAAAATTCTACTTATATACACACTGCACAGCAAACCTCTAGGACAAACAACACATACACCACAATAGCAACACCTAGACAGGAACACACTGAGGTACTCACATCACTAGCCATGTTTCAGAAGTCACCATTGAACCGGTCACACATTTGATTTTACTCCACAGCTTAATGGGAAGACATTAATGAGTGTGGTTGCCTAAATGTCACCTTGCAAATTGGAAGTCTCACAATAACCTGTACACTAATACATTGCATAAGTTTTAAGGGATGGGATGGCCTGGGTACTTTCACGTGAACGTGTTAACTATACTTTCATGTTTCAACTCTGCATGGAACTATCATCTCACCCCCAGTGAAGACACACGGACACCTGTATGACAAGTCACAATGCTAGGGAGGGCACACTGTATTGAAAAAACAAATACATACTGCTGGCAAACGGTTAGCCAACAAACACTTGCTCAGCCAAGGAAAAATAATCAATGCAAAAGTTTTCACCAACAACTATAGGTTGTCACATTAGTACACAAAAGAGTCACAGACAACACAAGACAACTACTGCCATCAAAGATCTGTACAACAGTGCCTCCTACATCTAATTTATCCCATTCTGTGTTTTTCTTTCAGCTGATCAGGGGTATGGCATCCAGCCTTGGCTAATGACACCAGTTGGGAACCCAAATACTGCTGCAGAGCGGGCATACAATGACGCCCACAAGAGGACACGCAGCATTGTGGAGCGGACCTTTGGGATCCTAAAGTCAAGGTTCCGCTGCCTTGACATAACTGGCGGTAGCCTACTCTATTCCCCAGAGATGGTCTGTAAGATCATACTCACTTGTGCCATATTGTACAATATTTGTGTAAAAAGGAACATTCCCCTCCTTGAACCGGACCCAGACATGCCTGAGGATGATGAAGAGGAGGATGCTGCCCTGCAACAGGAGGGGGAACAACCTAACACGGCAGCAGGAGTACGTAGGCGCCAACAGCTTGTCAATAACAATTTTTCATAATTTCTTATAACAACTCATATTGCACAATTGTAAATAAACACAGATAACAAACACCACATCATGCTTTGGCCTATTCATTTCTGACCACCTTTAGTTTGAAATTGCTGAAGAAGAATGTCGTCTCATTGAGCAAGAATGCATACCAATCATCACACCAAAAATAAACATCACAAATGTATGCACAGAGGGTAGGATGTGACATGATACATTACTATACACAGAGGCCAACAGGAGTACAAATGTGGCAATTACACATGCCTGATCCAGACACCTGAGACAGTCACTCACCCAGCCCAAAAATGTAGATCATTTGAAAGTCTCATCACACGTGTTCAGAGACATGGTGGGACTATCCATGTGTACGTGACCATGTCATCAATAGCTTCTCTCAAGTGTGTGATATGAGCAATACCCAATTGGAACAACATTAGCTGCCACTAACTCATGAGGAGACCTTGAAGTTACAGTGACAACATACACCCAGACAGGTGATAGTGGATCCACATTCCCACACACATGTACACATATGTCATCCAATCAACCAAATATTTGAAAGCAGCCCATCACAGTAGTGTCCCAGTTTGAACCTAGCAGGAAGAATGCAACATGCCACTAAACCAGGTAATGCCGAAAGGGCCACAGACATCAACTAAATATTTGTCATCAGCACATGAGGAACGGTGAGATTTTGCAAACATAGTCATTGGAAAATGGTATGCCAGATTGCTCCAACTCATCAATAGTGCAAACGTCAAGCAGGCTAATGAGATGAATGAATGGTTAACAGTGATTCATACCATATGGCCTTACATTAGCCTGCTGCTGCAGGTTTTGCATAACAGAACAAATAAAAGCCATGGATACATTAGCTAATCTGGATGGGCAAATCCTAGGGTGCTGGGGGCCTAAGTCCACCTCTACCGCCCCACAAATATACAAGAGTCTTGTGCTTGTCAACTAAACACATGCATAAGGCACATGTGTGTGCTACATGTCAAAAGTAAAACAAAAATCAGAAACACAAATTCATAATGGGACATGGTTAGCCCCATAAAAACTGTAAGTGACTATTGCACTCCCTGTTCGGACTATAGATAAAAGCATCACCATCATAATTGTGGACACATTTTGGAGAAGGAATACATCATGGTATCCCATCCATCATTCCAAAATAGCCATCAGCAATTACCCAAAATATGTGGACAAATATGGTTAATACATTATTTAACGTATCATAAATATTACAGTGTGAATGCCTTCTATACATACAACAACGGACATGTGTCATAGCTAACCACAAATGTGTATCACATAGCACCGTTTGGCCATGACAAATCACCTTCCCCAAGTTTAAAAAATGAAGACATAATTTAAAAATTGCTCAAATATCTACGCATACAGCATGGGCAACATAATTTTTTCACGTACAGGATTGCACAGAATGCAGAGTCAAATATAATTTTTGATAAATGTTTCTCATATTTAGCTATGTAATTAAAATTTTCATATCATATTTTTTGACTCTGCATTATGTGCACTCCTGTACGTGGAAAAAATATGACACCCATGATGTATGCGTGGAAAATATGACGCAACATGGACAATATGTTTGACATCTCATGTACCTTATTAAATTATAAATTTTCATATCATATTTTTTGACTCTGCATTATGTGCACTCCTGTACGTGGAAAAAATATGACGCCCATGATGTATGCGTGGAAAATATGACGCAACATGGACAATATGTTGGACATCTCATGTACCTTATTAAATTATTAATTTTCATATCATATTTGTTGACTCTGCATTATGTGCACTCCTGTACGTGGAAAAAATATGACGCCCATGATGTATGCGTGGAAAATATGACGCAACATGGACAATATGTTGGACATCTCATGTACCTTAATAAATTATTAATTTTCATATCATATTTTTTGACTCTGCATTATGTGCACTCCTGTACGTGGAAAAAATTTGACGCCCATGATGTATGCGTGGAAAATATGACGCAACATGGACAATATGTTGTACCTTATTAAATTATTAATTTTCATATCATATTTTTTGACTCGGCATTATGTGCACTCCTGTACGTGGAAAAAATATGACGCCCATGATGTATGCGTGGAAAATATGACGCAACATGGACAATATGTTGGACATCTCATGTACCTTATTAAATTATTAATTTTCATATCATATTTTTTGACTCGGCATTATGTGCACTCCTGTACGTGGAAAAAATATGACGCCCATGATGTATGCGTGGAAAATATGACACAACATGGACAATATGTTGGACATCTCATGTACCTTATTAAATTATTAATTTTCATATCATATTTTTTGACTCGGCGTCATGTGCAATGTTATGCGTCATAAAAAAATGACGCACATTGTGTATGCGTGAAAATATGACGCATAACGGGAAAATAAAAACGGCGGCCATTTTATGCAGGAAGTGATGTAATAGGATATCCTGTTTACTAAATCTGTACTGGGAGTTAACTTTCACTTTCACTTTGCAGTCTCCGATTTATCTAGACTGTGTGGTTGTGTGAAAGGTGTTGTCCTGTGTTTAACTGCTTTTGTGTCCTGTGTACCTTGTATTTTGTCTTTTTGTGATCCTAGTCTTGTTGCATAATATTGTCTCAGTCTGTTTAGTCTAGTTTTGTCTAATCCTGTTTTTGTTTGTATTGTCTGTGGGAGTCTGTTCTGGGTAGCATAATTTTGGGGTTAGTTGGGCTATTTTTCTCATTTTTCTATTTCCTTCACAACTCTACCTTTCCCCATTTCCCACTTTTACTTTATTATTTCATTTGTCTAATTTTTTCAGTAAATATGTCAGGTAGGCCTCGCCTTTCCAGGATGGGTGAGGATGAATTGGGGGGATTCATTTGGCTAGTTTGCCATTTCCTCCCACTGATACTGGAGGCTGGGGGCCGTGTGATACAGGGGTATCACACGGAGGCACGGAAAGTCCGGTGGGAGAAGGTGCGCCATCACCTGGTCCGGGTGTATGGGAGCATGCGGAATGTCCATCAATTAAAGCACCGCTGGGCAGATCTGATATCCAGGGAACAGGACCTGCTGGACCACCTTGGACTCAGGATTGGTGGCCATGTTGGTGAGTACAAATCAATTACATGGGAATAATAGAAATCTGTGTGGGGACATGTGATGATAGTACCCAATCTGCTAGATAAGTAGCTGACTGTGTGTAATGCTAGGGAAAGCTAGGCCGATGTTTATACATTTCTATCCCCGATTTAGCGCCACATTTTCACGCAAAAACGGCGCCATCTTACAAAATATATTTGTATTTTGCTAGCTTGCCCCGTCTCTGCGTCAAAAAATTATGCAAATGCTGCGCTACAAAAGTATAAATATGTGCCCTAATGTGTATTTGTTGCACAATGTGTAGTAAGACCAATGCTAGCAGTCAGATGGCTCATGTTTTCAACACATACCAGATGCCAGTAGCTGTATGTAATGTAGTGTTGCATTTGTGTCAGACAAGCGACACGTTAATGCCTCTATTTGTACTCTACAGGTCATATTGGCCAGTGAGTAAGTCATGTAGAAACAACATACCTACATATGTTGACGCCATAGCTAGACAGAAAATTTGTAACCCATGATGATGCTATAAATGTGTGTTGCCTTCACGTCACATGAAGTTAGATATGTTGGCCACACATATGTCACATGTGTGTCTGGTTGCTGTGTGTTCAACATGTCCACCTAGCCTGTTTGATTGTGAGGGGTCATGCAGTCCTCAAGTAACCAGCTTTTGGATGTCTCTCTGGGATGCACATGCTGCGATGTATGGAAGACATTATTGTTGGGGCATACTAATGGAGGGGTATCTTTGACAACACCTGACTGTCCTGGCCACTGCATGTGTGTAGTAGGGTGTGTAACTGTAGCAGGAGACTCATCCAATGTTAATGTTGAATACAAATTCATCCATGCAGTATGAGCATGTGGGAAAGTGTATCATTACCATGTCATATTCACACAGTGTCATTGTAACTGCAATTATTTGTCACTGCACCCAGTCTGAGTATATTCTTCCTTTCATGCTTTACAGGTGGACCAGCCCCGTACACCGTGGGAGAGGTGGCACATTTTGAGGACCCAGATACCTACAGTGAGTGTGGCCTGAGTGCTATTTTTATTGTTTGCTAGTGATGCAGGACTACTGTGTGTTCAACAGAATTCATGATTTGATGCGCTGGCCGTTCATTGGCATTGTTGCTTTAGTGGGATATCAAATAGCACTTCTGTTTCCGTAAACCAATACCTAGCCATCTTTCAGATTTAGGGGCTGTAGGTCATTCCAGTTGGGCTGCAATGGGGAATGGGATGAGTCATTTGGAATACACTGGTCAATGTAAGACTTGGTCGGGGACTTGGCATGAACTGAGTCTGCATATCAGACTGACATTCTCCCATATAGCTTTGGCAAATGGCTTTGATGGAAAGTGCATCTTCCTAGTTGAGGATGGACTGTGTACACTGTAGGTTGGATCTTCCGGGGGCATGTACTGCCACAAGGTGAACTAGAAGTGTGTGTGACTTGAGTGCAATGGCCTAGGTGTTCTGTCGACTCATGATAATGGGTGTTCTTGCTCCTCTGTGTGTGTTGTAAAACATGCCTCACTGATAGTATGTGATGTTGGCCTAAGTCATGGCATTTTGACATGTGTGGACGTTGGATGTGACAATGTTTGGCAAACTCCAACGTGTTGCTAGCCCTTCATAGGTGTTGTGTGTGAAGGCACATACTTGTTGAACTATCTATACACTCCTGGGTGTGCATTGAACATGGGATTGTTGGTTGTTATTTCCACACCACCCTCAAAGACTGCCATGTTAATGTGAAACAGGGTACCTAGGACTGTAGCAACCAGTATGTTACACGTACTTGCGACCTTTTGCGACTGGATTTAGAACCTAGGGCCAGATGTAGCAAAATGTTTACAAGTTGCAAATGTCATAAATTGCTCTTTGTGATTTGCAAACGTCTGTTTGCTATTCAGAAATGTATTTTGTGATTCTTAACATACTTGCAAAATGCTTTTCCAAATCGCAAATAGGAAGGTGTTTTCCCCTCCTATTTGTGACTCGCAGTGGTATGCAATTCCATTTGCAACCGAGTACGTGGTCGCAAAGGGAGTCACAGTTATCATCCACTTCAAGTGGATGGTAACCCACTTGCTAACTGGAAGGGGTCCCCATAGGAACTCTTCCCCTTTGTGAGTCGACCTAAATCATCATGTACAAAACAGCCAGTGGTCCAAGGGACCACTAACTGCCCTGAAATAATCCAAGATTGAAGATTTTGTATTTTTTTCAAAGTGCAGCTCGTTTTCCTTTCAGGTAAACGGGCTACACTTGGGAAAAAATAACCTGCTTTATTTAAAAGCAGTCACGGCCATGGAGGTCTGCTGTTCCCAGCAGGCCTCCATCCCCGTGAGTGCCCATAGTCGCTAAGGGGGCGCAACTTGGAACCCACCTCATTGATGTAAATGAGGTGGGTCTTAGCGACCCCATAGCGACTCGCAGACGGTGTCGGAGACACCGTTCCGCATTGCAAATTGCTAGTCACAATTTTCCAGCTTCCTACATCTGGCCCCTAGTGTACACATTCGGTTATGGCCCATGGGTTCAATATTAGCACACAACTAATTACAAATGGCATTGAGTGAGGATTGTGATAGTTATCACATAGAGTGACATATCTAGTGAAGTCAGTATGCGGAAGAGGTGCAGCCATAACGTCAGATGCCTTAGGTATAATTTGGATGAGTAGTTTAGGGTGATGTCATCCATCACGTAGAGACATGGATATGTTAGGTGTGAGATGGCCTTATGTATGCATGCTTCACATGTACTTCCTCTGAGCCTTTCAGTGAACTATGTTGTGACAATTGCTGCAACCAATACATTTCTAGTAATGTACAAATAACCCATTGTGCTATTCCACCCAATGCAATTCCAAAGGTAAATATTTGCCTTTTCTCTTCACAGCTGCAAACATGAGTGCCGCAGATCGCAACCATTTTGAGAGGCGTGCCATGAGATACAGGCATATCCTGCAAGTGCAGTGTGGGTACCGGAGGATGGCCCGCAAATATCATTCGGATCGGGCCTCCGGGGCGTGGTGGGCCACACACCAGGCTCCCCCTACATTGCCACCAACAGCCACCAACACCACATCCACCAGGTCTCCCCAAGTGGCCCCAGCAACTTCGGGAACAATAGACCCTGGCTCTTCCTCCAGACCTGGACCCAGCCGTGTTGGGATACCAGGACAGTCCAGTGGGCAACCAACTCCAGCCACAACCTCAACCTCCGCCGGCACACAAACAACCTCAGACCCTCCTGTTGACCCAGCTGCCTTCCTGGCATTAACAAAAAAAATGGACAAGCTCGTCAAGAAGGTGGACAACCTGAGGGAGGATATGGGCTATATTAAAAAGCGGGTCCGCTCCATCAGGCGGACACTACGGAGGGCGAACCTGTAGGACTTTTGCCCTGTAGAACTTTTACCCCTCCCCTCTCTCCTCTTTCCTATTTTCTGCTGTTAGTTGGGTTTTGGGGATTAGTATTAGGTAAGTATAGGTATTTAGCTTAGTTAGTGTTAGGGAAGAGGGTGGGGGGTCCTTATTCTTTCTATCTTTATTTTTTGTGTGGGTGGGTGGGTGGGGGTCAATGTTGGGATTCCTGTTAAAAATAAAAATACAAAAAATACAAAAAAATAAAAAAAACTTTAAAAAAATTACAAAAAAATATATGTTTGTTTAGGATAGTATAATATGTGTGTAGGTTAGTAGGTGTTGTCCTGCATGTGTCCTGTCTCATAATGGTGGGTGGGGGGTTGATGTTTAGATCGTTTCGTTACATGTGTAGAGTAAGTTTAGCTTAGGTTAGTTAGGGACAGTTGTGGGTTAGTAGTAGTCAGGTTAGATTAGTGTAGGTTTACCTTTCCCTTAGTTGCCTCTTGTGTTACTCAATAGAAATAAATATATAGTTGACCCTTTACATGATGCGTTAGGTGCTACTTTATCATGGCCTTGACATCAGTGTAGCTGAATGTTTTAGTATGACATTTGTGTCCTATGCTCGCCATCCCCAGGAAATTGAGGTTTAACATGCCAGCTACCCGTGTGCTAACTTGGTAAGTATCCACCATTTGGGAGACCCACCATTGGTAGTGTGCATTGATCACCAAGGTTTTGTGTTGGTAAGTATCCTACTTCACAAAGAGTGCTTCCAGACTTGTTATTGTGGGTAAATTGAGAGGTCGGACAGCAGTGTGAAGTTCAGGGAGATCTTTGTAGATGAGGAGTTGTTCACACTCTTGTCTTGTTGCTTTCATTGCTGACCTACATCATGTGTGTACTGATTCTGCATGACTTTCCTTCATGCAAGTATACTCCGTAAGGGTGATTGATGCAGTGTAATTTGTTAATGTTTCCTTACATTTTGCAGCATTATTTCTTATTTTAGTATTGCATGGTGCCTACATTTCTCAGCCACCATTAGTTGTCTAGAATAGCTATAGATGGTGCATCATTCTGTCCAACACAGCATGATTGTGTGTGGTTAGTCCCTTCATCAGTTATTTTCATCAAGATGGTAAGGCTATGATGCAATCCTCCCACGGCACAGATGTTTCAGAATACATGAAATCAGGACAGTAGTATTGAGAATCTACATGGTTGCCACACAGGCACTTTGGAGTTAGGTACTGCACAGTTGAAGTGTGAAATAACACAGAGACATAATAGGTGTGCAAGTGCTATTTATTTATAGGTGCTGTAGTGCAAAATGTCCATTCACCATGTTTGCTGAGTCCGTTCTGGTGCATTCTTACATGGTGATCCTACAGAAGGGGTGTGGATGATGCTCCTGACATGCTGGGGTGATGTCACAGACAGTGCAGAGGGACAGGAATTGGCAAATAGTAGGAGAGAGACATTCACTGGCAATGGGGACAAGTCATACAGTGGATTGCAGAACAGTCATTGATTGTAGTTGTAGTGAGACTGGCATTTGACAAAACGTAGGACCTTGGTCAAAGTAGGCCATGGTGCAGGGACTAGTGCTTCCGGGTACTCTTCCGTGTGAATGTTATCTGTTCCATGTCTTCTTCTTCTGATGTGTGTGTTGCCTGGTTTGTCCTTGTTGTTGTTGGTTGTGAAGGGGCAACACACACCTCAGTGTTAGAAGACATGGAGGCAGACATCCCGGGGGCTGCTCCCTGTGGAGTTATGAAGGGCAGTACTGCAGCAAGGAGGGCCTGCTGGTTTTTCAGAATGGCAGCCACATCACGATGGTAGGCAGCCAGGTCGGCCCTGAGGGGTTCTATGTTGCATTCGTGCACACGTTGACTGGATTGCAGTTGTAGTTGTTGTGTCAACTGGATGACAGCTGTGCAGATTTCCTTCTGTGTTTTGACAAGTTCCTGCAAGAGAGATGTTCGGGTTTGCATAGCAGCTGCCTGATCCTCAGAAGACATCATGCACAAACGCACCCCCTCAAGGCTGGCTGCCATAGTTTGCATCCCCACCCGCACCTCCTTGGCCAGCTCCCGCTGTACCCCAACAACGGTTCTTTCGAAGCTGGTGCCAGTGTCGTCAGAGTCCTCAGCTGTGTTGGAGCTGGCAGGTCTTACAATTGGGGTGGCGGGTGGTTCTCCTGTGGTGGCTGCTTCTTCTGTGCTCCTCCTTGTGACTGAAGGTGGGGTTTGGAGGCTTTCAAGGACCATTTGGATGGTCTCCAGTGGAATGTTTATGGGCTCGTCATCCATGTCATCAGGGAAATCAGGGACAGGCATATCGTCAGGAGATCCATGTTCCTCTGCAATGAAACAGGGTACAATTAGTGTGTCTGTGTTGTGACAATTTTGCACTAAGATACAAGCCTTTGGATGCCTTAACTTTGTGCTCTGTTTTTGTCTTGGTATCTGCTGTCCTTCATATGGGCATTGTTGTAGGCCTATGGCCCACCTGTGTGTCACATGTATGATATGGAGCTATCAGACTTGTCTGCCTGATCGCCTCTAGGTGTTGCTTTGTCAAAATTTAGGAATGGGCATGTTTTTGTCCTACTCCTCCCTCCGTGTTTAACTATTCTTATGGAGGGACATTTTGTTGGGTGGGCTCTCATTATCCTACATGAGATTACTGGCTTTCTAGGCAGCAGGATAGCTAATGGTGTGGGGGACTAAGTCTGACACACTTGTAATTAACTCTGTCACCCTGATTCTTTCTTTTTGCTCTGGCTAACTAGCAGTGCCTCTGGTCTCCCACAGCAAAGGAATGTTTAGACATCCGAGCGCATGACATCTTTGGAACTTCACAGGGAAGTCGTGGTCACTCAGATCCTACACAATTCTCTCTTTTCCAGTATGTTCTCATACACAAATGACAAAGACAGTACTTGTTTAATATGATGATTTCATTGTACAACTGACTTGTACTTATTTAGGTGTGAGCCACAATAACCCAAACAATACAAACTGTTAGAATTGGAATAGTCAGCAGGAGAGTAAAACATTAGTCCAAAGCTATCATGCAGCCTAACTGTTTCTACTATCCCTCTGCTTGTTCTATTATAGCACAGCATGTTAAGCTTGGAGCTTGCCTGTCTGAATCACTGGGGAGACATCATCCCTCATATCAGAGCAATGGCCTGCGATCTGGTTCTGCATCTGCAGCAAGGCAGGCAGCGTCTAGTTGATGTTCTCTGTTTGGAAACTCCCTCTTGCGTGTCTTGGGACAAGGAAGTGATTTTATGAGTCATATGTCATCGTGATGACAAAGTGTCCCTACGCAGGAATGCCAAATCTTAACCCCTACCACGTCTATCAGCAATGTACCAGACTGTATCCTTGACTAGGACACAGAGTGAATATGTTCTGGCAAACTCCAGTGCAGAAGTAGGCAAAACATTGTGATTTGACTAATTAACAACACCGTAGGACTGGCTATTTGCTAAATTAACTGATAGGAAGGCCAATAAAAAGCATTTAGTGCAAAGTGCTCTGAGGCTCTTAGATGTGAGCAAATGAGCAAAAGTACATTCAGGGCAAGGTGCACAAAGGCCTAAAGCCTGAAGCTAATGCGCAAAGTATACGTTACACTTACAACACTACACTTTGACTGGCTGTGGGTGTTGTGAATGCCCTGGCAGCACACTTGCCTCTCAGGACCGGCCCCAAACACTTTTTATTCACATTGCCCGAAATGTACATGTGACGTGGCATATCCTATGCATGTCAATGTTAGGATGTGGTATGGATGTAAACATTGTTGATGTTTGAAGATGATGTTGGGTCATGCGTGTTTAATTGGATTGGCCTGTTTATCGTATGAAGGGTCTATTTGGTTGTCAGACTGTGCAGGTGTGTTTCAGTGACCAGTTGCCTGTGTCCCCTCCTCAATGTTGTTGTCTGAGCAGTATGACATTAGTGATGTAGCCTTGTTAGCCAGGCACGTGAGAGACCCTGACGTATGCAGCATGTGTGTGTCCTTAGTGCTGTGTGGCTCCTATTGCTGTTTACTTTGCTTTATCTATGTGGCAAGTATGGACATTCGGCATTTGAGTGTACTGGTGCCTTTGTATTATTTCTATGAATAGTTGCAGATGTCATCCTCACCCCCTAATTTAGGTATGTATGTTCCATGGGGAGGTTCCTGCCATTTGGTACTATAGCTGCACAGAGATGAGAGGTGTTCTTGTCAACTGTTGTGGCAGTTACATTGCAGTTGTTGTTTTGGCTACTGCATTACTGATAGGGACCTAGTTGATGTAGGATAGATTTTGCAAGACAAGTGCCTTGATGTGAGTTTGACTTAGTGGCCTTCCCACCTGTCGCTGCTTTCCCTTGGCTCTATTGTTGTACTTACAGGATGGCCCCATGGGACTGTTGTTGGTGCTGTATTTTGTCGTGGCCCAGATTCAGTCTGTGCTGGCCATGCCCCCCTGCCGTGCCCCTTTACCCATGCCACTTCATATATGTGCTGACTTACATGCATTGTGTAGTGGGTTTCCCCCCCCTGCTTACAGTCCCCATTATTGCAATTTAATTCCCCATGCGACTTACCCTGCATGTGCATTGTCTCGTGGTAGTCTGCGCTGTCCTGTCCTTGAATCCCTGTGACGATCTCCTCCGGGATGACGGCTGCGACCATCTCCTCCATGTGGTCCAGGGCCTACTGTTGTGCTGGACTCCCCCCTCCAGTCTGCATTGCTGCCTTCCTGTTCCTGGCCATTTTTTCTTTTGTCCTACGTTTGCTGTCATGCCAGCGTTTCTTACACTCGGTGACTGTGCGGCGTTCTTCAGCCACACTGTTGATCTTGTCCACAATTTGTTTCCATATGGCCTCTCTCCTACTGAGTGGCAATTTAGAGGTGATGAACAATTGGTGCTGGTGTTCCGTCACCTCTTTCACCAGGATTTCCTGCTCCTCTGCACTGAAGCGACACTTTCTTTTTTTTCTAAAAATGTCCTGGTTCCGGTATGGATCCTCCTGGCTGGTTCCTGGTCTGCTGTCATCCTCCTGGGGTCTGTACTGGTTTCTGGGATCCATTTTGGCTCTCCTCTGCTGAAAGGGCAGTTTTCGCGCTAATATTTGACGCAATAGCGTCAAGAAAAACAACGCTTTCCGGTTTGCGCTGTCGTAAATCGACCCACAGTGATTTGCGTCGCGTTAACGTTGGTTTCCTTTACGACGTAACGCCGCTGTGTGCATCACGAAATAATGACTCCCACCTGTTGGTTGCGCCGCCGTACGTCAAAGTATAAATTTGACGCCCGCACGGCGCATCCAAATGGCGTTAGCCGGCGCAAATTTTTTTGACGCAAAACTGCGTTAGCGCAGTTTTGCGTCAAAAAGTATAAATATGGCCCTTTGTGAGAGCTAAGATTGTCAGCCCACTCTGGATACATATAGGAATCTACTTTAAAAAAATGTACAGGATGGCTAGGTTGCCCTAGGTGCCGGTTGGGCTAAAATAGCTCTGCATTCATGTTGCGTTTTGGGCTGTTTCCTCACGTTGGCACTAGGTCTACCCACACATGTAAGGTACCATTTTTATCAGAAGACACAGGAGAACGGCGGGTGGGAGGAGGTTTGTGGCTCTCCATATATTCCCAAACTTTTTATCACAGAAATATAAGGAAAATTAGTTTTTTTGTTAAGGTTTGAGATTTGCAAGGGATTCTGGGCAACAACCCTTGGTGAGAGCCACGCAAGTCAGCTCACCCTAGATATGCCTATGTGTCTTAAAAAAGTTACAGGTTGGGTAAGTTTGCCTAGGTGTCAGCTGAGCTGATGTACAAATTCTAGAGCTACTCGCATTGGAAGAGCGGGGTCAGTTTTCAATGGACAAATGTGAATCGTCCATGTTGCCTTTTGGGCTGCTTCCTGTTGCAGCCAATAGGCCTACCCACACAAGCGATGTACCATATATATTGGGAGGCTTGGGAGAATGCAGGGTGGATGGAAGTTTGTGGCCCCTGCAGATTCCAGAACTTTCTATCACAGAAATCTGAGGAAAATGAGATTTTTAGTCAGAGATTGAGGTTTGCAAGGGATTATGGCCCTCACTACAACCCTGGCGGTTGGTGTTAAAGCAGCGGTAATAATGCCAACAGCCCGGCAGAAACAAAATGGAATCACGACCATAGTGGAAACCGCCAACATAGACCGCCACTTTAACACTCCGACTGCCACTGTGGTAGAAACAAACACCGTGCGGTAACCGCCAACAGACAGGAGGAAGACAATGTACCGCCCACCCCATTACAAGAGGCCTATCCGTCACCTTTTCCGGGGCCGTACCAACGGTATCAAAAGCATGGCGGAAACAGTACTTGGAAGGGAAACCACTCACCTCTCGACACCCAACGAGGAACCAAGACGTCATGGAGCCCGAACTACAGTTCTTGCCCATGCTGGTCTTCCTTCTCTTGTATCAGGAGCAGGAAAGACGCCGTCGATGACCATGGTGAGTACTATACCTACAACACAGGGAAGGGTGGGAGGGAAAAGAGAGTGACACACACATGCAACACACAATACCCCCACCCTCACCCACAACACCATACACACAAATACATGCAGCAACGTTACATATACACCCCCTCACCCCCAATAAGAACGCAAGGACAAAAGGAAATGGTTGAAACAAGTTAAATCAATAAAAATCCGATAGGGCAATTTAAAAAATCAGGATATACAAATATGTACACCAACTACCCAAGTCCAGATATTAATCAAATCATTGTTCGTGGATGAGTGTCCCAAATTGCATGGGCAAAGCCCAAACAAGATACCTTACTAGAAATGGAGAGAACACTGCAGGGGCATTAGATCAAAATGAAACAGGCACCTCAGGGGGAGAGGGAGCACCTCTGCCAGATGAACGCACAACGCCACTGCTCCACGAGGAGGCTCCATGCCCACTGCTGTATCCCGGGGAGTGCAAAGCCACAGTCTCTCAAGTTTTTCCGGTGGGTGGTTTGCCCACTGCTCCATCCTGGGGAGTGCAAAGCCACAGTCTCACAAGCCTTTCCAGTGGGTGGTTTGCCCACTGCTATATCGGGGAGTGCAAAGCCACAGTCTCAAAAGTCTTTCCAGTGGGTGGCTTGCTCACTTCTCTATCCTGGGGAGTGCAAAGCCACAGTTCACAAGTCTTTCCAGTGGGTGGTTTGCCCACTGCTCTATCCTGGGGAGTGCAAAACTACAGTCTCTCAAGTCTTTCCAGTGGGTGGTTTGCCCACTGCTCTATCCTGGGGGGTGCAAGGATACAGTCTCTCAATTGGATGTCAGTCTCCACTGGTTCTGGAGGAGGCTTTGTGCCCAGAGTGCTTCATCCTGCCAAGGACTGAGGTAGTGGATGCCTTTCTCCACTGGTTCTGGAGGGCGCTTTGTGCCCAGAGTGCTTCATCCTGCCAAGGACTGAGGTAGTGGATGTGAATCTCCACTGGTTCTGGAGGGGGCTTTGTGCCCAGAGTGCTTCATCCTGCCAACGACTAAGGTGGTGGATGCCTTTCTCCACTGGTTCTGAAGGGGGCTTTGTGCCCGGAGTGCTCCATCCTGCCAAGGACTGAGGTAGTGGATGTGAATCTCCACTGGTTCTGGAGGGGGCTTTGTGCCCAGAGTGCTTCATCCTGCCAAGGACTGAGGTAGTGGATGTATTTCTCCTTTGGTTCTGGAGTTGGCTTTGTGCCCAGAGTGCTTCATCCTCCCAAGGACTGAGGTAGTGGATGTATCTCCCCATTGGTTCTGGAGAGGGCTTTGTGCCCAGAGTGCTTCACATGTAGTGTGGCAGGTCCCATTTCCTCACCTGGGTGTGTGTGCCACGAGATTGCCTGGGAACAGGTAGCATGATACGCCATGGAGGCAGAGACACACTCCACCCTGCTGCGACTTCGCCTGCCACCTGCTGGTACAAACAGTGCTGGGAGTCATGCCTCATGGATGCTGGGTAGGGTCCAGGACGTCTCCTGCAGCCTCGGATGGCTGCCCACTGGGGATGATTGCCATGTCAGCTGTGGTGGCACTGTCTGAGCACGTCTGGGGGCTGGTGGTGGTGGTTGCGACGGTGTCTGTGGCGGAGGTGCTGGCGGTGGTGAATTTGTATACACCTGTGGAGGCACACAGAGGGTCATTCTGACCCTGGCGGGCGTCGGGAGCCGCCCGCCTGGCGGGAACCGCCAAATGGCTGCTCCCCGGTCAGAAGACCGCGGATGCCATTCTGGCTTTCCCGCTGGGCCGGCGGGCGACCGCCAAAAGAGCGCCCGCCGGCCCAGCGGGAAAGGCCCTGCAACAAGGAAGCCGGCTCCGAATGGAGCCGGCGGAGTTGCAGGGGTGCGACGGGTGCAGTTGAACCCGTCGTGATTTTCACTGTCTGCTAAGCAGACAGTGAAAATCTTTATGGGGCCCTGTTAGGGGGCCCCTGCACTGCCCATGCCAGTGGCATGGGCAGTGCAGGGGCCCCACGACACCCGTTCCCGCCATCCTGTTCCTGGCGGTAAAAAACACCAGAAACAGGATGGCGGGAAGGGGGTCTGAATCTCCATGGCGGCGCAGCCTGTTGGCGGTGATTCCGTGGTCCCTGGCCCTGGCGGTCTTGGACCGCCAGGGTCGGAATGACCCCCACAGTGTTGTAATTTGGCAGCGATTAGATTAAGCATTAGCAGAAGACATGTTGTATTTAGCAACTATTGTGAACATTTGGCGGAATCCATTTGTATTCATGGCAGCCATTATCTCTGCCACATGCTGTCATGTGCTCGCCATGTGCTCGCCATGTGCTCTGTCCTACCTTCCTGTTAACTACTCTTGAAAATCTGTCTAGTGACAAGTTATATTTAGCATCTCCCACTTTGCACAAGCCCAGTAAGGTCTGCAGCTGTTGGTAATTAGTAACCGACAGTAATGTGTCTACTAGTCCTTGAAAACTGTTAGCCCCTCCAACCTGTCGACTGTGCATTTCCATATGACCTTATATGTATATAAGTCTTGCTTCTATAATTGTACCACCTTCTTTTTAGCCCCTGCGTGGGTATAAAAGGACCATGTTCTCTTAGTTCAGTGTGCTACTTCAAACATTGCCGAAGGGTGCTGTTTGAACTGTAGTACCACCTCATGAGGTTTAATAAACTTTGTCTTTTATTTCAGTTTCTGTGCCAATTTCTTCCAATATGGTCTGAGGAGGGCGAACCCCTTGCACTAGTAGGCCTTGCTGAGGTTTACTTCAACAAATTGGCGCCCGAACAGGGACTCATCGGTGACTCGGACGCCCAACGGATTGGTTGCGACGAAGGATTGTGATCTCACTGCGGACGATAAATGCCTGAGGAGACCCGAGTCTTGGCAACCACAGCGTTTTTCCCTTCTTTCTGATTTGACCATCAAGGTGGCGCCAGTCCTCGACTGAGATCCTTTTTGTTCATTCGTCGAGCTGTGACCATTTGGTCAATTTTAGAACTTGGCAGCTGGAACCTGGACGCCCTGTGATTGGTAAGAGCCGTTTTACGGCACTTGCTGTGGGTTTTGATGCCTTTGTTTCACCACTTACTGTGGCTCTCGTGTTTTGGGTGACTAGTCAATTTTTGTCCTTTGAATTGATATATAAATTGCAATTTATATAGGCAGGTAATGAGGAGAATTTTCTCCAATTTAATTTTGACTTGAACAGCACCTTAAGTGCTACTTTGATTATAATGCTGCATATTCTGCACTATTTTTGGGATGCCTGCGTCTAGCGCACTTCGTAGAATGTGTTGCTTTTGTAATGGTACCAAGTTGAGACTGGAAGAATCGCAACCGGCACCCCCAGAGGGGACGCCCAAAAGAGATATGTATGTTAAACATGGTCTTTCTTCTATAATGTATAGCACATTATGGAATAAATACACTTGTGCGGATCCTGAGTTACGTTGGCCTATGCATGGGTCATTTGATTTGAGAAAGATTGAGTATGTGGAACAATGTATGTGTAAGCAAAGGTCTGGGCAAGATATGTTTGACTGTGTACGAATGTGGGAGAAAGAAGTGCGTGGATGAGTCTAGCGTGAGAAAGCCTTGCTTGAGAAAGAGCATCGGAAGAATGTATATGTGAAAGCATTGGAAATGAGAAAGAAAGAAATAAATGATTTAAAGGAGATACAAGAGAAAGAACGTAAATTACAGGTAACTGGCCAATACGCTGTTCGGCAACCTCTCTATCCTATCTTTAATAAACCGCATGATGATTTTTTCTTACTAGATCGCCCTCCACCTCCGTATGTCGATCCTTCTGCCCCTCATGAGTTAGCTGAGGTCTCCGGTTCGGAGCAACAGTAGATACGAGACCGTCGCTCTATGTTGCCTTCTGACCGTGCGTCTGAGCTTAGATCTATTGCTTGTAAAGCAATTCATAGCGTTGTCTCTGCTTCTGAACTTTTAGACAGCATGAAAGGGTGGACGGAAAAGGAGCAGCTATATTTTACTGAGGCATTTGGCACAGAAGTTATTGAACTATTTCGGAAATATTCTGATGAGTTGTAGCCCGATGATGTAGCAGCTGATCATAAGCAAATGCGTGATGGTCTTTTTGTTTTCTCCCAGGTGGCTGATGCAATCAGGCGTTTGGTGAAATTCTGTGTTGCGGCAGTCCGTTTGCAAGAGGAGAAAAGGGCTGTGGATGTAGTTGCACGGACATCTCAGACCGGCGGGGTGCAAGCTTCCATCTTTGGAACAGATAAGACTATGATAGTTCACGTGAAACCAATGCGGGGGGCCACGCCTTTGTATGTTCCTCCTAAAGGATCAGGTACAAGTGATGATAAAACTTCTGTTGATGCTAAGGGTTAATTTATTTATAATTGGGTGTATACTCCTTGTAATAGGGCAGAGGCAATGGCACTTAAAACAGCATTACCTGACCCGCTGAAAAATCCAGCCGCCTTTTATGAGGAAGTTGAGGGAGCAATTAGTTCTTGTACTATGACTTTAGCTGGCATGGATTTATTTTTCAGATTGATATTACCACCAGATATGTGGAGAACTGTTCGTAAAGTTGATTATCGTGTCGTTTTTGGGGTGTCATGGAAAGAATTAGAACAGATGGACGGGGATAGGGAACCTGCAAAAAAGCCGTATCAGTTGATTCTAGATCTTCCCGCAGCCATATTAGTTAAGTTAAAAATGATTATTCCCCCTAAAAAGATAGATTGGACTGTTTTAGCGTCTTGTAAGCAAAAGGCAGATGAATCGGTCTCTGATTTCTTTACACGCTTTGAAGAAACATTTCATGATTTTAGCAGCAGTTATTGTCAGATGATAAGGGCAGACATTTGTTTGTCGATAAATATGTTGCAAATCTGTTACCAGGAATAGCTAGTCGTCTAAAAGCTAGTGAAAGTTCATGGACTACCTCTACTCCGGTTTCTTTTTTGACTATGGCTCAGTATTATGAACGTCAGGAATTAGAAGCAAAAGGTAGCGAGGATAAAAAGATTAAAGAATTTAAGACAAAGGTTATGTTGGCTCAAGCTTATGGTCTGCCTTTTAGAGGTAGTGATAGAGGTGGACGTGGATCTTATGGTTCTTCTTACACTTTTTTTAATTTGTCTGTTGATCAGTGTGCGTATTGTAAGAAATTTGGGCATTGGGCTGCCGATTGTCCAGCACTACGTGTTCAGCAGTGTTCACGTGGTCTGGGACAAATGAGAAATCGCTCAGGATATTCAGGGCCTAGAAGAAACACGAATGATCATGCTAGGGTTGATGCTAATGTACGAGGGCAGGACGGGTTTAACACTTTTGATAGACGGAACCAATACCAGATGTCTAACTATGTGTAGCGTGATTTTCAAAATTCTGCTTATGCATAGGATTGCCTAGGATGGGGTAAGGAATCAGTTGAAGTTCCAGTAGATCAGAGGGGTCCCTGTGTTACAGCACATGTTTTGGGTTCTACTGATCAGTTTCTGGTTGATACAGGAGCTACTCATAGCGCCTTGTCTAAACAGTTGGTTCCAAGGCCTCCCCTCTCTGGCTTAACCATTACATCGATAGGTTTCGATGGAACACCTTCCCCTAGCCCAGTGGTTCCCAATCTGTGCGCCGCGGCTCGCTGGTGCGCCATCAAAACTAGCCAGGGGCGCCGCACACAGTTTGGGAACCACTGAGCTATTTATAGCCCTTGGGCCAGTTCGTACAAAATAAAACTACTCAGTTGTAGCAGCTCTTTTTTAATTTTGTCCTTGAGCGCCCTCTGGTGGTTAAACACAACTAAAGGGATTCTACATTTCACAATATTTAAACAGTTATGTTATAACTACATAAAAATGAGACCTGCCCATTTTACTAGGGTTACCGTCAACCAATATTTTCCCCTTACTAAAAAACCCTATGCATGCTGTAATTAAACAACTGTTACATTTTTATTTTTTACAGTTATATATAGAATTACAATACCTTCATTGGCGTCATCCCAATTCTTTTCAGGGAGAAAAATGGATGTACTCCCTAGGCCAGGCTTACATCCCCCACCCGCCAACAAAAAGTAACATAATGGGGAGCCGCAGCCAGTGGCCAATAGATCAAGGGAGCCGTGGGTCGAAAATGTTTGGGAACCACTGCCCTAGCCCATTGTCACAACCACTTGCATTCCATGTTGATAGATTTACTGCTCCATGTCCATTTTTGCTTTTTCCAAATATACCAGACAATATTGTGTGTCTTGATATGCTCAAGTATTTCAGGGCTACAATACAATGCTCTCCTGAAGGGGTGCGTGTTATTTTGAATAATAATCATCCTGTGATGGAAAGAGTTTGTCTTGTTAAAGAGGATATTGCATTAGCTTTACTCCCTAGTACTTTGTGGGCTACTTCAGATATTGATGTGGGACAAATGATTATTCTACCGGTACATAATAGTGTCAAGGAGGGAGCTGTATTGGCACGTTTGCCTCAATACAAAATTTCACAGGAGGGTGAAGAAGCACTCACACGAATTGTGCATGATCTTATTGCAGTTGGAGTTGTTGAGGAAGTTCCGTATAATGTGTGTAACAGTCCGATTCTTCCTATTCTGAAAAAGGACACTGATACTAGGATTTACCGATTCATTATTGATTTACGAGAATTGAATAAGATTGTGGTACCACAATATCCTGTGGTATCTGACATCACAACACTTCTTACTTTGGTTCCCCTGACAGCAACTACGTTCTCTGTGATAGACTAGAAGAATGCTTTCTTTTCGATCCCTATTCATCCTGACAGACGATATTTGTTTGGTTTTACTTTGAATAAACGATCATATAGATTTTGCAGAGTTCCTCAAGGCTATACTGAGAGTCCTAGTATTTATAGTCAAGCATTACAACGACAATTTGATTCTTTTGTTTTGCCTGAAGGTGTGGCTCTCATACAATATGTCAATGATATTTTGTTGGCAGCTGATACCCCTGAGCAATGAGAAAAGTGCACTTTGTCCTTACTTTCTTTTCTTGCTTCACACCATCGTAAAGTGTCACGAAAGAAATTGCAATATTGTAGACCAAAGGTAACCTATTTAGGTCACCTTTTGTCTAAGGAGGGCTGTGCACTTACATCAGATCATATTCAAGCAATTTAGACACACCAGTACCCTCTACTCAGCATGATGTTCGTGCATTCGTTGGTCTTACTTCTTTTTGTAGGTAATGGATATTAGGGTTTTCAAACATTGTCAAACCTTTGCTAACACTTTTGACTAAAGATACTCTAATGTCCCTCCCATGGACAGATGAATGTAAGACTGCTTTCCGGCAGCTACGACAAGCCCTTTGTTCAGCACCAGTGTTAGGTACTCCAGATTACACAAAGCTTTTTGCACTTTACGTACATGAGAAACATGGATGTGCATTGTCAGTTTTAGCACAGACACATGGCGATAAGCAGCGTCCCTGTGCATATTTTTCAGCAGTACTTGATCCTGTCGCTTGAGCATTGCCTGGGTGTTTTCGTTCAGCTGCGTCAACAGCTGTGTCAATACGTTAGAGTGAAGGGATAGTTTTGTCACATAAGCTGTTGGTGTTTGTACCCCATGTGGTTGATGCTCTTTTAAATCAAACAAAGATGCAACATTTAACTAGCGCTCACCTGACAGGATATGAATTGGCATTGCTAGCTCCTCACATTGCACTGAAGAGATGTGCAACATTAAATCCAGCCACTTTGTTGCCATATCCGTTGACTCAGCCTCAGTCACAAGAAACACATGATTGTATATTCCTTACCGAAGAACAGACAAAGGATTGTATTGATTTGCAAGATACGCCCCTTCCAGATGTAGACAGGGAATTGTGGGTTGATGGGTCTTGTTTGAAGTTGCCAGACGGTACGACCTCAGCTGGATATGCAATCACCACAATACACACGGTAGTGGAGACAGCTTGTATACCACAGAAGTCAGCTCAAGCAGCGGAACTAATAGCTTTGACACGAGCATGTGAGCTTAGTACTGACGTATGTGTGAACATTTATACAGACAGCCGCTATGCTTTTGGAGTGGCTCATGATTTTGGTTTGCTTTGGAAGGAGAGAGGCTTTCTCACATCCCACAGGATGTAGATAATGTACGGAGAAATAGTGCATAACCTCTTGACTGCATTGACATATCCAAAGAAAATAGCTATTGTGAAATGCAGTGCACACAAGAAAGTGACAGATAAGATAGGGCAAGACAATGCCCTTGCAGACCGCTTAGCACGTGAGACTGCGATACAGGGAAGTACTAGTTCTATGTATGTAGTGAAGTCACAAGCTGAACGTTGGCATAATGCTAGACAAGACGTATTAGATATACAGAAATCTGCTTCTGTGAAAGAACGTGAGCAATGGTGTAAAGAAGAATTGGATGATGAGGGCTGTTGGTGGAATAAGCAGATGGATAAATGGAAATTGCCTATAGCTTTTGTACAACCTATGGTTCAGATGGCACATGGGCTGGCACATGTTGGAGCTTTAACAATAACGAAGTTGCTCACGTAAGTTTGGGAGCATCCAGAAATTTCCAGTACAGCTAAGAGAGTATTACAGACTTGTTTGATCTGTTTACAATACAATCCTGGAAAAGGGACACAAACTCCTGCGGGAGGGTTTGCTATGCCAACTGCACCTTTCGAAGTTCTACTAATGGATTATATTCAGCTTGAACGCTGCAACAATTTAAAGTATGTCTTGGTGGTGGTATGTGCCTTCAGTAAATGGATAGAGGTGTACCCCACAAAGGATAATACTGTCATTACCACAGAGAAGGTGTTTTTGAAAGAATTTTTCCCTAGCTTTGGTGTTTGCATACTTTTATGGAATGATAACAGACCTCATTTTGTTGGAGAAGTTATTAATTATGTCCTGAAAGGATTAGGGATCAAACAGAAGTTCCATGCGGTTTTCCACCCACAATCAGCAGGGTTGGTGGAAAGGTATAATGCTACTGTGAAGCTGAAGTTAGCGAAGATACAGGCTTCCACATATTTAACTTGGCCGGATGCATTACCATTGGCATTATTGTCTGTTAGGTCAGTGCCACACTCTCGAACAGGCCTTACCCCCTATGAAATAGTATTTGGAAGGCCAATGGACATTTGGGGAGTTCCTAAGCCAAATTCTGTATATGATGTACCTTGTGTCCTGATGAATGATTATTTGGCACAGTTAACCGACAATTTGGTTTCTATTCATCAACAGGTTCGAGAAGCACTTACTGATAGATCTACAGGTGAAGGCCATGAACTCCGACCTGGTGACCAGGTGATGATTAAGTCCTTTGAAAGATAACGCAGCTTGGAACCAAGGTGGCGAGGTCCAGAGCAGGTGCTCCTTGCGACAAGGACAGCAGTTCGAGTGACGAACCGAAAGAATTGGGTCCATAGTAATCACTGCAAGAGAGTGCTACCTACCTAGGTGGAACCTGCTGTGCTGTCCGATCATCAAGAGATCTTGACTACGGAGAAAGGCCGTGCTATATCACCTGACGAATCTGCGGAGTTCTTCCCAGACCATACGATTTCAGGAGTATTGCGATATAATTTGAGACCGAGGAAGGAATCTGTAGTGCTGGAGAAAACTGGTTGAGCTACCGCCCTGGGTTAGTGAAACGGAGAGCCAATGTGGCAAGAGGGGGGGATCAGCCATGCATTAGAGTAGTGACACCCGTCTTGGACCATGGTGAAGAAATCAGCAGCTGCCCAGGGTTAAGAGCTCCAACGATTATTTTTAATAATTTTTGGAAGGGTCGATTATCACTGTTGCTAAAATTAATAACAAAGTGATCATTAGTACTATGGGGCTTGTTGTTGTTTTGGTGGTTATGGCAATAATCACCTGGTTTGTTGAAAAGATGGCTCTTGCTCGTGAGTTTTTTTGTTGCCACTACTCCAGTACCAGAGGATCACTATTACTTTATGCTTCCCTATCATGAGCAGAAGCACCATCAATTGTACTTCAATAATACTTTCATTCAGATGTTGCATCATACTTATAATGCTACAAATACTACTAACCGTTGGGTGTGTTGAATGATACTTGTGCATCAAAAGAAAGGAGGAACACCTTTCCTTCCTCTTCCTTTTTCACACAATGGTTCTTGTCAAGCTTGGTATACGCTTTTGTTTGCATCTGGAAAACGTAAAGAGGGCGGACTTCTTTTTCGCCTTAATAAAGTATGCTACCAAGACAAAGATGGGTATCCCCAAGCCAAAGGAACTAAATTGGAATGGGAAGAGTATCAACCGGACAATGTTTCAATACCATATGTCTTCACAAATATAAGAGACTCTGACAAGAAAGAACAATTTGTGATTTCTGTTACAAAAACTAAAGCAGATTTATGTATACGTAGCATTGGGCAAATTCCAGTGGGGATAAGCGATTGTACCTTGATTTTAAATTTTGAGGGTGTAAATAATAGTAGGTTTACAGCTTCACACAATACATATTTTGTTTGTGGTAACTATGGACATTACCAACTACCTGTTGGGTGGTCAGGTGTGTGTTATGTATCTTTTCTATTACCCCCTGTGTTTTTGGCACCTGCATCATATCACCAAGATTTTAAACTGTTCAATGACATCATTAAAAATAGATATAAAAGGACAATAAGTACAAATGAGGTGGACCAAATGGACACTAGCCTGCAACAATATGTTGAATTTAATTTAGGGTTGTTCTCCTTTGTGGGTGCTGCGTTAAACAGTAGGAAAGTGAGACGCTTGACTACGGTTGTGGAAGCTGTTACCAATCAGGCAGCTCTGGCACTTGGGAATATTACCGAGGAGCTCCAAATTGCGAGGATTGTAGCGCTCCAAAATCGTATGGTACTAGATGTGATATTAGCTGATCGAGGTGGTGCATGTTGCATCATCGGTAGTAGTTGCTGCGTTTTCATTCTAGATCACTCACCTTCAGTATATGATGCAATATCTAAATTGCATACAATTGCTGCAGAAATTCACACAGAGACTGGTACTTGGACTTTTTTTGGATGGTTTTGGGCTCTTGTTTCGGCTTGGGGCTGGAAACTACTGACTATTCTGTGTGTAATGATTGCAATATTTTTCACATGCTGTATCTGTATTCAGTGTGGTCCAATGTTCCGCTCCATGGGTATTACTGCTTGTATGCCTACCAAAAGAGATATTACAGAAATGAAAGCACAACACATGTTAGATAAGGAAATAGCTGAAATGATGAGCATAAATATACAAGATGAATATTTAGATTATCCCAGTAAGACGAATGTCTTCAGCTAATGCTGAAAGGGTCGTCTGTTGTAATTTAGTAGTGATTAGATTAAGCATTAGCAGAAGACATCTTGTATTTAGCAACTATTGTGAACATTTCGCGGAATCCATTTGTATTCATGGCAGCCATTATCTCTGCCACATGCTTCCATGTGCTCGCCATGTGCTCTGTCCTACCTTCCTGTTAACTACTCTTGAAAATCTGTCTAGTGACAAGTTATATTTAGCATCTCCCACTTTGCACATGCCCAGTAAGGTCTGCAGCTGTTAGTAATTAGTAACCAACAGTAATGTGTCTACTAGTCCATGAAAACTGTTAGCCACTCCTACCTGTCGACTGTGCATTTCCAGATGACCTTATATGTATATACGTCTTGCTTCTATAATTGTACCACCTTCTTTTTAGCCCCTGGGTGGGTATAAAAGGACCATGTTCTCTTAGTTCAGTGTTCTACTTCAAACATTACTGAAGGGTGCTGTTTGAACTGTAGTACCACCTCATGAGGTTTAATAAACTTTGTCTTTTATTTCAGTTTCTGTGCCAACTTCTTCCTATATGGTCTGAGGACTTTGCGCAGAGAAGGGCGAACCCCTTGCACTAGTAGGCCTTGCTGAGGCTTACTTTGACAACAGCAAGACGTCTCCTGCAGCCTCAGATGGCTGCCCACTGGGGATGATGCTGGGGACTGTTGCTGAGGCAGAAGACGTGCAGGTGGCGGTTCTGGTGGCGGTGCTGGTGGCGGTGCAGGTGGCGGTGCTGGTGGCGATGCAGGTGGCGGTGTCAACCGCCGTACAGGTTGATGTACAGGGTGACAGAAGGGGTGACTCTGGTCCCTCAGCCTGAGCCACCATGCCCTGTCCTGACCTGCTCTTCGGCTTGTATCCCTTTCCCACCTTTGATGTTGCTGCTGGTGTCTTGCCACTGTCCCCTTTTGGTTTGGAGGAGCCCTTGCTTGCTGGAAGGTGCGGCTTCTCCCTCCGGCATGTAGGCACCTTCTTCACCTTGGCAGGTGGTGGAATGGCCTGCTCCTTGGCCTCGCTAGGTGGCACACTGGCGGCCCTGATAGGTGGCGCCCGCGATGAGACCGGAGTTGCTGGGACCACTGTGCTTGGGGATTTGGTGGCTGAGGTGCTGGCCTGGGACCTGGACAGCCTGGCCCTACGGGAAGGACGGGGGGCAGGTGTAGGGAAGAGGTCAATGTTAGCTAGGAAGAGTTTCTTAGACACACTGGGACGGGAAGATGGAGGGAGATTGGGAGTGGAGGAAGAGGTAGTGGTTGTAGGAGGTATACGTCTGCTGAATTTGGGTGAAGGTGCATGGGCCGGAGGCTGTTGTGAGGTGGATGGCTGTTGGGTGGGTGTGTGCTTGTGTTTCTGTACTTTGGGAGGAGGGCTCAGAGACACTGGGAAAGGACACAGGGGATGTGTGAATGGTAGTGGGGGTGGTGAGTGCATGTGAGTGGTGTGTGGTGATGTTCGTGCTGGTGATGGAGGTAGTGGCTGAGGATGTAGTGCATGCTGGTGTGAGTGGAGACGAGACAGGGAGGGAGGAGGAGGACGTGGAGGAAGGGGACACAGTGGAGGCAGTGGATGTTGCTGTGTCTGCATGGGGATGGTGCTTGTGTGAGTGCCTGTGGGATGTGTGGTGCTTATGTTTGCCATGTCCACTCTTGTGTGTTGATGAGTGTGCATGCTGGTCTGATGGTGTGCTTGGGATAGGCTGAGGTACAGGGGGTTGGGTCTGGGTGGAGGAAGTTGGAGGGGTGATTGGGCACAGGGACAATGGCTGCCATCAGTGCTGAGGCCAGAGCCTGAAATGCTCTCTGTTGGTCTGCCTGGCCAGAATGAATGCCCTCAAGGTATGCATTTGTTTGCTTCAAATGCCTCTCAACACCCTGGATGGCATTCAAATTGGTAGATCGCCCAACAGTGAGGGATCTCAGGAGGTCAATAGCCTCCTCACTGAGGGCAGCAGGGCTAACTGGGACAGGGCCTGAGGTGCCTGGGGTGAAGGAGATGCCCACCCTCCTGGGTGAGCGGGCACGGGAAACACACTGAGGGGCTGCTGGGAGGGCAGTGCTGGTAGGGGGGCGGCGGCTGTACCTGTTGATGCAGTGGGTACAGAGGTGCCCGTCACTGCAAGGGAACTCCCATCAGAGGAGGAGTTGCTGTCTCTGGTGTATGCTCCTGTCCCCGTCGTGGAGCTCCCCTCGCTCTCCATCCCACTGGTGCATTCAGACTCCATTACTTCACCCTCCAGGGCCATGTGGGATGCAGCTCCCTCCTGCTCCGGTACTGCTGCTCCTCCGCCAGATGATGCTAATGCACGCAAGAACAGAGTAACAAAACAAAAAAGGGGGGAAGGGCAGAAGAGACACATGGTCAGTGCATTTAACACCACTACCATTGGCGGACACAACACACAGGGAACAGCCCTATGCACTAAGCCATGCACTAACAGGGCTGGGGAAAAGCACATGCCCAAGGGGGACTCTGTCTAGACCCATTCGATGCACAGGTGGAACCTCTGGGAGCCTGACTAGGTGTAGAGGACACATACCCCCTTTGGGGTTGGAGTGGTAATGAGGCTGCAAAACAATGGATATACCTTTGTGTGTCTGCCCTTGCCTAGGGAAACCCACAGACCACTACCCCCACCCAGATACCTTGTCAAGCGTGCAGAGTCAGCTGAATGACAGTATACTCACCCCCTTGTGGCTGCTGTGATGCCCTCATGCGCCCATTTAACTCCAGATTTGCCACCGCCAGGATCCGGTACATCAGGGGGGTCATGGTGCGGCAGGTACCCCTTCCACGTTGGGAGGCCATTCCCAGCTGGGCCTTCGGCATCTTCTTGCTCAAGCAGCACAGGTCCTCCCATCTTTTACAGCAGTTGGTGCTCGGTCTATGGTAGTCCCCCAGGGTTTGGCAGACCAGTACATCTCCCATGTGAATGCCAAGTATCCTGGCTCAGTGCATGACGCTTACATTTTGAAGAATAGCAGCATCCCTTATGTGATGGGCCAACTCCAGAGGCACCGTGTGTGGCTAATCGGTGAGCCTAAAGTCCCCACACAGTTTCCTTTGCTGTGTGGGTATGGGAGATTCCCTAATGTTTGGAGGATGTCTAACAGTTTTCCCTCGATATTTGCAGGTGACTCTGGTTACCCCAACCTATCATGGCTACTGACCCCAGTGAGGAATCCCAGGACAAGGGCAAAGGAACGCTGCAATGAGGCACATTGGTGAACTAGGAGGATAATAGAGTACACCTTCGGCCTCCTGAATGCCAGATTCCGGTGCCTCCATCTGACAGGTGGCTCCCTATACTACTCACCGAAGAAGGTATGCCAGATCATCGTGGCCTGCTGTATGTTGCACAACCTGGCTTTGTGCCGCCAGGTGCCTTTTCTGCAGGAGGATGGGCATGATGCTGGTCTTGTGGCAGCTGTGGAGCCTATGGACAGTGAAGAAGAGGAGGTAGAAGAAGATGTCGACAACCGAAACAACATCATCATGCAATACTTCCAGTGAGACACAGGTAAGAAGATGGAACTGCTTCCTATATCTCATACTATTGTAGGACCTAGCATAAGTCTGCCTTTTTACCTCTGTGTATGGACCCTGACTTGTCACTTTGGTTTTCCATTTCACAGATAAGGGTCCCCATTTGTGCGCTCTGCTATGTTTACTCCTGGCCTACAGCTGTGTAACATTGGTATGTGAACAAGTACATTGACATTGCTATATTCCATAGATTTTGCAATTACACATTTGTGAAAGCACAGACTGACTCCAGATTGTTTTGTGATTCAAGGGTGTTTATTTCTGTGCAAATAAGTGAAGGGGGGTGTGAACTGGGCCGGGGTGATGGTGGAGGAATGTCCAGGGCAGGGTCCAGTCTCTTGGTCTCACAGGTGCATTGTCCAATGGGGCATAGGAAGTGGAGTTATGACAGTTTAAGGTGGACAGGGTGACAAAGTGGGACAGAAGGGTGACATTCAGGAGGGTCTCATTTCCTGATGGGGGTCTTGTTCCTGGGTCTCAGGGACCGTTTGTGGGCTTGTTCTCCTTCTGCAGGGGGTCGGGTGCTGGTGGCCTATTGGTCCTGTGGCGGTGCCTCCTGTCCACTAGCGCCGGTGGAGGTGGAGTGCTGTTCATCGTCCAGGCTAGTATCAGGGGCCCATTTGTGTCCCACTGTGTCCCTCATGGTGTTGACAAGGTCTGTCAGCACCCCTGCAATGGTGACAAGGCTGGTGTTAATGGACTTCAAGTCCTCCCTGATCCCCAGGTAGTGTTCCTCCTGAAGTCGCTGGGTCTCCTGAAACTTGGCCAGTACCGCTGCCATTGTCTCCTGGGAATGATGGTAGGCTCCCATGATGATGGAGAGGGCCTTGTGGAGAGTGGGTTCCCTGGGCCTGTCCTCCCCCTGTCACACAGCAGGCCTCCCAGCTTCCCTGTTATCCTGTGCCTTTGTCCCCTGAACCGTGTGCCTACTGCGACTGACCCCAGGTCCCTGATTGTCTTGGGTTGGTGGGTTTGCCTGGGTTCCCAGTAGTGGTGGACACACTGCTGATTGACATGTCCTGGGGACAGAGGTGTGGGCCCCCTGGGTGGGTGCTGTGGCGGTGTTTCCTGAGGGGGGAGGTTCAGTGGTGGTTTGTGACTGTGTCAGGGGAACCGACAGTCCCGAGTTCCCTGATGGGCCGGGCTGGTCATCTTGATCCAGGTGTGCTGAGCTGCTATCGTCACTGTGGGCATCTTCTGTGGGGGGACTGGATATGTCTGGCACCTCCTGTCCGGTGACGTTGGGTAGGGGTCCTGTTGGGGTGTAAATGCATAGTTATTGTATCTGTGTGTGCCGTCTTGTGCATTGGGTGAGGTACCCTCTACTCCTGTGCTTGCATCATTGTGTTTGCCCTTTTTTGATAGTTGTGTGGGGTCTGTGTGGGTATCTGTACTGGACATGCTTTGTGACGGTGGTCCATGAATAGGTGTTGCATGCAGGGCCTTGGTATTAAGATGTGTGGGTTGTGATGGTGGGACATATGAGAGATGATGGTGTGATGGTAGTGAGGGTAAGGGTGGAGTATGTGATGGCATGCAGGTGGGGTGGGGGGATAAAGTAGTTAAGATATGACTTACCAGAGTCCAGTCCTCCTGCTACTCCTACGAGGCCCTCAGGATGCAGTATTGCCAAGACCTGCTCCTCCCAAGTTGCAAGTTGTGGGGGAGGAGGTGTGGGTCCACAGCCAGTCCTCTGTACAGCAATCTGCTATCTGGATACAACAGAACGCACCTTCCCCCGTAGGTGATTCCACCTCTTCCTGAAGTCATCCTGTGTTCTTGGATGCTGTCCCACTGCGTTGACCCTGTCGATGACTCACCGCCATAGCTCCATCTTCCTGGCAATGGAGGTGTGCTGCACCTGTGATCTGAATAGCTGTGGCTCTACCCGGATGATTTCCTCCACCATGACCCTGAGCTCCTCCTCAGAAAACCTGGGGTGTCTTTGAGGTGCCATGATGTGGTGTGAGTGATGTGTGAGGTGCTGTCTGTTGTGATGTGTGGGGGGGTTGTGTTGGTGTATGTTGTTTGAGGTCTGTGGATGTTGTATGAGTGATGGTGTTGTGTGTCCAGGGATGCTGGTGTTGTGTTAGCTAATCTCTCTCTCTGGCCTTCTTCGAAATTTTAGGTTGTAAGGGTTTGTGGGTAATGTGGGTGTGTGTTTTATAGTGGTGTGGGTGTGGTGTGTGTATGTGTATAAGGTTTGTGTATTTCGAGTTGTCCAATGTGGTTGTGTTTTGCAAGTGTGTGTGTATTTTGAGCGCGGTGGTGTGTACCGCCAATGGATTACCGCAGTTGAAAGAAAGCTGCGTTGATTTGTGGGTTGTGATACTGTGGGTGTATTCTTGTTGGTGTGACAGTGTGGCTTTTGGTATCAGCAGTTTATCACTGTCCTTTGGTGTGACGGACTTGTGTGGGTGTCTGTATTGTGGCGGATTCCAAAATGTGGGTTATAATACCTGTAGCGGTATTCTGCCACCGCAACGGTATGTTGGCGGTCTTCAGCACGGCAGAAAGCGGGATTTACCGCCAGGGTTGTAATGAGGGCCTATGTGTATGGAAATATTGTGATAGCCATGCAAGTCAGCACACCTTGGATTCACCTAGGTAACTAGTTTTCCAAAATATACAGATTCGCTAGTTTTCCCTATGTGCCGGCTGAGTTATGGTCCAAAATCTAGAGCTACCCAGATTAGAAAAAGAGTGTCAGTTTGCAGCGGGAAAATGTGTTGCGTCTATGTTGTGTTTTGAGACATTTTCTGCAGCAGACACTAGGCCTAACTGCACAAGAGAGTTACCATTTTTATCAGGAGGCTTGAAGAATTCCAGTTGTATGGAAGTTAGTGGCTTCCTGCATATTCTAAAACTTTCCATCACACAAATATGAGGAAAATGTGTTTTAAGTCAAAGTTTAAGGTTTGAAAGGGTCTCTGGGCAAACACTTCCTGTTGAAAGCCATGCAAGTCAGCCCACCCTAGATACCTCTATGTGTCTAGGTTTACAAAATGTACAGGTTGGCTAGGTTTCCCTGGCTGCTGGCTGGGCTAGGTCCAATATCCATGGCTACCCACTTTGGACTAAGAGGGTCAGTGTTGGGTTGAAAATTGGTCTTATGTCCATGTTGCGTTTTGGCCCTTTTCCTGATGTGAGAACTAGGTCTACCCACACACCTGAGGTACCATTTTTAACAGAAGACTAGGGGAATTACGGGTGGAAGGAGGTTTGCGGCTCTTCAGATATTCCAGAACTTTTCGTCACAGAAATATGAGGAAAAGGTGTTTTTTTGTCACAGTTTATGGATTGCAAGTGATTCTAGGAAAAAACACTTGGTGAGAGGTACGCAAGTCATCCCACCCTAGATAAACCTATGTGTCTAGTTTTTAAAAATGTACAGGTTGGCTCGGTTTGCTTAGGTGCCAGCTGATTTGAGATACAAAATCTAGAGCTACTGACACTGGAAGAACAAGGTCAGTTTTCAGTGGAAAAATGTGAATAGTCCACGTTGCATTTTGGGCCGTTTCCTGCTGTGAGCACCAGTCCAACTCACACAAGTGAGGTGCCATTTTTATCATGAGGCTTGTGGAAATTCTGGGTGGATGGGAGTTTGTAGCTCCCTGCAGATTCTAGAACATTCCATCATAGAAATTTGAGGAAAATGTGTATTTTAGTCAAAATTTGAGGTTTGCAAGGGATTCTGGGTAAAGAAAAAAGGTGAAAGCCATGGAAGTCAGCACACCTTGGATACCTTTTGGAGCCTAGTTTATAAAAAGGTCCTGGTTGGCTAGGTTTCCCTAGGTGCTGGCTGAGATAGGATGCAAAATGAAGAGCTACCCACATTGGAAAAGAGAGTCAGTTATCAATGAAAAAAATTATTGCGGCCATGTTGTGTTTTAGGCCATTTCCTGCTGCAGGCACTAACCCTATCCACACACGTGAGTTACCATTTTTATCAGGAGGCTTAGGGGAATTCCAGGTGGATGGAAGTTTGTGGCTTCCTACAGATTCCAAAACTTTCTATCACAGAAATATGAGGAAAAGCAGTTTGTTGTAAAAGTTTGAGGTTTGCAATGGATTTTGGGCAAAAACACTTTGTGAGAGCCAGTCAAGTCAGCCCACCCTAGAAGCTCTTACGTGTCTAGTTTTCCAAAATGAGTTTGGCTAGGTTTGTCTAGATGCCGGCTGAGGTAGGGTCCAAAATCTTTAGCTGCCCACACTGGAAAAAGAGAATCACTTTTCGGTGCAAAAATGCAATGGGTTCACTTTGCGTTTTGGGGCAATTTCTTGCCACGGGCACTAGGCCTTCCCACACAAGTGAGAGACCATTTTAATTGGAAGATTTCGAGTGATGCCTGGTGAAAGCAATTTTGTGGCTCCCCATGTATTCCATACATTTTATCACAGGAATATGAAGAAAAAGTGATGTATTTTGTCAAAATTTGATGTTTGCAAGGGAGTTTGTGTAAAAAAACATTGTGGGAGTTATACAAGTCAGCCCACCCTGGCTACCCCAAGGTGTTTAGCTTTAAAAAATGTACAGGTTGGCTAGGTTTGCCTAGGTGCCAGCAGAGCCACGATCCAAAATCTAGAGCTACTCACATTAGAAAAAAAGGTAACTTTTTGGTGAACAAAATGTGATACATCCATAATGCAGTTTGGGCCATTTGCTGTTGCAGGCACTTGGCCTACCTACACAAATGAGGTACTATTATGATTGGGAGACTTGAGGGAATTCCAGGTTGATGGAAGTTTGAGGCTGCCTGCAGGTTCAAGAACTTTCCATCACAGAAATATGAGGAAAACGTTTTTTATTAGCCAAAGTATAAGGTTTGCAAAGGATTAAGGATAAAAAAAAACACAGTGACAGCCACAAAAGTCAGCCCTTCCTAGATACCCCCAGGTGTCCAGTTTTCAGAAATGTACAGGTTGGCTAGGTTTCCCTAGATGCCGCCTAGGCTAGGGTCCAATGACTAGAGCTACCCATATTAGACAAAAAGGGTCAGTTTTCAGTTGAAATCTGTGTTGCGTCCATTTTGCATTTTGGGATGTTTCATATCATATTCACTGGGTCTACCCACTTAAGTGAGGTTCCATTTTTATAAGAAGACTTAGGGAAATGCCGGGTTGCAGGACGTTTGTGGATCTCCACAGATTCCACAACTTTTCATCACAAAAATGTGAGGAAAATGTGTTTTTTAGACAAAGTTTGAGGTTTGCAAGGAATTCCGTGAAAAAGCACATGGTGAAATCCATGCAAGTAAGCCCACCCTGGATACCCAGGTTTTTTAGTGTTAAAAAATTTACAGTTTGGCTAGGTTTCCATAAGTGCAGGCTGAGCTAGGGTACAAAATCCAAAGCTACCCGCTTTGAAACAATGGGTCACTTTTCAATGAAAAAATTGTATTTGTCCAGATTGTGTTTTGGGCTGTTTCCTGTTGTGGGCACAAGATCTACCCACAAAAGTGAGCTTCCTACGCTGGATAAAAATGGTAAGATTTCCATGGAAAAATGCAATGCCTTCTTGATGTGTTTTTGGACTTTCCTGTTGCCGGCACCAGGCCTACTCACACAAGTGAGGTACCGTTTTTACTAAGCGATTTCCAGGAATAACAGGTGGGAAAACGTTTGTGGCTCCCCACAGATTCCAGACCATTCCATCACAGAAATGTGAGAATATATATATTTTTTTTGTCAAAGTTTGATGTTTGTAAGAGATTTTGGCTAAAAGACATAGTGAGACCCTTACAAGTCAGGCCATCCTGGATACCCCTATGTTTCTGGTTTAAATTTTTTTAGAGGTGGGTAAGTTTCCCTAGGCGCCGGCTGAGCTAGGGTTTGAAATAATGGGATGCATCCTTTTTGCGTTTGTGGCCATTTCCTTTTGCAGCCACTGGGCCTACCTAAATAAAGTGAGATGCCATTTTTATCTGAAGACTTGTGGGAACATAGTAGTAAATTTGTTATTATCACCTAGATTTTGATGCATTTGTGCCTTTCAAACATAAGGCAGTGTATAAAAAAGATGGTATTATGAGTACCCACAATTTCAAGTAACAACTGCTCCTAAACTCCATATCTTGTGCCCATTTGAAAAATACGCAGGTTTCTGAAATACCCATTTTTCACTCTGTCTGTTTCACTATATGAAGTGGTCTATACTTGGTACTCAATGAAAAATTATTGTACATGCAGCTCAGTTGTTGGCTCTGGGTATCTTTTATTCTTGGACAGCCTACAAACCCTATGCATCCTCGCAACCAAATTGTCTAGCGAACGTAATGGTATGCTGCTTTTGTAACTAAGCCATTGTGACAAACAGTTACAGATCAAATTATCACAAATTCCCCTTTTTCCCACTCATTTTGAATATTACTTTAATTCAACTATTTCTCTTGGGAAAACCTTGTGGGAGCTATATATATAACCCCTCGCTTAGTTTGGAATTTTTTCTACTTTTCAAAAATGTATAGCTTTTCTGGATCACCCATGGTTTCCTCCACAAACTGGAAGTAGGTTTGAGAGCACAAACAAAAAGGAAAATAGGATGTCTCCAAGAAAAATTCCAAAACTATGATACAAAATAAGATTTTTTGATTCAGCTGTACATTGCCTGAAAGCTGGGAAGATGGTGACCTTAGTACAGTAAAACCTTTGCGAATGTCATTTTTAGGAGAAAAAAACAGACACTTTTATCTGGGCAACTTTTTCACTATTTTCTTTAAAAAAAACTCAAAATGGTGCTATATTTCGGCTATTTTGCTCAACTCTGTGGGGGGGACATTTAGGCCCACCAGCTAAGGGGTTAAATAATTAAATTAAATAACCAAAATATAAAAAATACAATATTAACTGCAATAATATTGCTAAAAATAAGCCAAAATATTAGAAAATAGTATACATTATTTGTAATGTACAACATACACAATTAAATTTAACATAACTAAATATATAATAAAAATATATTATTAAAGTATTATAACATCAAAAGTAACATTAAACACATATGAAAACTACCTTACAATTAATAAACTAATGAAACATTAATGTAACCATAATAAAATAAATATAAGAATAAATGAAAATGTTATTTAATACAATTCAACATTAAACATATAGGCGGTCATTACAACATTGGCGGTAAAAGCCACTTACCGCGGTGCAGAAGACCGCCAACACACCGCCGTGGCCGCGGAATTCTGCCACAGCTATTATGACCCACATCTCGGAATCCACCAAAATTCAGACACCCACACAAGTCCGCCACACCAAAGGTCAGTGATAAACTGGCGATAACAAAACCTCCACCGTCACGCCAACAGAAATACGCCCACACTATTACGACACACGAATCCACGCAGAAGTCTTTCAACCGCGGTATTCCATTGGCGGTACACACCGCCGCGCTCAAAATACACACACATTTACAAAACACAGCCATATTGGATGATTCAAAATACACACACCTGAGACACATACACACACCACTCCCACACACCCATTACAATATAAAACACACACCCACATCACCCAGAAACCCCATGACAAAAAATACAGAAAGATGGCCAGAGGGAGACACCACCAGCAAATACAACAGCATCCACAGGCACATAACACCATCACCCACACACCTTCCATGCACCTCACGCAACACACCACTACATATCACCACACTTATCACCACACACTCCACCCCACACATCACCTACACCACCCCATGGCACGGCAAAAACACCCCAGGTTCTCGGAGGAGGAGCTCAGGGTCATGGTGGAGGAAATCGTCCAGGTAGAGCCACAGCTATTCGGATCACAGGTGCAGCACACCTCAATTGCAAGGAAGATGGAGCTATGGCAAAGAATAATGGACAGGGTCAACGCAGTGGGACAACACCCAAGAAATCGTGAGGACATCAGGAAAAGGTGGAACGACCTACGGGGCAAGGTGCGTTCCATGGTATTAAGACACCACCTGGCGGTTCAGCGGACTGGCGGCGGACCCCCACCTCCTCCCCCACAATTAACAACATTGGAGGAGCAGGTCTTGGCAATTCTGCATCCTGAGGGCCTCGCAGGAGTAGCTGGAGGAATGGACTCTGGTAAGTCAAAGCTTTACTATTACATCCCCCATCCTACCTGCATGCTATCACATACCTCCACCCTCGCCCTCACCCCCATCACACCAACTCCTCACAAATCTACCAATATCACAAACCACCCATCCCAACACCAAGCCCTTCATGCAACAACAAAATATGGACACGCATCACTAAAGCATGCATACTGCACATAGCCATACAACCCCCTAAACCATCATCACACAAGCTCCCACACAGAAATGCCAGCACTGGGGTACACGGTCACCCACCCATTGCATACCATGGCACACACAGATGCAATAATCATACATTTCCACCCCTGCTGGACCCCTACCCAACGTCAACAGACAGGAGGGTCCAGACATGTCCACTCCACCAACAGAAGAGGCCGACAGTGATGACAGCAGCTCGGTCCAACTGGATCTAGATGACCAGCCCGGACCATCGGGGACCTCTGGACAGTCGGATCCCCTCACACGGGCACAGGCCACCACAGACCTTCCCCCCTCTGGAAACACCAGCACAGCACCCACCCAGTGGGCCCATACCTCTGTCCCCAGGACATGTCAATCAACTGTGTGTCCACCACTACAGGGAACCCAGGCTAACCCACCACCCCAACAACAACAGGGATCTGGGGCAGTGGCAGTGGGCACACGGTCCAGGGGACGGAGGCCCAGGAACACAGGGGAACTTCGAGGGCTGCTGTGCGACAGGAGGAGGACAGGCCAAGGGAACCCACTCTGCACAAGGCCCTCTCCTCCATCAAGGGAGCATACCACACACTCCCAGGAGACGATGGCAACAGTTTTGGCGGCCAAGTTTCAGGAAACCCAGCGCATGCAGGAGGAACAGTATTTGGGCTTCAGGGAGGAACTCAGAACCATCAGCTCCACCCTGGGCACCATCGTGGGGGTGCTGAAGGAAGTACTCAACACCAGGAGGGACACTGTGGGCCTACAAGGGGCCCCTGACACTAGCATGGACGATGAACTGCCCACCACCTCCGCCGGCGCTAATGGACAGGACACCCTGCCATAGGACCACCACACCAGCACCCCACCCCCTGCAGATGGAGAACCACCCCACAAACGGTCCCTGAGATCCAGGAACAAGACGGAGAACGATGCCATGACCCCCGCCAAGAAATGAGACCACCCTGATTGTCATCCTACTGTCCCACTTTGTCACCCTGTCCATAATTAATCTGCCCCAGCTCCACTTCCTATGCCCATAAGGGCAATGCACCTGTGAGACTAATAGACTGGACTCTGCCATGGACAATCCTCCGCCATCACCTCTCACCATTTAACTTCCCCCTCCAATATTTTGCATTTAAATAAACACACATAAAGCACAAAACGATCTGGAGTCTGTCTGTGATGTCCCAGGGCATAGAAATCACCTTTCACTGTAGGCAAATCCTCCACCTGAGGGAAAACGATGTAGCTCCGCATTTGTTTCAGAAGGGCAGACAACACTCTGGACAATACGTTGGAAAACATAGGCTGGGACATCCCTGATGCCATGGCCACAGTTGTTTGAAATGACCCACTTGCAAGGAAATGGAGCACTGACAGCACCTGCACTTGAGGGGGGATTCCTGTGGGATGCGGATTGCTGACATCAGGTCTGGCTTCAACTGGGTACACAGTTCCTGTATTGTGGCACAGTCAAACCTGTAGGTGGTTATCAAATGTCGCTCCTCCATTGTCAACAGGTCCACCAACGGTCGGTACACCGGAGGATGCCGCCATCTCCTCACAATTCCCAGTGGACGGTGCCTATGAAGGACAACGGAGAGCACAGAGTCAAACAACTCAGAGGTACGTACCCACAGTTTACACAGAACACCAATCATACACAAAAGGTGGCCTGTATGTGTGTTGAGACTAGGCCTAGGTATGTGGGACGCAGTTGAAAATGAGGCCATGTGGGCCCCTGAAATGGCGGCTGCCTGACCTCTAAAGTGGGACAATGGGATGTGAGCTAACTGCGCTGGCGTTCTACACCGTCGCGGTAGGCGGTCGGAGACTGCGGCGCAATGCTGCATTGGTTAACATTGGACCCTATGGGTCCCAGGAGCCAATGACGATGTACGTTGGTGGTGATGGTAAGCACCGCCGCGGACGTGACCGCCTCGGACGTGACCGCCATTTTCTATCACTTCAATACCTCAATACCTGATCTTCGACAGGAGAGGACCTACACTGCAAGTGCTGCTGTGACCTCAGTCTGGAAGAGACAATGGCTTGTGCGTATGGGGAAAGGGCCCCTGCCTTCACATCGGAGGAGTTGGAGAAGCTTGTTGATGGGGTCCTCCCCCAGTACATGCTACTCTACGGTCCTCCAGACAAATAGGTAAGTACACAGGGAGCATGTTGTATGGGCTATGCCCGTGTGGAGAGGGCTGGATGTAAGAAGGAAGGTGGCAGAGTGCTGCGTGCATGTAAGACAGTGAGTGCATGTGCCGCATGGCAAGGGTAGGGATGGGGGCCACTCACTTTGAAGGTGCATTTGGTAATGACTTCTCTTCTTCACCTGTACATTTCATGTAGGTCAGCGCCCACCAGGAGAAAGATATTTGGTGTGCCATCGCCAAGGACGTCTGGACCCTAGGGGTCTACCACAGACGGAGCACCCACTGCCGGAAAAGATGGGAGGATATTCGCCGCTGGAGCAAGAAGACGGCAGAGGCTCAGCTGGGGATGGCCTCCCAACGTGGGAGAGTTGCCCGTCGAACCATGAGCCCCCTGATGTTCAGGATCCTGGCGGTGGCCTACCCGGAGTTGGATGGGCGCTTGAGGGCATCACAGCAGACACAAGGGGGTGAGTACACTCTCATTCAGCTGACTTTGCGCGCAGTGGAGTTGTCTGGGTGGGGGAGGAGGGCTGTGGGTTTCCCTAGGCCAGGGCGAGTTCCGTAGGCTAGGCCCCTCCGTAAGGCATGGCCCTGTGGCCCCCCACCCCACCTCTGTAGAGTGCCAAGTACAGCTATTCATGCCCCTGTGTCATCTATGTGTGCAGATGTCGTCCATAGCCTTGTAAGCCATTTCCCAGGAATTGCACTGTGGAGCCCAAGAGTGCGGCGTAGTGCAGGGGGCCTCTGTGTCTGTCTTGTCCACCAACGGTAGCGGTAATCCATGCACTCAACATGTCTTTCTTCTGTCTCCCCCCCCTTTTTTTGGTCTTCCTGTTCTTGTTTGTATTAGCATCATCAGGTGGAGGAGCAGTGGCACCGGAGCACGAGGGAGCTGCATCCCACATGGCCCTGGAGGGCGAGACTACGGAGTCAGAATTCACCAGTGTGACGGAGGGCGAGGGGAGCTCCACGGCGGGGACAGGAACTGACACCAGCGACACGGACTCGTCCTCTGATGGGAGCTCCCTTGTGGTGGCGGCAACATCTGTGCCCCCCGCATCTACAGGTACAGCCGCCACCCCCCCTACCAGCACCGCCCTCCCAGCAGCCCCTCAGCCTTCACCCCGTGCCCGCTCACCCAAGAGGGTGGGCATCACCTTCACCCCAGGCACCTCAGGCCCTGCCCCAGTCACCCCTGCTGCCCTCAGTGAGGAGGCCATTGACCTCCTCAGGTCCCTCACTGTGGGGCAGTCTACCATTTTGAATGCCATCCAGGGTGCAGAAAGGCAGTTGCAACAAACTAATGCATTCCTGGAGGGCATTCATTTGGGTCAGGAGCCCCTTCACCGAGCTTTTCAAACTCCGGCCTCAGCACTGATGGCAGCCATTGTCCCTGTCTCTAGCCTCCTCCCTCCAACTTCATCCACCCAGATCCAATCCCCTGTAACTCTGCCTATCCCAAGCACACCATCAGACCAGCCTGCACACACCTCAACACACAAGGGAAGCTCAGGCAAACATAAGCACCACACATCCCACAGGCACTCACGCAAGCAACACACACATGCAGACACACCAACATCCACTGCCTCCACTGTGTCCCCCACCTCCTCATCTCCCTCCTCCCTCCCAGTCTCGTCTACACTCACACCTGCATGCACTACCTCTACAGCCACTACGTCCCTCACCAGCACACCCACCAGCACACCACGCTCACGTGCAGTCACCACCCCCACTACCATTCACACATCCCCTGTGTCCTCTCCCAGTGTCTGTGACGCCCCCTCTGAAGATACACAAACGCAGGCACACACCCACTCAACAGCCATCCACCTCATGACAGCCTCCAGCGCAAGCACCTGCACCCAAAGTCACCAAACGTACACCTCCTATTACCACCACCTCTTCCTCCACTCCCAAACCCCCTCCAGCTACCCGTCCCAGTGTGTCCAAAAGAATTTTCCTGTCCAGCCTTGACCTTTTTCCCACACCTCTCCCTCCCCGTCCATCTCATAGGTCCCGAAGTAGCACCTCAGCCACAACATCTACGGGACCAGTGGTGCCTGTTGTCACAGGTATGTGGAGTGCACCGGACACTAGGACAGCCAGTGTGGCACGGAGCCACAGCACAGCCAGTCCCACCACTGTGAAGCATCAGAAGTTGGCCAGTGCCCGGCGGGAGAGGGGGAAGACTCCAGCCACCAAAGCCGCTCCCAGGGGTCCCGGTGGGAGTGTGGAGTCAGCTGTTACACATCCCAAGGTGGGGAAGGGCCACAAGAAACCCGGAAAGTATGGGAAGAGCTGCACGGCGGAGAAGACCGCTATCAACCCCGCTGCCCCGGAGGCCACTTCCAGCCCCAGCCCAGCTGCCCAGGAGGGCCCCGCCAGCCCCATCCCAGCTGCCCAGGAGTGCCCCGCCAGCCCCAGCCCAGCTGCCCAGGAGGGCCCCGCCAGCCCCGGCCCAGCTGCCCAGGAGGCCACCGCCAGCCCCAGCCCAGCATCCCAGGAGGACCACGCCAGCCCCATCCCAGCTGCCCAGGAGGGCCCGCCAGCCCCAGCCCAGGTGCCCATGAGGGCCCCGCCAGCCCCATCCCAGCTGCCCAGGAGGTCCCCACAAGCCCCAGCCCAGCTGCCCAAGAGGCCACCGCCAGCCCCAGCCCCAGCCCAGCTGCCCAGGAGGGCCCCGCCAGCCCCATCCCAGCTGCCCAGGAGGGCCCGCCAGCCCCAGCCCAGCTGCCCAGGAGGCCACCGCCAGCCCCAGCCCAGCTGGCCAGGAGGACACCACCAGCACAAGCCCCGCTGGGCCATGAAGGACCACCAGCACAAGCCCCGCTGGGCCATGAAGGACTGCCAGCACAAGCCCCGCTGGGCCATGAAGGACCGCCAGCACAAGCCCCGCTGGGCCATGAAGGACCACCAGCACAAGCACCGCTGTGCCATGAAGGACCGCCAGCACAAGCACCGCTGGGCCAGGCACCGCCAACTCAAGCACCGCTGATCCGGGCACCGCCAACTCCAGCACCGCTGAACAGGGCACCGCCAAATCAAGCACCGCTGAACAGGGCACCGCCAAATCAAGCACTGTTGGTCCGGGCACCGCCAACTCAAGCACCGCTGAACAGGGCACCGCCAACTCAAGCACCGCTGAACAGGGCACCACCAACTCAAGCACCGCTAGCCCATGAGCGGCAGGGGCACTGACGCAGCTGGGTCCGCCACGGGTGAGTGATGCACTCTGGGCACCAGTTCCCCTCCAGAACCAGTGGAGACATGCATCCACTACCTCTGTCCTTCACAGGATGAAGCACTCTGGGCACCAGTCCCCCTCCAGAACCAGTGGAGAGATCCATCCACTACCTCTGTCCTTCACAGGATGAAGCACTCTGGGCACCAGTCCCCCTCCAGAACCAGTGGAGAGATCCATCCACTACCTCTGTCCTTCACAGGATGAAGCACTCTGGGCACCAGTCCCCCTCCAGAACCAGTGGAAACTGTCATCCACTACCTCTGTCCTTCACAGGATGAAGCACTCTGGGCACCAGTCCCCCTCCAGAACCAGTGGCGAGATCCATCCACTACCTCTGTCCTTCACAGGATGAAGCACTCTGGGCACCAGTCCCCCTCCAGAGCCAGTGGAGACTGTCATCCACTACCTCTGTCCTTCACAGGATGAAGCACTCTGGGCACCAGTTCCCCTCCAGAACCAGTGGAGACATGCATCCACTACCTCTGTCCTTCACAGAATGAAGCACTCTGGGCACCAGTCCCCCTCCAGAACCAGTGGAGAGATCCATCCACTACCTCTGTTCTTCACAGGATGAAGCACTCTGGGCACCAGTCCCCCTCCAGAACCAGTGGAGACTGTCATCCACTATCTCTGTCCTTCACAGGATGAAGCACTCTGGGCACCAGTTCCTCTCTAGAACCAGTGGAGACATGCATCCACTACCTCTGTCCTTCACAGGATGAAGCACTCTGGGTACCTGTCCCCCTCCAGAACCAGTGGAGACTGTTATACACTTGAGAGAATGTGGTTTTGCACCCCCCAGGATATAGCAGTGGGCAAACCACCCACTGGAGAGACTTGAGAAACTGTGGCTTTGCACTCCCCAGGATAATGCAGTGGGCAAACCACCCACTGGAGAGACTTGAGAGACTGTGGCTTTGCACTCCCCAGGATATGGCAGTGGGCAAACCACCCACTGGAGAGACTTGAGAGACTGTGGCTTTGCACTCCCCAGGATAATGCAGTGGGCAAACCACCCACTGGAGAGACTTGAGAGACTGTGGCTTTGCACTCCCCAGGATATGGCAGTGGGCATTGAGCTTCCTTGTGGATCTGGCGTTGTGCACTCATCCGGCTGAGGTGCCCCCCTTCCCTTCCCCCTGAGGTGCCTGTTGTATTTCTATCTGATGCCCCTGCAGTGTTCTCTCTTTTTTGATCGGGTATCAAGGGTGGGCCTCGCCCATGCATTTTGGGCCCAGTGGTCAACGGACTATAAATGGTGCAATACCTGGACTTGTATTATTGGTGTATATATTTGTTTATAGTGCATATATATTTTTGAGTACTGGATTTTAATATATTACAATGGTTACACTAATTTCCTTTTGTCTTTGCATTCTTCCGGGGTGCTTGGGGGGTGTAACTGTAATGTATAAACATGTATTAATGTGTGTATTGTAGTGGGTGAGGGTGGGGGTGTTGCGTGTGTGTGTCCCTGTTTTTTGCCTCCCCCCTCCCCTGTGTCGTAGGTGCAGTACTCACCATGGTCTTCGCCACCGGCGTTCGCGCTCCTGGTAGAGGAGCAGGAAGACCATTGCTGGTAGAATTTGGAGTTCCGGTTCCTTGGTGTCCTCGTTCCTCATGGGGTGTGTAGAGGTGAGCGTTTTCCCTTCGGAATTCCTGTTTCCACCATGTTTTTATCCGCGGTGAATCCGCCCCGGAAAAGGTGGTGGATTGGCCTGTCATAATAGTGTGGGCGGTACATTGTCTCCCGCCTGTCTGTTGGCAGTGACCGCCGCGCTGTTTGTACCGTCGTGGTGTTCGGTGTGTTAAAGTGGCTGTCTTTGTTGGCGGTTTCCGCCACGGTCGTAATTGCAATGTTTTTACCGCAAGCCTGTTGACGGTCTTACCGCCGCTTTAACACAGTTCACCAGGGTTGTAGTGACCACCATAGTCATAAAACAAAAAACAACCCAAATGTATATTTCACATCAGGACACAACAGTGATTAGCATCCATCATAAAAGGTATTAACTGAAAAAAATGTAAACTAAATGAACACTTTAAAAACTGTACAAAAGTAACAGATAATACTTTACTTCTCATAAAAAAATACTAAACCAGAAAGAGTATTACACATCCAGCAAAACACCAAATAAGAAAACTGGGGAAAAAGCTACAAGTACCCTACAAGTAAATCATACAATTTAAATGAACACAATGTAAACTAACTTAATTTAAAAACAGTAAACTTTAAATGATTAACCAAAACTTTCAATTTTTATGTCTCCACATATCTTCAGATAGTAAACAACAAGTGCAGCAAAATCAATGGCCTACAGAAAATCAATTTAATTCAACATTCAAATATCTGGCAGGGGCAGCTGACTGCCAAAGCCAATGGGAGGAGGCCGCCATGAAGTCGGTGTCCTCACCACCTGTCTCATTACGATGTTTCCATATAGCTGACTGGAAGAAACATGAAATTAAAACATTTCCATTGGTCAACCCGGTGGGAACAGTGCCTTGGCGGCCAATGCCATTGCCCAATGTGTCAACACCAGGGCAGTGCACGCTCTACGGGCAACATAATGCAAAATGACAAACCTTATGCAAAATAATAATTAATGCATTGTGTGCTGATATTGCATATTAACTTTCTGCATTACAGGTATGTATCTTGAAATGTCATTAATGCTGTTTGTAATGTATTGTTCATTTTCAAGCCTTTCCTGCAGCCTGGATGGGTGTGGCATGTGGGAGGGGCTTGGGTCTATTTAAGAAACCCAGCCCAGCTCCACGTGCTCACTATTCAGAGGTCCCGGTGCAGAGCAGCAGCATTTTCCAGGGCTCCTGTTCCGGAGGCCTACTTGGACATTTCCTGGCCCTGTCCTCATTATCTTGCTGATCTTTAAGCAGGGTGGTAAGGCGGAGTTCGGGATAGATCTCGAATCACTTTTCTAGAAACATTTGAATTTTTGGCTTTGTGATTTCCCGTGTGTGCGATTTACTCTTGGCAATTAACCCTTGCAGTTCAGATTGGCAGAGTGCGCAATCATTTCAAGGCATTTGCATCTTGATGGTTCAATCGGTAAGTGTATGCGATTCATTCTTGGCAATTAACCATTGCAGTTCGGATCAGCAAAGTGTGTGATCATTTCAAGGCATTTGAATCTTGATGGTTGAATCGGCAACAGTGTGCATGATTCATTCTTGGCAATTAGCCCCTTGCAGTTCGGATCGGCAGAGTGCGCGATCATTTCAAGGCATTTGAATTTTGATGGTTGAATCGGCAACAGTGTGTGCGATTCATTCTTGGAAATTAACCCTTGCAGTTTGGATCGGCAGAGTGCGCAATCATTTCAAGGCATTTGAATCTTCATGGTTGAATCGGCAACAGTGTGAGCAATTCATTCTTGGCAATTAACCCTTGAAGTTCGGATCGGCAGAGTGCGCGATCATTTCAAGGCACTTTAATCTTGATGGTTGAATCGGCAACAGTGTGAGCAATTCATTCTTGGCAATTAACCCTTGAAGTTCGGATCGGCAGAGTGCGCGATCATTTCAAGGCACTTGAATCTTGATGGTTGAATCGGCAACAGTGTGTGCGATTCATTCTTGGCAATTAACCCTTGCTGTTCAGATCGGCAGAGCACGCGATCATTCCAGGTACTTAAGTCTTGATGCGCAGACTGGCAATAAGGTGCACAATAATTTCCGGGCAATTGAATCTTCAAACAGAGTGTGATCCTTCTAGACAAAACAAGTTTAGTCACTTTGCCTATTCTACAGTATAATTCATGAATTCTATAGCAGTTAATTCTTTGGAAACAAATGTACTTATTGACTCTTGTTGTGATGTAATTGCTATTCTAAATATTAACTCCAGAAAGTTCAATGTTCAGAATATATGATTATAAAAAAGATCACGTTATTGAAAAGTTATTGATCTCTCATGTTATTAGAGCATAAAGAGTTAAAACAAAGTTCATGAAGATTAATGTGAATGACCTTGCTATTGTGTTCTTAACTCTTGCTTCCACAGGTCTCCTTCCCCGCTGTTCCCAACCTAAACCCCATCCTCCACTTGGCCATTCTTTAACTCTGTGCTATAACAGCTAGTAGAGCTTGGAGCTGCCAAGAGGTGGACATATTGGGAACAGGCGCAAACCCCTAGGATCTGGTCTCGCTTACAGAATAGTGAGCCCACAAATTTTTTATCCTCCTGGTTCGTGCTGGGTTTTCAATATGGTCACATTGGACAAGTTACTTAAGGTAATTACGCAGCTTCAAGTGGATGTAGTTGAATCTAAAAACATAGCAACTAATCTAGCAGAAAGGGTGGATCAGTTACAAGACAGAGTAGGAAAGAAGGAGCAAAGTCCTTTGGTTGGGGGTAGGTTTAATCCTCCTCCACAAAGTTCAGGAGGGAATCCTCCAACTAACATATCACTCCCAGTTCCCACAACCATTCCTTTGGCTCCCCCAGAAAGGTTTTCAGGTGATCCCCCAAAAAGTACAATCCTTTTTGACTCAAGTAGAATTGCATTTCACTTGTAGACCAAACATCTTCCCTGATCCCCAATCCAGGGTGGCCTTCTTGATTTCTTATTTGACTGGAAATGCAGCCACCTGGGCAATCCCTCTTGTGTGTCGAGATAATTCTTTGCTTTATAACTGGAGAGACTTTGTCTGGGAATTTGAAAGTGTATTTGATCGAAGAACAGTTACTCTGTCTGCAGAGCGAGAAATGTTAGAATTGCGACAAGCAAATAAGGATCTTGTCTCTTATTTGGCTGGTAGCAGAAACGGCCTGGCCTGAGGAAAATAGATCAGTCCTGTTCTATCAAGGACTCAGAGATGAGTTAAATGCATTCCTGCACAGATTGATCCTCAGCCCACGGATTGTCAAGATCTGATAAATCTTGTTTTAAGACTACACCATCGTCTTGCAGAACGTAAAAGGACTGAGAAAAATTCCTGCCGTGTTCATGAGCATAGAGAATCACAAGCTCATGGAGACCACAATCATGAACCAATGCAAATAGGAACAATCAGGCAGCCCTTAACGAAAGGAGAGAAAGATCTACGTAGAAAGAACGGACAATGTCTGTATTGTGGTCAAAAGGGCAATTTCGCTAAAGAATGTCTAGCAAAACCAAAAGTAAACAACCCCCTACCAAGAAAGTTGTAGCAAATGCACAGATCAATCAGGAAAATTAGAACACCCAAGATGTAAGGAAGGGTTGCTCTTGGGTGTAACCGTGGACCCTTCGCAAAATGCTAAAAAGGTTTTACTCGAGTCAAGACACTTAAAATTAGATCTAGAAGTACTGGTAAAACAAAAGACTTATCTAAAGAAAGCCTTAGTAGATTCTAGGGCTACTGGTAATTTTATCGATGCACAATTGATTCAAACATGAGGGATCCCATGTAAGAAGAAGAAAACAACAGAAATAATACCAGCTGTAGATGGAAAACATCTAGCTGGAGGTCCGGTGACTCTGCAGACCTTTCCCTTGTCTGTGATCTGTAAAGGAGGAAATCAAGATTCTAAACATGTGGAAAAAATATTCTTTGATGTAATCCATGCTCCTCAGTATGGAATTATCCAAGGAATGTCGTGGTTAAGCTATCATAATCCTTTAATAAATTGGCAAGAAAGGAAAATCATGTTTTCTTCATTTCTATGTAAAGAAAAATGTTTCCCAACATCAAGTGTCACAGATTCCCACAAACCCCACATCTGCTGAAAAAGATGTTACGTTGCCTTTGCAGTATTGATCCTTCCATGATGTTTTTTTGATGAAAACAAAGCAGGAACCTTGCCACCTCACAGACCCTATGACTGTCAAATTGATCTGACTCCTGGAGCTATACTCCCTAGTTGTCGTGTATATGCCCTGTCTGAACACGAAAATCAATATCTAAGAAACTATTTAGATCAATTTCTAGCTAATGGATTTATCCGCCCTTGCAAGTCTCCTGTAGCATCTCCTCTTTTTTTGTTCCTAAGGCTAATGGAGATCTTAGGGCTTGAATAGACTATAGAGGATTAAATAAAATCACAATAAAGAATAAATACCCATTACCCTTGATCCCTGTCCTGTTGGATCAAGTTACAAAAGACAAGATTTACACCAAGCTAGACCTAAGAGGAGCTTACCACCTAGTCAGGATGAGAGAAGGCGACGAGTGGAAAAAAGCCTTTAAAACTAGATATGGTCTATTTGAATACACAGTCATGCCCTTTGGACTTTGTAATGCTCCAGCAGCATTCCAATTCTTTCTGAATGATGTCCTCAGAGAATATCTGGATCTATTTGCAATAGTTTATATTGATGATCTTCTAATCTATTCTGATAACGAAGTCGAACATGTACAACATATCCAAAAGATTCTCACAGCCCTTTGGAAACATCATTTATATTGCAAATTGAGCAAATGTGAATTTCATGTTGCCACCGTTGACTTTTTAGGGGTCATCCTTACCCCTCAAGGCATGGTCATGGCAGAAAGAAAAGTGCAAGCAGTATCCGATTGGCCAATCCCAAAAACAGTTTGAGATGTTCAGTGCTTCCTTGGCTTTGCAAATTTCTATTGCAGGTTCATAGACCACTTCTCATAGACAGTGGCGCCAATCACCAAGTTACTACGAAAGAAAGAACCATTTGTATGGTCTCCAGAAGCTGGCAAGGCTTTTTCAACTTTAAAAGAAGCCTTCCCCACTGCCCCAGTCTTGACTCACCCAGATACTGAACGTCCATTCATAGTAGAAGCAGATGCTTCAGATGTGGTAATTGGTGCAGTGTTATCGCAACGCAACAAAAATACCGGTCAGCTACACCCTGTAGCTTCCATCTCTCGAAAACTAAACAAAGCGGAACAAAATATGTCATTGCTGAGAAAGAACTTCTAGCAATCTGTGATGCCTTTAAAGAGTGGAGACACTATTTGCTAGGCGCCAATTACACTATTACAATATACACAGATCATCGTAATCTCCAGTTCATGAGTTCAGCTAGACTTTTGACTCCTCGACAATTATGATGGATGTTGTTTTTTGCTGAATTTGATTTTGTGGTAACCTTTCATCCCGGCAAAGACAATCGCAAAGCAGATGCCTTGTCTAGACAAGACTATACCATGTTACCCACATGCCATCCCCCACGAGCTATCATTGCTCCAGACAAAATCCTTTGTATCCTTAAAACTGAATATTTTTTTAAAATATTCGTAATTCTTTCACCATCGGAAAATGGCAGAAATGGGCTCAAGCAGACCCCAAAAGATCAATCAAACAAGGCCTACCTTTTCATGATGCATGTTTATTTGTTCCCACTAAAGAGCTGCGCAAATTTGTGTTTCATTGGTTGCACGTTAGACCTACGGCAGGTCATCCAGGTATTCCTAAGACACTTAAACTAATCCAACGATATTTTTGGTGGCCTACTTTGACTAAAGACATCAAGCAAATGGTAACTATCTGTGAAGTTTGTGCTCGTACCAAAACAAGTCATTCAAAACCAAAAGGACTGTTACATCCTCTACCAAACCCACTCCGACCTTGGGAACATATATCAATAGACTTAACTACAGGACTGCCAGTTGTTCAACATCATTCAGTAATCCTTGTAGTGGGAGATAGTCTCACAAAATATGTACATTTCATTGCTTGCCGGAAATTGCCTACCTCCAGTGAATTGGCAACAATACTTTTAAATCGAGTGGTCCATTATCATGGATTACCAAAAATAATTATTTCTGATCGAGAATCACAATTTGCCTCTAACTTCTGGAAAACATGATGCAAAACGCTGCAAGTTACATCTACATTATCTACCAGTCATCATCCTCAAACAGATGGCTGAACTGAGAGACTCAATCAATATTTGTGTGCTTACGCTGAAAAAGCACTCCATTCCTGGGTATCAATGCTTTGGTTAGCTGAACTGGCCGACAATAACTAGGATCATACTTCTACTGGAACGACGCCCTTTTTTGGTCTATTTGGTTATCACCCAGAAACATTGCCAATCCCAATTCCACAAGAAAGTTCACTTACACCAGCAGTGTCAGAAACAATAGGACAACTCAATCAAACCCAGAAATAAATACAACATCTGAGCAAAGCAAAACAAAAGTTTGAAAAACATTATGACAAAAAACATTGTGAGGAACCACAATATAAGCCAGGAGATAGAGTGTGGCTTTCCACAAGCCACATTGATTTAAAAAAAAAGACATATGTTTAATCCCAAATATATAGGTCCTTACACAGTTCTTCAACAGATCAATCCAGTAACCTGCAAATTACATTTACCAAAATCACTACGTATTCATCCAGTGTTTCATACTTCTCTCTTGAAAAGAGCTTTCCAGAAAACTCGCTCTCAACCTACTCAAGTACTGGTACAAGGAGAATTGGAATATAAAGTAAAACAGGTTCTGGATTCAAAATTTAGAGGTCGTACCCTCTGGTATCTAATATCTGGGAAAGGGTATGGTCCAGAGAACGACTCATGGGTCTCAGCATATGACATTCATGCTCCACGACTAGTGCGGCGTTTTTACCACCTAAACCCAGACAAACCAGGCCCTAGAGCGCGTTCAGGAGGGAGGAGTACAGTCAACACCATGCAAAATGACAAACCTTATGCAATGCAATAATTCATGCATTGTGTGCTGATACTGTATATTAACTTTTACCATTACAGGTATTTATCTTGAAATGTCATTAATGCTGTTTGTAATGTATTGTTCATTTTCAAGCCTTTCCTGCAGCCAGGATGGGTGTGGCATGTGGGCAGGGCTTGGGTCTATTTAAGGAGCCCAGCCCAGCTCCAGGTGCTCCCTATTCAGAGGTCCTGGTGCAGAGCAGCAGCATTTTCCAGGGCTCCTGTTCCAGAGGCCTACTTGGACATTTCCTGGCCCTGTGCTTATAATCTTGCTGATCTTCAAGCAGGCCAGTAAGGCGGAGTTCGGGATAGACCTCGACTCCGTTTTCTGGAAACATTTGAGTTTTTGGCTCTGTGATTTACCACGTGTGCGATGTACTCTTGGCAATTAACCCTTGCAGTTCGGATCGGCAGAGTGCGCAATCATTTCAAGGCATTTGAATCTTGATGGTTGAATCAGCAACAGTGAGCACGATTCATTCTTGGCAATTAACCCTTGCAGTTCGGATCGGCAGAGTGCGCGATCATTTCAAGGCATTTGAATCTTGATGGTTGAGTCAGCAACAGTGTGTGCGATTCATTCTTGGCAATTAACCCTTGCAGTTCAGATCGGCAGAGCGCGCAATCATTCCAGGTACTTGAGTCTTGATGCACAGCCTGGCAATAAGGTGCACAATAATTTTTGGGCAATTGAATCTTGAAACTTAGATCAAACAGAGTGTGATCTTTCTAGACAAAACAAGTTTAGTCTGTTTGCCTATTCCAAAGTATAATTCATGAATCCTATAGCGGTTAATTCTTTGGGAACGAATGTACTCATTGACTCTTGTTGTGATGTAATTGCTATTCTAAGGATTAACTTGAGAAAGTTCAATGTTCAGAGTATATGATTATAAAAAGGTCACGTCATTGAAAAGTTTTTGATCTCTCATGTTATTAGAGCATAAAGAGTTAAAACAAAGTTCATGAAGATTAATGTGAATGACCTTGCTATTGTGTTCTTAACTCCTGCTTCCACAGGTCTCCTTACCCGCTGTTCCCAACTAAACCCCATCCCCGCTTGGCCATTCTTTAACTCTGTGCTATAATGGCTAGTAGAGTTTGGAGCTGCCAAGAGGTGGACATATTGGGAACAGGCGCAAACCCTGAGGATCCGGTCTCACTGACACAATGTATATATCAACAAGCAAAAGCCATTTGGAACTGGACCTGCAATATTGCTTGTGAAATCAAAATTCCACTTGGAACATTTGCATACCTTTATCTAGACCCTTGCATGGATCTTGACCTCCTTTCCCTATAAATTCTAAAATATTTGAATCCAACTCTGGGATTGCCATTGCTATTTTTGTCAAGGAAGGTCTAGGACACTCTGGCCTTCATTATGAGTTTGGCGGTCTTTTTGCAAGACCACCGCGGTTGCAAGCACCAAAAGACCACCCTCCGTTTTACAAATCACACACGGCCAAAAGACTGCCACAAATTCAAGACTGCCAGGATGACCAAGGGCGGGAGGTAGGTGTCACAGGGTACTTGTTGTTAATGACTCTGGCCAACTCAAACTGCAGAGTGGTCTTGATCCTTGTAGGTTCTGCCTTGACCAAGGTAAGGGTGGCCCTTTCTAGTAGCCACAGTGCTGCTGACGATGGAACGCCAAAGGCAGTCCGTGCCCTCCAGAAGGACCCCCAAAGGGAAAAACCTCTATAGCACGAACTCCCTGGAACAAAAATAAGCAAAAAGGTAAGTCATCCAACAAGAAAACAATACTGGAAGAAACTGGAGAAAAATCAACAGGAGTGAAGATCACCACCAAAGAAAGTGTTGCAATGAATCATACTCCCTTTTTACCCTAAAACAGGAAATGACCACCCCGAAGAAGAAAGACACCATATTGGATTGGGAAAGAATCATAGGAGAATATAGAGAAAGGCACCATTTTGGAAAGGGTCCTAAGGCATGCAAGGAAAAAGAAGAACATGGCTGCTAAGTGTAAAAATAAGGAAAGAAAGAAGAAAAGGAGAAAGAAATGAAAAAGAAAAAAAGAAGAAAGGAACAGGCTGTACCAGGTAAGTGAGGGGTTGGGGGGCCCATGCCTAATATCGAGGGCGCGCCACGCCTAGATCTTGCCAAGGCCCCATGCTCACTTTGGGGCCCTGCGCAAGAAAATACAAAACAGAAAGGCCGGGCCACGACAATTGGACAGTTCGGAAACCCCACACATGACACACATTCTCACACCAGACACACCTACAAACACCACTATAAACACACACCCACACAATCCACAATCCTCTGCACCTGAAACAATGATTACAGACAGCGAGGAGCCAATTTTGCACTTGTACACCATAGCCACTTTTAGACATCTCACTCAGCAAACACAATACAACTGCACAAACAAAATGATACACACATCGACACAGCACACAAACACAACAAAACAGCCAAGCACCCACCCACCCCATCAAGCACCTAACACTGCACCCTTGCACACAACACCCTCTCTCACAACACAACGACCATGTCCCATCAAAAGCACCCACGTTTCACAGACGAAGAGTTGAGAGTCATGGTTGATGAAATCGTCAGGGTAGAGCCACAACTGCTAGGAGCACAGGTCCAGCAAACATCCATAGCCAGGAAAATGGAGTTATGGCAGAGGGTCGTCAACTCAGTGGGCAACCGTCCATCCATTAGGGAGGACATACGGAAGTGATGGAATGACCTATGGGGGAAGATGCGTTCCATGGCATCACAACAACAGATTACCATGTACAAGACTGGAGGTGGGCCCCCACCTCCACCCCCAGAGTTTGCTTCATGGGAAGAGGAGGCCTTCACCCTCTTGCATCCTGAGGGCCTGATTGAATAATCTCTGGTGAGTCACTAATACTCTATTTGAAACAAGTACTCCTGTTCGGCAGGCATTCCTACCACCCATAACTCCCCAAGTCACCCTATCTCCCCCCCACCTCCCACCCAATCACCAATTAGCCCTCCCCTGCATGCCACTTCACCAACCAGCCACTATCCCCACACAGTCTCTACCCAGTGCACAGATACCACAACCAAGCACAATCACTACAACTCCACCAAGTCATCTGCCCTGAAATGTCCTCGTCACAGTGCAACACCTGCATGGCTTACTATTGCACCCCCTACACCTTCTGCATGTTACGACTTAGGACCAGTACATGGCAATCAGGCAATGCAATCTTTATTCCTCAAATTGGAAGGGAACATGGTAGCCATTTCTGTATCCATGACCCACAAACAATAACAAAAGTGCTGTATCTTTCATTGCCATAACTGGGATACAAGTCAAGCCACAGTATGCATCACACAATGTCAATACCAATCACACCTCCACTATGTAACTCTCTCTCACTCCAGCCACAGGTACCCTTGCCACTGCCACCACGCAGAGGATGCCTGAGACAGCCAACACTCCCCAGGATGAAGGCCTCAGTGAGGACTAAACCTCTGGATGTCTCGACAGTGAAGACTTACCTGGCCTGTCTGGGACTACTGGTCAATCCACGACTACCAGCCTCACCCTGCCTACATCAGATCCCCCCCCCACCTTGTGGCATCAACAGTGCATCCAACCCCTCATCCCCAGACCTGTGTTTCAAGGTCTTTTCAATCAGCAGTGTGCCCCACAATATAGGGACCAGAGTCGACCTCTCACACCCAAGACAATGAAGGTCCTGGTGTAACTGGGAGTGGGCACTCTGTGCCAGGGGCACAGGCACAGGGGGACAGGGTGCGAGGGAGGAATTCTGTGGGCCAGAGCATCAGAGCATGGGGTCCCCAAGGCACTCAACTGACCAGGAAACCATCTCCCAAGTCCTGGGAGCATACCAGCAATCCCAGGAGAATATGGGCCAGATAGTCACCATCTTGCAGGAAAACCAGAGGCTGCAAAGGGAAAACCACCAGGAGGCCATGTATCAATGGCAGGCCTTAATGCCACCATAGCCTCTATTGCAGGGGTGCTAAAGGAACTCATCACCATCCTGCGTGTCACCTCCACCCACCAGCAGGCCCCTTCCACTAGCCACATACCAACGGAGCCTTCAACATCTGCCGCAGCTAGTGGAATGGAGGCCCTGCCTGAGGAACCATAGGCCACTGGCACCCACCCCTCCCTCTGTTGCTGAGGAACCGTCGCAAACGTGGTCATCCATCCAAACATCCTGCAGGAGCTGCTGCCAAAACCAAACCCACTGCCAGGAAGTGACCCTCATCTCAACATTTTCCCTTGTGTGCCACTGAGACACCCTGTTGACTGGCCAACGTCATGTCTCCATTATTCCATTGGCCCTTAGACACTGGACCTATACTACCTACAGCTGGGCTACTTACTCTGTAAGTACCTTAGGTACCCACTACAAACCTGGTCATCCTCCTAAAATTATCAACACATGTCAGACTTTAGATGAGTAAGACAGATCCTAATGGGCAATCTGTCGCCCACCACAGGCCACAGAGAGGGATGGGTACACTGGACACCTCCACTGATATAACTGACTAGGAGGGGCAATAACAGAAGGCAGAAAGGGAATCTGAGACATGAAAACACACTTTACAACATACATGAGTGTCACTGGAAGTATTGGTTGATCAGCTCAATCCTCAAGTCAGCTGTACCTTCATCTTCCTCTTCATCATCACTTCGTATGTCACGGTCATCAGCCACTGGACCAGCTGCCACCTCTTCATCATCCAGTAATGGTATGTGATGTCTCAGGGCCAAATTGTGTAGCACGCAGCTGCCAGACCTTTTGTAGAGCGTAGAGCAGGGGACCTCCAGATAGGTGGAGGCACCTGAATCTGGACTTTGGTAGCCCAAAAGTCCTTTCCATTACACGCCTCAACCTGCTGTGGAACTCTTTGAAACGGTGTTCCCCATCTGTTGTAGGATATCTCACTGGTGTCAACAGTCAGGAAAGTTTAGGCTAGCCAGAGTGACCTGTGTGCAAAGAGGTAGGATCTGTCACTATATTAGTAGAGACACAGAGCAGAATGGGACGACAAGGGACATCACAGTTGAGCACATAATATTGTATACTTACCAATTAGCCAATCCCTCTCTCCTGTAGTTTTGCCATCATGTGTAGGACATTGCTGTTCCTCAGAATGTAGGAGTCATGTACAGATCATTGGCCGTAACTTGGGAGATATACTGGTCCGCAAGACACACCATCTGGACATTGATAGAATAAAAGTTTTTCCTGTTCCTATACACTTGTTCATTGGTCCTGGGAGAAACCAAAGCAAGGTGGGTTCCATCTATGGCCCCATCACATAAGGGTTGTGTCCCGTATCACAGAAGTCAGACTTCACAGTGGGCAAATCTGCACATTGGGGGAACCTGATGTAGCTGTCCATGTGTTTCAGAAAAGCACACAGTACATCCTTCAACACATGACTGAACATGGGCTGTGATATCCCTGCTGACAAGCCCACTGTAATCTGGAAGGAGCCTGAGGCAAGAAAGTGTAGCAGTGACAAAACCTGTACTGTGGGAGGAATGGCATAGGGATTACATATGGCGGACAATAAATCCAGCTCCAACTGATTACGCAGTTCCATGATGGTCTGATGATTCAGTCAATAAGTGTGTATGATGTGCTTCTCCTCCAGGGTAGCAAGTTCGACTAGGGGGCGGCACACCAGTGTTTTTCTCATTCCTACCATTGCACAGTATCTACGACATAGAGAGGAAAATGTACAATTGATGTCCACTATACACATGCTGGATAACACTAAACTTGTAGCACACAACAAACACTGTAGACATGGCGCTAGAGTTTACACATGTCATATAGGGCATGTTGACGCACCGTCTATGCCATCCTACCTGCCAATTGGAGCCCTGGACCGACAGCATCTCACACACAAACCATGTGTAATGTTCCATGTTTCCCCAGAATGGAACGTGTATGTACTGATTTCAGTGTAACATATGGTTATTCTGCCAATTAGGCATCAATTAGCTGGACATGGACTGGAATTCACAGCCGCACATCTTACTCCACTGTGCCATTTATGGCACATGTATGGGCCCAGCCATGAGGGCAAAACACAGGCCAACTCTGCATGAGTAAAAAAAGGCTGGCACAGCACACTTATTTTTGCTCTACAAGCCATGAAATGTGTTTAAAATGGCAGCCATCTGTCCTGCATGCACAGGCCAGATGGAAATTACCTAATTTTGCGGGCATATGTTGTCATGACGGTAGGCAGTCGCGACCACCGTGCAATTCCTCATTGGATAACATTGTTGCCAATGGGAGACTGGGGCCAATGATGATAACCGCCGGCTGTGACGGTCATGTACACGACGACTGTGACAGCCATTTGATGCCCCCTAGCTCATTTGACTCCTGACACTCGTGCAAGCTGACCTCCACAACATGAGCTGCTGTGTATTGTCTCTGGGAGCCATCATACCACATCCTGCAGGTGATAGGGCCCCAGCTTTCACTCGGGAGGAGTTGGAGAAACTTATGGACGGGGTCCTACCCCTGTATGAACAGCTGTAAGGGGCACCAGAGGAGCACATGAGCCCAATTTCATTGTCTTGTGTGATAGGCAAGTGTGAGGCCGTAAGGTACTGCCACGCCGCACAGGGACTGAATGCATGCAGGGGTCATGGAGTAAAAGCAATGGGGGCGTGAAGACATGCTAGTGTGAGCATGTGATGTGTATGATGTGTGTAGTCCACTGCTGCTGATGTGGTGCCACTCTACATGACTCCTGTCTGTGTCAGCGGCCATCAGAAAAAGGGGATCTGGCATGCCATCACCAAGCAAGTGCAGAGCCTGGAGGTTCATAGCCAGCAGAGCACCCACTGCAGAAAGCAGTGGGAGGACCGGAGACGCTGGGTCTGGAAGACCATGAAGGCCCTGCTGGGGACGTCCTCCCAATGAGGGAGGGGTGCCCGTTGGACCCTGACCCCCCTAATAGCGGGCATATTGGTGGTGGCCTGCCGTGAGGTGGATGGGCGGTTGAAGGCCGCACAGCAGCCACAAGGGGGGTAAGTACAGGCTGAGTGTGGAGACCCTATGCATTGTGTCAGGCCAGCTTCTTCCATATGCATCAGTGTACCTGAGGTGTAACAATAATGACTGAGGTAATTTCTATTTTGTATAGTAGATGGCATGGACTGATTGTGGGGGTGTGATCAGGGGTCCACTACATGTATGGCCTCAATGGGACAGGGGGGGTCATTCTGACCCTGGCGGTCATTGACCGCCAGGGTCAACGACCGCGAGAGCACCGCCAACAGGCTGGCGGTGCTCTCAAGGGCATTCTGACCGCGGCGGTTTGGCCGCGGTCAGAAAGGGAAAACCGGCGGTCTCCCGCCGGTTTTCCGCTGCCCTAAGGAATCCTCCATGGGGATTCCGACACCCCATACCGCCATTCTGTTCCTGGCGGTTCGGCCGCCAGGAACAGGATGGCGGTATGGGGTGTCGTGGGGCCCCTGGGGGCCCCTGCAGTGCCCATGCCAATGACATGGGCACTGCAGGGGCCCCCGTAAGAGGGCCCCACAAAGAATTTCAGTGTCTGCTTAGCAGACACTGAAATTCGCGACGGGTGCAACTGTACCCCCGCCGCACCCTTCCCACTCCGCCAGCCCAGCGGGAAACACAGAATCACCGCGGCGGTCTTCGGACCGCGGAGCGGTGTTCTGGAGGGGGAACTCTGGCGGGCGGCCTCCGCCGCCCGCCAGAGTTAGAATGACCCCCAGGATGTTGGGCATGATAGCTTACCATGCTGACACATATTGACTTAAGATTATAGAAATATGTAGGGATACTATGTGGGCAAATAGCACAGCAAATTCTCTTACTGAAGCTATCATTCTGTGGACTTGCCTTTCCTAAAATTGTATGGTACGAGATGTGGTAAGTCCCCTGGGAGGTCCCTGGAGCCTAAACATAATGTTCATTTTCATGCATGACATTGCCTTGGCAATTACAATGCTGCTATGCAGGGTTTCAGCCTTGACTAATTCCCTTAGTCAAAATGTTCCCAAAATGTCAGGTTTGTTACCATTGCATCTTGATTTAACTGCTGTGTTTTTGTATATATAAAATGTCATTGTGATGACATGGCTTGCCATACTATATTTGAAGAGATGTACATGTTGATCTGTGTAAATGGTAGGGAGGTATTGACCCTTTTGCACCCTATCTTTCTCTCACACTGTCTCTCTCCCTCCCTCTCCTCCCCTGTCTTTGTGTGCATCATCATCATCAGATGAAGGAGAAAGTGTAGGAGGCTGGCCTGGCTTATATTGGGTACTCAATGGTACTTACACCTTACGCCAGGTCCAGTTATCCCTTATTAGTAGATTAGTAGTGTTCGAGCAGCTTAGGCTGATAGAGGTAGCTATAGCAGAGCAGCTTAGGATGAACTAGGAGACATGCAAAGCTCCTACTATACATCTTATCTCATATAGCACTATATCATATGAATCACAATACTTAGAGTTCCTAAAAATAAACTTACTTTATTTTAGTGACAATCTGCCAAAAATATCTCAGAGAATATACTCCCTTAGGAGGGAATTAAAATACACAAAATATACACACAAACCAAAATCAGGTAAGTAAAAAGTTAGAAAAGTAGTGCAAACACTGTATAATACAATAGGATGCAATAGGCCTAGGGGCAATACAAACCATATACTAAGAAAGTGGAATGCAAACCACTTAGGGACCCCAGGCCTAGTGTAGTGTGTAGAGGGTCGCTGGGAGTGTAAGAAAACACTAAGGGTGTCCAAGATACCCAACCCCAAGACCCTGAAAAGTAGGAGTAAAGTGACCCTACTTCCCCAAAACACTAAAGTCGTGATAGGAGATTCTGCAAGGACAACAACTGACTGCAAAGCACTGAAGACGGATTCCTGGACCTGAGGACCTGTAAGGAAGGGGACCAAGTCCAAGAGTCACGAACGTGTCCAGTAGGGCAGGAGCCCACTAAACCCCGGATGAAGGTACAAAATGGCTGCCTCCGGGTGGAAGAAGCTGACAATTCTGCATCAAAGGAAGCTGCCGTGAACTTCTGCTTTGCACAGAAGATGTCCCACAGCGTGCTGGTGGATGCAGAGTTGTTTCCACACAGAAAGACTATAAACAAGCCTTGCTAGCTGCAACGGTTGCAGGTGAAGAAAAAGAGTGCTGCCCGGGCCCAGGAAGGACCAGGAGGTAGCCACTTGAAAGAGGAGACAGAGGGGGCCCTCAGCAACACAGAGAGCCAAACAAAGAAGCAGGCAGCACCCACAGAAGTACTTGAACGTGGGTTCAAGAAGACTGAGCACAGCAGTCATCTCAAAACTACAAAGTGGGGTCCCGCGAAGCCAGTGATCAACTCAGTTGAGCAATGGAGGACGGAGTGCTGGGGACCTGGGCTGTGCTGCGCATGAAGGATTCCTTGCAAAAGGGCACAGAAGCCCCAGTAGCTGCAGTTCACACAGTACACAGGATTAATGTCTGGCGTGGGGAGGCAAGGACTTACCTTCACCAAATTTGGACAGATGGACCACTGGACTGTTGGGGTCACTTGGATCCAGCTCCTGTGTTCCAGGGACCAAGCTCATCACGATGAGAGGGGACCCACAGGACCTGTGAAGCAGAAGTTTGGTGCCTGCGTTAGCAGGGGGAAGATTCAGTTGACACACAGGAGATTTCTTCTGGCTTCCAGTGCAGGGTGAAGGCAGACAGGCCCCAGAAAATGCACCACCAGGAAACAGTGGAGAAAGCGGCAGGAATAGGCACTACAATGTCACTGGTAGTCTTCTTGCTACTTTGTGGCAGTTTTGCAGGCGTCCTGGAGCAGTCAGCGGTCGATCCTTGGCAGAAGTCGAAGAGGGAGATGCAGAGGAACTCTGGTGAGCTCTTGCATTCGTTATCTGATGAGAAGCTCACAGGAGAGACCCTAAATTGCCTTCAGAGGAGGTAAGGCCACCTAGTCAGGTAAGCACCTATCAGGAGGGGTCTGTGACATCACCTGCTGGCACTGGGTACTCAGAGGCCTCCATTGTGCCCTTACACCTCTGCATTCAAGATGGCAGAGGTCTGGGACACACTGGAGGAGCTCTGAGCACCACCCCTGGGGTGGTGATGGACAGGGGAGTGGTCACTCCTCTGTCCTTTGTCCAGTTTCACGCCAGAGCAGGGGCTGGGGGATCCCTGAACCAGTGAGACTGTTTTATGCAAGGAGGGCACCATCTGTGCCCTTCAAAGCATTTCCAGAGGCCAGGAGAGGCTACTCCTCTCAGGCCCTTAACACCTATTTCCAAAGGGAGCGGGTGTAACACTCATTCTTAGAGAAAACCCTTTGTTCTGCCTTCCTGGGACTGGGCTGCCCAGACCCCAGGAGGGCAGAAGCCTGTCTGTGGGTTGGCAGCAGCGGTAGCTGCAGTGAAAACCCCAGAGAGCTGGTTTGGCAGTACCTAGGGTCCATGCTGGAGCCCGGGGATGCATGGGATTGGCACCCCAATGCCACATTTGGCATGGGGGGACAATTCCATGATCTTAGACATGTTACATGGCCATATTGGAAGTTACCATTGTGAAGCTACATATAGGTATTGACCTATATGTAGTGCACACGTGTAATGGTGTCCCCGCACTCACAAAGTCCGGGGAAATTGCCCTGAACTATGTGGGTGGTACCTTGGCTAGTGCCAGGGTGCCCTCACACTTAGTAACTTTGCACCTAACCTTCACTAAGTGAGGGTTAGACATATAGGTGACATATAAGTTACTTAAGTGCAGTGTAAAATGGCTGTGAAATAACATGTACGTTATCTCACTCAGGCTGCAGTGGCAGTCCTGTGTAATATTGGTCTGAGCTCTCTATGGGTGGCAAAAGAAATGCTGCAGCCCATAGAGATCTCCAGGAACCCCAATACCCTGGGTACCTAGGTACCATATACTAGGGGATTATAAGGGTGTTCCAGTGTGCCAAATAGAATATGTGAAAATGGTCACTAACATGCAGTGACAATTTTAAAGGCAGAGAGAGCATAAGCACTGAGGTTCTGATTAGCAGAGCCTCAGTGACACATTCAGGAACCACACAGGGAACACATTCAGGCCACAGCTATGAGCACTGGGGTCCTGGCTAGCAGGATCCCAATGAGACAGGGAAAAACAAACTGACACACAAGTAAAAAATGGAGGTAACATGCCAGGCAAAATGGTACTTTCCTACAGAATGGTCATTAGCGATTAGGGCAGCAGCAGCCCACAGGACCCAGGAGGCTGATACGAGCGGGATTGAGGGGACCAGTGGGACAGAGGGCAAGCGGAGTGCCACGGGGGAGGCCAGATCATCTACACTATCTTCAGATTCCTCCTCCGGTGGACACTCCCTGGCGGCGGTAAACCCATCTGGGACCAGCCCAGCAACATCCATGTCTGTCACCCCCCTTATCAGCACTGTCCTCCCTGTTGTTCCCCACCCAGTTGCCCTGCCCGCTCACCCAGGAGTTTGGGTGTCTCCTTCACCACAGGCACCTCTGTGCCTTCCCCAGTCAGCCCTGCTGCCCTCAGTGAGGAGGCTTTTGACCTCCTGAGGTCCATTTCTGTGGGTCAGACAACCACTGTGAATGCCACCAAGGGACTGGCAGCTCAGGTACAGCAGAGCAATGCATTCCTGGAAGGCATTCACGGTGCCCTGTCTGGCCTGCAGAGATTTTGTCAGGCTTTGGAATCCTCGCTGATGGCAGCCAGTGTCCCTTTGTCCTCCGTTCCCCCTCCAGCTACCTCAGCCCAATCCCAAACCCCTCTCCCCACACCCATGCAGAGCACACAGTCAGACCACCATTCATCCATCAACAGACACGGTTTGCAGTGACAAACAAAAGTACCACAAGACCCACCACTAGAATGCAAACAGACAACACCTAGCTGCACACACACAGCATCCACTCTACACTGACCCCCAGACCACCCCTCCGTCACAGATATTATACCACTCACACATGCAGCCACAACACCAACACTCCCTGATCCAGCCACACGTCCCATCATACCCACAGTCACCACAGATCCACATACATCCACTTCATTTACCACATGCGCACTCACCACATCTACCAACACCCATACAAGCAGCACATCCTCCTTACCTGCAGGCACCATCCCAACAGACAGTCACCCATCCACCAGAGCAACTCCCTGCACCTCATCCCTCCTACTCCCAAAACACCTGTACACCGGGACTCACCCATCCAACAGACACTTCTTTGTTTCCACAAGGGTTTTGGTGGCGGTCTAACAACCCTGGAAATCCGGGCAATGTGCAGCCTCGTAATATGCTCAGCAGTAACATGGTCCCCACCGGACTAGAGATGCCTACCGCTTTCTGCGGCAGTGTGTCTGCAATTGGCAGTACTGGCAGTGAATTGGCTGTGTTACGTTAGGAACACCGCCATGGTCATAATATGGTAGTTTTCTCTGCCGGGCTGGTGATAAGGGCTTCTGATCTGCTTCTTATTCTTACCTACATAGGTATTTCTCTCCTCCCCAGAACTCAATATATTCCACCAAATGGGGAGCAGGGGTCCATTCAGGAGATAATTGATGTTTTATCATTAAAGGATCAAACATGGACTCCCTCGAAGGATCCATCAAAATATTTTTGTCTGTATCGTTATCAACTTCCAAATGTCATTTTTCTTTAATTTTTCAAACCATTCTTTATCTGAATTAAACTCATACGTGCAACCTATTTCTACCTCTGCACTGCCAGAGCATTCATCACATTGTACTATAGTATGTTTCTTTTTCTCTTCCTGGGCCTTTCATTTACCCATCATGTGTGTCCTCAACACTATCTTGGCCTGTGTTTTCACAGGAATCCTTCCCTGACTCAGCAGATCTCCATCTCCTATTCTGATGGGCATGTAGCTCAATATTTTTACTTTTACTAGACACCTTGGGGCATATTTATTCTCTTTTTGCGCCGGATTTGCGTCGTTTTTTTTACGCAAATCCGACGCAAAGCTAACTCCATATTTATACTTTGGCGTTAGACCCGTCTAGCGCCAAAGATCTTGGAGATTGTGTCATTTTTTAGAGTGGACACCTACCTTGCGTTAATGATATTCAAGGTAGGCGTTCCCTTCTAAAAAATGACTCTAAGGCATGTGCGCCTTATTTAAACTCCCGTGCAAAAATGACGCACAGGAGTGGGCGGGCCTTAAAAAATGACATCCAGCCGCTTTTGCGTCATTTTTTAACACCTGGTCAGGGCAGGCGTTAAGGGACCTGTGGGCTCGGAAGGAGACCAGAGGTGCCCTCCCATGCCCCCAGGAACACCCCCTGCCACCCTTGCCCACCCCAGGAGAAGTTCAGGTAAGTATTTTTTTTTTTTCTTTTTTGTGGCATAGGGGGGCCTGATTTGTGCCCCCCTACATGCCACTATGCCCAATGACCATGCCCAGGGGACATAAGACCCCTGGGCATGGCCATTGGGCAAGGGGGCATGACTCCTGTCTGTGCTAAGACAGGAGTCATTTCAATGGGGGTTGGGAGTAAAAAAAAATGGCGCAAATCGGGTTGAGGCCAATATTTTGCCTCAGACCTGACTTGCCCCATTTTTTGATGCCCAAGCTCCATTTTCCCCAACGCCGGCGCTGCCTGGTGTGAGTCATTTTTTTGGACACACACCAGTCAGCTGCGCTGGCTAACGTCATTCAATAAATAAGGTGCCCGCATGGCGCTTTGGAATGGCGTTAGCCGGCGTTAAAATTTTTGACGCACAACTGCGTTGGCGCAGTTGTTGTGCGTCAAAAAGTATAAATATGGGCCCCTGCCTTTTTTCTCCAACTGAGAAGTAGCCTCACCAAAAGGTCTTATCCTCAGAACAAATACCTCCGGCTTCTAACATAGAATCCAACAGTCTCTCTATCCTATTGTCAACCTCTGGGGTAATCTTCTTAATTACCTTCAGGAACCAGACATCTAGTACCTATGCATTGCCTTTCTGTAACCTTTCTTCATGTATTGTCAAAACTCCTTGTGCTAAAATACATAGAATCCACTAAATCAAAATAAACCTCAAACACAAATATCCTTCAAACCTTAATAACCTAATAAAGTTGTGTATCAGTGTGTTTTTACTGTGTCACTGGGATCCTGCTAGCCAGGACCCCAGTGCTCAATGATAAAAACCTATATGTCAGTGTGTTTTGCCTGTGTCATTAGGATCCTGCTAGCCAGGACCCTAGTGCTCATAGTTTGTGGCCTAATGTGTGTGTTGTCAGTAGTGCTTGACTGTGTCACTGAGGCTCTGCTAACCAGAACCTTAGTGCTTATGCTCTCTCTCCTTTTACATTTGTCACTGTAGGCTAGTGACTTCATTTACCAATTTCAGTTGGCACACTGGACCCCCTTATAAGTCCATAGTATATGGTACCTAGGTACCAGGGCATTGGGATTCCAGGAGGTCCTTATGGGCTGCACATTTCTTTTGCCACCCATAAGGAGCTCAGACAAACCCTTTCACAGGACTGCCATTGCAGCCTGCGTGAAATAGTGCCTGCGTGAAATAGTGCACACACTATTTCACAGCCATTTGCACTGTACTTAAGTAACTTATAAGTCACCTATATGTCTAACCTTTACTTGCTGAAGGTTAGGTGCAAAGTTACCAAGTGTGAGGGCACCCTTCCACTAGCAAAGGTGCCCCCACATAGTTCAGGACCATTTCCCAGGAATTTGTGAGTGTGGGGACACCATTACATGTGTGCACTACATATAGGTCAATACCTATATGTAGCTTCACAATGGTAACTCTGAATATGGACATTTAACATGTCTAAGATCATGGAATTGTCCCCCCATTACAAATCTGGTATTGGGGAGCCAATTCCGTGCATCCTTGGGGCTCCACCATGGACCCCCAGTACTGCCAAACCAACTCTCTGAGGCTTGCATTGCAGCTACAGCTGCTGCCATCTCACAGACAGGGATCTGCCCTCCTGGGGTCTGGGCAGCCCAGTCCCAGGAAGGCAGAACAAAGCATTTACTCTGAGAGCAGTGTGTTACACCCTCTCCCTTTGGAAACAGGTGTTATAAGCTGGGGAGGGGTAGCCTCACCCAGCCTCTGAAAATCCTTTGAAGGGCACAGATGGTGCCCTCCTTGCATAAGCCAGTCTACACCAGATCAGGGACCCCCAGTCCCTTCTCTGGCGTGAAACTGGAGAAAGGAAAGGGGAGTGACCACTCCGCAGTCCATCACCATCCCAGGGATGGTGCCCAGAGCTCCTCCAGTGTGCCCCAGACTTCAACCATCTTGCTTTGCAAGGTGTAGGGCCACTCTGGAGGCCTCTGAGTGGCCAGTGCCAGCAGGTAATGTCAGAGACCCCTCCGATAGGTCCATACCTAACAAGGTAGCCAATCCCCCTCTCAGGGCTATTTAAGGTCTCTCCTGTGGGTTCTCTTCAGATTCTGCTTGCAAGTTTCCTTCAGGAATCCTCTGCAACTACTTCACCATCCTCTGACCTACTGCAGTCTGCTTCAAGAAATGCTGTAACGGCAACAAAGTATCCACAAGGGATACTTTTCTTCTGTAACCTCAGCTCCAAGTCAGCAACTGCAACAGTTTCCATGGTGTGCACGCTCTGAGGACTCCCTGTCTTCATCCTGCACTAGAAGGACTAAAGAAATCTCCCGTGGGGTGACGGAGTCACTCCCCTGCTCCAGCCGGCACCTTCCAAGATGATGACCGGTACCCTTGGACTCCTCTCACAGCGACAAGCTTGCTCCTAAGGACACAGAGGGGGACATCATCATCATAGACTGTCCTGAGGTCCTGCTGATGCAACTTGGAGGAGGTAAAATCTTGCCTTCCCTGAGAGCGATTGTACCCCTGTGTACTGCATCTTCTTCACCTCCTGAGGCCTCTGGGCACTATTTGCAAAATTCCTTCATGCACAGCCTGTCCAAGTTCCCCAGCACTCCATCCTGCGACGCTCAACTCGCTGAGTTCTTCTCCGGCGGCGTGGGACCTTCTTTTGTCGTGCTGGATCAACCAAGTTTTGCACCTCCTTCGTCCCCGGATCCTGTGACTCCCGGGGGTGCTGGCTGGCATCATGAGGGCTCTCTAAAGTGCTGAGAGCCCCCTGTCCCTCCACACACAGAGGTGACGCCCCCATGTCCCTCCTGGGTCCATCCAGCACCCTTTTGACACAAAAAGCACTTTTGTCATAGCCAAGGCTTGTTGGCGACTTCCAACACGAAATCACATCTCTAACAATCTTCATGTCGTGGGACATCCTTTGTATCATGCAGGAACCCGCTGACATCTTTCTAGGGTGCATTCCTGCAGTCTTCAACTAACTGGTGAACTCTTCTTTTGCACCCTCTTCTGGGTTGACAGGGACTCCTGTCCTTCCTAGAACTTCTTTCGACTTCTGGACTTAGTCCCCTTCCTTTGCAGGACTTCAGGTCTAGGAATCCAGCACTTGTTCTTTGCAGACTTGGTTGGTTGCTGCAAAATCCCAATCACGAGGTGAAGTGTGTCCTAAGGAAACTTGCAGTACTTTACTCCTGCTTTTCTGGGCTCTGGGGTGGGGTAATTTACTTACCTTTACTGTATTCTTACTCTCCCAACAATTCTGCACACACTTCGCTTGTCTAGGGGTGAATTCGTGATTTGCATTCCACTTTCTTAGTATATGGTTTGTGTTGCCCCTAGACCTATTTTCTCCCATTGCATTCTACAGCATTTCATATTGTTTGCATTGTTCTATGACTATTTACTTGTCTAATTTTGGTGTCTAGTGTATATATTGTGTATAATACTTACCTCCAGAAGGAGTACTGTCTCTAAGAGATTTTTGTTACTGAGGGGGTCATTATGAACACAGCAGTAAACACCGCCGTGTTCATGCTGGCAGTCTTTCAATAGACTGCCAGCCCCCCTGAGACCCTGCCGGCCGCATAAAGAACATTCTGCTGGGCCGGCGGGCAGAAACATTGTTTCTGCCTGCCGGCCCAGCAGAATGCATGGCCGAGACATTGATGACGGCTCCACATGGAGCCGCCGTCAATGTCGCTGTGCGGCGGGTGCAGCGGCATCCGTTGCGCAGATCACTGCCCATAAATCGGGCAGTTACCTGTGCGACAGGGCACTGCACGAGGGCCCGGCAGCACCCCTTCTGCCAACCTTTCCCTGGCGGGGGAACCAGCCAGGGGAAGGCTGGGGGAAACAGGGCACATTTGCTGCCCTGTCAGATAATGCAATCCGCCATCGTCAGGCTGCCTGTCGGTCTTCTCCGCTGCCGCCGGCATGGCGGTCTGAACCGCCAAGTTCATAATGAGCGCCTGAGTATTGTCTTTACTTGTATATAAGTACTCTGTAACTATAAGTGGTATTGCATGAGCTTTGCATGTCTCCTAGTTCATCCTAAACTTCTCTGCTATAGCTACCTCTATCAGCCTAAGCTGCTAGAACACTACTACATTTCACTAATAAGGGATAACTGGACCTGGTATAAGGTAGAAGTACCCAAGGTACTCACTACAAACAAGGCCAGCCTCCTACAGTGCAGCAATTAATGTTGGAATCAGCTGTAACTGTCAAACTGTTGGTTGTTGTCAATGTCACCGTGACTGACAGAATATTTTTCCCAGTTAGCTAAAATGGCCAGCCTACGTTGTGACTTCACAAGCATGTACGTTGTCCAGTCCTATTTCACTTTCTATTACCTTCCCGGCAGCGCGCACTGAGCCATCTCCTATGAGTTAATTCACCAGGATAGCACCTCACCGAGCATGTGGCCTAAGGACAACAACTCTCAACCCCTGCACATGTCCACAGTATCGAACGTGGGCAGCCCGACAAACAGTTTGTCAAGTGGCCCTCACATCACCTCGGGAAGGACACTCACAGACACAGTTGCTATGGGAACCTACACTCAAGCTGAGTCCCAAATTAATGGGCCATTACTACTGGAATAGAAAACCTCTCCTGAAGAAGGTAAAAAAGGCTTCAAAATTATTACAAAACATATTTAACCCAAAATCTTACAACAATCTACCACATAAAAAGGCACAAAGAAATGTTTAATTTAAACCTACAACCTAAGCGAACCACCAAACAGAACTCCTCTAAATGTATTTATGTTTGTGAAAATCTATATTCTATAAAATTAAAACAAAACAGTAAATCCTGTCTACACCACTCTAAAACCACAATGCCCTCTAAACAGTTGCACAATGCTCATGGTACTTATCTGCATGGAGCAGCAGCAAAGCAGAAGGAAGATGGCTAGTGATCTGGCCTTTTGTTGTCTTGTGGAATGTTTTCAAAGTTCTATATTCTTAAAATGGCTGCTGGAGTCAGGAGTATATGCAGAGTATTAGCCTCTATGTCTTAAAATAAAGGTCCAGATTTTCTACCAGACTGATGAAAATCTACATTTTCTCTTGAGAATCAAAAATTCCTATTTTGTCTCAAACAAATAATATATATTAATTCAATTATATTATATACCTTCCAATCTACATTATATATACATTACTTAATAACAGGAATAATTCAATAATTAAATTATATATATTATTTCTAAATACACTGGAAAAAATGGACGTAAATATATAATAAACCTTAACAATCAAAAAATACACAAAAGTATTGTTTTAAAGTGTTCTTCTAATTGAGCACAGCCAGTCACTGATGTCCTTTGGCAAAAACCCACCATCTACCCGCTCCAGCACCCACAACAACTCTGATGAAACTGACATGACCATCAATCAAGCACTTTGGATTAGGGGTCGAAAGACTCTCGGAATTAATTATTTCCAAATGTGTTCAAACACATTTTAATAATTTTATGCATAGTAACCCACAGTTTTACCTCTTTGGTTACAGAGGTTTAGGCCCTCATTTCAAGTTTGGTGGTAACCGGACTGCCAAGCTAGAGGTGGCAGTGAGACCGCTGCCAGGCTGTTGGTGCAGACTGCCACATAATGACTATGGCGGTGAACCCAACGCAAAACAGTCAAATTACCACCAGTACCGCCATTGTGGATGAGCAGGCGGCGGTAGCCATCTTCAGGCTGGTGGGAACCAAAGTATTTCTGTCAGGATTTCCGGGGCGGGCTGACCGCGACGAAAAGCTTGGCGGAAACAGAAAGTACAAAAGGAGACACTTACCTCCAGGTACACAGAGGTTGCAAGTCCTCCCAGCATTGGATCTTGCCATACACCTTCAGGGCCCGCGACAACAACAAAGACAACAACTTTAAGCATGCCAAGCACATAGTGGAGGAAAGGGAAGTGATACACACCTACATATAGGACACACTCCTGGCACGGACAGCGAAGGCCACACACACACACAAACAAACGTACCGTACCAGCACACACATCTACACACACACGCGCACACACAAAATACAAAAAAGCCAAGTACCCAATACACACAAAGCCAAGCAGATATGTGCCAAACACACAGCACAACACACACAAACACCACCAACACAGTCATACACATCCATATACGACAGCCCATAAACACACACCGACAACTAGACCACAAACACTTTAACACAGTCATAGACAGGCACATTGAGAAACACCACACATCCACACACACAAAAAGCTGTATTTAGCAATGACACACAATCAATATCAGTGAACAGACATTCAAACAATGACAAAGGTGACACGTGACGTACAACCAAAATACAAAGGAATCCACAGATTCATACATACACATAGATGTACAAACTACCCCATACAATCCCACAAGTAGTCAGACACATTGCAACATGCACATGACACAACCCATATACCCAGCACATGCAACAACATAGACACAACCCATACACAGACATCACACACCATTGCACACAGATGTCACACCACCATGTAGAAGGAAAACAGGACAAGCATCTCATCTTGCCAATCACAGCAATGTTGGCAGATGTATTGTGAACAATGAAATTAAACATAAAGCATATACAAAAAGTGCCATATGGCAAGTCCAATGTGCAGAAGTGCACCTAGTCCACATGTCATGGCCCTAACTTGACTCCTGATAGCAAATAGGCCTCCACGTCATAGGGGCATTAATGTGACAGGCAGGCACCTCAGGGGTTTGGGGGTGGGGGCGGTGGGGGTGGCTTGGTTTTGGAAGGGGGGTGTTTCTCGGCTTGGGAGGGGGGACTTTGGCTCTGGGAGGGGTGGACTTCTTTCCAGGTGGAGGAGCAGGGGCAAGAGCAGAGTGGGCAGTCAAGGAACGGAATGTGGAAGGGCCTGGTAGGGGCAGGGGGACATGACATTTGGGGGCAACATGGGGTGGGACAGGAGCAGGGAACAGGTCAAGGGCAGCAAGGTAGACTTTTTTAGGTACACAGGGACGGTCACATGAATAAGGGATAGGAGTGGAGGCAGAGGGAGTGCTCGTATGACGTGTAGGGGAGCGGTAAATGTATGCTGGTGTGTGTAATGTGTGCATGTCTGTGCTGGGTGTATGTTGGGTGGTTGAGTGGGTGCGTGTGTCTATCTTGGGAGGAGGGGGTAGAGTTGCAGGGAGAGGGAATGGAAGACGTGTGAGTGAATGTTGGGCTGGTGTGTGCAAGTGAGGTGGATGTGCTCCAGGTGGTAGAGAAGATAGCTATGGTGAGTGTAGATGTGGTGTGTGGGGTGGGTGTGTGTGAGTCTGCTGTTGTGGTGATTGAGGGTATGACAGGAATAGTGGCAAGATCAGTGGGTGATAATGCAGTGCTGGCAGGTGTGAGTGGTGATGTGACTGTAAGGGAGGCAGTGAGGGAAGTGTGTCTTGTTTATGCAGATGTGTGCTCTGTGTGTGCATGCCTGTGGGTTTGTTTGTGGTGCTTGTGTTTGTCTTTGCGCACCTTGTATGTTGTAGTGGGTAAATGCTGGTCTGTAGGTGTGCCCTGGATGGGTGAAGGGAGAGGGGTTGTGGATTGGGAACAGGTAGCTGGAGGGGGAACGGAAGATAAATGGGTACTGGCTGCCATCAACGAGGAGGCCACAGCCTGAAACAATCTCTGTAGGCCAGACAAGGCACCTTGAATGCCTTCCAGGTAGGCATTTTACTGCTGCATCTGGGATGCCAGTCTTTGGGTGGCATTCATGATGGTTGTCTGCCCCACAGATTGGACCTCAGGAGGTCAATAGCCTCCTCATTGAGGACAGCAGGACTGACAGGGGAAGGGGAAGAGGTGTCTGTGGCGAAGAAGATCTCCACCCTCCTGGGTGAGTGGGAACTGGGTGTGGAGCTACAGGGATGGTGGTGCTGGTAAGGGGGGGTTGTGGACAAGGATGGTGCTAGGGTGGTCCCAGATGGGTCTGCCACGGCCAGGGAGCCACCACTGCAATAGGAAGCTGAATCAGATGTGGTGGTAGCTCCAGTCTCTCCCGCGGTGCTCCCCTCACCCGCCGTCCCATTGGTCCCCTCAGCTCAACCGGTGCCAGTCTCCTGGGTCCCGTGGGCTGCAGCATCCCCACTCATCGGTGCCCTTCCTCCTTCACCAGATGATGCTAATGCACACATAGACAGGGGTGGACAGAGAAGGAGGGTGGGAGTGAAAGAAAGGGAAGAAAGGGTGGGAGTGAAAGAAAGGGAAGAAAGGGTAAATACCTGCACATCCACTACATATACAAACAATACAACCATTTGCTCCTGTTGTGAAAACAAGAGCCCATATTGCAGTCATGAAGAATAGAGTCCTGCAAGACATGACCAAACTAATCACCTATTACCTCACCCCTGCAGCCTAGACACCTGATTAAAAATACTACATGCCTGTCTACTGTCTAACTCACTCATTTAACAATTTAATGCATGAACATACCCAACTACATGTCAGTCATTACAGGTACTGTGAACACAAACAAAATGACAGGTATGTGTGGAATACAATCTGTATAGATGTCCAGTGATATTGCAATGATATCCATTTGAATGTAAACTACACATACTTGTCATTAACCAAATGCACTGCAATAAAGATCACCTTGGACTACTATAGTAGATTCAGGGATGAAGCCAGTAAAATGCCTCAACATTGGATTTACTCATGGTTACAATAGAATATGTGGTACAGTAGCACCAGTTCTGTTCCTGCAAGCCTTTACAAAGCTAACGTACTACACTGCAACATGATTGGAAGACAAGTAGGACTGTACACTCCCCAAATTCCATCTAACCTCATAAATCCGAAGTCCAGTGAGGGACACAGTAGACAACCATGCAGAAGTCAACTAACAGTCTTCACTTACCCCCTTGAGAGGGCTGTGCTGCCCTCAAGCACCCATCCAACTCTGGGTAGGTCCACCACCAGTATGAGGGCCATTAGGGGGGTCAGGGTCTGACAGGCACCCCTTCTACATTGGGAGGCCGTCCCCAGCTGGGGCCTCTGCGGTCTTCCAGGCCCAGCATCTCAGGTTCTCCCACTGCTTCCTGCAGTGGGTGCGCCGCCGGCTATAGACCCACTGGGTTTGCATTTGTTTGGCAATGGCTCTCCACAACCCTTTTTTCCGGTGGGCACCGACCTGTATGGGAAACATTGAGAAAAAGGTGGACATGATGTAGATGATACCTATACAGCTGCAACCTTTGGTGACACACAACATACACAGCCCATGCACATTACCAATACACCAAACACCACATACATCGTGTGCATGCAATACCCCAAATCAGTAATTACAGGTCAATTTGCACGCGCATTTGCTGTCAAACACTACCCGAAATGGAAGACAAAGGACGTTGTATTGACTTGTTGCTCTGGAGCCCCATACAACTGCCCATACAGGGGTCGGACCCCTTCCACCAGTTTATCCAGCTCCTCAGCTGTGATGGTTGGGTCCTATCCCCTGCAGTGCATGCCATCCTGGCTCCAAGTTACAAGACAAAGGAGCACCCGTAGTGGAGGTCTTCCTTGTCCAAATGCCAGGAGTCAAGATAGCATGCCCATACAAAATGATGATCACGACCGGAGCGGTCATGACCGTCAGCGCTGGCGGTGATCGTCATTGGTCCTAGTTTTCCATAGACATCAATGTTAACCAATGAGGAGTTGCATGGCGGTTCAGATCGCCTTCCACCATGACGACTACCGCTGGCGAAATGAGGTCACTTCCATCTGTCCTCTGCATGCAGAACAGGCAGCTGCCATTTTAGGTTGTTACATGACAGTCCTGGGTTCCCACAGCATCATTACCTGCATAGCATCACAATATGCTTAATTGTAGGTTACAGTTTGTAAGAACTCACATATGTAGTGGGTGTCAGGTAACATTACCACAGTTGTTACTACTTATGTTTGTATTGACAATCTGTATAGTGAAACAAATGGAATGTCTTTGTTTGTACATCACTACAAGTCCTATACACGTCCCTTGTCACAGGTATGGCAATAAGAGGCATTGTCTGGGTAGCAATGGAGTGTTGAGTAATGTATCGTTCTACTACATGCCAGCCAACTTTCATGACCAATACTTCCTGATCGTCATATGTCAGACATGGGTCACTACATTGTGAGATGTGTCCAGATTGTTATTTGTCTCCCTGCCTAGATACCGCCAAAATGGAGTGATGAGGAATGCACCAGTTTACCGGCCCCTAGTAGATCTTGAAACCATGAAAGACTGCCATATCATCATGCCCAATCGACCGAACTGTGTCTCCATCAGGGAACTGGTCAACCAGTTGGAGCCAGACCTCCTGCCATCTTTGAGAAATCCCCATGCCATCATTCCAACAGTCCAGGTGTTGGCAGTCCTGCAGTTTCTGGCCACTGGCTCATTTCAGGTGACTGTGGGATTGGCTGCAGGGATGTCACAGCCCAAGTTCTGTAAGGTGTTACAGGATGTGATGGATGCCCTACTCAAGCATATGAACATGTACCTATGGTTCCACCAATGTACTGAATTGAACACCGTAAAGGAAGCCTTTTCCAAAATGTCAGATGTCCCACATGTAATAGGGATGGGACTCACATCACCTTGGTACGCCCGAGGGCCAGTGAACAGGTCCACAGAAACCTGAAGAGTACATATTTGCTCAATGTACAAGTGGTGTGTCTTGCAGATGAGTACATATCACATGTGACAGAGAACTTCCCTGGTTCAGTGCATTATTCCTACACCCTGAGGATATCAGTGTCCCTGCATTGATTTTATAGCTACAGGGAGAAAGGGCCTGGCTAACAGGTATGTGTACTGCTGTCCATGTCAGACTTTTGATATGCTTCCCTACACAGACTGCACTATGCCTAGCACTGTTTCCTATAGTCAATTCTCCTTTTCCACACAAGTGACTCCTGATAACCCAACCTACCCTGCCTCCTGTATACCTGTTAGATATCCAACTACAGGAGGAGACAACAGGTACAATGAGGCACTTGGACGGATGAGTTTGGTGAAAGAGAGGACTTTCAGCCTCTTGAAAGCTAGATATAGTTCCCTCCATGTGTTCAGTGGTGCCCTACAGAACCAACCAGGGAAAGTCTGCAAGATCATTGTTGCATTCTGCATGCTTCATAATCTGGCCCTAAGAAGGCATATCCCACTGTTGGAGGAGGGACACATTGATGCAGGAACAGTGGCCCAAGCTGGTGAAACTGATACTGAAAAGGAGGCAGATGAGGAGGAGGCACATGACAACAGGACTGACCTGATTTGTCAATACTTTCAATGATTTTCAGGTATGTGTGATTTGGGTGTTATGTGCACTTGGACCATGTATTGGAAAAGCTAGTCTGTACTTACATTTTGCATGCATCAATGTGTGTGTGGAGACTACTGCCTTCCATCTTGGTTTCTGACCCTGAAAGGCTGCTGAATTACCATGAGGGGTAGTGGAAATGCTTTGCTGCCAATGACATGTTTAATGCTGGTGCCATGACAAAACATCCCCATGGTTGTACCCAGGTTTATTGATCCTCAGTCTGACTGTTTGGGTAAATGTAAGGGACACTTATCAGACTTGTCCTGTTGTGTAGACCTATCATGCTGTATTGTCAGCTGCTGTGTGGCAACTACCTGTTCCTGACTACGCAAGGAGATGATTGTTTGTTGATGTCACCTATGAAGGATCTTTACATTACTACAAATGTGTGTGAGTGACAAATCCAGGTCTTTACATATGTGGAATTATAGCTGCTGGGGCAATCATCCTGTGTTTGTGTTATACTGCTGTTGATGTATGGATATGGACTACATGCCTTATAACATTGAGCCTTATTCCTTGTTTGTTTCCCTCTTCAGGTCACAGGTCTGTTTGTAAGCTGATTACTTAAAAGTCTGTTGGCACCTTTGCCACTGGATGTTACCACAATATGGCAGTACTTACACAGCTGCTGGAGATTCCTACTACATCTGTCACTTTGACATTATTGTAGTCCAGATATGTGATTTTGATTATTGTGTGTAAACAGAAATGCCACTTTAAACAGTGAAGGCACATAAACCATCACTTGTGTTCAGTGGTGTTTATTGAGTGTTTCACAACACAGTCCAGAGGAGTGGGGACATGGTTTCAGTGATAATCAGTGTGGGTGGTCCAGCTTTATGTTTCACAGGTCCTATATCCATTAGCCTTGGTATGAAGGGAACTTGGCATTGAGCAGCCAACACTGTATATCAGTGGCACACAAGGGTGACAGTTCAGGGGAGGGATCACTTCTTGGTGGGGGAATTGGTCTTTGCCTCAGCTCCTTCAGGATGTCTGGATGGTCGACCTCTTTTATGGGGGATATCTCAGCTGCAGAGGCAGGCAGGTGTGCTGGTGGCCTGTGGGTCCTCCTCCTGGGCCTCAATTTCTTTAGCAGGTGCTATTGTGGAGGGCAGAGGTGTTGTGTGACTTCTGGATGGGGCCTGCTGTTGGGTGGAGAACGTACGCAGGATGGTGTTGAGTTCTTTGAACACCCCTAACATGGAGATCATGGTGACATTGTGTACCTGCCATTGCTGCATGGTCTCCTGGTGGTATTCACCCTGCAGCCTTTGGGTCTCCTGCAAGGTGGTGAGCATCTGGCCCATCTTGTCCTGGGATTGCTGATAGGCTCCCAGGATGCTGGAGACGGCCTCCTGGCCAGTCGTGTCCTGTTGCTGCCTCATCCTTTGGCCCACGATTGCCCTCCCACTGGCCCTTGCCCCCTGTGCCTGTGCCCCTGGTGCAGTGTGTCCCATCCCACTGAGACCAGGACCGTCATTGTCTTGGGATTGGAATGATGACTCATGCTCCAGTACTGTGGGGCACACTGATGTTTGATTTGTCCTTGAAACACAGGTTTGGGAAGGTGGGCTTTGCTGTGCAATGGATGCCACTTGGGAGTGGGAGTGGGAATCAGTTGTGGGCAGGGTGAGGCTTGTGGTAGTGGACTGATCACTCATGCCTGATATGCACGGTATGTCATCCCTAGCCAGACATCCAGGAGATTCCTCTTCTATTGGACCTGCTTCCAGAACTGGGCTCTGACACCCTCTACTGCCCTTTTACGAGCAGGTGCACAGATGTGAAGTTGATTTAGCGGTCATGCAAGGGTAGGGAGTGTTGCATTGTGGTAGTTTTAGTACTTGTTGCAGTGTGGGGAATCCATGCACTAGATGGGCCTATGAGGTAATGGTGTCAATAGGGTGCTGTGGCATACAAGAGAGGGTATTGGGTCCATGGTGATTTTGTGCATGTGAGGGTGGTGTGGGGGGGTGACAGGGTGGTGGGGGTACATGCTGTTCGAGGGGTACATGGCAGACAGGGCGTGAAGTTGACTTACCAGTGTCCAGTTCACCTAGTATTCCTGTCAGCCCATCTGGGTGTAGGATGGCCAAGACCTTCTCCTCCCACAATGATAATTCTGCAGGAGGTGGTGGGGGCCACCACCAGTCCTCATCATGACAATTTGATGTTATGATGCCATGGCCCGTACCTTCCACTTCTTCCTAATGTCGTCCCTTGTGCGTGGATGGTTTCCCAATGTGTTCACCTTGACTCTGATCCTCTGCCATAAGTCTGTTTCCCAGCCTTTGGACGTCTGATGGACCTGTGCTCCAAACAGTTGCGGCTCCACTCTGACAATTTCATCGACAGTGACCCTCAGCTCCTTGTCTGTGAATCATGGGGTTTCTTGTGGTGCCATGGTGGATGTGTTGTGGGTGGTGGGGTGTGTGATGTGCAGGGATGCTGGGTGTGCTGTTTGCTGGTGTGAGCTTGAGTGATAGGATGTGCGTGTGGTATGTGGTGTTTGTGTGCAGTAGTGATGTGAGTGTAGCGTTGCTCTTGTTGTGTGTTTTGTGATGCAGGTTTAGTGTGATGGTACCTGTGATATCTATGTGCAGTGCCTTCTGTCAGTATACTTTTGCTTCGCTATGTCAGATTTTTTCGGTGCAAAGGATGCTGGGTATGTGGGGGTGTGTGTTTTGTCAGGTGTGTGGGGTGTCTATGTGTATGAGGTGTGAGGTATTGATTTTGTCCAATGTGGTGCAGTATTCTGGTGAAGGTGCTTTTTTGTCCATGGCGGTTCGGACCGCCAGTGGATTGCCACCATGCTAAGACTGCAGTGCTGATTTGTGATTTTGAGGACGGGATGTTGTCGGCGTGGTGGTGCTGGTTGTGGAAAATCCTCTTTCACGCCGTCGATCAGGCCGACAATGTCGGATTTTTTTTTTTTTTTGCGGTGTTGTTTTGGTGACTCGTAAGCCGGGGGTCTTCTGACCACCATCCCTGGCGGTCTTTTGGCGTCTGGTCTTCAGTGACGACCACCAAAGTCAAAATGACCACCTAAGTCCTAGCCTTAACAGAGATGCTGGTACATGGGGTTACCTGTCCGTAGCTAAGATTGTTCCTGTGCATTCTTTAAATCCTACTTTCACGAGTGAGATCATGGCTGGTACCAGTGACCGCTCCTCTTAAAATCCTTTGTCCAATAATATTGGACACAGCTTGGTCCCTCCATATGGGTGCGGACTCCACCCACCGACCTCCCATACTGGGATGTTCTTTTGCAAGGGCCCAGTCTGCCCACTAGGATATCTGCCTCGGGCATCCCCTATACCCAACGTCCTCCCCTTCAGGGCCTGGGCTAGCCTGCTCAACTACACCTGTGTGAGTGGTTGTCAGGTTAGTACAGTGTGTCAGCGACTGCCCTTGCACTCCTGCAATCTCTTTTTACTTGCTGCCAGCACCCTTTGGATGGTTCTGTGATGTCACTATGAATTTGGTCTTAAAGGATGCCTTGCATAGACCCAAACTGTCCCACCAATCAGGACCTCACCTGCAAGAGGCCAGCATAGTTCTACTACCTACTATCTGCCCACCAATCATTAAGCAGGTGATGTACTAACCAGGCCAAAAAATCTTCAAGTAACATTTCGCTACCGACCTTAGACAGATGGAACCCCTCCTGGAAGAAAAAACACTCACCCTTGAAGCAACCATGAGCTATAGATGACAACCTAGCTGACATGACTTACCAATCTTATTGTTCACCCGCTTCACAGAGTAATTGAGGGCCTTGACTGACTTACCACCTCTCCACTTTGACCTGGAAACAATGTTGGGCCATGCTAGCAAAGTCTCAGGGAACTTCTTTGCGAGCCACCCCATCTCTGAGATGACCATCCCAAACAAATCTTTTCATCCAATCTCCATTAAGACATTGCTGCCAAGAGGCACAATAATAATCCCTGGGTGGGTAAACACTAGGATAAGAGTTTTTGGCATGCTTTTCTCAGATTAGCTAAACTCAATCCCCCTTGACCACAGGAAGTAAGCTGATATCCTGCTTTCTCTGCCCTGGCCGTGTAGCTACATGCAGACAAAAAAAAAAACTTTGCCTCACACATGAGTGGTCTAATATCAGCACTTCTGTAACCACAGCTACTCCTGCACAGACAAGAGGCACCAAGATATCCAGTGGCTGTCTCAAATCCTTGCGCAATCCATCTGCATCAACAGGAGAAAAGAAATGGGGGGAAGGAGAGGTATTAGAGACAATTGGCTATAACAAATTCAAACTCACATAGAGTTTGTAGCAGTCCGATTGACACCTGCCGATCCTTTGCATTGCCAGATACGCAGGCCGCATTCCTGCTGCAGAAGTGGTGGCCCCAGTTCTAAAGGAATGCAAGCCATACACCATAGGATCCAAACCTGACACCCTCAGGGCACTGCCCAACACCCTACAGAATTGAAACCTTGTGAGTGGTGTGCCATATGCGTGCACTAACATGATACCCACAGACCCTTGAGCTTGGTGGGCCAAAAATAACCCCAAATTCCCAAGATAGCAGCTTTCATTACCTGGAGCCCTTTGCAGCAAACTATTGTAGACCCTGCCCATCTGGTTGATCCTTGAACAGGAGATTGTTATCTATAGGGAGCCATTTAGACACTGAATGTCAGTACACTGCAAAACCCCCAGTCACATCCCCCTTTTATTTGGCCACTAGCTCACCTACCCTCAGTGCCCCATAAAATTCCAGAGCAAAGGCCGTCCTAAAGAGACGTACCTCATCCTGCTACCTGCAAATGGTCCCTACAGTAGACATAAAAGCAGCTGGTGTTGATGGGGCTCCTTGAGTCCAGCGTACCCCCTTCTAAACACTGCCACCCTTCAGTGCCCTCAGAACCAGGAAGGCCTTTGTTCAATTGGCATGCCCCTTCATCTTCGTAAATAAAGATATCACAGCAATGTGGTGTCTGGCAATTGAGACTGCTTACTCCTTCTGTCTCAGGCAAGAAATGTTAACACTGGCTCAGGAGTAAACCAATCCCCCTTCTCCATGTCCCCTAGAAGCCTGTAGTATGCACTGAATCCAGCCTCATAGGCATGCCTCATCCAGGGCTTTAAAATGGCTGCCACAAGGGCTGGTAAGCTGGGGGACCAAGCCGCCACAGATGCTCTGGGAATTGTGTAGGGAACTCCAATGCTCCTGGGTGGTGGTACCTGAAGGTTTGCATCTTAAGACAAGATAAAGCATCCACTTCATTTTGTAGTACACCAGTAAAACGTTTGGCTTTAAAAATGACAATGAATTTTAAGCACAGCAACACAATGACTTTCAAAATCTAAGGAACATTTTGTACCTGTTTGCTTGTAGATTGATACATTCAACCACAGTCATGTTGTCTGACCAGAATACCACAGACTGGTTGAAGAATTAGTCAGGCCAATCCATGACGGCCACTAGAATGGGGAACAGTTAAAAAAGCCAATATTTGTCACCCAACCAATGCTTAGAACAACATTTGGGACATAGAACGGCATGAAACATTCTCTGTCCCCCCCAACCACAAACAGACGATCTCCTCATTAGACTGGGCCTGACAGAGCCACACTACAGTCCCAATTAAATCCATCAGGCCTCCCAGAGCCTCATAACCTGGCAAACCTCTGACGACAACCTGGTATGGTGGTACTTTGCCTTCAAGCCAGACATGGCTTGCCCAATTAACCAGGAAAATTGATGGCTCATGGGAATGATGCGAAGGCTGAATTAAACAGCCCGACCACCACCTGCAACTGATGCAAAGTCACCTTCCTCACCTCCAGGCACTCCTTTGGGCATGAGAAAAAGCATTAATTTGATCCCAGGGGAGCCTAGATTCACCAGTCCAACTCTAGCCCCAGTAATTCGATGGTTGTGGCTGGCCCACATGTCTTACCCTGCACCAGGGGCACTCCAAAGTCCCCATCAGCTCCTGGAAGTACTGTAAAGCTCTTGCACACTCCACTATATCGGGATGGCCCAAAAGCAAGAAGTCATCCAAGTAGTGCAAAACACACTGGTGTCATGACCTCTGTCTAAGAACCCATTCCAGGAATGTGCTGAACCTTTTGAAATAGAACCAGGAGACGAGCAGCACATCGACATGCATCTGTCAAAATAAAATGAGCCCTCAAACATGAAACCCAGTCTGTGGAACTCTTCTGGGTACACAGGAAGCAACCGGAAAGTGTATTTGATGTCAGACTTTGCTACCAATGTCCCAGGACCCAGTTCCTGCAGCATCCTGATTGGTTGATCAAGGGAGTCATACTTGACAGAGCATACAGCCCTGTCAGCAGCTATATTCACAGATTGCCATTTGGGTACAGAAAGGTAGTGTATTAACCTGTATTCCCCCACATCTTTCTTGGGGACTACCCCCAGGGTGGACCATACAAAATTCCCAAGTGGGACAAGCACAAAGGGACCTGCCAGCCTCCCCTGGTTCTTTTCTTTGAGAATCTTAGCCCTGGCAACTCCATAATAGATCCTGAGAAACTGTTGATTCTTGCAGTATGATACACCTACACACCCCACTGCTGGGATCCTAAAACCGTCCTTAAAACCTTTGTATAAAACCTTTTCTGCCCTGGGGTTATTATAGACATTAAACCATGACACCATTGCCTGCTAATTAACTGGAGAGGGAACCTTGATCAGAAGGGAGTGGTCATTTATGCTATTTTGTGCTCCTGTTCTTAGACATTTTCTAACATTTTGCCTCTAGATGGGATAGCAAGCTATAGAAAGAAGAGCAATGCTTGAATTTGCATGTCTGAGGAGGTCTGGTTCAGGCTCTTTAATTGAAATCCCAACAAGACCCCTTCTTCCCTCCTCCATTTGGGCTGCTGCTCCCACTCACCCAAAAGAGCTGACTACAGATGGCTTCAAACTGCTGGTGCTTCATAAAACGTAACCAGGTGTTCATGTGTATCTGATCCTATGCCAGCATAAGCCAAGTTGGCTTAATTCTATGAAACTCTTTATCGTAGTCCCTCCAGGACGTGCCACCAACCTAATCATGCATGTAAATTATTGTATTCTGATAGCATGGCATTTGCACCCCCATGTTCGGAAAACGCTTCATTATGATAGCTTTGAAAATTGTGATATCTCCTCTTCCCTCTTTTTGTAAGGCCAATGGCTGCAACCCCTAGGAAGGAAGCACTCTTTGCACCTCTTGCCTTCCTTCCTTTCAGGCATATCCACAATCAATTCACACATGTCAACATAGTTCCCCTTCCATATTTTCTCTTTTATATCCAAGGGCACATGCCTGCCAAACTGATCATGTTCAGAGCAGATATCCCCCAGCCTAATGCTGGGAAACAATGACCCTATACCTGTTACTGACACTTCCTCGCATGGTGGTGGAGCCACTGCTGGTTCCGTGGGGGTCACACAGCTGGCTACAGAGGTACCAAGACTTGTCATCCCCCATGCCGCCAGCACTGCTGGACCCACGTGTGCGGTCCCTCTGAATCCCATCATGAGCACATCCCCTGCCTGTGCCTGTAGAACCAATGTCCCACCATCACAGAAGAAACCCCCCCTTGCACAACCCCATTGTTGACGTTGGCCAATGGTGGTGCCTGCGAGGGAACCTTGGAGTCACACTTCCATCTTTAGTGGGTCCCTGACTTCTACTCTGCTTCCTAGCTGGGGGGAGTGCTGCTGTGGGTGCAACCCCCAGTCTCCTAGGCTGCTCTGCCAGAGCCACCGGGTCACTAGCTTGGTCCCCAGGGGCCTGCGGGATGGAAAAGAGCCAAAATCTCATCCATTCTGTCCATTCTGCTTATCAGTCTCTATATCAACGTCCACCTGTGCATGCTTGGTACCCTTTTTGCATCACCCAGCATCCTACAACTGGGCCCAGACTTACATCAGACAAAAAACACTCCTCACAAAGCCTCTGCTACAGCCTGCGGTGCACAATCACTCTAGTGCAAAATGACACAAATCCCAACAAAAGCTTGCCTGCAGGAATCAGCCCGTATTAAAACCCAAGCCTGGCCAAATACAACTCCGCTGGAACTAGGAAGAATGTGCAGCAACTGGTGCAAACTACAACCAGGTTCAATCGCTAAATGACAGTGCACCGCAAGCAAACAGGGGCCTTAATACTGATGCACTGAAACAGTCCCAAAAACATTGTGCCACACCATACGCCAATGCAACATCATTCTATACTACCTCAGGTCAAGATGCAGTGTATCACATGCCAACAGGCCCACTAATCCTTATTCCTTCAAAAATAGCCAAAAACACTGTAGCAAACCTCGGCCCACATCAAATGGCAGGCAAAATCACAATTTAAAATCACCAGTTCCCAACACTGCGCAAGCAGAGCATGATTTTTTTGTCCCCACACACAATCATATACTCTCCTCCCCCCATGCCCCTAACTACCACAGCCCTAGTGCGGGACTGGAGACGCCACCGAGTGCAGGGAAGAACAAAGTGCACCTCGGGTCGGGCAAGACTCTCTCAAGCCCATGAGGTTCCCAGCAGTACCAACTGGGAGCTGTAGTTGCAGAGTCTGCAGCGAGGTGTTCCAAGCCTGAAAAAAAAGGAAGGGGAGATAGAAGAGAGACAAGAGAATAAAACAAAATCCTGAGGGGGGGTGGCAAGGTATCTCATTACTGGACTGTGTCCTTCTTGCAAGGTGTCAAGCGGGAAAAAGATACCCACCCAAGTTGGCGGAGTCTCTGCAATTTATTTAAATATAAACATCTATTTTTATTCAAAACAATTATGTATTAATTTATAACATCCAACCACACACTTTAAAACAAATGTATTAAATACAAATATAAATCATTATATATAATTATTTTTATAACCTAGATTTTCAAAACATAAAAGCACATAGGGGGTCATTACAACATTGGCGGTAAAAGCCGCTTACCGCCGTGCAGAAGACCCCCAACACACTGCAGCGGCCGCGGAATTCAGCCACAGCTATTACGACCCACATCCCGAAATCTGACAAAATTCAGACACCCACACAAGTCCGCCACACGAAAGGTCAGTGATAAACTGGCGAAAACAAAACCTCCACCGTCACGCCAACAGAAATACGCCCATGCTATCCCGACTCATGAATCGACGCAGCGGTCTTTCAACCGCGGTATTCCATTGGCGGTAAACACCGCGGTGCTCAAAATACACACACTCTTACAAAACACAGCCACATTGGACAATTTGAAATACACACACCTGATACACATACACACATCACTCCCACACACCCAATACAATATAAAACACACACCCACATCACCCACAAACCCCTACAACAAAAGATTCAGAAAGAAGGCCAGAGAGAGACACAACCATCCACAAACTAGCAGTCACAGGCACTCAACACCATCACCCACACTACTTCCACGCAGAAAACACCACACACCACTACATATCACCACACTTATCCCACATACACCACCCCACACATCGCCTACACCACCCCATGGCACGGCAAAGACACCCCAGGTTCTCGGAGGAGGAGCTCAGGGTCATGGTGGAGGAAATCGTCCGGGTAGAGCCACAGCTATTTGGATCACAGGTGCAGCACACCTCCATAGCTAGGAAGATGGAGCTATGGCGAAGTATAGTCGACAGGGTCAACGCAGTGGGACAGCACCCAAGAAATCAGGACGACATCAGGAAGAGGTGGAACGACCTACGGGGGAAGGTGCGTTCCGTGGTCTTAAGACACCACATTGCGGTACAGCGGACTGGCGTCGGATCCCCACCTCTTACCCCACAACTAACAACATGGGAGGAGCAGGTCTTGACTATTCTGCATCCTGAGGGCCTCGCAGGAGTCGGTGGAGGAATGGACTCTGGTAAGTCAAATCTTAACTATCATATCCCCCACCCTACCTGCATGCTATCACAGACCCCCACCATCGCCCCCTCCCCTATCACTCCAACTCCTCACAAATGTACTAATAACACAAACCACCCATCCCAACACCAAGCCCTGCATGATACAACAAAGCATGGACACCCATCACTAAAGCATGCCCACTGGACATACCCATAACACCCCCCTCAACCATCATCACACAAGCCCCCACACAGGAATACTAGCACTGGGGTACACGGTCACCCACCCATTGTACACCATGACACACACAGATACAATAATCATGCATTTACACCCCTGCAGGACCACTACCCAACGTCACCAGACAGGAGGGTCCAGACATCTTCACCCCACCCACAGAAGAGGCCCACAGTGATGACAGCAGCTCTGTCCAACTGGATCCAGAAGACCAGCCCGGACCATTGTGGGCCTCGGGACAGTCGGTTCCCCTCACCCTATCACTGGCCACCACAGACCTTCCACCCTCTGGTGACACCAGCACAGCACCCACCCAGCGGGCCCATACCTCCGTCCCCAGGACACGTCAATCAGCTGTGTGTCCACCACTACAGGGAACCCAGGATAACCCACCACCCCAACAACAACAGGGACCTGGGGGCAGTGGCAGTGGGCACACGGTCCAGGGGATGGAGGCCCAGGAACACAGGGGAACTGGGAGGGCTGCTGTGCGACAGGGGGCGGACAGGCCTAAGGAACCCACTCTCCACGAGGCCCTCTCCTCCATCATGGGAGCATACCACCACTCCCAGGAGACGATGGCAACGGTCCTAGCCAAGTTTCAGGAGAACCAGCGGCTGCAGGAGGAACAGTATTTGGGGTTCAGGGAGGAACTCAGAACCATCAGCTTCACCCTGGGCACCATCGTAGGGGTGCTGAAGGAGATACTTAACACCCAGAGGGACTCTGTGGCACTCCAAGGGGCCCCTGACACTAGCATGGACGATGAACTGCCCACCACCTCCGCCAGCGCTAGTGGACAGGACGCCCCGCCACAGGACCACCACACCAGCACCCCACCCCCTGCAGATGTAGAACCACCCCGCAAACGGTCCCTGAGATCCAGGAACAAGACAGAGCACGATGCCAAGACCCCCACCAAGAAATGAGACTACCCTGATTGTCATTCTACTGTCCCACTTTGTAACCCTGTCCACATTGGAACTGCCCCAGCTCCACTTCCTATGCCCATATGGGCAATGCACCTGTGAGACTAATAGACTGGACTCTGCCATGGACATTCCTCCACCATCACCCCTCACCATTTTACAACCCCCTCCACTATTGAACAATTCAATAAACACCCTTGAAGCACAAAACAATCTGGAGTCAGTCTGTGATTTCGAAAATGTGTATTAGCAATGACAGTGACAAAATGCGTTTTCAAATGTAATGTCAACATACCTATGTCACACATCTCAAGTCCATGAGGATTCTAAGCAGATGACACACGTTGGAAACCACACCTGTGAAACCGTAAGGGAAATGTACAACTCAGTTACCATATACTGGTTGAAATCGACAGACAGGATAGAGGTAGAAGTGTGAAAGTACTTGTAGTAGGCAGGAATGTGTTCTCACCTGTGTGTCACTGGAAATATTGCTGGATCCCTGTTGTCAATGTCTTCTTCCTCTGCTTCCTCCTCATCACTGTCCACAGACTCCACAGCTGCTACAACACCGTCATCTGGAGCATCCTCCTGCAGAAAAGGCACCTGTCGTCGCAAAGCCAAGTTGTGAAGCATACAGCATGCCACGATGATCTGGCACACCTTCCTTGGTGAGTAGAATAGGGAACCACCTGTCATATGGAGGCACCTGAACCTGGCCATCAGGAGGCCGAAGGTGCGTTCGATCACCCTCCTAGTCCGCCCATGGGCCTCATTGTAGCGTTCCTCTGCCCTGGTCCTGGGATTCCTCACTGGGGTCAGTAGCCATGACAGGTTGGGGTAACCAGAGTCCCCTAATAGCCACACCCTGTGCCTCTGGAGTTGACCCATCACATAAGGGATGCTGCTATTCCGCAGGATGTAGGCGTCATGCACAGAGCCAGGGAACATAGCATTTACCTGGGAGATGTACTGGTCTGCCAAACATACCATCTGTACATTCATCGAATGATAACTCTTCCGGTTCCTGTACACCTGTTCTCTCCTGTGGGGGGGGACCAGAGCTACATGGGTCCCATCAATGGCACCTATGATGTTGGGGATATGTCCAAGGGCATAGAAGTCACCTTTCCCTGTACGCAAATCCTCCACCTGAGGGAAAACAATGTAGCTCTGCATGTGTTTCAGCAGGGCAGACAACACTGGACAACACGTTGGAAAACATAGGCTCGGACATCCCTGATGCCATGGCCAATTTTGTTTGAAATGACCCACTTGCAAGGAAATGGAGCACTGATAGCACCTGCACTTGAGGGGGGATCCCTGTGGGAAGGTGGATTGCTGACATCAGGTCTGGCTCCAACTGGGCACACAGTTCCTGGATTGTGGCACGGTCAACCTGTAGGTGATGATCAAATGTCTTTCCTCCATTGTCAACAGATCCACCAGCGGTCGATACACCGGAGGATTCCGCCATCTCCTCACATGTCCCAGCGGACGGTGCCTAGGAATGACAACAGCGACCACAGAGTCAAACAACTCTGAGGAATGTACCCACAGTCTACACAGAACACCATTCATACACAAAATTTGGCCTGTATTTGTGTTGTGCGACAAGGCCTAGGTCTGTGTGACACAGTTGGTAATTAGGCCATGTGGCCCCCTGAAATGGCGGCTGCCTGACCTCTAAAGTGGGACAATGGGATGTGAGGTAACTGCGCTGGCTTTCTACACCGTCGCGGTAGGCGGTCGAAGACCGCGGTGCAATGCTGCATTGGTTAACATTGGACCCTATGGGTCCCAGGAGCCAATGACGATGTACGCCGCCATTTTCTATCCGTTCAATCACTCGATACCTGATCTTCGACAGGAGAGGACCTACACTGCAAGTGCTGCTGTGACCTCGGTCTGGAAGAGACAATGGCTCGTGCGTCTGGGGAAAGGGCCCCTGCCTTCACTGCAGAGGACTTGGAGAAGCTTGTTGACGGGGTCCTCCCTCACGCTACTCTACGGTCCTCCAGACCACCATGTAAGTACACAGGGAGCACGTTGTATGGGCTATGCCTGAGTGGAGAGGGCTGGTTGTAAGAAGGAAGGGGGCACAGTTCTGCATGCATGAAGGACTGTGAATGCATATGCCACATAGCAAGGGTAGGGATGTGGGCCACTCACTTCGACGGTGCAGTTGGTAATGACTTCTCTTCTCCCCCTGTACATGTCATGCAGGTCAGCGCCCACCAGAAGGATATTTGGCATGCCATCGCCAAGGACGTCCGGACCCTGGGGGTCCACCAAAGACAGAGCACCCACTGCCGGAAAACATGGGAGGACATTTGCCGCTGGAGCAAGAAGACTGCCAACTTAAGCACCACTGAACAGGGCAAAGACCGCCATGGCAAGCACCGCTGAACAGGTCAGAAACTGCCAACTCAAGCACCGCTGAACAAGGCAAAGACCGCCATGGAATGCACCGCTGAACAGGGCAAGCACCGCTGATCAGGTCAGAAACTGCCAACTCAAGCACCGCTGAACAGGGCAAAGACCGCCATGGAATGCACCGCTGAACAGGTCAAGCACCGCTGAACTGGTCATAAACTGCCAACTCAAGCACCGCTGAACAGGGCATAGACCGCCATGGCAAGCACCGCTGAACAGGGCAAGCACCGCTGAACAGGTCATAAACTGCCAACTCAAGCACCACTGAACAGGGCAACGACCGCCATGGCAAGCACTGCTGAACAGGTCATAAACTGCCAACTCAAGCACCGCTGAACAGGGCTACGACCGCCATGGCAAGCACCGCTGAACAGGACAAAGACAGCTGAACAGGTCAGAAACTGCCAACTCAAGCACTGCTGAACAGGCCAAAGACCGCCATGGCAAGCACCGCTGTAAAGGGCAAGGACCGTCGAACAGGGCAAAGACCACCATGGCAAGCACCGCTGTACAGGGCAAGGACCGCCGAACAGGGCAAAGACCGCCAAGGCGAGCACCGCTAGCCCATTAGTGGCAGGGGCAGTGCTGCACTCTGGGCACCAGTCCCCCTCCAGAACACGTGGAGACATGCATCCACTCCGTCTGTCCTGCACAGGATGAAGCACTCTGGGCACCAGTCCCCCTCCAGAACCAGTGGAGACATGCACCCACTCTGTCTGTCCTGCACAGGATGAAGCACTCTGGGCACCAGTCCCCCTCCAGAACCAGTGGAAACATGCATCCACTTGAGAGACTGTGGCTTTGCACTCCCCAGGATAGTACAGTGGGCAACCCACCCACTGTAGAGACTTGAGAGACTGTGGCTTTGCACTCCCCAGGATTGAACAGTGGGCAAACCACCCACTGTAGAGACTTGAGAGACTGTGGTTTTGCACTCCCCAGGATTGAACAGTGGGCAAACCACCCACTGTAGAGACTTGAGAGACTGTGGCTTTGCACTCCCCAGGATTGAACAGTAGGCAAACCACCCACTGTAGAGACTTGAGAGACTGTGGCTTTGCACTCCCCAGGATTGAACAGTGGGCAACCCACCCACTTGTGAGACTTGAGAGACTGTGGCTTTGCACTCCCCAGGATACATCAATGGGCATGGAGCCCCCTCGTGGATCTGGCGTGGTGCACTCATCCGGCTGAGGTGCCCCCCTTCCCTTCCCCCTGAGGTGCCTGTTGTATTTCTATCTGATGCCCCTGCAGTGTTCTCTCCATTTTGATCAGGTATCTAGTGTGGGCCTTGCCCATGCATTTTGGGCCCAGTCGTCCATGGACAATGAATGGTGCATTACCTGCACTACTAACCGTGGTGTATATTTTGTTTAATGTGTATATATATATATATGTATTTATTTGGTTACTGTATTTTGATATATTACAATGGTTACACTCATTTCCTTTTGTCTTTGCATTCTTCCGGGGGGGTTGGGAGTTGTTACTGTAATGTTTGGATATTCATTGGTGTGTGTGTTGTAGTGGGTGAGGGTCAGGGTGGGGGTTGGGATGTTGGTTGTGTGTGTCCCTGTATTTTTCCCTCCCCCTCCCCTATATCGTAGGTGCAGTACTCACCGTGGTCTTCGCCGCCGGCATTGATGATCCTCGTATATGAGCAGGAAGACTATCACTGGCAGAATGTGGCGTTCCGGCTCCATGGTGTCGTCGTTCCTCGTGGAGTGTGTAGAGGTGAGCGTTTTCCCTTTGAAATGGCTGTTTCCGCCGTGTTTTTATCCGCAGTGAATCCGCCCCGGAAAAGGTGGCGGATTGGTAGGTTGTGATACTGTAGGCGGTACATTGTCCTCCACCTGTCTTTTGGCGGTGACCGCCGCACTGTTTGTCTGTACCGCCGTGGCGGTCAGAGTGTTAAAGTGGCTGTCTTTGTTGGCGGTTTCCACCATGGTCATAATTCCAATTTATTTACCTCGGGCCTGTTGGCGGTTTTACCGCCACTTTAGCACCGACCGCCAGGGTTGTAATGACCCCCATAGTATTTCAAAATTTAACATTTACTTTATTTAAGATGGATTTTTTTTTTAAGTACATACACAAATCATACAAATAATTTCAAAATAATACATATTATTTCTAATGCTATAATAACATAAGCAAATATTACAATATTCTTAAATCATTTAATACACAATTTTGTTTTTAATATTAGTAATCATTTCTTATAAAAACTATCCTTAAAGCATATAATTGCAAAGATAATTAAAGTTAAAATAAATAATTTAACTGTTCTTTTAATAAAAATAAATCACGAAAAATAAACAATATATGAATACAGAATAAACAAATAACTACAATACAACTCACTAATTAATATAAAACATTTATTTAACAATTAATAATTGCTAAATAAAGTATGAAAAATGCACACAAAAATATTTATTAAAAAAACATAAATATTTGAATGATACACAAACATTTATTATAAGTATTTTAAAAATGCTGCAACTTAATTCTCATGCAATTTAGCATATGAAATATTCAATTACAAATTAAACTTCTATTGTCATTTTTTATTCCTTAATTGTCCATAAAAATGAATATGCAACCAACATATTTTGAAAATCTCCTCATCCTTTCCCCTATATACTCAAAATCCCAATACTAAAACTTAAAAAAATATTAATTTTATAATTATTTAATACAAATCTAAAAATCATTTAAAAGTAACTTTTTGACAATAAATGCACGAAAAATGAAAAAAGAAAAAGTGATAACAAACATTGACTTTAAACAATTAACAACAACAGAAAAAAAATGAACATCAAAAACAATATTACATCCAGCAATATCTTTGCCAACAATATTTTTTACAACGATGTTAAAAACAACACTTAGAATGATATTCTTACCTTTGATGTTTTTGTGCAGGATATTTTGGACAATCCAACATTCTTGAAACAATATTTTTATTTCACAATACTTTTTTCAAAATTTTGTCCAAACACCCTTACAATGCATTGACAGGAACCACTAAGGTGGCTGTTCCTGTTAATGTGTGGAATGTCTGCTGCGTCAGCAAACATTTCAAAATTTCAAAGAGTGCCACCTCCATCAGGGAAGCAGAGTAATTTAGTCAGTCACCCTGGTGAAGGACGGGCTGTCTGCCAAACATTATATCAAGTCAAAGGACATCAAAACCAGATGGCATAAAAGTCCTTGAACCTTCAATCACATTAGCACAAAACACCTGCTCTAAAATCTCATCACTGGTCATAGTGGATATACCATAAACAAGTTATTTTGTATCGGGGCATGATAAGAATGACATTTGACACCTGACTACGTGCCATTCAGTAACATGAGATCATTAGCAGCTCTCCTAATCAATCACTAAGGGCCTCATTACGAGTTGTGGTTGAGCCGCCACAACTCCAATACGGTGGTAGTGAGAGTGCCATCAAGGTATTATAATGTTTCCATCAGGCTGACCGGTGGAAACTTCATTCTACAGTGTTTTCGCAGGTCAGCCCAGTGGAAACAGTGCAGTGGCATTCACCTGGGCTCCCTCAGGGAGCCAAGGCCATTGCCATTGCATACAGCAGCCTCAGAATGTGCACTGTCTGCCACAGTACTGCGCATTCGGAGGGCACTGGCAGTTGGGCACGAAATGGTCATGGGCCGTGCAGGGGCCCCTCTATGCCCCCTAACACTGCCTTTCACCCTACCCTTTTATGGAACAGACCCTGACATAAAAAGATTGGCGAAAGCAAAGTCATGTTCAGCATGGCAGTGGCAAATTCAGCACACTGTGGCTGATCATGTAAATGACTGCCGCAAACCCACCTGGATCCCTGATCTTGGTGGGGACAGTGGTCTCCTGGCGGTCCGACTGCCAGGATTGTATTATGGTTGTCAGAAGGCCAGGATTGCGGCAGTCAGACCGCCACCGCAAGTTTGGTGTTCCATGGTCAACCAAACTTGGATTGAGGCCCTAAATCTTGAAACAAATGAATCTTGGAGGACAATCTGCTAGAATGCTACACTGTAAGATTACGAGTCCCTTGAACTCTTGCCTTAATCGCTTGAGCTAAGGAAAATGCCTAAAAATGAATTTATTCAAACTAGCCTTTAACTAAAAACTGAAGGGATCAGTAATCACTACTGAATAATTTAAGGAGAATCCTATTGACACACAGCTGAACTTGAATTCTCCAGATCTCAGCTCAATATTCAAGCTCCTCAATATACCACTCACTGAGAACTTTTGTTCAAGAAATAAGTTGAGCATGGCTATGAGCGAGATGTCATCCAATCTTGAACTGATGTGTGAGTTGTGCATGTCATATATAAATGGTGTTACCCAAAATTAAGTAAAGTGATGTTCTAGAAGGAGCCCAATTTCTTGGAATTATAGAAGCTAATTCAATATCGACATTCCCCTTTGAGTCAGAATTAATCCCTTTATTTTAGTTGAAAATGCTTATTGTAGACAAATTAAAATATTGGCACTATTACAAAATAAAGCCATAATATACCACATTATAATGAGAATATAGAAAAAGGGGATAAATAAGCAGTTCAGCATTATAAACTTTCAATATATGACATATGCATAGTAAAAAAAGGATATAATTTTAAATTATCAGTAAAACTGTACACATAAACACAAAAAGTCAATTGCAATCCATATAGAGAAAAAATCACTTTAACTAAAAGATTCTTGATAACTTGTCAAGGTAGCTTCCTATTTTCGCTTGCAACATATGACAATAGAGCTGAATCAGTCACAGAGATAGTCAGATTCAACTATTTTTCTTATTTAGTAGTTAATTTGATAGATTGACATTATAAATATCTAGTTGTTGCCTTTTACATGTCAAACTCCACCATGACTAATGACAGACTTTGTAGATATTTTCTAGCTGGAAGATGTGATCTGAATTTCAGTAGCCAGAACCACATTAAATAAATTGGTGATGTTTATGATGATCATGAATCTTTAAAAAAACCTTTTTCCCCTGAGACTTCCTGTAATGCGGTCTTTAAAGAATGGATGGGGACCAAGGTCAGGAAATGATAGAAGCTAAATCAGTATGCACATTCACCTTTGATTTGGAACTAAGGGCCTGATTTAGAACTTTGCGAATGGGTTACTCCATTACAACGGTGTTGGATGTCGTGTCTTCCTAAATCTAAATCCCACTGGATATAATGGGATTTAGATTTTTTGGCGTACAGGCCATCCATCACTGCTGTGACAGAGTAACCTGTCCACCAAGTTCTAAATCAGAACCTAAATATATTTTTTATTCCTGATGCTACCCCTAATGCATTCTTTAACAAATGGACTTCAAGTATACTAGCCATCCAATATTTAGTATTATGGCTTCACCAACCTATCTGCAAATCAAAGGAAAGTGAAATAGAGAACTCTACACAAATCACCAGAATTTAGGACAGCAATTACACCAGTTCTTCAATGTAACTAAATTGTTGTTCTGGCCAAATATCACATAAGGGAAACTGCTGATGAAGGTATGCATTGCCATGAGGGACACTTGCCAACTTTGCAAAGATCTTGACTACTATTTTATATGTCATAGTCAACAAACTGGTAGTTATATGTCTGGTAGTTCACAGGCAATAGATCTAGAGAGGGATCTTCCCCAAGAGAAAGACCAGTTTCACATTATCTGTCATGGATAAAATTGTCTACTTAAAATAGTTCCAGTTTACCCACCCCAGTTATCAGATAAAGTGGCACAAACATTTGGCAATCAATTCATTATGGAGATGAACAATTATGTAGTAACGTTTGTTTTAATACTGAAGCCTCAAAAAGGAAGATAAAAGGCTTTCATAGATTGGAGAGAGTACAGAAACCTCAGTTTACAAACTTTTCAGAAAAGATCCTTAATGTAGAATAATTTCTGTAATTTGTCAATTTGTTTCCTCAAAGAGGTTAAATGACAAGTGAACATGGTAAGAAAGCCTTGATGCAAGAGAAACCTTTCTGTGTTGATCAAAGTGGCTGCTGTATATCCCTTATTCTTATGTCCCTGGTACCAGATGAAAATAACATCAGTTTACAAGATGTTTGACAATTCTGGAGTGTTATATAAAGTATAAAGTACTCCCTGCCATATATTATAAGCATATTGCAAGTCAACAAGGAATTTCATAACCATACGTACAAACAAGGCTGAGTTCCTTTATAAGGTTACGGAACTCTGAGGTGACTTGCTATATCCTTATCATGTATGGCAGGGTTACTTTATCCCATATATTACATGGTCACTTCATCACACCATCACCTTTCCCACAAATCACTTAAAACTTTGGTGCACAGCTCTTTCATATGAATGAAAGAGCATGTTTGCAAGCACAGAGGAAACAAATAGAACCTCTTGTGCAAAATTAAACACATCAAAAATGTGTTAGATATCTGTTGCAAAATGATATTATAAACAGTTCAATACAAGTCAGTTTAAAAAAAAATATTGCAGTAGCTCAGAAGGTGTAGAAACATTTAGAAACATTCTAATTTTCTATAACTATCTAAGTAAGTCAAAAAATGTTCTTTTTTCTAGTCACTGTAAGCTAGAAAAATAAAGCTCAAGAAAGAAAAGCAATGTTTAATGTATATTGCTTTAAACAGCTGCTCTGTGACCTCACCTCCTTTTTACCACAGCGGCTGGCTCTGGCAGTAGGCACTGAGATATCAGAACTCGACTGCAATAGCTTATTACAGTTCAGTTCTAATGTTTTTTTACTTTATAATCTGTGACTGGGTTTGTCACAAGTCACTGATTATAAAGAAATTAGAGACAGGCCCTAAAAACAGGGATTGCAGACCCCCATGTATTATAGAGTTATTATTCATTCTAGTTCAACATACATTCCAAAATAATATTTAGTTCCTTTATAGAACTAGATGTCATTGACACAGACATGACAAAGGTGGAAAATAAAGATGCAATAATCCAGGTGCCTTTTGAAGTACCAATGGTCATGATCATTACATCACTGTTGATTTAAAGATACACAAAGGGCATAAAGGACATAATAAATCTTCACTACCTAAGCAATTGGACTGTCTCATGCTAATTCAGAAGTAAAGGCATACTCCTGCTCAAGGAAACTGGTCAAGGGTGTGCATGTGTGTGACAAAGACGGAAATGAGAGACATGCCTATCCTAAAATCACTTCTGTATAAGTAGATTTCCTACTTTATTATGGTTCCAAGAAACTTATTAAGAGTTGCTTACACCCTCTTTGTTTTCTTGTGCTGCTCACAGGTTCTATGATCAGTAGCAGTGTGGTGATGGTCAGCCGTTTTGAAAGTGAACAGTTATCTGAAGGCTGTACCATTCATTTCCCAGCATAAAGTCTGTGTAAATCAACAGGCAGAAACAGGAGGTTCAGGATTTTAGGTTTGTCACAATTTAAAGTAAACCCCCATAAGTCCTTTTCTGCGACATATTTCAACAAATTCCAAATTAGGCCCCAAGACAGAAACTCTGAGAAAAGTAATTGGAGAAGTTTTGGCAAAAGGATGTCTATCTCTGGGGGTTGAGTTCAGATGCTGGGCATTGGGTAAGTGTTAAGCTTTTATTCCAGTCGTTATGAAGACTGCCGAAGATAGTGTCAGTACTTGACATTGTGCATGGTGGCACGTACGTGGGGGAAAGTGACATCAAGCATTGCATTAATTCACTTGTCAATAGAACAACCCCTGAGCACAGTGCAAAGTTGTACAGTACCACACAAGCCTCAATAGAACCTTCTGTAAACCTAGGATGGGGATTAGTTGCTGATGGGTTCTTTGGAAGATTTCTAGCAATAACCAGTTATCATTTGGGATACTGGTTGAGGGGGTGAAACCATTCTCATGCAGCAACCACAATTCTTCCCAGGGTGAAGTCACAAGCAAACCCTAAGTTAACCTACTCTCAACCATTGGGTAGCTTGGCACAGAGCAGTCAGGTTTAACTCAGAGGTAATGTGTAAAGTGCAACACTTCAAACAATAACACAGAGAAAACACTCCTCAAAAGGATATTGCATCTGTTTAAACATAGAGTTTTTGAATAAACAAAACAAGACCAAAATGACAAAGAATTTAATCAGTAGAACCGGAGATAATAAGGTTTAAAATTTTAAGCACAAATAAGTCCAAAAGGCACAAAGAGGCAACTGTAGTTAAGTGGTTGAGCCGGACCAGAACAAAGTCACAAGTTCAATTTTATATCTAAGACAAGGCAGCAGGCTATAACTCTATGCACCTAACCACTATCACCTATTTAACATTACAACGTTCAATTTGGGAAACAGTGTGCACACATTCAAACACCTGCTGACTAGGTGCAACCCTATAAGGGGAAATGTACAGATCAATTGTTGACAGTGCACCACCCTCAACAAAATTCATAGAGTCCAATATAAGTCCATTTTATATCTTCTCTTTAATCTTCTTATCTTTCTATATAATAACCCAGACATCATAGTAAAACACAGCCACAGCCAACGGACTTCTTCAGGGCTGTAATACAATACATATAAATTACTACAAACATACATATGAATATATATAAAACAACATAAATATGTATACATAAAACACTTAAAACAGGACATATATATATATAATCGTCACTACTAAGAATTCACTTTAGGACAAAACAAAAATACCTAAAAGCTTTTTTGTTTAAGTAATGAATAGGAGGAAAAAAAGAAATAGAAAATAGAAAGAATGAACAAAAAAGAAAAATAAGAAGGCAAAGGAAAATATCAACAACCCATATATAGCTATAACTGAAAACAAAATACACAACACTAGTCCTTAGTTTAAAGATAAACAACAAAAATACAAAAAGACAACCTTATTTAAAAAAGTTCCAATCATCCACACCCACTTGTGCAAGACTACACATATAACAAATTACTCAAAATAGTGCACACAAAAAGCTTAACCCTGAATCCAAAAAAATAACAAACAGTTAAAACATACCCATAGATTCAAAATAAGATAAGCATTCATGTTCATATTGCGAACAGGCCATTCAGTGCATTGCACATCACAACCTAACTAGGGATAAACAAAGTATATCATATCTTGAAAGGCAACTTGAATAATCCAGGTGGCAAAAGTGGCAATTTTACACAAGACATGAATCAAAACACCAGTTGACAGTAGATTTGTATTTGCATCCTATTTACCAAATCGCAAATCTTATGGAAACTCATACTCCCCACTTGTCCAGTTTTCACGGGCGAACAATTGAAAGTTAAAAATTAACCCAACTATGGGCAATCAATGAAAAGTAGTGCGACAAGCCAATATCCCGCAGTGACACTAACATTAGTGAAACCGCCGTTCCCAAACAACAGTTTACTATATAATTCATAACCTTGTTATAGTAATCTGAAAAGCGCCCCAAGGTGCGAATTCGGATATATATATATAAAAGTTCGCAATCCATACCTTATGTCCCGGGATGGACAACAATGTAGTCACCCCTTTCCTCACTCCAGCACAGGCAGTATGACAGAAAACCCGACCACACAGATTCGGCCGGATTTAAAGCTACCGCCGCCCAGTTACCCACAGTTCACCGGGCGAAAACAGAGCTTAATTAGTTCCCACCATAACAATGCAAAGGTGGCAGCCATCTTAGAATGAGCTAATAGAGAGTTTAACAAGGTTGAACCACAATCGACTTCCTGGCTGAGAAAGGAACGTTGTATACACAAAAACCAGGCTGTAAAAGATTGATCAAATAAACATAATAAGGCACAGAAATTAAAATCAAGAACTGATGCGAAGCAACTGCTATCCACAATCAACAATATATCTTAATCTGAACCACATTTATACATTGCAAAATGCATCATTCGTTCCCATCATGACATTGCAAAAGTGGCAGCCATTTTAGAATGAGAAATAGAGTGTTTAACAAGGTTAGACCAAAATCACCTTACCGGGTGGGACCGGAACATTATATCCATAAACAGCCGGTTGTAAAAGCTCCATCACATAGACATAATAAGGCACGGAAATTGAAATCAAAATATGATGCCAAACAACTGCTATCCAAAACCAACAGAGGGGCATATTTATACTCCGTCTGCGCCGAATGTGCATCAATAATTTTTACGCACATTCAGAGCAAACCTTGCCCCATATTTAAACTTTGACGCCCGAGCCAGCGGACGTCAAAATCCCGCTGTGTTCGTCATTTTTTGGATGCAGCAACCCGCCTTGCATTAATCATATGCAAGGTAGGCGTTCCCATTCAAAAAATGACTTAAACGGTAGTGCGTTGTATTTATGCTTTTGGGCACAAATGACGCACGGCCGGGAGTTGGAGCTGGAAAATGACGCACAACCTGATTTGCGTCAAAAATTAACACCTGGGTCAGGGGAGGCGTTAAAATGGGGCAAACACACCTGTATTTAATCAGAACACACAGAAGCAACAGCAGAGCAGCAGGGCAGCAAAAGGGGGAGACATGGAGGTGCTTCTCATCCAGTATGCATGCAGACGCAGAGCCCAGCAGCAACAACAGCAGCTACCACAACACCAGGAGGGACCCCAAAGGCAGCGCAGAAGGCAGGAGAGGATATTCTGCACCCGAACAACCCTTCATGGCCTCAGGGAACATGACATGTAAATGTAAAATGTAAATTAGCACTTGTATAGCGCACTACTCACCCGTTAGGGTCTCAAGGCGCTGTACTTACCGCTATGGAACCCCTCCTGGCTTTTCCCTGTGAGGCACCCACTCCTGAGCACCCCCAGGGTGAAGCCAGGCATCCAAGCGCTGTTGGGGCCGTTGTGGAGATTAAGCAAGCTATTGCCCAGAGTTGCAGAGTGGGACCCATGAATTAGATTAGGCACCGAGGCGAGAATTATCTGGTCAAGGGGAATTGAGCCCAAGACCTGCCGAAGCGGGACTTGAACCCTGGTCTTGAGCCAGATCTCTGCTTCAGGGTCTGCCGCTCTAAGCATTGAGCCACACTTCTCCACTTCACACATCCACATCATCCAGAGGTACAGGTTGAACTGGCAGGCCATTCATCAGCTGCTGCGAAACATTGAGCCACAGTTGGCACCCACCTTGCTGACACCCCCCACCATCCCAACAGAAACCAAGCTGCTTGCCGTACTTTACATGCTGGCAAGTGGCTCTTTTCAAACAACAGTTGCCCTGGTTGCCGGAATATCACAGCCATCATTCTCTGCCTTTTTGCCCAAAGTACTGGATGCCATCATTGGACTCACACCCCGCCACATCTGCTCCCTAACACACTGCAGAAGCAGCAGGAAACCAAACAGGGGTTCTACCTCATTATTGGCTTCCCACACGTCCTTGGTGCAATTGACTGCACGCGTGTACGCCTTGTGACACCTGCTGCAACTGAACACCTCTACCGCAACAGGAAGCACACACATTCCATCAATGTGCAGGCCATTGTCGATCACCAAGGTTTGATCACCAACATCGTGTCAAAATATCCTGGGAGTGTCCATGACGCATTCATCTTCCGTCACAGCACCATCAATCAACACTTCCAGGATGGACGGTATGGCAATGGACTACTTGTTGGTAAGTACAAAAACCTGCTTATATACACACTGCACAGCAACCCTCTAGGACACACAACACGTTCACCACAACAGCAACATGTTAACAGGAACACACTGAGGTCATGACATCGCTAGCCATGTTTCATAGGTCACCATTGAACCTCTCACACATCTGAAATAAGTGTACAGTCTAATGTTAAGACGTCAATGATCACAACGTTTGGAGTGGGTTGCCTAATTGTCACCTTGCAAAATTTAAGCGTTTCAATTATGTTTACATTAATCCATTGCATAAGTCTAAAGGTATGGGATGTCCAGGGTACATTGATATGAACGTGTTAAAAACACTGTCAAATTGAACCTGTGTATGGAACTATCATCTCACCCCCAGTGAAGACACAGGAACACCTGTATCACAAGTCACAATGCTAGGGAGGGCACACTGTACTGCAAATCCCAAAACATACTGCTGACAACCGGTCAGAAGCCAAACACTCAGCCAAGGATACAACACAATGCAGATGGTACATCCTACAAGTCTAAGATGCAACACAATAACACAAAAGAGTCACAGAGAACACAAGACAACTACTGCCATGCAAGGTGATTTCAATGGGGCAAGCTACATCAATATGATCCCATTCATTTTCTCTTTCAGCTGATCAGGGGTATGGGATCCAGCCATGGATTATGACACCATTTGGCAACCCAAGCACTGCAGCAGAGCATGCCTACAATGATGCAGAGCGTGCCTCAACATCACTGGTGGTAGCCTCCTATATTCCCCTGAAATGGTCTGTAAGATCATTCTTACATGTGCCATCCTGCACAACATTTGCATAAGAAGGAACATTCCCTTCTTGGAATCAGCGCCACATACATGCCTTAACAGGAGGAAGAGGAGGATGGTGGCCTGCAACGTGAGGGGGAACAACAAAACACGGCTGCTGGAGTGCGTAGGCACCAACATATCGTGAACAATTTCTTTTAAAAATAATCACCATCACCACTGTGTTAACTAATGTAAATAAACATCGATAATGATCACCATAGCATGGTTTGGGTAATCATTTGTGCTCACCTTTATATCTCACTATCAGAATAAGAGTGTAGCTTCATGGAGCATTGCTGATATACCAATCAGGACACAGAAAATCCCAGAGCAATTGTGATGCGTATCATACAACGGTCACATACACACACACTGTAAATGACATAGATCCTGTACATTTCACCTTTGAAGGCCAATAGCAGAGGACCACACCTATTTCACACATTCATGTTGGAAACATGGTTCATCGCAGCATATGGCACACAACTACGACACCATCACTCAATAAGGGGAAAACAAGCCTCATGCATGAGGCAGTTGATGTGCTATTGCATCGGTAACAGGAATGTATGACCAGACCCTTGACAGCAGTAAGTCCAACTGCATCCAATCTTTGCAAGGACTATCTGTGATTAGAGTTCCATATAAGCAGAACATTGACAGCACAAGTGCAACACATATGACAAGCATTGCGCACATGACATACCATGTACATGTCAGCCCATTTCCTAACTCCTGACTCACCCATGCTCCTGGTCACAACCCACCTGTCTGAAGAGGTCCCTGGAATAGTAATATGTGTACCCCGATATTCCCTCCTCTACACACACAGACTAACAATAGCCATCCAGTGTGCAACACCCTTTCCTATGGTATACCATTGTCATAGTACATCTGACTGCATAGACGTCAGGTCAATTAATACACTGGCTTGTAGTTCCTAAGCCCTTTTATCACCTGTAGATTGCTTCCCGTGTGAAAGGTACTGTTGGCCATTTGAATGCAAATCTCACCTACAGGACTTGTGATAAACTGATGCAGCACACACCTGTGATCACCTCCATGCACACCACCCATCTGAACATGCACTGCCCCTGCTGATGCCTGGAACAGCATAGAAGTTGCCATCTTTTCAAATACACCGTTATGCATTACTAGTAATTAAGCCGTGTAACACAGCCCTTGGGTTAATGTGTCACCTTCAAAAACACAGGACATACACAGTTTTACATGTCAACTGTCTTGTTCCTCCGCCAACCAGTCTTAGTAAGACCACTGATTATGTAACTTGTGAAATTGCTGGATCCTGATTGACCCTGCATCCTGTCAGCCTGACTGGCACCTGTCTGTGCGTTACCCTAACGATTCCTTGTGGCTACATATGTACCACACTTGCTTTACCAAACCTCTCGTTCCTCAGAGGGTATTTTGTCATGTGATTCATCAATGCATACCCAAATACATTGTATAGCATCATCTGCCTTTTAATTGTACCATATTTGTTAAATTGTCTTTGAATACCAAAATCATGGCCCATCCCTTGTCTTGGTCTCATGTATGCATGAAGGACAAAGTGTGACCGTGTCCCAGGGCCGTATGCAGGGATTGGGTACGGTGCCTCCAGCAGAACCAGCAACCTCTGATAAGGTCCATGAAAAGTCCACACATGTTAGGACCCTGACAGGTCACACGCTGAATCACATTGCTCACAAAATATTGATGGGCTGTGCATGGTGAATAGCTGCGAGAATAATCAGCACAGAGGCTATGATGTTCCCAGATGCAGTGGGAATTTTAGAGGCCAACCTGTGTACAAATGTTGTAATGACACCTGCCGGAACATGACACCTGAGACATTATCTCACTCAGCACACCAAGGTTGCCCTGTTGACAGTCTCATTACACGTCTTCAGTGACAGGGTGGGAACATCCCCATGTAGGTTCTCATGTCCTCATTGACTTTACTCACATTGATCTCCAAAGGATACTCAGTAGATACAGGAATAGCTGCCACTGACTCATGATGAGACCTGGACGTAACTGTGACAACATACACCCCTAAAAATATACAGGATCAACAATGGACCATACACATGAACAAGACACCTCTGTGCAATTGATCACTGGAAAAATGTGTACACGTGCTTCCTCGTTTGCTGGTCCACCACAGACACTGGAGAGTTGTGGTTCAGTTATATGACCTTAACTGTGGCGTCATAATACATTTGTGGTTCACCTTTGGCTGTCTGGGCCAATTACATGGTACCCACTTTGTCGATGCATGTGCCTGACTCACTGTGGGATTCACCAACAAGTGCCTAGGAAGCAGTAACCACAAATCTAGGACATGGGATGGCCAAATTGTGAACCATTGACATGAACAAGCATCTGCCATCTATCTGGTGCATGCTTTTCCATTTGTGGTGTCTACGTTACCCAAAACTTGGAAATGCACACAAAGGATGTTGTTACATGTATGACTAACACATGTCCCCTCCCCTATTTCCACAATGACTTGCATCTAAGGTTTGGACACATTGACTTCACATTCATACAAGCATATTTGCAATAATACATCTTGTGATGCACACACATTGGGTCAACAACTACATTAGTAGCCACTGCACACACATTGAGCCATAGGCATTGAGGTATTGTACTCATGTGCGTCACCTTGCTATCCTCTCCTGATGCCAAACATGCCCAAATTGTGCAATACATATATGTGGGCCACACATATGGCCATCTAGTGCGTCAGCCAAGCGTCAAAATCCTGTTAAGGAAGTAGCGGGTCATGGTCCGCTGCAATATGATGTCTCACATGTGAACATATACCATCAACACCAAAGTGGGTGCAATCAGCCTATCTCAGTTGTGTCCCAAATGTAACATAACATTAAAATGGTAAAAATCCCCAAAACCAGTTCATGCCCTGAAATGTTGATGTTTTTAGCATTATTCGTCATATTTTTTCACCAATACAGATTGTGCGTCATATTTTTTTACGCACAGGAGTGAAAATTAGGCTGCATCCAAATAATTGTAAAGACTATTTACTATTATTTGGGTGCGGCCTAATTTTCACTCCTGTGCTTCGAAAAATATGATGCACAATCTGTACGCGTGAAAAAATATAACGCATAACGATAAAAACGGCAGCCATTTTATGCAGGAAGTGATGTAATAGGATATCCTGTTTACAGAATATGTACAGTGGGTGTACTTTCCCTTTGCAGTCTGTGAATCTTCTAGACTGTGTGGCTGTGTTCAGAGTGTTGTCCAGTGATTTTGTGCTTTGGTGTTCTGTGTGCTATCTTACTTGTTACTTAGTGTAATAAATATTGTTGTTGTATACTGTCTGAGTGTGTTGTGTTTACAATTGTCCAGTATTGTATTGTATTTGTTGTTTGTGGGAGTCTGTTGTGGGTAGTGCTAGTTTGGGGATAGTTGGGCTCTTTTAGTTTTTAAGTTTACTTCTTTTTTTGTACTTCTACTGTCCCCCTTTTCTCCTTTCTTCTTCTTTATCCCCTATTCCCCTTTTCATTGCTGAGATGTTGGGTAGGCCACGTCTTGGCAGGATGGGTGAGGAGAAGCTTGGGAGGTTTATATGGCTGGGGTGCCATGTCCTCCCACTCATGATCGAGGCAGGGGGCAGGGTGATACGGGGTATCACACTGAGGCGCGAAGAATCAGGTTGGGAAAGGTGCTGCATCACTTGCAGCGCGTGTATGGAAGCCAGAGGAATGACCACCAGCTGAAGCACCACTGGGCTGACCTCATCACCATGGAGCAAGATCTGCTGGACAACCTTGGAATAGTGATTGGTGGCCCTGTTGGTGAGTACAAATCATGTAAATGTGCACAATTAAAAGCTCTGTAGTTACATCAGATGATTTGTACAATGTCTGCCAGCTAGGCTGCTGACTGTGTGGAATGCTGTGGAAACATACAGGGTCATTGATGGACTATGTGAAGGACCACAATTGCTAGCTGTCAGGAAGCACGTGCTCTGCAAACTTACAGAATACTTTTGCTTAATGTAATTTGGTGCCGCCTTTGTGTCAGACAGCAACACAAAATAGGAGCCAATCATGTCTATATAGGTTACATTTGCCAGTGAAGTATATATTTACTAAAATATTGGCAACCTTTATTGATGCAATAACTAGACTGACTTTAGAAACAGTACATGATGCAGAAATTGAGTGCTGGCTTCACGTTAATTGATGATAGCAATGTGTTTCAGACATATGTCTCATGTGTGTCTGGTCAGTGTGTAAGGAAACTGTTTTTGGAAGTTCTATGAATGTTAGGGATTATTGTGGTCCTTCATCTTTTTGGATACATGTCAGATCTGGATTTGAAAACATCGGGGAAAGGTGTAAAGTGCTCTCAGCTAACAACTTACACCGGTATTTGGAGTTTGTTGTGCCACATTCCAATTAGGGATGGCAGTCCAAAGGTATGCACATGGGTTCATATCTCTATGTTTGGTGCAAATCACCATTGCTGGGCCACATCAAATGAAGAAACTGTAACAACATGAGGGCTTACAAAAGTCCCTGTCTCTCTGTACATTGTACCTATGTGTCATAAATGTGTCATAGTCACATAGGCTGTTTGACTGGTAATGCAGTCCTCAAGTAACCAGGCTTTGGATGTCTCTCTTGGATGCACATGATGAGACGATTACACACCATCTTTATTTCTGCTCACTAATGAAGGAGCATGTTTGCCACCACATGATAGTTAGGGCCACTGCATGTGTGCAGATATGTGTGTAATTGTCACAGAAGACCCATGCTATGTACATGTTAGCCGTGAAATATCAGATACAATATCATCATGTCTGAATGGCTTTCATTACTTATGTCATCTTACACATTGTTTTAGTCATTGGAATTGTTGGTCAGTGCACAGATTCTGAGCACATTTCTTCCTTCCATGCCTTACAGGTGGACCAGCACCCTACACTGTGGGAGAGTTGGCTACATTTGAGGACCCCGACCACTCCAGTAAGTGTTGATATGTCTGTTATGTGTTGTGTTTGCTGGTGATGTGTGATGGACTCCTGTGTGTTGAACACATAGCAAGGTGTGATGTGCTGGCCAATCATTTGTCTTGTTCCTTGAGTGGGATTTCAGTTTCTCATCATTTTTGAGTTGGCCAATGCGTATCCTATTGTATTATCTAGGGATTGTAGGTAATTCCTGTAGGCCCGCAATGAGAACTGGGGTGAGTCATGTGGATAACACTTGCATCAACAAGATTCACACTGGAACTCATCTCAGATTTAGTCTGCCTGTCAGACCCAAATTCTTCTACATTGGGACTGCAAATCGCTTTCCAACAGACTTCTGCTTCCGTATCCACCAAAGTACTTATTAAAATGTAGGTAGAACTTCCTAGGAGCATGTAGTTCCACATGTAGTGCTACAAGTATGTGGCACTTGAGTGCAATGGCCTAGATGTGCATTCAAATCATGATAATGGGTGTTCTTGCAACTCTGTGTCTGTTGTAAGTCATGCCTTTCTGGAATTATATGATGTGGACAAAGGTCTGCATTTCCTGACATGTGTGGCACTAGGATTGGTCAAGGGTTTGCTGTCTCCTATTTTTTGATAGACCTTACCTGTGGTGTGTGTGTAGAGCCAAACACGTGTCGAGCTTTCTATGGACTCCTGGGTGTCCATGTTGTTTGGAATTGTTTGTTGTTTCTCCACCCCCCTCACCCTCAAACACAGGCATGGGTTTGTGAATAGGGTGCCTAGGACTGATGCTACCAGTATGTTACACAGACATGTGAATAAGTGAATGTTTGTTCGGAACCTAGTATACACACTCAGGTATGGCACATGAGTACTATACTAGCATGTCCAATTACAACTTGCAGACCATGTGGCTTTAGATTTCCATCCCGTACACTGATATCTGTAGCCCAGGCATTGGCGGAGGATGTGCAGCATGATTGTTAGCTGACAACTGGCAGAACTCCGATTTCCAAGTTAATGCCAGTTGTTACCCATCTTGTAGGGTTTGGATGTGCTATGTGTGATATGACCTTTGTAGGCTGGCCTGGCATGTACTTCCTCAGGGACATTCAATGATATGTATGGTGATATGAGCTGTTACAAGCACAGTAGAGGTACTGTCTGATTTACTTCTTGTGCCATTTCACACAATGCAGTTCCTAATGTAAATTTTTTGCCTTTGTATTCACAGCTGCAAACATGACACCCAAACAGGTCCGTGAATTCCAGAGGCGGGCTATGAGGTACCAACATATCCTGCTGGTAGAGTCGGGGTTCAGACGGATGGCCCGAAGATATCGGAATGAACGGGCCTCTGGAGCATGGCGGGCTTTCCCACAGGGTGGCCCTACTTTGCCAACCACAGCCATCACCAGCACAACCACCACTTCCACCCAGGTGGCACCACCCACAGCTGGGACTGTTGTCCCTACGTCTGCAGTTGCTCCAGGCCCCAGCAGTGGAACACCTTCAGGGCAGCACAAAGGCAATGGCTCTACACGCCCACACACATCCTCCACCGGTACCCAGACTGCCCCAGCTGCTACAGTTGACCCTGCAGCTTTTCAGGCAATGGAACGTAAAATGGACCATGCGCTACAGAAAATCAGTCACCTGCAGCGGGATGTTCGACATATGAACAGGCGTGTGCGGTCCATAAAGCAGACCCTCTGGAGGGCCAACCTCTAGACTTTTTGATATGGACATGATTGCCTCCCCTCCCTCCTCTTTCCTTGTTCTCATACTTAGTGGGTTTAGGGGGCTTAGTGTTAGGTTAGCATAGGCTGTTAGTTTAGTTAGTGTTAGTGGGTGGGGATGGGGGTCCCGATTCTTTCTATTTTTACTGTTTAAGTGTGTATGGGCTATGTTGGGGTTCTTTTGTGTTTACAAAAAAAATAAATCCAAAACAAATGTAAAAAATATCAACAAAATACAAAAAAATATATAATAGTATAGCTTGTGTTTAGGTTAGTATCTGTTGTCCTCCATGTGTTCCGTCTCATAAGGGGGGTGGGGGGTTGATGTTTTGAATGTTTTGTTACATGTGATAAGTAAGTTTAGGTTAGGTTAGTTAGGGACAGTTGGGGGTAATGAGTAGTTAGGGTAGATTAGGGTAGGTAAGACTTTTCCCTGAGTTTCCTCTTCTGTGATTACCATTTAATAAATATATAGTGAACCCTTTACAGTATGTGTTAAATGCTTGTTGATCAGGGCCTTGGCATTAGTGTACATGAATTTTGTTCTACTACATTTGTGTCCTATGCTATGAACCAATCCCAACTGAGCTGTAATATTGACAGCTGCCCCAGAGCTACCTTGCAGAGATTCCACCATTCGTTGCAACCACCAATCACAGTTAATATGGATCCCAACGTGTTTTCTTCAAAAAGTATGTTTTCAAAGTCACAAACAGTGCTTCCAGATTTGGTATTGGGGGAAATGTTTTAGGTCTGACTGCAGTGTGATGTTCAAGGACACCCTTATAAGGTGAGTGGTCATAAGCACTCTTGTAGTATCGTCTTCATGACTCACATAGATCATTTGTGACACAGTTCAGCATGATTACCTATTTGGATGTAAATTCAGACACCTTCATTCATGCAGTTTTGGAGTGTTTGCTTAGATATGTGTGCACTGATATATGTGTTAGTATTGTGACAACATTTTGCTGCCACTATTTGATGACTTAGATATCCCTTGAGGAAGCATTATTCTGTCCAACACAGCATGATGGTGTATGGTTTCTCACTTCATCAGATATTACCCTCAGGAAGGGCAGAGTATAATGCAATCCTGGCCAGTGTGCAAATGTATCTGACTACATAATTTCAGTACAGTTGTATTGACAAGCTACGTAATTTGTCAGGAGGCACATTTCAGTTATCTACTGCACAAAGTGGTTGTGTAAGTGCTATTTATTGAAAAGTGCTGTAGTGCCATATGTACATTGTCCATGATTGTGAATCCATTATAGTGACATCTTCCATTGTGATCCTACACAAGTGGTAAAGGAAAAAGCTTTTGACATGCTGGGGTGATGTGTCAGACAGTGCAGAGTGACAGGATTTGCCAATGAGTAAGAGAGAGACAAGCACTGGGCAGGCTGACAAGATATGCAGTGGTTTGCAGAACAGTCATTGAGTACATTTGTTGTAAGACTGGCATGTTAAAAAGCGCTGGACCTTGGTAATAGTTGGCCATGTGGCAGGGACTAGTGCTTCCGAGTACTTTTCCATGTGAAGGTGATCTGTTCCATGTCTTCTTCTTCTGATGTGTGTGTTGCCTCCTCTGTCCTTGGTGGTGGTGGTTGTGAAGGGGCAACACACACCTCAGTGTTAGACGACGTGGAGTCAGACATCCCGGTCACTGCTACCTATAAAGGTCTTAAGGGCAGTACTGCAGTAAGGAGGATCTGCTGATTCTTAAGAATAGCAACCACATCACGATGGTAGGCAGCCAGGTCGGCCCTGAGGGGGTCATGATTGCATTCGTGCATGCAGTGGAAGGTTTGGGGTGTGAAGTGTTGTGGCAACTCCCTTACTGCAGTGGTGAATTCCTTGACAGTTTCTTGTAGTCCTTGCAGGATGGATGTTAGGGCTTGCATAGCTGCTGCCTGATCTGCAGATGACATCATGCATAAACGCACCCCCTCTAGGCTGGCTGCCATAGTTTGCATCCCCACCCGCACCTCATTGGCCAGCTCCCGCTGTACCCCAACTACAGTTCTCTCAAAGTTGGTGCCTGTGTCGTCTAAGTCCTCAGCTGTATTGGGGTGGTGGGTGGATCCTCTGCGATGGCTGCTTGTTCTGTGCTCCTCCTTGTGACTGAAGGTGGAGTCTGGAGGGTTCCAAGGACATCTTGGATGGCCTGCTGGGGAATGTTTGTCAGCTCGTCATCCATCTCATGAGGATATTCCGGGACAGGCATATCCGCAGGAGATCCATCGTCCTCTGAAATGAAATGGGGTATAGTTAGTGTGTGTGTGTTGTGGCATTTGTGATGTGACATGCCTGCCTTGTGATGATTTCACATTGTGATCTTGTTTCCTGTTCATTGCTCCAGTCTTTCAGATGGACATTCTCCCAGGCCTATGGCCTACCTGCATGTCACATGTATAGTATTAACTTATTGGACTTCTCAGCATCATCTCCTCTAGTCTTGTTTTAGGCCAAATAGTGATTTGCCACCTTCTTGTCCTACTCAACCCTCCGTCTACATCCATTCTCATGGTGAGACCTTTCATTGGCTGTGGGTGTTCTGATGGCACTGGCACCACACTTAACAATATGGAGCTGCCCCAGTCTCTGATCTTTCACATCCACTTATATGTAGTTGACATGTAGCGTATCCTATGCATAGCATTATTATGGCACGATATGGATGTTGGCATTGTTAATGTGTACAGCTGATGTTAGGGAATGTGTGGTACATTGGATTGCCCTGATAGTCGTAGCAGTGTCCTATTTCCTCCTCTGACTGTGCAGGTGTATGTCAGTGACCAGTTACATGTGTCCTCCCCCTCAATGCTGTTGTCTGAGCAGTATGACATTTGGGATGTTGCATTGTGACCCAGGCACAGGATGGACCCTGACATATGCAGCATGGGTGTGACCTTAGTGCTGTGTAGCTCCTCATGTTGGTGACATTGGCTGATGTTTGCGACAACTATGGGCATTCACAATTGACAGGACTGGAGCCTTTGTCTTGTTTCAGGGGATTATTGAAGTTGTCATCCTCAACCCTCTAATTTAGGTGTGTATGATCCATGGGGACGTTACTGCCATTGGCTACTTGAGCTGCACACAGAGCGGAGGTGGTAGTGGCAACTGTTGTCACTGTTACATTCCAGTTGTCGGTATGACTAGGGGTTGTTAATTGGGCCCTAGTTATTGCAGGGGTATAGTGGCTGACATGTAATGGGATGTCAGTTTGACGTTGTGCCCTTCCCTCCTGGCGTGGCTTTATCTTTGGTCCATCGTTGGCATGGCAGCATGCCCCCATGGGACTGTTGTTAGTGTAGTGTAATGGTGTGCCCCAGCTTCTCTCTGTGCAGGACATGCCCCCATGCCATACCCCTTTACCCATGCCACTCCATGTATATGATGACTTCCATGCATTTTGTGGTCGGTATCCCCCCCTGCTTACAGTTGACATTAGTGCATTATAATTCCCCATGCAACTTACCCTGCATGTGCGTTGTCTCCTGGTAGTCTGCGCTGTCCTGTCCTTGAATCCCTGTGACGATCTCCCCAGAGATGACGGCTGTGACCATCTCCTCCATGTGGTCCAGGGCCTCCTGGTGTGCTGGACGTCCACCTCCAGTCTGCAGTGCTGCCTTCCTGTTCCTGGCCATCTTTTCCTTGGTCCTGCGCTTGCAGTCATGCCAGCATTTCTTGCACTCAATGACTGTTCTGCATACTTCTGCCACACTGTTAATCTTGTCAACAATTTGTTGCCATATTGCCTCTCTCCTACTGATTGGCAACTTGGAGGTGACAAACAGCTGGTGCTGGTGTTCCGTCACCTCTTTAACCAGAATTTCCTGCTCCTCTGCACTGAAGCAACACTTTTCTCCTTAAAAGTGTCCTGGTTCTTGTGTGGGTCCTCCTGACTGGTTCCTGGTCTGTTGTCATCTTCCTGGGGTCTGTACAGGCATCGGGGGCCATATTGGCTCTCCTCTGCTGCAATGGCTGTGTTCACGGGGAATTATGACGCTATTGCGTCAAAAAACGTTGCATATCCGGTGTGTGGGTCGTAAATCGACCCACAGTCATTTCCGCCGCGTTAACGTAGTTTTGGTTCACGACTTGACGCTGCAGTGTGCGTAAAAAAAATGACTTACACCTGTGGTTTGCACCGCCGTGCATCAAAGTAAAAATTTGACGCCCGCACGGCGCACCAAAATGGCCTTAGCCAGCGGTAATATTTTTGGCGCAAAAAGTATAAATATGGGCCAAAATATCTTAATCCGAACCATATGTGTACATTAAAAAAATGCAAGGACATGAATACAAATTTCAAAATCATAAGAAATAGATTTTAAAAAGCAGTTGTCCCCATACCACAGTACAAATAGAGCAGAACCAATACCTACAACACAAGACTATTGCGAATGGTGGCCATCTTAGAACGGACTGCTGTATTTTACACCAACCATTCCAAAACTACACAGTGGTGAAATACTAGAGACCACAATACTGTAACACATTAGTTACAACTCAATGGTACAAAAGGGCTACATCTTAAGTATCAAAGTCACAAGTTCAGGCTGACTACGATGGAGCATGGGCCAGCTACAGGGATCCAGTTAAGTCTGTGGTACAAAGTGCCTTCAATCCTTCAATCCTGGTGCAGAGCATTGTGAAGATCTGCAGCGAAGATACGTTGTGCAGCCAAAAAGATGCATTAATTCCAAGATGCGACAAGGCTGTGGTGTGAGGTCCTGCTTTGTCATTGAGGATCGCTTTGCCTAGGGCTTGAGATGCGAAGTCTGGCATTAAGGATGCGTTGCCCAATGAGGGCGAAGCATCAGTGATGAGGAGGTGTAAGACTGAGATGCAGAGTCCAGCGTTGTCTGGAGGCTGCTGTAGAAGAGGGATGCGAGGGCCAGCACCACAGATGTAGTGGGCAGCAGCAGTTTTGATGAAGAGATGGGCTGTGATGCTATTTGAGTATTTGCAATGGTTCTTCACCATAAAGTGGTGGCTGCCTGGGGTTGGGTCACACAGAAGAAGAGATGCATCAGATCTGCTGGATCCAAAGAGGTTGGTGGAGCACCCTAGGCCCACTTCAAATGGTCCGAGACTGTGGTGGCAGCACTTGGCGGGGTAGACTCAAAGATGGTTGTTGGAGCCTTCTGTTGCTGAGTTTCTAGTCAGGAGGCAGGCCAACTAGCCCTTGGAGTCGCCTCGAGGTCCTGGGTTCAACAGCTGCAGGTCCACTCCTTCTCACCCTGGCAAGAGGGCAGCAGGCAGCACAGGTCAGCCCAGCAAGGCAGCAGTCCAGCAAGACAGTAGTCCAGCAGGGCAGCAGTCCCATAGATTGGCAGTCCTTCAGCAGCACAGCAGTCTTTCTTCCTGGCACAGCATCCACAGTTCCAGAAGTGTACTGAAGAGTTGGTGTTTGAGGTCCAATATTTATACCTGGTACCCTTCCACTGAAAGGTGGGAGAATGTTCTAGAAATGTTGTTTGAAATCCTTGGGCATCCTGCCTTCCCTGTTCTGCCTCTGGACTAACTACAGGAGGTATGCTGCCCTTTGTGTCAAAGCAGGTCTAAACCCATTCATTTGTGAGTAAGGCTGGGTCCAGCTCCGCTTTCCCATCCTGCCAGTGAGGGCCCATTCAGGCACACCTATGCTCCCTGTTGCATGAGACTGTGTAGCAGGAATACACAGAATCTAACTATCAGCTACAGCCAGTCATGTGCCCCAGAGACAAGCTGCAGGCACTAAATGGCTAAGGCAGGAAAAAGTCAATATTCTAAAAGTTTTAAAAATTATAACTTAAAATCCAACTTCACAGTTCCACAGACACAAACATGAACTGGTTACCTGTTCCCATTTGGAAATGACAGCTTGTTAAATGTAATAATCTAACTCCAATGTTATCCGATGGGAGGGGTAGGCTTTTCCGTAGTGAAAAACTAATTTAGGAATTTTTCACTACCAAGACACATAAAACTTAAAATAACAAGTCCTACATTTTAAATACACTGCACACTGCTCTCTGGGCTGTCCATGTCCTAGTGTAGGGGTGACATTTAGGGCCGTATTTATACTTTTTTAGCGCCGCATTTGCGTCGTTTTTTGACGCAAAAACGGCGCAAACTTGCAAAATACCATTGTATTTTGTAGGTTTGCGCCATTTTTGCGTCAAAAAGCGGCGCAAATGCGGCGCTAAAAAAAGTATAAATACGGGCCTTATTTTTAAAAGAAGGTTTAGGCCTGGCAAAAGGTTTGTTTTGCAAGGTTGAAAAGGGCAGGTTAACAACTGCACTTAAAGGCTTCAGTGGCAGGCCTGAGACATGTTTAAAGGGCCACTTAAGTGAGTGGCAAAATAAGTGCTGCAGGCCCACTTGTAGCATTTAAATTACAGGCCGAGTACTTGCAATATTACTTTGCTAGGCACCTATATGTAAATTAAATATGCCAGTTGGGGATAAGCCAATGTTACCATGTTTTAAGAAGTGAGAACATGCACTTTAGCACTGGTAAGCAGGGGTAAATTGTGCAGAGTGCTAAGGCAAGCAAAAACAAGATCAGCACAAGAGGAGGGGGAAGGCAAAAAGATTGGGGGAAGACCGGTCTAATAGGAATGATCCATGAAAAAGAAAATGTATTTCCCTGAATGTGAGCAGTGGAAGAACACAAACTGCCTAATCAAAAGGATGGGAAAGAGGCTGTATTCTTGGGAGGGGGGGGGGGGGGAATTAAACACATGAGGAGGAAGGCAAGCCATCAAATAGAAAGCAGGCAAATGAGATTGACAATGAAGCCTACCAATGGTGAGCAATGGGGGCAATCCAAGCCAATTGTAAGTTTTTGTTATGGTTCACAAGATAGGTGGACAAGACCTAAAGAACAGGTTATTTACCTGCAGTAGAACCTTATCTGGTAGATCCAGTCTAGCGCCTGGGGGAATTCTGAGGTAAGGAATATGTTGCTAAAGGCCTCTATCAGATAAGTAAATTTAAATAAACAGTGATACTTAATCATTTCTGTGTGTGTGTGTGTGTCTTTTTCTTCTATGGAAGTCATCCAGAATTATTTCTTTAGCAGTAAGAATCTCTGCCGTTTAGGGACAGTGGGTAGGATGACTATGTTGCTGTGTTTAGAAAGCAGCCAAAGTAAGGCTCAGGCTAATAGTTGTATGAATAGCGCCCAATGTAATATTTAAAAGAGAAGATTGGATGAAAGCTATGAAAGAAATATACCTTTGTAAATGAGAATTACAAAAAGATATGCTGGTTACCAAAGGTGTGTTTGTCATTTTAAATTCTCTTTTGGAACCCTCAAAGAAATAAGTGCTTGAAATGGATTAGATCACCACAAAAGAGTCAGCGAGTTTTGGAATGCAGAAAGTGTAATTGCGGCTTGTGTGTGATCAATACACACACACCAAGAGCAGACATGAGCTGAATGGCGTAGAAAATGAAATTTAGCACTTCTGATCAAGGACATATTTTCAGAGTTCGCCTCTACTTTGTTTCATCTTATGTTGACAAGAGATTGGCGTTTTTAATAAAGACATGTTTGCTCCATTCTGCTATCGATCCTACGTATCTGGCATGTATGGCAGGATCTCTCATTAGAAAACATATAATAATACAGAGAGATGCAGAAAAATCAAGAATGTACAAAATATTTTATTCATAACTTGCTTCTGTCGTTCACAATGTATACAAGGAGATCACAAGTATCAAGGCACCGGGATCTCATTCAAAAATCATATATTTACAATGAATACATTTTTTGTTTTCATTTGTATTGTATTTGTACCTGACATGACACTGAAGATGTGTCAGTAAAATGACAGAATCATTGTGAAGCAATTTTACAAAAAGCTAACGAGAGAAAACCTGACATTATTGGTGCAACCATTGTAATGACACGGATGCCCAGAGCCCTTATGGACCCATTGACCCCTGTAAATTGACAAACAGCAGTCAAAGGTGACATCTTGCTTGCTTGCATCATGGCCAATGGCATCCTTGCTACACTCCTGCCTAACATCGCATCAGCACCATACACAGAAAGACCAAAATCTACATTTAGGTCATAAATATGTATTCAGCTGAAAAACTCAAACATATTTTCTCAAAGCACATCGATCACAAAAAATTAGCACAAAGTCTGAGAGGCTGGAAAGACGTGAAGGAGCAGAAGAATTTAATCTGTCATCTTTATTTTATTGCTGTGTATAATTTTCGGAGCATGTTCTTTCACTTTGGAAGGAGGGTCTACACGGTCCTTTTTGCTTTATAGTCACTATGAGGGATTCGAGAAAAACGAGAAACACAACGCCTCAGTTTTCTTGTGAACACTCAATAGAAAAGAAGATAGAAGACAGAGAAGACTAATAACCTGTGAAATCGGTTGGATCATATACAATCCTCTGGCCCCTTAAGCCACACAAACCTGCAACAAAAGCCTGCAAGCTCACTGGTTGATACACATGGAAAGTAGGACTTTTCGTTGGAGAAACTGTCTGGGCAGGTCCTAAAACAAGCATTTTGCCATGCTACAGGTCTCACATTTGTGAGAGTTAGAGCTACTGGCATTGTAAATGACAATGGGGGTTATTATGATGTTGGCGGTTCCATGACCGCCATGTTGGCAGTGGCAGTCGTACCGCCAACAGACTGGCGGAGACGACTTCCAAATTATGACCATGGCGGTTTCCCAACAGAATACAGCCAATCCACTGCTGGCACCACAAGTGCAGTCAGACCGCCACAGACAGTGGGAGGAACACTTAGGACGGCAGAGACCATGTTACTGCCGGACATATTACGCAACACTTCAAATGCACTGACAATACTCCACAACTCATACCCCCACCAGACAATACATACATTCAGCACAATGTAACAACACCATTGTACCAAGACATACAGGCCCATATTTATACTTTTTGACTCAAAACTGCGCTAACGCAGTTTTGCGTCAAAAAAATTAGCGCCGGCTAACGCCATTCTGAAGCGCCATGCGGGCGCCGTATTTATTGAATGACGTTAGCCGACGTTAGCCGCCGGCGCCGTCTGGTGTGCGTTAAAAAAAACGACGTACACCAGGCAGTGCCGGCGTAGGGGGATATGGGGCTTGGGCGTCAAGAAATGGGGCAAGTCAGGTTGAGGCAATTTTTTCGCCTCAACCCGATTTGCGCAATTTTGTTTTCACTCCCAACCTCCATAGAAATGACTCCTGTCTTAGCAAAGACAGGAGTCATGCCCCCTTGCCCAATGGCCATGCCCAGGGGACTTCTGTCCCCTGGGCATGGTCATTGGGCATAGTGGCATGTGTGGGGCACAAATCAGGCCCCCCTATGCCACACATTTTTTTTTTAAAAAACAGGGGGGGTCCCTGGGGGCATGGGAGGGCACCTCTGGGCTCCTTCAGAGCCCACAGGTCCCTTAACGCCTGCCTTTTGCAGGCGCTAAAAAACGGCGCAAAAGCGGCCGTACGTCATTTTTTTTGACCCGCCCACTCCCGGGCGTGAATTTTGCCTGGGAGTATAAATCCGACGCACATGCCTCGGAGTCGATTTTTCAGACGGGAACGCCTACCTTGCATATAATTAACGCAAAGTAGGTGTCCACGCTAAAAAATGACGCTAACTCCATGGACTTTGGCGCTAGACGCGTCTAACGCCAAAGTATAAATATGGAGTTAGTTTTGCGTCGGAATTGCGTAAAAAAAAACGACGCAATTCCGGCGCAAACGGAGTATAAATATGCCCCACAATCACACAGCCATACAGCAAGGCATATGTCACACCATGCAAACACACCACACAGCAGTTCGGACATACCAATCACCACACACAGGTGCACACACAAAGTACAAGCACACAAGGGCACACACACTCCAAATCACAAAAGCCAACACAATAAATCCACACAAAGCAACCTAATTGTCTGCCCCACACACATACATGCCCAACACACCATACCCAGTCATCACTGCAGGAGAAATGCAAAGCACACACCCACACAAGCAGCTCAGACACAACGGGTAGCACAACCACCACACACACATAACACACTCACACACAATATTAAGCAGTCAAGACCATAACAGCCATGAGGAATGAAAGGCAGGACAAAGATGATAACGTTGGAACCAACAACTGGCTGGCGCCGATGTATGTATTTAAATAATGTAAAACATAATCAGATAGCAGTATTTACTAATATAAAAGGGCTTAGGCCAGTCCCAAAACCTAAGGTGTAACATGCACAGCTGGCACGTCAGACTGGCTCAGCTTGACTCCTGACTGCTAAATTACCTCCACGGGTAAGGGCATAAAGGGGGCAGGCAGGTACCTCAGGGATTGGGGGGAGATGGTCGGAGTTTTGGACGGGGGTCTTAGGGCTTAGGCTTGGGAGGTGGGGGCTTTGGACGTGGCTTAGGGGATGGATGGGAACTCTTAGGAGGGGTCAACTTCTTGGCAGGGGAGGGGCATGGCTATTTGCAGAGGGCAGGGGGAGACTTGGAGGTGGTAGGGCTGGACTTGGGGAGGGAAACACATCTTTTGGGGTTCACTCCGAGAGGAAATACATCTTAGCCACATAGGGATTGTCAGGGCAAAAGTGTTTGGGTGAGGGAGTGCTTGTAGGAGGTGTTTGGCAGATGTTTTGGGTGCAGGAGTGTCCAAGGAATGCTTGGGTGTGCTGGGTGTCTGTTGGGTGGGTGAGTGTGGGAGTTTATGTGTCGAGGGAGGATGAGGGTAGAGGAGCTAGGAGATGCCGTGATTGATGGGTGAGTGTCTGTTGTTGTGGTGACTGCTGGTATGATGAATGTGCTGCATGTGGGTGTATCATTGGTTGTGGTGGCTGTGAATGTGGTGACTGGGTGGATGTCTGTGGGTCTGCTATTGTGCTGACTGTGGGTAGGATTGGAGTTGTGGCTAGATCTGTAAATGTTGGTGTGGTATCTGCTGGTGTGTCATGTGTAGTGTATGTAAAGATGGGGGTTGTGGGGGAGTCTGTGCAGGTAGTGAGTGTTGGAGTGTCTGTCAGTGGGTTTTTCTGTGTGCATGCCAGTGATGGGTCTTGTGGTACTTGTGTTTTACTGCTGTATCCTTATTTGTTGAGGTGGATGCATGCTTGTCTGTCTGTGTGCTATGGCTGGGACAGGGAAGAGGGGTGTGGGATTGGGTAGAGGCAGCTGGAGGGGGACGGAAGACAAAGATGACTGGCTGCCATCAGTGTGGAGGCCAGAGGCTGAAATAATTTCTGTAGGCCAGCCAGTGCACCGTGAATGCCTTACAGGAATGCATTGCTCTGTTGGACTTGTGCTTCAAGTCCCTGGATGGCAATCACGATGGTTCACTGACCCACAGAGATCAACCTCAGAAGGTCAATAGCTTCCTCACTGAGGGCAGCAGGGCTTATCGGGGCAAGGGCAGAGGTGCCTGTGGCGGAGGAGATGCCCACCCTCCTGGGTGAGCTGGCACATACAACTGGGAGGGGAGCTACAGGGAGGGCGGTGGTAGTGAGGGGGGTGGCGGACAAAGATGATGCTGGGGTGGTTCCAGATGGGTACGCCACCGGCAGGGTGTGTCCACTGGAGGAGGATTCCAAAGATGATGATGATGGTCCAGTCTCCCTCATGGTACTCCTTTTGTTCTCCGGGACACTGGGCCCCTCGCTGTCCCTGGTCACAGCACCCCAGGGCCCATGGCCAGCAGCATCCCAACTCGTCTGTGCCTTGTCTCCTTCACTCCTGATGCTGATGCACACAAATAGAGAGAGAAGGAGGAAGAGATAAAGAGGGAAAGAAATGGCTATCACATTCGTTACATACACACATGGGAACATGCGGTACTGCAGGTGAACAGGTCCAGGCTAGGCTATCTTCGTTGGCATTACATATATCCTTCATCATGTCACATCATGTTAATACTATCCACCCCTTCAGGTCATCCTTTTCACCCACATCACATTTTGAGTAAGTTAGTATTACTGGATTAATCCATCTGTACACCTGTAAAGCCATGTCTACATGCTGCTCATGCCATTGCAGAAGTAGATATCTCATGCATATTCCAGATCCGACCTCTCCATAATCCTATTATCAATTAGAAGATCAGGTGAGTGATACCAACACATCACACATGATCTGAAACTACACCTGGCCAGTCTATCTCAATTACTAATGTCCCTTGAAAGTGTAGACTGCCTACATCACATCCCACACAGCACATGCCATACATATCACATTGCTGGCTGACCTCCATACACATATGCCAACAGAGGTACCTGAACTGATCAAGCCACAGTAAGTGGTGCTCCCTTACAGGCGACAAGTGGTGTGTAGAAAACATGTCTGGAGAACAGCCATGGCGTGACATTCACACAATCACAGAGGAATATCTGCACACACTAAACACAGATACACAACATCACTTCATTATTGAATGTCCAGCTACAATGGCCTACATATCACTGATTACAGATTCATAGCCAATCACTGAGTGCATTGTCACAATTACACTATAAGAAGCCACTATAGACATCATAGGCCACCTACCATTCCTCTGACATGCATTCAAAGTTCCAGGACTTGGCAACATGAGTACACTTACATCACTCATACCATATCTGACATGTGATTACATGTACCTAACTCAAGACTACACAAATGTCACACGGAAATGACATGTACACATGATTTACACATGGCCCAACATGACTGTTAATACAATAAAAACATATTTCATTACAGCACATACTTGCTTTCGACATAGTGGTACAACCAGACCATCACTTCATGACCACAGAAGTGATGCAATACATATTCCTCACATGACTGGACACATCCGCTAGGCCAAGTGTAACATCACTGGTCCTACTCCACATAATGTTCCCCCAATCAATAATTGAAATATGATGTGGACAGCATATTACCAAGGTTACAGAGGAATTGGTAGGTTATTTGCACACATACCATTGACATCACATATTGTATAAGGCTGGCTCTGGCAAAACACTAACATTCTCCATTACCTACCCATTGGGACAGAGATGAAATGCCAACATGTCAATCACATGAAAAAACAATTGTATTGTGAATACCCAAAGCAGATCCCTAAAGTAGAATGTCACTTTGTTGCAAACTTCACATACCCCATTGGATGGAGATAAATGGACAATGGAATTACAATGAAAAACAAAGATACTTGCCTAGACAGGCCATATCTGTGTTGTACATGAGATGGCAGCCTCACATGAATTCCAGACCTATACAAGTAAAAAGTAATGTTTGGAACCTGTACGAAATAAGTGACTCAACCTGTTGCTACAACAGGTGATCAGCACATATGGCAGTGGTCAGACACCTTTGAACCACAGACAGACATACCCAGAGGGATGGATCGGGATAGGTTAAAAGGGCATGGTGAAACACCAGCTCACATGCATAGGAATACCAAGATGTGCAATACATGTGCAAATGACATTAGGGCATTTCCACGTGGAGTCAGAATGATGTGTTGATACATGATTCTAAAACTCAAACATAACAAACCATGATTGCTGCTCCACATCACATACACTGGCAAGGTGGTACCAACTGATTACCACTAGTCTAGAAACATTTGTCAGCTACACATCATCACTGAAGGCACAGTGAGACAGGAAACAGCATTCAACCAGCGCCAAGTACCAGGTAACAGTCAGTACTTACCCCCTTGTGGATGCTGTGCTGCCCTCAAACGTCCATCCACCTCAGGGTATGCCACTGCCAAAATGCAGTCCATTAGGGAGGTCGGGTACATTGGGAACCCACCTAGGCCTCCACGGTCTTCCAGGCCCAGCAATCTTAGGGCCTCCCAGGCTTGCAGAAATGGGTGCTCTGCTGGCTGTGGTCCCCCAGGGTCCGCACTTGCTTGGCGATGGCACAACAGATTCCTTTCTTCTGATGGGTGTTCACCTGCATGGATGCCACAGATAAAATAAAAAAGTCATGTACACATGCGCCATACCAACAGTAGTTGACACAACATAACTGTAACAGCAAGTGAGCATACATACTCATCCGCCCTGCCTACATGACTGTATGATATGCCACATTGCAGGAGGCTGGCCTGGTGTGTGCTGGGTACCTATGGTACTTACACCTTATACCAGTTCCAGCTATCCCTTATTATTGTAGTGTAGGCAGTGTCTAGAAGCCAGTCTCTCGAGAGGTATCTGTGGATGAGCAGCAGAGGCTAACCTAGGAAACATCAAAGCTCATACAATACCATTGTTGTCACACAGTACTCACACACATGAAAGTAAATACTCAGTGTTACAAAAATAAAGGTACTTTATTTAGGTGACACAAATATCAAAATACCATAGAGACTATACTCCCTTAGGAGGTAAGTAATAGACAAATGATATACACTAGTATGCAGAAATAGGCATAAAACAGTTAGAAAACAGTGCAATTAGCGAAAATCACAATAGTTAGAAATGGGCCTGGGGGAGCACAAACCACATACGAAGAAAGTGGAATGCGAAAGTCGGTCTCCAACCTAGGCAAGTGTAGTGTGTAGAGGGGAGCTGGGAGTACTTAGAAAGCCCAATGGTAAGTACCAGAACCCACCCCAGTTGACCAAGAAAGCAGGAGAAAATCACTGTAGGTTTCCTAGAACACACACAGAGACGAGAAGAAGAATTATGCAGAACCCAGAAGAGACTGCAAGACACCAAGGCGATCATTACAACATTGGCGGTAAAAGCCACTTTCCGCCGTGCAGAAGACCGCCAACACACCGCCGTGGAAATCCGCCACAGCTATTATGACCCACAGCACGGAATCCGCCAATATTCAGTCACCCACACAAGTCCGCCACACCAAAGGTCAGTGATAAACTGGCGAAAACAAAACCGACACCGTCATGCCAACAGAAATACGCCCACACCATCACGACCCACGAATCCACGTGGCGGTCTTTCAACCGCGGTATTCCATTGGCGGTACACACCGCCGCGCTCAAAATGCACACACATCTCCAAAACACAGCCACATTGGACAAATCGAAATACACACACATGATACACATACACACACCACTCCCACACACCCACACACCCAATACAATATAAAACACACACCCACATCACCCACAAACCCCTATGACCACAATTACAGAGAGAAGGCCAGAGAGAGACACCACCATCAACAATACTAGCATCCACAGGCACACAACACCCTCACCCACATAACTACTACACACCTCACACTACACACCACTACATATCCGCACACTTAGCACCACTACATATCCGCACACTTAGCACCCCACACATCACCTACACCACCCCATGGCACGGCAAAGACACCCCAGGTTCTCGGAGGAGGAGCTCAGGGTCATGGTGGAAGAAATCGTCCGGTTAGAGCCACAGCTGTTCGGATCACAAGACACCACCTTGCGGTTCAGTGGACTGGGGATGGACCCCCACCTCCTCCCCCACAACTAACAACATGGGAGGAGCAATTCTTGGTGATTCTGCATCCTGAGGGCCTCGCAGGAGTAGGTGGAGGAATTGACTCTGGTAAGTCAAATCTTAACTATTACATCCCCCAACCTGCCTGCATGCCAGCACATACCCCCAACCTCACCCTCACCCCCATCACTCTAACTCCTCAAAAATGTCCCAAAATCACAAACCACACATCCTAACACCAAGCCCTGCATGCAACAACAAAGCACACCCATCACTAAAGCATGGCCACTGCACATACCCATACACCGCCCTAAACCATCATCACACAAGTTCCCACACAGGAATGCAAGCACTGGGGTACACGGTCACCCACCCATTGCACACCATGGAACACACAGATGTAATAAACATCCTTTTATACCCCTGCAGGACCCCTACCCAACGTCACCGGACAGGAGGGTCCACACATGTCCACACCACCAACAGAAGAGGCCCACAGTGATGACAGCACCTCTGTCCAACTGGATCTAGATGACCAGCCCGGCCCATCGGGGACCTCGGGACAGTCAGTTCCCCTCACACTGGTACAGGCCACCACAGAGCTTCCCACCTCTGGAAACACCAGCACAGCACCCACCCTGCGGGCCTATATCTTCATCCCCAGGACACGTCAATCAGCAGTGTGTCCACCACTACAGGGAACTCAGGCTAACCCACCACCCCAACAACAACAGGCACCTTGAGGCAGTGGTAGGGGGCACACGGTCCAGGGGATGGAGGCCCAGGAACACAGGGCAACTGGGAGGGCTGCTGTGTGACAGGGGGAGGACAGGCCAAGGGAACCCACTCTCCACAAGGCCCTCTCCAACATCATGGGAGCCTACCACCACTCCCAGGAGACGATGGCAACAGTACTGGGCAAGTTTCAGGAAACCCAGCGCCTGCAGGAGGAACAGTATTTGGGCTTCAGGGAGGAACTCAGAGCCATCAATTCCACCCTGGGCACCATCGTAGGGGTGCTGAAGGAAGTACTCAACTCCAGGAGGGAGACTGTGGCACTACAAGGGGCCCCTGACACTAGCCTGGACGATGAAGTGCCCACCACCTCCGCCAGCACTAGTGGACAGGAGGCACCGCCACAGGACCACCACACCAGCACCCCACCCCCTGCAGAGGGAGAACCACCTCACAAACGGTCCCTGAGATCCAGGGCAAAGACAGAGACCCCCGCCAAGAAATGAGACCACCCTGAATGTCATCCTTCTGTCCCACTGTGTCACCCTGTCCATCCTTAAACTGCCCCAGCTCCACTTCCTGTGCCCATTTGGGCAATGCACCTGTGAGACTAATAGACTGGACTCTGCCATGGACATTCCTCCGCCATCACCCCTCACCATTTTGCTACCCCCTCCAATATTGAGCACTAAAAAAAACACCCTTAAAGCACAAAACAATCTGGAGTCAGTCTGTGATTTCGGAATAGTGTATTAGCAATTACTGTGGCATAAAGCTCCTTCATTTGTAATGTCAACATACCTATGTCATACAGCTGTAGTCCATGAGGAATCAAAGCAGATGTCACACATTGGGACCCACATCTAGGAAATCGTAAGGGAAAGTGACAACTCAGTGACCATACACTGGGTGAAAACGACAGACAGTAGAGAGGTAGTAGTGTTTAAGTACATGTAATAGGCAGGTTTGTATTCTTACCTGTGTTTCACTGGAAATATTGCTGGATCACTGAGTCCCTGTTGTCCATGTCTTCTTCTTCTGCTTCCTCGTCTTCACTGTCCACAGGCTCCACAGCTGCAACAACACCGCCTTCTGGACCACCCTCCTGCAGAAAAGGCACCTGTCGTCACAAAGCCAAGCTGTGAATAATGCAGCAGGCCACGATGATCTGGCACACCTTCTTTGGTGAGTAGACTAGAGATCCACCTGTCATATGGAGGCACCTGAACCTGGCCTTCAGGAGGCCGAAGGTCCGTTCGATCACCCTCTTAGTTCGCCCATGGGCCTCATTGTAGCATTCCTCTGCCCTTGTTCTGGGATTCCTCACTGGGGTCAGTAGCCATGACAGGTTGGGGTAACCAGAGTCACCTGCAAATGGCGAGGGACAACTGTTAGACACACACTAACCTGTAGGGATATCCCAAGACCCAGACAACCATTTCCACTGTCTTGCTTCCAGGTGCTCACCTAATAGCCACACACGGTGCCTCTGGAGTTGACCCATCACATAAGGGATGCTGCTATCCCGCAGGATGTAGGCGTCATGCACTGAGCCAGGGAACTTGGCATTCACATGGGAGATGTACTGGTCTGCCAAACATACCATCTGTACATTCATCGAATGATAACTCTTCCGGTTTCTGTACACCTGTTCACTCCTGTGGGGGGGGGGCAAAGCCACATGGGTCCCATCAATGGCACCTATGATGTTGTGGATATGTCCCAAGGGAATAGAAATCACCTTTCACTGTAGGCAAATCCTCCACTTGAGTGAAAACGATGTAGCTCCACATGTGTTTCAGAAGGGCAGACAACACTCTGGACAACACGTTGGAAAACATAGGCTGGAACATCCCTGATGCTATGGCCACTGTTGTTTGAAATGCCCACTTGCAAGGAAATGGAGAACTGACAGCACCTGCACTTGAGGGGGGATTCCTGTGGGATGGCGGATAGCTGACATCAGGTCTGGCTCCAGCTGGGTACACAGTTCATGGATTGTGGCACGGTCAAGCATGTAGGTGATGATCACATGTCTTTCCTCCATTGTCGACAGGTCCACCAACGGTCGGTACACAGGAGGATTACGCCATCTCCTCACATGTCCCAGCGGACGGTGCCTATGAAGGACAACAGCGAGCACAGAGTCAAACAACTCAGAGGTACGTACCCACAGCTTACACAGAACACCAATCATAATCCAAAAAGTGGCCTGTATGTGTGTTGAGTCTAGGCCTAGGTATGTGTAACACAGTTAAAAATGAAGCCATGTGGCCCTGAAATGGCGGCTGCCTGACCTGTAAAGTGGGACAATTGGATGTGAGGTAACTGCGTTAGCGTTGTACACCGTCGCGGTAGGCGGTCGAAGACCGCGGCGCAATGCTGCATTGGTTTACATTGGACCCTGTGGGTCCCAGGAGCCAATGACGATGTACGCCGGCGGTGACGGTACGCACCGCCGCGGACGTGACCACAATTTTCTATCTGTTCAATCACTCGATACCTGATCTTCGACAGGAGAGGACCTACACTGCAAGTGCTGCTGTGACCTCGGTCTGGAAGAAACAATGGCTCGAGTGTCTGGGGAAAGGGCCCCTGCCTTCACATCGGAGGAGTTGGAGAAACTCATGGATGGGGTCCTCCCCCAGTAAACACTACTCTACTGTCCTCCTGACAAACAGGTAAGTACTCTGGGAGCAAACTTTATGGGATATGCCTGTGTGGAGAGGGGTTGTTGTAATTTAGCAGTGATTAGATTAAGCATTAGCAGAAGACATCTTGTATTTAGTAACAATTGTGAACATTTTGCGGAATCCATTTTGTATTCATGGCAGCCATTTTCTCTGCTACATGCTGCCATGTGCTCACCATGTGCTCTGTCCTACCTTTCTGTTAACTGCTCTTGAAATCTGCCTAGTGACAAGTTATATTTAGCATCTCTTACTTTCGCACATGCTCAGTAAGGTCTGCAGCTGTTAGTCCTTGGAAACTGTTAGCTCCTCCTACCTGTCGACTGTGCATTTTCCACATGACCTTACATGTATACAAGTCTTGTTTCCATAATTGTACCATCTCCTTTTAGCCCCTGTGTGGGTATAAAAGGACCATGCTCTCTCAGTTCAGTGTGCTACTTCAGACATTACCCAAGGGTGCTGTCTGAACTGTAGTACCACCTCATGAGGTTAATAAACTTTTGTCTTTTATTCCAGTTTCTGTGCCAACTTCTTCCTACATGGTCTGAGGACTTTGTGCAGAGAAAGGTGAACCCCTTGCACTAGTAGGCCTTGCTGAGGCTTACTTCAACAAATTGGTGCCCGAACAGGGACTCATCGGCGACTCGGATGCCCAACGGATTGGTCGCGACGAAGGATTGGGATCTCGCTGCGGACGATCAATGCCTGAGGAGACCCGAGTCTTGGCAACCACAGCGTTTTTCCCTTCCTTCTGACTTGACCATCCAGGTGGCGCCGGTCCTCGACTGAGATCCTTTTTGTTCATTCGTCATGCAGTTACCATTTGGTCAATTTTAGATCTTGGCAGTTGGAACCTGGACACCCTGTGATTGGTAAGAGCCATTTTACGGCACTTGCTGTGGGTTTTGATGCCTGTGTTTGGTAATGTAGTTTAGCACTACTTACTGTGGCTCTCGTGATTTGGGTGACTAGTCAATTTGTATTCTTTGGATTTGATATATAAATTGCAATTTATATAGGCAGGTAATGAGGAGAATTTTCTCCAATTTAATTTTGATTTGAATGGCACCTTAAGTGCTACTTTGATTATAATATTGCATATTCTGCACTATTTTTGGCATGCCTGTTTTTAGCGCACTTCGTAGGATGTGTTGCTTTTGTAATGGTACCAATTTGAGACTGGAAGAATTGCAACCGGCACCCCCAGAGGGGACGCCAAATAGAGATATGTATGTTAAACATGGTCTTTCTTCTATAATGTACAGCACATTATGGAATAAATACACCTGCGCGGATCCTGAGTTACGTTGGCCTATGCATGGGTCATTTGATTTGCGAAAGATTGAGTATGTGGAACAATGTATGTGTAAGCGAAAGTCTAGGCGAGATATGTTTGACTGTGTACGAATGTGGGAGAAAGAAGCCCGTGGACGAGAGAAGCGTGAGCAAGCCTTGCTTGAGAAAGAGCAGCGGAAGAATGTATATGTGAAAGCATTGGAAATGAGAAAAAAAGAAATAAATGACTTAAAGGAGCTAGAAGAGAAAGAACATAAGCTACAGGTAACTGGCCAATACACTGTTAGGCAACCTCTCTATCCTATCCTTAATAAACCACATGATGATTTATTGTTACTAGATCGCCCTCCACCTCCGTATGTCATTCCTTCTGCCCCTCATGAGTAACCTAAAGTCTCCAGTTCGGAGCAACAGAAGATGCGGGACAGTCGCTCTATGCTGCCTGCTGACCGTGCGTCTGAGCTTAGATCTATTGCTCGTAAAACAATTCATAGCGTTGTTTCTGCTTCTGAACTTTTAGACAACATGAAAGGGTGGACGGAAAAGGAGCAGCTATATTTTACTGAGGCATTTGGCTCAGAAGTTATTGAACTATATCGGAAATATTCTGATGAGTTAGAGCCCGATGATGTAGCAGCTGATCATAAGCAAATGTGTGATGGTCTTTTTGTTTTCTCCCAGGTGGCTGATGCAATCAGGCTTTTAATGAAATTACGTATTGTGGCAGTCCGTTTGCAAGAAGAGAAAAGGGCTGCTGACGCAGTTGCACGAGCATCTCAGACCGAAGGGGCGCAAGCTTCCATCTTTGAAACAGATAAGATTATGATAGTTCACGCGAAACCAATGCAGGAGGCCGCGCCTTTGTATGTTCCTCCTAAAGGATTGGGTACAAGTGATGATAAAACTTCTGTTGATGCTAAGGCCCGTATTTATACTTTTTGACGTGAAACTGCGCTAACGCAGTTTAGCGTCAACAAATTTTGCGCCGGCTAACGCCATTCTGAAGCACCATGCGGGCGCCGTATTTATTGAATGGTGTTAGCCGGCGCAAGCAGACCGGCGCTGCCTGGTGTGTGTGGAAAAAAACCACGTACACCAGGCAGCGCCGGCGTTGGGAAAAATGGCGCTAGGGCATCTTAAAAATGGTGCAAGTCAGGTTGACGCAAAAAATCGCCTCCACCCGATTTGCGCCATTTTTAACGACGCCCAGACGCCATTTACATGACTCCTGTCTTAGTAAAGACAGGAGTCATGCCCCCTTGCCCAATGGCCATGCCCAGGGGACTTATGTCCCCTGGGCATGGTCATTGGGCATTGAGGCATGTAGGGGGGCACAAATCAGGCCCCCCTATGCCAAAAAAAAATTTAAAAAAAAAAAATTATACTTACCTGAACTTACCTGAATGTCCCTGGGGTGGGTCCCTCCATCCTTGGGTGTCCTCCTGGGGTGGGCAAGGGTGGCAGGGGGGTCCCTGGGGGCATGGGAGGGCAGCTGTGGGCTCATTTTGAGCCCACAGGTCCCTTAACGCCTGCCCTGACCCAGGCGCTAAAATCCGGCGCAAATGCGGGGTTTTTTGCCCCGCCCACTCCCAGGCGTCATTTTTGCCCGGGAGTATAAATACGACGCATTTGCGGCGCAGTCATTTTTTTAGACGGGAATGCCTACCTTGCATCTCATTAACGCAAGGAAGGCGTTCACGCAAAAAAATGACGATCTTTCCTCATACTTTGGCGCTAGACGCGTCTAACGCCAAAGTATAAATATGGCGTTAGTTTTGCGCCGAATTTGCGTCGAAAAAAACGACACTAATTCGGCGCAAACTGAGTATAAATATGCCCCTAAGAGTTATTTTATTTATAATTGGGTGTATACTCCTTGGAATAGGGCAGATGTAATGGCACTTAAAACAGCATTACCTGACCCACGGAAAAATCCAGCCGCCTTTTATGAGGAAGTTGAGGGAGCAATTAGTTCTTGTACTATGACTTTGGACACCTTGATTCTTTTGTTTTACCTGAAGGTGTGGCTCTCATACAATATGTTGATGATATTTTGTTGGCAGCTGATACCCTGGAGCAATGTGAAAAGTGCACTTTGTCCTTACTTTCTTTTCTTGCTTCACACCATCATAAAGTGTCACTAAAGAAATTGCAATATTGTAGACCAAAGGTAACCTATTTAGGTCACCTTTTGTCTAAGGAGGGCTGTGCAGTTACATCAGATCGTATTCAAGCAATTTTAGACACACCAGTACCCTCTACTCAGAAAGATGTTCGTGCATTCCTTGGTCTTACTTCTTTTTGTAGGCAATGGATATTAGGGTTTTCACACATTGCCAAACCTTTGCTAGCACTTTTGACTAAAGATACTCCAATGCCCCTCCCATGGACAGATGAATGTGAGACTGCTTTCCGGCAGCTGCGACAAGCCCTTTGTTCTGCACCAGTGTTAGGTACTCCAGATTACATGAAGCCTTTTGCACTTTACGTACACGAGAAAGATGAATGTGCATTGTCAGTTTTAGTACAGACACATGGCAATAAGCAGCGTCCCTGTGCATATTTTTCAGCAGTACTTGATCCTGTCGCTCGAGCGTTGCCTGGGTGTTTTCGTTCATTTGCCGCAACAGCTGTCTCAATACGTCAGAGTGAAGGGAGAGTTTTGTCACATAAGCTGTTGGTGCTAGTACCCCATGCGGTTGATGCTCTTTTAACTCAAACAAAGACACAACATTTAACTAGCGCCCGTATGACAGGTTATGAGTTGACATTGTTGGCTCCTCACATTACACTGAAGAGATGTGCGACACTAAATCCAGCTACTTTGTTGCCATATCCGGTGACTCAGCCTCGGTGACAAGAAACACATGATTGTATATTCCTTACCGAAGAACAGACAAAGGGTCGTGTTGATTTACAAGATACGCCCCTTTTAGATGTAGACGGGGAACTGTGGGTTGATGGGTCTTGTTTGAAGTTGCCAGATGGTACGACCTCAGCTGCATACGCAATCACCACAATACACACGGTAGTGGAGACAGCTCGTATACCACAGAAGTCAGCTCAAGCAGCTGAACTAATAGCTTTGACACAAGCATGTGAGCTTAGTACTGATTTAAGTGTGAACATTTACACAGACAGCCGCTATGCTTTTGGAGTGGCTCATGATTTTGGTTTGCTTTGGAAGGAGAGAGGTTTTCTCACATCCCACGGGATGCAGATAATGCACGGAGAATTAGTGCATAACCTCTTGACTGCATTGACATATCCAAATAAACTAGCTATTGTGAAATGTAGTGCACATAAGAAAGTGACCGATAAGATAGGGCAAGGTAATGCTCTTGCAGACCGCGTAGCACGTGAGACTGCGATGCAGCGAAGTACTACTTCTATGTATGTAGTGAAGTCACAAGCTGAACGTTGGCATAATGCTAGACAAGACGTATTAGATATACAGAAATCTGCTTCTGTGAAAGAACGTGAGCAATGGTCTAAAGATGGAGAATTGGATGATGAGGGCTGTTGGCGGAATAAGCAGATGGATAAATGGAAATTGACTATAGCTTTTGTACAACCTATGGTTCAGATGGCACATGGGCTGGCACATGTTGGAGCTTCAACAATAACGAAGTTGCTTACGCAAGTTTGGGAGCATCCAGAAATTTCCAGTACAGCTAAGAGAGTAGTACAGTCTTGTTTGATCTGCTTACAATACAATCCTGGAAAAGGGACACGTACTCCTGCAGGAGGGTTTGCTACACCAACTGCACCTTTTGAAGTTCTACAAATGGATTATATTCAGCTTGAACGCTGCAACAATTTAAAGTATGTCTTGGTGGTGGTTTGTGCCTTCAGTAAATGGATAGAGGCGTACCCCACAAAGGATAATACTGCCATTACCACAGCGAAGGTGGTTTTGAAAGATTTTTTCCCTAGGTTTGATGTTTGCAGACATTTTTGGAGTGATAACGGACCTCATTTTGTTGGGGAAGTTATTAAGTATGTCCTGATAGGATTAGGGATCAAACAGAAGTTCCATGCGGTTTTCCACCCACAATCAGCAGGGTTGGTGGAAAGGTATAATGCTACATTGAAGCTGAAATTAGCGAAGATACAGGCTTCCACATCCTTAACTTGGCCGGATGCATTACCATTGGCATTATTGTCTATTAGGTCAGTGCCACACTCCCGACTTGGCCTTAGCCCCTATGAAGTAGTATTTGGGAGACCAATGAATATTTGGGGAGTTCCTAAACCAAAATCTGTATATGATGTACCTTGTGTCCTGATGAATGATTATTTGGCAAAGTTAACCAACAATTTGGTTTCTATTCATCAACAGGTTCGAGAAGCACTTCCTGACAGATCTACAGGTGAAGGCCATGAACTCCGACCTGGTGATCAGGTGATGATTAAGGGCCTGATTCTGACCCTGGCGGCCGGTGACCGCCAGGGTCACCGGCCACGGGAGCACCGCCGACAGACCGGCGGTGCTCCGAAGGGCATTCTGACCGCGGCGGTTCAGCTGCGGTCAGAAAGGGTAAACCGGCGGTCACCCGCCGGTTTACCGCTGCCCTTCTGAATCCTCCATGGCGGCAGAGCGTGCTCCGCCGCCATGGGGATTAAGACACCCCCTACCGCCATCCTGTTCATGGCGGGAGACCCGCCATGAACAGGATGGCGGTAGGGGGTGCCGCGGGGCCCCTGGGGGCCCCTGCAGTGCCCATGCCAATGGCATGGGCACTACAGGGGCCCCCGTAAGAGGGCCCCGCAAAGTATTTCAGTGTCTGCTATGCAGACACTGAAATACGCGACGGGTGCCACTGCACCCGTCGCACCTTTTCACTACGCCAGCTCAATTCTGAGCCGGCGTCCTCGTGGGAAGGTTGATTTGCCCAGGGCTGGCGGGCGGCCTTTTGGCGGCCGCCCGCCAGCCCAGGGCAAATCTCAGAATCACCGCAGCGGTCTTTCGACCGCGGTGCGGTGTTCTGACGGGGTTACTTTGGCGGGCGGCCTCCGCCGCCCGCCAAAGTAAGAATGACCCCCTAAGTCTTTTGAAAGATCAAGCAGCTTGGAACCAAGGTGGCGAGGCCCAGAACAGGTGCTCCTTGCGACAAGGACAGCAGTTCGAGTTGACGAACCGAAAGAATTGGGTCCATAGTACTCACTGCAAGAGAGTGCTACCTACCTTGGTGGAACCTGCTGTGCTGACCGATCATCGAGAGATTTTGACTACGGAGAAAGGCCGTGCTATATCACCTGACGAATCTGCAGAGGTCTTCCCGGACCATACGACTTCTGGAGTGTCGCAATATAATTTGAGACCAAGGAAAGAATCTGAAAATTGTTTTGAAAAGACTGGTTGAGCTACCGCCCTGGGTTAGTGAAACGGAGAGCCAATGTGGCAAGGGGGGTGGATCAGCCGTGCGTTAGAGTAGTGACACCCGTCTTGGCCCGTGGTGAAGAAATCAGCGGCTGCCCAGGGATAAGAGCTCCAACGATTGTTTTTTAATTCATTTCTGAAAGGGTCGATTATCACTGTTGCTAAAATGAATAACAAATTGATCATTAGTATTATGGGGTTTGTTGTTGTTTTTGTGGTTACAGCAACAATCACCTGGTTTATTGAAAAGAAGTCTCCTGCTCGTGAGTTTTTTGTTGTCACTACTCCAGTACCAGAGGATCACTATTACTTTACGCTTCCCTATCAGGAGCAGAAGCACCGTCAATCGTACTTCAATAATACTTTCATTCAGATGTTGCATCATACTCATAATGCTACAAATACTACTAACTGTTGGGTATGTGGAATGATTCCTCTTCCTTTTTCACACAATGGTTCTTGTCAAGCTTGGTAAATGCTTTTGTTTGCATCTGGAAAACGTACAGAGGGCGGACTTCTTTTTCGCCTTAAGAAAGTATGCTACCAAGACAAAGATGGGTATCCCCAAGCTAAAGGAACTAAATGGGAATCGGAAGAGTATCAACTGGACAATGTTTCAATACCATATGTTTTCACAAATATACGAGACTCTGACAAGAAAGAACAATTTGTGATTTCTGTTACAAAAACTAAAGCAGATTTATGTATACGAAGCATTGGATGAATTCCAGTAGGGATAAGCGATTGTACCTTGATTTTAACTATTGAGAGTGTAAATAATAGTAGTTTTACAGCTTCATATAATACATATTTTGTTTGTGGTAACTATGGATATTACCAACTACCTGTTGGAAGGTCCTGTGTGTAATAATTGCAATATTTTTTACATGCTGTATCTGTATTCAGTGTGGTCCAATGTTCTGCTCCATGTGTATTACTGCTTGTATGCCTACCAAAAGAAATATTACAGAAATGAAGGCACAACATATGTTAGATAAGGAAATAGCTGAAATGATGAGCATAAATATACAGGATGAATATTTAGATTATCCCAGAAAGACGAATGTCTTCAGCTAATGCTGAAAGGGTCGTCTGTTGTAATTTAGCAGTGATTAGATTAAGCATTAGCAGAAGACATCTTGTATTTAGTAACTATTGTGAACATTTTGCGGAATCCATTTTGTATTCATGGCAGCCATTTTCTCTGCTACATGCTGCCATGTGCTCACCATGTGCTCTGTCCTACCTTTCTGTTAACTGCTCTTGAAATCTGCCTAGTGACAAGTTATATTTAGCATCTCTTACTTTCGCACATGCTCAGTAAGGTCTGCAGCTGTTAGTCCTTGGAAACTGTTAGCTCCTCCTACCTGTCGACTGTGCATTTTTCACTTGACCTTACATGTATACAAGTCTTGTTTCCATAATTGTACCATCTCCTTTTAGCCCCTGTTTGGGTATAAAAGGACCATGCTCTCTCAGTTCAGTGTGCTACTTCAGACATTACCCAAGGGTGCTGTCTGAACTGTAGTACCACCTCATGAGGTTAATAAACTTTTGTCTTTTGTTCCAGTTTCTGTGCCAACTTCTTCCTACATGGTCTGAGGACTTTGTGCAGAGAAAGGTGAACCCCTTGCACTAGTAGGCCTTGCTGAGGCTTACTTCAACAGGGTGGATGTAAGAAGGAAGGGGGGAGAGTGTGGCATGCATGAAATGACGGTGAGTGCATGTGCCACATGCCAAGGGTAGGGATGGGGGCCAATGACTTTGATGGTGCAGTTGGTAATAAGTTTCTCTTTCTCCTGTACAAATCATGTAGGTCAGTGCCCACCAGAAAAAAGATATTTGTCGTGCCATCGCCAAGGACGTCCTGACCCTGGGGGTCTACCACAGACGGAGCAACCACTGCCGGAAAAGATGGGAGGACATTTGCCACTGGAGCCAGAAGACGTAGGAGGCTCAGCTGGGGATGGCCTTCCAACGTGGGAGGGGTGCCCGTCGCACCATGATCCCCATGATGTTCAGGATCCTGGTGGTGGCGTACCCAGAGTTGGATGGGCACTTGAGGGCATCACAGCAGCCAGAAAGGGGTGAGTACACTCTCATCCTGCTGATTTATCACACAGTGGAGGTGTCTGGGTGGGGGAGGTGGGCTGTGGGTTTCCCTAGGCCAGGGCGAGTTTAGTAGGCATGGTCCATGCATAAGGCAGGCCATGTGGCACCCCACCCCACCTCTGTAGAGTGCCAAATACACCTAGTCATGCCCCAGTGTCACCCATGTGTGCAGATGTCGTCCATAGCCTAGTAGGCCATTTCCCAGGAATTAAACAGTGGAGGCCAAGAGCGCGGCGTATATCAGGGGGCTTCTGTGTCTGTTGTGTCCGCCAACAGTAGCGGTAATGCATGCACTCAACATGTCTTTCTTCTGTCGTCCCCCCACTTTTTGTGGTCTCCCTGTTCTTGTGTGCATTAGCACCGTCAGATGGAGGAGCAGTGGCACCGGAGCAGGAGGGAGCAGCATCCCACATGGCCCTGGAGGGCGAATTCACAGACTCGGAGTTCACCAGTTGGATGGAGGGCGAGGGGAGCTCCACGGCGGGGACAGGAGCTGACACCAGTGACACAGACTCGTCCTGTGATGGGAGCTCCCTTGTGGTGGCGGCAACATATGTGCCCCCCGCATCTACAGGTACAGCCTCCACACCCCCTACCAGCACCGCCCTCCCAACAGCCCCTCAGCCTTTGCCCCAGGCACCTTAGGCCCCGTCCCAGTCACCACTGCTGTCCTCAGTGAGGAGGCCATTGACCTCCTCAGGTCCCTCACTGTTGGGCAGTCTACCATTTTGAATGCCATCCAGGGTGTAGAAAGGCAGATGCAACAAACAAATGCATTCCTGGAGGGCATTCATTCTGGTCAGACGGCCCTTCAGTGAGGCTTTCAGACTCTGGCCTCAGCACTGATGGTAGCCATTGTCCCCGTCTCTAGCCTCCCCCTCCAACTTCTTCCACCCAGAGCCAATCCCCTTTACACCAGCCTATCCCAAGCACACCTTCAGACCAGCATTCACACACCTCAACACACAAGGGAAGCTCAGACAGACATAAGTACCACACATCCCACAGGCACTCACGCAAGCATCACACACATGCAGACACACCAACATCCACTGCCTCCACTGTATCCCCCTCCTCCTCGTCTCCCTTCTCCCTCCCAGTCTCGTCTACACTCACACATGCATGCACTACATCTACAGCCACTACTGCCATCACCAGCACACACACCACCACACCCCGCTCATGTGCAGTTACCTCCCCCACTACCATTCACACGTCCCCTGTGTCCTCTCCCAGTGTGTCTGTTACGCCATCTCCCAAGATACACAAATGCAGGCACCCACCCACCCAACAGCCATCCACCTCACGACAGCCTCCAGCGCATGCACCTTCACCCAAAGTCAGCGAACGAACACCTCCTACAACCACAACCTCTTCCTCCACTCCTATACCCCCTTCAGCTACCCATCCCAGTGTCTCCCAAAAACTTTTCCTGTCCAACCTTGACCTCTTTCCCAGACGTCCCCCACCCCGTCCGTCTCCTAGGTCCTGAACTAGCACCTCAGCCACAAGATCTCCGGGACCAGTGGTGCCTGCAGTCACTGGAACATAGAGTGCACCGGCCACCAGGGCAGCCAGTGTGGCACGGAGCCACAGCACAGACAGTCCCCCACCTGTGAAGCATCAAAGGTTGGCCAGTGCCCGGCGGGAGAGGGGGAAGACTCCAGCCACCAAAGCCGCTCCCAGGGGTCCCGGTGGGAGTGTGGAGTCAGCTGCGACACTTTCCATGGTGGGGAAGGGCCACAAGAAACCAGGAAAGTCTGGGAAGAGCAGCACGGCGGAGGAGACCGCCATCATCCCCGCTGCCCAGGAGGCCACAGCCGTCATCCCCACTGCCCAGGAGGCCACAGCCATCATGCCCGCTGGCCAGGAGGCCGCAGCCATCATCCCCGCTGGCCAGGAGGCCACAGCCATCATCCCCTCTGCCCAGGACGCCACTGCCATCATCCCCGCTGGGCCAGAGAGGACCACCAGCACAAGCCCCGCTGGGCCAGAGAGGACCGCCAGCACAAACCCCGCTGGGCCAGAGAGGACCGCCAGCACAAGACCCGCTGGGACAGAGAGGACCACCAGTAGCTGAGTCACTGCAAAGGAGCCCGCCGCTCCAAGCACCGCTGAACAGGGCAACCCCACACAAAGCACCGCTGAACAGGGCACCGCCGCCTCAAGCACCGCTGAACAGGGCACCACTGTCTCAAGCACCGCTGAACAGGGCACCGCCGCGACAAGCACCGCTGAACAGGGCACTGCCGCCTCAAGCACCGCTGAATAGGGCACCGCCACCTCAAGCACCGCTGAACAGGGCACCACCGCCTCAAGCACCGCTGGCCCATGAGTGCCAAGGGCACTGACGCTACTGAGTACGTCCCGGGCAGGATGAAGCACTCTGGGCACAAATCCCCCTCCAGAACCAGTGGAGAGATACATCCACTACCTCTGTCCTTAGCAGGATGAAGCACTCTGGGCACAAAGCCCCCTCCAGAACCAGTGGAGAGATACATCCACTACCTCTGTCCTTAGCAGGATGAAGCACTCTGGGCACAATGCCTCCTCCAGAACCAGTGGAGAGATACATCCACTACCTCTGTCCTTAGCAGGATGAAGCACTCTGGGCACAATGCCCCCTCCAGAACCAGTGGAGAGATACATCCACTACCTCTGTCCTTAGCAGGATGAAGCACTCTGGGCACAATGCCTCCTCCAGGACCAGTGGAGAGATACATCCACTACCTCTGTCCTTAGCAGGATGAAGCACTCTGGGCACAAAGCCCCCTCCAGGACCAGTGGAGAGATACATCCACTACCTCTGTCCTTAGCAGGATGAAGAACTCTGGGCACAATGCCTCCTCCAGAACCAGTGGAGAGATACATCCACTACCTCTGTCCGTGGCAGGATGAAGCCCCCTCCAGAACCAGTGGAGAGATACATCCACTACCTCTGTCCTTAGCAGGATGAAGCACTCTGGGCACAATGCCTCCTCCAGAACCAGTGGAGAGATACATCCACTACCTCTGTCCTTAGCAGGATGAAGCACTCTGGGCACAAAAGCCCCCTCCAGAACCAGTGGAGAGATACATCCACTACCTCAGTCCTTAGCAGGATGAAGTACTCTGGGCACAATGCCTCCTCCAGAACCAGTGGAGACTGTTATCCACTTGAGAGACTGTGGATTTGCACTCCCCAGGATTGAACAGTGGGCAACCCACCCACTGTAGAGACTTGAGAGGCTGTGACTTTGCACTCCCCAGGATTGAACAGAGGGCAACCCACCCACTGTAGAGACTTGAGAGACTGTGGCTTTGCACTCCCCAGGATTGAACAGTGGGCAACCCACCAACTGTAGAGACTTGAGAGACTGTGGCTTTGCACTCCCCAGGATTGAACAGTAGGCAACCCACCCACTGTAGAGACTTGAGAGACTGTGTCTTTGCACTACCCAGGATGGAACAGTGGGAAACTCACCACTGTAGAGACTTAAGAGACTGTGGCTTTGCACTCCCCAGGATGTAACTCTGGGCATGTGTCCCTCTCGTTGATTTGGCATTGTGCACTCAACCGGCTGAGGTGCCCCCCCTTTCCCTCCCCCTGAGGTGCCTGTTTTCTTGCTCTCTGATGCCCCTGCAGTGTTCTCTCAGTCATGCTCGGGGATCTTGTGTGGGTCTCGCCCATACCATGTGGGCCCAGTGTTCCACGGACTTAATTGGAGCACTACCTGGACTACTATGCTTGGTGTATATTTTGTTTATGATGTATATATATTTTTTTGCCTACTTTATTTTAATATATGACAATGGTTACACTCATTTCCTTTTGTCTTTGCATTCTTCCAAGGGGGTTGGGGGGTGTAACTATCATGTATTAATATGTATTAGTGTGTGTGTTGTAGTGGGTGAGGGTGGGGGTTGGGGTGTTGCGTGTGTGTGTCCCTGTTTTTCCCCTCCCCAATCCCCTGTGTCGTAGGTGCAGTACTCACTGTGTTCTTCGCCGCCGGCATTCGTGCTCCTGGTAGAGGAGCAGGAAGACTATCGCAGGGAGAATTTGGAGTTCCGGCTCCATGGTGTCCTAGTTCCTCATGGGGTCTGTAGAGGTGAGCGTTTTCCCTTCGGAATCCTGTTTCCGCCGTGTTTTTATCTGCGGTGAATCCGCCCCGGAAAAGGTGGTGGATTGGCCTGTTGTGATACTGTGGGCGGTACTTTGTCCTCTGCCTGTCTGTTGGCGGTGACCGCCGCGCTGTTTGTTTATACCGCCGTGGCAGTCAGAGTGTTAAAGTGGCTGTCTTTGTTGCAGTTTCCGCCACGGTCGTAATTGCAAATTTTTTACCGACGGCCTGTTGACGGTCTTACCTCCGCTTTAACAACGACCACCATGGTTGTAATGACCACCCAAGAATGGATTTCTGGACAAGAAGACCTGTGGAAGAAGGGACCAAGTCCAAGAAGCACAGAAGAGTCCAGGAAGAACAGGAGCCCCTACTAACCCAGATGAAGGTCCAAAAGGAGAACCACCAGTGAAGAAGAAAAGTCAAACCTGCACCCAAGAAGATGAAGTTGAGTTCCTGGAGGGTGCAAGTGATGTCCCACGCGGGATGGGGATTGCAGTCACGTTTGCGTCATTGGAGTCCGCCACAACCCTTGGCACACGCAAAGCTCGCGGTTAGCGAAAAATGACGCTGACCGGGACCAGAAAGGACCAGGTGGACTCAACACAGGAGGGGGCCCTCCGCTACCTAGAGAGCCCACAGGAGACCAGGAAGCGCACACAGGAGTGCCACAGCATGGGGAAAAGAAATTTGCAAAAGAGGCCAATGCAGAACTACAACAAAGGCTCCCACGTAGCTGGAATACCACTTAGGAAGCTGCGTACCGCGGGATAAAGTGCTGGGGGCCGGAGCTACGAGATGGATGAAGGACTTGGAGTACGGATACCAACAAGCCTTGGCAGCTGCAAAGACATGGTGCACGGGATACTGTCTTACGTGGGGAGGCAAGGTCTTGCCTCCACCAAAGTGGGACAGCTGGAAGAGAGGACCGTCTGGACTATTTCAGTCTACCACCTGTGATGAGGGATCCACGCAGCTCTGCAGTAGAGAGGATCCATGCATCCGGTCGTCACAATTGGTGCCTGCTGAAGCAGGGGAGTGACTCCTTCACCCAAAGGAAGATTCCTTCGCTCTTCTGGTGCAGGCTGAAGATGAGCTGTCCTCAGAGGAAACAGTTCCAGTTGCTGGCAGGAGCCAGAGATACAATGTTGCATAAGGTGTCTTGCTAAATAGACCTGGTAGGGGGATTGGTCACCTAACCAGGTAAGCACCTATCAGAAGAGGGCTGTGACATGACCTGCTGACACTGGCCACTCAGATGCTCCCAGAGTTCCCTGCCAAACTTGAATTCAAGATGGCAAAACCCAGAGACGCTCTGGAGGAGCTCTGCTGAGCACCACCCCTGGGGATGTGATGGACAGGGGAGTAGTCACTCACCTTTCCTTTCTCCAGTTTCATGCCAGAGCAGGGACTCAGGGTCCCTGAACTGGTGTAGAATGATTTATGCAAGGAGGGCACCAAATGTGCCCTTCAAAACATTTCCAGTGACTTGAGGAGGCTACCCCTCCCGATCCTGTAACACCTATTTCCAAAGGGAAAGGGTATTACACCTTTGTTGTTCTGCCATCCTGGGCTTGAGCTTTGCAAGTGACAGTAGGGCAGAAATCAGTCTGTGAGGTGGCAGCAGCCGGGGATGCATGGAAAACCTCAGAAGGCTGAAATGGCAATACTGGGGGTTGTCTTAGGAGCCCCCAGAGTGCATGGAATCATACAACCAATGCATGCAAAAGCCTTGGGGTATGATTCCAACATGTTTGATACCAACATTCCTTTGATCGGAGTTACCATTATGTAGATGGACAAAGGTAGTGACCTATGTCCGGTACACGCATAAAATGGTGTCCCTGCACTCACAAAGGCTGAGAAAATGGTCCTGGATGTCGTGGGGCACCTCTGCTAGTGCAGGGGTGCCCTCACACAGGTACTGTGCACCCTGCCCTCAGGGCTGGAGGGCCTGCTATAGGGGTGACTTATAAATGACCTGGTACAGTGAAAATGTCAGTGAGAGGGTGTTTGCACCTTTTCATGCAGGCTACAATGGCAGTCCTGCAGAAGCCTTTGCATGGGCTCCCTATGAGTGGCAAAATATATGATGCTGCCCAAAGGGATTCCCTGGAGCCCCAATGCCCTGGGTACCTAGGTATCATATACTAGGGAGTTACAAGGGGGCACCAGTATGCCAATTGTGGGTTAAATACTGTGTTAACAGTAACCAACAACCACATTTAAGAGAGAGAGCCTAACTACTGGGGTCCTGGTTAGCAGGATCCCAGTAGACACAGTCAAATACACTGAAAAACAGGCCAAAAGTGGGTGTAACCAAGATAGAAAGAGGCTACTTTCCTACACACATGCATGCATCTACACCAACAACAGTTCACATGGCTTGAGGTCTAGTCAGTAGTCAAGGGTTAAGGAGTACAGAGGTGTTAAGTACAGATAGCATGTTAAAATGCTATTAGGAAGGCCCTGAAAAATATGCTGTATAGGTCCTATCTAGATGCCCATGATTTGGAGTCATACTACAATAGGCACACAGTTTATTGCTGGTGCATGTGCTTACTGTGTACTTATGCCTTCCATCCTGACGGTACTCTCTGTCTTGCTCTATTGGAAGATGACCCAAAGGCTATACCATGGTGTTACTGTGGATTTCAATATAATACTGTGATATCTGTCCAGTGATAATACTGTTGTCATGTGGGTCCTGCTGAGGGGTCCTCCATCTGATAGCCATTACATTGCCAGTTGGAATCAGAAGGCCATTACCAGACCAAATTTGTGTTGAAGGACATATGTTCTTGCACTATTAAACACACATGTACAGTAGCTGTGGCCAAAAGTGATTTATTGTGCATATCAGTTTTGTGGGTAGTCATATCAAAGTGTACAACATAACAAACAAGTGATGAGTGGCATCATGGGAAATGGATTGATCAGAGTAGGTGCTACAACATTTGGTCACACAGGTCCTCTGTCCTTGTCCCATGGGACAATTGAGTTAAGATACAGTCAACAGGGTGTCTCAGAGGCACACAAGTGTGACAAATCAGGAGAGGTTTGCTTCCTGGTAGTGGGGTTGGTCTTGGCATCTGCTGCAGCCAGATGTCTGGATGGAAGTCCATGTTTGCAGGGGGGTTCTTCTGCTACAGACAGAGGGGTGTCTGGGGCTTGGGGTTCCCCTGGCAGGGCCTCCATTCCACTAGCTGCTGCTGATGTAGAGAGGGCAGATGCATCGTTGCTAGTGGAAGGGACCTGATGATGGGTTAGTATATTATGCATGGTGGTGTTGATGTCCCTCAGCACCCCTGCTATGGAGGCCACAGTGGCATTGTGTGCATGTCACTGGTGCATGGACTCCTGGTGGTATTCTTTCTGCAGCCTTTGATTTTTTCACCAACATGTTGAGGATTTGGCCCATCCTGTACTGGGAAAATTTTGAATCCTCCCAGGACTTGGGAGATGGTATTCTGGTCAGTGGAGTCCCTTGGCTGCCCCATCCTCTGTCCCACATCATCCCTCCCACACCCCCTGCACCCAGGTGCCTGTGTGCCTGGCATGGTGTGCCCATTTACAGTGTTAGCAGGGCCATCATTGCCTGGGGTGTCAAGGTCGGACTCAGGACCCTGTACTGTGGGCCACACAATAGTTTGAACAGTCCTTGGAACACAGGTTTGGAACCGCTTGCTTGGCTGTGATGTCTGAGCTAACGGGTGGGAGGAACTGATGCGGGCAGGGTGAGGCTGGGAGTCGTCAACTGACCAGATGTCCCGGATGGGCCAGGTAGGTCATCACTGTCCAGACATCCAGGCGTGTTGTCCTCATTGGAGCCTTCATCTTGAGGATCGCTGGTGTTATCTGATATCCTCTCCATGGTGGCAATGACAGAGTTACCTGTGGATGGAGTGAGAGTAAGTTAAGAAAGTGCGTTTGGTACCCTCTGTGTGTGATACAAACAATGGCTTCACATGATTCCCAGCAATGAAAATGACAATTTCTGCACAGCATAGCTTGGTGGTACAGAGGAGTCTTTGACAGGAGTGCCATACTCCATGTTGTGTGCAGTCATCAATGTTTGGTACATATGGCACTGCACACAGGTTTCTGTAACTATCTGATACTTGATATGACACATAGACTCTGGTACCTGGTGTGTAGTCAGGCTTGGTAGTATTCTCACATTATGGTTGAACACTGCCCCATGATGTCCCGTAGGGAACAGAGTATGTGGGTATGCAAGGCTGATACTCCTGTCTCTGGATCTTGTTTGTGTGCATGGACTCTGGCATCTTATTTTCCAACCCATGGTCAGTCCATTAAAGGCTTTGGGATATGGATCGGTTTCCATTTTGATTAGTTACAGGGCTGTTGCTGTGGTTTGCATTTCTTGCCATTGTGGTGTGCCTTTACATTGCTGTCATTGCCATCTACTGGTCCTCAGTCATACATTCTAGATGGTGGTGGTTGTACAATTCCAATGCATGCATGTAATGTGACCTAATGTGTACATTGCAGATTTTAGCATTAATGGTTTGGTGCATTTTGGGAGTCGTAGTGATAGGATTAGGCTGTGGTGTACCTGCCCTTTCCAAGGGCTGTGTAGCCACTAGGGCTGTGTGGGGTGGTAGCATGCTGGAGAGGGGCAGTGGGTGATTGGTAGGTTGGAGCAGTGGGAAAATCAATGACTTATGGTGATTTGAGTGGTGAGGAAGTATGCAGGACACAACAATGGTGGTACATTGATGTCAATCGGATATTCCAGTCAGGCCCTTGGGATGCAGTATCTCCAAGACCTTCTCCTCCCAAGATGTGAACTGTGGGGGAGGGAGTGGGGGCCCCACTGCCAGTCTTGTGCATGGCTCTTTAGTGTCTCGATGCTATGGAATGCACCTTCCCCCATAGGTCGTTCCACCTCTTCCTAATGCCATCCCTTGTGCATGGATGGCTGCCCACTGAGTTGACCCTGTTGACTATTCTATGCCATTTTCCTGGCAATTGGTGTTAGCTGTACCTATGCGCCAAACAGTTATGGTGCTACCCTGACAATTTTATCCACCATGAACTTCAACTCATCGTTGAAGAATCTTGGGTGTGAGGGAGTATTGTGTATGAAAGGGTGCAGTGTTGGGTAAATGCTCGGGTGTGGGTGGTGCGTTATAAGGGATGGAAAGTTGTGCTGATTTGTGGATCGTAATCGATTTGTGTTGGACTGGTGATGCTGGTGGTGTTATCGCCTCTTTTCTGCACACCAGTGTCCTGGCGGTTTCAGAAATTTGACTGTTCTTTGGCGGTCTTTAGGGTGAGGGTCGTAATACAGTGGTTGAACGACCGCCAACATGGTGGTCTTTTGGCAGCCACCACCTGCAGCGGTCTTGCCTACAGACCGCCATGACCGTAATGAGGCTCAATGTCTTTTACCTATGTGTTTTTTTGTTTGGAGTGTAGTGAATGCATGTCAGGGGCCACAGCAACCCTCCCAGGCCTGTCACTGCAGGAGAGAGGACACAGCAAGGCAACCATCTTGGGAGCATTTCCGTCTCATTGTTACAGACTGGCTGTGATACCCTAGCGATGCAACCCTTTCTTTTGTGTTTACTTAAACTTTTATAGCATCAAAAAAGCACAAAGAGGCACCTTTGTGGTATTTAACCTGGAGAATAAGGGGGTGAAAAGAGTTAGGAGCAAAGAAAAGGGGGCAACCATATATTTCTGTGTGTTAAACTTTTAAAGTAATATTGCTCTACATTGGCAATACCTGCCTAATTTTTTAAAACATTGACTGTATACAAAGAGAATAACAGAAGAGGCAGCTTAACTTCAATTAAATTACAGAAATGTTGCTAAGAATGGCACCTGCTTTGCAGCACTATGAAATGGCAGAACCTGTATTACCAAGTGCTATATTAAAAAAGAACAAGTTATTCCCAGACTGCCCCAACACGTATCGGCAAAGAACCCTAGGGGAGAGGATGTTGCAAAAGAGCCAGAGTTGCCTACCTTGGAGCTGGGGAACACGGTTGAAGCCTTGTTGCCGGCTCAACATTCTGTGATTCTGGGCAAATCACGTAATCTCCTCTTGCTACCAAAAATGAATGTGTTCTTGTGTAATGTAACAAGTGTTCATGTAAAGCGCTGTAATACCTTTGTATTGAGTTCACACTAACTGAACTCTATTTGAAGAGGCCAAATTTACATTCAAATGCTAGATGTTTTTTGTTATCAAGCTTGCGACTATGAAGTGCTTGGGACTGGAGTCACAACTCCTTTTCCACCGTTTTGGAGACAACACCTTTTGCCATCTTCTTGCCTAGAACTAACCTATGTGCTTGGTTGGTAGTCCCCCCAATATTATTAAGAGCACATACTATTGCCTAGTGTTAAGGTCTACTCAAGTCATTTAGTTAATGCACCCACTGCAGCGGTCTTGCCAGAATGAGAATGCCACAGATTACATTCCTGAGATAGCTTTTTCACCTCTTCATCTCTGCAAGGTTGATGCAAATGAATTATAGCGATTTTATTAAGAATGGCACCTGTCTTGCAGCGCTATCAAATGGCAGAACCTGTAATGCAAAGCGCTGTATTAAAAAAAAAGAGTTATTCCAAGACTGCCCCAACATGCACCAGACAAAGAACCCTAGGGGAGATTTTGTGGTGTAAGGGCCAGAGCTGCTGACCTTGCAGCTAGGGAACACAGTTCAAGTCTCCAATACCTTTGTGTCTAGTTCACGCTAGATAAAACTGCAAAAGAAAAACCTGCAGACATCGCAAAGAAACCACTAGATGCCCAAACCCAACAAAGACAAAGAAACAACATACCGCCATGAGCGAAGTGGCAAGGCAAAAGAAAAAATAGTGCAGTGACATAACGCTATCTGGCCGACTGCAATTATCCATGTAACAGGGTCAGTCTCCAAGGCGGAACAAAACAGCCTCAAGGTGAGACAAATATGAAGCATTTACTAATGACATCAAGGGATTTTTAAAAGGCAGGCCAAGGAACGAATGAAAGAGATGGGAGTGAGATGGGAGTGGTTAAAGCCCACACAGAATAGAGTACAACAGTTCAAAAAGCAGCTTGCTATGTTCACCTTAAAATTAAGTGGGGGTGACTAATCAAGTTAGACAGTATGCATGTGACATCACAGTGTGTGACATCATTGCTCAAGTGGCATCACAGGAAGAGACATCATAGGAAGTGGCATTACAACCCATAACCTCAAAGCAAGTGACATCACAAGAAATAACATGAGATCTTAAGACCTCAGACCTATGTTTAGCAGGTCTAAAAGGAGTACATTTGATGGCATTACCAGATCTAAAAAATGACATTTTGCATCTGGGGTGTCCCAAAAAAGTGACACAACCCAACACAAAATCTGGGACTCAATCTATACCTTTATTTTTTTTTAAACTGTGTCACAAAGATGTCACAAGGAGAAATCCGTTCTGCTTAATTGGTTGCAAAGCCTGCATTTTAAAATAGCTTATGGCTTCAGGTACCTGCTGCAGAGAGGTTTGTGCGCCCCATGAATCTCAGGGAATAATAATGATGGTGGGATTACTTTGGTGGAAAACACATTTGCTTGACAGTTCTGTGTTTTGTCTAGTCCCATTTTTAAATGAAAGTAGCATAGAGGGTAAATGTGTCTCCTTGCAAGCAGTAGATAGGTAAATGGGGCAATTGCTTTTATCTCAGATATAATTTTGTTCTTTGCAGTTCATAAATTGTAATCCTTCTAATGTAGCACAGAGAGCTGTCAAGGACATGTGACTCCTATCTCTTGTAACTCTCACTGTCCTATGTAACACATCATGCACATAGATTTACACACATATGATCTATTGTTAATGAGTAACGTTTACATGTGATGTAAAGCACTTTGACACCCTGTATTGGGATAATTAGTGTTATAAAAGAAATAAAACAAAGTAATGATATTTAAATTGTACATTTTGTACATACTAGAACAGACAAGCACATCTGACACTCTTACAGTGCATGAATATCTTTTATTTACAGGGTCTGAACAAAGTCAAAACCATGCCTCTCTTAAGGACATGTGAAGTGACAAGCTGTGAGCCTTTGTTTCCCATCCATTGCATTTGCGTTTACATGTGAGACTCCAGATAGCCCCACTAAGATTCTTGAACAGAAATGAGGCCTGATGACCTCTTAACTTCGGCCTTTCTTTAAGACCAAGCTCAATTTCAACATAACAAAGCCTCCTCACCGCCACCTAAACATTGCTGCTAAAAACAAAAGACGACAATGTGTAGGTGCTGCTGAATGTGTCCCAGTGTAGTAGTACAAAATCTTTATTCAACTTTCAACAAGTCATAAAAGACATAACAGTCATAAAAAGATCTCCAATTATGATACATACATTTCAATATACAATAAAAAGTTGAGTAAGTAAAAACACACAGTAATAAAACGATCTAATGTATCAATAAATAAAAAGAACCCTATCACAGTAGATTATATTTCGGTCTCCTCCCCCATAGATTTCCTTATCTTTAATACGGAGCATAAAAAATTAGCAAAAATTCCGCACATCTCTAAAGAATATAGTGACTGGAGACAGACATAGGCTGTGCGACATTGGGGGAGATTGATTGACCTTAAAAGCGGAACAACTAGGCGCGTCCTCTGATAGGCATAAAAATTACAAAATAAAACCACATGAATTGTGGATTGAAGTGTTTTTGCATCGCAGGGGCATGGTTTTAACGAGGTGGACCAATCGTTCATAGTTGGAAATGAAACTAGGCGATGAAAAGTGTCTAGCCTGAATCTAGTAAGAACATAACGGTGACGAGGGAGTACCGTATTTGCCAAATACGGCTGCATACCCTCGGCCGTCAAATTTATTTGGTTATGAATGACTGAGGTTTTTTTTTATTCCGCCCCCCAACGTATGTCTTCTAGATAGTTTAATGCCAGGCTACTCAGGTCCTTCCTAGATATCTTCTGCAACGAGAGTGGGTTTGTATAGTAGTCTTTATTGCCCAATTTTTCAAAGAAGGTCGTAATGTACTTTAACCATGGTACCCTTGATGTATAAAATGACTTCATACAGTCGGTCAGGATGGCCTTATTAAGACTGGTGTGTTCCGAGGTCCAGACTTTATGCCATAATAGCAATGGCTGGATTTTTATCAAGTCTGCAATAAAGGGAACCCCGAGTTCCGAGTGTGTGACGTACGATGAAGTGCCTTTTGGTACCCTCAACAGATGTCGTAGGAAATCATTTTCCACTGTCTGCACTAGATCGCAGTTTGTATAACCCCAGATTCCTGCCCCGTACGTAACAGCTGGAATACACTTGGTTTTATAGATCTTTACCATATTAGGTGGTGTGATCCCCCCAAGCCTATTGGAGAAGAGTCGTAGTGCCATCGTTGTTTTGATCAATTGCACTCTCTTCGTCTTCCTGCAGTTGGCCCAGGAACCCAGCTTATCAAATGTTATGCCCAAGTATGAAAAGGTTTGCGCGATTTCGACCTTGCTATCTGCAATAGTGGTGTTATAAGTCTTACCGCGCTTCCCTCCGCAGTTCATGATAAAAGTTTTGGATCGGTTGACAGTAAGTCCCAGGTGTGTCATGTATGTAATGCAGGTTGTTAAGAGTTTCTGGAGAGCTATTGGGGTCCTGGCCATTAATACTGCGTCGTCCGCGTAAAGCAGTGCCGGAACAGGTCGATTATCTATTTGGGGTAGATCTTTACACCTAGTGGCCAATTCTTTGTCTAGGTTGTTTATATACATTGAAAACAGGAATGGAGTGAGAACGCAGCCTTGGCGCATTCCTCTGTGAAGACCAAAGGAGCGGGTACATTCCCCTTTTAGACCGTACCTCACTCTTGCGCTGCACCCTGTGTACATTTCGCGAATAAATTGGATTATGGCCGGTTCCACCCCCATGCTATTTAAAATGTCCCACAGTTTATCATGGATTACACAGTCGAAAGCGGATGATAAATCGATAAAGGCCAGGTACAGATTGCCAGCTCTGATCTTAGTATACTTTGCAATAATGAGACTTAAGTTTAAACTTTGTTCCACTGTTCCGATTCCTTTCCGGAATCCATACTGGACCGGGGATAAAACGTTCTTTTCCTCTGCGCATGTTTGCAGCCTATTCAGGATTATTCTCCCTGCTAGTATAGCTGTTGTGTCCAGCAGGGAGATTGGCCTGTAACAGGCTGGATTAAGGCGGTCACCCTTTTTATATATTGGGATTATGTTAGAGTCTCTCCAAGATGGTATGGGTCCACATGTACAGATAGCCCTCAATGTCTGCGTCAGTACAGGCCCCCACAGCTCAATATTGGCCTTAAATATATCGATCGGAACGCCATCAGGGCCTGGCGCTTTCCCTGATTTGCTTTCTATTATAGCTTCCTCTACTTCCTGAAGGCTAAATTGGGGGGTTATCACTAGGCGCTGACCTCCCTGTGAATCATGGTCATGTGTATGGTCTAATATGTCATTCGTCAGTGAATATATATTAGAGAAATGTGCTACCCAGTCTTCTTCTGAGATGGCAATTTCCATCCTAGGGATGTTTCTGTCCCCTAACACAGGGGAATTTATTGTCTGCCAGAAGAGTATATTATCTTTTTTACGACTTGCTATATGGAGAGTTTCCCACATGTTTGTTTTTATAGTTAATTTCCTTTCCTTTATTACTGTCTTATATTCCTGTCTTCGTTTACGTATGTCAATCAAGGACCTTTTTGGGGCATTTAGGGCCTTTTTCAGTCTCTTGTGTGCTTGGGTGCAGTTGTGATGAAACCATCCGCATATCTTTTTTTTCCCTGCCTTACTGCTTTTAATAGTGAGGGCTTCTTTTATGGATTGAGTAATCGTTGTAAACGCACTTAGACATTGCCCTGGATGTGGATTCTCTCTTAAGCAGTCTGTGAAAGCCTGTTTACATTGGCGTATTACCTGTTTTAATATAAACTTGGGGTCTGACTGAGACCACTTCATAGTGTATCCATTGCGCGTCACCAGTTCAATATCATTTACCAGTATAATACTATCTTCCCTAGCTGCTAAAAGGGGGGATAGTAGGAGATTCATGCTCTGGGGGTAGTGATCACTAATTGCGATGTCATGCAAGGTATAGTTTGTAAGATGGTGAGCGAAGTGAGTAGACATTAAGACATAATCGATCACTGTATTTACACCCCTTCCGTTATACGTTGGTTTAAACTGTGGTTCCTCCAAATATAGTTCATTTACAAAGGATAGGTTATAGGTTTGAGCCAGTAAATTCATTTCATCTCCTTGAGTGGTGTCAGAGAAGTGGAGGCTTGCACCTATACCTTCCGAGTCCCAACCACATATCTTATCTGAATTTTTTTTGCACGGATGGACGTTAAAATCACCGCCCCATATCAGTAAGATCTCTCGGTTGATTTTTCCGCATATTTTTTTTACATTATTTTCCATTTCCACTAAAATGTTGGAGAATTCCCCTGGAGCGGCATTGTTATAGAAATTAATAATGACTAAATGGGTCTTGTGATCCAGGTTACTCTCTATCAATTGGTAGTATGGGCTCATGAATTGCATCTCTAGGTTCTGTAAGGATAATTTATTGGAAATATATGTGCACAGTCCCACTTTAGGTCTGCCATACCTTGACTGCTCGACAGGAGTATGAAATGTTTTATAGCCATTTAGATGGGCAGGAGTTAAAAGCCATGTCTCTTGTAAGCAAACACATGAATAGTCTTCTAAAAAATTAGCCCAAATCTCATTGCCTAGCTTATTTGCTAGGCCTGCAATATTCCAGAATAGTAAGGCTATTTCTGATTTCTGGTTAAGGTTCTGTTTGAAGTTACAGTGCTGGTCCTTTGGGGAGTGAGGGGGGATATCGCTGTGAGTTGAATTTAGTATATGTCTGGGATCATCACCCTGCCTTAAATGGGGTAATCTCTCGATGCTTACAGGAACCATAATGTGTGATATGTCTTCCTTATATAGGTCCGTCCAAGATGTATAAGTTGTCTTGGCTACTCTTTCAGGGTGAGCTAACTGTTTCATATCGAGTCAATCTGTATTTTCCAACGTTGAAAGGGGGTAAAATCTGTTGTCTGTTATAGATAGGTCTGGACTGGATGGGGGTACTACAGCTCGCTGTAGATGGATGGAGTTATTCCCCACTGGTCTTTGATAGAAGTAACCCAGGGGTAATAGCGAGATTCCTTGTAGGGTAACTTGTCTGGCTCCTAAGTCATGAATAATTCTATTCACTAAATGTGGTGAGCCAAAAGAAAGGACCACACAATCTCCAGTAAGCGCTTTCATGTTGTTTCCTATCCATTTAATTCTTCTGACCATTTTTATGTCGTCAAAAAGGGTCCTCACTGAGCCAGGGCCCATTCGGGCCCCGATCCAATTGAGGGCCTTGTTTCTCAAGGCCGTCCATGTTTCTCATTGTTGATCGTCTATCGGTGGGACGTTAGCCAGGACCACAACATATGGTGTGGCCTCCGGGGGGAGGTGTAACAGATCACTAGGGCGGTAAATGGAATTCGGGGGTCTATTCCTGCTAGTTGTATTTCTCCCTGGATTGGAGTAGGGATAGGTAGTCGCTGCCCTGTGCATAACACTACTTGCTGTCTTACGTAGTGTAGGTTTTGGAACTTTGTTGTCTGGAGAAGGGTTATGTAATGTAATAGATGAAAGAGAGGGTTGGGTAGAATGATACAGCGAAGGAGGTATTAGTTGAGTTTGTAGTTCAGTCTGAGCATTAATGTTTCGGTGTGTATTGATTGGCCTGTTGTATGGGATAGGATGTCTGTTATTCTCATGTTCTGGGGGCCGCGATATACTTCTGGGGTCTTTGCTTTGAAAATGCGTGTCTTCCCGCTGTAAGGACTTTATTGTTTCAAGACCTGCCTCAAGGCTAGACTCCACCCCCTTTAGACGCTCCGACATAGATTCCAAAGTGGCTTCAATAGATGATTTCAATTAGTTCACTATCTCATGGAGATTTATAAGGAGCGACCGAACAGTGTCTCCTGCTGAGGTTAAGGGTTTCTTCCGTGTTGATTTTTTTGGATATTTTTTAATTGGGGTAGTTATTAAGTCTATCACTGGCGATGTTTTTGCGGTCTTATCCACCAGGGCTATCTCTGGTTTTCTTGGTCGCTTGGCGACAGGGGATATTTCATCCATGGAGTAGATTAGATTCGAAGAGTCTTTAACGCAGCCATTTATAAGCCTTACTCTTGAATGTCCTTCCCCATGTTCGCTGGATGGAGAGTTGTGTTGCGATGGTACGGACCCTAATGATTCATGGGGACGCTGTTTAGATGATGACATTTTCCCTTCAACGGTGGCGATTTGCTTATCTATCATTCCCATCGCCCCAGAGATATATTTTAGTATAGATGAACTGTCTTTTAAATTTGTTGAGTTGTTTAGTTTTGAATGTTTTTTTTTACCCATATTTTGCGAAATGTAATGTAATTTATTTAATGGCCAGTTTCTCAAGAGGCTATATTTGAGTATATAGGACGATTTCCTTAATACAGGAGAAAAGGACTAGTCGCTAGAGGACCCGTTTGTGGTGCAAGATTAAAGAGGAGGGGCCCAGCCGGCCTCTTCCCGTGGGTAACAGGCTAGAGGTGGGCTCTTATTTTGTGAAATAGGCCTCCCGGCCAGTCCAATCAAGGTGACAAAATTTAAAGGTTCCTATCCCCTTGAAGAAACGCAGCACGACAGGTTGAGGAAAGTATTTCAAAAGAAGGAGAGCAGGCAAAGCACCAGCACAATACCTTCAGGCAGCCAAACACTTGTAAGATGCCTAGTCCCGAAGTCCAGAAAGTTTTTCTCCTTTTTTGGAGAAATGTCAGGGGGGTGGCCCTGCCCTGCCTCTTCCTGGCAATGACGGGCAAGGACGGGCGCAGCGGGAGCGCGAACAGAATTTAAAGGGCTCCTGCCCCACGCTCAGGTCTCCAGGCAACGCGCTTCCCGCGACGCCAGGAGCGCGAACACAATTTAAAGGGCTCCTGCCCCACACTCAGGTCTCCAGGCAACGCGCTTCCCACGACGGCGGGAGCGTGAACAGAATTTAAAGGGCTCCTGCCCCACGCTCAGGTCTCCAGGCAACGCGTGTCCCAGTGTCTAAACATTAGACCAGGATGAGTTTAACTTATTTCAGTAGGGTCCAACTTCTTGGTTCGGTGTACGGCACCTACACTGTGACAAAAGTGGGTAGAGGCTGTCTACCCTCATGTACCCCCGATATATGCCCTGGAAATTGGTATTTTGTAAAGGAGACTCAGTTGTAGGTGAACATTACGAGCCATTGTAGGAAACTGCTGCTCATAATCTCCCATTACGGCAATATTTTTTTGCTTAAGAGCACTTCTTCGAATAGGTAATCCCTTAAATTACTTTTAAGGGGGAAAGCAGGCAGCCCAAAGTGTAACGTATTTGAAGTTCTGAGGCTGCATTAAAATATTTGGGGCCAGGTTTACAAAGCCCACTAGCGTCCTTTTTTTACAGTAATTTTACTGTGCCATTTTTAGGTGTCATTTTTAATGCCTGCTTAGAGCAGGCATTAAAACGAAATGCCCATTAGTTTCAATGGGCCCCCCTTTACTTTACAGGATTCGCACCACCATTTATGCCACTAATCCTGCAAAGTACCGCAATAGCATCATAAATTCTGAACCTATTGTCCTAACTTTTGCCATGGTGTGCCATATTGTAAACATAGCGCACACATGGTATTGTTAGGGGGACGCAAGAATGGTGGCACATCACAGCTGATGCACCACTTTTTTGTAAGTCTGGATCTTGGTCTTTTAGGTTCCTCCTTCTTTGCAATAGTCTTTTATTTTCCATAATTTACCTGTCCTTTATTTTTCATAATTTACCTGTTGTTGGAACTTTATCTTTCGTATATCACTTCTGATTGAGAGTACACATTTGACAATAATTTTGGTGTAATTTACTGACTTTATCTGAATTTTGGCATGTTCTTATCATTAGTTTAGGAAACTGCCAAAGGCTACACTCAGGACTTCACACATGATATGTCAGAAAGCATCACTAAAGCATCACTGGCATTGACTTTGTGGGTGATGTCACTAAGCAGACAACATAGTTCTTTGGAGAATAGTTTTTCACAATGTTAGTTTGAAGAAGTGGTTATTTATTTGTCTAACTACTGTGGGGTCAAAAGAAGTGCTTTGGGTTAGCGAGTTATAGTTTTTGTTATGGGGCGCAAGTTATGATTTTTGCAACTAATAATTTATTATTATTATTGTTATAGTTACTATTATCAGTAGCATTTTTGAAAATAATAATAATTATGATGATATGAGTAGCTTCTCCTGTTGCACCCTCCTACTTTATAAGAGAGAATCTTTCACCTACTTTTCTTGGATTGTTTATTACAACTGTTGCAATTTCCAATAGTTGCAGTGATGCAGCTTGGAGAAATTGTAAAGCAGCTGCCTTCTCCTTCCTAGCTTTTTTTGTTTAATATTTTTATTAAATTAAGCAAGATAGACATAAATTACTTAGGTACAATAAAGAAGGAATAGGCTTCAATGTGCACTGTCATGAAAGACTGTGAATAATACTATTAAAAATAACTTTGGACTGTTTTAAAATGTGATGAAAGGAAAAATTATGTGAAAAGGGTTATAGATACAAAAGAGTAGCGAGAGAAAGGAGAAAGATAGATAAAAGGAGAGAAGAGAACAAATTACACTTTTTGTTTTGTATAGTGAACACTACTTCTATAAATCAGTAATAGACATAATATATACTAGAAGGAACAATAAAAACATTGGTGAGTTAAACAAGTAAAAAAAACTACATATTATGAATTGGAATTAGGTAATGGAACAGCATTAGTTGCAAGAAAAGACAAATATTGAGTCACTGGTTCACAAAGTGCTTCATGTTTGGCTGATAACGAAGTACAGTGCAAATTGTAGTGATCTAGTCAGTGGTTATGACATACCAAATTACACCACTGTTGAAGGGTCCTGTTATCTGAAGATTTCCAATTGGATGTAATTACCTGGAAGCCAAAATCAACAGGTTTGAGAATCATTTTGTCCTTAGGCCATATATTACTCAACCCTCCAATGAATACAGGTGCAATGGAGAATTGAGTATTAACCTCAATGATGTCCCATATTCTTGCCCATATTTGCCGCATGGAGAGGCCGGCTGATCGGCGGCACGCATCGAGCCGCGCAGCATGACTCAGCAGATAAAGGGCCTGGGCCCATGACCAGCCGTGAACCTCTGGTCCCTTAGTTGGAGGAAGCACAGAGACGGCGCTACACCACTGGAACGCGCCGAGGCTCGAGGGGGCTGGAGCGGTGAAGTGAGGGAGGCATTGGGCAACTGTCCCTACAGTTACATCAGTTGCCTGCCGGGCCCAAAACCAGCATTGATCAGAACACTAGCGTTACCCTCATTCCTCGGGAGAAAGACTGAGTTTTAAACACTGAAGTGGGCGCTGGCCACCATATGCTGAGCGGATATTTAGTCAGAGCACACGTGGAGGAAAGTCTGCAGTATTCAGCTAGAACTGTGAGTACACTGACACAAAATTCTACGCATCCTATTCTAGCACTATTCCCCTGTGGAAAATCAAGTTGGCTGAAACGACCAAATGGGCAAATCAAAATTGGCGAAAACACCTCTTGAGGTTAAGGGTGTCCCTGATACTCCAACTATGGAGCAAGACCCGACTGCTTAAGCGTTGCGGCAGATGGAGCTTATACTGCGCAACCATACTACGCAATTTGACAAGCTACTGCAGGCTATCGTTGACACCAGAACAACTCCAGAAGTACAGATTGGGGCAGTGGTAGTGGATGTCGGGCTACTCAGAGCTGGCGGACCGGGTCTTGGAGACGCAAAAGGACCTGGGTGCATTGACCCCAACAGTGGAGGCGCTACAAGACAAAGTGCAACGCCTTTCGTCAGTAGTGGACAGGTTAAAGAGCAGAGCTGACGATGCTGAAGGGAGATCTAGGTGAAATAACATCAGACTGGTAGCGTTTCCAGATTAGGTCGAGGACCCCTGTGCTGAACTGTTCCTAGAAAAATGGCTAACAGACACAGTACTGCGGGACAAAATCCCTAAATTCTTTTCAATTGAACGCGCCCACAGGGTCCCGGGCAGAGCACCGCCACCAGGAGCACATCCTCGCCCCATGATAGCCAGGTTACTCTATTACCCGGACAGGGACCTCATACTTCAGTTGTTTCGCAAACTGGGCCCACAGCACTTCGAAGACAAGTCAATCACGGCCTACCCTGACTTCACTGCAGAAGTTCAGAAGAAACACAGTTCTTTTTACCAGATAAAACAGAGCCTCCGCGAACATCACATCACATATGCACTCTTGTTCCCAGCCAAACTGTGTGTTCAAGATTGATCTAAGGTACACATCTTCACATCCCCAGAGGATGCGTTGACCTGGCTACACGCCTAGGGTCTTGCCCGCACTGCAAACCAACACGGAAGGGGATTGGTCATCCAAGGAGAAACGCAGATGCCGACCTCGCCCTAGGACCAAGCCATCCTCGGAGTGGTGGAGGAGAGCACTCGGCTCCTTTGCGCGAGACAACGCAATTTGTGACGGATCCGCTGGTGGAGGCATCGGATCATGGTAACTCTGACCGTGAGCGCGACACCCACTCTGACTCCGTAGATTCTCTCCTGGGTCCACTTCTCACCCCGTGGTCTGCAGACGACATTTGACTTGTATCTGGACAGGACATCAGTCCTGAACTAGAGACACCTGTGACCCCCGAGTGCTCTGCCGGTCTGCCATGGGAAGCCGCGCCGGGCAGCGATGGAGGTAGAATGACACAAGTAATGGGGCCCTCCTCTGACTACGCGCCAAGAGGCAGTTGGAGCAAGTCCATCCGGTGGGCCAGGAACAGCCACCCCTGACACTGGATTACAACTTCCATGCCCGTTCCATATGGACTTGTTTGTCATTACACCTGCTCATAGGAGCGGGTGCTGCTCTGTTATTTGCACACTTGGTGCCACTGTTTATAGGTTTTGTGATTACTCTAGTATTTTTTCACTGGGGATCACTTTTGCCCTTTACGCTGTCCAATTACGTAGCTACCACACAGTACACTCAATACAGAGAATGGGACGCAATACGCTCGTTGCAAAGGGTGGGCATGTCAGAGACAGTGGACACCAGTTGTCCCATGTGGACATATCAGGGTGGGTCCTCTACCCCTCCCCCACTCCATTTTTTCACATCCTTATGACAACACAAAGACAATCGCTTTTACCAAGGTATAACGTGTTAACATGGAATGTGATGGGGTGGCGAACCCACATAGGTGACAACGCATACATTCTTACCTGAAACGTCATCAGATACATTTTGCTCTGCTCCAGGAAACTCACTTATCAGTCTCCACTCTGGACATTACTCGGAAGAAGTGGGGGGGACAATTACTGGGCTCGGGGTCATCGACCTTTGCTCACGGGTAGCAGTCTGGATCACCCCAGGGGTACCATATGTAATTGCTTGCACACAAATAGATCCCGATGGCAGATACGTAATAGTAGAGGGTAATCTGGATGGCATAACACTGGCACTAATAGCGCTCTATGCCCCCAACTTTAATCGGCTCGATTTTCTAAACACACTGTCACCAGGCCTGCTCCGAGATCCTACAATAGACTGCGTCTGGGGGGGGGGACTTTAACTGTGTCATGGATGCCCACATGGACAGATCCTTCCCGCCACTCCCGACTGCCTCAAGCAGCCGTGTCTCACGCAAACTCACTGCATGGAGGTTGTCCAATAGGCTATGGGATGTGTGGCGCATGCGACACCCAGAACAGCGTGAATACTCCCTTTATTCCCCCGTCCACGATCTACATACTAGGATAGATATGATCCTCGTTCCACCTGCTGTGATTCCAAAACTCTATACGGCGGACTACTTAGCTCGTACAGTGTCAGACCATAGTCCTTTGCATATGACACTGGGATGGGGGAAGCCGCGCACGCATATCCCCACATGGCGCTTACAGGTAGAGGCTCTGTCAGACCCTCCCTTCTGTGCCAAACGAACACAATCTTTACTCATTTACTTCCCCACAAACGACGGTACCGCTTCTAGCCATGCAATAGAATGGGATGCCCATAAGGTGGTGGTACTTGGCCACTGCATGGCTGCATCAGAGGGGGTCAGGCGGGTGATGACAAGTGAAATCTCAGCCCTGGAGTCCGTACTATGTATGGCAGAGACTGCTGTATTGAACTGCAATATGACCGCTGCGGAGTTACAGTCGCTGAGGGCGAGCTATAGAGAAGTAGACACTAGACTCAGTAGACATGATTATAGGCATTATATGACACGTAAATATGCAGAGGGAGATAGAGTGGGTTGACTACTGGCCTGGCTAGTTCTACAACCCTCCCAGCCTTCCCCCATAGGCGCAATCAGGTTGGACAGCGGTCAGATGGTAAACACACAAGTAGACATTTATGGGGCCTTTTACAGGTACTATTGCTCCCTATACTCACCCATACCCCCTCCATCTATAACACAAATGGCCGACGTCTTGGTATCCTCCCCGCAGAAATGCTTACAGCCTGAGCAGGCTGATGCATTGGATGGCCCGATCACCATGGAGGAAATTCATCTGGCACTGTCAAAGATGGCCGTGCTAAGGCTCCAGGGTCAGATAACCTACCAATAGAGTATCTGACATCTCAAGCTACCTATCTTCTGCCGCCACTGATGCGGATGTTTAATGAAGCATATGATAGAGCGCAATTACCTCGATGAATGAGGCACTTATAGTTGTGCTCCCCGAGCATGGCCGCGACCCTCTGGATGTTCATTCATATCGCCCCCTCTCTTTACTCAACACTGATGGGAAAATCTTAGCCAACAGACTCCTCCCATGTATGCAGCATCTGATCCATGAGGATCAGTCGGAGTTTATACCAGGCAGAAATACCTTCTTCAACATCAGAAGACTAATCCGTACAATACATAGTGACGGAGCTATTCCCCCGCTCGTGCAGTGGCCCTGTCCCTAGATATAGAAAAGGCATTTGATACACTGGGTTGGGATTTTCTTATTGCTACTTTGGAAGCAATGGGTTTCGGGCTGGCTATGTGCAGTGGATTAAGACACTGTATGCAAGGCCCACGGCACGGGTGAAAAGGGGGCAAGTTATCTCTGAGTCTTTTCTGATATGCAGGGGCACCAGACAGGGATGCCCGCTGTCTCTCCTTCTTTTTGCGATCGCCATGGATCCACATGCTGCCCGGCTGCGCGCACGTGCGCCTATGTGGGGTATCCTGGAACTGAACGTATACCATATCATCTCATTATACACAGATTACGCCCTGGTATATATACGCAACCACGCTGATTCCATGGAAGGAGTAATGGAAATACTCCACGCCTTTGCAACCATATCTGGCTTGTGAGTCAATTTGTCAAAATCTTGTATTTTCCCCCTATTTCCAGTGACTCCGGAGCTTCGCTCGGACCTTCCACATTACGAGCTACCGTGGAGCCACACATCTTTTAAGTATTTGGGCATACAGATTTATCATGCTGTGGACGATCTCAGGGAGGGCAATATCAACAGGGTTCTTCGCTCAGTGTAAGGGTCTATGCCATTCTGTCTGTCCCTCCCCTTATCACCTATGGGTAGGATAGCTAGTGCAAAAATGCTCATCCTTCCGAGACTTCTGTATTATTTTAAGGCACTCCCGATAGTTCTTCCCCGCACTTTTTTCAAGACCTTGCACTCCATCATGACTGATTTACTATGGGATAAGGACAGACGAAGAGTGGCGCTATCCATAATGCAGTACCCACAGTTAAAGGGTGGTCTGGGTATGCCCAATTTTGAATTGTATTATGCTGCAGCCCAACTGCAATGGCCAGCCTTGTGGCTGGGCGAAACCTCTTTGGCAGAGCGCCCAACGATGATAAAGACGCTGGCACCGCTCCCAGTGATTACATGGGTGCTGGACGGGTCGCATCGACTAACGAGGAGTTCCACCTTGCTGGTGGCTGCAAAGACGTGCTGGCAGAGATATGTCCACAATAGGGGCGACCCAATGCCATACTCCCCCATTCTACCATGGACTCGGTTAGCCAAGGCACAAAGACTAATAAGACAACACAGCACATCCCCGTGGAATGAAGCGGGCCTAATAAATTCAGGGGAGTTATATGCGGACTCTACTTTGAAGTCCTTTGCCGAACTCATGAGGACGGCAGTGCTTCAAGCTGGCGCCTTCATTGCCTACTGCGTGATCAAACATCAGCTGGGAACCACATGGGAACAAGGCAATGCTGAGCCATTAGAATCTTCATTGCTCACATTGATTTTATCACTCGGAAACACAAGAGATGCAGTTTCTAGATTATACCTGTTGTTGTTAGATCGGGTCTGTCCCGAAATGTTACGCACCAAGGCCAGATGGGACGAGGTACTTCCCACTCCCTTATCTCAAAGCGCCTGGATGGCGGCGCTCTCCACTATCAAAAGTATTTCCCAAAATACCAGACTTCGATATACCCAGTTTAATTACATACATCACTCCTATCTATCACCGGACCGCATCAAACGCATGTTCCCAGGCTCAGACCCGACATGCCCTAGGTGCGCACAGCTGGCAGCAGATTTTTACCACCTGGTATGGAACTGTCCCCCTCTAGCCGTGGCATGGCAGCGAGTCTCAGACACCGTAGCTGAGGTCACAAACCGTACACTATCTACGACACCAGAATCATGTTTGCTTGGTCTATGCTGCCGCAGCAAGAAGGATAAGCAAATACACTGATTCACTGACTTGGCTTTCACGCTCTTCAATCGCTTAATAGTGACCCATTGGAAGGCCCCACACACACCAGCCTACTGTAATTGGTTGCGCGATTTGATACAAAGCGTGCAGGCAGAGGCATCTATACTGTGTCTGCTCCAGTGCCATGGACTAGCACAGGGTGGTTCTGACACATGAGACGCCTTCATCGTCACTATGGAGGCCAAAAATGATATACACCCACCTTAAACACGGTGCATAACATTCCACATTGGACAAGTTACAGACTTCTCCCCACCCATAGACTAACTACACCCTGGAGAGGCCTGAACGCAGATCTAGTCTGGCGCTCCACTGGGAGCACATGGGGCAGCCAGACGGGTGGTCCACCAAGCATGCATGAGGGTCTATGAACATGGCAGGGGTTAGCCTAAGCACAGGGCAAGGCCCATCTGACACATTCTTATCCCTTGAAATTGTGTGCTACATAACAGAGTACTGGTGTATACCCTAGGTGTGAGGACAGAAGGGAACACATATTTGACAATCACACTTACATATTTCTTAACCAGAGCGGGCTCTAGCTGGACACCACCCATGCAACACAAATTTAATTCTAAGGAATGTTATCGTAATGACACAATCTCTTGACACAAGCCACAACAACCACTTGTGTATACTGCATAATATGGTCTGTACGTATGAGAAGCATATACATGTATGTCGAGGACTGATCAATTTGTGATCAATTGTACCAGTGACACCACAGAATGTTTAATAAAAAGAGTTGAAAAACAAAATATTAAAGTTGGTACCGGGATAGGTATTACAAAATTAGTAGGTATTCTTTTTTAATGACTTGAGTTTAAACAAGTGTTGTTGGTATATTATACAGTCTGTTATGGAAGTGATATAGGGGGTCATTACAACCCTGGCGGATGGTGTTAAAGCGGCGGTAAGACCGCAAACAGGCCGGCGGACAAAAAAAGGGAATTATGACCGTGGTGGAAACCGTCAACAAAGACAGCCACTTTAACACTCTGACCGACACGGCGGTACAGACAAACAGCGCGGCGGTCACAGCCAACAGACAGGCGGGAGACAAAGTACCGCCCACAGTATCACAACCTACCAATCCACCACCTTTTCTGGGGCGGATTCACCGTGGATAAAAACACGGCAGAAACAGCCATTTCAATGGGAAAACTCTCACCTCTACAAACTCCACGAGGAAGAAGGGCACTATGGAGCCAGAACTACAAATACTCCCTGCGATAGTCTTCCTGCTCCTGTACGATCATCATCAACGCCGGCGCCGAAGACAACAGTGAGTACTGCACCTACGACATAGGGGAGGCAAACGTCAGGGACATACACACGCAACACCCCCACCCCGACCCTCAGCCACTACAACACACACACCAATGCATATCCAAACATAACAGTAACAACCCCCAACCCTGCGGAAGAATGCAAAGACAAAAGGAAATGAGTTCAACCATTGTAATGTATCAAAATACAGTAAGCAAATATATACAGATATATACACACATTCAACGAAATATACATCACTATTAGTAGTGCAGGTATGCACCATTCAATGTCCGTAGACCACTGGGCCCAAAATGCATTGGCGAGGCCCACACACGATACCTGAGCAAAACGGAGAGAACACTGCAGGGGGTTCAGATCGAAATACAACAGGCACCCCAGGGGGAAGGGAAGGGAAGGGGGGCACCTCAGCCGGATGAGTGCTCCACGCCAGATCCACAAGAGGGCTCCATGCCCATTGATGTATCCTGGGGAGTGCAAAGCCACAGTCTCTCAAGTCTCTCCAGTGGGTGGTTTGCCCACTGTACCATCCTGGGGAGTGCAAAGCCACAGTCTCACAAGTCTCTACAGTGGGTGGTTTGCCCACTGCACCATCCTGGGGAGTGCAAAGCCACAGTCTCACAAGTCTCTACAGTGGGTGGGTTGCCCACTGTTCAATCCTGGGGAGTGCAAAGCCACAGTCTCTCAAGTCTCTCCAGTGGGTGGTTTGCCCACTGTACCATCCTGGGGAGTGCAAAGCCACAGTCTCTCAAGTCTCTACAGTGGGTGGTTTGCCCACTGTACCATCCTGGGGAGTGCAAAGCCACAGTCTCTCAAGATGATGACAGTCTCCACTGGTTCTGGAGGGAGACTGGTGCCCAGAGTGCTTCATCCTGTTAAGGACTGAGGTAGTGGATGCTGTTCTCCACTGGTTCTGGAGGGGGACTGGTGCCCAGAGTACATCACTCTCCCCGTGACGGTCCCAGTTCCGTCACTGCACCTGCCGCACATGGGCTAGCGGTGCTTGAGTTGGCGGTGCTTGCCCTGTTCTGCGGTGGTTGCCATGTTCAGCGGTGCTTGACTTTGCAGTTTCTGACCTGTTCAGCGGTGCTTGCCATGGCGGTCTTTGCCCTGTTCAGCGGTGCTTGCCATGGCGGTCTTTGCCCTGTTCAGCGGTGCTTGCCCTGTTCAGCGGTGATTTACTTTGCTATCTCTGACCTGTGCAGCAGTGTTTGCCATGGTGGTCCCTCATTGCCCAGCGGGGCTGTGGCTGCCGGGGCCCTCCTGGGCACTGACTCTGGCAGTGGCCTCCTAGCCAGTGACGATGGGACTTACCTCCTGGGCACTGACTCTGGCGGTAGTCTCCTGGCCAGTGACAATCGGGCTGGCGGTGGCCTCCTGTGCAGTGGGGATGATGGCGGTCTTCTCTGGCGTGCTGCTCTTCCCAGACTTTGACGCTTTCTTCTGCCCCTTCCCCACCTTGGGAGGAGTCACAGCTGAGTTGACACTCCCCCCGGGACCCTTGTGAGCAGCTTTGCCGGCTGGAGTCTTCCCCCTATCCCGTCGGGCACTGTCCAACTTCTGGTGCTTCACAGGGGGGGACTGGCTGTGCTTTGGCTCCGTGTCACACTGGCTGCCCTGGTTCCCGGTGCACTCCACATACCTGTGACTACAGGCACCACTGGTCCCGGAGATGTTGTGGCTGAGGTGCTAGTTCAGGACCTATGAGATGGATGGGTGGGGGAGGTGTGGGAAAAAGGTCAAGGCTGGACAGGAAAAGTTTTTTGGACACACTGGGATGGGTAGCTGGAGGGGGTTTGGGAGTGGAGGAAGAGGTGGTGGTAGTAGGAGGTGTACGTTTGGTGACTTTGGGTGCAGGTGCATTCGCTGGAGGCTGTTGTGAGGTAGATGGCTGTTGGGTGGGTGTGTGCCTGCGTTTGTGTACCTTGGGAGGGGGCGTCACAGACACACTGGGAGAGGACACAGGGAACGTGTGAATGGTAGTGGGGGTTGTGACTGCACGTGAGCGGGGTGTGCTGGTGGGTGTGCTGGTGAGGGACATAGTGGCTGAAGAGGTAGTGCATGCAGGTGTGTGTGTAGACGAGACTGGGAGGGAGGATGGAGACGACGAGGAGAGGGACACAGTGGAGGCAGTGGATGTTGGTGTGTCTGCATGTGTGTGATGCTTGCGTGAGTGCCTGTGGGGTGTGTGGTGCTTATGTTTGCCTGAGCTTCCCTTGTGAGGTGAGGTGTGTGCAGGCTGGTCTGATGGTGTGCTTGGGATAGGCAGAGGTACAGGGGATTGGGTCTGGGTGGAGGAAGTTGGAGGGGGGAGGCTAGAGACGGGGACAATGGCTGCCATCAGTGCTGAGGCCAGAGTTTGAAAGGCTCGGTGAAGGGCCGCCTGACCAGAATGAATGCCCTCCAGGAATGCATTAGTTTGTTGCAACTGCCTTTCTACACCCTGGATGGCATTCAAAATGGTAGACTGCCCAACAGTGAGGGACCTGAGGAGGTCAATGGCCTCCTCACTGAGGGCAGCAGGGGTGACTGGGGCAGGGCCTGAGGTGCCTGAGGCGAAAGTGGTGCCCACCCTCCTGGGTGAGCGGGCACGGGGCAAAGGCTGAGGGGCTGCTGGGAGGGCGGTGCTTGTAGGGGGGGGTGGCGTTTGTACATGTAGATGCGGGGGGCACAGATGTTGCCGCCACCACAAGGGAGCTCCCATCAGAGGACGAGTCTGTGTCTCTGGTGTCAGCTCCTGTCCCCACCGTGGACCTCCCGTTGCCCTCTGTCCCACTGGTGAATTCAGAGTCTGTATCAGAGTCCGTAGTGTGGCCCTCCATGGCCATGTGGGATGCAGCTCCCTCGTGCCCCGGTGCCACTGCTCCTCCGCTTTATGATGCTAATGCACACAAGAACAGGGAAACCACAAAAAGGGGGGGGAACAGAATAAAGACATGTTGAGTGCATGGATTACCGCTACCGTTGGCGTACAAGACAGATACAGAAGGCCCCTGCACTACGCCGCGCACTTGGGCTCTACAGTGCAATTCCTGGGAAATGGCCTACAAGGCTATGGACGACATCTGCACACATAGATGACACAGGGGCATGAATAGCTGTACTTGGCACTCTACAGAGGTGGGGTGGGGGGCCACAGGGCCATGCCTTACGGAGGGGCCTAGCCTACGGAACTCACCCTGGCCTAGGGAAACCCACAGCCCTCCTCCCCCACCCAGACAACTCCACTGCGCGCAAAGTCAGCTGAATGAGAGTGTACTCACCCCCATGTGTCTGCTGTGATGCCCTCAAGCGCCCATCCAACTCTGGGTAGGCCACCGCCAGGATCCTAAACATCAGGGGGGTCGTGGTTCGACGGGCACCTCTCCCACGTTGGGAGGCCATCCCCAGCTGAGCCTCTGCCATCTTCTTGCTCCAGAGGCGAATGTCCTCCCATCTTTTCCGGCAGTGGGTGCTCCGTCTGTGGTAGACCCCTAGGGTCCGGACGTCCTTGGCGATGGCAGGCCAAATATCTTTCTTCTGGTGGGCGCTGACCTAGATGAAATGTACAGGGGAAGAAGAGAAGTCATTGCCAACTGCACTGTCAAAGTGAGTGGCCCCCATCCCTACCCTTGCCATGTGGCACATGCACCCACCGTCTTTCATGCACGCAGAACTCTGCCCCCTTCCTTCTTACATCCAGCCCTCTCCACACAGGCATAGCCCATACAACATGCTCCCTGTGTACTTACCTGTTTGTCTGGAGGACCGTAGAGTAGCGTGTACTGGGGGAGGACCCCATGAACGAGCTTCTCCAACTCCTCCGATGTGAATGCAGGGGCCCTTTCCCCAGACGCATGAGCCATTGTCTCTTCCAGACTGAGGTCACAGCAGCACTTGCCTCTCCTGTCGAAGATCAGGTATCGAGTGATTCAACAGATAGAAAATGGCGGTCACGTCCGCAGTGGTGCGTACCATCACCACCGGCGTACATCGTCATTGGCTCCTTGGACCCATAGGGTCCAATGTTAACCAATGCAGAATTGCACCGCGATCTCGGACCACCTACCGCGACGGTGTACAATGCCAGCGCAGTTACCTCACATCCCATTGTCCCACTTTAGAGGTCAGGCAGCCGCCATTTCAAGGGCCCACATGGCCTAATTTACAACTGCGTCACACATACCTAGGGCTAGTCTCAACACGCATACAGGCCACATTTTGTGTATGACTGGTGTTCTGGGTAAACTGTGGGTACGTACCTCTGAGTTGTTTGACTCTGTGGTCGCTGTTGTCCTTCATAGGCACCGTCCGCTGGGACATGTGAGTATATGGCGGCATCCTCCGGTGTACCGACCGCTGGCGGACCTGTCGACAATGGAGGAAAGACATTTGATAACCACCTACAGGTTTGACCGTGCCACAATCCAGGAACTGTGTACCCAGTTGGAGCCAGACCTGATGTCAGCAATCCCCCCTCAAGTGCAGGTGCTATCAGTGCTCCATTTCCTTGCAAGTGGGTCTTTTCAAACAACTGTGGCCATGGCATCAGGGATGTCCCAGCCTATGTTTTCCAACATATTGTCCAGAGTGTTGTCTGCCCTGCTGAAACACATGCAGAGCTACATCGTTTTCCCTCAGGTGGAGGATTTGCCTACAGTGAAAGGTGACTTCTATGCCCTTGGACATATCCCCAACATCATAGGTGCCATTGATGGGACTCATGTGGCTTTGGTCCCCCTCCCCACAGGAGTGAACAGGTGTACAGAAAGCGGAAGAGTTATCATTCAATGAATGTACAGATGGTATGTTTTGGCAGACCAGTACATCTCCCATGTGAATGCCATGTTCCCTGGCTCAGTGCATGACGCCTACATCCTGCAGAATAGCAGCATCCCTTATGTGATGGGTCAGCTCCAGAGGCACCGTCTGTGGCTATTATGTGAGCCCCTGGAAGCAAGACAGTGGGAATGGTTGTCTGGGGTTATCCCTACAAGTTAGTGTGTGTCTAACAGTTGTCCCTCCCCATTTGCAGGTGACTCTGGTCACCCCAACCTGTCATGGCTACTGACCCATGTGAGGAATTCCAGGACCTGGGCAGAGGAACGCTACAATGAGGCCCATGGGCGAACTAGGAGAATGATCGAGCGGACCTTCGGCCTCCCGAAGGCCAGGTTCCGGTGTCTCCACATGACAGGTGGATCCCTATTCTACTCACCAAAGAAGGTGTGTCAGATCATCGTGGCCTGCTGTATGCTTCACAACTTGGCTTTGCGACGACAGGTGCCTTTTCTGCAGGAGGATGGTCCAGATGGCGGTGTTGTGGCAGCTGTGGAGCCTGTGGACAGTGATGAGGATGAAGCAGAGGAAGAAGACATGCAGGGACTCAGTGATCCAGCAATATTTCCAGTGAAACACAGGTGAGAATACATTCCTGACTACTACATGTACTTTTACACTGCCTCTCTACTGTCTGTCGTTTTCACCCAGTGTATGGTCACTGAGTTGTCACTTTCCCTTACGGTTTCACAGATGTGGGTCCCAACGTCTGTCATCTGCTTAGATTCCTCATTGACTAGAGCTGTGTGACATAGGTATGTTGACATTACTATTTCAAGAACATTTTGTCACTGTAAATGCAAATACATTATTTCGAAATCACAGACAGACTCCAGATCGTTTTGTGCTTTATGTGTGTTTATTTAAATGCAAAATATTGGAGGGGAAAGTTAAATGGTGAGGGGTGATGGCGGAGGAGTGTCCATGGCAGAGTCCAGTCTATTAGTCTCACAGGTGCATTGCCCATATGGGAATAGGAAGTGGAGCTGTGGCAGTTTAATTATGGACAGGGTGACAAAGTGGGACAGTGGGATGACAATCAGGGTGGTCTCATTTCTTGGCGGGGATCTTGGCATCGTGCTCTGTCTTGTTCCTGGATCTCAGGGACCGTTTGTGGGGTGGTTCTCCCTCTGCAGAGGGTGGGGTACCGGTGTGGTGGTCCTGTGGCAGGGCGTCCTGTCCACTAGCGCTGGCGGAGGTGGTGGGCAATTCATCATCCATGCTAGTGTCAGGGGCCCCTTGGAGTGCCACAGTGTCCCTCCTGGTGTTAAGTAGTTCCTTCACCACCCCTACGATGGTGCCCAGGGTGGAGCTGATGGTTCTGAGTTCCTCCCTGAAGCCCATATACTGTTCCTCCTGCATGCGCTGGGTCTCCTGAAACTTGGCCAGTACCATTGCCATTGTCTCCTGGGAGTGGTGGTATGCTCCCATGATGGAGGAGATGGCCTCGTGGAGAGTGGGTTCCCTTGGCCTGTCCGCCCTCTGTCGCACAGCAGCCCTCCCAGTTCCCCTGTGTTCCTGGGCCTCCATTACCTGGACCGTGTGCCCACTGCCACTGCCCCCAGGTCCCTGTTGTTGTTGGGGTGGTGGGTTATCTTGGGTTCCCTGTAGTGTTGGACACACAGCTGATTGACATGTCCTGGGGACGGAGGTATGGGCCCGCTGGGTGGGTGCTGTGCTGGTGTTTCCAGAGGGGGGAAGGTCTGTGGTGGCCTGTGACTGGGTGAGGGGAACCGAGGTCCCCGATGGGCCGGGCTGGTCATCTGGATCCAGTTGGACAGAGGTGCTGTCATCACTGTGGGCCTCTTCTGTGGGTGGATTGGACATGTCTGGACCCTCCTGTCTGGTGCCGTTGGGTAGAGGTCCTGCATGGTTGTAAAGGCTTGATTATTGCATCCATGTGTGGCATGGTGTGCAATGGGTGGGTGACCGTGTACCCCAGTGCTGGCATTCCTGTGTGGGAGCTTGTGTGATGATGGTTTAGGGGGGTGTATGGGTATGTGCAGTGGGCATGTTTTAGCGATGGGTGTCCATGCTTTGTTGTTGTATGCAGGGCTTGGTGTTGGGATGTGTGGTTTGTGATATTGGTACATTTGTGAGGAGTTTGAGTGATAGGGGTGAGGGCGAGGGTGGGGGTATGTGATAGCATGCAGGTAGGGTGGGGGATGTAATAGTTAAGATTTGACTTACCAGAGTCCATTCCTCCACCAACTCCTGCGAGGCCCTCAGGATGCAGAATCACCAAGACTTGCTCCTCCCATGTTATTAGTTGTGGGGGAGGAGGTGGGGGTCCGCCGCCAGTCCGCTGAACCGCCAGGTGGTGTCTTGAGTCAACGGAACGCACCTTCCCCCGTAGGTCGTTCCACCTTTTCCTGATGTCCTCCCAATTTCTTGGGTGCTGTCCCACTGCGTTGACCCTGTCCACTATTCTTCGCCATAGCTCCATCTTCCTTGCATTTGAGGTGTGCTGCACCTGTGACCCAAATAGCTGTGGCTCTACCCGGACGATTTCCTCCACCAGGACCCTGAGCTCCTCCTCCGAGAACCTGGGGTGTCTTTGCGGTGCCATGTGGTGTTGTAGGTGATGTGTGGGTTGGTGTGTGTGGTGATAAGTGTGTTGATATGTAGTGGTGTGTTGTGTGAGGTGCGTGGAAGTTGTGTGGGTGATGGTGTTATGTGCCTGTGGATGCTGTTGTACTTGCTAGTGGTGTCTCTCTCTGTGCTTCGTTCTCAATTTTTGTTGTAGGGGTTTGTGGGCGATGTGGGTGTGTGTTTTATATTGTAATGGGTGTGTGGGAGTGGTGTGTGTATGTGTATCAGGTGTGTGTATTTCGAATTGTCCAATGTGGCTGTGTTTTGTAAGAGTGTGTGTATTTTGAGCGCAGCGGTGTGTACCGCCAATGGAATACCGCGGTTGAAAGACCGCCATGTGGATTCGTGTATCGTGATAGTGTCGGCGTATTTCTGTTGGCGTGACTGTGGAGTTTTTTTTGTTTTCGCCAGTTTATCACTGACCTTTGGTGTGGCGGACTTGTGTGGGTGTCTGAATTTTGGCGGGTTCCGAGATGTGGTTCATAATAGCTGTGGCGGAATTCCGCAGCCGCGGCGGTGTGTTGGCAGTCTTCTGCACGGTGGTAAACGGCTTTTACCGCCAATGTTGTAATGACCGCCATATTGTCTTTCGCTGCAGGAATCACTGTGGTAAAACTAATTTTTCATTATTTAGTTGAATATCTTGAATAGTGGTAGTCGGAGTAAGCTTTATGCGTTTGTTGGATCACAAAAATATTTTGCTCTAAATATTATTTACACAAATAATTCTTAATTAGAAACAATATTAGAAAATGTTCACCCAATGAGACAATCTTTTTGTGCACAATATTTAGGACATAAATAAATCAGCAATATGTTTTCCACAATATTCTAACATGCAACAACAAAAAGTGTTTCTTTAATGATAAACTCTTTTAGAGATTGACATAAAAATAGGAACAAGAAACTGAAATATTAGCTTGAACAGAAATATGCTTAACTGGTCCATGATAATATTTAAAGACTATTCATTGTCTGTTGAGCGACAGAAATTTGGGCTTAGTCTTTCCTAGGTAAGTAAGTAAGCACACTTCTAAAAATTCTCCTAATGAAAATGTGATCTCTTTAACCTGATCGAACAACTGTGCTGATCAATTTTCTAAATGTGCATAAACAGTAAAAGATTTTAAGCATGGTACTGATTCAAATGGAGATAGGGCCTCATTTACAAGAAACTGGTGCATCATGATCAATGCACTGATTTTCTTGCGCTGTCCTGCGCCCTCCTAATGATGTCATGGGAGCGTTGTATTTGCAATACAGTGCTCCATGGCGCACAGTGTCCACAACTACGTTAGACATTCTGACACAGTTGTGGCGTTAAACCTTAGCATTGCTGGACTAGCATCAAAAATGTTGACACTTGTCCAGCAATGCTAAGGGGAGCAATTGAAAACAGCACAGCATCACTTTAATGCCTGCCCTGAGCAGGATTAGGAAAATTATGCTGTGACAGTGCAGAATGGAGCAGTGAAATCTTGTAGTTTTCACTACTCCAATACTGGAGGGCTTATTGCGGGAAAGCGCTGACCTTGCATACATTACACCTGGTGCAGGTATAATGTGGCACAAAGCTTTACAAACTGGCACAATGGAACCATTTTGCCAGTTTTTAAATGTGTTGTTGTGTGGGGGACTGTGCTGCCTTAGCATAAAAAAAAAGGAATGACGTGGCTTGTAACTGAGCCCCACAGTGCTCTATCTTGGCTATCAGGTAGCTGAAAGCCTTTCCTAATTTTTAAAAGGTAGCTTGTGACTGGAGATAGCATATGGATGAATAGATTGTGTCAAGCAAGTGAAACCAAATAGGATGAGGCTTGCAGTGGAATGGTTCAAAGGGTCTTGCATTCTATGAAGTAACCCATACTAATTTGTTACACCTTAGGCAAGACAATTACAGCATCCATTATATAAAAGTATAACTATGTTATCATGACTGATCCATAGTGAGGTCAGCATTTGATAAAAAGAAGAGAGGCACACTCAATTTTAGATTTATTTTTCATGTTTCTGACATATTGCAGCCTTTGAGAAATTGTTTAGTCCATTGTAAAGTCCCAAGTATGTTGATTCACCTTTATTTCAACTCTGATGACTGAAGCCTTTATTTTCACATTACCTGTCCCCTATCTCTTCCTCATTCAAATCATTAATATTAACACACACATTCTGCATCCTGAAGGCTCACTATGATGCCTCTGGCTTCAATATCACTAAGTGTTTTCCTGCAAGGAAGTCATCGTTTTCTGTAGAGTCTATATTAGGAAAGGACCGAAGTGAGACTATCCTGTTTTTGTCTGTTCGACAAAGAGTGGATTGTCTTTTCACATGTAGTGAGCTACAAATGTGGTGTAAATGTAGAAGGACACATAGGTGCATTTATGGAATCCTTCCTCTTTAAACAATAAATTCATAATTGTGTCCCAGTGGTGGTGTAGTTGTGGGTCGTTGTATTTGGCTGCCGTTCCAACTTCCCTGCTGGGGTTCCTTTTGTTGGTGAAGTTGCTCGGTGGAGGTGAGCACCTACAATGACCATTGGCAAACTGCACAGTCTGGCGCGAAGCTGAGATCCACAGTGATCAACTGTGACATCCAGAGGGTGTGTGATTCTTCAATTCTACTGCTTTCCATTGCAAATGTTTTGGTTCCTGTAAGCTCTTGGGCAGTGGTCCTGTGTTTATCCGTGGGTGACATATCCTGCCTATGCTTGGCTACACATTTAATTCTTTGAAATATCTATCTGAATTGTCTTTGTGTTGCCAAATCAACATCTGCATATGTGGGTGCTTTGCTTTCTTTACTTTGCTGCAACTGTCTATATGTTTAGTGTGTGTCCACGTAACATTGAGTTTGATGCTTTTTATCCAATGTGTGTTACCCTTTTTGTGCTTTTTAGAACCACCTGTGATTCGAGTGTTGTGAAGCTGGCAGGGTGGCCCAGCTGTGTCAGTGCTTATTTGATTCAGGTTATCATTGTGTTTTTACCTGTCTGGAATGAGTGGTTGGTTCCTGGGTTCCTCTAATGTTGAGGTCCATTGCATATGCCCAATGGAGCACAGCTTTCTTTCAGTCTGTATCTGGTAAGGCCTGGTGGGAAATCCCTGCAGTCCTTGGCACTCGCAGGGGACAGTCTTCACAGCTCATGTGCTTCCTTTTTAGTGCATGACAGGGTGGTCAGGCTTTGCTTTAGCTTGCATCACCTAGCTCTTGTTCCTTACGTCACATGTTTTTTCACAATTTTGAGTGCTTGCCTTGTTCTTTGAGTAACTACAATTTAATGGGGGACTTTATTTATTTACCTGGGCTCGATAGGGGGTTGCACTGTTTCCAGTGGCAGAGGCCATAGTGTTTCTGGTGTGTCCTCTTTTACTTCCCTCGTTTCGGTACTTGGTGATGGTTCCTTTGTGTTTTCGCCTTCTCTGACAGCTCTTGCTTCTTCTGGATGACCTTGGCAGTTTTGTGATTTGGGTTGCTATATCAAGAACTCTTCTTTACTGCATTTGGCACTGCTGCCTTTGACACTTCCCCATCAATGAGTTTGGTTCCTTCCTGGCATTCCCTTTTTTGTGCTTTGGGGATGTTTTCTAGGGCTAGTACTAAAGATAATCTCCTTTCTATGGCATCTCGGGAAGCTTTGACTGGTTGTCCTTTGCCTCTCCCTTCTGCTTCAGGTGTCAGTCACTGGGGTCATCTGATCTTTGTTTGTGCTTCTGCATGTGGTAAATCAACAGATTCCTCTTTGGGAAACTATCACCTGAGTTCTCTTCATCTTGCTTTATGCTTTTTGCATCAAGGGTTGTCGAGAACCTGTTCCATGCGTTTTTCACCTTGTGCACAACCGTTCATGGAGAGACCACTATCTCCAGACACACAAACCACATTAGGTGGTGAAGCCTCTACTGCAGACAGCCTTCACTCTGAAGCACTGTACATGGATAGCTTATCTCCCTGCACCTGGGTGACTATTGTAATTATTAAAGTAGAAATAAATTAATATAAGACTTTTGCTTCCACCTTTAACTGTATAATAGTCTTTTATGCTATCTTTAACCTGCTACACCAAACCATAATAATATGCTAACATTGATAGAGAGACATGAGGAACACCATCATTTTTTGCTATTTTTAAACCAGGAAAGGTGGTACCAATAGGGAAATTTTTCTAAACAAAACATTTTTACTTGTGTTGTTTTTCCCAAATATGTTTTGAAACTAACACAAAATGGAAAAAAGAAGCATAAAAACGTGCATTTTAAAAACATTTTTTTAAAACTTTCTCTTAAGCAACTAACAATCTGTCTCTTTCTTATGTGATCTGCTCGCCTGCAAAAAACAAAAGTTTTACAGTCCATACAATCTAGCTCAATGTGCTGATAGAGAGGATGTCTGACTTACCTTAAAGTAGCTGTAACCTGTGAAGGAGATGTGTCCCAAACTTAGACTGTTGGACAATAAGCTATAGATGTTGAAGCTCTGTCTTGACCATGGCACTTCCTTTTGGCTGTTATGGGTTGTTTATTGTGGTAGCTGCATATTTGTTTCCACATGCCTGAAGTACAAAACTAGTACTTTTTATAGCACCTTTCGGAAAGTTCAACATATCTTGCTCTATTTGTGCAGATACTTTCTTCTATCCTTGTGGAATAGAAAATAAATCCCATACAAGGGACTCTCCATTGGTCTGTGGATGTGTATTTATCTGCTCCTCCACTTCTTCATGAGACTCTTCTACTCTATTACTACCTTCAGTGCAATGGTTGTAGCTCTCAAAAACTATTTTTTTTAAAAAGTTGAGAGAAACTTCTAGGCTCAGCAAGTTATCCACTACCACTCCCTAAAGCCCAGAAAAGGGTGAAAGCTTCCTCTGAATACATCAGACAAATGACATTAGTCAGTGAGATGGTATGTGTTACAGATACCGCAATACCTCAGTACCTAAAAATGTTAAAATATCAGAACACTTCAAGACATCTTTTTTAATTGTGCCTATGAGTAAACCTCAAGGTTCAAAGTTTATTTAACATCACTACTGCACCCCATTCACAACTTTTAAAAAGTTTGCATGGTCTTCCAGTGCCCACACTGCACTCATAACAGGAAGTAAAACACACATGGGACCCTGTCATTGTTCTATTGGTCCTATTGAAGTACTACAATACCTATAGGAGGTAAAACATGGTAAATACAACATAACCTATGTTAACAAATACCCTATAAATTCACTTGAAAAACCAATGCTTAAAGTAACATTATAGTTATGTACAGAAAAAAGACCTTCACTTAAAAAACCCTAGAAATTAACTGAAAAAAACAATGGTGAAAAGGATATTATAGTAGGTGACAATGTCAGTCATAGTACATTTTAACCTGAAAACCAATGAAAACCACTAAAATCACCAGTTATAATTCAGCAATGTGAGAAATTGGGTTGTTGTTGAGAGGGGTGTGAGCCAGACACAATCCTATTCAGTGTGAACCACAAAAAGTCACTACATTAACCTGTGCTTAACCCTCTCGTAGCTTGGCTTAAAAGCAATCATGTTTAACTTTGAGGCAATGTCTAAAGTAATTATGCAGCACATGCACAGTGATCAAGTGAAAAGACAACACAAAAATAATCCCATGGCATTTTCAGGGCTGTGATTTAAAATCTGATTTCACCATTAAAGAGGATTTTCAATTACAATTCTCTAGACACCAAACATAAAATGTTCACTTGCTCACAAACAAAAGTTACTACCCACTAAATGTAATAAGGCAATCTAATTATATCCAATAGGAGAGGGAGGCTTCACAGTGAAAAACAAATGTGTGAGTATTTCACTACCAGGACATGTAAGCCTTAAAAATGCATGTCACACTTTTTTAAATACAGTGCACCCTGTCCCATGGGCTGTTTATGGCCTACCCTAGGGGTGACTTATATGTATTAAAAATGGAAAGTTTATGCATGGCCACAGTTGATTTTGTCAGATCAAAATGGAAATTTAAAATTGTGCACACAGGCTGCAGTAGCAGGCCTGAAACATGTTTAAAAAGGCTACTTAAGTGGCTGGCACAAGTGCTTCAGGCCCACCAGTAGCATTTCATTTGCAGGCCCTTGGTAAATGTAGTGTCACTTTACTATTGTCATACATGTAAAGTTAATGTGGCAATTGGGTGTAAGCCAATTTTGACATGTTTAAGGAGGAGCGACCTGCACTTTAGTACTGGTTAACAGTGGTAAAGGGCACAGATTCTCAATGGCAGCAAAAATAACTTTCAGCAAACATGAGGGGTGAAACTAAAAGGTTTGGTAGTGACCCTTCAGAGAAGGCTAAGTCCAACAAGCAAGCTAACTATAATGTGTGTTTGATAGGCACTGCTTGTGACCGCACATGTTACATCACTCATGACATGTTCAAAGCCATTATTGATTACATCAATGTTGACTTCTCAAAAGACAGCATTCATGACATCACTGATAACATCATCCAGCCTACTGTTATTCAAATTTCTCTATAAACCTGTTCAACATGTAAAATATGAAAGTAATTACTACATGGTGAAGAACTGTGTAAAGTATAAATTATCTGAATGTGTGTGTGCATGTGCAAAATAATAATACTGTTGACCTTCCAACAAATTTAATAGTGCCATGATAAAAGTTTAATGGTGCATGTAATAACCATACTTCACAAAAACTATGTAAACACTTTCACAAAGTGTAGGATTGTCAGAAATACGTTTCTGGCAGGTTATATATTAAATCAGCATGTTGTTCTAAAATAATTAAGAAAAACTAAAGCTTCTCTTCAGAATATATTATTTACTTAAACACGTCTATGAACAATGTGACATAGCAGAGTAGTAATGCGTGTTTAACAAATGGTAGATACAGTGCAGCTCTATGAAATGCAGAAATTTCTGTAGAGAAGATCTTTGAAAATATGGGTGTTAAAAACTGGGTTTCTGGTTGGCAGAGGTGTGCACCCAGTCCAAACAGGAACCACAATCCTAGTCAAAATAAGTCAGATACACAACGTAAATTAACATGAGCTAACCCTCTGGTAGCTTGGCACAAAGCAGTCAGGTGTAACTTAAGAGGTAATGTGTAAAGTATTTGTGCAACACTTCAAACAGTAAAACAGTAAAAAAAAAAAAAAAAATGACACCACACAACGTTAAAAAATAGAACTTAATTTAATTAAGAAAACAAGACCAAAATGGCAAAGAACTAATATGCAGAAGTCATCGTATGAATTTTAAAATAATAAACTTAGTTGTAATACTCAGAAGCATAAAGAGCCAACCGAGGCTTCCTAGTCACTCTAGACTAGGTCAAATCAGAAAAGTCAGGCCTACTGCAATGGAGTGTGGGTCTTTTACAGGGACCATCCGTTGCCCACTAAAAAGAGTATTTTGGTTCGAAGTTGTGTCAATGTCAAGGACCAGAAGCAAAGCACAAGGGAGGGGATGCATTGATGTCAATCCCAGAGATGTAGGGGATGTGTCAGCAAAGTCTGAGATGCATCAGGAACTGTGGTGATGCAGCTGGCAATGCACTGCTCCTGACCCCGGAAGCAGCAGCAATACTCCGGTGTTGACCACAATGCTGTGTCTTCGATCCTCAGAGCAACTGCGATGCATTGTGTCTATGGAGATATACCAATTCTGGTATGCGCATAGGCATCCATGCTCAGGTTTTGGCAGTTGCAGCACTTTATACCCACTTCCAAGGGCCCAGGACTGGATTAGCACCACTTGGCATGGTGAAATTTACAACAAGCAAAGTTCAGGTGCTATCGCAGGATGAATAAAAGTTCTTGATGTCCGTGAGACTTCAGAAGAGCAGGAGGGAAGCCAGTAAGCCCTTGGAGTCAGTTTAATTCTAGATTGGAGAGATTCAGGTCCAGTCCTTCTCACTTCAGGCAAGGAGGCCAGCAGGAAGCAGGTCAGAACAGCAGAGTAGGAGTCCAGTTGAGTGACAGTCCTTTCAGCAACACAGCAGTCCTTCTCTTTGGCAGAGAATGCACAGGTTCAGAAGTGTACTGAGTTGGTTATGTCTGAAGTACAGTTCTTAAACCCAGTGGTGCCTTTCAAGTGGGGGTGACTGCAAAGAGAAGTCTTTGAAGTGCACAGACTCCTTGCCCTTCCTGTCCTGGCTCCAGACCCACCACATGGGGCTATGTAACCATCTGCGTGGCATCATGACACAGCCCATTTAGGTGTATGTTTCAACTACTCCCTCCCATCCTGCCCAGTATGGCCCATCAGGCTGTGGATGGCCCATCAGTCACACCTAAGCACTCTTTGTGTGTGTCTGTCTGGAGGGAATGGACAAAAGCCCAGCTATTATACACCCACACATATATTAATAGACAGACAGAAGGCCCCAGATGGGTAACGTAAGAAAATTTCACCTTTATAAAAAGTCAAGACTGAATTGTATGTATTTGGTTCCAAACTGGATTGGCATAGAGAGCAAAGAACATGATGGATTTAGGCTGAATTCTGTGAATGGGGGTGAATGTTCGATATTATTCAGCATTCCATCCATCATCTGTTCTTTTTGCATCTTTCAAAAAGTGGTATTTTCAGAACTACAATTCAAAATCTGACTTTACCATAAGTTGTGATTTTAAAATATGATTCCAAAGACACCAAACGTGGGGGTCCTATCTCTTTCCAATTGGAAATTACATGTATAAAATGTAATAAAGTAATCATAATGTTATCCTATTGTAGAGACAGGCCTTACAGTAGCCCTATTTTTAAATACACTGCACCCTGTCCTTATGCTAGCTAGGACCTACCTTACAGGTGACCAATATATGTATTAAGTTTGACATAAAAAGCAAGAATTGCAATTATTATGACAGTGAAACACAACATTGTTATTGTGGTGACCAGAAAAGTGAAACAGCTGAGAAACCCCACCATACTGTCACAGTAGGCAAATCTAAAGTTGCAACCTGCACTACTAAAAATCTACATGAGAGCAATAGTAGTGTTATCCCTAAGCTACCCGTCTAGTCTCTGAAAGGAAACCCAATCCCCATACCTGTACGATAGGTAGAAAGGAGGTCTATTGGTCTGCTGGCAGTCCTCCCGAAAGGATGGAGGAAAGACACCTGATTCACCAGCACTTCTACAACATGGTGCAGCATAAGATGGCTGGCTGACTGGAACTTCCTTTCTGTCTTAGTTTGGGCAGCGTGTTGTTTTAGAATAAAACAAGTTGTTGTTCTAAGAACTCCCCTGATGTGATAATACATATTTTCTGTGTATGGTAGACATTGTACTCTTTGGACCTGTAATACCTAGTAAATAATCATGTTCAGCATTGGGCCGAGCACACAATGAAATATTGTTCAAGAACACTAATAACAAATTCTGCATGGAAGGGAAACTGATAAAAAATAAAAAAAACCTCCACTAAAATTAAGCTTTGCTAAAATAATCAAAAGGAATACAATGAAATCCAACTAGGTTAAAGGACACAAGCCTCTGTCCAAGCAGTGTAGAGAGCTAAAATAACCCCATGACAGACTCAACCCTGGGTATACATTTTCTAAAAGTGAATTTTTTTCGAACTATTAATTAAAATACAACTTCACCATAAGTTGTGATTTTAAATTGTGATTCTAGAGACACCAAGCTTGGGGTCCCATCTCTTCCCAATTAGAACTTCACTTATGAATGCAATCCCAATGTTATCCTATGGGAGATGTAGGCCTTGCAGTAGTGAAAAACAAATGTAAGTATTTTTCATTACTAGGACATCTAAATTTTAAACGTATATGTCCTACTTTTTAAATACATTTCACCCTGCCCTTGGGTTGTCTAGAGCCTCCCTTAAGGGCGACACATATATGTATTAAATAAGAAGAAAGAAGGTTTGTGCCTGACAGGACAGTTATCTTGTCATCTCAACATGGCACTTTACTGTGGACGTCAAATAAATCAAATATGCCAATTGTGGATAAGCCAAAGACACCATGTTTTAAGCAGAGAGCATGTGCACTTTAGAACAGGTTAACAGTGGGAAAGCGCTTAGAGTCCTAATGACAGCAAAAATGAGAGCAACAAAACAGGAGGTCTAAAGGCAAAGTGTTAGAGGAAACCACACCACGCATGCCAGGTCTAACAATAGGGCATTAGACATTGAGCAAGAACACATAATGAATGGCTAATTCACTTGCAAACTCAAGTCACAGTGTGATTCCAAGTATTTCAGGCACACAAGCCCTATTATGATGCTAAGCTCCTTTTTTGCATAGCCTTAGCCCTATACTCAAATCCTTAATGGATAGGTGGTTTCTTGTGGGGAATCAAGCACACACAGGTGGCCAACACAGTCTTTGCTCCTATGCACAATTTCTCAGGCATGACCTTCTCCACACACACAAACCTCCATAGGTGGCCTGGCACATAATATGTACAACCTGTGCCCTGTAACAAATGTTTTGTAGATAACCAGGCTCTCATTTGCAATTGAGACACGAGTCGGCAAGCCCATGCTGTGCATGGTCTTTGCCCTCTGCACAATCATTCCTGGAGAGCTCTCTCTTTTGACACCCAAGACCCATTAGGAGGCCAACCATGTTGTAAAAGCTAAACCCATTAGTTGTGCAGAGCCTATAGACATTTGGGCCTTGATGTAACTCGATGAATAACTTCCAGTGCCATATGTTTACAGCAAACTGTCACATTCTTGGATGATGTTAACATGATGTCATTTGAGATGTCATCAGTGATGTCATCAATTATGTAATTGACATGTCATGAGCTATATAACGTGTGCGGTCATAAGCAGTGCAAGGCAGGGTGCAATTATAGTTAGCTTGCTGAACTATAAAAAAAGAACAGGTGTCAGAGCACTCATGATATTCCTAATTAGGAGTTATTGATGTATCCAGTCTTCTTAGTCAATCAATCACCGACTCATGTTCATCTCAGAGTCCAGATTTTATTTTCAATGTCTGGAACTCTCCATAAGTATAGTACAGAACAGCCAACACGTGTTTCATCCCATGAGAAGTTAATCTCTTAAGGACTTCATCAGGGCTGCAAATAGACAAAATAATAGCGTCTACATATGTGGTAACGAGCGTTGGTCAAAACAGAGACCATATCAGCACCCAAAGTGACAATAGTGCAATGTAACAGGGCAAGATATAATGTGACTTTTGTGATATTCGTAAAAAATTATTAGTGGTTAAGATAAAACAGTATAGACCGACAATTTTTATATATAACCGTTCAAAAGAGGGTGAAATGTACGAATCAGTCATCTGTTATTAAAGCTTTAGTTAACTATTGATTATACATGTCATGTACCATATAGGTTTATATAATAAGAATGTGCACGTCACCAAAAAAAGACAAAATGGAGTGAGACGCCCTATGAGCAAGGCAGAAAAAAGATCCAGGTTTTATGTAGAGATTATAAAACAGAACCCAGAATAGATAGAAAACTAAACTAGAGATTATACAAGCAGAAGTAAATAAAATAAATAAATCAAGGAAAACCTAAACTAATCTGTCGTTATCCCATTAAGGCATCTCATCTGTGACATACCTTAATAAAATTAATTAGTTTAGTAGCGAAATATCCAAACAGGGCCATTGAGCAACCTGTCGAGATCCCAAAAAGAAAAAGGGGGGGAGAACAATCAGTCTTATATAAGGTCCATATCAGGTATAGAGTATAAAATCCAAGCAATTAAGTAAGACAACTCACAAATATACATACACCGACCTTAAGTTCTATGTTGCATCCAAAATAAAGTTGCACCGAGGTAAATTCCAAATCAATCTACAAAAAAGAATTATAGACATGAATCTATCATGCTAAGGTAAGCGTCACCGTATGGATTCTATGTCAAAAAAAGAAAAGAAGAAAAGAAACACAAAAACAAGAAAAAACCCCGATGCCGAACCTCGAACAAACGGAGCCAATCCAGATGTTACAAACCAATACACCACTCACCTTCTGTGATAGAATATCAAACTTATATATGGGGAACCGAAACGGAGTCAAAATGCATCCCGCTACGTCCCAGTCACAATGTGCCGCATCTCGTCTAAACGCCCGAGAAAGCCGTCCCTTTTTAAAAAAGGAATTGTATCCGCGGGAATGATTGGAATGGAAGACGGACTTTAACTAAAAACCATGGGCGCCATATTGTAATGACTAGGACTATCCGTAGAACGTTGATTATACCATATCGGGTACTTAATGTTCTAAAATTCACCCGTTATCAATCGATATGCCACATGAGAGAAGCAAAAACGGTCTATACTGCAAAGTGAAGTGTCCAAATTACGAAATGTCGATTCTTAACAATATGAGTAGTAAGCATACTGCTAATAAGGTAGATATAAAAGAAATACTGGACAAAGGTTTCTTTAACCTTGTTAACTATTCAAAATAGGGGGAAAGAAAAATGGGGGGTCTTAAAACCCAATCATAATAAATATCCCTCATCTTAATAAGGATAATAATAACTATCTATAGTCATAAAATTAGAATAAGCCAAAATCTACAATCAGAAATGGGATGGGAAATAGCAAATGATCGCACTATAACTAGCCAAAAAGGAGGATAAGAGTGAAGTACATATTCAAAACATATATACCTATTGATAAGATCTGTAATAACAACACTTTATCTATGAGAAATCATGATATAAATATGTCGGAGAAGGGATAGAAAGAAACATGTGGTCATTAATACAAAAAAGAGAAGGGGATGAAAATAAAATAACATTTACATCACATATAACATGATATGTCTGTTGCAGGGACAACTCATAAACAGTGACGTAAGGACGTCTTTAAAAGAGAGATAACATAGTAGCCTCATCAGTTGCAATGAGTCAATAATGAAATGCAAATCACATTGAATGCATTTGGACATGCGTAAAGAGCTGAAATTGATAATAGTACCAAGTCTATTATATTGAAACAATGTATACTTCGAATCAACTATACGTACAAATTATACAGCAATATCATTGTATAAAGACCCCGTACGCTGCCTCAGTAACAATCATTGACATGGATACATATCTAATGAAATGACATACGGATACAATCATTATGGAAATCCATAAGTATCACATGAACCTACACTGTATTCCAGCCATGATTGAAGATAAGATGTTAGTCACCTAAGTAGTACTCCATCTCAAAATTGGTGTTCAGGCCATCCTCCACAGCTCTGAGTTTTAAAATCCAATAGCATTCCCTTCTTCTAATGGCTAACTCCCTGTTACCACCCCGAGGGTCTCTTTCAATGAGATCAAACCCAAAAAATTCAAAACCACATGAGTTGTTGCGTTCAGGGCATAGCCGCATGTGATTTACAATGGGATATCTCCCATCATCCTGTCTGAGGGCTCTAAAATGTTCACTTGCTCTAGTTTTTAGTGATCTAATGGTGCTGCCTATATAATACAGGCCACACTTGCATACGATCATATAAATGACAAAATTACTGTCACATGTGATATTGTAGTTAATATTAAATGAAATTCCAGTGGAGCTCATGAAGGAGGAGATGCCAGATTTTGCCCATCTACACATGCCACAGTGTCCACACTTGAAAAAACCCTTATTACGTTTACTAAGCCAATCATTGTGTCTCAGTTTAGTGCGGAAACTGGGGCATAGGATGTTCTTAAGAGTTCTACCCCTCCTAAAAGTAAAAACCGGGGTCCTAGGAATCATTTTCTTAAAGTTAGGGTCAGCTGTAAGAATATTCCAATGTCTATTCATACATTTCTTAAGAAGCATAGCTGGTTTCGTATAGTTAACTATACAACGAATGGTGTCATCTCTAGGTCTAGATTTCTGACATAATGTATCCGATCTCTTCAGACGCATTGCCCGAGTACGGGCGTTATTAATCACGTCTGAAGAATATTCACGTGCCTCAAATCTATTGCTCATATCCTTAATGCATAATTTAAAATCTTCCTCAAGGCTGCAGTTTCGTCTTGCCCTCACCATCTCACCATAAGGTATTGAATTGATCTGGTGGGTCGGATGTGCGCTCTTAGCATGTAAGATAGAGTTACAGGAAGTACTTTTTCTGTAGAGACGACTCTCTATTTTGTTGTCACGGATGAATAGTTCAACATCTAAAAATGCAATTTTAGTCACACTTTGTTCGAAAGTAAATTGTATGTTACAATCATTATTGTTCAGATATTTGATGAAAGCATTCAGTTTTTGTAGGTTACCTGTCCAAATCATCAGGCAATCATCAATATATCTACCCCAATAGAGTATGTCAGTCATCCAATCGCTACCTTCTTTACTCCAGATCTTATTTTGTTCAAAAAGACCCATGAATAGATTCGCATAGGCTGGAGAAAATTTCGACCCCATGGCGACACCTTGTCTCTGGCGAAACCAGTCATTATTAAATAGAAAAACATTGTTGTTCAAAATCAAATCAACCATATTGATTAGCATATTGGTGTGGTCATAGAGTATTGCAGGTCGCCTGTACAGGAAATATCGCAAGGCCTCCATTCCTTGTTCGTGATTAATACTGGTATAAAGAGAGGTGACATCCAATGTAACTAATATCATACCTGGTTCCCACGTCATGTCGGATAATATACTAAGAATGTGTTTGGTATCCTTGATATATGATGGCAAATTAATTACATATGGTTGTAGGAAAATATCTACATACTCCGAAAGCCTCTCTGTAGGACCTCCTATGCCTGATACAATAGGTCTACCAGGCGGGGATGTGGGATTCTTATGTATTTTCGGTAGAGTGTAAATACAGGGATTCCTGGGTCTATGGACACGAAGGTACAAATATTCCTCTTCCTTCAAAAGAGACTGCTTCAGACACTCTTGTAGGAATTTATTGATTTTATTAGACAGTGAGGGGATGGGATCTGAGATCATCTTCTCATAGCAAACGTTGTCTCCTAATTGTCTGTAAATCTCCTGTTTATAATCTGAGGTGTTCATAATCACAATATTACCCCCTTTGTCCACCTCCCTTATGGTAATCTCTTCATTTCTGGATAACTGTTTTAAATTAATTCTTTCTGTATGACTAAGATTGTGATGCCAGACATCCAGTCGAGTGGTATTTTGACATTCCAATTTGTTGAAGTCCCGCCAGACTACCTTAAAGAAGGTATCTATACAATTATCACCCACAAGGGTTGGAGTCCAGGTCGATTTATTCCTTAGACCACTAGGTAGTGTCTCTGATGGAATATCTAGATCAGATAAGATTTGTGTTAAGGTAGTCGGATCTTGTTCGTAGTTGGCAATAGACAGTAAGGTGGCCGTGTCCTGAATATCCCTGATGGATAGGGGATGGCCCTCATTAAGAGTATCCATTGAGGTACCGTTTCGTATATAGTCGGGTTGATTTGAGAAATGTTTTTTCAATTTAAGCCGTCTGATAAATTTGAAAAAGTCGATTTTAGTACCCTGAAAATCCCCCGTATTTCCTGGACAAAAACCTAGACCTTTACTTAAAAGAGTCAAATCGTGAGTTGTAAGTTCGAGATCAGAGAGGTTAATGACATTGATAATGTCACTAACCGAGTTACTTATTTCCCCTTGTTCCAAGAGCGTGTTTTCATTCCTTTCTTTAAGTCGGTGTGCTCCGCCTCTCCTACCCCGTCTGGTTTTCCTGGTTCTACCACACGTCGGTTTGTCTCCCACTGTCCCTGTCTTATTCTCCGGACCTCTGCTAAAAAAGAGGGAGTACCCTGTGGTGCTATTGAGTCAAGTCTGGAAGTATTGGAGCAAGCACTACTCTCGCTGTTACTGGTGGATACACTATTCAGTGAGGATGAGGAGCCCGCCTCACAATTTGGCGGGGTTTCAACCCTTTTAATCAAATGATCATATTTGCGTGAGAATGTGAAAATCCTACCATTTTTGTAATCCAATTCATCCCGTCTGAGTTTATGCGCTTTTCTTTGTGCGACCTCATTTTGATGTTGATTTATAATTTCATTTAGTATGTTGAAATTTTTGGCCGTGGGTTCTTCCAAATTCATATTTCTAATTTCTGTTTCTAATTCTGAAATTTCCGTTTGGAGTCTGGTGACTTTCCTCTCTGCGTTTTCTATTAAGATATTCATAAGTTTAAGTGAACTAGAAATCAGTTCTTGTTCCCAACTGTCCAAGAGATCCGGATCGAGATCATCAAAAGTGGGGAAGATATGTGACCTTAACCCCCTTGGTATCCTATTGAGTTTAACATATTGTTTAAGGGTGGCCCCATCCCACCATTTCGACACTTCTTGTTTCTTTAATTTTTCCAATTTAAAAAATTTATCCCGAAGCCCCATTTTGTTATGTTGGGTATTGGAGTGTGGTTTAAATATAGTCCCTGTCTGCTCTAAATTCCCAAAAATGTCTGCTACTAATTTATCACGGTCCATGACTTCGGTACACAATATAAGTGAACAGTATTCAGTGAATCAGAAGGTCTGGAGCAGCACCCCTATGTATTATATAAACAAAACAAAACAATGCCAACAGGGAAGATATTCATAGGATTTGGGCGCTCACAGTAAGTCCAATCCAGTAATAGTCCAATAAGTTTATGGTATGGTGCTCATGACAAGAGGATCTCCCTTAATCCTCCCATGTTTCAAGGCAAACACACAGAAAAAGAACAGGTGTCAGAGCACTCATGATATTCCTAATTAGGAGTTATTGATGTATCCAGTCTTCTTAGTCAATCAATCACCGACTCATGTTCATCTCAGAGTCCAGATTTTATTCTCAATGTCTGGAACTCTCCATAAGTATAGTACAGAACAGCCAACACGTGTTTCATCCCATGAGAAGTTAATCTCTTAAGGACTTCATCAGGGCTGCAAATAGACAAAATAATAGCGTCTACATATGTGGTAACGAGCGTTGGTCAAAACAGAGACCATATCAGCACCCAAAGTGACAATAGTGCAATGTAACAGGGCAAGATATAATGTGACTTTTGTGATATTCGTAAAAAATTATTAGTGGTTAAGATAAAACAGTATAGACCGACAATTTTTATATATAACCGTTCAAAAGAGGGTGAAATGTACGAATCAGTCATCTGTTATTAAAGCTTTAGTTAACTATTGATTATACATGTCATGTACCATATAGGTTTATATAATAAGAATGTGCACGTCACCAAAAAAAGACAAAATGGAGTGAGACGCCCTATGAGCAAGGCAGAAAAAAGATCCAGGTTTTATGTAGAGATTATAAAACAGAACCCAGAATAGATAGAAAACTAAACTAGAGATTATACAAGCAGAAGTAAATAAAATAAATAAATCAAGGAAAACCTAAACTAATCTGTCGTTATCCCATTAAGGCATCTCATCTGTGACATACCTTAATAAAATTAATTAGTTTAGTAGCGAAATATCCAAACAGGGCCATTGAGCAACCTGTCGAGATCCCAAAAAGAAAAAGGGGGGGAGAACAATCAGTCTTATATAAGGTCCATATCAGGTATAGAGTATAAAATCCAAGCAATTAAGTAAGACAACTCACAAATATACATACACCGACCTTAAGTTCTATGTTGCATCCAAAATAAAGTTGCACCGAGGTAAATTCCATATCAATCTACAAAAAAGAATTATAGACATGAATCTATCATGCTAAGGTAAGCGTCACCGTGTGGATTCTATGTCAAAAAAAGAAAAGAAGAAAAGAAACACAAAAACAAAAAAAACCCCGATGCCGAACCTCGAACAAACGGAGCCAATCCAGATGTTACAAACCAATACACCACTCACCTTCTGTGATAGAATATCAAACTTATATATGGGGAACCGAAACGGAGTCAAAATGCATCCCGCTACGTCCCAGTCACAATGTGCCGCATCTCGTCTAAACGCCCGAGAAAGCCGTCCCTTTTTAAAAAAGGAATTGTATCCGCGGGAATGATTGGAATGGAAGACGGACTTTAACTAAAAACCATGGGCGCCATATTGTAATGACTAGGACTATCCGTAGAACGTTGATTATACCATATCGGGTACTTAATGTTCTAAAATTCACCCGTTATCAATCGATATGCCACATGAGAGAAGCAAAAACGGTCTATACTGCAAAGTGAAGTGTCCAAATTACGAAATGTCGATTCTTAACAATATGAGTAGCAAGCATACTGCTAATAAGGTAGATATAAAAGAAATACTGGACAAAGGTTTCTTTAACCTTGTTAACTATTCAAAATAGGGGGAAAGAAAAATGGGGGGTCTTAAAACTATACTGAACTATAAATGGGGAATTTCTGTATTTAGGGGGTTTTAAAACATTACTTTCTGACTGATATTGTCACCTAACTACATCATCCCAATGTAGAATCCATTGGGGTTTTAGGAATATGGATGGTTTGGGGAATTTGAAGTTGGTTGTGAAGGAGAGGCATAGTGAAGAGAAGAAGAGAGCAGAGTGGAACACAGTGAATGAAAAGAGAGTAACTCTGAAGGCAGATAGGACAGGAGGAAGGGAGTGAATTCAGGGAGGATCACAAAGCACATGTAAATGTGTATTGACCTGCAAAGAAAATGAAATACCATGCAGAATACTACCAGGTAAGTCGAGGCCAGCAGGTTATTCCCTAGTCTACAGGGTTTAGCAAACGGTGCCAATATCTATGTGTGTAAATTTACCAACCTGAAAGTATTGTGTAACTTGTAATCAGGGCCCAAAATATATCTTGTCATGTCTAAATATGTTTTTCTTATTCTCCAGCTGGTTCACAGCAGCCTCAGAATAAGTCTATCTGACTTCTTAGACATATCATTAGATATAGCACTGGAATCAGAGCCACTGAAAAGAATTGAACTCCATTGAGCCGTAGGTTGGAAGGTAGTTTATTTAACTGGGGCAAACCACAAACCCTATCAAAACAACATGTATGTGAGAGTTAGGCTAAGGCCCTCGTTATGACCCTGACGGTATCTAGACCACCAGGGTCGTGGTTGGACACAGACAAAGAGGCAGTCTGACCGTGACATTACAACTGTGGTGTCACCACCATAATCGGACCGCTGCCACTGCCATTTTTTGGTAGCCTGGTGGTGCCGGCGGTAGCAATCCACCAGGGCAGTGCTGCAAGCAGTGTTGCCCTGGGGATTACGACCCCTCTCTCCGCTGGTGTTTACATGGCGCTTTCACTGCCAGGTAGAGGCTGGCGGAGATGGTGTGCCAGGGGCCTCAGGGGGGCCCCCGCACTGCCCATGCACTTGACATGGGCAGTACGGAGTTCCCTTTCCCCTTGCCAGCCCCATTGCACAAATCACTGCCTGCTTTGCAGACAGTGATTTGTGCGACAGATGCTGGTGCACCCGACGCATAACAGCATTACTACTGACTCTATTATAAGCCGGTATCAATGTTGTGCATTTCCCGCTGGGCCAGCGGGAAACTCATAATAGGGCTGGCGGGAAGGAGACCACACTGGCAGTCTCCTGACCGCTGGAGTTTGGTGGGCAGCCTTTTCCACCTGCTAAACTCATAATTTGGACCTAAATGTTGCTCCATGTCTTTTGCGAATTTCCAGACTAACACAGGCATTTTTCTGATTTTCCCTGTTTCCCATAGACCTCCCCTGATTTATATTGCTAAACATTGCCTCACTTGATTTGCTCTAAAAATGGTTAACAGCTATATTTCTCCACATTGTTTTAATTTACTTTTCCTAATGTAGCCATTAGATCCTCCCTCCTGTCATCAAAATGCCACAGTGTGGGGTGTAAATATTCATGATGAGCTAGACAGAGGAAAAATCACATCATAAATAAAACTGCTGAGGAACAATACAAAACATAAGAATGTAATGGGAGTAAAGGCAATCACATAAGTTTATTGTCTCACCTAGCTCATGGAGTACAGGAATCAAAAATGCCTCAGAAAAGAAAGACACACAAAGGAACTTCTGGGTGCCTTTCTTGTGAAAAAAAAAACTACTATACCCCGACCACCACAACTGCCTTACTGCTCACATTGAATTGACCAATTAAGGAAAGGGGAGTTAGGTGGTTTCCAAAATGGGTTCCCTCCACTGCCAACTACAACAATATACCACAAGAGAAATAACTCACTAGGGTTGGCATAATTCTATCTCATTTTTCTTATTGTAAAAAGGACTCTCACCCACTGGAAATTCCAATGGTATGCTTTATCATTGAGTCCTCACCAAGTCACTGACTGCATATGGGCGAGCTGAACCTTGAACCACAAAGGATCTCTTTTATAATGGGAGGGTAGGATAGGTTAGTGAGATAAAACTTCGACCAAAAATATTCAAAAAGTTATTTATTATGATATGTTGTGTTGAGATTAAAAATAGAATAGATTATGCTTTTGGAGTAATTAGTAGAACACCAGCATCTGGTAAGGTCCACATGCATTAGCCATATTGCCTGCCCTCCTGCTCCTTCCTCATCCCCCTCCCTCACTCGCCTCCCCCTCTCTCACCCCTAGCTAACCCGTTCGCTATCTACCTCCCTCACTCCTCCTATCTTCCTATCTCTCTAGCTCCCTATCTCACTATCTAACTCCCCCACTCTCCACCTCCTCCCACCTACCTATCTGTCTATCTATCTATTTCCCTATCTATCGACTTCTCTATCTATTTTCTCTATCTATTTCTCTATCTCTCCCCCCCTCCCCGCCACCCCCTCTACTACCTATCTCCCTATCCTCTCACTCTACCTCTCTCCCTCACCCACCTCTACAACCCTCACTCCCCTATCTTCACAACCCTACTCCTATCTCTCTCCCTAATCTCCAAACCTCCTAACACTCACCCTTCTCCACCCTAAACCCCCTCCCCCAGCTCCTCTCACTCTACCTGTCCCCCCCCCTCCCTCGCGATTTCCCGCCGCGACCTCCTGCACGCCCCCGCCCCCCAGCTCCCATTCGCCCCCAGCTGACCCCTCCCCCCCCCTCCTACCTCTTATGGCGGCCGCTGCGCGACAGTGGTAGCGACCCTTGACCCAAGGGTAGGTCGCTCCCCCTGCCGCTGCAGCTCCTCCAAGTTCCCGAGTTCCTGTGTTCCTGAGACCCACCTAACTGTAAGTACCCCCCTCCTCCCAGCCCCTCGCCCTGCCCCGCGCCACTCACCTTCTCTCCTGCTCCTGCTTCTTTTCCTCCTCTCTGTCTCTTCCTCCTCACCCCCCCTCTGCAATCTTCTTCTGTGTTCTTCTGTTCTTCTGTTCTGTTCTTCTGTTCTTCCCTTCTGTTCTTCTGTGTTCTTCTGCTCTGTTCTTCTAGGTGCTTCTGTGTTCTTCTTCTCTGTTCTTCTCTGTTCTTCTCTGTTCTTCTCTGTTCTTCTGCTCTTCCGATCTTCTGTGCTTCTGTCTTCTGTTCTTCTGTTCTTCTGTTTTTCTGTCTTCTGCTCTTCCGGTCTTCTGTTCTTCTGTCTTCTGTTCTTCTGTCTTCTGTTCTCCTGTCTTCGGCTCTTCTACCTCCTCCGTCTTCTTCCCCCGAGCCTGCCCTCCTGCTCCTTCCTCATCCCCCTCCCTCACTCGCCTCCCCCTCTCTCACCCCTAGCTAACCCGTTCGCTATCTACCTCCCTCACTCCTCCTATCTTCCTATCTCTCTAGCTCCCTATCTCACTATCTAACTCCCCCACTCTCCACCTCCTCCCACCTACCTATCTGTCTATCTATCTATTTCCCTATCTATCGACTTCTTTATCTATTTTCTCTATCTATTTCTCTATCTCTCCCCCCCTCCCCGCCACCCCCTCTACTACCTATCTCCCTATCCTCTCACTCTACCTCTCTCCCTCACCCACCTCTACAACCCCCCCTCCCCTATCTTCACAACCCTACTCCTATCTCTCTCCCTAATCTCCAAACCTCCTAACACTCACCCTCCTCCACCCTAAACCCCCTCCCCCAGCTCCTCTCACTCTACCTGTCCCCCCCCCTCCCTCGCGCTTTCCCGCCGCGACCTCCTGCACGCCCCCGCCCCCCAGCTCCCATTCGCCCCCAGCTGACCCCTCCCCCCCCCTCCTACCTGTTATGGCGGCCGCTGCGCGACTGCGCAGCGGGCGCGCCGGAGGCGCGCCAGAGTCAAGCCCGTCTGCGCCCGTCCGCGCCTGGCCCGCACCCAGCGCCACGATCCCTGGTCCCCAGCTCCCCCAAGCCCCGCTGATCCGCTACGACCCCACCACCCTCCACGCCCTCAACCCAGGGCGCTCCAAAACCTGCTTCCTAGCTCACCCCAAACGCACCCATGGACCCTTCGCCTGCAACTCCTGCAAACGCATCTTCCACCACGCAACTACCACGACCACAAGCCCACGCGCCATCAACCACCTCAAGTGCATCCTGATCAACGCTCGTTCCGTCCACAAGCACGCCGTTGAACTTTGGGACCTCCTGGACTCCACAGCCCCGGACGTCGCCTTCATCACGGAGACATGGATGAACGCCTCCTCTGCTCCAGACATCGCTACCGCCATCCCCGAAGGCTACAAGATCTCCAGAAAAGACCGCACCAACCAAGTAGGAGGAGGTGTCGCCATCATCTTCAAAGACTCCATCAGCGTCACCACCTCAACCGAAGACCCCCCCCTCGCCGCTGAACACCTGCATTTTCAGATTCGCACCGACCCAAGGACCACTCTCAGAGGATCCCTCGTCTACCGTCCTCCCGGACCTCGCGCCTCTTTCAGCGACGCCATCGCCGACTTCATCTCCCCGCACGCCCTCGCCTCACCGGACTACATCCTCCTAGGCGACCTCAACTTCCATCTGGAACAAAACAACGACCCCAACACCACCACCCTGCTCGACAACCTCGCCAACCTCGGCCTCAAACAACTGGTGAACACCGCCACCCACATCGCCGGACACACGCTCGACCCTATCTTCTCCGCCAGCAAACACGTCTTCTTCAGCCACACCTCTGCCCTACACTGGACCGACCACAGCTGCGTCCACTTCACATTCCGACGCGAGACCTCCCACCTCCGCACTCAACCCATCCCTCATCGACAGTGGAACAAGATCCCTGAAGAGCAACTCTTCTCCGCTCTCGCCGCCAACCAACCCACCCTCACCACCGACCCCAACGACGCAGCTCTCAACCTCACAAACTGGATCTCCAACTGCGCTGACAACCTTGCTCCCCTCAAACGCACGCATCGACAGACCAACACCAAAAAACCTCTCTGGTTCTCTGACACCCTCAAAGAATCAAAGAAAACTTGTCGTGCCCTTGAGAAGGCCTGGCGCAAGGACCACACCGCTGACAACATGACCGCCCTCAAGAACGCTACACGCGAACACCACCACCTGATCCGCACTGCCAAAAGGAACTTTTTCACCGACAGACTAGACAAAAACAGCCACAACAGCAGAGAACTCTTCAGCATCGTCAAAGAGTTCTCCAACCCCAGCGCCAGCGCCAACGCCGTCACGCCCTCACAGGATTTGTGCGAATCCCTCGCCACTTTCTTCCATCGCAAGATCAGCGACCTCCACGACAGCTTCGGACACCAGACCCAACCATACACCACTGAACCCGCTTCCCCGGACATCACCCTCAACAACTGGACCCACATCAACACGGAAGAAACCAAATCCATCATGAACTCTATCCACTCCGGCGCCCCTTCGGACCCCTGCCCGCACTTCATCTTTAACAAAGCCGACGACATCATCGCCCCGCACCTCCAGACCGTCATCAACTCTTCTTTTTCTTCTGCTACCTTCCCCGTATGCTGGAAGCACGCTGAAGTCAACGCCCTACTAAAGAAACCTACGGCTGACCCAAGCGACCTGAAAAACTTCCGCCCCATCTCTCTTCTACCTTTCCCAGCCAAGGTAATAGAAAAGACCGTCAACAAACAGCTGACCACCTTCCTGGAAGACAACAACCTGCTCGACCCTTCACAAACCGGATTCCGAACCAACCACAGCACGGAAACCGCCCTCATCTCAGTCACAGACGACATCAGAACCCTGATGGACAACGGTGAAACAGTCGCCCTCATTCTCCTCGACCTCTCGGCTGCCTTTGACACCGTCTGTCACCGCACCCTAATCACCCGCCTACGCTCCACCGGGATCCAAGGCCAGGCCCTGGACTGGATCGCCTCCTTCCTCGCTAACCGCTCCCAAAGAGTTTACCTCCCTCCGTTTCGCTCAGAACCCACCAAGATCATCTGCGGCGTACCTCAAGGCTCATCGCTCAGCCCGACACTCTTCAATGTCTACATGAGCCCCCTCGCCGACATCGTACGCAAGCACGACATCATCATCACCTCCTACGCCGACGACACCCAACTTGTACTCTCCCTCACCAAGGACCCCGCCAGCGCCAAGACCAACCTACAAGAGGGTATGAAGGACGTCGCAGATTGGATGAGGCTCAGCCGCCTAAAGCTGAACTCTGAAAAAACGGAAGTCCTCATCCTCGGCAACACCCCGTCCACCTGGGACGACTCCTGGTGGCCCACGGCCCTCGGCACCGCACCGACCCCCGCAGACCACGCCCGCAACCTCGGCTTCATCTTGGACCCTCTTCTCACCATGACCAAGCAAGTCAACGCTGTGTCCTCCGCCTGCTTCCTCACTCTCCGCATGCTCCGTAAGATCTTCCGCTGGATCCCCGCCGACACCAGAAAAACCGTGACCCACGCCCTCGTCACGAGCCGCCTGGACTACGGCAACACCCTCTACGCCGGGACCACAGCCAAACTCCAAAACCGCCTGCAACGCATCCAAAACGCCTCGGCCCGCCTCATCCTCGACGTACCCCGCAACAGCCACATCTCCGCACACCTGAGACACCTGCATTGGCTCCCAGTCAGCAAAAGGATCACCTTCCGTCTTCTCACCCACGCACACAAAGCCCTCCACAACAAGGGACCGGAATACCTCAACAGACGCCTCAGCTTCTACGTCCCCACCCACCCCCTCCGCTCCGCTGGCCTCGCACTTGCTGCCGTCCCTCGCACCCGCCGCTCCACGGCGGGTGGGAGATCTTTCTCCTTCCTGGCGGCCAAGACCTGGAACTCCCTCCCCACCAGCCTCAGGACCACCCAGGACCACTCCGCTTTCCGGAGACTCCTAAAGACTTGGCTGTTCGAGCAGCGATAACCCCCCCTTTCCCCCCTAGCGCCTTGAGACCCGCACGGGTGAGTAGCGCGCTTTATAAATGTTAATGATTTGATTTGATTTGATTTGATATTATATTGCCCAAACACAGTCAAATGCCTTTCACCAGGACAAGTAACCCTAAATCCTATTTAATATGAAAATGATTGTGCACACCACATTGCTGCGTGCTTTTTGATAGGCAGGTTTCCAGCGTGCACTAATCAGCTAAAACCGCATGCAGTTCATACAAACCCACATGAGGCACTTCCTCATATATATATATATGGGGATTTAAAGACAACAATTTAACACCATATTTTGTGTTTACTCATGCTGCTCATTAGTACAGTAAGCATTCCAGACTGTGGTGAACATACCATGAATCCTGCACACTGGTGTTTTTACTGCACACAGATGTGATATGCAGACTATACAATAACTACCACATGCACCTGAAAGTGAAAGTCCAAAGATTGTGCCTACATCATTGTGTTCAATAGCAAGTTATTCATTCCACTGTGAAAACACGGACACTTCAAAAACCATTCCTGTGCTCCAACCTACTTGTGTGGTTGCTTTAATTAGCCCACATGGAGCCTTAGAGCCAGGCAAAGTTTGAAATCACACACTTCTGTCAAGAAAACAAGCATTGCTGTTTATCAAGTCTAGCAGTAAAGTACGTTAGCTCAATAAGTCCAAAAGACAGAAAGACTTACTTCAGCAAGAGATTTTGCCTGCAAACTATGTACATTGGTGTCTTTAAAATAAGACACATTTTACAGTTACTTTCTATTACAGTGCTTGCCCACCACATATCCCCAACTAGCCGTCTCACTGGAGTCTGGATAATTCATGTTTTTTTTGCCAAAAGCATTGCCTCCCAGAAACCGCCTTCTGGTGACTTGAGTCATATTAGTTGTATCTCTGAGTCTTGAGAAGCCTGTCCAAGGCTTGGTCTCTTCCAGAGAGAGCAGCTACTTTTGTTTTCCCTAATAAGCAGCCCCTAAGCTTCTGTTATACTTAGGATAACTCTCCAGGCCTTGCTGGCATCCTCTTATATCATCCTACACACGTACACTGCAGGCAAACAACCCAAAAGCTTCCAATTATTATTGTCATTCCTATCCAGGTGTAGCAAAAGCATTCTACAGAAACATCCTGTTTCATGGTGACACCCTGCAGGAGCACCCACAGTAGTGGTGACACCTCTTCAATAGCTTACAGTGGACATCACTTTCCCAAATCATTGCACAAACATAAGACCTGGTGACTATGTAGTCTTGCTAGCACTTAAAGGGAATGGGTGCTGCCGTTCTCACTCAGAAAACCTGGCCTACTTCCTTAGATCAGAGAACAGGTTAAGCATTCATACATGGAAGCATCTGTCATCATACCTGAAACATGCCTGTAAGCAAACTAGTTTCAATGTACCACATGTGTCTCTGAAACAGCTGTCTATATATACATCAGACAACCCACAAATACAATAATAGATCAATTATCTTGTAACCTGCAGACTACCCTCTAATGAAAACTCTATAGTTCCAACTATGCCTCACTCGGCATTTACGCTAATAAGTATAAATATTTGATACACTTGATCAGTGAAGCACTAGTCGTTAATCTTTAACTTCATAGCATCTGCATTTCCCTCTTCTCACAACTTGGGTCATTCCAAAGTGTTATACAGCTATGTAATTCTCTGGTTCTTAGAGTGGGTACTCCAAGAACATGCCAGTTGCATGGTAATTGTTGGTTGTTTGAATTATTTGAATCATATTCACATAAGTAATTATATCTAGGCTAAGTGCATTCATAGACTGACTGCAGCCACTTGTTGTCCATTCGTAATTATTTGCATCCGCTCAGAATATCTGGTGATAACAAATTAACAGTTGGCTACATATAATATTTATTCTAGATCTTCAATATTAAAATATTTTTTACAATGGCAGAAAGGGAGTGGTAAATAAGGAGTTTATTGTTCAGCATTGGGATTCTAGAGTTCTCAAAAAGATAAGAGGTGGTGCTTTGCAATTTCATGAATTTGGAGCATATATCCAGTAGACCCAGACACCTTCATTCATATAGTTTGACTACTAAGAAGCAATCAGGTTAACAACATAACTTTGCCTAATATTTGTTACATTCTCAGTTGGGGTTCTCCATATTTTGTAGTCTTTATAAATTGCCTAGCCCTTTTGAAGGATACCTAGAGTATTTGTTTTTTACCTGGAAAACATTCACCCCCAGTAAAAAAATCAGTCCTGAACAATAAACCACTACCTTTTTCTTCATGCCCTTTTCATTGCTAAGTACACTAAAACTGCCTCTCCCTTCTGTACTTACTAACCACCAACTCCTTACTGAACCATGACTGACTCTTAGGGTGGGTCATGCTCATGTTCTTCTTCAGATACCTGAAACTGATCCATAAATGCTTATCAACTAGAGGCTCATTATTGGCCTCATCGTACTCTCCAGGGCTCTGGAAACATGTGTAACCAAGCAACTTGAAGGCTACATTAGAAGTAACCATTAATTAGGCTGTTTTAACCTGGTTTCCATATTTAAAAAAAGGCACTGAAAATAATGTCCTAAAATTGTAAAGGATGACCTCCTTCACTTTTATGAGGGGACATCTTGCCTCTTGCTCTTTCTAGACCTTTTGGTGTTTGTTGATATCACGGACCACAAAGTCATCTTGAAAACCTTAAGGGACAGGATTGATATTGAAAGACCGGTGATCCAAAAGTTCAGCTTCTATCTCTTAGGCATATCACAATTTAATCAAATAGGCAATATTTCATGAATCCCAATAAAGTCCCATATGAAATCTCTCCAGGCTCTATGGGCACTTCTTTACTTTTCAATTTATATGTGGAATAGCCTTTAAATGGGGTATTAACAACACATGGTATGTCGCTTATAAAATATGTGAATGATACACAACCCCATTTTAAGACTGACAACGGAAGAAGCCTCAAGACCTTCACTTCCTCCCTTAAGAAAAGTCAAAACTGGAAGGCAAAGATTAAACTGAAAGTTAAACCCAGAAAAGATGAACATTTTCCTGCTCCCCCACAACAAGAGCCAGCAACATCCATCTGATTGGTGAAATCAACTTCTGTGCAGGGACCTTACACCTAAAACAAATTCTTCAGCGCAATCATTTGTCATTAAACTTGACATACTACTCCACCCTGAGCTTCACTTCAAAGAGTTGGACAGAAATTCAAGAATCCAGTTAACACTCTACTGTAGCCACAAGCTCTTCCTTCTAAAACAAGACCCGAGGTTAGCTGTCCAGACCGTAGACATTTCACTTATGTACTTTGGAACTACCCTGCTGACTGGCATGCTGAAATACCCAATAGTATTGCCAAGGTATCCTTCACTTGCTAGCTGTCCAGATCTCAAATATGAAAAGATTTCAGTGTGTCACACCGGTCCTGACATCACTAGGATAGCTTTCACTAGAACGTCACTGCATGCTTCCTTTCCTATGAGGTTGAACTGAATAAAACCATATAATTGTCCCAAAAGATCCAGACCTCTGCCAGAAACAGAATGTTAAGAAGCCAAGCTCTGAACAAGCTGGGAAATCCAAGATTTAGAAAAAGTGCCAATTTAGCAATCCTTTCATGCAAATGTACACCAAACATATGGAATATTCATTTGGTATACCACATACAGCCCCCTTTAATCTTCACGATCCGGAGGGACTTCAAGCCACACTGTTTTAAAGGCCTTAAATGAGCTATGTTCACAGCTTACATTTGACTATGCATGGATAATCAATGGAAGTCTCTACCACCTCTACTGTAAATCTACTTAATAATTTATATTGCCTTATATCTGACAAGTGATTGCATCACTGTACTGTTTTTCTAAGACACTCTGTCACCCTATGTCTATCATCTTGACACAATATATCAAGAGCCACACTTAATAAAAATACAAATAAATGCTTCAGATCTAAAAATATGAATATGCAAAATAGCTGTAAGTACTGTATTATAAACACATGTCCATCCTTGACTCCAAAACATTTGCAGAGACTATCTGCCTGTTAAGAATGTAGGGGCATATTTATACTCCGTTTGCGCCGGAATTGCGTCGTTTTTTTTTACGCAATTCCGACGCAAAACTAACTCCATATTTATACTTTGGCGTTAGACGCGTCTAGCGCCAAAGTCCATGGAGTTAGTGTAATTTTTTAGCGTGGACACCTACTTTGCGTTAATTATATGCAAGGTAGGCGTTCCCGTCTAAAAAATCGACTCCGAGGCATGTGCGTCGGATATATACTCCTGGGCAAAATTCACGCCCGGGAGTGGGCGGGTCAAAAAAAATGACGTACGGCCGCTTTTGCGCCGTTTTTTAGCGCCAGCAAAAGGCAGGCGTTAAGGGACCTGTGGGCTCTGAAGGAGCCCAGCGGTGCCCTCCCATGCCCCCAGGGACCCCCTGTCACCCTTGCCCACCCCAGGAGGACACCCAAGGCTGGAGGGACCCATCCCAGGGACATTAAGGTAAGTTCAGGTAAGTGTTTTTTTTTATTTTGTTTTGTGGCATAGGGGGGCCTGATTTGTGCCCCCCTACATGCCACTATGCCCAATGACCATGCCCAGGGGACAGAAGTCCCCTGGGCATGGCCATTGGGCAAGGGGGCATGACTCCTGTCTTTGCTAAGACAGGAGTCATTTCTATGGGGGTTGGGAGTGAAAAAAAATGGCGCAAATCGGGTTGAGGCGAAAAAATTGCCTCAACCTGACTTGCCCCATTTCTTGACGCCCAAGCCCCATATCCCCCTACGCCGGCGCTGCCTGGTGTACGTAGTTTATTGTAACGCACACCAGACGGCGCCAGCGGCTAACGCCGGCTAACGTCTTTCAATAAATACGGCGCCCGCATGGCGCTTCAGAATGGCGTTAGCCGGCGCTAATTTTTTTTACGCAAAACTGCGTTAGCGCAGTTTTGCGTCAAAAAGTATAAATATGGGCCGTAATGTCTCAAAATGTATGCCACCCCACTGTTGACTGAAGGTTTTCTGGAGCCCGGGCAATGCATATTTTGTGTCCCCTTTGTACATCATTTTACTGCCCATTTTCTGCTAATTGAAGCTCATATAACACAAAACATTTCCAGAATGGTCACCTTTAGGTAGTCATAGTTAGGACCATGTTTCCATAGAAAAAGCAGTTTTTCACTTGCCAGTATATATTGGCACCGTTTGACGAATCTTCACCAAATTTCCCTCCAAAAAAGTGTCCCAGTAATTCTTGTTGTGCACAGGAAGTTTGGGGGTGATCAGCCATGTGGGGGCTGAGAAAAAGGGAGGGTCAAAAAAGTTGTATTCTCTATGTTAATTGCCACACGACCTTTGAATACGACTACAGTCTGAACCGCTGGACAAAATTACATCAAATTTAGCAGAAAGCTAGCTGCCAATACACAGATTGTGCTTTGGGGTGTCCAGTGTAACTTTGTTCAGTAGTTTTTGAGATAATAAAGGGAAAATAAATTTGTATATCTGAGGTCGCAAATAATTCACAAATATTTGGGACTTTATACGAATGAGTGTGTGAATAAAAACGCTGCAATTGGCTAGCCACAACCCGAACAAAAAGTTGCGGCTGCCATTTTATTCTACGAGAGAGGTCTTTGAGGCTGAAAAACAAATTAAAAAGTAGTATTAGGGGTCAGGGTAGAGGTATCCTGACCCCGGGAGCGGTGCTTGAGGGGCAAATTATGGGTTTAAAATGATTTTTCTTCACCAATTGCAATATTTACGATTAATCAAGCTTAACCACGAATAAGCAAAAAAATAAATAATAATTCACTGACTCATTCACACATTTATTCATATACTCATACATGCATTCAGAGACTCATGCACCCACTCACATACCCACTTAAACACTCAAGCACCCACTCACAGACCCACTCAGACTCTTATGCACCCTCACAGACCCACTCAGACACTGGTGCACCCACTCACAGAACCACTCAGACTCCCATGAACCCACTTACAGACCTACTCAGACACTCATGCACTCACTCACAAACTCACTCAGACCCTCAAGCGCCCACTCACAGACCCAGTCAGACATTGACACACCCACTCACGGACCCAGTCAGACATTGACACACCCACTCACAGACCCACTTAGGAAGTGACACACCCACTCACAGACCCACTCAGACCCACACACACCCACTTGCAGACCCACTGAGACACTCATGCACCCACTCACAAATCCACTCAGACCCTCATATACCCACTCAAACACTGATACACCATACTCACAGACCCATTTAGACACTGACACATCCACTCACAGACCCCCTCATAAGCTCACGCACCCAGTCACAGACCCACTCAGACACGCACCCACTCACAGATCCACTGAGACCCTCCTGCACTCACCCACAGACCCACTCAGACACTGACACACCCACACGCAGAGCCAACCAGACATTGATGCACCCACTCACAGGCTCATTTAGACCTTTATGCACCCACTCACAGAACCACTCAGACCCTCATGCATCTAGACAGACACTTTCATACCAATAGACACCCTTTCACACCTATTCTCACAAGAAGAGAGACATACTGTTCGGCTGTGCATGGTGCAGGGTTGGGTGGTTATGGGGGTTGGCTGCAGGGCCTGGCTTGTGACCAGGCCCTGTGGCAAACCCCTGCTGCGGTGTGCAGTGAATGGCTGTGGTTGAATTAATGTATACTAATAAAAATTATGTTATGGTAAAAAAAACATAGAAATTCATTGAAATAAACAAAGGTAACAGAGATGTTATAGTTATGAAATAAAAGTTTAAAAAACATAGAAATCTCTGAAAAAGCCTAAGGATTAAGGGGCATTATAGTTAGGATCACATTTTAAATGTAGAAAACCATAGAAGTCCACCTGTTAGAGTTAGAGTTATCTCAAGTAACTATAACACGTGCACTAAGGAATATATAACTCACGCCCCCACCATGCACAGTTATCTGATCAATAGTTTTACTGCAAATGTTACAGTGACACTATCAATGATGTTATCAAAGATGTCATGAGTGTTGTAATTTGTGCTGGAATTGGCAGTGCATGGTGAAGGCATGAGTTATAGTTACTTGGGATAACTCTAAATATAACTGGTGAATTTCTATGGTTTGTTTAAAATGTGAGCCTAACTATATTGACCCTGTAACCTTTGGTTTTTAAGTGAATGTCTATGTTTTTTAACATAAAATAATTTTCATTACTATACATTAATCCAACTGCTGCCACACACGCCCTTTGACCTAGTCCTGCAGCAAACCCCCTATATCTACCCAACCTTGTGCAGTGCACAGCCTTCAACCATGCATGGTGCAGCCAATCCCCCTAACCACCCAATCCCATCCTCCACACAGCCTTTGGCCATGTGCAGTGGGCTTGGCCACAGGTCCATATAGCCCCCACCCCTGGCTGATTTTGTCCCGTGGGACCCTATCCCCCAAGGCCCAGCTTTAATGTATTTTTTGAGGGAAGAGGGGCTGCGTGGCTCCTTTCCCCAGTCCAATCTTAGACTCTGGAATCCCATCCCCGGAGCCTGGCCATGATTCCTGGGTGCCTTTTTATAACTAACTAATCATTTGCACTTTCCACCCTTTTCCATATTGATTGTTACTGTAATTTTATCCTATAAATTCAAAATGACGACTTTTGAAGATGATAGGGATAAAATCTTTCATTAAATGTTTTCACATAGTTCAAGTGATAGGAATAAATCCCACATAGGGGCTAATCGCCCAGAAGGTATGAAATTGAAATATGTACATTTGGAAAAATTAAGAAAACAAGAATTATCTCGGTGGTGGGACGCAACTGTTTTGAGAAAATACATTGCAGATAAAAAAGTACCACGAGGTTTGAGAGGCTGATGTTACATGTGGATTCGACAAATACCATTCAGTCTTTTGACTCAAAGTTCATTTCTGTGTTCGACTATGGACTTTCATTGTATCTGTTTACATTATGTCTTTTATGATTGTTGGATTTCTACTGTAGGGTTTTAGTGTTGTATGTTATTTATCACTGTCAACAATTTTGAAATGAATATTTTTATTATATAAAACTATGAGAACCTACATTGTTTGAGGTTAATAACAACACATGAATATATATGGATTGTGGGCAGTTCATCACAGTTTATTAATTATATAGTCACATTTGACTTTTTGACTATCAATACTTTAGAAAAAATTGTTGTGCTCCGCTAGTATATTTTGTTTGGTTCTATTGTTATGGTCTTTTCTCTGAAAAAACGGAAAGCACATCAGGGCAACGATGTGCATTAGTGTATGAGCACTACCTAATAGCATTCATACTTGGGTAAATCAGGAAATGTGCATTGATACTGTTGCTTAGTGTTGCCAAATTTGTTTTTTCTTATAACTAACAAATCATTTGCACTTTCCACCCTTTTCCATATTGATTGTTACTGTCATTTTATCATATAAATTCAAAATGACGACTTTTGAAGATGATAGGGATAAAATCTTCCATGAAATGTTTTCACATAGTTCAAGCGATAGGAATACATCCCACATAGGGGCTAATCGCCCAGAAGGTATGAAATTGAAATATGTACATTTGGAAAAATTAAGAAAACAAGAATTATCTTGGTGGTGGGACGCAACTGTTTTGAGAAAATACATTGCAGATAAAAAAGTACCACAAGGTTTGAGAGGCTGATGTTACATGATACTATCCGGTCTTTTGACTCAAAGTTCATTTCTGTGTTCGACTATGGACTTTCATTGTATCTATTTACATTATGGGTGTCATTCTGACCTCGGCGGTAAAAGGTGCTTACCGCCGGTCAGAAGACCGGCATAACTTGCAAACCGCCAAAAACCCGACATCCACAAAAGTCCGCCACACCAAAGGTCAGCGAAAAAATGGCGATGACCAAACCTCCACCGTCATGCCAACAGAAATACACCCACACTATCACGACACACGAATCCACGCGGCGGTCTTTCAAACGCGGTATTCCATTGGCGGTACACAACGCTGCGCTCAAAATACACACACACATAGAAAACTCAGCCACATTGGTCATTTTGAAACACACTCACCTGATACACATACTAACACCACTCCCACACACCCAACGCAATATAAAACACACACCCACATCACCCACAAACCCCTACGACCCAAAATTATTGACGAAGGCTAGAGAGAGAGCACAGAATAGACAATCCCACAACACAGAGGCACACAACACCATCACCCACACAGAATCCACGCAGCAAACACCACACACCACCACACGCACCACACTCATCACCACAAACGCCACCCCACACCTCATCCACACCACCCCATGGCACCCCAAAGACACCCCAGGTTCACTGACGCAGAACTCAGGGTCATGGTGGAGGAAATAGTCCGTGTAGAGCCCCAGCTCTTCGGGGCACAGGTGCAGCACACCACAATTGCCAGGAAGATGGAGCTATGGCAAGTGGAGAAGTGTGGCTCAATGGTTAGAGCGGCAGACCCTGAAGCAGAGATCTCGCTCAAGACCAGGGTTCAAGTCCCGCTTCGGCAGGTCTTGGGCTCAATTCCCCTTGACCAGATAATTCTCGCCTCAGTGCCTAATCTAATTCATGGGTCCCACTCTGCAACTCTGGGCAATAGCTTGCTTAATCTCCACAATGGCCCCAACAGCGCTTGGATGCCTGGCTTCACCCTGGGGGTGCTCAGGAGTGGGCACCTCACAGGGAAAAGCCAGGAGGGGTTCCATAGCGGTATGAGTACAGCGCCTTGAGACCCTAACGGGTGAGTAGTGCGCTATACAAGTGCTAATTTACATTTAGGATAGTGGACAGGGTCAACGCGCTGGGACAGCATCCACGCAATTGGGATGACATAAGGAAGCGCTGGAACGACCTACGGGGGAAGGTGCGTTCCATGGTATCAAGGCACAACATTGCGGTGCAGAAGACTGGCGGCGGACCCCCACCTACTCCCCCGGAATTTACAGCATGGGAGGAGGAAGTCTTGCACATCCTGCATCTTGAGGGCCTCGCAGGAGTAGGCAGAGGAATGGACTCTGGTAAGTCAAATCTTCACTACTGCTTCCCACCCCCACCCCACCTGCATGCCAAATCATACCCCCACCCTCACCCCCACCCCCATCACACCAACTCCTTGCAAATGGCTCACCATCACAACCCACCCATCCCTACACCAAGCCCTGCATGCGACCACAAAGCATGGACACCCATCACCAAAGCATGCCCACTGCACACACACATCACCCCCACAAGCCACCCTCACAAAAGCCCCCACAAGGGAATGCCTGCACTTGGGTACACGGACACCCACCCATCACACGAAATGCCACACACAGAAGCAATAACAATACCTTTATACCCCTGCAGGACCCGAACGCCACCACCCCGCCACAGAGGGTACAGAGATGTCCATCCCACCCCCAGAAGAGGCCCCCAGCGATGACAGCAGCTCTGTCTCCCTGGACCCAGATGACCAGCCCGGCCCATTGGGGACCTCTGGACAGTCGGTTCCCCACAGACAGCCACAGGCTACACCAGACCCAACCCCCTCTGGGAACACCAGCACAGCTCCCACCCAGCGGGCCCATGCCTCTGTCTCCAGGACACATCAATCAGCGGTGTGTCCACCACTACAGGGCACCCAGGTTGACCCACCACCCCAACAACAACAGGGACCTGGGGGCAGTGGTAGTGGGCACACCGTCCAGGGGACAGAGGCCCAGGAACACAGGGGAACTGGGAGGGCTGCTGTGCGACAGGGGGGGGACAGGCGCAGGGAACCGACTCTCCAAGAGGCCCTCTCCTCCATCATGGGAGCTTACCACCACTCCCAGGAGACGATGGCGACGGTACTGGCCAGGTTCCAGGATATCCAGGCACTGCAGGAGGAACGGTACATGGGGTTCAGAGAGGAACTGAGGAACATCGGTTCCACAATGGGGACCATCGTCGTGGCGCTTAACCAGATAGTCACCACATTGCGGGACCATGTGGCACCCCAAAGGGCCCCTGTCACTAGCCCAGGCCAGGAACAGCCTATCACCTCCGCCGGCGCTAGTGGACAGGAGGCCCCCACACAACAACAGGCCACCAGAATCCCACCTTCTGTAGAAGAAGAAAAACCCCGCAAGCGGAACCTGAGATCTCACAAGAAGACAGAGTAGGATTGCAAGACCCCCGCCAGCATAAGATACCCCCTGATGTCATCCCACTGTCCCACATTGTCACCCTGTCCAACCTTTAACTGCCCCTGCTCCATCCTTCCACAGGCATATGGACAATGCACCTGTGCGACTGAGAACTGGACTCTGCCATGGACATTACTCCACCCCTACCCATCACCGTTTTACAATCATGTACCTATATGTAGCACTTAAAATAAATCACTTATTGCACTTAAAATAACAGGAGTCTGCTTGTATTCTTAACAAATGTATTACACATAATGGTGCAATAATGTCCAGTTACTTTGTGATGACAACATACCAATTTCAATAAGCTTTAGTCCATGGGCAAACAAAGCAGAAGTCACGCAGTGGGTCATACAGCTCTGAAAAGGGAAGGGAAAGTCACAAATCAGTTAACAGGAACTGGGGGGAAACACAGACAGTGGAGACGCATGAGGCCTTAAGTAAATGTAAAATGGCGTGGGTGATTCTTACCTATGTGCTACTGAAAATATTGTTGTATGACTGTATCCCTGTTGTCCGTGTCGTCCCCGTCGTCTTCCTCCTCTTCACTCTCCACAGGCTCCACAGCTGCTACAACACCACCATCTGGACCATCCTCCTGCAGAAAAGGCACCTGGCGTCGCAAAGCAAGATTGTGAAGCATACAGCAGGCCACGATGATATGGCACACCTTCTTTGGTGAGTACATTAGGGATCCCCCTGTCATATGCAGGCACCTAAACCTGGCCTTCAGGACCCCGAAGGTCCTTTCAATGATCCTCCTAGTTCGCCCATGGGCCTCATTGTACCGTTCCTCTGCCCTGGTCCGGGGATTCCTCACTGGGGTCAGTAGCCACGACAGGTTGGGGTAACCAGAGTCATCTATTAGCCACACACGGTGTCTCTGTAGCTGTTCCATCACATAAGGGATGCTGCTATTTCGCATGACATACGCGTCATGCACTGACCCAGGGAACTTGGCATTTACATGGGAGATGTACTGGTCAGCCAAACAGACCACCTGGACATTCATCGAATGATAACTTTTTCTGTTTCTGTACACCTGCTCACTTTCTTTGGGGGGAACCAAAGCCACATGGGTCCCATCAATGGCACCAATGATGTTGGAGATATGTCCAAGGGCATAGAAATCCCCCTTCACTGTAGCCAAATCGCCCACCTCAGGGAAAATAATGTAGCTCCGCATGTATTTCATCAGGGCAGACAACACTCTGGACAAAACCTTGGAAAACATAGGCTGAGACATCCCAGATGATATGGCCACTGTTGTCTGAAAAGACCCACTTGCCAAAAAATGGAGTACTGACAGAACCTGCACCAGAGGGGGAATCCCTGTGGGGTGGCGGATGGGGGACATCAGGTCTGGCTCCAGCTGGGCACATAGTTCATGTATAGTTGCTCTGTCAAGCCTGTATGTAAGTATGATGTGTCGTTCTTCCATTGTCGACAGGTCCACCAGATGTCGGTACACGGGAGGATTTATCCTTCTCCTCGCAAGTCCCAGCGGACGGTGCCTAGGAAGGGCAACATGGAGCACAGAGTCAAGCAACCCACAGGTTCGTTCACACAGCTTGCACAGTACACGAATCGCTATGCATTGAAAGGCTTGTATGAGTGACAATGCAAGGCCTAGGCCTGTGTGACGCAGTAGAAATTAAGCCATGTGGGCCCTCGAAATGGCGGCTGCCTGACCTGTGAAGTGTGACAGTGGGATGTGAGGTCAATGCGCTGGCGTGGCACACCGTGGCGGTAGGCGGTCGAACACCGCAGTGCTAAGCCGCATTGGTTAACTTTGCACCCTATGGGTTTCAGTAGCCAATGAGGATGGGCGCCTGCGGTCGTGGTACGCACCGCCGCGGGCGTGACAGCCATTTTCTATCTGATTAATCACTTGAGACCTGATCATCCACAGGAGAGGACCGATACTGCAAGTGCTGCTGTGACCTCGGTCTGGGAGATACAATGGCTGCTGCGACTGGGGAAAGGGCCCCTGCCTTCACTTCTGAAGAATTGGAGAAACTTGTTGATGGGGTCCTCCCCCAGTACGCGCTACTCTACGGTCCTCCAGACCAACAGGTTAGTACACAGGGTGCACGTTGAATGGGCTATGCCAGTGTTGAGTGGGGTGTATGTAAGATGGTGGAGACGGGAGCGAATGAGGAGTGCAACGCACGAAAGATGAGAGCATGTGCCACATGGCAAGGTTGGGGAGGGGGGGGCCACTCACATTGACCAGGCAGAAAAGTGATGAGATTTTCTTAACCACCCTGTGCATGTCACATAGGTCAGCGCCCATCAGAAGATCGATATTTGGCGTGCCATCGCCAAGGACGTCCGGGCCCTGGGGGTCCACAACAGACGGGGCACCCACTGCCGAAAGAGGTGGGAGGACATCCGCTTCTGTGTCTGTCCTCTCCGACAACGGTGTTGCCAATGCATGCACTCAACCTGTCTTCATTTCTCCCCCCCCAATTTTCTTTGTCTTCCTGTTCATGTGTGCATTAGCATCATCAGGCGGAGGAGAAGTGGCATCGGCGCATGAGGGAGCTGCATCTCACATGGCCCCGGAGGGCCATGCAACAGACTCCGAGTACACCAGTGAGACGGAGGGCGAGTGGAGCTCCACAACGGGGACCCGTGGAGACGTCAGCGACACCGACACGTCCTCGGAAGGGAGCTCCCTTGCGGTGGCGGCAACATCCATGCCCACCGCCACAACAGGTACAGCCGCCACCCAGCGCACCAGCCCCGCCCTCCCAGCAGCCCCTCAGCCTTCGCTCCGTGCCCGCTCGCCCAGGAAGGCCGGCATCTCCTTCGCCCCAGGCACCTCAGGCCCTGCCCCAGTTACCCCTGCTGCCCTCAGTGAGGAGGTGATTGACCTCCTCAGGACACTCATTGTTGGGCAGTCTACCCTTTTGAATGCCATTCAGGGTGTAGAAAGGGAGGTGCATCGGAGCAATGCATACCTGGAGGGCATTCATTCGGGTCAGGCTGCCCATCAGCGATCGTTCAACGCTCTGGCCTCAGCACTGACGGCAGCCATTGTCCCTGTCTCCAGCCTCCCTCTTCTGACTCCCTCCACCCAGTCCCAGTCTCCTGTTCCTCTGCCTATCCCATCCACACCATCAGACCAGCCTGCACACACCTCTACACCCAAGGGCAGCTCATCCAGACATAAGCACCTCAGATCCCACAAGCATTCACCCAAGCAACATCCAGATGCAGACATGCCAACAGTCACTACCACCTCTGTGTCCCCCACCTCCTCATCTCCCTCCTCCCTCCCTGTGACGTCTCCACTCACACCTGCATGCACACCACCATCAGCCAGTACTTCCATCACCAGCACACCCTCCATTACAGTCCGCACACGTGCAGTCACCACCCCACTGCCATTTACACATCCCCTGTGTCCTCTCCCAGTGTGTCTGTCACCCCCTCTTCCAAACCACACAAACGCAGGCAGCCACCCACCCAACAGCCATCCACCTCACGACAGCCTCCGTCACAAGCACCTGCACCCAAAGACAGCACACTTGACTCTCCTACAACCACATCCTCATCCTCCACTCCCATACCCACTACACCTACCCGTCCCTGTCCTTCCAAAGTGCTTTTCCTTCCCAACCTTGACCTCGTTCCAATCAGTGACCCACCCCCACTGTCTGGTAAGAGTCAAAAAAGCACCTCAGTCACCACCAGCCCTGCATCTACTATGACCATAGTGCAGGGCTATTGGAGTCCACCAGCTCCTAGGGCAGGAACATCGGCCAGCAGCAAGGGGACAGCCAGCCCACCCCCTGGGAAGAGGACAAAAAAAACTAAGGGCCGGCGCGACAAGCCTGAGACGGCTGCCACCAAGGACAGTAGCCTTGCCCCGTCACCTGCCACATCATCAAACGGAGGCAAGGGCCACAGAGCTTCAGCGAAGGAGGGCAAGGGCAGCAGGGCGGAGAAGTCAGGCAGCAGGTGAGCTGCCCAGGAGGGCCCCACCAGCCCCATTACGGTTGTGACACCCACGGGCCCAGGACTCCATCACAGGAGGGCCCCGCGACCGCAAGGTCGGATGGCGACTGAGCGGGAAGTCTTGGCCAGGTCTGGCTCCCTAGAAACACAGGACAAGCACCACTGAACAGGGCCCCGCCGTGACAAGAACCGCTGAACAGTGCCCCGCCGTGAGAAGCACCGCTGAACAGGGCCCCGCCGTGAGATGCACCGCTGAACAGGGCCCCGCCGTGACAAGAACCGCTGAACAGGGCCCCGCCGTGAGAAGCACCGCTGAACAGGGGCCCGCCATGAGAAGCACCGCTGAACAGGGCCCCGCCGTGACAAGAACCGCTGAACAGGGCCCCGCCGTGACAAGAACCGCTGAACAGGGCCCTGCCGTGAGAAGCACCGCTGAACAGGGCCCCGCCGTGAGATGCACCGCTGAACAGGGCCCCGCCGTGACAAGAACCGCTGAACAGGGCCCCGCCGTGAGAAGCACCGCTGAACAGGGGCCCGCCGTGAGAAGCACCGCTGAACAGGGCCCCGCCGTGAGAAGAACCGCTGAACAGGGCCCCGCACTGAACAGGGCCCCGCACTGAACAGGGCCCCGCCGTGAGAAGCACCGCTGAACAGGGCCCGCCATGACAAGAACCGCTGAACAGGGCCCCGCCGTGAAAAGCACCGCTGAACAGGGCCCCGCCGTGAGAGGCACCGCTGAACAGGGGCCCGCCGTGACAAGAACCGCTGAACAGGGCCCCGCCGTGAGAAGCACCGCTGAACAGGGCCCCGCCGTGAGATGCACCGCTGAACAGGGGCCTGCCGTGACAAGAGCCGCTCTGCTGGGCCCTTCCTGTCAAGCACCGCTCTGCTGGGCCCTTCCGGTCAAGCACCGCTCCGCTGGGCCCTTCATGTCAAGCACCGCTCTGCTGGGCCCTTCCTGTCAAGCACCGCTCCGCTGGGCCCTTCATCTCAAGCACCGCTCCGCTGGCCACCACCGTCTCAAGCACCGCTCCGCTGGGCCCTTCATCTAGAGCACCGCTCCGCTGGGCCCTTCCTGTCAAGCACCACTCCGCTGGGCCCTTCCTGTCAAGCACCGCTCCGCTGGGCCCTTCATCTCAAGCACCGCTCCGCTGGGCCCTTCCTGTCAAGCACCGCTCCGCTGGGCCCTTCATCTCAAGCACCGCTCTGCTGGCCACCGCCATCTCAAGCACCACTCCGCTGGGCCCTTCATCTCGAGCACCGCTCCGCTGGGCCCTTCCTGTCAAGCACCGCTCCGCTGGGCCCTTCATCTCAAGCACCGCTCCGCTGGCCACCGCCGTCTCAAGCACCGCTCCGCTGGGCCCTTCATCTCGAGCACCGCTCCGCTGGGCCCTTCCTGTCAAGCACCGCTCCGCTGGGCCCTTCCTGTCAAGCACCGCTCCGCTGGGCCCTTCATCTCAAGCACCGCTCCGCTGGCCACCGGCGTCTCAAACACCGCTCCGCTGGGCCCTTCCTGTCAAGCACCGCTCCGCTGGGCAATGCCGTCTCAAGCACCGCTGGCCCATTGACAGTGCCGGTTCTGTGTCGAGCAGGGCTTCACGAAGCACTCTGGGCACCATGCCTCCTCCATTAACAGTGGAGTTGGTAATCCATCTGATGGACTGTGGCTTGGCACTTCCAAGGATGGAACAGTGGGCAAGCCACACACTGTAGAGACTTGAGAGACTGTGGCTTTGCACTCCCTAGGATGGCACAGTGGGCAAGCTACCCACTGTAGAGACTTGTTAGACTGTGGCTTTGCACTCCCCAGGATGGGACAGTGGGCATGGAGGCCCCTCGTGGATCTGGCGTCGTGGACTCATGTGGCTGAGGTGCCCCCCCTTCCCTTCCCCCTGAGGGGCCTGTAGTTTTATCATCTGATGCCCCTGCAGGGTTCTCTCCTCTCCAATGGTATCTGGTCTCCTGTGTCGGCTTTGCCCATGTGTTTGTGCACATTGGCCCACGGACTATGGAACTTTGACAGAATGGGCAGGACTTATTGCCTATGTCTATATTTTTAACTATGTTCATTCCTTATTTTGTATCTTTCATATTGCATATTTCCCATAACTTCAATGGAGCTATATTATACATATATTTTATAGATCATTTTAATTGTGTCTTTGCATTATTCCGGTGGGTTTGGGGGGTGTCACTCTGACTTGTTGCTCTACATTGGGGTGTAGGTATTTGGGGTGGGGGGGTGGGTGTATGGCGTTTGTGTGTGCCCGTAAGCTTTCCTCCTCCCCCCTCCCCTGTGTCGTAGGTGCAGTACTCACCGTTGTCGTCTGCGCCGGCGTTCGTACTCCTGGTAGATGAGCAGGTAGACAATAGCTGGTAGGATGTTTAATTCGGGTTCCATGCTGTCCTCATTCCTCGTGGAGTGTGTAGAGGTGAGCGTTTTCCCGTTCGTAGTCTGTTTCCACCGTGTTTTTATCGGCGGGGCTCCCGCCCCGGAAAAGGTGGCGGATTGGTGAGTTGTGATAGGGTGGGCGGTACATTGTCTGCCGCCTGCCTGTTGGCGGTGACCGCCGCGCTGTTTGTCTGTCCCGCCATGGCGGTTGGAGTGTTAAAGTGGCGGCCTGTGTTGGCGGTTCCCGCCAGGGTCAGAATTCCATTTTTTTGTCCGCCTGCCTGTTGGCGGGTTGGCCGCCGCTTTATCACCGACCGCCAGGGTTGGAATGACCCCCTATGTCTTTTATGATTGTTTGATTTCTACTGTAGGGGTTTAGTGTTGTACGTTATTTATCATTGTCAACAATTTTGAAATAAATATTTTCATTATATAAAACTATGAGAACCTACATTGATTGAGGTTAATAACAACACATGAATATATATGGATTGTGGACAGTTCATCACAGTTTATTAATTATATAGTCACATTTGACTTTTTGACTATCAATACTTTAGAAAAAATTGTTGTGCTCCGCTAGTATATCTTGTTTGGTTCTATTGTCATGGTCTTTTCTCTGAAAAAACAGAAAGCACATCAGGGCAACGATGTGCATTAGTGTATGAACACTACCTAATAGCATTCATACTTGGGTAAATCAGGAAATGTGCATTGATACTGATGCTTAGTGTTGCCAAATTTGTTTTTTCTTTTAACTATCGAATCATTTGCACTTTCCACCCTTTTCCATATTGATTGTTACTGTAATTTCATCATATAAATTCAAAATGACGACTTTTGAAGATGATATGGATAAAATCTTTCATGAAATGTTTTCACATAGTTCAAGCGATAGGAATGAATCCCACATAGGGGCTAATCGCCCAGAAGGTATGAAATTGAAATATGTACATTTGGAAAAATTAAGAAAACAAGAATTATCTCGGTGGTGGGACGCAACTGTTTTGAGAAAATACATTGCAGATAAAAAAGTACCACGAGGTTTGAGAGGCTGATGTTACATGTGGATTCGACAACTACCATCCGGTCTTTTGACTCAAAGTTCATTTCTGTGTTCGACTATGGACTTTCATTGTATCTTTTTACATTATGGCGGTCATTCTGACCCTGGCGGTCAAAGACCGCCAGGGCGGAGGACCGCGGGAGCACCGCCGACAGGCCGGCGGTGCTCCAATGGGGATTCCGACCGCGGCGGTAAAGCCGCGGTCGGACCGGCACCACTGGCGGGCTCCCGCCAGTGTACCGCCGCCCCATTGAATCCTCCACGGCGGCGCAGCTTGCTGCACCGCCGCGGGGATTCCGACCCCCCCTACCGCCATCCAGATCCCGGCGGTCCGACCGCCGGGATCCGGATGGCGGTAGGGGGGGTTGCGGGGCCCCTGGGGGCCCCTGCAGTGCCCATGCCACTGGCATGGGCATTGCAGGGGCCCCCGTAAGAGGGCCCCTACATGTATTTCACTCTCTGCTGCGCAGACAGTGAAATACGCGACGGGTGCAACTGCACCCGTCGCACAGCTTCCACTCCGCCGGCTCGATTCCGAGCCGGCTTCATCGTGGAAGCCTCTTTCCCGCTGGGCTGGCGGGCGGTCTGAAGGCGACCGCCCGCCAGCCCAGCGGGAAAGTCAGAATTACCGCCGCGGTCTTTCGACCGCGGAACGGTAACCTGACGGCGGGACTTTGGCGGGCGGCCTCCGCCGCCCGCCAAGGTCAGAATGACCGCCTATGTCTTTTATGATTGTTGGATTTCTACTGTAGGGGTTTAGTGTTGTATGTTATTTATCATTGTCAACAATTTTGAAATAAATATTTTTATTATATAAAACTATGAGAACCTACATTGTTTGAGGTTAATAACAACACATAAATATATATGGATTGTGGACAGTTCATCACAGTTTATTAATTATATAGTCACATTTGACTTTTTGACTATCAATACTTTAGAAAAAATTGTAGTGCTCCGCTAGTATATTTTGTTTGGTTCTATTGTTACAGTCTTTTCTCTGAAATAAACGGAAAGCACATCAGGGCAACGATGTGCATTAGTGTATGAGCACTAACTAATAGCATTCATACTTGGGTAAATCAGGAAATGTGCATTGATACTGTTGCTTAGTGTTGCCAAATTAGTTTTTTCTTATAACTAACGAATCATTTGCACTTTCCACCCTTTTCCATATTGATTGTTACTGTATTTTTATCATATAAATTCAAAATGACGACTTTTGAAGATGATAGGGATAAAATCTTTCATGAAATGTTTTCACATAGTTCAAGTGATAGGAATAAATCCCACATAGGGGCTAATCGCCCAGAAGGTATGAAATTGAAATATGTACATTTGGAAAAATTAAGGAAACAAGAATTATCTCGGTGGTGGGACACAACTGTTTTGAGAAAGTACATTGCAGATAAAAAAAGTACCACGAGGTTTGAGAGGCTGATGTTACATGTGGATTCGACAAATACCATCCGGTCTTTTGACTCAAAGTTCATTTCTGTGTTCGACTATGGACTTTCATTGTATCTATTTACATTATGGGGGTCATTCTGACCCTGGCGGCCGGTGGCCACCAGGGCCACCGACCACGGGAGCACCGCCAACAGGCTGGCGGTGCTCCCATGAGCATTCTGACCGCGGCGGTTCAGCCGCGGTCAGAAGCGGCAAGTCGGCGGGCTCCCGCCGACTTACCGCTGCTCGGGGGAATCCTTCATGGCGGCGGAGCGCGCTCCGCCGCCATGAGGATTCTGACCCCCCCTACCGCCATCCTGTTCATGGCGGGAAAGCCGCCATGAACAGGATGGCGGTAGGGGGGGTCGCGGGGCCCCCGTAAGAGGGCCCCGCAAAGTATTTCAGTGTCTGCCTTGCAGACACTGAAATACGCGACGGGTGCCACTGCACCCGTCGCACCTTCCCACTCCGCCGGCTCGATTACGAGCCGGCATCCTCGTGGGAAGGGAGTTTTTCCCTGGGCTGGCGGGCGGTCTTTTGGAGACCGCCCGCCAGCCCAGGGAAAAACTCATAATACCCTCCGCGGTCTTCTGACCGCGGAGCGGTATAATGGGGGCGGAATTCTGGCGGGCGGCCTCCGCCGCCCGCCAGAATCAGAATCACCCCCTATGTCTTTTATGATTGTTGGATTTCTACTGTAGGGGTTTAGTGTTGTATGTTATTTATCATTGTCAACAATTTTGAAATAAATATTTTCATTATATAAAACTATTAGAACCTACATTGTTTGAGGTTAATAACAACACATGAATATATATGGATTTTGGCCAGTTCATCACAGTTTATTAAGTATACAGTCACATTTGACTTTTTGACTATCAATACTTTAGAAAAAATTGTTGTGCTCCGCTAGTATATTTTGTTTGCCTCCCAAGTCAAAATGGTTAGGGACAGTTGAGGGGAGTCTGAAGGCCCGCAGTCCCAGCCTGATCCTGCCTTTTGCAGGAGCCCACATTGCTATAAAAGAAAGGGAGCTGCTAAAGATGCAGCTCCCTCTCTGTGAGAGCAATAGTTTCCTCTGTTTACCTGCCTGCATCTTTATAGGAAGGGAAACAGAAGAAACCTCCGCTTTAAGTAAGAGAAAGCTGTTTTTGACAGCTGTCCCTTGCTGGAAATGGAGTGCTTTCTCTAACTTAGTGGGAGCTGCCAAAGCTCCCCCCAAGTCAGAGCAAACAGCTATGTCCTGGGTTTGAGCACCCCAGGAGCTGCCAGCTCTTGGGGGTTGTGGTTCCCAGGGCTGTTTTGACTCGATGAGGGGGAGCCGGGGACCACCGTCCAACAGTACAATTTGCGATGGACCCCTATCTTATTTAAATGAGACCAGGGGACGTGGCAGCCCCTGGAGCTACTGGGGACTGCGCAGCCCCCACACGTAATAGAATATACCCACTATGCACAGTTTTCTGTTAATAAGAAATTTTACTACAAATGTTACAATGATATTATCAATGATGTTATCAAATATGTCATGAGTGATGTAATATGTGAAGTAAGTAGCAGTGCATGGTGAGAACACGAAATATAGTTACCTTAGGGAATGAGTTTTGGTTACTTGACCTAACCATAGCTATAACTGCTGAATTGCTATTGTTTTGTGCAATCAATCAATCAATCAATCAATACTTCTATAGCATGGCTTATAACCCGGTGGGTCTCAAGGTGCTGTTGTCGGTCTGCTGCTCACTTGAATAGCCAGCCCTTGAGGTCCTTCCTGTACTGCTTCAGTAGTGCAGTCTTTCTGAGTTTGATTGGCAGCATGTTCCATGTCCGGACTGCGAGGTAGGAAAAGAATCTTCCCTCTCCTGTTTTTTTGGGGGATTCTGGAAATGGCTTTGAGGGCAAGCTGGGAAGGATGGAATTGTCTGTTGGGTGCATAGAAGGTTGTGTAGTGCCTTACAGGTGTGTGCCAGAAGCGTATAGGTGATGCGTTTGTTGACGTGGAGCCAGTGTAGGTCTTTGAGGAGGGAGGAGATGTGGCTGTATCGATGGATGTTCAAAATGAGCCCGGCTGCTGCATTCTGGATGCTTTGTAGTCTTGCTTGCAGATTCTTTGTGATGCCAGCACTGAGTGTGTTGCCACAGTCCAGTTTGCTACTGACGAGTGTGTGGGTGACTGTCCTCTTCGTCTCGGTGGGGATCTACTTGAAGATCTTTCAAAGGAGTCAAAGGGTGTGGAAGCATGATGATGAGAGGGCGTTGATTTGATTCATAGGCAAAGAGGAGTCCAGGATGATGCCCAGATTGCATGCATGGTCGGTGGGAGTAGGGTGGTCCCCAGGGCTGTAGGGCACCAGGAGTCATTCCAGGTGGAGGGGGAGGAGCTGAGTACGATGATCTCTGCCTTGTCCAAATTGAGTTTGAGGCAGTTGGCTTCCATCCAGGTGGTGACTGCTCTTACTCCATTGTGGAAATTTCTCTTGGCCTTTGCTGGGTCATCGTTCAGGAACAAGATCAGTTAGGTATTGTCGGCGTAGGAGACAATGTGTAGTCCATGTTGTCTGATGATTTTGCCGATCAGGGCCATGTAAATGTTAAAGAGTATCAGGCTGAGTGAGGATCCTTGGGGTACTCCTCAGCATTTTTCTTTGGGTTCCAATGTGAACGGTGCTAGCCTGACACTCTGTGTTCTTCTGGTAAGGAAGGACCTGATCCATTCCAGCCTCATCATGGATGCCGGCGTTGTGGAGTGTGGCGCAGAGGGTGGAGAGTATGACAGTGTCAAATGTGGCAGAGGTATCAAGGAGGATGATCGATCCATGGTCCAGTATGACACATATGTCATCAGTGGCTGCTAGGAGTGCTGTTTTGGTACTGTGGTTCCTCATGAATCTGGATTAGGATGGTTCTAGGATCTGATGTGTCTCAAGGAATTTGGTGAGCTGCTGGTTGATTGCCTTTTCTATTACTTTGACTGGGAAAGGGAGCAGAAAGATGGGTCTGTAGTTCTTCAGCTCCCTTGGGTCGGCGGTAGGTTTGTTGAGTAGCTGGTTGATCTTGGTGTTCTTCTAGTCAGATGAAAAGGTGGCAGTCTTGAGGGATTGGTTGATATTCCAGCAAAGCTCTGGTGCGATGCTGGTGCTGTCCAAGTTGAAAATTAAAATGTGATGTGGACACGGATCTGAAGGTGCTCCTGAGTGGATGGAGTTCATGAGTTTCTAGGTTTCCTCTGTGGTGATGGGGCCCAAGAGCTAAAGATCTGGTCCAGTGTGTGGTCCGTGGTGGTGTTAGTGGGCGGTGTGGGTGGGTTTTCATTCTTGAAGCCTTAGTAAATGTCTTGGATTTTCCAGTGCAAGAAGGTGGCAAGGTCATCGCAGAGGTCTTGAGAGGGAGAGATGACTGAGGTGTCTGTTCTGGGGTTCGGAAACTCTTTGACAATGGTGAAAAGCTCCTTGCTGTTGTGAGTGCTGGTGCTGGGATGTTCTTGAATGGCAGCATTCTAAGCATTTCTCATAATCTGGTGGTGCGCTGTGACTGTGTTCTTCCGTGCTATGCAGTCTTCGGTTGGTTTGCTGCTCATCCATTTCTATTCCAGTCATCTGCAGGAGAGTTTGAATTCTTGTAGGTCCGTTGTGAACCATCTAGGAGTCTTGATTTGTTGATTGCCTGAGGGGAGCTACACTGTTAGCTCATTCAGAGATCCAGTTGTGTAGGTTAGGTGTGGATTAATTTGTGTTTGCTGCATCTGGTGGGGAGGAGTGCCTGAGTGGGTCGGTGAGTTGCACTTTTGTGACTTTGCCCCAGTGTCTGTGGGGGGCTAGGGGCATAGCTGCATGCAGTGTTCTTCGGGAAGGTGAAGTTGATGCACCAGTGGTCGGTCCAATGGTTTTCAGAGGTGTAAGAGATGATAATGTTGTTCTCTGATGAAAAGACAGGGTTGAAGATATGCCCAGATGTGTGCGCTGGGACTTTGAAAGTTGCTTGAGGCCAAGTGTTGCAAGGTTGACAAAGAGGCTTGTGATGTTGAAGTCATCATGGATTTCAAGGTGGAAGTTGAGGTCGCAGAGTAGGATGTAGTCTGTGGAGGCAAGAGCTTGGTGGGGCGACAAGGTTGGCGATGGCTTCGCTGAATTGAGGCTGGGGTCTGGGTGGTCTGTAGATTAGGGTGCCATGGAGGGAGGAGTTGGGGTTGGTCTGAATCTGGAAGTGCAGGTGTTCCTGGGTTTGGCTGATTCTGTGATTTGTGGTCATCAGGTGGAGGGTGTTCTTCTAGACTATGGCAACGCCTCCTTCTGGATGGCTGGCTTTGTCTTTATGGATGATCTTGTAGTCATCTGGAATGGCTGTGGCAATGCCCAGGGCTGAGGTGGAGGTGATCCAGGACTCTGTGAGGAAGTTGAGAAGGTCCCCGACTTCTACTGGCTGCTTGACGATGGAGCATGTGTTGACAAGTGTGCACTTGAAGATGGCCCTCTGGGCTTGCTGCGGGATCGTGTGGTGGTTGGTGGATGGTGTGAGAGCATGAGCACCACGAGAAGGGACCATGAGTATTCCTTGAGTCAGCCAGGTGGCAGGCTGAGGATCATCCCAGGTTGAGGCACGTAGAGTGTTGGTGCTGAACCGACAGATGGAGTGAGAACCGGGGTTCGTGGTGCTGGGTGTGGTCCAGGCGGGCTTGCCTTTGGCGCACCCGATGGGTGGCCACACGGCAGCAACCCTTAATAAGTGGAGGGTGTGAGAAAACAAGGCTGATTGCAGAGGCCCCCTAACTTTTTGCCTCCATTTTTCACCTGCGGCAAGGCCCTGCAGACAATCCCATATAACCATTGAATGCATAAGTCTTTGAATGGCTCTTTGAGTGTGTGTATAAGTACTTCAGTGGGTCTATCAGTGGGTGAATGGGTCTCTAAGTGGGTCGGAGAGTGGGCGCATGATTCTCCAAATGAGTCAGTGAGTAGGTGCATTAGTGGTTGAGTGGGTCTGAGACTGTGTGCATGAGTCTGTGAGCGGGTATGTCAGTGTATGAGTGGGTCTGTGAGTGGGTGCATGAGTGTGTAAGTGGGTCTGTGAGTGGCTGCATGAGAGTACGAGATGGTCTGTGAATGGGTGTGTGAGTGGGTGCATCAGAGTCTGAGTGCAACTGTGAGTGGATGTGTGAGTGTCTGTGTGGGTTTCTGAGTGGGCCTGAGAGTGTCTGAGTGGGTTTGTGAGTATCTGAGTGGGTCTGAAAGTGAGTGTATGAGTCTCTGAGTGGGTTTGTGAGTGGGTGTATAAGTTTCTGAGTGGGTGTGTGAGTGGGTGCATGAGTCTCTGAGTGCATCTATGAGTGAATGAATTACTGTATGAATTAAGTCAGTTAAAGTTTTTTTTTTCATTTTTTCAGTGGTATTTAAGAATTTGTTGCAATGTTACACACGGGGACCGCCATGACGGTAACGTCGAATTAGCGAATAGCGTGCATGGTGAAAAAAATACTTTTTTTTTGTTTTAAACTCAGAATGTGACCCTCAAGCACACCTTTGTTACATCACTGGGATTAGGGTACTTCCACCCTGACACCTTATAACACTAATGATTTTAATTTTCCGACCCAGGGACCATGTCCCAGTACCTAAAATGGGGACTGCAACTTTCTGCTCAGGTTGTGGCCAGCCAATCACAGCATTCCTGTTGGTGCACATATTTGCAAATGCGACGCAATCATCCTAAATTCGGCATGACAGAAGCACAGCTATAGATATACAACTTTATTTTCCCTTTAATATCTCAAAAACTACTGAACAGATTTTCACCAAATAACTGAAAGTACAATCTGTGGAACACAATCTTGCTTTCTGCCAAATTTGTTGTATTTCCGTCCAGCTGTTCGAGCTGTAGTCGTGATCACAAGTCCTTTGGGAATTAACTTGCAAAACACACTTTTATTTACCCTCCCTTTTTCTCAGCCCCTGCTTAAAAGATCACCCCAAAACGTTCTAAACGGAACAAGAATCACGGGCATACTTTTTTGGGAAAATGTCTTGAAGATTCGTCAAACGACACCAAAGATATAGGCAAGTAAAAAAACACTCTTTCTATAGAAACTATGGGGGTTATTCCGACTTTGGTGGGCGGCGGAGGCCGCCCGCCAAAGTAACCCCGTCGGAAGACCGCTCCGCGGTCAACAGACCGCGACGGTCATTCCGACTTTCCTGCTGGGCCGGCGGGCAACCGCCAGAAGGCCGCCCGCCAGCCCAGCGGGAAAGCCCCTTCAACAATGAAGCCGGCTCCGAATGGAGCCGGCGGAGTTGAAGGGGTGCGACGGGTGCAGTGGCACCCGTCGCGATTTTCAGTGTCTGCAAGGCAGACACTGAAAATCTTAATGGGGCCCTGTTAGGGGGACCCTGCACTGCCCATGCCAGTGGCATGGGCAGTGCAGGGGCCCCCAGGGGCCCCACGACACCCGTTCCCGCCATCCTGTTCCTGGCGGTAACAACCGCCAGGAACAGGATGGCGGGAAGGGGGTCGGAATCCCCATGGCGGCGCTGCAAGCAGCGCCGCCATGGAGGATTCCCTTGGGCAGGGGTAAACCGGCGGGAAACCGCCGGTTGCCCTTTTCTGACCGCGGCTTTACCGCCGCGGTCAGAATTGCCCATGTAGCACCGCCAGCCTGTTGGCGGTGCTACCTCCGGCCTCCACCCTGGCGGTCTATGACCGCCAGGGTCGGAATGAGGCCCTATGTCCTAAATAAAGCTACCTAGTGGCAACTGCCACTAGGTAATTCACATATATACATATATACTACAAATTAACGTAAAGGTCCCTGAAACCCTAATTCCATCTAATTCACCAAGCTCAGAGGATCATCTAAGGGATTATTCAAATTTGTCAGTAATTGATTTACTCCAGACGGCTCTGAAGACTTACGTAATATCTCCAATACATATAGGGGACAATCAAGCTCCCATGATAAGGAAAGGGGTAATAGAAGAATTGGAACTTAAAAGTTATCTTCAATTCAACCCTAATAATCTATTAGGTCATAATAAAGATCTAGTAGCCCCAGCCAGTGACACCCCATGTCATTTAGCATGTGAAACCTGGAAGAAGCAGGTAGTGGATGGTTTTATCAGGATCCTGTCCAGGAACGTTGCAGGAATCAATTCAAAACTCTCAGACCCACAGTGGGGTGCTTTTATATACACTTACCACATCAAAGTTTTACAGGAAACCTGGGCAACTATGCCAGTGCACAGATCTGGGTGTATTGCCCTCGGCACAAATGTTGTTCTTTTCCCTGCAGGTGGAGCACCTGGTGGCATTCTGATAATGTTGAAGTTAGATCAATTTCTGAAAGTCAGGGTGGTCCCCTCTAACACTAGAGACTTGCTAGGGCTTGTGTTTACAATATCTATTCTGGGGGCTGAGACATATTGTTTTAATGAATACATATATTAGATCCGTCCCACCAAGCTTGCAACCAGGTACAGTGGACCTTTTATTAGAGTTGTTAGGATGCTTTAATCAGAATTATAAGAAAATATTAGCAGGAGATTGCTACACACGGCTGCCTTTTGAGCAGCAGCAGTTAGGCTGGGGGTCTTCTAGTAATGATTCAATAACTGCATCTAGATCAGTATTGGCAACTGATATCTGCTAAAAGATATTCACTAACATGGCATCTCAGTTGTTGGATACAGCTATTGCTTAATGTCTAAATATTATTAATGGGAACAGAAGGTCTGATAACCCTCTATGCTCTAACTTTGAAGGAGAGCAAATCACATTTAAGCTAGATTACAATTTTTAATTCCAAAGTCGAATTTGTGTTAAATTTTATTTTAAAAGCAGCCAGTAAGGCAGGCCTGGCTTTAAAATGTCACCTAATATTACAGCAGTGCACCCCTGGGTTCCCTAACTCCACTGGAGCTCTAAACCTACATGCTCTACCATATATTAGGGACCCATAGGTAGGTTGTCAGAGCCAATTATAATTACACCTAATTTGCGCATACCTTTTTAATCAGAACACAGGCCCTGGGCCCACTTAGCAGGGTCCATGCAGAATTTGAGAGAGAAAACACTGTATTAGTTAAAAAAGGGGGCAAAAAGTGAGGCTTCTGCAACAAGCCCAGTACACACACATTTATAGATCTCTATCCAGGATCAGAAGTATTTGCAAATTCGTTGCACCCTAGATATACAAATTTGGAATTCCTTAAATTTCTCGTAAACTACTGAACAGACTTACACCAAATAACAAAAAGCATGATCTGTGAACCAAATGCAGCCTTTCTGCTAAATTTGGTGTAATGTCATCCAGCAGATCAGACTGCAGGTGTGTCTAAAGAGTCTATGGGAATTAACATGGGAAACACACTTTTTTTGTCATTCCCCCTTTTTCTCAGCCCCAGCTTGACGGGTCACCCCAAAACTTTGCACAACAACATCCCACTTGATACTTTTTGGAAAAACAATCATGAAGATTTATCAAACAGCACCAACAACATAGCCAAGTCAAAAAATGATTATCAATGGAAACTAGGCCCTAACTATAACTACATACTGGCAGTCTCCAGTAGGTTTTTTATTTATATATATATATATATATATATATATATATATATATATGAATGTATATGTGCTGCCTTTTTCTTGAAAGCCCGTTTGGAGGGGAAATACAGAAATACAGAGAAGTCTGACAATGTGACAGTGGGAGAAGAGGGAAACTTTGTATGTATGTATATATATATATATATATATATATATATATAACCTAGTGGTAGTCGCCATTATTTAGTTAAAATTAGGACCATGTTTTATTCGAAAAAGTGTTTTTAACTTGCCTATATCTGTGCCACTGTTTGACGAATCGTCACGAAATTTTCTCAAAAAAGTGGCCTGGAGATTCTTGTTGTGCACAGGATGTTTTGGGCAAGTGGGGGCCGAGAAAAAGGAGGCTAAAAAGCATTGCATTTCCCATGTTAATTCCCATAGTACTTGTCTACAGCCCAAACAACTGGACAGAACTACACCAAATTTGACATATAGCTAGCTGCCAGTAGGCAGATTGTACTTTTTGTTAATTAGTGTAAATCTGTCTGGTAGTTTAGGAGATATGTAAGGACAAATACATTTGTATATCTTTAGCCATGAATATTTTGTGATTATTTTGCAAATAATCCTTGAAAATTCACAAATTTTCAGGAATAGTTGTGCAACAAGAAGCATTACAATTGGCTGACTCGTGCCCTACAGTAACTATAACTCCCGCCTTAGTCATGCACAGGTAATTACTTCATATATTTTGTCATTGATGAGATCTTGTATGGCATCTTTGATATCATTAACATTATTGATAAGAAAACTGTATGGCAAGGGCGCAAGTTATAGTTACTTGAAAGAATTCTAACTATAGCTGCTGAATTTCTATGGTTTTGTACAAGTAAATTCAGAACATAACTATAACGTCCCTGTAACCTTTATTTTTTTTTCAGTTAGCACCTTGTTTCCATTGTAAGAGCTTTTACAATAATGGGGACTAAAGTGCTACAGCAGCAAGCATGTGGTTTTTTACCTGAAAATGGCATTAACAAAGAGTTTGCAGTGCTAAAATCAACATCTTCCTAGGTTTCAGGAACAGGCAGACTTGAATCACAAAACCACTCTTTTCAACACAATATTGGCATTTTACTGGGACATACCCCATTTTTTCATTTTTTTGCTTTCAGCCTCCTTCCAGTTAGTGACAGATATGGGTATGAAACCAAAGTTGGATCCCAGACAGCTAAACATTTCTAAAAAGTAGATCAAATTCAACAAGGGGTAATTTGTGTAGATCCTTCAAGGTATTCCAACCGAAAGTAACAGTTAAACTTAAAAACATATTGAAATTGAGGTGAAAAAAGAGTGATTTATTTTCATATTTTCTTCTATAACTTTTTCCAGCTATGGCAGATTTTTAAAAGCAATATACTCTTATGTCTGCTGGACTCTTCTGTTGTGGGGATATATAGGGCTTGTTTGTTCATCAAGAACCCGAGATACCCTGAGCCAATAAATGAGTTACCCCTTGCAATGGGTTTTCATTTTCCCAGGAATAGAGCAATTCATTTGGTGAATATAAAGAGTGCAAAATAGGTATCAAGGAAACCTTTGTATTTCTGAAATGGCACAAGATAAGGTGTTGAGAAGCAGTGGTTATTTGCACATATCTGAATTCCGGGGTCCCAATATTAGCATGTGAATTACAGGGCATTTCTCAAACTTCTTTTTTACACACTGTCTTACATTTGGAAGGAAAGAATGTAGAGAAAGACAAGGGGCAATAACACTTGTTCTATTCTGCTATTCTGTGTTCCCCGAAGTCTCCCGATAGAAATGGTACCTCACTTGTATGGGTAGGCCTACTGCCCACAACAGGAAAAGCAACATGGAGACATTACATTTTTCCATTGAAATCTGACATATTTTTTGGAAAGTGCCTAGCTGTGGATTTTGACCTCTAACTCAGCTGGCATCTAGGGAAACCTAGTAAACCTGTGCATTTTTGAAAACGAGAGGCCTAGAGGAACCCAGGATGAGGTAACTTGTGATGCTCTCACCAGGATCTGTTACCCAGAATCCTTTGCAAACCTCAAAATTTGGGAAAACAAACACTTTTTCCTCAACGTTCAGTGATAGAAAGTTCTGGAATCTGATAGGAGCCACAAATTTCCTTCTACCCAGCATTACCCCAAGTCTCCCGATAAAAATGGTACCTCATTTGCGACAGGAAATGCTGCAAAACAATATGTGGACACATCAAAATGATCAGTTACAAAACTTCCTGTTTTTGCGCGGGGGCACCTGTGTTTTTGGTCCTGGGCTCAGCAGCCATCTAGGGAAACCTACCAAACCCAGACATTTCTGAAAACTAGACACCCGAGGAAGTTCATGGATCCCCCAGTGTTTTGTTACCCAGAATTATCAGCAAACCTAAAATGTAGCTAAAAAAATCACATTTTCCCCAAATTTCTGTGTGGGATAACCGCACCGGCAAAAGTTTCCAACCACTCAATGTTCCCTTCAGACTCCTGATAAAAATTATACCTCCCTTATGTAGGTGGGCCAAGTGCCTGTGACAGGGAAGAGCCAAAAACTTGTCAAAATTGAGGGGGAACCAAAGTGGGTCCAAACAGGCAGTTTGGAAAAAAATGTTTTTAGGGTTACCAGTGGGGCAGAATATTTATTGGTATAGATGCAACAATGCTGGGTGGTAGGAATTTTGTCAATTCCTACAGATTCCAGAAGGTTCAAACACAAAAATGTAGGGAAAATGTGTGATGTCAAGCAAAGATGGAGGTTTGAAGGGCATTGTGGGTAAGAAAATGGTGCAGGGTGCATATGTAGCACACCATCCTGGACTCACCCAGATGTTTAGTTTTCAGATGTGTCTAAGTCTTGTAGATTTTTCTAGATGACAGGGTACCAAAGCCCAAAAAGTGCAGCGCTCACCATTCCTAGTGGGACGATTTTGACAACAAAGCTCTCATGGCCCAAATGTAAAATGAAAACCCAAAATAATCAAATGTCCTCTTGCTGGCCTTTGGGATAAGATCTTTTAGTGTGTGGGGGGAGAGCTGAAAGACAGTTACCCCCTTCAGTTGGGATGGGGGCATGACCATGCCCATACTGGTTGGTAGCCACCTCCCCACTATTTTTTTTAATTCCCTGGCATCTAGTAGGCTTTCTGCAACCTGCGGAGTGGATCGAGGGTAATTGCCCCATCTGCCCACAAGTTGGCTTAACAACTTTGTCCTCATTTATTTGGGGTGGGGGTATGGCCATACCCCACCCTTTTTAAAAAAATATCTTCCCTGGTGTCTTGAGGACTTTCTGCCCCCCTTGGGGGCAGATGCGCCTCACACAAATAGGCCAATCTGCCCCCAAGGGGGGGAGAAATGGCCAACATTAATGTGCCCCCATGGGGAGTGGCCCTTGCCTAATGGGTTGCTCCCCACAAACAAAACACACACACACAAATCCCTGGTGCCTAAGTGGTTTCTGCCCTCCTTGGGGGAAGTTGGGCCTAAAAATAATAGGCTGATCTGCCCCCAAGGGGGCAGAAATGGGCAACAGTTATGTGCTTTCCTTGGGGGGGGTAACCCTTGCTCAAGGGGCTGCCCCCACAAAAAATAACTGAGAACAAAACAATCCTTGGTGCCTTAGTGGATTTTGTCCTCTTGGGGGCAGATGGACCTAACAAAAAAGGCCGATCTGACCCCAAGGGGGGCAGAAATGGCCAACAGTTGTGTGCCCCATTTGGGTTGGTGACTCTTACCCAAGGGGGTGCCCGGCCACATAATCAACAGGAGAATCACCTTCAAACTCCTCACCCACGCTCACAAACCAATGCACAACACCGGACCAGAATACCTAAACAGACGACTCTCCTTCCACACTCGGACCCGGCATCTCTGCTCCACCGACCTCACCCTCACAACCATCCCACACATCCGCATAACTACAACGGACGGTAGATCATTCGAGCACCTTGCCGCCAAAACGTGGAACACTCTTCCCACCCACCTGAGCCAGGCTAAAGACCTCCTTACCTTCAGGAAACTTCTCAAGACCTGGCTGTTTGAGTAGTAGCAGCACCTCCATCCCCACCTCCACCCCCTCCCCTCTTCAGCACCTTGAGACCCTCACGGGTGAGTAGTGCGCTTTACAAATCCCTGATTGATTGATTGATTGAAAAAAAAAAACACACAGGCCTGGCGCCTAGTGGGTTTTATCGGCCAAAAACATGGCAGATCTAGCCCAGGGTGGGCTGAAACATACAAAAAAATCTTGCCCCCAGGCCAGTGACCCTTGTTCAATGAGTCGCTGCCCTAAAACATAATTATAAAAATAATCCCTGGTGCCTAGTGGGTTTCAAACCCCCCCGGGGGCAGATTGGCCAAAGAAATGGCTGATCTAGCCCCAAGGGTGGGCCGAAACACGAGCCAATTATTGCCCGTGCCTAGGGAGTCGATCCCCAAAATAAACAAAAAAAATCCCTGGTGCCTAGTGGGTGGATTCCGGCTCCACGATCGCGGCATTGCCTGCAATCGTGGAGCAGAAATCCATTCAAAACTGGAACAGGGGGAAAGGAAAAACTCTTTCCTTTGACCTTGTTTCTGTTTTACTTCTCAACCCCTCCCCCAGAAGAAAGACTCACCGAAAATGAGTCCTTTTTCTTGGGCGCGCTGGATGCAAATGCTTCGGGCGCATCCCTGGCAGCATTTGATGGCATCCGCACGCTGTGAGTACTCCAACGTCATCAGATCTCAAAGGGAGGGGGTCGGGTGCCATGGGGGGCTCCCCATGGGCTGTGTGCAGGATGAGCTGGTCTTGTCCTAGGTACATGGCAACCGTGGCCGAGGGTCAGATTAGCTTGTCCATATCACCTATGGGATTAAAAAACCCTGCCTGGGCAAAAAAGCATTTTTTTAAATATCAGAAAAAAATGTGGATTAGGATCCGCAGATTTTTCTGACATTTAAAATAAAAGGGTGGTTTCCCGCCATTTTTTTATTTTGCCCCTGGGTGGGTCCAGTCATTGGGGCATTGGGGGCTTTAGAAAGGAGAGGGACACACAGGGCCCCCCTCCTAGGGCTTGTATTTGCCCAGAGGACCGTCACCTTCCTGGGAAATCACAGAGTAATAGGCAGGAGGCTGCAAGGCCCTTCCGGGGACCACTACCTCTCCAGAGATAAGAATTCAATCAACAAAGGGGAGTTTTAAGGACCCCTGCAGCTCCAGGAAATGCTACCTCCCTGACACATGACGAATTACATTACACCCCTGCAACCGTAGTGGCCACCACCTCCCTGGGGCTAAAATAAAAGAATGCAGGGGGTCCATTGTAGACCTCCGGCCCCAGGGGCCACCACCTCCCTGGTGCTAAGTGAAATGTTGGAGAAGGGCTGCCTGGCTCCCTCAAGGAGTCAATAATGGCCGTGGGGACCGCTAGTTCCAGAGCCGTCACTTGCCGGGGAATTCTCACCCCCAGGACATGTTGTTTGCTGTGACTTGGCAGGATCTTTGACAGCTCCCACCAAGTCATAGCAAACACTCCAGTTCCTGCATGTGGGAGCTGTTAAACAGCTCTAGCTTGTTGTAAGTGGAGCTTTCCTCTGTTTCCCTGCCCACAGGCAAGGAAACAGAGGAAACAATTGCTCTCACAGACAGGGAGCTGAATGTTTAGCAGCTCCATGTCTGTGGCAGCAATGCCAACTCCTGCACGAGGTGGGGAACATGCAGGGACCACAGGGGCATTGAGGCTCCCCCCGTGGTCCCCAACGCACACTAAGGCGGTCATTCTGACCGCGGCGGGCGGCGGTCGCCGCCCGCCATGCGGTTACCGCCGAATGACCGCCCCGCGGTCAAAAGACCGCGGGGCCATTCCAACTTTCCCGCTGGGCCGCCGGGCGACCGCCAAAAGGCCGCCCGCCGGCCCAGCGGGAAAGCCCCTGCAACGAGGAAGCCGGCTCCGAATGGAGCCGGCGGAGTTGCAGGGGTGCGACACGTGCAGTGGCACCAGTCGCGATTTTCACTGTCTGCAAAGCAGACAGTGAAAATCTGTATGGAGCCCTGTAAGGGGGCCCCTGCACTGCCCATGCCAGTGGCATGGGCAGTGCAGGGGCCCCCAGGGGTCCCACGACACCCGTTCCCGCCATCCTGGTTCTGGCGGTGAAAACCGCCAGAAACAGGCTGGCGGGAAGGGGGTCGGAATCCCCATGGCATGGAGGATTCCCTGGGCCAGGGGAAAACCGGCGGGAAACCGCCGGTTCCCCTTTTCTGACCGCGGCTTTACCGCCGCGGTCAGAATAGCCCAGGAAGCACCGCCAGCCTGTTGGCGGTGCTTCCGCTGCCCTCCGCCCTGGCGGTCATGGACCGCCAGGGTCAGAATGACCCCCTAAGTGCCCTGCAGGGCACCCAGGACTGATTGGCAGGCAGTGGGAAATGGGGTCCTTGTGGCCCCCTTCTCCCAAAAAAAGTGGGAAGTCCTTGGGGGATGGGGTCCCCAGGGCCAAAAAATGGTGGGGGAGAGGCCACACGGCGTCCATTCCTCAGAACAGAAATTTACCCGACGAGGCAGCACGTAATACATAACCAGTAGAAAGTGCTCCAGCTCGATAGACATTTTGTGCAAAACTGTGGATTCTTGTTGAATAAATTAGCAGGTGAGCTTCCGTTCAGGCTATGCTGTTTATTTCACAGAAATTAAACTACAACAGGAAGAACTTAAAAATATAAATGCAACAAGTTGAAGCTCCACTTCTAGAAAGGGCAGATGATCCTTACTCCTGGGCTTGGTGAAGGCAAAGCAAGGGCGCTTACTCAAATCAAAATCCTTTGAGGAGGTAAATGCATCTTTCATCTATTGGAACACAATCAGGCACTGTCACATCCACTCTCAACCCCAGTAGACCCTCTCACATCTATTTTTACACCCAAACTAACACTCCCAGAAGCAATCTCACACGCAGAGACACCCTTTCACACCTATTCCTACACCCAGAGAGACAGGCCCTGCGGGCATCTTCCACTGCGCATGGCCAAAGGCTGCGCACTACATGTTGCGGCCTAAGGTAGCTATAACTCGGGCCCTCTCCATGCACTGCTAATTACCCTAGATATTACAGCATTCACAAAACTCCTATAACATCATAAAAAATATAAATGAAACGTTAGCAGTCAAATTATTGAAGAAAAAGCTGTGTCTGGCGGGAACGTGAGTTATAGCTACGTTAGGCCACGAGTTTTAGTTACTTGAAAGAACTATAACTATAATTGCTAAATTTCTCTGGTTTTGTTCGAGTAAATTCAGCACCTAACTATAACGTCCCTGTAACATTTGTTTTTTTAAGTGAATTTCTATGTTTTTCTTTTTTTTTTTTTTTCAGGAGCGAATACACAAATACAATATATAATTAGACCTTCTTCTTCAGTTGGAGAGACAGATAAATTTCCCCCATTTATCCCCACAAAAGAAAACAAAACAAAAGGGAGTATTGACTTAATACATCAATCATTAGCCATGAGCCAGTTCCGAAATTGACCCCAGATAGCATTCCCTTTCCTCCTGGCCAATCTTCACTTCCGCTCATACAGGGAAATCTCCAGATGATACACTGATATTAGCCTGCCCAGACACTGCTGCCAAGATGGTGGTTGCATACTCAACCATACAGAGGAGATACATAATCGGTACACTGCCATGGCAAGAAAAATAAACGCCCTCTGTCGTCTCCTTGTTTGTTCGGCAGCCCCTAGAACCAGAATTTCGGGGGTAAGAACCACCTCATACCCCAAAATTTATTTTATTACAAGTTGCATCCCATCTATCAATGTCGTTAGTTCTCTGCAGGTGGCAAACATATGTATTACATCTGTTGCATGGTCCCCACGCCTTGGACAATTAATTCCACGTGACCCCCCCACTTGGCAAGGTGGGCTGGTGTATAATACAAGTCAAACACAGTTTTATAATGTTGTGCCTGTAGAGACGAAGATAGTAGCACAGTATGACCTAACTCGAGTGAATTAAGAAAATTAACACTTCCATCCACCAATTTACCGCTCCACCGTTCGCTATGCTTCTCCAAGTCATCAGGTTGCTCTGCCATTAACAAGGAGTAGATTACTTTGATAGTCAGGTTAGATTCTCCCAGAATGTTTTTTAACATTTGATTGCTTTTAAACCCCTGTGGCCCACCCGTTTTCTTGCTCAGAAAGTCTCGCACCTGTAAGAATAAAAAAAAATCCCTTTGTTCTAAAGCAAACCGTGCTTGGAGACTCGTAAATGTCTTGATTCCAGCATCGTCAAAAAAGTCCCCTAGCCTCGCTATACCATTGGAGGCCCATTTTATCATAAATCTGTCTTTAAAAATTTCCGGGAGCGACGGGTTATTCTTAATTATGGTACAATAGTTAAATCTCCCAAGCCCATTCTTTGTTCGCCAGGGCCGCCAACATTTGTAAGCTGCCTCTAGTACCTTATACCCTGTTTTCTTATAGTACCCTGGTTCGTGGAAAGTTAACAAGCACCCCTTTGAGGCAGAGCCCACAAGCAATTCGTATATATTAGGGATATAGGGGGTGCTTCCCCCCTTATTCTCCCCTGGTATGTCCCCTCATAGTGGACGCATATATTGGAATGCAGCTGCCAATTGGTATAGCTTCAGGTTAGGCAAGGCCCACTCCCCCCTTTTGCGAGGTAGGGACATAAACTTGGCCGACCTTCTGCACTTGCCATATGCCCAGATGAATCCGTTCCATATCTTCAAACCGGGCTTTTGTAAAGTTCAAAGGTATGGTCCGGAATAGATACAATAATTTGGGAAGAAGAATCATTTTAACCATGTTACACCTCCCTATTATGGTCATATGCAAGTTATTCCATCTGTGCATATCATTTCTAGCCTTAACCATTATTGAGTCCAAATTCATGCTGACGATTTCTCCTACCCTTGGTGAGATGCTAATACCAAGATATACTGCCTGCTCCACCCTCCGATTGTCCTGTGATTTCGTAAATTGATTAACGAGTAGCTGAGTTTTAGTTCTATTTAACAAATACTCAGAGAATGTCCCAAACTTAGTAGTGATCTCTTCGATTTCTTTCAGTGCTGTATCCGGATTGGAAGTTATAATATCAATATCATCCGCATAGGCCAGGACTTTTGTGTCCCAACCATATCTTTGTACCGAGATAATCTGCTTGTTTTCTTTGAGCTGTCTGAGCAGAGGGTCTATATATAGAGCAAACAGCAGCGGAGAACAAGGGCATCCCTGCCTAGTGCCTCTCCCCACTTGGACGCATTCGGACTGCCCTCCCATTAATTGGATTCTTACCCCCGGAGACTTATACATGGCCTTTATTGCCACTATGAGCTGTTCTCGAAAGCCATATTTCTCCATAATCTCCCAAAGGTATTTCCAGCTAACTCGGTCAAATGCTTTCTCTGCGTCTAGTAGGGCCACAGCCATGGGTTCCTCCGCTACGTATGTTGCATCAAACAGCGCAATAACTCTTTGAATATGTTCTGCCATATCTCTACCAGGGACAAATCCGTGTTGCCGGGCCATTACCAATTTTCTGATTACTAAGGATAAGCGTGCAGCAAATATTTTAGAATACACTTTAGCATCACTATTAATTAATGTTATCGGCTGATATGAGGCCGGGTTCTGCAGGGCCTTCCCTTTCTGAAGGAAAACTACCATATTAGCCATTCCCCAGGAGGGCGGAGTCTTTCCACCACTCTGTACCTAAATAAACAGCTCGAGCATCAGTAGGCGTAGCTCTAATTTAAAGGTTTTGTAGAACTCTAGTGGAATTGCATCAGGGCTGGATGCTTTGCCGGCGGCTAGTTCACTAAGGGCCATATTTATACGTTTTGACGCAAAACTGCGCTAACGCAGTTTTGCGCCAAAAAATTTAGCGCCGGCTAACGCCATTCTGAAGCGCCATGCGGGCGCCGTATTTATTGAATGGCGTTAGCCGGCGTTAGCCGACCGGCGCTGCCTGGTGTGCGTGAAAAAAAAACACGTACACCAGTAAGCGCCGGCGTAGGGAAAAATGGCGTTTGGGCGTCCAAAAATGGGGCAAGTCAGGCTGAGGCAAAAAAATCATCTTAACCCGATTTGCGCCATTTTTTTTTGGTGCCCAGACGCCATTAACATGACTCCTGTCTTAGCAAAGACAGGAGTCATGCCCCCTTGCCCAATGGCCATGCCCAGGGGACTTCTGTCCCCTGGGCATGGTCATTGGGCATAGTGGCATGTAGGGGGGCACAAATCAGGCCCCCCTATGCCACAAAAAAAAAAAAAAAATACTTACCACAACTTACCTTTTCTTCCCTGGGATGGGTCCCTCCATCCTTGGGTGTCCTCCTGGGGTTGCCAAGGGTGGCAGGGGGTGTCCCTGGGGGCAGGGGAGGGCACCTCTGGGCTCATTCTGAGCCCACAGGTCCCTTAACGCCTGCCCTGACCCAGGCGTGAAAAAGAGGCGCAAATGCAGGGTTTTTTGCCCCGCCCACTCCCGGGCGTGATTTTTGCCCGGGAGTATAAATACCACGCACATGCCTGGGAGTCATTTTTTAAGACGGGAACGCCTACCTTGCATATCATTAACGCAAGGAAGGTGTTCACGCAAAAAAATGACGCTAACTCCATGAACTTTGGCGCTAGACGTGTCTAACGCCAAAGTATAAATATGGAGTTAGTTTTGCGTAGAATTTGCGTCAAAAAAAACGACGCAAATTCGGCGCAAACGGAGTATAAATATGCCCCTAAATGCCTTGTCTATTTCTAAACTACCAATCTGACCCTTCATTTGCGGATAATCTTCTTCTGAGACTGTATTAAACCTAATGGGGCGAAGAAATTCCTGCATCTCTATTGACGAGAATCCAGCTGTATCATTATATAGGTAAGTATAATACCCCTGGAACACTTTCCTAATACCGTCATTATCTGTCACTATTTGTCCCTGTTGGTCTTGAATCTCTCGGATCCCCCCTGCTGCAGCTTTATGGCTTGCCCTTACCGCCAACAGGTGGCCAGTTCTTTCACCAAACTCCCTACCTTTCAGAGCGTTGCGCGTGATATTTTCCAGCTACTCTATCTGCATTAGCCTCATTTATTGCTGCTCTTGCTATAGCAATTCGCTCCTGGATGTTCTTCGTGTCTTCCCCCCTCTCTATGGCTGTAATCAGCTGTATTTCTAGATCTCTGAGCTTCACATGGGAGTGTCTAATGTTTCTTTGGGCCTTTCCTTGTTTACTCAGACTGAAGCTTAGGGTGGCTCCCCATACCCCTGCTTTCAAAGTATCCCAAACTATTTCTATAGGAGCAGAACCTCTATTAATCTCTAAAAATTCCACTATCCAATCCCTCATATATTCCAGATATTCAGAGTCACTGAGAAGCCCCCTTTCAAAGGTCCATCTCCTGGTTTTATGTTCTAGACCATCTAATTCCAAGTCCAATACCAGTGGATTATGATCCGACATGATCCGTGGGTATAACTCCATGCTAGCCTGTGACAACAATTCAGAAGATGTCAGAAAAAATTCTAGTCTGGCCAGTTTCACATGAGGGGCCGAAAAATAAGTGTACCCCGGATCTGGATCGCGCAGCTTGGCCCAAGCATCCACCAGACCTAATTCCTTCTGCAGTCCTACCATTGCCTTGAATACTCGAGGCTTCCGCCCCTGATATTTCTTCACTACGGGCTCTAAGAGATCCTGCAAGCCGTCCCAGGACCCATTAAAGTTAAAGTCTCCGCATAAAATATACGGGGCCGGCCAGCCGGTTAATTCTACAGCCATAGTGTCAATTACCATTGGATCATCTGATACTGCCCCATATACAGAACACAGTGTAAAGCTACCCTCCCTATATAGGCATTCTACAATTACCCATCTCCCATTCTTATCCACCTTCTGCCTAGCAAATTTCACTTTGTTGCTCCGATCCAATATCGCCACCCCTTTAGTTTTCACCTCTTGTGTTGAACATACTATCACTCTCATGCCAAGTGACCCTAGAATCCCTTGATTCCTATATTCTACATGAGTTTCTTGCAAGCAAAAAAATATCTGCCCTGAGAGATTTTAGTTCTTCCATAACTTTCCTTCTTTCTCTGGGATCATTTAGACAACAGATATTAATAGAAGCTATTCGGAGTCTGGTCATTTTTAACTCTTTCTCCCCTCCCCCCGCTTTCTCTGCCTCCCAATCTTTCTGTTTGGCCTTTTACCCCAACTGTATATACTCTTACATAAACCTTGCTTCCTTTCCCTCTCTCTGGTCCTTATATTCTGTTTCCGGTCCAATCTTTCAGTCCCTTCCTTCCCCTTTCCCCCCTCCTTCCCGCCTCTTATCCCCACCCAACCCCCCCTCCACCCCACCACACACCCATCTAACCCCCTCCCTCCCCGTGAGGGCTGGATGGGGACCCCCCTCTCAGCCAGCCCCCTCTTTCTAGTAGAGCAATCAAGCCCCCTTTGGCCCGAGTGTTGGCGAAGTGTAGATGCAGGGTGCCCTGCCCACCACCAAAATCATTTATACCTAAAAATACATCATTGTTTCAGCTCCGTCAAATATTCTTTTGCCTGAATCTCTGACATAAACCATCTCACTTTCTCATTAACCACCGTCTTCAAACGAGCAGGGGAAATCAAGTAAGCCTCTCCGCTCCACAGTTATATGACAAAAGTCTGGTTGCGTGAAAAAGGTTACCTCTTCCATATGTCGCGGGGTATTAGGGCGTGCTTTATCAAAAGCCGCCTGACGCAGCAAAAGGTTCCAAAAAAACACCAAAATGGCTCTAGGATATTTTGAGGGAGCTGGGTGTACCCCCTCCCTCCTGGTCGGGGGAAATCTATGAACCCGCTGAATCTCATTATTCCAATCCCAATGGTTCAGTTCGGGGAATGCCCCCTGCAAAAGCTTGATCATGTAGCTCCGAATGTCGTTTCCTTCTAGCCCTTCCTCTATGCCCAAAAAGTGTAGATTGTTTCTTCTCTGCTGGTTCTCCAAATCTTCTAGTTTCCACATTACGTCAGTCATTTGTCTCTCCTGCGTGGCGTTCTGTTGTTTCAGCGTATAAACTTCCTCTTCGACTGCTAGTATCCTCTCTTCCATTGTGCATAGCTTAGCTTCTATCTCAGTACATGATTTTGCAACCTAGCGCACTGATCCTTGCAGCCATTTTGTAGCCACTCTGGCTCAGTGACTTTCAATCCGAGTTTCCGTTTGGAATTCTTTGATTGAATTAAATATTGATTGTAGCATCCCAGAGTCAGTATTCGCTACACATATATCGCTCTTTGCACCCTCATTATTGTCTCCTCTGTCGTTACTCCCCAGCAGCTGCTGACCGCCCATATTTGACCTATTCATTGTGCGGGTTAAATCTGTTAGATTGATACTGGAGTAATCCCATTTCAAAGTCCTACTCCCTCTAGATGCAGAGAATTTGGTACCCTCCTGTGATCCAGAACTTGTTTTGGTGCACTTGCGCTGGCGCCGCCTCTGCCGCACTGTGAGTTCGTTATTTGATAAAGTATTCCCCTCCTCAGAAGATATGCTGCTACCAGAGTCAATAAGGCTGTGCTACTCAGCGGTACTGAATTCCGATTCCTCTGTTAGTGAGTAAAATGTATCCCCAGTATCTTTCGACCAGTCCAAGATTTTCATCTCTTTCCCATTGCCCTTGTCACTTTCTCTTAAACTCTGCGACCTACTTTGCTCTTCTGCGCTACCCTATGTTTGCTTTATATTACTCAAGTCTCCTCCTTGTATTTCGGGCACATGTTGCTGCGCCGGGGGAGGTTCCTGACTTTTCTCCATCATACAGTTGTCAGACCTTATTAATCCCAGTTGGGATGATGTTTCCTTACCAGACTTTTCGCTGGAGGCCCCCCAACGTGTGCTTTCTGTAGTGATTTGTTCCCCTCCCGACGTGGGAGTTTAAGGTGTAATTTCACTTTCTTGCGCCTCTCCTGCCAAGAAAGAAGTGATAGTAGCCTGGGTTTTGCTTTTCCCCCTATTTGCCGAAGGGGGGATTATGTTATCATCCAATTTTAAATCTTTGCTTTGGCCAGTTGTGCTTCTCCCAGGTTGCCTCCCCACTATTGAGGTGGGCAGTCTGTTTGCCCCGGCCATGTCCCCTTTATCTTTTCCTGAGCGCAATGCTTTGGCACTGTCAGTCTTAACTCCAGGGGTCCGAGGCATTTTAGGCGCCATCCTTACTTTCAAAAAGTGGGGGAATGATTTCACCAAGCTGGCTAGTCCTGCTATAGCTACTATCAGATTGTGTGCTGCATCGTATATCACACTTTTAATAATGCCCTTAGTAGTCCAGTGATGGGTACATGAGTGATTAATATTTGCCTCCGTGATCAATACCATTGGGGGGGGCCCAGTTTTGTAGATACAGCTCACCATAAACCCTCTGCTGTCCGAATCTACAAAAGTAAATATCTTGAAGTCTAATAGAGTTTTTTTATATTGAGAAGGGAAGTAAGTCTTAACTAACATGCTTTTCAAGAGTCTCAGTCAATCATTCAGACCACTTCCCCCCCTTTGCTTACTTTAAGTTACTTGAAGTTATTGCTCCTTCTTCTTGCAGAGTCCATAGTTGAAAGCGCAGAGCAGGCAAGAGTAGGAGGCTGCTTCTCTTTTCCTTCTAGATATTTATTTCCTTTCTCCTTAAGCATAGCATTCAGCATGAATCTACAGGGTAAGGTTGACTGGGGGTAGCCGCCAGGCTACTTTCGCCTATCTTCCCCTGTTTTCCAAAAATTCCTGAGGAGAAGCCGGTGCTTCCCCCCTCGTAGCTTTCACTCGGTGCGTTTATTCGTGCCAGAGATCTAGGCCAAAAGCCAGAGAAGCGTTCTCCGGCTCCGGTTATGCCCTTGGGGCCGCCCCCGGCGCGCTCCTCTCAGCAGACCCAGGTCGCGGCATAGCTTGAAGATACGTGGAGAGGAGAGCTTCCCCTCTCGCTGCTCTCCTGCGTCCCTGTCCACGTCCTTGCTCCTCCGTGCTCTCGCGCCCGAAATTGGGGTGGGCGTGGCCGCAAGGCTGCGTCCTCTCTACGCCTCCACCATCTTGCTCCGCACGGGCGTCTGAATTTCTCAGTTTTTTCTAATGCACAGTGAGGATGATCACAGGGCCTGGCCAGCAGCCACCCCTAGCTTATATCCAACTCTGTGCATGCATCCAACCACACCCCACATACAGCCTTCAAGGAAATAGCAATGTAAAGGCACAGAAAAAACTTAGGTGTAGTGCTGCTTCCCTTCCACTCAGTTTCACAGATTTCTCCTTGCTCTCAGCCCCGTGTTGTGCATGCATGCTGCTTGTCCGCCCCTTGCTCTCAAGGCTTTCTCTGTGCTCTTAGCCCCATTTTGTAGAAGCCTGCTCATTGCCTTCTCATTATTGTCAGTGCTTTCTCCTTGCTCTCAGGTCAGTTTTGTACCTGCCTACTACTTCCCTTAATCTTGCTCGCAGGGCTTTCTCCTTGCTCTCAGTCCCGTTTTGTGTCTGCCTGCTGCTTGCCTTTCCTTTCTTCTCACTGCCTCCCTTGTGCTCTCAGCCTCATTTTGTGCTCCATGTTGCTTGCCTTTCACTCATTATCACTGCTTTCCCCTTGTTTCCCCAACTTGATTGCATGTCTGCTACTTGACTTTCCCCCCTTCTCACTGCTTTTCCTTCCTATCAGCCCAAATTTGTGCTGCCTGCTGCTTGCCCTCCCCTCCTTCTCACTGCTTTCTCCTTGCTCTCAGCCACATTTTGGGCATGCATGCAGATAGTCTTTCCCTCCTTCTCACTATTTTTTTCCTTGTTCTCAGCCCTGTTTTGTGCATGCCTACCGCTTGCCTTTCCCTTCTTCTCACTGCTTTTTATGTGCCCTCAGCCCCACTTTGTGTGTGTGTGCTGCTTGCCTTTTCCTCCTTCTCACTCCTTTCTCTGTGCTCTCAGCCCTGTTTTGTGCATGCTTGTCCTTCCCTCATTCTCATTGCTTTCTCATTGCTCTTAGCCCAATTTTGTGAGTTCATGCTCATTGCCTTTTCCTCATTGTCACTGCTTTCTCTTTGCTTTCAGTCCTGTTTTGTACATGCCAGCTGTTTGATTTTCCTTCTTTCTCACTCTTTCTCCTTGCTTTCAGCCCCATTTTGTGTGTGCCTACTCCTTGACTTTCCCTCCTTCTCACTGCTTTCTCTGTGCTTTCAGTCCCATTTTGTGCATGCCTGCTGCTTGCCCTGCCCTCCTTCTCACTGCTTTCTTTTTGCTCTCAGCACTGTTTTGTGCATGGCAGCTGCTTGCCTTTCCCTCATTCTCATTGCTTTCTCCTTGCTCTTAGCCCCATTTTGTGCATGCCTGCTGCTTGCCTTTCCCTCCTTCTCACTGCTTCCCCTTGCTCTTAGCCCCATTTTGTGCATGCCTGTTTTTTGCCTTTCCCTCCTTTCTACTGGTATCTTCATGCTCTCAGCCCCGTTTTGTGTGTTCCTATTGTTTGCTTTTCCCTCCTTCTCACTACTTTCTCTGAGCTCTTAGCCATGTTTTGCCTGTGCTTGCTGCTTGTCTCTCTCTCCCCTTCTCACTGCTTTCTCCATTTTTTCATGCCAGTTTTGCACATTCTTGCTGTTTGAATTTCTCTCCTTCTCGCTTCTTTCCCCATGCTCTTAGCCCCCTTTTGCGTGTGCCTGCTGCTTGACTTTCGCCCTTTGTACTGCTTTCTCTGTGCTCTCAGGCTTGTTTCACTTGTGCTGATCCACTTCCCCTCCTCGTTGACTTTTCCATGCTTTCAGCCCCGTTTTGTGCATGCCTGCTTCTTGCCTTTCCCTCCTTCTCACTCCTTTCTCCCTGATCTCAGCCCCATTGTGTGTGTGCCTTCTGCTTGCCTTTCCCTCCTTCTCACTATTCCTTGATCTCAGCACTGTTTTGTGTGTGTCTGAACCTTGACTTTCCCTCCTTCTCACTGCTTACTTCTTGCTCTCAGCCACATTTTGTGGTGCACGTTGCTTTTTTTTCTCTCATTCTCACTGCTTTCTCCTTGTCCCCACAGTTTCTTGCATACCTGCTACTTGACATTCCCTTCTTCTCACTGCTTTTGTCTGGCTCTCAGCGCCATTTTGTGCATGCCTACTTCTTGTCTTTCCCTCATTCTCGCTTCTTTCTCCTTTCTCTCTGACCCATTTTGTGAGTGCATGTTCCTTACCTTTCCCTCTTTGTCACTGCTTTATCCTTGCTCTCAGCCCGTTTTGTGCATGCCAGCTGATTGCCTTTTCCTCCTGCCCATTCCTTTCTCCTTGCTCTCAGCCAAGTTTTATGAATGTTTGCTCCTTGACTTTCCCTTCTTCTGACTGCTTTCTACATGCACTCAGTCCCATTTTGTGCATGCTGCTGCTTGCCTTTCCTTCATTCTCACTGTTTTATCCTTGCCTTCAGCCCTGTTTTGTGCATATCTGCTGCTTGCCTTTCCCTCGTTCTCGCAGTTTTCTCCTTGGTCTCAGACCCATTTTATGAGTGCATGCTCCTTTTTTTACTTGTCACTGCTTTCTCCTTGCTCTCAGCCCCATTTTGTGCTTGCCTCCTGCTTGATTTTCCCTCTTTTCACACCTTTCTCCTTGCTCTCACCCCTGTTTTGTGTGTCCCTGCTCGTACTTTTCCTCCTTCACACTGCTTTCTCTGTGCTATCAGCCCTGGTTTGTGCGTGCCTGTTGCTTACCTTTCCTCTTTCTCACTGCTTTCTCCTTTCTCTTAGCCCTGTTTTGTGCATGCCTGCTGCTTGCTTTTCCCTCGTCCCCGCTGCTTTCTCCATTCCTTCAGCCCTGTTATGTGTGTGCTGCTGACTGCCTGAAGGCAAGTCCCAAAATGGCTGCCAACACTTCCTGGTTGAAGTGTTGGCAGCTGTTGGAAATTGCCCTTTCTTCAGGGTTATCCCCAAACCTTTTGCCTTTCTCTTCTTATTTTCCCTTTTTTTCTGACCCTCTTCTTGTTGGCTTCCAGAATCTGGGCATTGCACCACTGCTCATCAATGCTAATTTGCATGTTCTCTCTCCCCTAAAACTTGATATATTTGACTTACACTTGTTTGGCTTATTTAATTTGCATGAAAGTTGCTTGAAAAGTGGTATCCTGTATACCCAGGGCCTGTAAACTAAGTGCTACTGGTGGACTTAAAAAGCAGATTGTTCCACCCACAGAAGTAGCCTTTCAAACTTGTCTCAGATATACCACTGTGGTGCCTGCATGCCCAGTATACTGCCACATTGACTTAGCAAGTCAAACTATTTGCCAAGGCCTAAACTCCCTTTTTAATACAACTATGTCACTCCCCAGGTATACGCTAGACAGCCCTATGGGCAGGGTGCTTTGTATGTAAAAGGTAAGGAATATACTTTTAGGTTTCACATCTCCTAGCTGTGATAAACAACCTATTTCATTTTTTACTACTGTGAGTGCTGCTCCTATCATAGGTTTGCATTGAAAGTTCCCTGATATATTTTTTTAAGTGGTCATTTCTGTTCTGTATGGAATAGCGTGAGCATGTTTGGTATGTTTGTAATCGTAGTGAGGAATCCTGCTTGTTGGTGTAGTTGGATTTTACAGTACTATTTTAGAAATGCCACTTTCTTGAAAGGTGGTCTTCCGCTGTGCGTATAACTCTAGCGTTTTGCAGCCTGACTCCAACTCATGTCTAGGGTAGAGTGACAACTACACTTTGTGCATACTCTCCACACAACCATCAATCAGGGAGGGCTAGTTGTAACAGGGTTACATCTGCATTCAACTATGTACTGATGGTCTTCCTGTGCTGGGAAAGGCAGAGGGTGTTCACACTTTACACTAGCACAGGTTGTACCCTGCCCTCACAGAGTGCTCATTTACCCCCTTCTGATGCCTGGAGTCAGAGTAGGGCAGAGGGGAAATTCCTAGAAATGGACAGACCTTGCTGGAAACTTCTCCTTCTAGAAGCAGAGCACCAGGGTTTAAGAGCAGGGACTCTGACCCCATGACTTTTGGAAATGGGACTGAACCTCCGCCAGAAGTACTGCTGGACTGCACAAAGTACTCATCTGAAATGCTCTTCTGTGATTGCCCTGCTATCTACTGCTGTTAGGTGGCAGAAAGGACTCCTTGCAGGGGAAGTTCCTCCACTAGGGCACTAGGCCTGCGGGAGCTCAGCAGCTGCATCAAACAACATAAATTAAATTGAATGATAATGGTCATTACCATTTCTGTAAAGGGAAGTGCACTTGTATGAGGACAGGGCGGAGCCATTCTGACTTACATAAAGTTGCCTAAAGTGCAAAGTGTGCATGTTGGATTGGCCGGCTGTCTTGTGACGGCCAAACCGACATGCCCACTTCAGAGGTAGTACTATGTAAGCTGCATAACAGCCGAGCGAACTGCAATCACATGCTCCTAGTCTCAGAAGGAGCGTTGCCATAGTCTGCTATGACCAATCATGTTGCTATTCTCATGCTGAAACTGACATGAGAGTAACTCCATGATTGATTAGGTTTGTGAAGTTCTGAGTCACTTTCCTCCATGGTTTCTGGAAGCAGTTAACAGTGCCTTCTAAGAAGACGGTCCCGGAAACCGATGTTGGTAAGTACTTTTCTTACCTCGTAGAGTCTGTAACTATTTACTGCATGAGAGCTCGCTTTCCTTAAGTTTGTTACTTTATAAGCTTGTTATAGGCGTGTTACCTAAGCTGGTGCTACATGGCTTCCGCAGTATTCCGCGCAGGCCTTTGTGGTATGCAGCACTCCTTGTTTGTATGTTTACTCGTTTTCTGAGCAGCACAAATGAAACTAGTACCATGTCTAGAATTATGCATAATTTATATGCCTGGCATTTAGGAAGACAACCTATTCTGTCTATGTGACTCGGTAAACGCTTGTAGCTTCGGAATTAAGATCTAGTTTCCATCTTCCTGTAGTGGGGCTGAGATGCGTGTCACCTGCCTGTCACTGTTGCTGCCTGTACTAAAATCAAGTCAGCTAAATGAGGCCTGCCCGCTGATTTCTGGTCAAGCTGAAATCGTCATTGGGTCGAGGTGCATGTTTGCTGCCTGTGCAAATGCTGCTGTGCGCTAGCTGCCTCAGCGTGAATGATTCAAATAAATAATGTAAATGGAAAAAAATGGGTTTCAAATGTTGCGGAAAGAGGGGATTTTAGAGGGAATGAGAAGAGGCTAAAAAATTAATGTGAAGGTGGTAGGGGACATGTTTAATTGCTTGATACTTTATGCCGCATAGATCTTGGCATCGGTATTAGTAGGTTACCAAAACATGTTTGGAGGACTGAGGTGGGAGTTAAGTGTCCATACTTGCTGAAAAAAATAGTTAAGGTGATGGTGTCATAAAAAGCAACAGGACCTTTGTCAGCTTAAAGTGTATTGTTTATCGTAGTGTAGTCCACACGCAAAAAGCACGGGATACCACCCACACAATACAAACTGTTTTCTTTAATGAGTAATGCACTTTGCCACATTTGTTTCTAAGCAGTTCCAGGTTCTAGGGCGCAAATCGCCACAGACTTAAATAGAACAGGTCTGCACAGTAAACTAGGCCAAGACACGCTGTTGCCAAAATACACACAACCATCAATCCCTGTTTTTGCTGTTTTTTTTTTCAATATATTCGCACGCGTGCCAGCACTAAGGCCCATATTTATACTTTTTTAGCGCTTTATTTGCGTAATTTTTTAACGCAAAGGCGGCGCAAGATTGTAAAATTCAATTGTATTATGCACGTTTGCGCTGCTTTTGCATAAAAAAGCAGCGCAAATGTGGTGCTAAAAAGTATAAATATGGGCCCAAGTGTTTCTCGTCTTGTACAAACACACCTTTTTCTTGTTACACCATACGAGAAAAGTAATTCACGCAACACCCTACTTTTATACTTCACCACCACCTGTGTATGGAAGCTCCCATGAAACATACTGTTCAGGGACACCAGTCCCTTCCTCGCTCTCGAGCAGACAAGAAAAGTCTCACTCAACAGCAGTATCTCGCAGATGGAAACAAAGTTTCGATCTGGTCAGCTTCAACGCTTTCACAGGCATTTATGCACTTTCACCCAAGTGACTTGTGACTTGTGACTTCTCTACTAAAATGTCTACTTCTTAGTGGATGTTAGGTTGTGGCCTCTATTGAAGATATGAAGGTGGAACCTCGCTGCGAAAGCGACCATAATCCCTTGCTTCTTACCCTATGTGGAGATGTATTCAGGAGATCATCACACACTCAATGTACAGTGGTTCCTACTCCATTGCGAGAGTTTGTTGGCCGAAGGTATTGTCCAACCCCTATTTAATAACTGGGATTTATAAAGCTTTTATCAATGTGATGGTATATTATGAAGAATACGGAGATAGCAACATTCCCATCCTTAGCATTCACAAATCATTGTTGAAGAAACAGCAGAGTTTCTTCTATAAAAATATCTCTTCTAAATCTTTAGCTCCTAATATAATGGTTACCAATGTATGGTTCAATAAGGATTGTGCTAAGGCAAAGTTGGCACTAAAAACTGCAGTCATAAAAGGCTCCCTGGTGGAGATTCGATCAACTAGATGTACATACAAAAAGGCTACAATCCACGCCAAAAAGGAATGGGAAGATTCTGTCTGGCAGGATCTGCTTGTTGCAATTAAATTAAACAAGAACACGTTATTTTGGGAGTTACTAACCAAAAGACAAGGAGGGAATAAGTGCAGCATTAGGAATCATATACAACCAGAGACTTGGGTAACTCACTTTTTCCAACTTTATGCTGCTCCCCCGGATCCATCTAACAGCAGTTTTTGTGACTCAGTCCCCTCATTACCACTTACTTCCAGAGACAGCCTTGACCTACCCGGCCAGGATACTTATACTCCAGTAGACTGCATTTTTTTCTCTTTTGAGGAAACATTAGATGCAATTAATTCTTTAAAATCAGGCAAGGCGCCTGGACCAGACAAAATACCTGACGATTTATATAAATCAGAACCAATTATTTGGCCCTGGTATATAAATATGCACTCAAATAAGATTGCCAATGGTGGTGCTATCCCGAACACCTGGAATGGTGCTGAAATAATTCCAATTTATAAAAAAGGAAATGCTTACTTGCCTATTAACTATAGACCCATTAGTCTTGTTGATAATCTCCAGAAATTTTTAGCAAAACAGCTTTTGGAGAGACTCACGAATTGGGCACAAGATCATCACCTTTTTTTCTCTGTTGCAGGTGGGGTTCCGCCCCAAAACCACCATAGAAAAGGTATTTAGGTTGGTGCTTCTATATTAGAAGTATGAAGTTCTTGCCAAGCAAACTTTATATGTTGTTTTCATGGACCTACGATCAGCTTTTGATCTGGTCCTGAGAGAGAAGCTATGGGAAGTACTACTTAGGCTAAAAGTTCCATTTAACATAGTTGATCTTCTACGGCGATTACATGAGAACACTTATGCACAGGTGAGGTGGGGAGACCAAGGGGAGTTGACAGAAAAAATTCCCTTTCAGAGGGCCTGTGTCAGGGTTGTGTTATGGCCCCGTTTTTATTTACTTTATTTATCAATGAGGTGGTACCAATATTGCTCTCTTGTCAGAATGAAACCCCTATATTGAATGCTCAAAAGATTCCTATTTTACTCTTTTCTGATGATTCATTCCTAAGCTCTAAGACTCAAATGGGTCTTCAAATTCTTGTTGATAAGTTTAAATCTTTTTGTTTGGATTATGGTTTGGAGTTGAATGCTAACAAAACTAAGTAAATGGTGCTTGGCCCGGGTTCCCGTGGGAGATGCATAATTGACTTGGATAGGTCTTTATTGGCTCGGGTTCACTCAATAGATTACTTAGGTGTGAGGATGTCAAGTAATTTGCATTGGGAGGACCAGATCAGCAAGAGTGTAGGGCTTCTTCAGCATAGAGCAGCCGCTATCTTGCATTTTTATAAAAGTTCGGTCTCGAAAGCTGTTTCTCTTGCCATTAAAATCTATTTGGCCAAGGTGCAGGGAGCGGCTGCCTATGATACTGAAATATGGAGTTTTTTGATTGGTTGATCAGTGGGAGAAAATAATTTTCCCAGGGCTGTAACTGCTTGACCGCATAGTGCCCCTTTAATACCACTGTTTTTGGATCTTGGGTTCAAACGTATAAAGGATGTGATAATTTTAAGACCTCTATTCTACTGGATAAGGATTTGAACTGTTCCCAAACTTGCTATATACAGGGATTCCTTCTGCGTTCTTTTAAAGAGACCAAATGTGACTTCCATCCCATGGGTCAAACATGTGTCTAAATGGTTTCATATACTGGGTTTGACTCGTTTTTGGGAAAAGCCCCAAAAACTCACAGTTCTGTTTTGAAATCAACGTATTGGTCCTATGTAAGAACAGAGTTAATCCGTAGTAACTCCAATGGACGTCTCACTAACTCTTTTATGGATTTCAAGTGGGTTCCCCAGTTTGAACCATATTTTTATTTTATATCTGATCTTCGGGGGAAGGGGTTGTATGCATGTTTTCGGTTTGGGAATCTTCCATTGTTATCATTTTCAAGCTGTTGGGTGTCTACTCCATTATCCGATTTATGGTAACTCAGAAACGGTGGAGCATTTTATGTTTTTCTGCCCTGCTTATTCTATTACATGCTCAAAGTGGATTCGTACTATCTGTTGAGCCTTGGGCCTGAATCAGTGTTGTATAGCAATGAGGATTTTAAGGAGCGATACTTCTAAGCCCTTGATTGAGGCAGTTAGCAAGTTCCTTGTGGCTGCATGGCACATACGAAGTCGTTTTTATGAATTATTTTTAGCATACAGTATCTTTTAAAAAATGTTATGCTTGTGATTATATTTTAGAAGATGGTTATATAATGTTATATTTTTGATATATTTCCTTGGCCTTTTTATTGTATTTTGACTGTATATGATGATGCTTTGATGGTTATGTTGACCGAATAAAGCTTGTGTTGATGATGATGATGATCAGCTTATTGTCCAAAATGTTCAAGTCCCACACATGTTTCCAAGGAACCGCATTATGTATGCCAGTGTTGTGTCATGAGTGGTTGCAGCCACTAAAATGGTGGCTGCAGCACCAACTGGTTGGAGAAGGGCACTATCACTTGTAACTATTTGGTGCATGAGAGCTTGTTTTCCTTAAATTCATTATATAAGAAAAATCAAGAGTCCCCCACCCACATTGGGTCTATTGGCATGTATGACTTAGCCCTGAGCCCCCAGACCTGCTGCTGCTGATTCGCCCAACCTCTTTCAAATGTCACTGGCCTACCTTGTGTTCCCTCCTGTGTTCTACCAGGGGCTAGAGTGAGATTACTGGTGTTCAATTGCTGCCCCTGGCCCTACAAATAAAGTGCCTGGGGAGAGCTATATTTTGTAATTGTGCCTGAAATCAGTGCATGGAGAGCACTTCATCTGGTTATTATCTTTTCGGAACCACACTAGTGCCTTGTCAGCTCTTTATACATTCACTCCCTTGGTTTTCAAAACTAGGCGCATGGTGGGAGTTTTTATCCCTACCCCAGTGCATTCTACCTTAGGAATTCCCCAGATAGTGCAAGGAAGCCCTCCTAAATCTCCACGGAGTGGTGAGTATTGTCCCCTGGTGTGCCCCCCACTTTTTCTAATTGGAGGACCACAAAGTGCAAACTGCCTGCAGCTGGTGCTGCAGCCTCCATTTCATTAGTAGTAGCTTCACTGCTCTAAAAAAAAGCATCCCAGTGGGGCCCACTCAGCAGTGGCTGCGTCTGGGGCTCAGTTTAGGACACACTCCTGTGGTAGCAGCCTCCCCCTTTCCAAGCCGAAGGTCCGAGGGTAGATCACCAAACAAGCACCGCCATCCTGGGCCAGGCACCAAAAGGAAGTACGACCATCCTGTACTCCCTCATGGGCTGCACAGGTCTGTGTAGCTGCTCCAGCTGAGGGTTGGCAATGTTGCATGTGAGTGCCGGGAGCAGGAGGTTGGGCTGCCAAGGTCCTTGTGTGGCCTCCTAGTGCTCCTTGCCTAGTGGGCCCATGTGGGGTTGCGGAATGTGGACGCCGAAGCTCGAGACCTGTGGGCTCCCAAATTGTGCACTGGGGGGACATGAAGAAGGAGACTCCACTACACATATCACTGCTAGAGACTGGCAGAAACCATGAGATACCACAGTCCAGCTCCACAGTCCAGCTAGTATCCATACAAGAGGCCCTGACCCCTAGAGGGTACCCCTGATCACTATACATAGTTTAGGAAGAGCACAATAGCGCTAGGGACTCAGATTTCATGATAATATTTGGGGATATGGAACACTCACGTTGATTTATGTAGTGACCAATCCACTCAAATCTCTTTTAGAGGAGCTTTGGGGTCTCTTGAGTGTTACTGCTGCATCTCCTGGCCTGGTATAATAACTGCTTCAGTACGGGCGTTGGCCCCTGGCCGACGCCTGTACTAACTCCCTGGTGTGGGTCACGATCAGTGGCCGACATCAGGAAGGGGATTAAAAAAAACTTCAGATGCATCAAATCCAATGAAATTGTATTTAATAAAAAAAAAACGTGAGACACAGAAGATCTTCTGTGTCTCCTCCTGCCCCCACACCCGCCCCTTTGTGACATCTGCTCGCCGTGAGGCACGCTGATGTCACTATCTGTTTTCCCCACCGGAGCAGTTAGGCCTTGTTTGAATGGGGAGATCCTCCCCTTTCAAACAAGGCCTTCCTGAATGGGTTTCCTGGCCCTCGATCGCAGTACAGCACAGGAAACCCCCACTAGACACAAGGGATTTCACATGTGGGAGGTCGGCCCCCTCAAAAAATGGGCCGCCCCCCCAGTGGGCAATTTAAAAAAAAAAGGTAGGTTTACCTCTTGAGGGGGCGTGCCCGATCGCACACCAGGGGTGTAAATTTGTCTTTAAAACAAAATGAAATTGACAGGGGGTCGCCCCTGAGCAGGGCAACACCCTGTGGGGGGCAATAACTTTTTTAACAGCTGTATTGTTTACCTGGGGCCACTATGGCCCCCTAGGAAACCATAGAGCTGTTAAAAAAAAATATAGATCTATAAAAACATATACAGCTCTATATGTAGTTATATCTATGTAGATATATCTATCTATATATAAATAAATATATCTATCTATATAGCTAGATATATCTATATATAGATGTGTCTATGTATATATATATCTACTTTTGTCAACGCGTGTGTGGTTTACCTGGCTGCTGCGATCAGCTCCCAGGAAAACCACACCCACATATGAAAGTGATCTCTTTACACATGTATATATATATATATATATACATATATATATATATATATAAATATACATATATGTATATTCACCACCAGTTATCTTGCAGTTGCAGTTTCCATCTTGAAAGCAATGCACATACTTTAACTGACACAAATCAACTGTAGCTTTTAGGCAGCAATAAAAAGGTCAAGTAACTCTTGTGATTATGTTTCTGCTAGAAAAGGATCTGATTTTTGTATAGTGGAAGTTTTGATGCCATAAAGTAGAGCAGAAGATTTATATGCCTACTGCAAGGATCAAAACTGTATTATATGTGAATAGTTGAGTGGATTAGTAAAGCCAGCCGTTTCCTACGCTATAATACAAATGAAATGTATATGCTACGTGGGCTATGGAGAGATGACATGCACTTTTGCAGGGTGGTAGTGAGGGAATCAGAGGAGGATGTCATGGGAGTGGGAGAACCAATAATGATTGTTGGACTGGGTGCTAGAGGTTCTAAAGACTGCGATGATTGGAATGTGACAAGGTGAAGTAATAGTGTGTCTTTTTAGTTTTTTTGAGTGTCTTGGGAGAACATGCTGATTGAGGGAAAGGTAAGGTGACCTCTATTGTTGCAGGTATCACACACAAACCAGCAATTTTGTGACTGTCTACGTAGGCTAGTGTTTTAGAGCTACAGTTCAGTCAGTAGCAGAGATGGCATCTTGTTGGATGACTGCTGCTCAAGCCCTAAATCAGGTTAAAGAGGACAGCTCTGACGTAAGATCAGAGACTGAGACAGCATCTGAGGGATAGGACAATGGAGCAGACCCTGGGAGTGATTTTTCAGTCGGAGGAGTCCCATTCAATGGCTCCTCTTCAGTGATTATGAGGGAAGTGATGAAGACAGTCCTGCTGTCCCTTCGCAAGTACAGTTTGTGCAGCGGGACAATAGTGGGTTAGCCCAACCCAGAGAGCAGGTGCATGCGGAGACAAGCACAGAGAGAGTGCTCTCTTGGGAGGTCCCCAATTTAGTTCAGCCCTGAATTCCACCGGCCAAATCGTATTGTGGAGACATCAAAATTATCTATCAAAAAACAACCTGGTTTTGTAAGGCAGGCACCTGAGTTTTTTTTGGCCAAATATTGAGGATTGCAAAGGATTCTGGGTAACAGAACCTGGTGAGAGCCCCACAAGTCACCCCATCCGGGATTCCCCTAGAGTTTTAGTTTAAAAAAATTCACAGGTTTGGTAGGTTTCCCTAGGTGCCGGCTGAGCTATAGGCCAAAGACCACAGCTAGGCACTTTCCAAAAAACTGTGTAATTGTCCCTTGTATTTCTCTTCATTTTTCCCTTCCAAATGTAAGACAGTGTCTAAAAAAGAAGTCTATTTGAGAAATGCCCTGGTTTGGAAATACAAAGTTTGAAAGGTTTCCTTGATACCTATTTCTCATTCTTTATATTTCACCAAATGAATTGCTGTATCCCTGGTATACAATGAAAACCCATTGAAAGGTGCAGCTCATTTATTGGCTCTTGGTACCTAGGGTTCTTGATGAAGCACTACAAGCCCTATATATCCCTGCAACCAGAAAAGTCCAGGAGATGTAACGGTATATAGTTTTTAAAAATCTTCCATAGTTGGAAAAAGTTCTAGAAGAAAACGTGGCCAGAAATAGCTCATTTTTCACCTCAATTTCAATGTATTTTTCTTTTAGCTGTTACTTTCTGTAGGAAAACCTTGAAGGATCTACACAAATGATCCCTTGCTAAATTTGAAATGTTGTCTACATTTCAGAAATGTTTAGCTGTCTGGGATCCAGCATTGGTTTCACACCCATTTCTGTCACTAACTGGAAGGAGGCCGAAAGCACAAAAAATAGTAAAAATGGGGTATGTCCCACTAAAATGCCACAATTGTGTTGAAGAATGTGGTTTTGTGATTCAAGTCGGCCTTTTCCTGAAAGCAGGGAAGATGGTGATTTTAGCACCACAAACCCTTTGTTGATGCCATTTTCAGGGAAGAAACCACATGCTTTCTTCCGCAGCCCTTTCTTTCAATTTGTCTGAAAAAAAAAATAATTGTATCTGTATTTTGGCTAATTTCTTGGCCGCCTTCAGGGGAACCCAGAAACTCTGGGTGCCTTTATAATCTCTAGGATTCTGGAATAAAAGGCGCAAATTTGGAGTGGATACCTTGTAAGGACAAAAAGTTATGAAGGACTAGACGTGAACTACTCCAAATAGCCAAAAAGGGCTCAGCACTGGAGGGGGAGGGTAAGGCCCAGCAGCTAAAGGGATAATGCCTGTTGTGATTGATGATTAACTTGTCTGGATAACAAGTTCTGTGTGGCAGGCACAGCATTCATGATACATGGTGATTTATGTATTCTTTGCTATAACCCAACTGTTGTGTCTCATGCCCTGATGATGTGATGTATGACATTTTTGTACATAGCCAAGGTAATGAATACAGACTCAGGATTTGCATTGTGCGCACAGTACTTATGGATAATGTTGTTTTATGCCTTGCATTGTCAAGTCAATGAGAAATATATAGTTTGACTGTGTAATATTGTAGGAGGCTGGCCTGGTTTGTAGTGGGTACATAAGGTACTTACATCTTATACCAGGTCCAATTATCCCTTATTAGTGAAATGTAGGCAGTGTTCTAGCAGCTTAGGCTATCTAGAGGTAGCTGTAGCAGAGCAGCTTAGGCTGAACTAGGAGACCTGCAAAGCTCCTGCAATACCACTATAGTTACACAGTACTTATACACAATAAAAGACAAAACTCAGTGTTACCAAAAATAAAGCCACTTTATTAAAGTGACACAAGGCCAAAAATATCCGAGAAACACTACTCATTCTGGTGGTAAGTATTATACACAATATACACTAGAGACCAAACTCAGGTTAGTAAATAGTCATAGAATAGTGCAAACAGTAGAAAATACAATAGAATGAAATAGGCCTAGGGGCAATACAACCCATATACTGTGAAAGTGGAATGCGAGTCACGAATTGCCCCCTAGGAAAGTGTAGTGTGTAGAGGGGTGCTGAGAGTGTAAGAAAACAGCAGAGGTAAGCAAAATACCCCACCCCAGAGCCAAGGAAAGTCGGAGTAAAGTACTGCAAGTTTCCTCAGGGCACACTACAAGCCATGATAAGAGTTATTGCAAGAACCAAGCAAGACTGTAAGCAACGCATGGTGGATTCCTGGACTTGAAGACCTGCTAAGGGATGAGATCAAGTCCAGAAGTCGCCGAAGATTCCAAAAAGGGCAGGAGCCCCTGCCAACCTAGAAGTTGGTGCAAAAGAGGATTCTCCAGTTAAAAGAAGTCTGCAGAAGAGCACCAAAAAAGATGCTGAGGGTTCCTGCGTAGAGCAGGAGATGTCCCACGTCGAGATGTTGGATGCAGGCTGATTGCATCGCTGGATTAGTCCAACAAGTCTTGGTGCAGGCAAGGTCACGGTTTGTGTCAAAAAGCGCTGCCTGGACCAAGGAGGGACCTGGGGCCTTCAACTCGGACTGAGGAGGCGGAAGGGGCTCCCACCATGGAAGAGAGCCCACAGATGACCAGGCACCTCCACAGGAGTCCCAGGACATGAGGACAAAGAAGATGCATAATGCGGTTGATGCAGCACAACAAAAGAAGGTACCACGCCGCTGGAGAATAACTCAACGAGTTGTGCATCGCAGGAAGGAGTGCTGGGGACCTGGGCTACACTGTGCATGAAGGATTCTTGAAAGAAGTGCACAGAAGCCCAAGGAGCTAGAAATGACACAGTGAACAGGGGTACTGTCACAAACCGGGAAGGCAAGCTCTTACTTCCTCCAAATTTGGACAGCTGGACCTTAGGACAGTCTGCATCGTGTTAGTCCACCACCTGTGTTCCAGGGTGCATGCTCGTCAGCAGGAGAGGAGTCCCATAGAACCAGTCGTCATCATAGAAGGTGCCTGCAGGAGCAGGGAAGTGACTCCTTCACTCCACAGGAGAAATATCTTTGGTTCTTCTGGTGCAGGGTAAAGACAGGGAGTCCCCAGAGCATACACACCTTGGAAACTGTTGCAAATGCTGGCTGGAGCTGAAGTTGCATATCACAGGAGTCATCTTGGATACTTTGTTGCAGTTACAGCAGTTCCTGGAGCAATCTGCTGTTGATCTGATGGTCAGAAGATGAAGCAGAGGATGCAGAGGATTCCTGGAGGAGTCTGGCAAGCTGAATCTGAAGAGACACCTACAGGAGAGACCCTAAATATCCCTGAGAGAGGGATTGGCTACTTACCCAGGTATGCACCTATCAGGAGGGGTCTCTGATATCACCTGCTGGAACCGGACACTCAGAGATCTCCAGAGTGTCCCCACACCTTGAAAAGCAAGATGGCTGACGCCAGGAGCACACTGCAGGAGCTCTGGGCACCACCCCTGGGGTGGTCATGGACAGGGGAGTGGTTACTCCCCTTTCTTTTGTCCAGTTTCACTCCAGAGCAGGGACTGGGGGGTCCCTGAACGGGTGTAGACTGACTTATCCAAGGAGGGCACCATCTGTGCCCTTCAAAGCATTTCCAAAGGCTTGGGAGGCTACCCCTCCCAAGCCTGTAACACCTATTTCCAAAGGGAGAGGGTGTAACACCCTCCTTCCAAAGGAAATGTATTGTTCTGCCTTCCTGGGACTGAGCTGCTCAGACCACAGGAGGGCAGAAACCTGTCTGTGAGGTGGCAGCAGCTGTAGCTGCAGTGCAAGCCTCAGAGAGCTGGTTTGGCAGTACTAGGGCTCCATGGTGGAGCCCCCCAGGATGCATGTGATTGTCCCTCCATTCCAAATACCAGATTTGGAATGAGGGGACAATTCCATGATCTTAGACATCTCAAATGGCCATATTTGGAGTTACCATTGTGAAGCTAAATAGAGTAATTTGACCTATATGTAGTGCACATGTGTAATGGGATCCCCGCACTCACAAAGTCTGGGGAATTGGCCTTGGACAGCGTGGTGGCACCTTTGCTATTGCAAGGGTGGCCTCATACTTAGTAACTTTGCAGCTAGCCTTCAGGAAATGAAGGTTAGACATATAGGTGACTTATAAGTCACTAAAGTGCAGTGAAATTGGCTGTGAAATAGTGTGTACACTATTTCACCCAGACTGCACTGGCAGTCCTGAAGAAAGGTTTGTCTGAACTCCTTATGGGTGGCAAAGGAAAAGCTGCAGCCCATAAAGATCTCCTGGAACCCCAATGCTCTGGGTACCTAAGTACCTTATACTAGGGACTTTAATGGGGGGTTCAGTGTGCCAATTGGAATTGGAATATGAAGTCACTAAACTATAGTGACTACTTTGGAAGTGGAGAGAACATAAGCACTGGAGTTCTGATTAGCAGATCTTCAGTGACACAGTTAAGCACTACTGACAACACACAGACTAGACCACAAACTATAAGCACTGGGGTCCTGGCTAGCATACTGACAAACAGGCAGAAATTGGGGGTAACATGCCAAGAAACATTGTACTTTCCTACAAATATGCACAGGAATGGATTTTTTATTTATCACTCTTTGTGATGTTTGACTGTTGCCAGTTAGCAAAGTAATCACTGATTTACCCTGTTGTGGTCTATGTGTTTTGTGCAATCTATGCAATATTTTTATATGATCTTGAGTGGAGTCTCTTTTGTGGTGTATTTATGGTTTTACTGGTTTGAGTGTGTTGCGCAAACACTTGATATTTGACCTCTGAGGATGAGCCTGACTGTTCTGTGCCAAGCTATCAGGGGGTGAGCCCGGGTTATCTTTGGTGTGTAACTTACTTGCCCCGATGAGTGTGGGGGTTCTGCTTGGCTTAGGTACATACCCCAGCCAACCAGAAACCCCATTTCTAACATTGGTGATCAGCGGTGGGGCTACACCTTGCGTTTGTGTAATACCTCTGTGACTCATTTTTGCACTACAAACTCTGTACTTAGAGCGCTATGTGTTGTTGATTTTCTCCTGTTCACTCATTGGTAATTTAATTTTTTAACTCCTACCTCATTTTCCTTGCAGTCTGAACTCGTGTCAAGGTTCTTACCTTGCCAAAACAGAATCTTCCTTTGACATGAAATACTTGGGCCCATACTTAAAAAAACGTGTGCATCAGAGCTGTTTTTCTGTGCCCCCCTAACAGTACCTAATGACACCATGGTGGTCATTAGCACATTAGTGTAAAATGTTTTGACGCTATTGTGGTTCTTTGTTACACTAGCATCAAAAATGTTGATACTAGTGTAGCAAAGTGCCAGGAGGCCCATAAGTTTCTATGGGAGCATCAATGTAGTGCCTGCTGTAGGCAGGCATTAAAAATGGTGCCAAAAATGGCACATTGACATCTGTTAAATTTCACTGTGCCCTTTTTGAGGGCCTCCTATTGCCAGAACACCCCCCTTGTATACATTATTCCTGGTGCAGGCATAATGTGGTGCAAGGGTTTACAAAGTCACGCAAAGCATGCATTGCACCACTTTGTAAATATGGTGCAGGGGAAAAGCCACTTTAGCACTAAGGTGGCGCTAGGGGCTCCTAAATATGCCCCCTAGTGTTTTGCACAGTGGAGTAGTTAAAGGGTTTCTGCAGGAAGAGTGGAATGTGAGTGAGGAATCCAACCAGTCTGACTTCAGCGAACCCTGTTTGATTTCCAGGTAGCACTCTGGAGGAAATAGTCAAAAGCAAACCAGGAGGGTGGTGGTTCTCGGGAGGGCCCTGAGACTAGTGAGGACTCTGAGTGGGAGTGTTCCCCACTCAAACCCCCAAAGATGAGTTATCATGAGGAAGATGAAGAGGAGGAAGAAAATGACCAGGCAGAGACGCCATTAGAAGTAGAGGACCCCATAGATAGGCAGTCCCATGCTGGCTCAAGTGCCAGAAGCAGAGTCACTTGCATGCTCTGTCCCCTGAGGAGCTCAGAGATAGACAGGCTGAGACAGACCTGAGGTTGCAGCTAGCGCAGCTGGCTGTCGAAGAGAAGAGGCTAGAGGCTCAGAAGGCCCTCGCCCAGGAGATGATGGCGGAGGCTGAAAGGCTCTTTGTAAGGGAATAAACTTGCCTTTGAGGAAAGAAGCTGACCCTTGAGTATAGTTGTAGAGTTCTGGACTAACCCACGCTACAGGTGGAGTCCAGTGGTGGCAGCAATTGTGTGTCTAGTGTCAGATACAACACCCACATACCCACAGACTTGGTGCCGAGCTTCAAGGAGGGTGATGGTATACATAAGTAGCTGCAGGTTTAGTAGAGGATTCTGACAGTACACAGGATCCCTGAGGAGGGTTGGAGAGCTGGCCTAGGGAGCTATAATCCTAAGAATGGGAGGGATGCTCTACTGGCCCTAGAAAGGAGAGACAGGCAGGGGTACACCCCCATGCAGTAAGCCTTAATTGCAAAGTTTTGAGTTACTCCTGAAGAGTATATATTGAGTTTCGGGGGAGTAGGAATCTTTGTCACCAGACTGGGAGAAATGTTTGCAGGGCAGCACATTTGATTGTCAGAGAGCACATGTTCTGTTGTTGTTTTCCAGGGCTATGCTAAACCTGTTGGAGTATAAGTTCTCTGACCCCAGGGAACTTGCAAAAAAGGCAGACCTCTGGGTGAGTACCAGGAGGTTTGGAAAGGCAGTAAATAGTGACCCTAAAGGGAGTGGCTCAGGTTTTTCCCAACCAAGGGTGGCAGACGTTTGCAGTAGCCCAGACAGGTCCACTTGTAGCGGGGTAGGTACAGAGTCCAATGTCCCTTCACAGAGGAGGAGGAGAGGTGGGGGTGGGAGATGTCCCAGGGTACCCTATGTCCAGCCCCAGAGCCTGGAGAGTACCCCGAGGGGACCTCAGGGAGGGAATGCAGTTTGTGCCGGCAGACCATCTACGGAGGGGGCGGTAATGTCTCTCTTTTTTGTCACTTGTATTGGATTTTATTATCTGTACAATAAATTATTGATTCATTCATTCACTGAGGGGAGTCCATAGTGTCATGAGAACTTGGAAGGGTGTCTGACACAAGAATCCAATCATTTCTGGCATCTGGCAGTACCGCTCCGCAGAGGATGGTGAAGAAGTCCAGGTGGAGAGGTAGGGGGAAGAAGATTTCACCCCTAACCTCTGTCTAGTTTCAGGGTACATACCCTGGTTTGGAGTGTCAGGTTCAGGGTATCACCTATGTCCTGGGTGGAGGGGTGGCTGCCACAAGTGTACCTATCATTTTGTCTTCTGGGGTTAACCTTGCTGGTGGAGGGCTTGCAGAACTGTGGAAACGGGGGGGGAGGTGGAAGAAGGACTCACCTCTGATCCTGGTTTAGCCCAAGGGTGCAGATCCTGGGTTTGGAGACCAGTTGCAGGGTGGAACCCCTGAACTTGTGGGAGAGCAGAGCAGGGCAGCTGACACAATCACCCGGACTGTTCTGGATTCTGGGGGTACGTCTCACAAAAAGAGGGTACAAAACCCCAGAAGGAGGGGCAGGGAGAAGAAAGCCTTATCCCTAGCCCTGTCCAGCCTGAGCGTACAGACCCTGTACTGGAGGGCCAATCTTGAGGTACCACCCCTAAACTGGTGGAAAGTGTAGTGAAGTAATTGGGCTCTGACAGAGGGATCCAACTGGGTACAGGGTGGCATAGAACTGGCAAGTGTTGCCTCTGCAGTTGTGGGCCAATGCAGACGTTGTATTGCGCCCACTCAGGGAAGCCCATAAAGGTATTGTTTGGTCTACCCTGGCTTTAGGCTGAAGGGGGGTCATGTTGGGATCATGTTGGAAATGGTCCTTTCTGTAAGGTTATACCCAAACGTTTTGCCTTTATCTTCCTATTTTTCTGACCCTCTTTATGTTTTGCTTTAGGACTCTGGGCACTTTACCACTGCTAATGTGCTCTCACCCTTAAATCTTGGTGTAGTTGACTTACACCTGTTTGGCGTATTTAATTTACTGTAAGTCCTTTGTAAAGTGGTATCCCATATACCCAGGTCCTGTAAAGTAAATGCTACGAGTGGGCCTGAAGCGCAGATTGTGCCACCCAGGGAAGTAGCCTTTCAAACATGTCTCAGGCCTGCCACTGTGGTGCCTGCATGCACAGTTTACTCCCACATTACCTTGGCAAGTAAAACTACTTGCCAAGGCCTAAACTCCCTTTTTATTACACCCATGTCACCCTAAGGTAGGCTCTAGATAGCACTATGGACAGGGTGCTGTGTATCCAAGAGGTAGGACATATAGGGGCACATTTATGAGAAATTGGTGCATGTGTCCTGAAGCACCACTTTCCATGCATCCCCCTTGCCCCTCTAACGACACCATGGTTGCACCAAATTTACAATTTATGGTCATTACCACATCAGCGTCAACATTTTTGACACTGTTGTGGTGCTTTCCTGCAATAGCGCCAATATTTTTGGTAGCAAAGTACATGGAGACCCATAGATTATTAGGGGTGCATCACTTTAACGCCTGACCTGAGCAGGCGTTTAAAATAACAGAAAAAAGGGTGTAGTGAAATCTTGTAAATTTCACTGCGCCATTTCTTCGAGCCTCCCTGCAGAGGAATGCCATCTTTGCATACATTATGCCTGGTGCAGACATATTGGGGTACAAGGGGCTGCAAAGTGGCGCAATGCATGCATTGTGCCACTTTTTAAATCTGGCATGGAGTAATGGCCACCCTAATGCTGCCTTAGCACCATAAAAATGACGCTAAGGCTGCATTAAGGCAGCGCAAGGGGCTTGTAAATCTGCCCCATACTTTTATGTTTACATGTCCTAGTAGTGACAAACCACCTATTTTTTCGATACAGTAAGTACGGCTCCTCTCCTTGGTTTACATTGGTAACTCCCTTATCTATGTCTAAGTGGTAATTTCTGATCTGTAAGGATTAGCATGGACATGTTTGGTATGGTAGTTAGAAATCCTGCTCACTGATGTAGTTGGAGTTTACATTACTATTGTAGAAATGCCACTTTTAGAAAGTAGGCATTTCTCTGTGCGAATAACTCGAGTGCTTTGCAGCCTGACTCTAATCTAGGTCTTTTGCAGAGTGACAGCTACACTTTGTGCATACTCTCCAGATAGCCATCAATCATGGAGGGAAAGGTGTGACAGTGTTACATCTGCATTCATCTACATACTGATGGTCTTCCTGGGATGGGAGCGGCAGAGGGCATTCACATTTTACCTTTGTTTACACCTCACACACAGGGCTTGTTTACCCCATACTGATGTATGGAGCCAGAGAAACGGAGAAAGGAAACTCCTACATCTGGTCAGACCTTGCTGGAATCTTTTCCCACTTTCTAGAAGCAGTGCATCAGGTTATATGAACATGGGCTTTGACCCTATGATTTCTAGAACACTTTTGGACCTGGGACTGAGTTTCTGCCAGAAGGACTGCTGGACTGCACAAATGACTCATCAGAACTGCTCTTCTGTTGCTGCTCAGCTACCTGCTGATGGCTGCTCCTTGGTGGCAGAAAGGACTCCATGGATTGCTTTTCTGCTTGTTGCCCTGCTGCCAGCCTGTTCCCTGAATCTGGACTACATAGGCGCTGCTGGACTGCCAGGAGGAACAGTCATTAAGGGCTTTATTGTGCTGGCCTCCCTGTCCACTTCTGCTTGCTTTGTGCTCCCTCTTGTGTTCTCCCAGGGGTCAGTGTGATATTACTTGTGTTCAATTGCTGGCCTTTGCCCCACATATATAGCTTCTGGGTAGTGCTATATTTTCTACTTGTGCCTAAAAGTAGTGCATGGAGAGCACTTCATCTGGTTATTACCTTTTCAGAGCCACATTATCACCTTGTGAGCTCTTTATACTTTTACCCCCCGGTTTAAAAAATTAAAAGCATGGTGAGTGCTTTTATCCCTACCCCAGCGGATGGGAATTGTTGTCCTAGGTTTCCCCAGGACAGTGCAGAGAAGTGCTCCCAACTCTCCAGGGAGTGTCAGGTATTGTCCCCTAGTGTGCTCCCTTTCCAGTGAGAGGACCATGATGTGTAAACAGCCAGCAGCTGGTGCTGCAGTCTCCATTCCTTTGACAGCAGTGTCAACGCCAGGAAAGAAACTCCCCCAGAGAGGCCTTCATGGCAGTAGAAGAGCTGTACTTCACATGGGAGAGCTGCTGTGCTGAGAAGAAGCCACCACATCTGAGGCTCAGGCCAGGAAACTGTCCTGTAGCAGCAGCCTCCCCCTTCCAAGCCGAAGGTCTGTGGGGGAATCCCTAAGGAAGTACCCCCATGCTGGGCTGGGACCCCCTAGGAGGCACCACCGTCCTGGACTCCCTCCTGGGAAGCCCTGGTCTGTGTAGTGGCACACAGCACAGGTCAGCAATGCCACATGTGAGTGCTTGGAGCAGAAGGTTGGGCTGCCAAGTTCCTGGTGGAGCCTCAAAGCGCTCCTTCCCTAGCGGGCCTGTGTGGGATTGTGGAACGTGGACACTGGAGCCTGAGACTGAGAGAGAGGTGACCTGCGGGGCTCCTAATTATGCAATGGGGGTTGAAAGAAATGGGATCTCTAGTTGGCAGAGGTATTCACCTTTGTCCAAGTAGGGACCATAATCCTAGTCTGGGTAAGTCACACACAATCCAAATTATCCTGTGCCCACCCCCTGGTAGCTTGGCACTGAGTAGTCAGGCTTAACATAGAAGGCAATGTATAAAGTATTTGTGCAATAAATCATACAGTAACACAGTGAAAACACCATACAGGTTTAGAAATTATATTTATCTGGTTAAATTAAGGTCAAAATATTAAAGATTCAATAAGCACAAGTTGCGATATCACTTTTGCAAGTTTAAAAAGAATCTTACTTCTTAGAAATCAACAGTTGTCTCTTGTTTGTACAAGTACCTGGTTTGTGTCAAAATTACCACACACAGAGAACGCAGAGGAGGAGATGCATGGAAAAATATGGCATGTGTCAGATTTTCCGACACAGTACAGATGATGCATGTTTCTTTCCACGCTGTGAGGAGCTTTGCATCGATTTCCGGCACGCAGTCTTGGTTCCTCACTGCGATACGGGGATCTTTGGATGCCCAGAGATGATGCAGGGAAAATCTTGGGTGTGGGGGGAAGAAGTCACAGGCAGTGTGTTTATCCGGTAGGTGATGCGTCGAATTTTGTGTCGCACAGAAGGCGATGCGTCGATTCTTCACTTACGAAGTTGGGCTGCGTGGTTCTGGCTTGGCTGTGCCTCAAGCCGGTAGGGCCGTGTGTTGAATTTCCAGTTGCAATGCAGGCACTGTGTCGATCTTTGCATGGGAAGTCAGGCTACATCATTCCAGTTCGGCTGTGCAGCAATTTTCTCATCGTAGGGCAGGCTGTGCGTCATTTCCTGCAGGCTGTGCGTCGATGTTTGGCACACTAGGAGTTTCCTTCAAGAGGTAAAGTCTTTTTGGCCCTGAGACTTCAGAAAACAGGAGGCAAGCTCAAACCAAGCCATTGGAGAGCACTTCTCAGCAAACTCAGAGGGCAGCAGGGCAACAGCAGGGAAGCAGACCTTCATAGCAAAGCAGTCCAGATGAGTCCTTTGGACAGCTAGGCAGTTCCTCGTGACAGGTTGTAGGTTCAGGTCCAGAAGTGTCTGGTTCAGTGGGATCAGGGTCCCAGTTTATGTAACCAAAAATGCCTTTGAAGTGGGGGAGACATCAAAGTCCACTGTGTGAGGGCAGGCCACTGGCCTTTAAAATGGAAGTGTCAGGGCCTCCACCCTTCCAGCCCAGGAAGACCCATTCAGTATGCAGATGAGTGCAGGTGTGACCTGTGTTTGTGATTGTCTGGATGAAATGCACAAGGAAAATTTCAACCACCCCAGTCCAGACATGGATTGGAGACAGGCTGTAAGGCACAGATTGATTTTAAATGCAGAGAAATGCTCACTTTCTCAAAGTGGCATTTCTAAAATAGTAATATAAAATCCAACCTCACCAAAACGCAGGATTTTGTATTACCATTCTGGCCATACTTAATATGACCTGATTACCCCTCTCTGATCAGAATCTACCACTCAAACAGTATATGAGGGTAGCCCTAATGTTATCCTATAAAAGGAGCAGGCCTCACAGTAGTGGAAAACAGATTTAGGAGTTTTCCACTACCAGGACATATAAAACACACATGTACATGTCCTACCTTTTACCTACACAGTACCCTGCCCAATGGGTTACATAGGGCTTGCCTTAGGGATGGCTTATATGTGAAAAAATGTAGTTTAAGGCTTGGCAATTACTTTTAAATGCCAAGTCATAGTGGCACTGAAACTGCACACACAGGCCTTGCAATGGCAACCTTGCATGGTTAAGGGGCTACTTATGAGGGTGGCACCACCAGTGCTGCAGGCCTACTAGTAGCATTCAATCTACAGGCCCTGGGCACATGTAGTGCACTTTACTAGGGGCTTACAAGAAGATCAAACATACCAATTGGGTATGAACTAGTTTTACCATGTTTAAGGGAGAGAGCATATGCACTTTAGCATTGGTTAGCAGTGGTAAAGTGTGCAGAGTCCTAAAACCAGCAAAAGCAGTGTCAGGAAAGTGGACAGTGGCAGGCAAAAAGTAGGGGGATTACCACCCTAAGGCTGTTAGGTCTAGCAGGGTTAATCGAGACAGTGGATTTCCCCCACGCCAGTTCGCCGCTACAGACTGACAGAAACCACGAGATACCACAGTCCACCCAGTAGGTGCGTAGGTAGCCCTGAGCTCTACAGGGTACCCCTGATCACCACACAAAGTTTAGGAAGAACACAGGAGCCGCCCTATGCACTCAGATTTCATGGTAACATTTGGGGAAATGGAACACTCACAGTGACACACTGTGATTCATGTAGAGACCAGTACACTTACATCGCTTTGGAGGAGCTTTGGGATCTCATGAATGTTATTACTGCATCTCCTGCCCTGATATAATAATGCCTGTCATGATTGATGAGTATCTTGTCAGGATAATGAGTACTATGTAGCAGGCACAGTATTCACGATACATGGTGATTTGCATTTTCTTTGCTGTAAACCAATTGTTGTGTCTCATGCCCTGATGTTGTGATGTATGACATGTTTTTATACATAGCCAAGGTTATGAATACTGACACAGGATTTGCATAGTGCACACAGCACTTATGGATGATGTTGTTTTATGCCTTGCATTGTCAGATAATGAGAAATATATAGTGTGACTGCATAAAATGCACAGGAATGGGGTTTTATGTGCCACATATAAGTCTTTTGTTATTCCACTCATTGTGATGTTTGACCATTGCCAGTTAGCAAAGTAATCACTGATTTATGCTGTTTTGGTCTATATGTTATGTGAAATATAGGCAATGCTTTTGTATAATCTTGAGCAGAGTGTCTTTTGTGGTGTATTTATTGTGTTACTGGTGTAAGTGTGCTGCGCAAATGCTTTACACATGACCTCTGGGGATAATCCTGACTGCTCTGTGCCAAGCTACCAGGGGGTGAGCACAGGTTATCTTTGATGAGTAACTTACTTGCCCTGACTAAAGTGGTGGGTTCTGCCTGGCGAAGGTACATATCAGACACCCCATTTCTAACTGCAGCCAATCAGAAACCCCATTTCTAAAAGCAGCCAATCAAATCTCAGCACAAGATCTTTGGGATCCAGGGCTCTAGATATCTATATTTCCCTTCCCTTTAATACCTCGAAAACTACTGAATGGATTTACACAAAATAACAAAAAGGGTGCTTTCTGGACCAACAGCTACATTTCTGCCAAGTTTGGTGGAAGTCTGTCCAGCCATTCAGGCTGCAGTCTAAAATCTCTATGGGAATTCACAATGGAAAAGCAATTTTTCTGACCTCCCCTTTTTCATGCCCCAGCTTCATGGATCACCCGTAGATGTTCCATGCACATCAAGACTGAACTTGACACTTTTTTCAAAATTTTCTTTGAAATTCATCAAAATGGCACAAAGATGTAGCCAAGACAAAAAATGCTTTTTCAAAGGAAACTAGGTCCTATCCACCTAATATATACATACAAACACACATGTATATACACTTAAAAAACCAAAGGTTTCAGCAACGTTATAGTTAGGCTCACATTTTAAATGTACAAATACAAAACCATAGAAATTCACCTGTTATAGTTAAAGTTATTTCAAGTAACACTGATTCATGCCACACCATGCACAGTTTTGTCGTCAAACATTTCACTGCAATTATTCCATTGATATTACCAATGACTTTATCAAAGATGTCATGAGTACCATAATTTGTGTGGTAATTAACAGTGCACGGCGAGGGTGCAAAGTAAAGTTATCTTAGGGTATGAGTTAGAATTACTTGAGATAATTCTCAACTCTAAGTATAATAAGTATATTTCTTTGGTTTTGTACATTTTAAATGTGAGCCCAACTATATTGCCCGGTAACCTTTGGGCTTTTACATGAATTTCTATGTTTTTTTAATTCTATTTTTTAACTAGAACGTCTCTGTAACCTTTGGTCTTACCAGTGAATTTCTATGTTTCTTTTTTAACGTAAAGCATTTTCATTATTTTCAATCCAATCACTGCAGCACACAGCCTTCAGCTGTGCATGGCAGTGGTTGGATGCAGGGCCTGGACTACAGCTTGACCCTGCAACCAAACCCTATAACCACCCAAACCTACGCTGTGCACAGCCTTTGGCCACGCACAGCGTGTTTTGGTTACAGGGCCTGTGGCCAACCCCTAAAACCACACTATCCTGCACAGCTGTGCACAGTGGAGGTTGGCTGCAGGGCTACTACAACCATGTGCGGGAGGGTTGGCCAAATGCCCAATGCATATAAGCAAGTGGAAACATTGTGATTATGAACACCTTGGATTATGATCTAGAAATTCAGAGACAACTTGATGATACCACCAGTTATGAAAAGGTAGTTGGGGACCCTATCCCTACACTCACAAATATGATTAATAAATTTTTACAATTTTGTTTGAGTAAATCCTTAATAAGAGACGATGAATATATGTATCTTAGAATTTTCAAACCAAAAAATCCATGTATTTACATATTACCTAAAATACATAAGAATCCCATTTCTCCACCTGGTAGACCCATTATTTCAGGTATAGGTGGCCCCACAGAGAGGCTTTCTGAATATGTGGACATTTTCTTACAACCATATGTGGTTAACTTACCATCTCATATCAGAGACACCAAACATATCTTAAGTATACTGTCGGACATTATATGGGAGCCAGGTATGGTTCTAGTCACATTGGATGTTACCTCTCTTTATACATGCATTAGTCATGATCTGGGACTGACAGCCCTACGTCATTTTCTTTACAATAGACCAGCAAATCTATATGACCATACAGAAATGCTAATTAAAATGGTTGAATTGATTTTAAACAATAATGTATTTCTTTTTAAAAAAGACTGGTATCGCCAAAAACAGGGCGTGGCTATGGGGTCTAAATTTTCCCCAGCATATGCTAACCTTTTTATGTTTTTTTTTTAACATACTATTATTTGGAGCAAAGAAGGTAATATATGGAATTCTGATATTTTATTCTGGGGTAGGTATATAGATGATTGTCTCATGATTTGGACGGGGGATATACAAAAATTGAATGACTTTATAAGTTATCTTAACGCTAACACACTCAATGTTCAATTTACTTTTGAATATAGTTCAACAAATATTGCATTTTTAGATGTAGAACTTTACATTCAAGATAATAAAGTGGAAAGTCGTTTACACAGAAAGAGTACAGCGTGTAATGCTATTTTACACGCGCAAAGTGCAAACCCGAGACATCAAATATATGCCATACCGTATGGTGAAATGGTAAGAGCAAGGAGAAATTGTAGTCGAGATGTAGAGTTTGTACAATGTATAGAAGACATGAAAGAGAGATTTAAAAAAAGAGGATATCCTCAGGATGTGGTGGATAAGGCATATGATAGAGCTATGCGTCTTGATAGAGCAGACACACTTATTTCAAAATCTAGACCTAATAATTCTAATATTCAGTGTGTAGTTAACTACACTACAACATCAGCAATTTTGCGTAAATGTATGAAAAGACATTGGCATTTACTTAAGTCTGATCCGATTCTTAGACATATAGGCCCTCATTCTGACCCTGGCGGTCGCTGATAAAGCGGCGGCCAACCCGCCAACAGGCCGGCGGTCCAAAATATGCAATTCTGACCCTGGCGGGAACCGCCAACACAGCCCGCCGCATTAACACTCCGCCCGCCACGGCGGAACAAACAAACAGCGCGGCGGTCAATGTACCGCCCACCCTATCACGACCCACCAATCCGCCACCTTTTCCGGGGCGGGAGCACCGCCGATAAAAACACGGCGGAAACAGACTACGAACGGGAAAACGCTCACCTCCACATACTCCACGCGAGATTCCGGCAGTATGGAACCCGAGTTGCAGGTCATCCCCGCACTCCTATACTTGCTCCTGTACCAGGAGCACGCCCGGCGGCGCGGAAGACATCGGTGAGTACTGCACCTACGACACAGGGGAGGGAAAGGATTACCGGCACACACCCACCCACCCACCCACACCCACTACAACACACACATCAATGCATTCCCACAGATCACTGTCACAACCCACAAACCCCCCCCTTCCGAAATAATGCAAAGACCAAAAGAAGAGATCTCAAACGGGCAGATATATTGAAAAATGGACAGCAGTAATCCAAATAAATAAATAAACTATGTACAAAATATATACAGCTACTAAATGTAGTCCAACCACTGTCCGTGGACCACAGGGGTCCTGAGCAAAGGGGCAAGGCCCAGTCCCACGACAAGAACTCCACGGAGAGAACACTGCAGGGGCATCAGAAAGAAAAAAGGACAGGCACCTCAGGGGGAAGGGAAGGGGGGGCACCTCAGCCACTTGAGTACACGACACGAGATCCTCGAGGGGACTCTATGACCATTGGCCATCCTGGGGAGAGCAAAGCCACAGTCCAAACAGTCCATACAGTGGGTGGCCTGCCCACTGGGCCATCCTGGGGAGAGCAAAGCCACAGTCCAAACAGTCCATACAGTGGGTGGCCTGCCCACTGGGCCATCCTGGGGAGAGCAAAGCCACAGTCCAAACAGTCCATAACAGACTCCACTGCCACTGGAGGAGGCATGTTGGCCAGAGGACATCCTGCAGCCCTGCCCGAGACAGATCCTGCCCTGCCACGTCTGCCAAAGGGCCAGCGGTTCCTGCCTGGAAGGGCCCAGTTCAGCGGTTCTTGCCTTGAAGGGCCCAGTTAAGCGGTTCTTGAGACGGCGGTCCCCAGCGGAGCGGTGCTGGAGACGGCGGGCCCAGTTCAGCGGTTCTTGCCTTGAAGGGCCCAGTTCAGCGGTTCTTGCCTTGAAGGGCCCAGTTCAGCGGTTCTTGCCTTGAAGGGCCCAGTTCAGCGGTTCTTGCCTTGAAGGGCCCAGTTCAGCGGTTCTTGCCTTGAAGGGCCCAGTTCAGCGGTTCTTGAGACGGCGGTCCCCAGCGGAGCGGTGCTGGAGACGGCGGGGCCCAGTTCAGCGGTTCTTGCCTTGAAGGGCCCAGTTCAGCGGTTCTTGCCTTGAAGGGCCCAGTTCAGCGGTTCTTGCCTTGAAGGGCCCAGTTCAGCGGTTCTTGCCTTGAAGGGCCCAGTTCAGCGGTTCTTGAGACGGCGGTCCCCAGCGGAGCGGTGCTGGAGACGGCGGGGCCCAGTTCAGCGGTTCTTGCCTTGAAGGGCCCAGTTCAGCGGTTCTTGCCTTGAAGGGCCCAGTTCAGCGGTTCTTGCCTTGAAGGGCCCAGTTCAGCGGTTCTTGCCTTGAAGGGCCCAGTTCAGCGGTTCTTGAGACGGCGGTCCCCAGCGGAGCGGTGCTGGAGACGGCGGGGCCCAGTTCAGCGGTTCTTGCCTTGAAGGGCCCAGTTCAGCGGTTCTTGCCTTGAAGGGCCCAGTTCAGCGGTTCTTGAGACGGCGGTCCCCAGCGGAGCGGTGCTGGAGACGGCGGGGCCCAGTTCAGCGGTTCTTGCCTTGAAGGGCCCAGTTCAGCGGTTCTTGAGACGGCGGTCCCCAGCGGAGCGGTGCTGGAGACGGCGGCCATTCTATGGCCAACTGCTCATTGCCTGGTGGTGCCCTCCTGGGCAGTGGGGATGGTGCTCCTTCAATGCCCACCTGGGCTGTGGGTGGTGGGGCCCTCCTGGCCAGCTGGGCTGGGTCCTCCCTGGGCAGCGGCTATGGGGGTGGTGGGCTCTCCCGGGGCAGCTGTGCCGGTTCCTCCCGGGGCAGCGGCTATGGGGGTTGCGGGCTCCTCCTGGGCAGCTGTGACGGGTCCTCCATGGGCAGCAGGCCTGCTGCCTGACTTCTCCGCCTTGCTGCCCTTGCCCTCCTTAGTCGGGAGTCTGTGGCCCTTTCCTCCCTTTGGAGCTGTGGCTGTTGACGGTGGCTGGCTAGTGTCCTGGGGGGATATCGAATCCGGGCTCCGGCGGCGGCCCTTCCGCCTTCTGCTCCTCTTCCCAGGGGGTGGGCTGGCTGTCCCCTTGCTGCTGGGCGAAGATCCAGACCTGCGGGCTGGTGGGCTCCAATACCCCTGCACCCTTGTCAAGGGGTCTGCAGGGCTGGTGGTGGCTGAGGTGCTCTTTTTACCCCGACGAGAAGGAGGGGGGGACTCAGGGTCAGGAAAGAAGGTATCAGTAGAGAGATAGATTTTCTTGGGACAATGGAGAGTGGTAGGTACAGTGGGTATGGGAGTGGAGGGAGAGGATGTGGTTGTAGGCGAGACAAGTTTGCTGTTTTTGGGTGCAGGTGCAGGAGCGGGAGGCTGTCGTGAGGTGGATGGCTGTTGGGTGGGTGGGTGGCTGCGTTTGTGTGGTGTGGAAGAGGGGGTGACAGACACAGTGGGAGAGGACATAGGGGACGTGTAAATGGCAGTGGGGGTGGTGACTGCACGTGTGCGGACTGTAGTGGAGGGTATGCTGGTGATGGAAACACTGGCTGATGGTGAGGTGAATGAAGGTGTGAGTGTAGACGTCACAGGGAGGGAGGAGGGAGACAAGGAGGTGGGGGTCACAGAGGTGGTAGTGACTGTTGGCATGTCTGCATCGGAATGTTGCTTGTGTGAATGTCTGCGTGATCTGTGGTGCTTATGTTTGGATGAGCTGCTCTTGGGTGTTGAGGTGTGTGCAGGCTGGTCTGATGGTGTGGGTGGGACAGGCAGAGGAACATGAGACTGGGAGGAGGGAGTTAGTAGAGGGAGGCAGGAGACAGGGACAATGGCTGCCGTCAGTGCTGAGGCCAGAGCCTGGAACGATCGCTGATGGGCAGCCTGACCCGAATGAATGCCCTCCAGGTACGCATTGCTGCGATGAACCTCCCTCTCCACCCCCTGGATGGCATTCAAAAGGGTAGTCTGCCCAACAATGAGCGTTCGGAGGAGGTCAATGACCTCCTCACTGAGGGCAGCGGGGGTAACAGGGGCAGGGCCTGAGGTGCCTGGGGCGAAGGAGATGCCCGGCTTCCTGGCAGAGCGGGCACGGGGCGAACGCTGAGGGGCTGCTGGGAGGGCGGAGATGGTGCGCTGGGTGGCGGCTGTACCTGTAATGGCGGGGGGCACGGATGGTGCCACCCCCGCAAGGGAGCTCCCTTCCGAGGACGTGTCCGTGTCGCTGCAGGGTCCAGTCGTCCCCGTTGTGGAGCTCCCCTCGCCCTCCGTCTCACTGGTCCAGTCAGACTCTGTGGCATGGCCCTCCTGGGCCATGTGAGATGCAGCTCCCTCCTGCCCCGATGCCACTTCTCCTCCGCCTGATGATGCTGATGCACACAAACACAGAAAGACAAACAAAAAGGGGGGGGGGAGAGAAATAAAGAGATTTTGAGTACATGGATCACCGGTACAGTTAGCGGACATGACAGACACAGATGCCCCCTGCACTAAGTTGCGCACTTGGGGTCCGCTACGCATTCCGTGGAACATGCCCTACACGCCTAGAGTTGGCAACTGCACCCATGGATGACACGGCCCAGGGATGGCTGTACTGACACACTACTGAGGGTGGTGGCTGGGGACACAGGGGCTTACGGGGGTGCCCAGCCTACAGATATCGCCCTGGCCTAGGGGGACCCACAGCCCTCCTCCCCCACCCAGACACCTCCACTGCGCGACAACAGAGTAGATAATGCTTGTACTCACCCCCTTGTGTCTGCTGTGCTGCCCTCACGCGCCCATCCAAATCAGGGTAGGCCACCGCCAGGATCCGGAACATCAGGGGGGTCAGTTGACGGCAGGCACCCCGCCTACGTTGGGAGGCCATCCCCAGCAGAGACTCGGCGGTCTTCTTGGTCCCGCGGCGGATGTCCTCCCACCTCTTGCGGCAGTGGGTGCCCCGTCGATGGTGGACCCCCAGGGTCCGGACTTCCTTGGCGATGGCACGCCAAATCCCGATCTTCTCATGGGCGCGGACCTATGTGACACGTACAGGGAGGGAGAAATACCACGTTCAAGTTTGTCTGCATTTTCGTTGCCAGTGGCCCAACGCCCCCCATCCCCGCCAGGCCCCCCGCCAGGCCCAACATGCCCCCCATCCCCGCCAGGCCCCCCGCCAGCCCCAACATGCCCCCCATCCCCGCCAGGCCCCCCGCCAGGCCCCCCGCCAGGCCCAACATGCCCCCCATCCCCGCCAGGCCCCCCGCCAGGCCCAACATGCCCCCCATCCCCGCCAGGCCCCCCGCCAGGCCCCCGCCAGCCCCAACATGCCCCCCATCCCCGCCAGGCCCCCCGCCAGGCCCCCCGCCAGCCCCAACATGCCCCCCATCCCCGCCAGGCCCCCCGCCAGGCCCCCAAGCCAGCCAGTGGCCCCAAATCCATATTGAATTAAACTCACTTGTTGGTCTGGAGGACCGTAGAGTAGCGCATACTGGGGGAGGACCCCATCCACAAGTTTCTCCAACTCTTCTCCAGTGAAGGCAGGGGCCCTTTCCCCAGGCGCAGCAGCCATTGTCCCTTCCAGACCGAGGTCACAGCAACACTTGCAGTATAGGTCCTCTCCTGTGAAAGTTCAAGTCGCGAGTGAATAAGTAGATAGAAAATGGCGGTCACGCCCGCGGCGGTGCGTACCGCGGCGGTGCGTCCCGCCACCGCCGGCGCCCTTCGCCATTGGCTCCTGAAACCCATAGGCTTCAATGTTAACCAATGCGGCTTCGCGCCACGGTCTTCGACCGCCGACCGCCGCGGTGTGCCACGCAAGCGCATTGACCTCACATCCCATTGTCACACTTCACAGGTCAGGCAGCCGCCATTTCGAGGGTCCACTTGGCTCAATTTCAACTGCGTCACACAGGCCTAGGCCTTGCATAGCCACTCAGACACGCCATTCACTGCATAGAGAATCGTTTACTGTGCAAGCTGTGAGTACGTACCTGTGGGTTGCTTGACTCTGTGCTCCATGTTGTCCTTCCTAGGCACCGTCCGCTGGGTTTGGCGAGGAGACGGATGAATCCTCACGTGTACCGACCGCTGGTGGACCTGTCGACAATGGAAGAACGCCACATTATCCTGACCTACCGGCTTGACCGTGCCACTATACATGAACTGTGTGCCCAGCTGGAGCCCGACCTGATGTTCCCCATCCGCCAACCCACAGGGATTCCCCCTCTGGTGCAGGTCCTGTCAGTACTCCATTTCTTGGCAAGTGGGTCATTTCAGACAACAGTGGGAATTGCTTCTGGGATGTCTCAGCCCATGTTTTCGAAGGTGTTATCCAAAGTGTTGTCTGCCCTGATGAAATACGTGAGGAGCTACATCATTTTCCCTGAGGTGGGCGAATTGGCTACAGTGAAGGGTGATTTCTACGCCCTTGGACATATTCCCAACGTCATTGGTGCCATTGATGGGACCCATGTGGCTTTGGTTCCCCCAAGAGACAGGGAGCAGGTGTACAGGAACAGAAAAAGTTACCATTCCATGAACATCCAGGTGGTGTGTTTGGCTGACCAGTACATCTCGCATGTAAATGCCAAATTCCCAGGGTCAGTGCATGACGCCTACATCCTGAGGAATAGCAGCATCCCTTACGTGATGGAACAGCTAGAGAGACACCGTGTATGGCTATTGGGGGACTCTGGGTACCCCAACCTGTCGTGGCTACTGACCCCAGTAAGGAATCCCCGGACCAGGGCAGAGGAACGGTACAATGAGGCCCATGGGCGTACTAGGAGGGTGATCGAACGCACCTTTGGCCTCCTAAAGGCCAGGTTTCGGTGCCTGCATATGACAGGGGGATCCCTAATGTACTCACCGAAGAAGGTGTGTCACATCATCGTGGCCTGCTGCATGCTTCACAACCTGGCTTTGCGCCGCCAGGTGCCTTTCCTGCAGGAGGATGGTCGAGACGGTGGTGTTGTGGCAGCTGTGGAACCTGTGGAGAGTGACGAGGAGGAAGACGACGGTGCTGAAACAGACAACAGGGACAGAATCATTGAACAGTACTTCCAATAGGACACAGGTAACAATTCAAACATAATTTAGTAAATGTGAACTACTCTCCTGCATCTCTGCTGCCTGTCTATTTGCCCCAGTGTATGATGACTGAGTTGTGGCTTTTCCCTCCCTATTTCAGATCTGGGGTCCCCACTACGAGTCCTGTGCTTCGTTTCCCCATGGACTACATCTTTGTGGCAGCTGTTTGTTGACTTCACTGTGTACAAGGACATATTTGCAATGTCATGTCAATTACAATATTTTGAAATCACAGCCAGACTCCAGATAGTTTTGTGCAAAATAGGTGTTTATTTCAGTGCTCAAAATGGGATGGGTGGTTTCAAGTGGGTGGGGGCTATGGTGAAGGAATGTCCATGGCAGAGTCCAGAGTAACAGTCACACAGGTGCATTGTCCAGAGGCCTGTGGAGAGATGGAGCATGGGCAGTTCAAGGATGGACAGGGTGACAATGTGGGACAGTGGGCTGACATCAGGTGGTATCCTTTGCTGGCGGGGGTCTTGACATCCTACTCTGTCTTCTTGCGAGATCTCAGGGCCCTCTTGCGGGGTGGTTCTTCTCCTGCAGGAGGTGGGGGTCTGGTGGGCTGCTGTTGTGCGGGGGCCTCCTGTCCACTAGCGCCGGCGGAGGTGGTTGGCTGTTCTTGGTCCAGGCTAGTGGCAGGGGCCCTTTGTTGTTGTTGAGTGTCCGTCCTGGTGTTGATGAGGTCCTGCAGCAGCCCTACCATGGTAACCAGGGTGGAGGTGAGGGCTCTGATGTCCTCCCTGTACCCCCGATAGTGTTCCTCCTGCAGTACCTGGATCTCCTGGAACCGGGCCACTACCGTCGCCATCGTCTCCTGGGAGCGGTTGTATGCTCCCATGATGGTGGTGAGGGCCTCGTGGAGAGTGGGTTCCCTGGGCCCGTCCCCCCCCTGTCGCACAGCTGCCCTCCGAGTTGCCCTGTTTCCCTGGGCCTCTGCCCCCTGGCCGGTGTGCCCACTACCACTGCCCCCAGGTCCCTGTTGTTGTTGGGGTGGTGGGTTCTCCTGGGTGCCCTGTAGTGGTAGACACACCGCAGATTGACGCGCCCTGGAGACAGAGGCATGGGCCCGCTGGGTGGGAGCTGTGCTGGTGTTCCCAGAGGGGTTTGGGTCTGTAGTGGCCTGTGCCTGTGTGAGGGGAACCGACTGTCCAGAGGTCCCCGATGGTCCGGGCTGGTCATCAGTGTCCAGGTCGACAGAGCTGCTGTCATCGCTGACGGCATCTTGGGTGGGGGGTGTGGAGAATTCTGGGCCCTCCGTGGCGGTGTGTTGACGGTCGGGTCCTGCAGGGGTATAGAGGTATGGTTATAGTTTCAATGTGTGGCATATGGGTGTATCTGTGGGTTCCCGTGTCCCCAAGTGCTGGCATTCGTGTGTGGGGGCTTTGGTGAGGGTGGCTTGTGGGGGGGATGTGTATATGCATTGGGCATGCTTTGGTGATGGGTGTCCATGCTTAGTGGACGCATGCAGGCCTAGGTTTTGGGATGTGTGGGTTGTGATGGTGAGACATTGGCAGGGAATAGGTGTGCTGGGGGTGGGGGTGAGGATGGTGGTGGGGGTGAGGATGGTGGTGGGGGTGAGGATGGTGGTGGGGGTGAGGGTGGGGGTGAGGATGGGGGTGGGGGTGAGGGTGAGGGTGGGGTTCGAGGATGGGGGTGAGGGTTGGGGTATGATTTGGCATGCAGGTGGGGGGGAAGCAGTATTGAAGCTTCAACTTACCAGTATCCATTCCTCCGCCGACTCCTGCGAGGCCGTCAGGATGCAGGATGTTCAAGACTTCCTCCTCCCATGTTGTAAATTGTGGGGGTTGAGGTGGGGGTCCTCCGCCAGTCTTCTGCACGGCGATGTTGTGCCTGGATACCATGGAACGCACCTTCCCCCGTAGGTCGTTCCATCGCTTCCTGATGTCTTCCCGATTTCTGGGGTGCTGTCCCACAGCGTTGACCCTGTCGACAATCCTCTGCCATAGCTCCGTCCTCCGGGCAATGCTGGTGTATTGGACCTGTGTGCCGAAGAGCTGGGGCTCTACCCGAACGATTTCCTCCACCATGACCCTGAGCTCTTCGTCTGAGAAGCGGGGGTGTCTTTGGGGTGCCATGGAGTGGTGTGTATGATGTGTGGGGTGGAGTATGTGTAGTTAAGTGTGTTGAGTGTGGTGGTGTGTGTTGTTTTGTGTGTGGATATTGTGTGGGTGATGGTGTAGTGTGCCTCTGTGTGATGGTATTCTGTGATCGCTGATGTGTCTCTCAGTGCTTCTTTCTGAATTTTTGGTCGTAGGGGTTTGTGGGTGATGTGGGTGTGTGTCTTATATTGTATTGTGTGTGTGGAAGTGGTGTGTGTATGTGTATCAGGTGTGTGGAATTCAAATCGGCCAATGTGGCTGAGTTTTGTTCGTTTGTGTGTATTCTGACCGCGGCGGTGTGTCCCGCCAATGGAAAACCGCGTTTGAAAGACCGCCGCGTGGATTCGTGGGTCGTAATGGCATGGGCGTATTTCTGTTGGCGTGACGGTGGAGGTTTGGTCACCTCCACTTTTCCGCCGACCGCTGGTCTGGCGGTCTGTTGTGGCTGTCGGATTTTCGGAGGTTTGGCTGCTGCGGGTCAGAATGACCGTGGCGGGTTACCGCGACCGCAGCGGAATTATGGAGGATTTCTGACCGGCGGTAGGCGCCTTTTACCGCCGAGGTCAGAATGACCACCATAATCTCGGATACTCCAATTCTGTCTTATCGTAGGGTAAATACTCTAAAGAGTACATTGTGCCCCAGTTTTCGATCGGAACCGCTACAAGAAAATTGGCTCACAATTCGTAACAAAGGTTTTTTCAAGTGTGGACGATGTGGCATGTGTAGACTGACCAGGTCAGGTATCTCCACATTTAAAAGTTCAATAGGGGATCAGTTCACCATCAGATACAATATTACTTGCGATAGTAATTATGTGATTTACATGATAATTTGCAAATGTGATCGATATTATGTGGGCAGTACGATCAGGTCATTAAAGACCAGAGTGCGTGAACACTTTAGGGCACTAAGACATGACGATGATAGATATCCTATAGTCAGTCACATGAAAAACTGTCCGAAGCAAGGTAATACTAAGGTATTCGAATGTTTTGGTTTTGATCATGTATCTAGAAATCCTAGGGGTGGCAATAGAGAATTGGCCCTTAGGAGGCGTGAGTGCTACTGGATTCTTAAATTACGAGCGGTTGAATGGGGTCTTAATTCAGATTTCGAAATGGAATATTTTCTGGGTAATTGAACCAATTTAGCAGCAACTTACATATTATTTATAGTATGTGGCTATGATTAGTGATGTATGGAGCAGACTTATTATATATTATTTTGTACTTTATCACTTGTGAATATCAGGTGCATAATGAGTGTTTATGATGATGGATTGTCAATATGATTGTATAATATTTTCATTATAAATGTTTGAGTGATTATCGAATTGTTAATATATTGGAGTGGTCATGATACACATATGGTGATTTCCCTGAGCTTTGATATGGATTTCTTTAGATTATATTGATCTAGCAATTTAAATTGATACCTTGTTAGATTGTGTTATACGTTGGATCTAGTGGGGCTTATTATTGGTCTTTTTCTTATTGCTCGGTTTTCTTGCATTTAGCATGAGTTATAAGCATTAGATGTTTTTCAAGATTTTTGTTTGCCTTAGACTTACCTTATATTACTTAATCTATTTTGACTTAAGTGATTATACCAGTTTATGTTTATATTTTTTATTTCAATATGGCGCCAATAATGGGCTTTTGTAGTCCCTTTTTGATTGCTATACTTCGTTATGGATAGGAGGTGTGGAATTTATGTAGTCCATCTTCTATTTCGATGGCACGTATTACGTACGTTTAGAGCTCTGGCTTTTAAAAAATCGGGCTTTCCCGGGCGCTGGCTTCGGTATTTACACACGCCGAGGCGCGCAACGAACACGTTTGGATTATTGGTTAATCCACGTTACATGGTTGGAGGTAAGCGGATAGCTATACAGTATCGGGCGATTAAGTTTTAAATTTGGACAATTTCTACAATTAGGTGTTTTTGGTTTATTCCTATAGTTAATCAATCATATAATATTGGTACTGGATGGAAATTTGATTGGCTAATACAATATTAAGACTCAGAGTATCTTGGATTAATAATTTAGAATATTGATACTTTTCTTATTTGCACTATAGATTCAATTGATGACGTAATATCAGTTCGTCATCTTTTTACATTTCTTACTTACCTATGAAGGTATGTGCTGAGTTTTCGTGCATTAGATCATTACGGGTTAAATAATTGCACTACATAGGTGATTGACCTTCTTGAATTGGTTTGATTAGTGGTTCTTTATACTTTATGTTTGCACATTTTGTATCATATTCTTTGGGTGGTTTATTTGACTTATATTTTGAATATAAGTTGTGATATGAGTACCATGATCACTTCAATATATCTATTTATCACTTAAATTTTGTTTTTGAATTTTGAGACCTACATATGGTGTTTCCTTGTAGAATAAGTCACCTATTATCACTTATGTTGTAATATAGATTTCTTCTCACAGGTGTCACTGGTGTTGGGACATTCTATAGATAAGTGTTGATTAAATGTCATTATATTTATCATAGTAATAATTATGTTTTGTAGCCCTGATGAAGTCTTTGAGAAGAATTTATTCTCATTGGACGAAACACGTGTTGGCTGTTGTTGGACTTCAGAAGTTTCCATATGGACTTAAAGTTTTGTCATTAAATTGACATTGGATTACTGGGGGATTGTTCTTATGATTTTTATTTTTATTTCCGATCCGATTACGATTAATGATCACTTTTCCAAATTTTGTGAAGATTGTCGGCCCAAATTGACTTTCCATTCTCGAGTGCCCTGACATGTACATAGCCCAATGCATAAAAGCACCCAACTGAGTGCCATATACAGGCTTTTGCCATGCACAATGGGGGTTGGCTGCAGGTCCTGGCCAGGGGCCAGGTCCTGTGGCATAGCCCCTATAACCACCCAAAGAGAAATTGAGAGAAGGAGAGGGAGAAGGCATTTTCAGGGTTTGATGAATGACATACTTAGAATGAGATGTTTTCAGGCAAACTGAAAAAACTATGCATTTGACAAGTTAGCAGAGTTTCATGTACCTTAAGTATTTGAAGTACAAAGAAAATTGTAACATGGAAATGGCCACAGTTACACTTAGACTAGAACACACAGCCATCAAGTGTGACAATCTGAGACCTTAACCACTATGCAGTTATTATCTAAAGAAACCTAGGCCCGTATTTATACTTTTTTTAGCGCCGCATTTGTGCCGCTTTTTGACGCAAAACGGCGCAAACCTACAAAATACAATGGTATTTTGCAAGTTTGCGCCGTTTTTGCGTCAAAATACAACGCAAATGCGGCGCAAAAAAAGTATAAATACGGGCCCTAGTGTGAGATACCAAAATTTGAACCTCAACCTACTGGGTGACAGTCTAATAGCTGTCACAGTAGGCCATTTTTTATAACTCTAGAGGACCGCGGGGGAGTCTGAAAGTCCTCGTGATACTAGGCGTCTTTCAACCCCAGCGGGAGCCGGCATTACTTCTGCAAGCAGGAAGCTGCTTTTAATAGCAGCTCCCTGCTTGTGGGAGCAATGTTGTAATCTGTTTTCCTGCTTGATTTTTGCATGCACGGCAACAGAAGAAAACTCTCCTTTCTGCTCCTACTAGCAGAAAGTGGAATTTTTTACGTTTACTTGGTGGGCTGTCAGCTCCCACCAAGCATAAGCAAACAGCTACATCCCAAGTGTGGGCACACTAGGACATAGCAGGAGCCGACTCTGGGTGGTGGTGGCCCCAAGACCAAAATTGGCTTCTCTAGGGGTGTCCTTGTGGCTGCCCTCCAATGTATATTGACCCGAGGATGTGGTGGTTCCCAGGCTCAGAAACAGGCACCCTTCATATCTATAGTTTAGCCCTGGAGAGGTGGAGGCCCCATGGCTGTGGGGGGGGGCTATGTTCCCCACTGCATAGCATATGACATTGGCCCCTGGAGATGGTGGTCCCCTGTGCTGCAGGGGGGGGCATGCTGCCCCCCTGCACAGCATGTGACATAGGCCCCGGGGAGGTGGCAGTCCCCAGGGCTGTGGGGGGCACATAGCCCCTGCACAAAACAGATTGTTTGCCCAGAGGAGGTGGTGGTCCCTGGGGCTGGGGGGGGGCATGCAGCCCCCATGCGTACATAATTGGTTTAGTCCCATGGAGGTGACAATACATGAGGCTGCGGGGGGCACACAGCTCACCCACATATATAATTAGTTTAGCCCCAGGGAGGTGGTGTGGCCCAGGTCGGAGGAGTCCATAGGACCCTTCTACTACAATAAACAATTTTGACCCAGGGAGGTGGAAGTCCGGGGGGCTGCAGGGGGGAGCATGCAGCACCCTGCATACATAATTAGTTTAGCTCCAGGGAGGTGGAGGTATGCAGGGCTGCAGGGTGGCATCACCCCCCCCCCCACATACATGATTAATTTAGCACTGGGGAGGTGGTGGTTCCCAGGACCTGGGGGATCCACAGGACCCCCCCCCAACTATAATAAATACATTTTGCCCCAGGGAGGTGGTGGGCACTGGGGGGGCTACATTGCCCGCCTGCATATTATTTTAAAAAAAAAGCCCCAGGGAAGAGGTAGTCTCCAGTGCAGAAATTAGCCTGGGAGGAGGCCCCGTGCACACCCTCCTTATTTTAAACATGCTCCCTGGAGCTGGCCCACCTAAGGGCTTTAGTCTCACAAGCACAGGAGACTGCTTGTTTCTTTAAAGAAATGTTACTGTTTATTCGTGGCAACACTGTGAAATTGTGGTACATAATGTTTTTTAAAGTGATATTTTGCTGTGTGGGGTACCTTTGGGATCCCAGCACCAGATCTATAGGGTTAGGGTGTCCCTACCCTGGTCTCTTTTCTTTTTATTTCACTTTTTATGGGACTCAGCTGAAGCCGAGTCCCAAGATGGCTGTCAATACTTCCTAGTTTGAAGTGTTGTCAGCCAATCAGAGCTCTGCATCTCCATGCACGAGCTCTTATTATTCACAAAGTTGTTAGGGAAAATCCACAGCCCTAGATATACACATTTATTTTCTGTTTAATATCGAAAAAACTACTAACAGATTTACAACAACTAACCAAAGGTGTAATCTGTGCACAGAAAGCTAGCTTTCTAACAAATTTGGTGTAATTCTGTCCATCAGTTTTGGGCTGTAGTTGTGTTCAAAACTCCTATGGGAATTAACATGGGAAACATATTTTCCCCCTCCTTTTTCTTCGGCCACACTCGCCGGATAACCCTGGCACACTTTTTTGGGGAAATTTTGCGAAGAGTCGTCAAACAGTGCCAAGGATACAAGGATATAGGCAAGAAAAAAAATGCTTCTTCTATGGACACGTGGTCCTAACTATAACTAGTAGGTATCTATAGGTATTTGTTTGTGTGCCATAATAAAGAAATCACTTAAGAAGACACTGTGTGGCAGAGGCGTCTTTCTGTAAGCAGGAAGGTGTTCGTTTGACATATATATATATATATATATATATATATACACACACACAAAAAACGCTACTGGGACATTATAGTTAGGTTCTGACTAACTATAACTTGCGCCCTAAGGTAACTATAACTTGCGCCCTTTAATGCACAGTTTTCTTATTAATATTTTTATTGCACATCTTGCAGTGATAATATCAACATTGCCATACAAGATCTCATCAATGATATAATATGTGGAGTAATTAGCTGTGCATGGCGGAGGCATAAGTTATAGTTATCTTAGGGGACGAGTTATAGTTACTTAAAAGAACTCCAACTATAACTGCTGAATTTCTGTGAATTTGTATTAGTAAATTCAGAACCCAACTATAATGTCCCTGTAACCTTTGTTTTTTTCAGCAAATTTCAATTTTTTTTAACATACAGCATTTTTAGTTACTATTACTATAACTACCTACTGGGGAACGCCACTAGGTAATATATATATATTTATATATATATATATATATATATATATATATATATATAGATATAATTTATTTATTTTTATTTTTTCACTGAAAACAGCAAAGGTTACACGGACGTTATAGTTATGTTCTGAATTTACTTAAGTAACTATTGACTTGCGCCCTTGCCATGCACAGATTTCTCATCAATAATTTTTGTGAATATTGCGCATGGTGAAGCAAAAAATTTTTACACCCACTATTTGCAACTTAAACACACCTATATTATACCACTGGTGTCAGGGTACCTTCACCCATACTCCTTTATGCCACGTTTAATTTGGATTTTCACCCCCGGGGACTGTGTCCCGTGAAATAAAATGGTGGCCGCAACTTTGTAGTCAGGTTGTGGTTAGCCAATTGCAATTCTGCTTTGTGCACGTGTATTTGCAAAACATTCACAAATTTCACTAATTATTAGCAGACAGCGATGTACAAATGTATTTTCCCTTTAATATCTCAAAAACTACTGAACAGATTCACATCAAATAAGCAAAAACGTAATCTGCATACCGACAGCTAGCTTTCTGCCAAATTTGGTGTAATTCCATCCAGCGGTTCAGCCTGTAGTTGTTTTTAAAGAATCCTTTGTAAATGAACATAAGAAACGCAACATTTTTTGAACTCCCTTTTACTGTGCTCCTGCATCATGGATCACCCCGAATCTTTACATGCACAAAGAGAATCACTGTGACACTTTTAAAAAAAAAATATTGTGAAGATTCCTCAAACGGAGGCAAAGTAAAAAAAAAGCTTTTCCTATGGAAACATGGTCCTAACTATAACAACCTACCGGCAACTGCCAGTAGGTAATATATATATATGTGTATATTAGGGGGCTAGGGTAAGGCCATTTTTTATATTTTAGAGGTGGTAAGGGCATTGGATGGTAAGACGGTAAGGGGGTCATTCTGACCCTGGCGGTCAGTGTTAAAGCGGCGGCCAACCCGCCAACAGGCTGGCGGCCAAAAAAATTGAATTCTGACCCTGGCGGGAACCGCTAACACAGGCCGCCGCATTAACACTCCGACCGCCACGGCGGTACAAACAAACAGCGCGGCGGTCACCGCCAACTGCCAGGCGGCAGACAATGTACCGCCCACCCTATCACGACTCACCAATCCGCCACCTTTTCCGGGGCGGGAGCCCCGCCGACAAAAACACGGCGGAAACAGACATCTCCAATGGAAAACGCTTACCTTGACACACTCCACACGGAATCGGAACAGCATGGAACCCGAACTCCACATCCTCCCAGCCATTGCCTTCCTGCTCTTCTTCCAGGATCACGAACCTCGCTGCAGACGACAACGGTGAGTACTGCACCTACGACACAGGGGAGGGGGGAGGAGGAAAGGTTACGGGCACACACATACGCCACACACCCACCCCCACCCTCACCCCCACCGAAATACCTACACACCTATGCAGATAAAAAAGTCAGAGTGACACCCCCAAACCCCCCCCCCAAAAAAACAAAGACAAAAGGCAATGAAGTAAAAGTAGAACTATATTATTGCAACAATAAAGTATAGCGACCTTAGCAATATATGAAGAATGAATACACATCTAGAACTATATCCATACAAGTAGCAAAAGTCCGGCCCAGTCTTTCAAAGTCCAAATGTCCGTGGGCCAATGTACAGCAACACATGGGCAAAGCCCACACACGAGATCAAGTCCATTGGAGAGAACACTGCTGGGGCATCACAAAAATAAAAAACAGGCACCTCAGGGGGAAGGGAAGGGGGGGCACCTCAGCCACATGAGTCCACGACGCCAGATCCACGAAGGCCCTCCATGCCCACTGTGCCATCCTGGGGAGTGCAAAGCCACAGTCTCACAAGTCTCTACAGTGGGTGGATAGCCCACTGTGCCATCCTGGTGAGTGCAAAGCCACAGTCTCACAAGTCTCTAGAGTGGGTGGATTGCCCACTGTTACATCCTGGGGAGTGCAAAGCCACAGTCCATCAGGTGGATTACAGAGACCACTGGACATGGAGGAGGCATGGTGGGCAGAGTGCGTCGTGAAGGCCTGCCCGACACAGAACCGGGACTGCCAATGGGCCAGCGGTGCTTGACAGGAAGGGCCCAGCGGAGCGGTGCATGAGACGGCGGTGCCCAGCGGAGCGGTGCTTGACAGGAAGGGCCCAGCGGAGCGGTGCTTGACAGGAAGGGCCCAGCGGAGCGGTGCTTGACAGGAAGGGCCCAGCGGAGCGGTGCTTGAGACGGCGGTGCCCAGCAGAGCGGTGCTTGACATGAAGGGCCCAGCGGAGCGGTGCTTGAGACGGCGGTGCCCAGCAGAGCGGTGTTTGACAGGAAGGGCCCAGCGGAGCGGTGCTTGACAGGAAGGGCCCAGCGGAGCGGTGCTTGACAGGAAGGGCCCTGTTCAGCGGTGCTTCTCACGGCGGGCACTGTTCAGCGGTGCTTGAGACGGCGGGGCCCTGTTCAGCGGTGCCTGTCTTGTGTTTCCAGTGAACCACACCTGGCCAATACTTGCCGCTCAGTCTGCATCGGACCTTTCCGTTGCGGGGCCCTCCTGTGATGAGTCCTGGGGCCCTGGGTCTCCTCCGATACCCCGGGAATGGGGCTGGTGGGGCCCTCATGGCCAGGTCGGCTGCTCCCTGCCTTTTTCTCCTTGCTGCCCTTGCCCTCCTTGGCAGACTGTCCGTGGCCCTTGGCTCCCTTACCCGATGTGGCAGGTGACGGTGAAAGGCTACCCTCCTTGGGGGCAGGAGTATCAGGCCTGTCGCGCCTGCCCTTCAGTTTTTTGCTCCTCTTCCCGGGGGGGGGCTGGCTGTGCCTTTGCTGCTGGACGATGTCCCAGCCCAAGGAAAGGGCGGACTCCAAAAACCAGGCACGACGTTCTTGGGAGTTGCTGGGCTGGTGGTGGCTGAGGTGTTTGTGGAACTCTTACGGGATGGAGGGGGTGGGTCAGGTGAGGAAAAGAGGTCAAGTTTAGAAAGGAAAATTTTCTTTGGAGCCATGGGAAGGGTAGCTGGAGTGGGTATGGGAGTGGAGGAAGAGGATGTGGTTGTAGGAGAGTCAAGTGTGCTGTCTTTGGGTGCAGGTGCTTGGGCAGGAGGCTGACGCGAGGTGGATGGCTGTTGTTTGGGTGCCTGCCTGCGTTTGTGTGGTTGGGAAGCAGGGGTGACAGACACACTGGGAGAGGACACAGGGGATGTGTACATGGCAGTGGGGGTGGTGACTGCACGTGTGCGGACTGGTCTGGAGGGTGTGCTGGTGACGGGTGCAATGGCTGATGGTGGTGTGCTTGCAGGTGTGTGTGGAGACGTCACAGGGATGGAGGAGGGAGACGAGGAGGTGGGGGACACAGAGGAGGTAGTGACTGTTGGCATGTCTGCATCTGGATGTTGCTTGGGTGAATGCTTGTGTGTCCTGTGGTGCTTATGTCTGGAAGAGCTGCCCTTGGGTGTTGAGGTGTGTGCAGGCTGATCTGTAGGTGTGGATGGGATAGGCAGAGGAACTTGGGAGTGGGACTGGGTGGAGGGAGTCAGAAGAGGGAGGCTGGAGACAGGGACAATCGCTGCCGTCAGTGCTGAGGCCAGAGCATTGAACGATCGTTGATGGGCAGCCTAACCCGAATGAAGGCCCTCCAGGTATGCATTGCTTTGATGCACCTCCCTCTCCACACCCTGGATGGCATTCAAAAGGGTAGACTGCCCAACAATGATGGTCCTCAGGAGGTCAATGACCTCCTCACTGAGGGCAGCAGGGGTGACTGGGGCAGGGCCTGAGGTGCCTGGGGCGAAGGAGATGGCCGGCTTCCTGGCATTGCGGGCACGGGCCGAAGGCCAAGGGGCTGCTGGGAGGGCGGAGCTGGTGCGCTGGGTGGCGGCTGTACCTGTAGGATCGGTGGGCACGGATGTTGCCGCCACCGCAAGGGAGCTCCCTTCCGAGGACGTGTCGGTGTCGCTGACGTCTCCACGGGTCCCTGTGGTGGAGCCCCCCTCGCCCTCCGTCTCACTGGTCATGTCGGACTCCGTTGCATGGCCCTCCGGGGCCATGTGAGATGCAGCTCCCTCTTGTGCCGATGCCACTTCTCCTCCGGCTGATGATGCTAATGCACACATTCATAGAAAAACAAAGAAAATGGGGGGGGTGGAAAATATAAAGACAAGTTGAGTGCATGCATTGGGGACACCGTTGGCGGAGAGGACAGACACAGAAGCCCCCTGCACTACGCTGCGCACTTGGGGTACACTACTCATTCACTGGGACATGCCCTACAAGCCTATGGGCGACAACTGCCCACACAGTATACACTGGTCAATGAATCGCGTTACTAGTCACCCTACAGAGGTGGGGGCACAGGACCATACCTCACGGACGGGCCTATCCTACAGAAATCGCCTTGGCCTAGGGATACCCACAGCCCTCCTCCCCCACCCAGGCACCTCCACTGCGCGCAAAATAGCTGAATGTGCTGGTACTCACCCCCTTGTGTCTGCTGTGATGTCCTCAAGCGCCCATCAAAATCGGGGTAGGCCACCGCCAGGATCTGGGACATCAGGGGGGTCAAGGTACGACTGGCACCCCTCCTAGGTTGGGAGGCCATCCACAGCAGAGCCTCCGCGGTCTTCCTGCTCCCGCGGCGGATGTCCTCCCACCTCTTGCGGCAGTGGGTGCCCCTTCTGTTGTGGACCCCCAGGGCCCGGACGTCCTTGGCGATGGCACGCCAAATGTCAATCTTCTGATGGGCACTGACCTATGTGACATGTACAGGGAGGAAGAGAAACATCATCACTTTTCTGCATGCTCGATGTGAGTGGCCCCCCCTCCCCAACCTTGCCATGTGGCACATGCTCTCATCTGTCGTGCCATGCATTTGTCAATCGCTGCCCTCCCCTCCATCGTACATCCTCCCCACTCAACCCAGGCATTGGGCACTATGCATTGCCCCCCGTGTACTCTCCTGTTGGTCTGGAGGCCCGTAGAGTAGCGCATACTGGACCCCATCCACGAGCTTCTCCAACTCCTCGGAACTGAAGGCGGGGGCCCTTTCCCCAGTCGCAGCAGCCATTGTCACTTCCAGACCGAGGTCACAGCAGCACTTGCAGTATAGGTCCTCTCCTGTGGATGCTCAGGTCTCGTGTGTTCAAGCAGAGAGAAAATGGCGGTTACGGCCGCGGCGGTGCGTACCGCGGCGGTGCGTATCGCGACCGCCGGCGCTCACCGCCATTGGCTCCTGAAACCCATAGGGTTCAATGTTGTCCAATGCGGCTTTGCGCTGCGGACTGCGACCGCCTACCGCCACGGTGTGCCACGCTTGCGCAATTACCTCACTTCACATTGTCACACTTCACAGGTCAGGCAGCCACCATTTCAAGGGCCCACATGGCTTCATTCCTACTGCGTCACACATGGCTAGGACTTGCACCGACAATCATACTAGCCATTCAATCCCGAGAGATTCGTGTAATGGGCATGCTGTGGGCACTTACCTGTGGGTTGCTTGACTCTGTGCTCCATGTTGTCCTTCCTAGGCATCGTCCGCTGGGACTTGCGAGGAGACGGAGGAATCTTCCTGTGTACAGACCGCTGGTGGACCTGTCGACAATGGAAGAAAGACACGTCATACTCACCTACAGACTCAACCGTTCCACTATACAGGAACTGTGTGCCCAGCTGGAGCCAGACCTAATGTCACCCATCCGCCAACCCACAGGGATTCCGCCTCTAGTGCAGGTGCTGTCAGTACTGCATTTTTTGGCAAGTGGATCATTTCAGACTACCGTGGCCATTTCATCTGGGATGTCTCAGCCTATGTTTTCAAAGGTGTTGTCCAGAGTGTTGTCTGCCCTGATGAAATACATGCGGAGCTACATCATTTTCCCTGAGGTGGGTGATTTGCCTACAGTGAAGGGTGATTTCTATGCCCTTGGACACATTCCCAATATCATTGTTGCCATTGATGGTACCCATGTGGCTTTGGTTCCCCCAAAAGACGATGAGCAGGTGTACAGGAACCGAAAAAGTTATCATTCGATGAATGTCCAGGTGGTCTGTTTGGCTGACCTGTACATCTCCCATTTAAATGCCAAGTTCCCAGGGTCAGTGCATGACGCGTACATCATGCGAAATAGCAGCATCCCTTATGTGATGGAACAGCTACAGAGACACTGTGTGTGGCTAATTGGTGACTCTGGTTACCCAAACCTGCCTTGGCTATTGACCCCAGTGAGGAATCCCAGGACCAGGGCAGAGGAACGGTACAATGAGGCCCATGGGCGTACCAGGAGGGTGATTGAGCGGACCTTCGGCCTCCTGAAGGCCAGGTTTAGGTGCCTGCATATGACTGGTGGATCCCCAATGTACTCACCAAGGAAGGTGTGTCATATCATCGTGGCCTGCTGCATGCTTCACAACCTGGCTTTGCGACGCCAGGTGCCTTTCCTGCAGGAGGATGGTCCAGATGGTGGTGTTGTGGCCGCTGTGGAGCCTGCGGAGAGTGAAGAGGAGGAAGACGAAGAGGACGACACAGACAACAGGGACAGAGTGATACTGCAGTATTTCCAGTGACACACAGGTAATAATCTACTCCTGCATTGTATTATATCTGTAACTGTAGTGGCTCTCTACTGTCTGACCTTTCACCCCAATGTATGGTAACTTAGTTGTGTATATCACTTCCTATTTCAGTGATCTGATCCCCACGGAGTGCCCTCTGGTTTTTTTCCCAATGGACTACCGCTGTGTGACACTGGTATGTTGTCATCACAATGTAAATAGAAATGTTTTGTTGGTTATATTGAATACATTTGGTTTAAATAAATAGATAGCAGAATCCAGTTGGTTTTTGTGCAATAATTGTGTTTATTGAAGTTTTCAAATAGGTGTATAGTTCAAAAAGGGTGATGGGTGATGGTGGAGGCATGTCCATGGCAGTGTCCAGACTGTCGTTCCTACAGGTCCATTGTCCACATGCCTGTGGAAGGTGGAGCAGGGGCAGTTCAAGGTTGGACAGGGGGAACAAGTGGGACAGTGGGATGACATCCGGGGGTTTCCGTGCATGGCGGGGGTCTTGACATCCTACTCTGTCTTCTTCCTAGATCTCAGGCCTTTCTTGCGGGGTGGTTCTTGTTCTGCAGGGGGTGGGGTCCAGGAGGGCCGTTGCTGTTGTGTCGGGGCCTCCTGACCACTAGCGCCGGCGGAAGTGGTGGGCTGTTCTTCCTCCATGCTAGTGGCAGGGGCCCTTTGGGGGGCCACATGGTCCCGCAAAGTGGTGACAATCTGGTTGAGTGCAACCACCATTGTACCCATTGCGGAACTGATGCTGTGCAGTTCTTCCCGGAACCCCATATTCTGTTGCTCATGCAGAAGCAGGATCTCCTGCAACCTGGCCAGGACCATCGCCATCGTCTCTTGGGAGTGGTGGTACGCTCCCATGATGGTGGTGAGGGCCTCTTGGACAGTGGGTTCCCTAGGCCTGTCCTCCCTCTGTCGCACAGCAGCCCTCCCAGTTCCTTTTTGTTCCTGGGCCTTTGTCCCCTGGACGGTGTGCCCACTACCAGTGCCCCCAGGTCCCTGTTGTTGTTGGGGTTGTGGGTTACCCTGGGTGCCCTGTACTGGTAGACACACCGCTGCTTGACCTGTCCTGGAGACAGAAGCATGGGCCCGCTGGGTGGGTGCTGTGCTGGTGTTTCCAGAGGGGGGTAGGTCTGCTGTGGCCTGTGGCTGACTGAGGGTAACCGACTGTCCAGAGGTCCCCGATGGTCTGGGCTGGTCATCAGGTTCTAGGTCGACAGAGCTGCTGTCATCACTGGGGGCCTGTTCTGGGGGTGGGATGGACAAATCTGGACCCTCCTGGCCGGTGTGTTGGCGTTCGGGCCCTGCAGGGGTAAAAGAGTATGGTTATTGATTTTGTGTGTGCCATGGCGTGCGATTTGTGGGTGCCCTTGTCCCCCAGTGCTGGCAGTCCCATGTGGGAGGAGTTGTGAGGGTGGTTTGTGGGGGGGATGGGTATGTGCAGTGGTCATGCTCAGGTGATGGGTGTCCATGGTTTGTGTTGGCATTCAGGGGTTGGGGTTGGGTGGGTTGTGCTGGTGAGACATTAACAGGGAGTATGTGTGCTGGGGGGTTAGGGGTGAGGGTGGGGGTGTGGGTTGGCATGCTGGTGGTTGGGGGGGTGACGTAGTTGAGATTAGACTTACCAGAGTCCATTCCTCTGCCTGCTCCAGCGAGGCCCTCAGGATGCAGGATGTTCAAGACCTCTTGCACCCATGCTGTGAATTCAGGTGGAGTGGGTGGGGGTCCGCCGCCAGTCTTCTGCACAGCGATGTTGTGTCTTGACACCATCGACCGCACCTTCCCCCGTAGGTCGTTCCAGCGCTTTCGGATGTCTTCCCGATTTCTGGGATGCTGTCCCACAGCGTTGACCCTGTCGACGATCCTTTGCCATAGCTCTGCCTTCCTGGCTATTGTGGTGTGCTGCACCTGTGTGCCGAAGAGCTGGGGCTCTACCCTCATTATTTCCTCCACCATGACCCTGAGTTCTTGGTCCGAGAACCTGGGGTGTCTTTGGGGTGCCATGGGGTGGTGTGGATGAGGTGTGGGGTGGTGTTTGTGGTGATGAGTGTGGTGGTGTGTGGTGTTTTGTGCGTAGATGTGGTGTGGGTGATGATGTTGGGTTCCTGTGTGTGTTGTGCTTTGCGTTCCCTGTGCTCTCTCTCTGTGTATTGCGCCTTGTCTCTGAATTTCGATTTGTGGGGGTTTGTGGGTGATGTGGGTGTGTGTTTTATATGGTGATGGGTGTGTGGGTGTGTTGTTTGTATGTGTATCAGGTGTGTGTATTTCGAATTGTCCAATGTGGCTGTGTTTTGTAAAGGTGTGTGTATTTTGAGCGCGGCGGTGTGTACCGCCAATGGAATACCGCGGTTGAAAGGCCGCCGCGTGGATTCGTGGGTCGAAATGGCATGGGCGTGTTTGTGTTGGCGTGACGGTGGAGGTTTGGTCATCTCCAGTTTATCGCTGACCGCTGATGAGGCGGGCTTCAGTGGATGTCGGGTTTTTGGCGGTTTGGCAGTTGTGGGTCAGAATGACCGTGGCGGTTTACCGCGGCCGCGGCGGTATGATGGCGGTCTTCTGACCGGCGGTAAGAGCCTTTTACCGCCGAGGTCAGAATGACCCCCTAAGTGTGTTTTTAGGGTTTTAGGGGTGGGTAAGGGTATTTTTAGGGTTTAGGGGTGGGTATGGGTATTGGGTGGTAATAGTGTTTTAAGGGTGGGTAGAGGTATAGGCTGGTAAGGGTATTTTGGGGGTTTAGAGGTCGATAATGGTATATATATATATATATGTATTTGTGTGTGTGTGTGTATGTATGTATATATATAAAAATATGTTTATGTCTTTATAGTTGTAATATCATGCATCCTTCTCTGCCCTGCAAATATGAAACTTCCTTTGAAGCGTATATTTTATACAGACTTTAAACAGATCTGTTGCTGTGTTTGAAAGAACAATATGCTTGCGTCCTAAGTATATATTTTCTTTTATATATTTGTTGTTGTGATTTTAGTATCATACAAATCCGAGAGTAGCTGGTTGATAACTGGTCGTAATGGTAAATATACCATAAATTCCATTCTGAATTATTCAACGTTGCACTGCTCCCTTACCAACTAGAAAATACAATGAGCTTACATAGCAATTGCAGCCAGATTTACAAAACTTTCACACATTGTAGAGCAGCAAGGCAAAGCGAGAGAACAGAAATGTGCCATATCTACTAAGATGTGCCACACATTTGTCCCCTTGTAGCACTGGTGCACTTAAGGCAGCCTAGAGCCAACATAGGCACCCTTGCACCATGGATCAAGGTTCCCTCATTAAAAGGAGAATTATTTTTGTGCAGGAGGGAAACCTTTCAAAACAAAAACAATCCATGGATGCAAAATGTTAGCAATTCTGGCCCTTGAACTGGTGTCACTGTGCAAAGGGGATAAACAGAATTCATCTTGACCTGTGAACTTTTAAACATTTTTTATAGCTGAATTGTCATGTGCATTTCTTAATAGCTGTGTGATGCAAAATAGGGGTTACAAAGTCTCATGCAGCTGGAGCTGAAATTACAACCCAATCCATGATAATACTCATCTAAAATGTGACCATTCCCCAAGAAAACAAAAAATAAAGCAGTTGTCTTACTTTCACGTTATCAAACAAGATACTGTACATTGAAAGTGGATTCACATCCTGAACAGTGAAATGATCTGTACTGAACAGACTGCACGATTAAGGTTTTTTAAAATTATTACTTTGGCAGCAATTGTCCTGCCAAACAAGTATTGTTTAAATGAATTGTAAAAGAAAGATTGGGTGGGCAGTGAATCTGGAACCCAGAGAGTGCGGGTGAGGTGTTGGAACGACGTTGTCCCTCATGCAGCTGTGTACAATATGAAAAGGAGGTGATGAGCTCCTCCGCGGTGATTGTGGGGATATGCATCAGTTCACAAGGTAATTGGGAAGGAGGAGTTGCACAACAGAAGATGTCCTGCTAAAACATAGCTCTACAAATACTTCTGCCTTTAGAGCTGCTAATAAGGAGAAATGTGAACACCTCACCTGCTGTGAAGAGGCCATGAACCAGCAGGGGACTTCAGGCTGAGCAACTGCGAATGAAGGTGGCAGCTCATTAGCTCTCTGAATCTCTACTGGTTATTTCTACTAGTTGGACTTTTCATGTGGATGCGTGGTGCCCACAGTAAGGGGCATACTTACAATCTTTTGATGCAGGTCAGCACTGCAAACCTTCTTTCGCACTGCTGCGCATCAAAAGAAGAGGGCAGGAATGTGCCATAACTTCAAGATATGGTGCATTCCTGTCTTTTTTCACCTGTGCTGGCGCACAATGGGCTGCCATGCTCTAACTCAGGCACCCATGCACCATAGTTAAAGGGTGTCTGTGTTGCTGGGATGATTGTTTTTGTGCAGGAAAGGAGATGTTTCTGCACAAAAACAATTCAAGAGCTATTCTCCTCTTTCTAAGGTAAAAACAAGGAAAATCAAAGGTATTTCTCCTTGTTGCACCTCCTTTATGCCTCCCTTGGGGAGGTGTATGCTTTTGATGCATTCCCAGATGTATACATCTTTGTAAATCTGGGAATGAGTCAAAATCCATGGGAAAGAGAGGAAAGACCCATGGAATGCCTCTTTGATGCCAAGTAAGGTAACTCAGCTACTTGCGCTGCATTGCCTTGCTCCATATCTACAAGGTCATGTAAAGCCACGCACCGTTGGTGTGTCAAAAAAAAGTGACGCACCTGCAGTGCAAGCACTCTTAAGTATGGTCCTTAGTTTGGAAGTGTATGAAATACAAGGAACACACCCACAAAACGGGTCAGCACAATCAGTGGAGAATGTTGGATCACGTCAGAACCTTCATATTACACCGACTATCCCTGCTTATGAAATCGCTAGCAGAATAACATAATTTATGAATAACCAAGGGTCCAAAGGAGATAGGAACACAGGCACAAAAAGACTCGTAAATACTGTGCTTCATTGATAAGCAAACATGTTATGTAGAACATCTACATATGTACTTACGAAAAGGTTTTAGAGATGAGCTAAGGAGACGCAAATGTGCGACTACTGCCTGTGATTGTTACTGCATCTTATAATTTTTTGTTAAATAAAACTGAACTTAAAGAAGTCCCTGCTGCAAAAATGTTTATTTACAAATGGATTTTGAGAAACAGGAAAAACACAGACTCTGGCAAACTATTGTAATACTGTAAATATAAAGACATTGTTTTTCAAAATATATCTATATTTTTATCAGCGAAAAATCATTAAGCAGTACAAGTATTGATGCCTGTGACTAATTCATGAACCCAAATTTTAATAGTATTTTAAAACATCACATTCCATGCACTTATACTGCCCATCAATTAATCCTTAGTCACATGTCACTTACCGCCTAAACCATTTTTATAAAACAAAAACGTATTATCCTTATGCTTCTAACAGTAACAAGGAAACCTATACAGACAGAGAGGAATAGAGTGGGAGAATACACATTCCTGTGGGATACGGGGCAGCTAACGATGACAGTATTTTATATAAAGCTGTGTTAGTCTGTAGCATGTACAGAAATCATCACATTACCCAGCAAACTCAACTCCAGGGACACTTGCAGGGCTCTTCCTGTAAATGAGCTGACTCTACCTATAATTGTATTCCAATATTGGTGTATTGCTCCAGAGTCACATACCATATGATAGAAATCAAATTATGATGTTCTACAGCATGAACTGCCACCTAGATAGATCCTGGCTCTCCTGCTCGGGGCCAAGTAAGTCTAAAGTACAGAAACAAACTGTGTATATTTAAGTTGTTGATTACTGACCGTTTACACACAAATAATATGTGGGACAACTCGTCATAAGTCAGATCTGCTTTTAACCTTGCTCCCCATGTCAGAGTTGTCTTTCCAACATCCTCACAAAAGCAGGTGCCATCGTGGAATACAGTGTCAAGACCGCCTTCCTTCCCAAGTCATTCGTCAAGAGCAGCAACAACACTTCATTTTTTGGCAGTTCCATTGATCCCATAACCAATATTTTTATGATGACACTGACTAATGTCCCAAACAGTAGAATTTGACCTCCATTCTGCTTATAGTCCTCACAGAGTTCCTAAAGGAGCTGAGAGTCACTCCTTATAGAACTCAATTTGACTGAATCCCTTCATCCACCCACAATTTTTCATTAAACTGTATTTCTCTGTGATCAGTCTGCAATAGGTTTCATAGATGTATCTTCGGAGATTATGTATTAGGTATACCTGTGTTTTTTAAGTATCTTTTTACAGCACCAGTTATTTGTGTGCAAACACTATGAGGCACACCCAGGGCAGAACCAGTAGCCCCTATTGAATACTCAAAAACACCTAGGGGTATATTTAAAAAGTAATGACTCAGCCTGGCACTGTAAGACATCTTGCAACTCTGAGCTGCGCCATTAAGAAAGTGCAGGCAGGGATGTGTCATATTTACAGAGATACGATGCATCCCTGTACTTTCCTCAACACTGGCGCACAACTGGCAGCCTATCACCATCACAGGCATTGTTGCACCATGGTGCAAGTGTGCCTGCATTGCAGGGATGATTGTCTATTTTAAGGAACGATCCCCTTCCTGCAGATTAACAATCATGGTGTTTTCCTCCCTATATGTGTTCAGTAGAATGCAGCACACATAGAGGGTCATTCTGACCCTGGCGGTAAAAGGCTCTTACCGCCGGTCAGAAGACCGCCATCATCCCGCCGCGGCCGCGGTAAACCGCCACGGTCATTCTGACCCACAACTGCCAAACCGCCAAAAACCCGACATCCACTGAAGCCCGCCTCATCAGCGGTCAGCGATAAACTGGAGATGACCAAACCTCCACCGTCACGCCAACACAAACACGCCCATGCCATTACGACCCACGAATCCACGCGGCGGTCTTTCAACCGCGGGATTCCATTGGCGGTACACACCGCCGCACTCAAAATACACACACCTTTACAAAACACAGCCACATTGGACAATTCGAAATACACACACCTGATACACATACACACACTACACCCACACACCCATCACCATATAAAACACACACCCACATCACCCACAAACCCCCACAAAATGAAATTCAGAGACAAGGCGCAATACACAGAGAGAGAGCACAGGGAACGCAAACCACAACACACAGGAACCCAGCATCATCACCCACACCACATCTACGCACAAAACACCACACATCACCACACTCATCACCACAAACACCACCCCACACCTCATCCACACCACCCTATGGCACCCCAAAGACACCCAAGGTTCAAGGACCAAGAACTCAGGGTCATGGTGGAGGAAATAATCAGGGTAGAGCCCCAGCTCTTCGGCACACAGGTGCAGCACACCACAATAGCCAGGAAGGCGGAGCTATGGCAAAGGATCGTCGACAGGGTCAACGTTGTGGGACAGCATCCCAGAAATCGGGAAGACATTCGAAAGTGCTGGAACGACCTACGGGGGAAGATGCGGTCGATGGTGTCAAGATACAACATCGCTGTGCAGAAGACTGGCGGTGGACCCCCACCCACTCCACCTAAATTCACAGCATGGGAGCAAGAGGTCTTGAACATCGTGCATCCTGAGGGCCTCGCTGGAGTAGGCAGAGGAATGGACTCTGGTAAGTCTAATCTCAACTACTTCACCCCCCCCAACCACCAGCATGCCAACCCACACCCCCACCCTCACCCCTAACCCCCCAGCACACATACTCCCTGTTAATGTCTCACCAGCACAACCCACCCAACCCAACCCAAACCCCTGAATGCCAACACAAACCATGGACACCCATCACCTAAGCATGACCACTGCACATACCCATCCCCCCCCACAAACCACCCTCACAACTCCTCCCACATGGGACTGCCAGCACTGGGGGACAAGGGCACCCACAAATCGCACGCTACGGCACACACAAAATCAATAACCATATTATTTTACCCCTGCAGGGCCCGAACGCCAACACACCGGCCAGGAGGGTCCAGATTTGTCCATCCCACCCCCAGAACAGGCCCCCAGTGATGACAGCAGCTCTGTCGACCTAGAACCTGATGACCAGCCCGGACAATCGGGGACCTCTGGACAGTCGGTTACCCTCATCAGCCCCAGGCCACAGCAGACCTACCCCCCTCAGGAAACACCAGCACTGCACCCACCCCTCGGGCCCATGCTTCTGTCTCCAGGACAGGTCAAGCAGCGGTGTGTCTACCAGTACAGGGCACCCAGGGTAACCCACAACCCCAACAACAACAGGGACCTGGGGGCACTGGTAGTGGGCACACCGTCCAGGGGACAGAGGCCCAGGAACAAAGAGGAACTGGGAGGGCTGCTGTGCGACAGAGGGAGGACAGGCCTCGGGAACCCACTGTCCAAGAGGCCCTCACCACCATCATGGAAGCGTACCACCACTCCCAAGAGACGATGGTGACGGTCCTGGCCAGGTTCCAGGAGATCCAGGCCATGCAGGAGGGCCAGTACATGGGGTTCCGGGAAGAACTGCGCAGCATCAGTTCCTCAATGGGTACAATCGTGGTGGCACTCAACCAGATTGTCACCACATTGCGGGACCATGTGGCCCCCCAAAGGGCCCCTGCCACTAGCATGGAGGAAGAACAGCCCACCACCTCCGCCGGCGCAAGTGGTCAGGAGGCCCCGACACAACAGCAACGGCCCCCCTGCAGAACAAGAACCACCCCGCAAGAAAGGCCTGAGATCGAGGAAGAAGACAGAGTAGGATGTCAAGACCCCCGCCATGCACGGAAACCCCCGGATGTCATCCCACTGTCCCACTTGTTTACCCTGTCCAACCTTGAACTGCCCCTGCTCCACCTTCCACAGGCATATGGACAATGGACCTGTAGGAACGACAGTCTGGACACTGCCATGGACATGCCTCCACCATCACCCTGTTTGAACTATACACCTATTTGAAAACTTCAATAAACACAATTATTGCACATTAACCAACTGGATTCTGCTATCTATTTATTTAAACCAAATGTATTCGATATAACCAACAAAACATTTCTAGTTACATTGTGATGACAACATACCAGTGTCACACAGCGGTAGTCCATGGGGAAAAAAACCAGAGGGCACTCCGTGGAGATCAGATCACTGAAATAGGAAGTGATATACACAACTAAGTTAACATACATTGGGGTGAAAGGTCAGACCGTAGAGAGCCACTACAGTTACAGATATAATACAATGCAGGAGTAGATTATTACCTGTGTGTCACTGGAAATACTGCAGTATCACTCTGTCCCTGTTGTAATGTCGTCCTCTTCGTCTTCCTCCTCTTCACTCTCCGCAGGCTACACAGCGGCCACAACACCACCATCTGGACCATCCTCCTGCAGGAAAGGCACCTGGCGTCACAAAGCCAGGTTGTGAAGCATGCAGCAGGCCACGATGATATGACACACCTTCCTTGGTGAGTACATTAGGGATCCACCAGTCATATGCAGGCACCTAAACCTGGCCTTCAGGAGGCCGAAGGTCTGCTCAATCACCCTCCTAGTCCGCCCATGGGCCTCATTGTACCGTTCCTCTGCCCTGGTCCTGGGATTCCTCACTGGGGTCAATAGCCAAGGCAGGTTTGGGTAACCAGAGTCACCAATTAACCACACACGGTGTCTCTGTAGCAGTTCCATCACATAAGGGATGCTGCTATTTCGCATGATGTACGCGTCATGCACTGACCCTGGGAACTTGGCATTTAAATGGGAGATGTACTGGTCAGCCAAACAGACCACCTGGACATTCATCGAATGATAATTTTTAAGGTTCCTGTACACCTGCTCATCGTCTTTTGGGGGAACCAAAGCCACATGGGTACCATCAATGGCACCAATGATATTGGGAAAGTGTCCAAGGGCATAGAAATCACCCTTCACTGTAGGCAAGTCACCCACCTCAGGGAAAATGATGTAGCTCCGCATGTATTTCATCAGGGCAGACAACACTCTGGACAACACCTTTGAAAACATAGGCTGAGACATCCCAGATTAAATGGCCACGGTAGTTTGAAATGATCCACTTGCCAAAAAATTCAGTACTGACAGCACCTGCACTAGAGGCGGAATCCCTGTGGGTTGGCGGATGGGTGACATCAGGTCTGGCTCCAGCTGGGCACACAGTTCCTGTATAGTGGCACGGTTGAGTCTGTAGGTGAGTATGACGTGTCTTTCTTCCATTGTCGACAGGTCCACCAGCGGTCTGTACACGGGAAGATTCCTCCGTCTCCTCGCAAGTCCCAGCGGACGATGCCTAGGAAGGACAACATGGAGCACAGAGTCAAGCAACCCACAGGTAAGTGCCCACAGCATGCCCAGTACACGAATCTCTCGGGATTGAATGGCTAGTATGATTGTCGGTGCAAGGCCTAGCCATGTGTGACGCAGTAGGAATGAAGCCATGTGGGCCCTTGAAATGGCGGCTGCCTGACCTGTGAAGTGTGACAATGTGAAGTGAGGTCATTGCGCAAGCGTGGCACACCGTGGCGGTAGGCGGTCGCAGTCCGCGGCGCAAAGCCGCATTGGACAACATAGAACCCTATGGGTTTCAGGAGCCAATGGCGGTGAGCGCCGGCGGTCGCGGTACGCACCACCACGGCATGCACCGCCGCGGCACGCACCGCCGCGGCCGTAACCGCCATTTTCTCTCGGCTTGATCACACGAGACCTGAGCATCCACAGGAGAGGACCTATACTGCAAGTGCTGCTGTGACCTCCGTCTGGAAGTGACAATGGCTGCTGCGACTGGGGAAAGGGCCCCCGCCTTCAGTTCCGAGGAGTTGGAGAAGCTCGTGGACGGGGTCCTCCCCCAGTATGCGCTTCTCTACGGGCCTCCAGACCAACAGGTGAGTACACGGGGGGCAATGCATAGTGCCCAATGCCTGGGCTGAGTGGGGAGGATGTACCATGGAGGGGAGGGCAGCGAATGACAAATGCATGGCACGACAGATGAGAGCATGTGCCACATGGCAAGGTTGGGGAGGGGGGGCCACTCACATCGAGCATGCAGAAAAGTGATGATGTTTCTCTTCCCCCCCCTGTACATGTCACATAGGTCAGCGCCCATCAGAAGATTGACATTTGGCGTGCCATCGCCAAGGACGTCCGGGCCCTGGGGGTCCACACCAGAAGGGGCACCCACTGCCGCAAGAGGTGGGAGGACATCCGCCGCGGGAGCAGGAAACCGCGGAGGCTCTGCTGGAGATGGCCTCCCAACCTAGGAGGGGTGCCAGTCGTACCTTGACCCCCCTGATGTCCCGGATCCTGGCGGTGGCCTACCCCGATTTAGATGGACGCTTGAGGACATCACAGCAGACACAAGGGTGTGAGTACCAGCACATTCAGCTATTTTGCGCGCAGTGGAGGTGCCTGGGTGGGGGAGGAGGGCTGTGGGTATCCCTAGGCCAAGGCGATTTCTGTAGGATAGGCCCGTCCGTGAAGTATGGTCCTGTGCCCCCGCCCCCCACCTCTGTAGGGTGCCTAGTAACGCGATTCATGGACTAGTGTATACTGTGTGGGCAGTTGTCGCCCATAGGCTTGTAGGGCATGTCCCAGTGAATGAGTAGTGTACCCCAAGTGCGCAGCGTAGTGCAGGGGGCTTCTGTGTCTGTCCTCTCCGCCAACGGTGTCCCCAATGCATGCACTCAACTTGTCTTTATGTTTTCCACCCCCCCCCATTTTCTTTGTTTTACTGTGAATGCGTGCATTAGCATCATCAGGGGGAGGAGAAGTGGCATCGGCGCAAGAGGGAGCTGCATCTCACATGGCCCCGGAGGGCCATGCAACGGACTCCGACATGACCAGTGAGACGGAGGGCGAGGGGGGCTCCACCACGGGGACCCGTGGAGACGGCAGCGACACCGACACGTCCTCGGAAGGGAGCCGTGCCGTGCCCACCGATCCTACAGGTACAGCCGCCACCCAGCGCACCAGCTCCGCCCTCCCAGCAGCCCCTTGGCCTTCGGCCCGTGCCCGCAAGGCCAGGAAGCCGGCCATCTCCTTCGCCCCAGGCACCTCAGGCCCTGCCCCAGTCACCCCTGCTGCCCTCAGTGAGGAGGTCATTGACCTCCTGAGGACCATCATTGTCGGGCAGTCTACCCTTTTGAATGCCATCCAGGGTGTGGAGAGGGAGGTGCATCAAAGCAATGCATACCTGGAGGGCCTTCATTCGGGTTAGGCTGCCCATCAACTATCGTTCAACGCTCTGGCCTCAGCACTGACGGCAGCGATTGTCCCTGTCTCCAGCCTCCCTCTTCTGACTCCCTCCACCCAGTCCCACTCCCCTGTTCCTCTGCCTATCCCATCCACACCTACAGACCAGCCTGCACACACCTCAACACCCAAGGGCAGCTCATCCAGACATAAGCACCACAGGACACACAAGCATTCACCCAAGCAACATCCAGATGCAGACATGCCAACAGCCACTACCTCCTCTGTGTCCCCCACCTCCTCGTCTCCCTCCTCCCTCCATGTGACGTCTCCACACACACCTGCAAGCACACCACCATCAGCCATTGCACCCATCAGCAGCACACCCTCCACACCAGTCTGCACACGTGCAGTCACCACCCCCACTGCCATGTACACGTCCCCTGTGTCCTCTCCCAGTGTGTCTGTCACCCCCGCTTCCCAACCACACAAACGCAGGCAGGCACCCAAACAACAGCCATCCACCTCACGTCAGCCTCCTGCCCAAGCACCTGCACCCAAAGACAGCACACTTGACTCTCCTACAACCACATCCTCTTCCTCCACTCCCATACCCACTCCAGCCACCCTTCCCATGGCTCCAAAGAAATTTTTCCTCTCTAAAGTGGACCTCTTTTCCTCACCTGACCCACCCCCTCCATCCCGTAAGAGTTCCACAAACACCTCAGCCACCACCAGCCCAGCAACTCCAAAGAACGTCCTGCCTGGTTTTTGGAGTCCGCCCTTTCATTGGACTGGGACATCGTCCAGCAGCAAAGGCACAGCCAGCCCCCCCCTGGGAAGAGGACCAAAAAACTGAAGGGCAGGCGCGACAGGCCTGATACGCCTGCCCCCAAGGAGGGTAGCCTTGCCCCGTCACCTGCCATATTGGGTAAGGGAGCCAAGGGCCACGGACAGTCTGCCAAGGAGGGCAAGGGCAGCAAGGAGCAAAAGGCAGGGAGCAGCCGACCTGGCCATGAGGGCCCCACCAGCCCCATTCCGGGGGTATCGAAGGAGAGCCAGGGCCCCAGGACTCCATCACAGGAGGGCCCCGCAACGGAAAGGTCCGATGCAGACTGAGCGGCAAGTATTGGCCAGGTGTGGTTCACTGGAAACACAAGACAGGCACCGCTGAACAGAGCCCCGCCGTGAGGAGAACCGCTGAACAGGGCCCCGCCGTGAGGAGCACCGCTGAACAGGGCCCCGCCGTGAGGAGCACCGCTGAACAGGGCCCCGCTGTGAGGAGCACTGCTGAACAGGGCCCGCTGTGAGAAGCACCGCTGAACAGGGCCCCGCCGTGACCAGAACCGCTGAACAGGGCCCCGCCGTGAGAAGCACCGCTGAACAGGGCCCCGCCGTGACCAGAACCGCTGAACAGGACCCCGCCGTGACCAGAACCGCTAAACAGGGCCCCGCCGTAAGAAGCACGGCTGAACAGGGCCCCGCCGTGACCAGAACCGCTGAACAGGGCCCCGCCGTGAGAAGCACCGCTGAACAGGGCCCCGCCGTGACTAGAACCGCTGAACAGGGCCCCGCCGAGACCAGAACCGCTGAACAGGGCCGCGCCGTGAGGAGCACCGCTGAACAGGGCCCCGCCGTGAGAAGAACGGCTGAACAGGGCCCCGCCGTGACCAGAACCGCTGAACAGGGTCCCGCCGTGAGGAGCACCGCTGAGCAGGGCCCTTCCTGTCAAGCACCGCTCCGCTGGGCACCGCCGTCTCTGAACTGCTCCGCTGGGCCCTTCCTGTGAAGCACCGCTCCGCTGGGCCCTTCCTGTCAAGCACCGCTCCGCTGGGCCCTTCATCTCAAGCACCGCTCCGCTGGGCCCTTCATCTCAAGCACCGCTCCGCTGGGCACCGCCGTCTCTGCACCGCTCCGCTGGGCACCGCCGTCTCTGCACCGCTCCGCTGGGCCCATCATCTCAAGCACCGCTCCGCTGGGCCCTTCCTGTCAAGCACCGCTCCGCTGGGCCCTTCCTGTCAAGCACCGCTCCGCTGGGCCCTTCATCTCAAGCACCGCTCCGCTGGGCCCTTCCTGTCAAGCACCGCTCCGCTGGGCCCTTCATCTCAAGCACCGCTCCGCTGGGCCCTTCCTGTCAAGCACCGCTGGCCCATTGGCAGTCCCGGTTCTGTGTCGGGCAGGCGTTCACAACGCACTCTGCCCACCATGCCTCCTCCATGACCAGTGGTCTCTGTAATCCACCTGATGGACTGTGGCTTTGCACTCCCCAGGATGTAACAGTGGGCAATCCACCCACTGTAGAGACTTGTGAGACTGTGGCTTTGCACTCCCCAGGATGCCACAGTGGGCAATCCACCCACTGTAGAGACTTGTGAGACTGTGGCTTTGCACTCCCCAGGATGTCACAGTGGGCAATCCACCCACTGTAGAGACTTGTGAGACTGTGGCTTTGCACTCACCAGGTTGCCACAGTGGGCAACCCACCCACTGTGGAGACTTGTGAGACTGTGGCTTTGCACTCCTCGCTGCTTTAACACTGACCGCCAGGGTCAGAATGACCCCCATAGAAATCAGAAAAAAAAAGGAGTCTTAAAAATATTTCCCCTCGTTGCACCACTTTTATGCTAACCATGGGGTGGTGTAGGAATCTGACGCAAACCCAGCCTTGTAAATCTGGGAATGCATCAGGTTCCACAGGTGTTGTGTGGGAACACCCACAGCAACACCCATGGAACACCCCTTTCATGCAGAGTATTGCATTAAAGGGGTCATATTTACTAGACCAAGCCAAACAATTCAAGGTGGCGTTGCATGGCCTTGTACATATGGGGCGGCACACTGAACCACCAGAACATTAAAAATTCATGCTCAGGTGGCGCTACAGGATTGTAAATATGACACCTGTTATCCCGCTGATTGCCTCACCTCCATATTTTTCACATCCGTAGCCCAGCCTATCCATCCCATTTACCACTGCATTTGCACTCAAGATAATAAGCTACACAATTTGGGATTCTCATGTCACCTATACCTATGGGATGGTAGCCCATGCCTATGTCGACTCCACATCAATGTGCCCAAAGCAAACCTAAATCTCTGAAAAGGCCTCTGATACTCTTCAGAGGTGGGAGAGCAAAATGAAATACAGACTTGGGAGAATCAACAGTTTAGCTATCTCAATTTGGACTATCACAGAAACCATCTACCCTATCCAAAAGGGAATTGACAGCCTCACCAACACTAATGCCCTACCCTCATTTCCAGCAAAGTTGTTGAGTCACAATAACTTTGACCCCAAGATACTTAAATCAGTCAGGTTCCCATTGTAATGCTGTGCCCAAACAATCCCACTCATTTAACAGTGAAGCCTGCCTTAAGACAAATAGACCTGATTTTCCCTATTCATTCTTTAAACCAGATATCTGAGCAAAATCTTGCAGTGTATGAATTACTGGGGTATGTGGTTCAATGGATCCATGAGAAATAGAAGAGGTTAATCTAAATAGAGAGAGATAATATGATCCTTTCCAGTAAGACATATAACCCCATTCCTAGGCCTGAATATGCAATTGTGATGCTAAAGGATCCATGGCCAATGAAAACAGCACTGGAGATCCACTGGGCAATCCCCTACCTCTAAAAATAGGACGCAGACCAGTTCGTGCCTACAGCTATCTTAATATACCCTTCCAGCAACCACAAAAATGTAAGTCCATAACAGAGTGTTGAACACATTTTCAATGTTCAATGAAGCCACCATTTGAAATGGGTCCCTTGAATGTATTAAATCCATCACAAAGAAAAGGTGTTGAAGGAGTAAATGTGTGTTATGCTCCAGAATAAATCCCTCCTGTTCATAGTGCACTAGCCTCTCTACTATAAACAACAATCTAGTTGTAAATATCTTCCCTAATATCTTAATTTCCATATTAAGCAATGAAAGAGGTCTAAATAAGTTTATGCCTAGGGAGTCTTTGTTAGAGGTGGACATAGCTCCCATATGTTGTTATAATTAGCACAAATGCATCCTTGTGTCCAAAATGTACTGAGGATGCATTTTGCATGAAGAAAACATCGCTAAATGCAACAGAACATGAGGAGGCATGCACACTCTGCCACTGGAACAAAGCTGTACCCGGCTGATGAGTCCTAATAAAGGTGAAACCGGTCCAGGTTGTTTGTGTTCCGGTTGATCTGAGTATCAACTTAGGGGTTATGGTGTACAATATAACGATGAACAGGGATGCAGGGATGCAGTAGTTACTGTAATTACAGTGGCTTAGATTACATCAAGCATTCCATCCATCACTTTTTTGTATACTTCAGTAGAGCATGGACTTCAGCAGCCACCAGCTGTCACTGCTTGGTTCCTGTGATCTTGTGGTAGGCATGTTTACCCTAAATTATCAATAATGTGAAATTACCAGAATTACTCAGACATTATTAATATTTTGTCCAGTCCTCGTCTTTTCAGTCTTTACCAGGCTTCAGTATGACCACAATAAAGTATTCTCTAGTCAAGGCTTGTAACAATCCTGTTTCATGTGCCTCTGAAATTAGTTTTTAACAGATTAGGAATAAGCTTCACCCAACAATTACCACAACATTTTTCTGGGAGGCCATCTAAACTGGCATTTGCAATTCTCCACCTGGCCATCTGGCCTCTGGCATCTCTTTCTGATCCTGTGTCAGATTCTGCAATGGAATTGATTTTAAATACTCTAAAAGTCTCATACACTAAGGTGGTCATTACAACCCTGGTGGATGGTGTTAACGCGGCGGTAAAACCGCCAACAGGCCGGCGGTAAAAAAATTGCAATTACGACCGTGGCAGAAACCGCCAACAAAGACAGCCACTTTAACACTCAGACCGCCACGGCTGTACAAACAAACAGTGCAGCGGTCACTGCCAACAGACAGGCGGGAGGCAAAGTACCCCCCACAGTATCACAACCTACCAATCCACCACCTTTTCCGGGGCGGATTCACCGCGGATAAAAACACGGCGGAAACAGGAATTTCGAAGGGAAAACGTTCACCTCTACACACTCCACGAGGAACGAGGACACCATGGAACCGGAACTCCAAATTCTCCCTGCGATAGTCTTCCGGCTCCTCTACCAGGAGCACGAACGCCGGCGGTGAAGACCACGGTGAGTACAGCACCTACGACACAGAGGAGGGGGGAGGCAAACAACAGGGACACGCAACACCCCCACCCTCACCCACCACAACACACACACTAATGCATATCAATACATCACAGTTACACCCCCCAAATCCCCCCGGAAGAATGCTGGGCCTTTTGCTGGCGGTCCTTCATGGCCAAGCTGGCTGGTGCTGGTGGTCCTTCATGGCCCAGCTGGGCTGGTGCTGGCGGTGGCCTCCTTGGCAACTGGGCTGGGGCTAGCGGTGTCCTCCTGGGCAGCTGAGCTGGTGCTGGCGGTAGCCTCCTGGGCAGCTGGGCTGGTGCTGGCAGTGGCCTCCTGGGCAGCTGGGCTGGGGCTGGCGGTGGCCTCCTGAGCAGCTGGGCTGGGGTTGGCGGTGGCCTCCTGGGCAGCTGGGATGATGGCGGTCTTCTCCGCCGTGCTGCTCTTCCCAGACTTGCTGGGTTTCTTGTGGCCCTTCCCTACCTTGGAAGGGTGTCACAGCTGACTCCACACTCCCAACTGAACCCCTGGGAGCGGCTTTGGTGGCTGGAGTCTTCACCCTCTCCCGCCGGGCACTGGCCAACTTCTGATGCTTCACAGGTGGGGGACTGTCTTTGCTGTGGCTCCGTGCCACACTGGCTGTCCTGGTGGCCGGTGCACTCCTAATTCCAGTGACTACAGGCACCACTGGTCCCTGAGATGTTGTGGCTGATGTGCTACTTCGTGACCTATGAGATAGACGGGGTGGGGGAGGTATGGGAAAGAGGTCAAGGGTGGACAGGAAAAGATTTTTGGACACACAGGGACGGGTAGCTGGAGGGGGTTTGGGAGTGGAGGAAGAGGTGGTGGCTGTAGGAGGTGTATGTTTGGTGACTTTGGGTGAAGGTGCATACGCTGGAGGCTTTCGTGAGGTGGATGGCTGTTGGGTGGGTGTGTGCCTGCGTTTGTGTATCTTGGGAGGGGGAGTCACAGACACACTGGGAGAGGACAGAGGGGACGTGTGAATGGTAGTGGGGGTGGTGACTGCACGTGAGCGGGGTGTGGTGGTGGGTGTGCTGGAGAGGGACGTAGTGGCTGTAGATGTAGTGCATGCAGGTGTGAGTGTAGATGAGACTGGGAGGGAGGAGGGAGACAAGGAGGAGGGGGACACAGTGGAGGCAGTGGATGTTGGTGTGTCTGCATGTGTGTGTTGCTTGCGTGAGTGCCTGTGGGATGTGTGGTGCTTATGTTTGCCTGAGCTTCCCTTGTGTGTTGACGTGTGTGCAGGCTGGTCTCATGGTGTGCTTGGGATAGGCAGAGGTACAGGGGATTGGTTCGGGGTGGAGGAAGTTGGAGGGGGGAGGCTAGAGACGGGGACAATGGCTGCCATCAGTGCTGAGGCCAGAGTCTGAAAAGCTTGGTGAAGGGCCGCCTGACCAGAATGAATGCCCTCCAGGAATGCATTGGTTTGTTGCAACTGCCTCTCTACACCCTGGATGGCATTCAAAATGGTAGATTGCCCAACAGTGAGGGACCTGAGGAGGTCAATGGCCTCCTCACTGAGCGCAGCAGGGGTGACTGGGACAGGGCTTGAGGTACCTGGGACGAAGGTGATGCCCACCCTCCTGGGTGAGCGGGCACGGGGCAAAGGCTGAGGGGCTGCTGGGAGGGCGGTGCTGGTAGGGGGGGTGGCAGTTGTACCTGTAGATGCGGGGGGCACAGATGTTGCCGCCACCACAAGGGAGCTCCCATCAGAGGACGAGTCCGTGTCGGTGGTGTCAGTTCCTGTCCGCGCCGTGGAGCTCCCCTCGCCCTCCGTCCCACTGGTGAATTCTGACTCCGTAGTGTCGCCATCCAGGGCCATGTGGGATGCAGCTCCCTCGTGCTCCGGTGCCACTGCTCCTCCGCCTGATGATGCTAATGCACACAAGAACAGGGAGACCACAAAAAGGGGGGGGAAACAGAAGAAAGACATGTTCAGTGCCTGCATTACCGCTACCGTTGGCGGACACGACAGACACAGAAGCCCCCTGCACTACGCCCCACTCTTGGGCTCCACTGTTCAATTCCTGGGAAATGGACTACAAGGCTATGGACGACATCTGCACACATAGATGACACAGGGGCATGAATAGCTGTACTTGACACTCTACAGAGGTGGGATGGGGGTGCCACATGGCCTGCCTTGAGGAGGGGCCGTGCCTACGGAACTCACCCTGGCCTAGGGAAACCCACAGCCCACATCCCCCACCCAGACACCTCGTAATGCGCGCAAAGTCAGCAGAATGAGAGTGTACTCACCCCCTTGTGTCTGCTGTGATACCCTCAAGCGCCCATCCAACTCCGGGTAGGCTACCGCCAGGATCCTGAACATCAGGGTGGGTCATGGTGCGACGGGCACCCCTCCCACGTTGGGAGGCCATCCCCAGCTGAGCCTCCACCATCTTCTTGCTCCAGCGGCGAATGTCCTCCCATCTTTTCCAGCAGTGGGTGCTCCGTCTGTGGTAGACCCCCAGGGTCCGGACGTCCTTGGCGATAGCATGCCAAATATCTTTCTTCTGGTGGGCGCTGACCTACATGAAATGTACAGGGGACAAAGAGAAGTTATTACCACCTTCACAGTCAAAGTGATTGGACCCCATCCATACCCTTGCCATGTGGCACATGCATTCACCGTCTTTCATGCATGCAGCACTCTACCCCCTTCCTTCTTACATCCAGCCCTCTCCACACAGGCATAGCCCATACAACATGCTCCCTGTGTACTTACCTGTTTCTCTGGAGGACCGTAGAGTAGTGTGTACTGGGGGAGGACTGATTCAACGAGTTTCTCCAACTCCTCCGATGTGAAGGCAGGGGCCCTTTCCCCAGACACTCGAGCCATAGTCTCTTCCAGACCGAGGTCACAGCAGCACTTGCAGTGTAGGTCCTCTCCTGTCGAAGATCAGGTATCGAGTGATTGAACGGATAGAACATGGCGGTCACGTCTGCGGCGGTGCGTACCGTCACCGCCGGCGTACATCGTCATTGGCTCCTGGGACCCATAGGGTCCAATTTTAACCAATGCAGCATTGCGCCGCGGTCTTCGACCACCTATCGCGACGGTGTACAACGCCAGCGCAGTTACCTCACATCCCATTGTCCCACTTTAGAGGTCAGGCAGCCGCCATTTCAGGGGCCCACATGGCTTCATTTTCAACTGCGTCACACAGACCTAGGCCTAGACTCAACACACATACAGGCCACCTTTTGTGTATGAATGGTGTTCTGTGTAAACTGTGGGTACGTACCTCTGAGTTGTTTGACTTTGTGCTCGCCGTTGTCCTTCATAGGCACAGTCCGCTGGGACATGTGAGGAGATGGCAGCATCCTCCGGTGTACCGACCGATGGTGGACCTGTCGACAATGGAGGAGCGACATTTGATTATCACCTACAGGCTTGACCGTGCCACAATCCAGAAACTGTGGGGCATATTTATACTCCGTTTGCGCCGGATTTGCGTCATTTATTTTTACGCAAATTCGACGCAAAACTAACTCCATATTTATACTCTGGCGTTAGACGCGTCTAGCGCCAAAGTCCATGGAGTTTGCGTCACTTTTGAGCGTGGACACCTACTTTGCGTTAATGATATGCAAGGTTGGCGTTCCCGTCTAAAAAATTGACTCCGAGGCATGTGCGCCGTATTTACACTCCCGGGCAAAAATCACGCCCGGGAGTGGGCGGGTCAAAAAAAATGACGTCCAGCCGCTTTTGCGTCGTTTTTTAGCGCCTGGTCAGGGCAGGCGTTAAGGGACCTGTGGGCTCGAAAGGAGCCCAGAGGTGCCCTCCCATGCCCCCAGGGACCCCCCCTGTCACCTTTGCCCACCCCAGGAGGACGCCTAAGGATGGAGGGACCCCTCCCAGGGAACATAAGGTAAGTTCAGGTAAGTAATTTTTTTTTTTTGTGGCATAGGGGGGCCTGATTTGTGCCCCCCTACATGCCACTATGCCCAATGACCATGCCCAGGGGACAGAAGTCCCCTGGGCATGGCCATTGGGCAAGGGGGCATGACTCCTGTCTTTGCTAAGACAGGAGTCATTTCAATGGGGGTTGGGAGTTAAAAAAAATGGCGCAAATCGGGTTGAGGCAAAACTTTTGCCTCAGCCTGACTTGCCCCATTTTTTGGCGCCCAAGCTCTATATTCCCCTATGCCGGCGCTGCCTGGTGTACGTCATTTTTTTTCACGCACACCAGGCTGCTCCGCCGGCTAACGCCGGCTAACGTCATTGAATAAATACGGCGCCCGCATGGCGCTTCAGAATGGCGTTAGCCGGCGTTCGATTTTTTGACGCACAACTGCGTTGGCGCAGTTGTGCGTCGAAAAGTATAAATATGGCCCTGTGTACCCAGTTCGAGCCAGACCTGATGTCAGCAATCCGCCATCCCACAGGAATCCCTCCTCAAGTGCAGGTGCTGTCAGTGCTCCATTTCCTTGCAAGTGGATCATTTCAAACAACTGTGGCCATGGCATCAGGGATGTCCCAGCCTATGTTTTCCAACGTATTGTCCAGAGTGTTGTCTGCCCTTCTGAAACACATGCCCAGCTACATCGTTTTCCCTCAGGTGGAGGATTTGCCTACATTGAAAGGTGACTTCTATGCCCTGGGACATATCCCCAACATCATAGGTGCCATTGATGGGACCCATGTGGCTTTGGTGCCCCCCCACAGGAGTGAACACTTGTACAGAAACCAGAAGAGTTATCATTCCATGAATGTACAGATGGTCTGTTTGGCCGACCAGTACATCTCCCATGTGAATGCCATGTTCCTTGGCTCAGTGCATGACGCCTACATCCTGCGGAATAGCAGCATCCCTTATGTAATGGGTCAAATCCAGAGGCACTGTGTGTGGCTAATAGATGAGCACCTGGAAGCAAGTCATTGGGAATGGTTGTCTGGGTCTGGGGTTATCCCTACAGGTTAGTGTGTGTCTAACAGTTGTCCCTCGCCATTTACAGGTGACTCTGGTTACCCAAACCTGTCATGGCTACTGAACCCAGTGAGGAATCCCAGGACAATGGCAGAAGAACGCTACAATGAGGCCCATAGGCGAATTAGGAGGGTGATCGAGCGGACCTTTGGCCTCCTAAAGGCCAGGTTCAGGTGCCTCCATATGACAGGTGGATCCCTATTCTACTCACCAAAGAAGGTGTGCCAGATCATCGTAGCCTGCTGTATGCTTCACAACTTGGCTTTGCGAAGACGGGTGCCTTTTCTGCAGGGGGATGGTCCAGATGGCGGTGTTGTTGCAGCTGTGGAGCCTGTGGACAGTGAAGAGGAGGAAGCAGAGGAAGAAGACATGCACAACAGGGACTCAGTGAACCTGCAATATTTCCAGTGAGACACAGGTAAGAAAACAAACCTGCCTACTACATGTACTTTAGCACTACTACCTCTCTACTGTCTGTCATTTTCACCCAGTGTATGGTCACTGAGTTGTCACTTTCCCTTATGATTTCACAGATGTGGGTCCCACTGTGTGACATCTGCTTAGAGTCTTCATGGACTAGAGATGTGTGACATAGGTATGTTGATATTACTATTTAAAAAGCATTTTGTCACTCTAATTGCTAATACACTATTTCGAAATCACAGACAGACTCCAGATCGTTTTGTGCTTTAGGTGTGTTTATTTAAGTGCTCAATATTGGAGAGGGTAATGGAATGGTGAGGGGTGATGGTGGAGGAATGTCCATGGCAGAGTCCAGGCTATTAGTCTCACAGGTGCATTGCCCTTATGGGCATAGGAAGTGGAGCTGGGGCAGTTTAAGTATGGACACAGTGACAAAGTGGGACAGTAGGATGACAATCAGGGTGGTCTCAATTCTTGGCAGGGGTCTTGGCATCGTGCTCTGTCTTTGTCCTGGATCTCATGGACCATTTGCGCGGTGGTTCTCCCTCTGCAGGGGGTGGGGTGCTGGTGTGGTGGTCCTGTGGAAGGCGTCCTGTCCACTAGCGCCGGCAGAGGTGGTGGACAGTTCGTCGTCCATGCTAGTGTCAGGTGCCCCTTGTAGTGCCACAGTGTCCCTCCTGGTGTTCACAAGTTCCTTCAGCACCCCTACGATGGTGCCCAGGGTAGAGCTGATGGTTCTGAGTTCCTCCCTGAAGCCGACATACTGTTCCTCCTGCAGGCGCTGGGTCTCCTGAAACTTGGCCAGTACCGTTGCCATCGTCTCCTGGGAGTGGTGGTAGGCTCCCATGATGGAGGAGAGGGCCTCGTGGAGTGTGGGTTCCCTTGGCCTGTCCGCCCCCTGTCACACAGCAGCCCTCCCAGTTCCCCTGTGTTCCTGGGCCTCCGTCCCCTGGACTGTGTGCCCATTACCACTGCTCCCAGGTCCCTGTTGTTGCTGGGGTGGTGGGTTATCCTGGGTTCCCTGTAATGGTGGACACACTGCTGATTGACGTGTCCTGGGGACGGAGGTATGGGCCCGCTGGGTGGGTGCTGTGCTGGTGTTTCCAGAAGGTGGAAGGTCTGTGGTGGCCTGTGCCTGTGTGAGGGGAACCGACTGTCCAGAGGTCCCCGATGGTCTGGTCTTCTAGATCCAGTTGGACAGAGGTGCTGTCATCACTGTGGGCCTCTTCTGTTGGTGGTGTGGACATGTGTGGACCCTCCTGTCCGGTGACGTTGGGTAGGGGTCCTGCAGGGGTATAGAAGTATGTTTATTAAATCTGTGTGTGTAATGGTGTGCAATGGGTGGGTGACCGTGTACCCCAGTGCTAGCATTCCTGTATGGGACCTTGTGTGATGATGGTTTAGGGGGGTGTATGGGTATGTGCAGTGGGCATGTTTTGGTGATGGGTGTCCATGCTTTGTTGTTGCATGCAGGGCTTGGTGTTGGGATGGGTAGTTTGTGATGTTGGGACATATGTGAGGAGTTGGGGTGCTGGGGGTGAGGGTGGGGGTATGTGATAGCATGCAAGTAGGGTGGGGGATGTAATAGTAAAGCTTTGACTTACCAGAGTCCATTCCTCCACCGACTCCTGCGAGGCCCTCAGGATGCAGAATCTCCAAGACCTGCTCCTCCCATGTTGTTAGTTGTGGGGGAGGAGATGGGGGTCTGCCTCCAGTCCGCTGAACCGCCATGTGGTGTCTTGAGACCACGGAACGCACCTTCCCCCGTAGGTCGTTCCACCTCTTCCTGATGTCCTCCCGATTTCTTGGGTGCTGTCCCACTGCATTGACCCTGTCCACTATTCTTCGCCATGGCTCCATCTTCCTTGCAATGGAGGTGTGCTGCACCTGTGCTCCGAATAGCTGTGGCTCTACCCGGACGATTTCCTCCACCATGACACTGAGCTCCTCCTCTGAAAACCTGGGGTATCTTTGCCTTGCCATGGGGTGGTGTAGGTGATGTGTGGGGTGGAGTGTGTGGTGATATGTGTTTTGATATGTAGTGGTGTGTTCTGTGAGGTGCGTGGAAGTTGTGTGCCTGTGGATGCAAGTTTGTTGATGGTGGTGTCTCTCTCTGGCCTTCTCTCGGTGATTCTGGTCATGGGGGTTTGTGGGTGATGTGGGTGTGTGATTTATATTGTAATGGGTGTGTGGGAGTGGTGTGTGTATCTGTATCAGTGAATTTGAATTGTCCAATGTGGCTGTGTTTTGTATATGTGTATGTATTTTGAGCGCAGCCGTGTGTACCGCCAATGGAATACCGTGGTTGAAATACTGCCACGTGGATTCGTGTGTCGTGATAGTGTGGGTGTATTTCTGTTGGCGTGACGGTGGAGGTTTTGTTTTCGCCAGTTTATCACTGACCTTTGGTGTGGCGGACTTGTGTGGGTGTCTGTATTTTGGCGGATTCCGAAATGTCGGTCATAATAGCTGTGGCGGAATTCCGCATGCAGGGAGGTGTGTTGGCGGTCTTCTGCACGGCGGTAAGCGGCTTTTACCGCCAATGTTGTAATGACCACCTAAGAATGGTGTGAAATATAGGATATAGATATAAAAGCACTGCATGCCATCTCTGTCTGAATATACGGCCCACAGAGGTTTCCATTCTAAATTACATCTAAGTAACCAGGCCGTGGAACATTTTGAGTTTACCTCCAAAAGACTTCTGGTCAAATAGCAATATAGTCATCCTTACGCAATCCATCTCCCAAGTCTGAGTATTTTAGAAGTGGTGCTTACAGGTCCTTTGTACAAGCACAGTCAGGAACCACCTGATATTTGAGTGTGCCTGAGAAAGCATCTTGCCCATTTTCTAGTTTCTTTGGTTCCGATGTATCTTTTTAGGGGCTCTGACAGATAAGGTGAAACAAACCAACACCTTTTAATCAATTTACAGTGTAAGCCATTTGGTCACAAATTAAATCTTGGAGGCAGAAGTGCAAGTTCAAATGTTTTATTACAAGTTTAATGCCTACCTTGTGCAAATGAGTCTTAGAAAATTATTATATTGGTACAGAATCACCAAAGGGGAATTAAATTGTCTAATCAGATTAAATTGTACAGATTAATCGTATAGGGCTTATAACGATCTATGTCACACCAATGCAAAAGATAAAAAATAACACTTGGTATTCAGAGTCTAAATTGCAATCTTCTTATATAACAAATTGAAAACTAATTAAATCCAAATATTCTAATTGAACTAAGGGAAAACCTAAAGATTTCTCCAGAAATGTAGGAAAAAGAAAAATAGTAAAAAAAAATCAGCATAACAGAAACCTAAGTAGAATTTCTGCAAGAGATATGTGTGTAGCATAACGCCACTTCAGCCAAGATAAAGTAGAAAGATCTGTACCCCTCTAAATCTCTAGGGATCTTCTCTATTCAAAGGGTAAAAAAGGTCTGTCTCACCTAACTAACTGAATACCACTTTAGATCTTAAAGACCTATGAGAGTCCATATCATCATCACAAGCAGTTTCCATCTTCTGTGCACAGTTTGGAATTTGCAACTTCCATCAGACTTTCATCCCACAAACCAGTCATCAGGATGACCATGGTACCTCCTGTATCCAGGAGCTCAGAGGGGAGTTCTCTCTCATCCTTAGTTAGTGCACCTCATCCTTGTAAACATACCCTCCCATACCCCTTTATTTTTTCAAACTCACAACGGGCCTTTCTTTAGCTGTAGACCTGTGTAGACACACCTCAAAATAAAAAACAATGCAACAGAAGCAAAACTCTACATTGAAGGTTAAGCACAAAAATTGTCACGTAGGCTCTCATTATTCTAATGAGACTACTGGATTGTGAGCAGCAAGAGGTCGTCCACAGTGTGGGAGACTGAGTCTGACCCACGGTGGGTGACACCTGTTGCTCTAAATCCAGGTTGTGCTCCAGCTAACTAGCAGTGCCTCATCTCTACCAAAAGATAGGGATGAATGGGCAGCCGAGCGCATGACATATTAGGCTTCTCAGGGAAGTCGTGGTTGCTCAGGTCGCATCCGGTTCTCTTATTCACAATTTGGTCTCATACATAAATGACAGACAGAAGCAGTATATGTTCTAATAATTAGTTTAATAAAACGACTGCATCTTAGATAGCAAAGCATGAGCTGCAATAACCAGGACGACACAACATGACAATATTAAAATGGTGACTAGGAGAGTGAAGCACAAGAATAACGCTATCATATTGTCGATAGGATTTAATGACTATTTCCTATCTAAGTCATAATCTGAGCACAGCATGTTAAGCTCTAATTCTGCCTTTCAGGTTCCCCCGGGAAGACATTGACCCTCATACCTGAGCAAAGGCCTGTTGTCTGCGTTAGCATCTGCAGCAAAGCATTCAGCAATCAGCATACAGTTGTGGTTCCCTGGCTGGAATCTCCCTCTTAACGTGTAATGGGACTAGGAAGTGTTTTTATAATAACACAGCTGATGTTTTAAGAAAATGTCCCTACGTAAGGATGTGTACTTTCCATTGATGTTGGAGACTAAACTTCTATCACCTTCACCGGCAATGTACCAAACTGTAGCCTTGACTGAAGCACAAAGTGATCACGAATGTCTTGCTTGAGAACACAGTGCTGTGCTAAGTAAAAACAATTAGATAGATTAAACTAAAACAAGACAGTAAAACTGGTTATTGTAAAAATAACAATGCAAAGCCAAATAAAATATATCTAGGTCAAAGTGCACAGCGGCCTAGTGTGTTAGACTAAAGTGCGTGGAGCTATAACTAAAATGGCTGCACAGCACCCCCCCTTGTCGGTTGAAAGTGGTTCAAAGCCAAAACTAAAATTTCATTGCTAAAAGCTCAACCTAAGATATATATCAAAACCAGGTCAATTTTGACAAGTTAAAAGGACGCACAAGCATACTACGTGGCAATTAAAAACATGAGCATGTGACTTATAACCAAATTCAAAAGACATTTCAATTTAGAAAAGAAAAGTTCCAAACTAAGTACAAGCCATGGAGAACAGGCGATCTTCCACTTCGGCTAGTGTCAGAACCTGAAAGTCCTTGCCAAAAATGATCAAGGAACAAGTGTGCTCCATAGCCCCAGTGTTCACCAAGGCAGCATCCCATGGAGTGCCCATTGATGAGTTGTCAGCAACTTCCTCCAGGAAGGGTAACTCATAATTAGCTTCACATAGCAAACGTAACCTCAGTGCGCATGACTGGTAATGAACCCTCAGCGAGAACATCAACAGATCAGCATCTATTGCTGGGGGGCGCTGCGGCAAAAGACAAACTTCCAGTGCATGTTCGAAAGAGCACAGGAGGCACCGAAACATGGGCTGCACACCATACAGAACGGGTCTGAATGACAAAGACCAGTCATACTCCAATTGCTCCAGGAGTGTTTTTCCAAAATGCTGCATCATACGCTCACAACACAGCTGCTCTGATAGGAGCGCTGTCATTTCTCCTCGTTGCGGCAGGACAGCCATTGCACATAAACAACAGCAACAGCAGGATGCCAGCTAATAAAGCCAAAGTTATCGGAAATCCCCCAAAAATACTACCAGAAATTGAGTGGATAGCTGAAGGTATCAAACCGAATATGGAGGAGAAGGTTTGAACGAAACCAGAACCAACAGCTTTGAAAAAATGTGCGATTCCAGTCGTGCTCGACGCATTAAATTGTCATCCCACGAGTTCACCAAAGTGTCTCAGAAAGTTCGCATTTAACAGGGACTGTATTTCTGCTGATGACCTTGCCACTTGAAGTGCGTAGGTCTCGCGCGCAGATGTACGGACCACATGCTTTTGAAACAGTACAGCCTTGAGTTTACTCATCTTGTCAAAATTCACGTTTGAAGTAGCAATGTAAGGCCAAATATCAGCTACCTCCTTAAACTTAGTGGGGGGAAACAGTATGTTCCCGCAGCATGTAATGACCTTAGAGACCGAAACAACATAAACTATTTCGGCCCGCATGCCACAACCTTCACTATTGAGAAGGACGTAGCTGCCATTTGAAAGCACCTGGAACATAGGTCTAATCAAAGGGACTGGGACTCCCTTAAGATAACAACCCAAGTTTGCAACCGAGGCGTTACACGCCCCATGGAAGGACAGCTGTTTACAAATCATCGAATGGCTGGCTGAAGTCTCGCATTCACTACTGTTTAAGAAAGACCTCTTTCATGCCATTGAAGCATTTGTACGAGAAGGGAAGCTCCCACATCTCATGGATGTAACTATCTCCCAGCTTTTCATATCTGCCTACCGGAATGTGTCTTAAACAGGAGGTGAATTGTAATGTGGAAATAGGTAGATTAATAACCCCATGTATTAACCACTCAGCCGATGGTATTTCGGCCACGGTAAAATGCAACTTTTCTAATTTCTCAATGTTGAGACCTTTGCCGTACTGTCTAGCAAGGGTAGAGCCCAATTCTTGCTCTTCAAGAGGACCCTCTTCCTGTGTGGCATGTCGGACTGCGACTGCTGCCACTTTTTTCTTTTTAAATTGTTGTTTTTGTTGGGCGGGTTTCTCTTCCTTTTTAACAGAAACCTCAGAAGAGCGTTGTGATTACTGTCTCGGTTTCACATACTTTGTTCTTCGATCTGATCGCCCACCTCTCTCATTTCTTTTTTCCGATGAGTCCTGAAAGGAACGAGATTGGTGTATATCAGTATATTGATATCTATCAGGCATTTCTATATTATCTCTGTTTCTGAGTTTATACCTATTTTGTGGGGTGTCAATACATGGAGATTCTCCCCTCTCTTTCTTAGGAGTTTGTTGCTTTTCATCCCAGCATTTCTTATTACCCTCAGGTGCTTGCTTGGGGGTATCGTTGTTTGATTTACCCTGAAATTGAGTTTTTTGTGGTCTGGTCCCTAAGCTATCTCGGCCAATACTTGAATAGGTCTCTGCTATTATTTTAGGCAGCTCTCATTCTTGATCCTGCTGTGGAACGTTGCGAAGCCGCACGTGCACTGCAAGTGCGACTGCTTCCCCTTTAAGGTTACTTAAAATGATGAGGACACTGTGGCAAAATTGCCCATCAATTGCATCCCCAAATCCAGGGCCGGGGCAGCCCCATATTCATCTTGAATTTGTTTCAGCACTTCCGGTAAATTGGCAAGTGTCGGTGTACTGTGTGTGGTGGTGTAGAGCGCGGCAAGTCCCGTGCTCCAAGTATTACAGTTTTCTACTGTAGGGACCATCCCAAAGGGCAAGCACATCGTTAGTATTCTATGTTTATCCTGAGGTCCCGTATGGGGAAACACTGCCTCCAGCGTATTAATTTTCTGTGCTAACCAAAACGGAGTTTCCTCTCGTTTGACGGGTACTTTACCCATAATCGAATGTACAGTCGCAGGATTTATACCTGGCGTTACTGCATGTGGATGCACTGGAGCAGCACGTGCTGGGTTTGTATTTAATGTTTGCATCACAAATTGTACTAGTCGTCTATATATTGCTATTAATTTAATATATAAGCGACAAACCTCAGCTACTGCTAAATTTGCAACCGCAGGATGTGGTGTATAGGTGGCCAATAAAGGCCAGGTAGGACCGTCATTACTTAGTGGACCTAACCTTACTGGTAATATTGTGTTGAGTAGGGTGTCATCAAGCCAATTATTATGTTCTTGATAAGATAGAGGGGTCTCTAAATGTGCGTATGCTCTGTATTGTCCAGGAGCATTCGCAGGTGTATATTGGTGCAATATATTTGTGTTCCCATCAACTGCAGGAAATGTGACCCAAGAGTAAAAAAGTTCTGTTCTATAAGATGCATGGGTGCCCACCACAAATGTGGCTGGACCTACCTGGCCCGTTAGGCCATTAGCTAGTAAGTGTGCTGTTAGAGGTTGTCTCATATTAACAGCTATTTGTACCTGTTGGGGATTCGCCATGATAGTAACACTATGAGTTCAGAGAAGGCACACCAAAATGGGGTTTCCTTTTAAAGTTCAAGCTTGAACAACCGCCAGTTGTAATAGGATTACCTACACAGCTGTGGTGGAGATTCTCAGCACCACGGACGTCTCCACATACGGAAATGAGGTGTCATTATATATAATGAGACAGAGATACTCTGGAGGACCTGAAAATTTGAGCCTGACCAAATGTTGGTGGCGCCATGTCGTGTAGGCTCTCATTATTCTAATGAGACTACTGGATTTTGAGCAGCAAGGTCATCCACGGTGTGGGAGACTGAGTGTGACCCAGGTGGGTGACACCTGTTGCTCTAAATCCGGATTTTGCTCTGGCTAACAAGCAGTGCCTCATCCCTACCAAGAGATCGGGATGAATGGGCAGCTGAGCGCATGACATATTAGGCACATCCAATGAACTATAGAAAAAAATAATAATTATGTATATATTATATTTATATATGTATATATATATATATATATATATACACACACACATATATATACATAAATATACATAGATAGATAGATAGATATTTATATTTTCCAGCACATCTGACTCAACCCTTAAGCCTTTTGAGGTCAATAGAATAACAACGTGTCATTGAAAGTTGCAAACCTTTCGAAAACATCAAATTGTGTGACTTTTAATCAAACTGTCCACCACTGTTTTCCTATCATTTTGTTACATTCACCGTTTCAATAAAGATTGTTGAAGAATGAACACTTGCTCCCCTTCAACTAGGTTTTTGACCTTTGCTGACCTCTAAGTTGTTTAGGACAATCAACAAGGGGATTGTTGTGGACTAGACAGTAATCATGCTACTCGCCCTCAGCTGGTCTTTGTCCCACCCCTTGTTGTTGAAACCGAGGGAACTGCTGAGGTGTTGAGCAGAGTGTATTTGGAGTTATCATGAAGGCCATATATCTGCAGCTCTTTCTGTCTGTTTTTAGATTAAATGGGGTATGGTGCAGGGTGTTAAAAAGAGTGCACACTTCTTGCAGGAAGGGATAGGGTGTGGTGAGATTAGGTGGGGGAAACTGAGCAAGTGCTCTGGCCCCTGTCATAATTTCGCTGTGGGCTTTTAACCACACCCATCAGTTTGGTTGGTTTGTGGGCTTGCCTTTTAACATTTGCTTGATTTCATTAGTGAAAGGCATGCATATGTCATGCATTTTCTGGTGTTTAGCCCTCCTCTACAGCACCAGTAAACTACTGAAAACATACAAGGCTCTGTGTATTCTGAATGGCTTCTGCAATATTTCTTTTTATGTCCTAAGCAGCGCGATCTCGCTGGGCAGTAGTCGAGCGCTTTGCATGACATCGACCCTGTTACATGCATAATTCTATTTTTGCTGGTTACAGGGATAATTCTACTTTTACCAGTTACATGGATAATTGCACTTTTTCCGATATGTTTAATTGCAAGCAAACTTCTGTTTCCTTTTGTGTGTTTCGTTCACGCTCATGGTGACCATCGACTTGCATATGTGAGACTGATTTACTTTTCATCATCAGTTTATGTGGCAAGAAAAGTCCGGTTAGGAGTTTACATCGCTAATAACTTTAACTCGAGCAAAAGCGAGGCCCATTGCATTGCAAATGCTTGTTTTGTTTTGTTGTAATACTCTATGAAAGTGCCCTTGTTTTCCAGCTGCCTCTCTCGTGTACTACTCTCCCTTGTGTGTTCTTTTTTGATTCTCCTTCAGTTGCCATTCTTGCTTCATCCCCACCCACCTTTACTTGCTGTTCTTGCTTTTCACCATGCATCTGTCCATGTGCCTCCCCTTCCTAACCCTCCTTTGTCCGTGTACTTCCCCATTCACTCCCTATATTGTCCATCTGCTTCACTGCAATGATTCCCCACATTCAGTTGTTAGCTTGTTACTCTTTCTCCTCATTGCATCTCCAGTCTTGAGTGCCCACCCTCTAGGTGGGAAGGACTAGGACAGCAAGCTGACAATGGAGGGTCAATGGAAGGGGTTGGGGCTGCAATCTTACTGCAGATGGTGGCTGGGAAGAGGTGGAAAAGGAAGCTGACCATGGAATGTGGGCATCTGGTAGTGGAGAAATACTCTAGAACTGCCAGCCCATCCTCTGTTGTCCATGTACTTCTCAATTTACATAGAACGCTTGAGGCTCCAGCCCCTTCTGTCCACCTTCCATTGTCAGTGCTGCCCTAGCCCCCCACTCCCACCCTTTTTGTCAGCTAACTGCCTGAACCCCTCCCACTCACCCTCCATTGTCAGTTTGCAACCCTAACCCCCCGCCCACACTCAATTGTTAGCTTGCTTCCCCAGAAATTCCTTCCTACCCTTAGTTTTTAGCTTGCTTCCCTAAATCTGTTGTCAGCTTGCTACCCCAGCCTTTATGACCTACCCTCCATTGTTAGCTTGCCACTTCATCACCTCCCACCTAACTCAATTGTTGTTTGCTGCCAACTAACCTCCTGCCCACTCTCTGTTGTCCATTCACTTCCCTAACAACTCCTACCCAGTCTCCTTTGTCTGTGTGCTTCCTGAGCCCCTGCTGCCCTCCATCTGTTGTCAGTGTGCTTCTCCATTGTCCCCTATGTGTGATCTTCTCCACCCACATTTTTCTTGACTACTTTCCTTCCCTCCATTTTGCCTAGTCCCCAACACACTCCACCTTTAAAAAAAAATGTATATAACAAGCACATTAGTGCAAGCGACATCATAGCTCTTTTTAAAAACAAAAAAAGATTTTAAGCTATAACGCTGCACGACAGGCTAAAAATCTGACTGATCAGCTTTGCTAATGCTTGTTTATATAGCACTGGTTGGATATTTTAATTACTGAGAAGAAATGTTGAGTACTGAGGGACAGATTTATAACTTTTGACACAAAACTGCGCAAACGCAGTATTGCGTAAACATTTTTAGAGCAGGATAGCGTAATTTCTTAACACCACTCGTGCCTCATATTTATACTTTGACGCATAGTGGCACTAAGAACAGGTTAGAGTCATTTTTTCTGACCCTAATCATTGCGCCTTGTCATAAGGCAAAATTACGTTAATGCAGAAAAAATAACTCTAATCCGGTTTGCGACGTGGAAACTCGTCTCAAAACGGATATGTCCCATTTTTCAATGCAATAGCATAAAAAATCAACACAAATGCAGCAAACAGTGCTAAGGAGCCCCAAAATGGATCCTAGAAGCAAGGAGAGACCCCAGGCAGACCCCACACAACCAGGAACCAGCCAGGTGGACACAGACAAGACCCAGGGGATAGACAAGAAGAAGAGGAAGTGTCACTTCTGGTCCGAGAGGTGACGGAGCACAAACATTAACTATTCATCACCTCTAAATTGCCAATTGGGAGGAGAGAGGCAATTTGGCAACAGATTGTGGACAAGATTAACAGTGTGGCAGAGGCCAGGAGAACTATCACAGAGTGCAAGAAATGCGTGCATGACTGTAAGTGCAGGACAGAGGAGAAAATGGCAAGGAACAGGAAGGCAGCACTGCAGACCGGAGGTGGGAGTCCAGCACCGCAAGAGGGTCTAGACGAGATGGAGGAGATGATTTCAGCCATCATCCCGGAGGAAATTGTCACTGGTATCGCAGGATAGGACAGCGCAGACCACCAGGAAACAACACATATGCAGGGTAAGTTGCATAGGGGACAAAAATGTCTAAATATCAAAGGGAAGAAGGGGGAGGCACATACCTACTACACAATGCGTGTCAGCCCTGAAAATCAGGCAGTGGAAAGGGCAAAAGGGCACGGCATGAGTGCATGGGCTGTGCAGGGTCATCCAGGGGCACAGCACAACACAACACCAACAACCTTTGCATGGGGGTACACCACCATGTCAAGGCTGCTGGAAATGCTGAAGCAGACCAGGAGGGTAGGACAGAACATAAGACTGGGCTGCTGTCGCAGGACAGCTGGTATTGTCAGAATGTACACTAGAGGACAATTCTCAGTCTCAGGCCATTGGCTCAAGCGGCATTTACCATTGACAACACTTGCCACTACTACCTGTGCTGTGTGTGCTGGTAAATTAGGAAATAGCAGTTAGGTGCCCATGGCATAAACACACTCAAAATGAGGAATCAGGATGACTACATGATCAATCCCTATCCAAGTGCAACTCCTGTCCACAGATTCAATAAACATCAGGCACTGTCACATACATTATGAAGTACACAGCAGTAATCCCATACCCATGCTGCCCATTCCAGGGTCTACCTCTGTGCCTGTGTCACAATAGCTGCAATGCCACCATGTAACATCTCAGGTGTCATAGTGTCAAGATAACAGCATTGAGGGGGATGACATATGTGTGTGTAGCTAGGCAAACACACCTGCACAGTCAAAAGAGGAAATGGAACTCTGCCAGGCCCATCAATGCAATGTAATGTAGAACACGCACGCAAACATCAACATGAGAGACTACCAATGGTGACACCTGCATTGTTTCATGGAAATGCAAAACATGTTATGGTACTAGATCTCAGCACCGTATAGGTATATGTGAAAAATGATAGACTGGCACAGGGCTATATTGTTATGTGTGGTACATGTGGCATCAGCACACCAACAATCATTGCAAGGTCTCGCCATGCTAATGGAAGCAGAGGGAGGGTTGATTAGGACAAGAAGGTGGCAAGCCACAATTTGGATAGAACCCACACCTAGAAGATGTGACACAGACATTACCCCAACCTGCTCACACTACATCTGACATGCAGGTGGGGCATAAGCCTGAGAGCCTGCAAACATTAATGACAGGAACAATGCATGGGAACCAAGATTACAATGTACCACCAATAGGAAGTCAGTGATGTCACATTACAACTGCCACTATACAGACATACTAATTGTACAATATCTCATTGCAGAGGACAATGTCTTTCTTGTGGATCTTTCTGTCCTGGACTACCCTGATGACCTGGATGACCAGCTGACAACCAGTAGCCAGGAAACCCTCCAAGATGTCCTGGGAACCCTCCAGACACCACCTTCAGTCGCAAGGAGGAACACACATGTAGAAGCCATCCATGAGGAAAAAACCACCCACCACCCGAATAGTACGACCTGCAAGCTCAAACACAGCTGAAGACTCTGATGACACTAGAACCACCTTTGAGAAGACAGTAGTGAGAGTACAGCAGGAGCTGGCCAAGGAGGTGCGGGTGGGGATACAAACTATGACAGCCAGCCTTGAGGGGATGCACATGTGCATGATGACGTCCACAGAACAGTTAGCAGCCATACAGTTCCCAGAATCCCTACTGCATGGAGTCCAACAGTGTGTGAGGGACCTCACGGCTGCTGTGAGGGAGTTGTCACAACACCTGCCCTCCCAATCTTGCAGCTGCATGCATGACAACAAGTTGGACTCCCTCAGGACAGACATGGGTGCCCACCACAGGGATGTTGCTGCCATACTCAATAATCAGCAGCTTCTCCTTGCTGCAGTGATGCCATATCTAGTTCCACAGATGGCAGCTGCCGGGAAATTGGAGTCCACTTCTCCAACCACTGAAGTGTGTGTTGCCCTCTCAAACCCACCACCACCAACATCAATGGTAGAGGAGACCACACACACATCAGAGGATGAAGATGTTAAACAGATCATATTCACCCGTTGGAGTACCCGGTAGCACCAGCCCATGCCACATGGGCACTGATTTTACTTAGTCCAATGCCTGACAGCATGCCAGTGTTGCTACAGTTGATGACATGAACTCTTCACCGACACACTGTTAACCTTACCACAAAGGACTGCAATTCTTTCTCACTACTCAATTGGCAATTCATGTTTCTCTGCACTGAATGACACTTCATCTCAGCATGTCCAATGACATATCTCTCAACCTTGCACTTATGGTTCGTCACAATAGAATGCTTTACACTAATGGGGTAACAAACCTGGACTATGTAAATATTGCACTACAACACTTTAAAATAAACAGCACACACATAACCACTTTGTCTCTGTGTAATGTGACACACCTACTTTGCTGGAGATTTGTGATGCATGTAACATGTCAATGGTCTCAGAGTGTCAATACCAGAGTGCCTAAATAATGTGGACAGATATTTACGCACAAGGGCCATGACTTCTAATTCTTCTGTGCTTTTTTTGAAGTAAAAGCAGCACAAACTTACAAAATATAATTGTAATTTTTAAGTTAGTGCTGCTTTGTGTTAAAAAATGAGGCAAACGCAGTGTAATAGTAGTATATTTCTGGCCCAATGTATCTACACGTCCACCACAAGAAAGTCATTGTGTATGTGACATTTGCCTCAAAACATACATGCCTCACCCACAACATACAGCAGGAATGGCTGTGTAAGAGTGTTTGGCCAAAAACGTCAGCTGGGAATATAATTAAAACACATAAGCGGGAAGTTTGTATACTTTACCTCATCAGAAATTGACACTACTCAGTTAAGCAGTGTTCACATAAACATCAGGCTGCAGGCAGACGTACCACAGTGCCCAACATTCCAACACAGGACCCAAAACGATGACAGCTTTTAAACCACACCTACCTGTCCAATACATGGGAACCATAGTCACTATGAGTTGTGGGTACAATGGATGGCAGATGCATGGAGATTTAGATTTGTTGTAGCTGCCAATGTGACAGCTCAGTTGGAAGTGGGAATTAACATGTCAAGACTGGGATGTGGATGCAGGACAGAATACACAGGCCTACAGAAAATTGGCACTGTACACTCATGCAAAGACCCAGATCCCTAAGCATATGACACATGCCATAGGGGAGTACCTAAACCGTTAATAACTATGTACAAAACATACCTTAAAACTATGTCACACACCTACACTAACCTAATCTATCCTAACTATACATTACCCACAACTGGCCCTAACTAGCCTATGCTAAGCTTACTTACCACATTTAACAACACACTCTAAACATTTGAACCCACCTCTTTATATGACGAGATACATGTAGGACAATATATACTAACAGATACTAACTAAAACTAAACAAATATATATTTGTTTGTATTTTTTTAATGTTTTCTATTTTTTTAAATTAGAATACACAAAAGCCCCAACATTAACCCCCACCCACCAACCCACAAACTAACATGTAATAATATGAAACCCCCCACCTACTTCTCCTATCTAAACTACTATCCTACTCTAACCTATCACTAAACCCACTAAAAAACTGGATAAGGAAAGAGGAGGGAGGGGATGAAATTAGGGGTGAGGGAAGGCAGGAGTTCAGAGGTTTGCCCTCTTCAGAGTTTTCTTGATAGGTTTTAGCCTCTGGCTATTTCTGTCCACGTCCCGCTGGAGAGTGTCAAGCTTTTTCATGACTTTATGCAAGTCCCTCTGGAGCTGGGAAATTGCAGCCATGTCCAAAGCAGCAGATGTGGTGGTCTGTGTTCCAGACGTAGTTGCTCCTGCAGGTGTGATGGTCAGTGGTGCTGAAATGGAAGGTGCAGCAGGTGTGATGGGTGTTGGTCCCGAGGTTGAGGGTACAGCAGGTGGGGCTGATGTTATGGTGCCCGCTGTGCTACTGGCTGCAGTTGTGGTGGTGCCTCCACCTGTTGTGGCCAAGCCCGGTCCCCCTTGGCTGAAAGCCTGCCATTCTCCTGTGGCTCTCTCTTTCTCTGATAGCATCTTGCCATCCTCCAGAACCCAGACTCGAAATCCAAGATGTGCCTGTACCTCACTGCCATCTCTGGAAATCCCGCATCTCCGCTGCATTCATGTTGGCAGTTGTAAAAATGAAACCATCAGTGTCATCATTGTGTGATACATTTACAGATGATAATCTAACACTCTTCCTCAAATTGCACATGCAGTCCAAATCACAGTACAAATGATATATTGTCCATGAGGAATGAAATAGCAACGTTGCCTAACCATCAAGTATTTATTAGCACAACAAAGCACAACAAGATGTGTACCAAATAAAGTGATCTGTACTTTTATGTAGTGCAATGTGTCACAATGCAAATGCAGCAAGTATTTCACATGGACCAGGCTGTCTAATCCTTACCATCTGAGTCAACTTCAAGGCACCCAAGACCAGTGATTTGTATATGTAATTGGCAGGATGGTATGTCGTTGCTAATCATAAGGGGCCAGTGTTGTTAGGGACGCATGCATGCTGGAATGAGATGACTGTCATCTACACTGTGACCATCACATCTACCTACATATATGTTCTTCCCCTACCTCAGTGCTTCAGGGGGGTGGGCATGCAATAGATCATCACAACTGTCGAGGACAACCAAAAAGCCATGTCCACCTTTACATGGATTTAGTGAGTGGAACACAGGTGAGGAGGGCTGCCAACTAGGAATGAGGTATCCATTGGTCAATCACATCTACAGTCATGTTTCCATTTGTGGACAACCATCAACACCTGATCTGTCAACACATTTTCAAAATCTCCCACATTCATGACAGCACACGTCTGGACTTTACCTGCATTCACACCTATTACATACCACATAAGTGTCACGTAAATGGAGTACAACATATGGGGCTAGATGCTGGGGGACAGTTGCTCATACAGTCCTACATGTACATTACAATACAGGGATGCACAATTTAGGGTGGAAAACTGGTGCACCACTGTCTTGTGAAAATGAGGGTATGACTCAGTGACAAAATTCTGAAACTGGAGCACTTCCAAGTCAAATGTGGGCCTACATGTGACTACTGATCACCTTGCTCACATGCTGTTACCTATTGCGCAGCACAAGACTCCCAAGATATGACTCTCTGCCTGTGAATGTCTAACCCTTGCATGGAACACTATGCCAACCTCCAGTCAAGTAATACATCAGATCACATGCTAGCTCATTATATCTTGCAATGAGTGCAAGATACAAGAGTCACTCACACAACAACTGCAATCACAACACAGGACAGACATGTTCCCACTTACTGGATATGTCTGGGTCCTCAAATCAAGCCACTTCCATCTGTAAGACATCGAAAGAAAATTAATGCTCAATGTCTGATCACTGTACATTCGTGTGGACAACATATCACAGTGTGTAAAACTTTATATGAGTGATCTGCTGATCCTGCATGTAGAGACTCCAACAGACATACCACTGCAAACTCACATTGACCCTGATACTCCAGTGAGTGATAGACACACATATGCCCACATGCACTGGGCCTAACAATCATGTGGTGCTAAACCTGACTACAAAGATTTGTGGCTAGTCCATTTCAGATAGTACTCCATGTCACGATTTGTAATTGGGTGACAATTTCAATGGCACTTCCCTGGTGCACTGCAATACAAGTGACTCAGGTATAGTGGCTTGTGGGACAATGAGTAACTGTGTGATGGACATGTGGGTCAATTTTCAGTCAGTAATTATTGTGCATTCAGTGTTCAATAACAGATGTGGCACAGTTGTATGTAGGTAACAAATGCCCCATTGGCTGTGTCCCCTAGGCCGTATATGCCCCCTTTGCCAACATGATGGTTGGGATCATGTGTGTGTAATGATGACAATGTAGCGCTAAACATGGATAGCCCACTTTGCTGTCCCAAAACAGTGAAATGTGCTATAATGACAGTGTCTTATCTGATCATCATTGACAGAATGCACAGGTGTTGTCATTGCACCTGAAATGTGTTACTCAGGGCCACATGTACCAAGGTCAGGTTTAATGAGTCACACATTGCGAGACTTAGCAACTAGCAACTAGCAATTAGCAAGTAGGATGATCTGAGGTACAACACTGTCAATGACACTGTTTGCAATTCACAAATGGGGTAGCAAATGACCTACCTCATGAATTTTGATGAAGTAAGTCTCATTTTGCAAACCCCATGGGAATACCGGCACTCACAGGGATGCTGGCCTGCTGGGTTCAGCAGACCACCATGTCTGTGACTGCATTCAAATAGGGATGTAAATTTGTGTTTAAATGCAGACTTATTTCAGCGGGGGTAAATGTAAACCATTTAAAAAAACAATATTGTGACTGAAATAATTGTTTGGAAGCAGTCAGTGGTCCGTGGTACAACTTCCTGCTCAGAAACAAATGTTGGGCATGCATTCATAAAGGAGAAGGGATCCCGTGGGGACCCCTCCGCCTTTTGCAAATGGGTTAGCACCAACCTGAAATGGATGGTAACTGCAATTGTTTAGTGCCAGCATTTGTGGTCAAGAAAGAATCAATCAGTGGACTGCGACTTGATAATAGGAAAGGAACACCCTTCCTAAATGCCACTGGCAAACCCTGTTTGGTGATTGGAAAATGTGATAGCAGAATGACAAAATTGGGGGTGTGCATTTGAATGAATATTTTTCCTGACGTAAACACAAAAACCTGAAAACTAGGCCGTTTGTGAGAATTATAAATAGCTTGCTACGTGTGGCCCTAAGCAATAGTCGGACATGACTCAACTAAGCTCAGGACTGTATTGTTAACATGTATAAACATGTGGAATACATCTCAGTACTGGGACACTAACAGTTTGTTTTACTTGCATTCAACATGGCCATAAACATTGCATGCAGCACGTCAATACTACTGTCAAGACATCTGCTACTGTCACTCAGGAGTATTCTACTGTACACATTTGTGAATGTGATACTCACCAACAGGGCCACCGATTGCCACACCCAGGTGGTCCAGCAGGTCCTGTTCTCAGGCCACCAGTTCAGCCCAGCTTGTTCCTTGATGTGTTGAAGACACCTTTGAGGTGGTAGATCACCTTGCCCCAAAGCAGCCTCCTTGCCTCTGTGTGATACCCCTGTATCACACACCCGCCCAACTCCAGCTTCATCAGCAGAAAGTGGCATACCAGCCACCCAAAGGCCCCATGCGGGTCAGCCTCGCCCTTCCCGACATGTTAGTGCACAACAATATAAACGGAAAAGGGGAAAAAAGAAGGAAAATAAATCTGAAAAAAGGAAACTTTAAACCTAAAATACAAACCCCAACTAACCCAACTAATCTAACCCCCAAACAGACACCCGGCATTGCAAATACAATCCAAAAAACACTAAACTACACAAAAACACTTGAACAGGTACAATATTCAAATAGAATACACAAAAAGACACAAGAGAGACACCACAAGATACAATAAACGCAATTCAAACAAGAGCAACACCAAGACACAGCCACACAGTCAAGAAAAAGCACAGACTGAAAAGTGAAAGTGAAAGTGAAAGTGAAAGTACACACACAGTACCATGTCTGTAAACAGGATTTCCTATCACATCACTTCCTGTCCCCTTTGTGGCCCGTTTTCTATCTTGTGTGTATTTTTTTTGACGCATACATAGCTTGCGTGGATATATTCGACGCATAACCTACATGTGAGGCAAAATACCACATATTACCTGAAAACTTCTATTTTAATGGATATCCGCATGCGTGGGATGCGCTGGTGGAATTAACGCTAAGGGCCCATGTATGTTTAGTTCGTGTTTGCGTTGTTTTTGACGCATTTGTGTCAAACTTTTTGACTTAAACTGTGTTTGCATAATTTTTTATTATTTAACATGCATGCACCCTGTATCAAGATGAAGAAAGGATGGCATGGCCTACAGTGTGTGGTATAGTGGTTGGCGACATGTGGTAGAGCATGCAACTGCGGCCCATGTTCAAACTATCTTTCTGCTGCATTTCCTATATTTTCTGACACAAAAGCGGTGCAAATTTACTAAATACAATTGTATTTTGTAAGTTTATGCTGCTTTTGCGTCAATAGATGACGGCAATGCGGCGGCACAAAAGTATAAATCATTGCCTGTGTGAATGAACTGTAACAACAATATGTGTGCTTCTGATGGAACAGCATGCAATACATTTGACATAATGCTCATGTATGAATGTGTTACAAATTGGTATCTACATCAGATGGCAATCAGTGATGTACAACAGTCATGATATGTGTTTGTAACATGTGTTGAGTCATTTGATGTGTGTAGTTGTTTGACTTTGGGGACATTACATTTCCCACGACAGACAAAACACAGGGATGATTGAGGATGGCTGATGAGGGCTATGTTGGATATGTTACCCCTCATATGTCATTAATTGTTGGCTACGACTTCATGGTGACTTGTGTGTGAACTACCCATATGTTGGCCATTTGTACATGTTTGATAGGAACAGTGTTTTGCAACACTGTGTCTTAATTCCACTCATAAAATTGTTATGTACACGTCAGTTTGACTAATGAAAATTACCTATGTTACTCATGTTTCTGTGGTGGACCTGCTACTGTGGCTGCATGTGTTCACATAGTTTCAGATGTACATTCCACAGAAGTGTCCTGTTCAAGTGTGTGGGCATGTGTATTTGGCTCCATGGTGTTATGGTTTCATGCAGGTCTAGCCAGGAGTCTGTTAGGGCAACTCTTGAGTTCACAGAGTATCTTGCAAGGAAGAAGTGTACCAAAGCAGAAGAGCAGCTAAAGGCATACAAGGGGATAGGGCAGCTATGGTAAGATAGATAATACAGAAGAGTGAATAGAGAGCAAACCTTAGTGTGGACAAATAGGAAACGGGTCACTAATGGACAAACACGCAGGGCCTATTACTAAGATTGTACACAGGGTAGGGGTCAGACTTTCCCACAGCAACAGGGAACGTCAGTGTCTCTGTGCAGATTAATCTCACAGCTAGTCACCACGCAAGCCTCATAGAAAGGTGGCAGCAGAAGTGAATCTGTATCTGGACCCTTAGGGCACAAATAAGGATTGTCCTTACATACACAAGACTAGTCCTTGTTTTTTGGGCTGGAGACACAGTAACAATTCCTGGCGTACACCCATTGCACACTGTCACTGTTAGGCACTAATGACTACATGCAACACTGAACAAAGGATGGAGGCTGGATTCGCCTCCTGGAAACCAGGTGCCAGAACAAATACAAAGTTAAACACTTCTAGACAGGTGAGGACTGATAGTACACTTACCAGACACAATAGCCCAAGAGTAAACAGAAGGCAAGGGAACCAAATAGGAGGCAAAGCCAGGCACAGGGAACAGACTCTGAATGACGCAAAGTCTGGAACAGGTCTGGGTAACAGAAAGCAGGCTCTGGCAGAAACAAACATGAACAAGGCTGAGAAACAAGGATCAGAGCCTGACTGGAACAAGCAGGAACAGCACTGTGTAAACAGAGAGCAGGTTCAGGTGTAATCAGGACTGTAATACAATCCAACAAGGGCCTTCTAACACAAATGAATTGTACTCCAATGCACAATGGGGAGCTTCAGGGAATGGCAGCTTCTAAGCAGTTCCAGGCAGCAGCAAGTCCAGGGCAGAGTCTCATGGCTGGGCTGCAGGAGAGAGGTCACAGGTGTGTGCAGCTTCAGTCTCTCACGAGTCCTGTAGGGGAGAATCCAGTATAAAGGGACAACCAGACTTTTCCCATAGCAAGCATTGGACAGAAGATTTCAGGTCTTACCGAATACCAGGCAGTGCATTATGGGACCTGAAGTCCATGCAGGCTAATGTAGTTCTTCTATAGTATGCCATATGGAAAAGCGAAGCTAACAGGAGTCAGAATGGAAGTCTGGATGAGTGTTAATGATGATTGCCAAGGTTCAGATGGTCCATTTACAGTGGCCCCCAGAGATGGGAGGGCAGAGACTTAACACATGGCAGTGGCAGGACTTAGTGCCAGGGATGGACTGCGCAGAGCATGTGTTGGGACCATTGCTTGTCATATCTGGGACACTCATGCTATCCATTTTCAGAAATGATGCACCTTTTGTCACACCAGCTCCTTGCAGAGATAGCAAATGTCACACTTACTAATGTCAGGGGTTTGTTCATACATTTCTGTGACCACTGATATTTTACATCCACTGCATCATGTATGAGGTGCTTATTTACCTCATGATTGGAAATGTCATAGTTGTGTGTCATGTGTGACAGTAGAACATGTTGGCAACGTGGATGTGTGTCATATGCTGTGGTCCTATGATTTTGTCCTTCATATGTAAAAATAAAAAGATTTTTTTTTCATATGTGTGTGATGTTTGCTACACAAGCATACGCATCATATGTGGTATTGCATCAGAAGTTGTCATATTTGTCTTTGTGACATGCTCCCTGAGGTAATACTCACATTTCTAGAGAACATGTGATGGAGAAATAAGTAACCAGAGGAGAATTGTGTGATAAAGTGAGGTGTTTCATTACATATCCTAACAATGCGTTTAGAGTGACTATTGATGAACAAGTTTTGAACAATCTGCTGTCTGCGGAGCATTTCCTGCAGCTGTGTTTGGATGTTCCCCCTCATTTTCCCTGACACCATCCTCCTCCTCCTCAGGCAGTTCTTGCTTGGGTTCATATAGAGGGATGTTCCTCCTCACACAAATGTCCTGCAGGATGGCACAAGTCAATATGATCTTGCAGACCAAGATCATATTGCCTTAAAGTAGAAGAGATGAAAGATCACCTCTACTTCATGGCACATGTACATATCCTCCAACAGGCACTTCTCTCAACAGGAAGCCATTCCTTTGGGAGTTTCTTTACATTTTTCTTTCTCACCCATTGAGCTTCCCACTTGTCCAATTCATTCCATTTCTGAATGTTTTGAATCAGTTCTTTAATTTGTGTTTTCATTCCTGGAATTCTCATATCGGTTATGTCTATTTTTCTTAAGGCACACCTAATAACTTCTCTGTGAAGCTTTGATTTTGTTCAAATCTATCTCGTATCTCTGGGCTCATTCCGCCAATTTACCATAAACTTGTCCTGCATGTCTAGTAATGTCCTTACACATAGACACAAGTTAATTCTCATGATTGGTGTCTAAACAAGCCAACTTAAGATTTCGTCCAATCATCACATCTAGTTCTAACTTTAATTTAACTACATCTACTAAATTCCCTCTCTCTGATGACTGAATTTTGTTCCCTGACTCAACTCGATACTCACACGTTCCCTTGAAGGGGTATCACCACTAAAAGCCTTCATTTCTTTTGCACAAAGAGTCCATGTTCCTTCAGGACTTTTAGGTACATTTCCATCTTCATGTGTACCACTTCTAAGATTTAAAGGTGGTCTTCATATGGTTGTTCCAGTAGTTGGCATTCTCTGGTAAGAACATTTAGAAGTACATTCTGAGAGGTTCATTGTCAAATCTGCACTTGCCTTACACAGAGTACTCTGTGCTGGAACCAAAATAACACATTCTCTACTATTGGGACTCGCTGCAACTTTACTTGATCCACCAACTGCACCTGGGAAAGCAAAAGTATAAGTTGTCTTTCCTGGGCCTTCAGCTTTATACAGAGGGAGCACAGGACCAATGGTAACTGGGATAGTAAGAGTATCAACAGTATTCAGGGTAGAATCAGCTGGAGCACAAGTTCCTGAATCTTCTCCTCTTGGTTCATATGATACATTAGTCGAAGTGGCTCCCGTAGGTTTAGGAGTCACATTAGCTGGGTCAGTAGGGAACACAACCTTTCCACTACCGCCTATGCCATTTACACCTTCCCACTGAGTCTCATTTTATAGTGATGTATGTTCAGACAAAGGTACATCTAGAAGGCCAGCTCCAGAATCACTGTCACTGACCTCACTCTTATCACCTGGTTCTTTTTGCTTTCCCTTCTTTAATTTGTTATCTTTTTTTTTCCTTCTCTCCCTCAAGTGTTTTGTTCGGCAGAGTTGGATACAATCTAACTCTCTCTATCAAGTCATTTCTGTTCTGTTCAGTATCTCACCTACATCTGCAAAGGTGTGCACAGCTCTTCGTGCCTTACCCTACTATTATTCTCTTTCTCTCCGGTGTAAGCAGCCCAATCCCAAGCATTTAGATCCTCTTACTGTGCAGGTGGTCTCATCTTGTACAACACCCTCATCAGATTTTCAATAATTCTCAAATTGAATGTGCCATATCATGGAAACCTCAATGTGCCTTCTTTTCTGTGATCTTGTTCCATTGACTAAGCCAAACAGATGTGTGGAGTCCCACATTTATCGATTTAAAGTGACCTGGGGTATCTTCAGGACGTACCCCTTCTCCCTCTCTACTAAGTATATGTACATTTCCTTTAAACAAGTCTTGCATAACCTTAAAACATTTCATTTTCTCAAATCAAATATCAGTAATCACAGTAAAAGTTTATTTTGAATCCGTAAATAACACTGTATCCACAATCCCTTGTTCAGCAGTAACAACCAATTGCAGCACTACCCCTTATAAGGTCCACAACTAATAGCACAATGGCAACATACCAACCGGCCTATACAATTGCAGCTCTACAATCTGCACACACACTTTCTCTTCAACCTTATGCTTGTACACTGCAAAATTCAATACAATAACTTTTGTCTGCTCCTCTAAAGAAGCAGCAGTATTCAGTCACACAAGAATATTAAACACTTTGAATAAAGCCAAGACATGCTATGTATCATCCACATTAGTTTAGGTTCACTCTGCTCCTTAAGATTTACTATACCATTTGCCTTACATGCACATAAAGATAAAGTCACTATCTCAATTGTACTACCAACGAAGTCCAGAACCAAACATAGCAGACAATCACAAATTGGGGCCCGATTCACAAAGCTAGACTTAGACTTTTGGTCTAAGATTAGACCAAAAGTCTAAGTTTAGGACTTTTAGGTACTCAAAAGGATAAGTTTCAAATAGTATCTTTACATCCACAATTAGGGCAGAATCTCCACTAAGAATGGAATCTCCGCCCAAAGTGTGGAGATTCCACTCCGCACCTAGAGTGTACTTTCCGCACCCAGAGTGGAATCTCCACACTCGGTTGAGATTCCACCCCGATTGAGGATATAAAGATACTACTCTTAACTTATCTTTGTGAATACCTAAAAGTCGTAATCTTAGACTTTTAGTCTAAGATTAAACCAAAAGTCTAAGTTTACCTTTGTGAATCAGGCCCATGGTGCCTTCTACACCTTTTCCTATTATCCCACGCCCATATAAAAACTTCAACTTGTTCACTAAACACCACACTCACACAACATTCAAAACTTTTCCACAAAATACCATCCAAATTCAAAAACACCCCAAACTAAGCATGAACCAATGCAACTAACTAATCTAGAAAACATGGTTTTAGCTCTCCTTAATTTAGGATCCTAACCTACTCTGCTATCATCCGAGAATGCATCTGGCCCATTTTCTAGTTTCTCTGATTCTGATGTATCTTTGTAAGTGTTCAGAGAGGTAAGGAGGGATAAACCAACAACTTTCAATCAATTTATTGCGTAACCCATTTGTTCACACATTACATCTCAGAGGCAGAAGTTCAAGCTCAAAGGTTTTCTTACAAATTTAAGGCCAACATATATAAATGTGTCTCCAAAACATACTATATAACTACAGAATCACAAAAGGATGTTAATCAGCTAATCAGAATAAATCACACAAGGACTGCAGACTTTAAAAACGAAGAAACATCATTTGATGTTCAGAGTCTAAATTGTAATATTCCTGTTTAACCATTTGGAACCTAATTAAGTATAATTATTCTAATTAGGCTAGGAGAAAACCCACAGATTGCTCCAGAAATGAATGAAATAGGAGAATAATCAAAAGTGTCAGCATAACACAAACCTCTGTAAAAGCTCTGCAAGAGAGATGTGCGTAGCATGAAGCTTCTAAACCCAAGATAATGTAAAAAGAGCTGTACCTCTGTAAGCCTCTAGGGATCTGCTATAGTCAAAGGGTAAAAAGGGTTTGTTTCACCTACCTAACTGAATACACCTTAAGATCTTGCAGAACCTTCAACAGTCCATGTCATCATCGCCAGGCGTTTTCCATCTCCTGTGCACAGTTTGGAAATTGCAACTCCCATCAGACTTTCATCCCATGAACCAAACATTAGGATGACCTTGGGTACCTCCTGTATCCAGGAGCTTGAAGGGAAGTTCTGTCACATCCTTACTGTTCCTTGTCCTTGCCAACATACTGTTCATTACCCCTTTAACTCACAAAAGGCCCTCCATTAGCTGTAGGCTTGTATAGGCACACCTGCAAATATAGAAAATGCAAGGCAACCAAAACTCGACATTGAAGGTTAAGCACAGAAAACATATCAGGCCTTTACTTGAGTCAACTTAACACAAAACACAATTCACATTTGAATACATGGTTTTACATGCATTTCTCCTAACAAGTACTATAAATGATGAATAACTGTAATAATATAACCTTTAACTATAATATCATAACCCCCAATACATTGAATATGAATGCATACTTGTAATATTATCCAGTTAATAAATGTCATTACAGAAACATGCATATAACTTTTCTACATGTTACATGTGAATGTACCTTGATTAATATGATTTTCAGTGTACCATGTTAACATGAATACATCAGAACATACAATATATATGTCATTGATTGTATTTTTATGTCACTTCCATAGTGCATAATGGCACATTCAGATTATGCTCTCTCAGTATGTTTATTTTTTACCAATATTATTTTTTCAATTCACACATACTCTCACCCCACAAGCAGTTATATTCAAAGACCATAGATTACTGTCCTAGAGGTCTCCCAATTACTAACCACAGAAGAGAAAGAGTCCTCATTTGTTTCAATGTATAAATCTGTATGCTCAGCTACAGTTGCATGAAAAACTAGGTCACATAATGCTTCTGATTGTAAATGCCACAATGGTACCCTTTTTACCCTTGAGGTACCTTCGTCCCACTTCAGCAGCTGCCTATATGGGCTATGATCTAACTCAAGCTGGGAGATGTACTCAGTCTCTTGGACTCGCCTCTAAATAGTTCCTGTACCCAAAAATATGCCTAAATGGGTGTAAAGCTTATGTAGTGGAGAATAATAAGATTATTCATGCAATGTATTTCCCTCCAAATATCTAACAATTTCCATTGCTAAGCATTGGGTGGTGGGGACTTCTGTGACAGCAGAGCACTATGCAATCCATAAAAAAGGGTAAATATTGATCAAGATTTCTGTTGATCATCATATTATAATCACCCCAAATATTCCACTATGCTCCCAATAGTTGGATAATGGACTCCAGAAACTGCATTTGCCCAACATTAGGTTCATAGACACTGGTTGTAGTAAATAGATACCATTTCAGTGTCCCTTGTACCAGTGCATATTGGCCCTCTGACTGTATATGTGTTTATATTGTATCTCCTAGATTCACCCACACCAAGGAGCCTCTAATTAGAGAGTAGTAACAGGTTCCTACCACTTGACTTTCCCAAGAATGGCCCTCTATCTCTGGGTCCGTGGATGAAATATTAATCTTGTGAGGCACAATATACTTACCCCCCTCCCCTAAAAGCTTTAGAGAGGAGGCTATTGTATATCACTTTGGCAACACTGCCAGTCCTCTAATGTTCAGTGTCACAAACTTATAAAGACTGTACATTTGTTTAAAAGTTACACATATATCCCCATCCAGAGACACCCACCAAAGTTCCAACCCACAAATTGAATAAGATAGAAGTATGTCACAGAGCGTACATGTCTACTGTTAAGCAGATAATGATTTTCATATTCAGCTCTCCCTTCTACCAAACTTACATACGTTGTAACTTCCAATTAGAAAGAGAGTACATAACAAATCATCTCAGTTGGTCCGGTGTTGTTTCTACATGTCTGGTTGTGGTAAAACATGGGAAATTAAATAAATACATTTGTCTACACAGTACTGAGCCTCACCTTCAATTTACAGTAGCCCCTTTTCTCCAGACCTCTTATTAATCATTAACTGAAATTGTCAGTTCTGAACTACAAAGGCCCCATGGTGTCATATGATGATTTTTGTCTTCATGGTACTCACCAAAAGACCCAGACTCAACAAAGCCAAAGGTTTTTCACCATCTCTAAATGTGGAACGGCTTCTGATCCATGTTCATTCAACTGGCTATACAATTCTACCTTGTCCACTGCTCTTGCTCAATCCTCTTCTGCTTGCTGCCTAGACGGGCACCCATACAGTTTATTACCATTCCAAGGTCAAGTTTGCTTTCTTCATCTGATCATCTTATTCCATTCTTTTTTATCAAAAGATGAGACTATTCTCTTCTAACCAGTCCCACACATCCACAGCAGCTTTTGACACATGGACCACATTATTTTTAATCACTCACATGATTGCTGAAGACCCCAAACATACTTAATATCCAACTGTCACAATTTTGCTTTAGCTTTGAGAAAAGAGCAACACATTTTTTGTGTTTTGGTAGAGTAATCCAGAAATAAATGCACTTTGTTCCTTTCTACAGTCAATCAACCAGCTGCAATATTTGCTCTTTATCCCTGAAATTAACCAATCTGGCTCCTATTAGGAACTCCCTGAACAGGGGAAACCTAAAAAAAAATCTGATGGACTCTTCCTACTGCATGTCAAACAGTATCTACTTTAGAAGCCCCGAATGGGCCCTGGCTCAGTAAGGACCCTTTTTGAAGACATAAAAATGGTCAGAAGAATTAAATGGATCGGGAACAGCATGAAAGCGTTAACTGGTGATTCTGTGGTCCTTTTTTTTGGTTCACCGAACCTAGTGAATAGAATTATCCATGATTTAGGAGCCAGACAAGTTACCCTACAAGGAATCTCACTACTACCCCTGGGCTATTTCTATCAAAGACCAGCAGAGAATAACTCCATCCACCCACAGCGAACTGTAGCACCCTCATCTAGCCCAGACCTATCTATAACATGCAACAGATTTTTCTCCCTCTCAACGCTGGAAAACATAGATTGACTGGACACGAAACAGTCAGCTCTCCCTGAAAGAGTAGTTAGTACAATTCACATACCAGAGAAGGACTTGCATAAGGAAGTCACATCACACACTATGGTTCCTGTAAGAAACGAGAGTCTACCTTATCTAAGCCAGGGCGATGATCCCAGACGTATATTAAACTTAACTAACAGCAATATCCCCTCTCCTTCCCCAAAGGAACAGCACTGCAACTTTAAGCAGTACCTTTATCAGAAACCGGAAATAGTCTTACTATTCTGGAATATTGCAGGCTTAGCCAATAAGCTAGACAATGAGATCTGGGCCAATTTTATAGTAGACTATTCATGTGTTTGCCTACAAGAGACATGGCTTTTAACTCCCGTCCATCTAAATGGCTATAAAACATTTCATACTCCTGCCGAACAGTCAAGGTATGGTAGACCCAAAGGGGGACTGTGCACATATATTTCCAACAAATTACGCTTACAGAACTTAGAGATGCAATTTACGAGTCCATATTACCAATTGATAGAGAGTAACCTGGATCACAAGACCCACTTAGTCATTATTAATTTCTATAATAATGCTGCTCCAGGAGAATTCTCCAATATCTTAGTAGGAATGGAAAATGATTTAAAAAAAATATTCAGTAAAAATAATCGAGAGATTCTATTGATATGGGGGGGGGTGATTTTAACATCCATCCGTGTGAAGAAATTTCTGATAAGATTTGTGGTTGGGACTCGGAAGGTATAGGTGCAAGCCTCCACTTCTCTCATAACACTCAAGGAGAGGAAATGAATTTACTGACTCAAACCTACAACCTATCCTTTGTAAATGAATTAGTTTTGGCCGATCCACAGTCCAAACCAACGTATAACGGAAGGGGCGCAAATACAGTGATCGATTATGCCCTAATGTCTACTCATTTCACCCACTATCTTACAAACTATACCTTGCACGACATCGCAATTAGTGATCACTACCCCCAGATCATGAATCTCCTACTATCTCCCCTTTCAGTAGCTAGGGAAGATAGTATTATACTGATAGATGATATTGAACTGGCCCTGTGCAATGGATACACTATGAAGTGGGCCCAGACAGACCCCAACTCTTTATTGAAACAGGTAATACGCCAATGTAAACATGCTTTTGCAGACTGTCTAAGAGAGAACCCACATCCAGGGCAATGTCTAAGTGCATTTACAACGATTACACAAACTATAAAATAAGCCCTCACTATTAAAAGCAGTAAGGTAGAGAATAAAAAGACGCGCGGATGGTTTAACCATAACTGCACCCAAGCACATAAGAGGCTGAAAAAGGCTCTAAATGCCCCAAAAAGGTCCTCGAGTGACATACGCAAATGCAGACAGGAATACAAGACAGCAATAAAGGAAAGGAAATTGACTATAAAAACAAACTTGTGGGAAACACTCCATATAGCAAGTCGTAAGAAAGATAATATACTCTTCTGGCAGACAATAAACTCCCCCATGCTAGGGGACAGTGACATTCCTAGGATGGAACTTGCTATCTCCGAAGAAGACTGGGTAGCACACTTCTCTAATATATATTCACTGACAAGTAATACATTAGACCATACACATGACCATGACGCACAGGAAGGTCCGCGCCCAGTCATTATCCCCCAATTTAGTTTTCAGGAGGTAGAGGAAGCTATAATAGAAAGCAAATCAGGGAAAGCGCCAGGCTCTGATGGTGTTCCGATCGATATATTCAAGGCCAATATTGAGTTGTGTAGGCCTGTTCTGACGCAGACATTGAGGGCTATCTGCACATGCGGACCCCTACCATCTTGGAGAGATTCTAACATAATCCCAATATATAAAAAGGGTGACCGCCTTAATCCAGCCTGTTACAGGCCAATCTCCCTGCTGGACACAACAGCTAAACTAGCAGGGAGAATAATTCTGAATAGGCTGCAAACATAGGCAGAGGAAAAGAACGTTTTATCCCCGGTCCAGTATGGATTCCGGAAAGGAATCGGAACAGTGGAACAAAGTCTAAATTTAAGTCTCATTATTGCAAAGTATACCAAGATCAGATCAGGCAACCTGTACCTGGCCTTTATTGACTTATCATCAGCCTTCGACTGTGTAATTCATGATAAACTATGGGATATTTTAAACAGCATGGGGGTGGAACCGGCCTTAATTCAATTTATTCGCGAAATGTACACAGGGAGCAGAGCAAGAGTGAGGTACGGCATAAAAGGGGAGTGTTCTCGCCCCTTTGGTCTACATACAGGAGTGCGCCAAGGCTGCGTTCTTCCTCCGTTCCTGTTTTCTATGTATATAAACAATTTAGACAATGAATCGGCCTCTAGGTGTAACGATCTACCCCAAATAGATAAACGACCTGTTCCGGCATTACTTTATGCAGACGACGCAGTACTAATGGCCAGGACCCCAATAGCTCTCCAGAAACTCCTAACTACCTGCATTACATACATGACACAGCTGGGACTCACTGTCAACCGCTACAAAACTTTTATCATGAACTGTGGGGGGAAGCGCAGCAAGTTTTACAACATCACTATTGCAGATAGCAAGGTCGAAATAGCACAAACCTTTTCATACTTGGGCAAAACACTTGATAAGCGGGGTTCTTGGGCCAACTGCAGGAAGACGAAGAGAGTGCACCTGATCAAAACAACGATGGCACTACGACTCTTCTCCAAAAGGCTTGGGGGGATCATACCACCTAATATGGTAAAGATCTATAAAGCCAAGTGTATTCCAGCTGTTACATATGGGGCAGGAATTTGGGGCCATACAAACTGTGATCTAGTCCAGACTGTGGAAAATGATTTCCTACGACACTTGTTGAGGGTACTAAAAGCCACTTCATCGTACGTCACACACTCGGAACTTGGGGTTCCCTATATTGCAGACTTGATAAAGATTCAGCCATTGTTATTATGGCATAAAGTCTGGACCTCGGAACACACTAGTTTTAATAAGGCCATCCTGTCCGACTGTACGAAGTCATTATACTCATCAAGGGTACCATGGCTAAAATACATCATGACCTTTTTTGGAAAATTGGGCACTAAAGACTATTATACAAACCCTGTCTCGTTGCAGAAGATATCTAGGAAGGACCTGAGTAAACTGGCATTAAAACATCTAGAAGACATACGTTGGGGTGTGGAATCCCAAAAAACTTCAGTCATTCACAACGAAATAATTTTGACGGCTGAGGGCATGCAGCCTTACTTGACAAATATGGTACTCCCTCGCCACCATTATGTTCTTACTAGACTTAGACTAGATACGTTTCACCGCCTAGTTTCATTCCCAACTATGAACGATTGGTCCACCTTGTTTAAACCATGCCCTTGTGATGCAAAAACACTGCAGTCCACAATCCATGTGGTTTTATTTTGTGATTTCTATGCCTACCAGAGGAAGCGCCTAGTTGTTCCACATTTAAGGAAAATCAATCTCCCCCAATGTCGCACAGCCTACGCCTGTCTCCAGTTACTATCTTCTTTAGAGACATGTGGGATCTTAGCTAATTTTTTATGTTCTGTATTAAAGATAAGGAAAACCATGGGGGACGCAACCAAAATATAATCTACTGTGATAGATCTCTTTTATTTCTGTGTGTTTTTATCACATTTTTATTTGTTTTTACCTACTTGACTTTTTATTGTATATTGAAATGTATGTACCATAACTGGAGATCTTTTTATGATTGTTATGTCTTTTATGACTTGGTGAAAGTTGAATAAAGATTTTGTACTACTACTACTACTTTAGAAGCCATCCCAGAGTCATTGAATGATCATTCAACTACTGTGGAAGTCGTTTCCACATCATCTGTCATCATCAAGTGCTTGAAGTCATCAGGAGAGTTTAGAAACTTGAACCTGATGATTCAAGGATGACTTGCAAATGAGTATCTGTTGACTTCACAAGGTGTGACTAGTACTGATGGCTTCAGGATGATTTCAAATGAGTATCTGATGATTTCATACGGTGTGACTATTCCTGATCACGTCAGGAGGATTTCAACATGAGTATCTGATGACTTCACAAGTCATCAGAAGGTCCTTATGACTTCAGGAGGAGGAGGAGGTCCTTATGACTTCAGGAGGATTTCAAAAAGAGTATCTGATGACTTCACAAGGTGTGACTATTCCTGATGACTTCAGGAGGATTTCATGATTATCTTATTACTTCATAAGATTCAATTGTTCCTGATGATTTGAAAATAAACATCTAAAACTCCACAAGTATCATTTATTTTTAACATGATGTTTTGATAACAATTTGCTGATTACCACAGGAATAGACCCATTATTTTTCTTTCATTTTTTGTCAGAAAAGTCCATCCTGCTATGTAATTCCAGAATTAGTTGCTGATTATTACTCAGTGAACACTATTTATGTATCAAATTAGGTTTCCTTAAATGCAAATTAGCATACAATGTGCTTCATAAGACTATGTAAGCAAAATCACAAGTATTTTTTTAGCTTATTTATTTTACATCATTTAAATGTATAATTACCAGTACTGACAGGTATATGGTCATAAAATGTTCAAAATGTGTTATATTTTATTCTAATTGATACATTTTAAGTAGACCGAATGGAAATAAGCAGCAATGGAGAATTAAATTGTGGGGCAGTATTGTCCAAACCATACGGCTGGGAAAAACAAATTATGATTTCTAAGAATGAAATTGATTCTTCATGTTCTGTGAAATTGTGAAACTTGCTGCTTAACATTTTAAAAAGTGGTTGCAAGCTTGAGCAATTTGAAACTTTTCATGCGTTTTTAACAGTGCAAACTGCGATTCTGCAAAGTTAAAAAAATTGAGCTTCAGCATAATTCGGTGGCTGTGAAAAAACATTCCTACTTTGGTGACTTTCAGTGGGTAGATTGTTGCTGCTTGGCTGTGGTCTTCATCAGGGACCCTGCCAGAAACATGTTTCCTTATCAAATTCCAACATTATGCACCATCTCTAGCTATCAAACTGTCACTTACTCTAACTCCCCCATAGACATTGCTCCCAGAGCTTGAGCATGACTTCAGTCCAAATCTTTACATTGTCAACTGTACAACCTTGAAAAGCCAAAGGCTGAGGGCGCCCTGAGGCTGGAAGATACTTCAGATCAAGTGGTTAAAACTTTGCCTTGCTGAACATAGGAAGCATCAAAATCTTCATAGAGGGTGAAGTTTCCTGACTTTGTGGTTGAAGGATGAATCTTCACCTCCCCCTATTTTTAACACATAAAGGTATGGATAAAATGTGCATCCCAGTGCTTTAGAAAACTATCCACCTACACACTCATCTATTGTAAAGCACTTTACTAATCAAAAGTCAGACCTTTTGCTTCACCACTGCTTGCAATTAATAAGGCAGTTTCTGTCTTTCACATGTCAAAAGTCTGTCCAAATCATCTATATGTACATGTATACATAACGGTGTAAACATTTGCGTAATTATTTTAAACAAATTAAGCAGAATTACACAAAATACTGTTAATTATGTGAAAAGCGAATCCATCATTTAGTGCTATGTTGTAGCATGAAATGTGTCAATTTTTGGTTCAAGGTCGTATTTACACAAATTCACTGTGAACAACAGCTACTCGCATTTTGTTGTTCCCTTGCTTTCACAGTACATTTTTCCCACAAATTGTACGTTCAAAGGTGCATCATTTTGTGTTGCAAGTGAAATACAAAATTCCCCAAATTACGTCAATTATGCTGATGTAATTTTAACTTTGCCCAGGCCTAGTATGCATTGTTTGTATACCTCAAAACTGGACAAAGGGATAAAAGGCAAAAATGCAGCCCAAGGATTGTATTGGAGGAAAATCTGGCTTCGGGCAGGAAACGTGGACTCTTATTGCTATGATGTAGTGTTCTCTGAAACGTTGCGTCTTCAGCTCTTAAATTGATGCATGATTGGAGAGGATCTGGTGGCTCTAGGGATGTTGTTCTAGATACTGGGTGGATAAATGTAGCAGGCCAGTGGCAGTATTTATTTTTACACTACTTAGGCCCTCATTCTAACTTTGGCGGGAACTGACGCCTACCGCCACGGCGATGGCCGGCGACAGCCGCTAACATACCGTCCACGCCTATTATGACCGTCAACAGTATTCCGACAGAAGGCTGGCGGAATACCGCTGATGGTCATGGTGGCGGACGGCGGTAAGGTGGCGCTACTGACAGCAGCACTGCCACACCAGCTAAACACCGCCGACCATATCATGAGCAATGATATGGCCTGGCAGTGTTTTGCTGGTGGACACTGCTGCTGACAGCAGCACTGCGTCCCGTCTCCAGCCGGAGGACCCCCTGTAGGCAGGTAAGTCAGGTTCTCCGACAGGAGAGGGGGTGGGGAGTGAGGGGTGCTGTGTGGGGGGTGTGTGTATGGTTTGGTGTGCGTGCAAGTGGGTGTGAGTCACATTGAATGAGTGCGTGAAATGACTGAATGTGAGTGTCCGTGTATGTTCTATGTTGTGAATGCGTGTGTGCGACAAAGTATGTTGGTGTTTGTTGCAGTGTGTGGGTATGTATGTGTGGATGCGTGGATGGATGTGGGTATGCGTGTGTACATGTTTGTATATGGGTGCGTGTGTGAGTATGTAAATGTGCAGGGGGCAGGAGAGGGAGGGGGAGGGGAGGACTCTGGGGCAGGGGAGGGGGTGTAGGAGGCCCCTATCAGTGCCAGGAAAGGGCCTCCCTGGCACTGATAGTGCCTACCGCCATGGTTTTCGTGGCAGTATGATTAGCACGAAAACCATGGTGGTAGGCTGGGTCGTAATCCCCAGGGTGGGATTGTGATACTTGCCGGGCTGGAGACCAAAGTCTCCAACCCAGTGGACGTTACCACCCTGGCGGTCGGTGTGTTAAAGTGGCTGTCTATGTTGGCGGTTACCGCCAGGGTCATAATCCCATTTTGTTTGGGCGGTATTACCGCCGCTTTAACACCGACCGCCAGGGTCATAATGAGGGCCTTAATGTCCAGTCTTGTGGTATCTTGACTGTAGATGTGTAGAGATTAATTGGAGGTGGCGAGAATAAGGTGAGATGGGGGAAATTGCTTTATAGATGAATCAGCTGACTTTCAAGATGGTACACACTGGCAAGTGAAACCTTTGGAGTTCTGTCAGGAAAGCAGGTGATGTGGCCATATTTTTTGAGGCCCATGTGAGGCACGCTGAAACATATATGATGCCTTTCTGGATAGGGGGCAGTTCGGGGCAGTATGGAGTCTGGAAGGCTTTGAGTAGGGCTTTATAACCATCCAGATGTGAGAGTTCAAGGACTGGGACGGCAATTCTGATATCACTTTTTCAGACGGATGGTTTTACTTTCTTCGGTACAGAGCGATGGCACCCAACCGTTTTAGTGTTCCTAAGGATGAGCTCATTCCGGGTGAAGTTAGTGTTCAGAGGGAATCCTAATGACTTGGCATGGGAGAATGGTGGGGTACAAATATGTCCATTTTAATGTCACTGTGCCAGGATTGCATTACTTTTTGCTCTTGCCGAATAGTGAAAGTTCTAACTTGGTGGGGTTGAGCTTCAGGTACATGTTGGATATCCAGATCTGGATAAGGTAAAGACAGGGCTTGAGGTGGTACATTTTCTTTGGAAACTGGATGCATAAAGTATTCCTGACATACAACTATCATATTCTTAAATGTATTGTAAAGTTATTGCATTGACCGTATATGCCGTACTCAGGGCCACTGTAATTATACGATTTTGTGCAGCAGCACTTCCCACATAAATATGGATTTGCTGCAGTTTTCACATAATCCATCAACTACTGCATAACCTGCTGACTTTAACAAGAAAAATTGTTTCTAGGTTAAAGTGATTTAACATTACTAAAATGTGACAACACATGTTACTGCACAGTGGAATGTCCTTCCCAAAGGTTGGTTGTTCATCTTTTTGTTGCTTGCTCCTGTACTGGGTGTCAGACTAGTAGTAATGAGGTGAAACCTTTGCCCAGATAATTTTAACATGTGTAAAAATGACAAAGATGGTCATTATGAGCATGACAGTCAACACCGCCCACCGGTGGTGGCAGTAACGACCACCAACAGGCTGGTGGTCCAGACCGCCAAATAATGAAGCATATGAAAAACAAGTAGTGGTCCATCCATACACCGTCACCTTTGTAGTCCTCACTAGGATGAAGGAGGCCTCCCACAGGTCAGGGGAAAGGTCCTACCGACCCACCCAACAATGAAACACCAGTGCCCCATCAGTTCCGGGGCGGGAACCACCATCAGGCACAGTGTGGCGGAAACTAACAATATAAAAGGAAACACTCACCAGAGGTACACAGAAAACGCCAACGCAGACATGAATCGAGAATAGGAAATAATCCCAGTGTGCTCCTCGTCATATTCCTCCAGGAAGGTGACCAACGCCGAAGATGACGACAATAGGTACCGCAGCCTAGTACACATGGGAAGAAAGGGCACAGTTACACAATGCAACACACTCCCAAACCCTCCCACATCCCAAGCCATCCATACCATAATAAAATGTACTTACCAGACACAAGCTAATAAAGACCTGCACCAAAGTACACACATGTGCACATCACACCCCCACAGTGAAACGCTGAACAACGTCACTATATTGTGCCAACAGCACTACTGAGCAGTGAAATTTATTTACAAGGAAAAAAGTAATGTCCAAATAAGGCTATTGCCCAGTCCATTAGAAAATCCCAAAAGGGCCAAAATAGGCCGAACTTGACTCCCACATGTGCAAAGGGTACTCCACTCGAAAAGGGGCATCAATGGGGCAGCCAGGCACCTTTAGGGAACACGGGCAGGGGTTAGCAGGTGTGGGGACTTATTTCTGAAAGGGGGGCTTGGGCTTAGGTTTGGGAGGTGGAGGGGGTTTGGGCTTGCCCTTGGAAGGAGGCGGAGTGGGCTTGGACCGGGGGTGGCAGAGGGACCTAGGGCAACACGAGGCCACTTCCTCCCTGGGGAAGGGGCTTGGGAATGGGAAGGGTGGACTTGGGTGGACTTGGACGAGGAATGAGTGGCCTGGGAAAGGACTTAGGTGTGTTTGGGGGCAAGACAGTGTGAACCAGTAGGTTCAATCAGATCAACACGGGATAGCAAAAGCTTCTTGGTGCAGTTGGAGTGGATTTGGAGGCAGGTCTGGGAGTGGAGGTTGCGGGAGTGCTCGTATCAGGTATAGGTATTCCGGACGTGGATGCAGGTGCCTGTAAAGTATGCTTATGTTTGGTGGATGTGTGTGGTGTTGATGTGTGCCAATGTTTGAGTGTTTTGACGGGGGAGGTGGACACAGTGGGACAAGACAGGCTGCCAGTGTACATGGATGTTGTCTGTGTGTCTGCAGCTGCAAGTATCAGTCAATGTGGTCGTGGTGAGTGCAGGTGTGGTGCCTGGGGTGCATGTCTGGATGTCAGATGTTGTGGTGACTGCATGAATGGTGGTAGCAGCAGTGACTGAGGGTGCAGTGTGTGTGGGTGTGCATGGTAAGGTGACAGAGAGGGTGGTGGGGAGGTCGACACACTGGGGGAAGTGGATGTTGTTGTGTGTGCTTTTGTATGTTTGGTGTGTGCATGGCTGTGGTGGGAAGTGTGGTGCTTATGTTTTACAGTGTGCTTCATGTGTGTTGATCTGTGTACATGGCTGTCTGTATGTGTGCTTGGGATGGGTGAAGAGAGTGGGGTGCTGGAAGGGGTAGAGGTGGTGGGAGGGGGAGGGGGACGCTAAGGCCAGGGACTCTGGCTGCCATCAAAGAGGATGCCAGAGCCTGAAAACATCTCTGTAGACCAGACATGGCACCGTGAATGCCTTCCAGGTATGCGTTGCATTGCTGCATCTGGGATGCTAGCTCCTGGATGGCATTCACAATGGATGTCTGCCCTAGAGAGTTGGTTCTCGGGAGGTCAATAACCTACTCTGTGGGGGCAACAGGGCTGACTGGGGCAGGGGATGAGGTGGCTGGGGTGAAGGAGACGCCCACCCTCCTGGGTGAGGGGGCACAGGCAACTCAGTGGGGAGCAACTGGGAGGGTGATGATGGTATGGGGTGGCGGAAGATGGCAAAGAATGGGTGGGCCCAGTAGGGTCTGCCATCACCAGGGAGCTACCATCGGAGGAGGTGTCAGAGTCACTACCTCCAGTGGTAGTTGCCTCCCCCGAGGTACTCCCCTCGCCCTCCAACCTGCTGGTCCCCTTGGCGTTGCTCGACTCTACCTCCTTGGAACAGTGGGTGCTGCATCCCCACTCGCTAGTGGCTCAACTCCGTCGCCAGATGATGCTAATGTACACAAAGGACACAAGAGCACAGGCGTCGGAAAACAAAACAAGAAAGAACAATGTCAAATCCTGAATATCTGTACATTTTGGCTCACGCACACTCCCATCCAAGTCACGCACGTACCCTCAGCACAGACAACATATGTAATGAATGTGCCCCTGACTAGTGGGCATGACCCCAGAGTACACCACATAACAGTCATGAAACATAAACCTGATACACTGTGTGGAGTACACCCATGAGAGACCATGCCAGGCCAATACACTTACAAGTCCATAAGGCCACAATGAATACCAGACGACACAAAGGGGAACCCTCATAGGCCTACAGAGACTGCCAAAACTAGCCCTTACACCATCCTAAGGACTTGGAGGGGGCAGGACTGCAGGAACACAGCTGTCCAAGTGCCGGCACTACAATGCATACATACCACAGCACCCAAATACATCCATCAAAGCGGTATCACAACAGTGTTGCTACTCACCCCCTTGTGGCTGCTGTGCTGCCTTCAAGCACCCATCCAGATCTGGATAGGCCACCACCAGAATAAGGGCCATTAGGGGGGTCAGGGTCCAACGGGCACCACTTCTTCATTGGGAGGCCTTCCCCTGCTGGGCCTCTCCTGTCTTCCTGGCCCAGCGCCTCAGGTCCTCCCACCGCTTCCTGCAGTGGGTGCTCCCCTGGTTGTAGACGGGAGCATTTCAGATGACAGTGGACGTGGGTTCAGGACCTCACAATCAATGTTCAGCCAAATCCTGTCCAAATTCTTGGATGCCTACGTTCAACTATTGCAAACATATGTCCAGTTTCCCCAAAAGGGCTGAACTTCATTTTGTGGCTTCGCTTATATCCCCCCATGTAATATGTGTCATTTATGGAGACCACATAGCTCTCACACCCCCAAGACTGCTGATCAGTACATATCACATATATATATATATATATATATTTCCAGACCATCTGACTCAACCCTTAAGCCTTCTGAGGTCTACAAAACAACTATGTGCTATTAAAAGTTGTAAACCTTTTGGAAACATCAAAATGTGTGACTTTTAATCAAACTGTCCACCACTGTTTGCCTGTCTTTTTGTTACATTCAACATTTCAATAAATGTTGTTGAAAAATGAACACTTGCTACCCTTCAACCAACCTCGTCACATTTGCCTCCTCTAGGTTGTTTAGGCCATTTAACAAAGGGATTGTTGTGGCCCAAGCAGTAACCATGCTACTCGCCCTCAGCTGGTCTTTGTTCCATGCCTTGTTGAACCCGAGGGAATTGCCGAGGCGTTGAGCATAGTGTATTTTGAGTTATCACGAAGGAAATATATCTGCAGCTCTTTCTTTCTGTTTTGAGATTAAATGGGGTATGGTGCAGGGTGTTAAACAGAGGAAAGGGATAGGGTATAGTGAGATTGGATGGGAGAAACTGAGAGGAATGCTGTGATGAGGAACTGAACCTTCCCATCCCCCAAGGTGAGAGATTTGAAAAGTTACCTACTGTTTAAATAGGAGGGGGCAGGAATACCTCTCACTCTGAGCCTACAGTGTATCCGACTACAGAACGTAATTTTTTCTTTCCACATCTACGATTTACCCCATTCTCTACTTAACACTTTTTTTCTGTTTTTTTTTAATAGTATGAATTTGACCCGAAGGTTTTGGAACGCCTGACACGAGCCTCAGTTAAATTACCTAAGATAAGATTCATTTTTTAGGCAGCGCGCAATTAAGTGCCAAATAAGTGATTTGCCAAGAATCACAGGATATTGAGCAATACCGAGACTCACACCTGTTTCCTCAGTTCCCAAGTCTGCACTCATAACGCCATATCCTCTCAACTAACATGCACATTTTACCCTCTCAATCCACCTTCTGCCTGTGCCACCTATACTATACCTGCTTTCTACCCTGTGTCCATGCATTCCTCCAATTCTCCAATCTTTTCATTAGCTCTCTGCATCCTATACATCCACACTTACTCCTCCACATCTGATCTTAAATCACCGCATGTACTCTCCACTTGCTTTAACAACTTCTATGCATGCTTTTCCATCTGCACCCTACCACCTACTCACTCACTACTACCTACTCTATCGCATGTGTTCTCTAAACTGTACTTCTGCTGCTCACCTGGTCTTTATCCTTTATGTGGGCTATCCGCTCACCGCATGCAGTCTTCACCCTCCACATATGTCCTCCACCCTCCACTTACACACTCTACACTTTGACATTCATTCACCACCATGTAAATGCACCCGCTGTCCTCCACATCTGCACTTCACTTACCACATGCACACACTACATACAGGCCCTCATTACAATCCTGGTGGTAAATCCTGCTTACCACCGTGCTGACAGCCACCAACATACCGTGACCGCAGCAGTATTCCGCTACGGGTATTATGACCCACACTGAGAATACCGCCACATTACAGACACCCACACAAGTCTGCCACACCAAAGGTCAGTGATAAACTGGCAATAGCAAAACCCACACCATCACGCCAATAGGAATATGCCCACAGTATCATGACCGACGAATCACTGCGGCGGTCTTTCAATCGCGGTAAACCATTGGCGGTACACACCACTGCGCTCAAAATACACACACACTTACAAAACACCACCACATTGGACAAATCAAAATACACACACCTGACACACATACACACACCACACCTTCAAACTCACACCATTATAAAACACACACCCACATTACCCACAACCCTTTCAATGAACAAATCAGAACAAGCAGAGAGAGAAAAGGAAAGAGCGCACCTTCACCCAGAGGCACAGATGTAAGAGGCTGGCCTGGCTTGTAGTGGGTACCAAAAGGTACTTACACCTTGCACCAGGTCCAGGTATCCCTTATTAGTGTAGAGGGGTGTCTAGCAGCTTAGGCTGATAGAAAAGGTAGCTTAGCAGAGTAGCTTAGGCTGAACTAGGAGACGAGTGAAGCTCCTACAGTACCACTAGTGTCATATGCACAATATCATAAGAAAACACAATACACAGATATACTAAAAATAAAGGTACTTTATTTTTATGACAATATGCCAAAGTATCTCAGTGAGTACCCTCAGTATGAGGATAGCAAATATACACAAGATATATGTACACAATACCAAAATATGCAGTAATAGTAATAGAAAACAGTGCAAACAATGTATAGTCACAATAGAATGCAATGGGGGCACATAGGGATAGGGGCAACACAAACCATATACTCTAGAAGTGGAATGCGAACCACAAATTGACCCCAAACCTATGTGACCTTGTAGAGGGTTGCTCTGACTGTGAAAACAGTGAGGGTTAGAAAAATAGCCCACCCCAAGACCCTGAAAAGTGGGTGCAAAGTGCACCTAAGTTCCCCAAAGAGCACAGAAGTCGTGATAGGGGAATTCTGCAAGGAAGACCAACACCAGCAATGCAACAATGATGGATTTCCTGACGAGAGTACCTGTGGAACAAGGGGACCAAGTCCAAGAGTCACGATCAAGTCGGGAGTGGGCAGATGCCCAGGAAATGCCAGCTGTGGGTGCAAAGAAGCTGCCACCGGATGGTAGAAGCTGTGGATTCTGCAAGAACAACAAGGGCTAGAAACTTCCCCTTTGGAGGATGGATGTCCCACGTCGTGAAGAGCCTTGCAGAGGTGTTTCCGTGCAGAAAGACCGCAAACAAGCCTTGCTAGCTGCAAGGGTCGTGGTTAGGGTTTTTGGATGCTGCTGTGGCCCAGGAGGGACCAGGATGTCGCCAATTGCGTGAGGAGACAGAGGGGGCGTCCAGCAAGACAAAGAGCCCACTCAAAAGCAAGCAGCACCCACAGAAGTGCCGTTACAGGCACTACGAAGTGGAGTGAACCGGAGCTCACCCGAAGTTGCAAAGGAGGGTCCCACGACGCCAGAGGACAACTCAGGAGGTCGTGCACTGCAGGTTAGAGTGCCGGGGACCCAGGCTTGGCTGTGCACAAAGGAAATCCTGGAAGAGTGCACAGGAGCCGGAGTAGCTGCAAAACACATGGTTCCCAGCAATGCAGTCTAGAGTGGGGAGGCAAGGACTTACCTCCACCAAACTTGGACTGAAGAGTCACTGGACTGTGGGATTCACTTGGACAGAGTTGCTGAGTTCAAGGGACCTCCCTCGTTGTGCTGAGAGGAGACCCAGAGGACCGGTGATGCAGTTCTTTGCTGCCTGCGGTTGCAGGGGGAAGATTCTGTCGACCCACTGGAGATTTATTCGGAGCTTCTAATGCAGAGAGGAGGCAGACTACCCCCACAGCATGCACCACCAGGAAAACAGTCGAGAAGGCGGCCGGATCAATGTTACGAGGTCGCAGTAGTCGTCTTTGCTACTTTGTTGCAGTTTTGCAGGCTTCCAGAGCAGTCAGCGGTCGATTCCTTGGCAGAAGGTGAAGAGAGAGATGCAGAGGAACTCTGATGAGCTCTTGCATTCATTATCTAAAGAATTCCCCAAAGCAGAGACCCTAAATAGCCAGAAAAGGAGGTTTGGCTACTTAGGAAGGAGGATAGGCTAGCAACACAGGTAAGAGCCTATTAGAAGGAGTCTCTGATGTCACCTGCTGGCACTGGCCACTCAGAGCAGTCCAGTGTGCCAGCAGCACCTCTGTTTCCAAGATGGCAGAGGTCTGGAGCACACTGGAGGAGCTCTGGGCACCTCCCAGGGGAGGTGCAGGTCAGGGGAGTGTAAAGAGAGAGCATAACCACTGAGGTTCTGGTTAGCAGAGCCTCAGTGAGACAGTTAGGCATCACACAGGGAACACATACATATAGGTCACAAACTTATGAGCACTGGGGTCCTGGCTAGCAGGGTCCCAGTGACACATAACAAACATACTGAAAACATAGGGTTTTCACTATGAGCACTGGGGACTGGCTAGCAGGATCCCAGTGAGACAGTGAAAACACTCTGACATACACTCACAAACAAGCCAAAAGTGGGGGTAACAAGGCTAGAAAGAGGCTACTTTCTCACCATCACTCATACACCATCCACGCATATCACATAATACATCACAACACAGCACCCCACACATCACCTCACACATATCACTCACACCACATCATGGCACCTCAAAGACACCCTGAAGAGGAGCTAAGGGTCATGGTGGAGGAAATCATCCGGGTAGAGCCACAGCTATTCGGATCACAGGTGCAGCAGACCTCCATTGCAAGGAAGATGGAGCTATGGCGGAGAATCGCCGTGGGGCATCATCCAAGAACCAGGGATGACATCAGGAAGAGGTGGAACGACCAAGACACCAGATAGCAGTACAAATGACTGGCAGTGGATCCCCACCTCCTCCCCCGCAACTAACAACATGGGAGGAGCAAGTCTTGGCGATCATGCATCCTGAGGGCCTCGCAGGTGTAGCAGGAGAACTGGACTCTGGTAACTCACATCTTTATCACTATATCCCCCCCACCCTACCTGCATGCTCTCACTAACTCCTACTCCTACCCTCACCCCCATTACTCCACCAACTCACATGCACCCCACTAGTACAACCCACACATCCCAATACCAAGCCCTGCACGCTACACCAATGCATGGACACCCATCACAGACCTGCATGGACTCTCATTATCACAGCATGCAAACTAGAGAGACCCACACAATCAGCAATCACACAAGGCCAAGGCGACAGGGAAAGCACAATTCCATTAGGGAAACACACCTATTGCACAAGATGGCACACACAGATACAATAACAATGCATTTGCATCCCAACAGGACCCCTACCCAATGTCACTGGACAGGATGTGCCACCAACATCCAGTCCCCCCACAGAAGAGGCCCATAGTGATGACAGCAGCTCTGCACGGCTGGATCACAATGACCAGCCTGGCCCTATCTGGGACCTCTGGACATTCGGGTACCCTGCCACAGTCCCACACCACCACAGAGCCTCCCCCTCAGGAAACTCTACCACAGCACTCACCCAGCGGGCCCATGCCACTGTCCCCAGGACATGTCATTCAACAGTGTGTCCACCACTCCAGGGACCCCAGGCAACCCCACTAACCCAGGACGATCATGGACCTAGGGTCAGTGGCAGTGGGCACAAGGTTCAGGGGACAGAGGCACAGGACAACAGGGAAGCTGGGAGGACTGCTGTGTGAAGGGGAGGACAGACCCAGTGAACCCACTCTCCACGAGGCACTCACCAACATCATGGGAGCATACTACCATTCCCAGGAAACAATAGGCACGGTACTGGCCAAGTTTCAGGAGACCCAGAGGCTGCAGGAAGGATAGTCCATGGGGATCAGGGATGACCTCACCAAAATCTACACCATCCTGGTCACCATAGCAGGGGTGCTGGCTGATATGGGCAAGACCATGAGGGAGGCAGTGGCTCAACAAAGGGCCCCTGACACTAGCCAAACTTAGGAACAGCCTTCCAGGTCCGCCGGCGCTAGTGGACAGGAGGCCCCACCACAGGACCAACAGGCCACCAGCACCCCACCCCCTGCAAAAGGAGAACCACCCTGCAAACGGTCACTGCGATCCAGACAGAAGACAGAGAACATTGCCAAGACCCCCGCCAGGAAATAAGACTCTCCTGATTGTCACCCTTCTGTCCCACTCTGTTCCCCTGTCCACCTTGAACTGTCATTACTCCCCTTCCTATGCCCCATTGGACAATGCACCCGTGATACCAAGAGACTGGACTCTACCATGGACCTTCCTCCACCATCGCCCCAGCCCCTTGCACATACCCCTATACCCATTAGCACCAAAATAAACACCCTTTAATCAAATACCAATCTGGAGTCAGTCTGATGTTTCACTAAAGTATTACTACAACATTAGCAAAAAATTGCAAGGTATTTGTTCATTTACTCATATCAATGTATGACAGTTGTTGGGCAGCAGTACACATAGTAGAAGGCAGAATGGGGTACACAGATCTGAAAAGAGTAAATCCAAAGGTAACAGTCAGTGTCAATAGACAGAGGTGAAGAGGCTGCCATGTACAATGTCTTAAAGTAAACTTATATGTAAAGAGGAGTTACAGTCTCTTACCTGTGTGTCACTGGAAGTACTGCAGGATGATGTTTGTTCTGTTGTCAACATCTTCTTCCTCTGCCTCCTCTTCCTCACTGTCCACAGGCTCCACCGCTGTCAAAAGAACCTAACCAGGCTCATCCTCCAGCAGAAAAGGCACCTGGCATCTCAATGCCAGGTTGTGCAACATACAGCATGCCACGATGATCTGGCACACTTTCTTGGGTGAGTAGTACAGGGAACCACCTGTCAGATGGAGGCACCGGAATCTGGCCTTCAGGAGGCCGAAGGCCCTCTCAATAATACTCCAAGTTCGCCAATTTCCTTCATTGTAGCATTCCTCTGTGCTTGTCCTGGCATTCTTCCCTGGGGTCAGTAGCCATGAAAGGTTGCGGTAACCAGAGCCACCAGCAAATTTTGAGGGATACCTGTTAGACACATACTAACCCTTAGGGACAACCCCATACCCAGACACCTACTTCTACTGTGTGGGGACCTTGGGCTCACCTATTAGCCACACCTGGTGCCTCTGAAGTTGGCCCATCACATAAGGGATGCTGCTATTCCTCAACACATATGCGTCATGCACAGAGCCAGGATACTTGGCATTCACATGGGAGATGTACTGGTCCGCCAAACACACCATTTACACATTCATCAAATGGCAGCTTTTTCTATTTCTGTACACTTGTTCATTTGTCCGGGGGGGGGGGAGAAATGCCACATGTGTCCCATCAATGGCACCAATGATGTTGGGGATATGTCCCAGGGCATAGAAGTTTGCTTACACTGTGGCCAAATCATCCACCTGGAGGAGCACGATGTAGCTGTGCATGTGTTTCAGCAAGGCAGACAACACCCTGCTCAACACGTTTGAGCACATTGGCTGAGACATCCCAGATGCCATGGCCACTGTAGTTTGGAAGGAGCCACTTGCCAGGAAATGGAGCACTGACAGGACCTGCACAAGAGGGGGTATACCTGTGGGCTGGAGGATAGCTGACATCAGGTCTGGCTCCAATTGGGCACACAGTTCTTGGATTGTGGCACGATCAAGTCTGTATGTGATTATGATCTGTCTATCTTCCATTGTCGACAGGCCCACCAGGGTTCTGTACACCGGAGGATCCCGCCATCTCAAATGCTGCCTCAGTGGTTGGAGCCTGTGGAGGAGAACGGTGAGCAGAAGGTCATTTACCACACAGATAGCACAACTGTGTCTGAACTAATGTTACAGAATCTGTGTGTGAAATCGCGAGTCCGTATATGTGCCAATATGTGCTGTGACGCAGTTAGGTGCCATGCCATGTACCCCCCTGAAATGGCAGCTGCCTGACCTGTGAGGAGGGACAAGGGGAAATTAGGTAACTACGCTGACGTTGTGCAGCGTTGCAGTAGGCAGTCAAAGACTGCCGCGCAACTCCACATTGGTTATCATTGGGCCCTACGTCACCGCCATTTTCTATCTCTTCACTCACTTGATACCTGACCATCAACAGGAGAGGACCTACACTGCAAGTGCTGCTGTGACCTGTGTCTGGAAGCGACAATGGCTACAGTGTCTGGGGAAAGGGCCCCTGCCTTCACTGCAGAAGAGTTGGACAAACTAGTGGATGGGGTCCTCCCCCAGTACACGCTACTCTACGGTCCTCCAGACAAACAGGTGAGTACACTGTGAGCAAGATGCATGGGAAATGCCTGTTTGGAGTGGTGTGGATGTAAGCCACATATTGGGGGATGGCCTGAGTGCTGCATGTGAGGTGGTCAGTGTATGTGCATCAGGGCATGGGTGGGAACCGCTGGGCAATGAGTATGATGGTCAGACGGGTGAGTAATTAAACTTGTTTGCTCCGTTTGACCTTTAGGTCAGTGCCCACCAGAAGAAGGGTATTTGCATGCCATCGCCAAGGAAGTGCCGACCCTGGTGATCTATCACAGACGGATCACCCACAGCCGCAAGAGATATGAGGACCTGTGCCGTTGGAGCAAGAAGACGGCTGAGGCCCAGCTGGGGCTGGCCTCCCAACGTGGAAGGGGTGCCCGTCGCACCATGACCCCCCTGATGTTACGCATCCTGGCAGTGGACTACCAGGAGTTGGATGGGCACTTGAGGGCATCACAGCAGCCACAAGGGGGTGAGTACAGTTTCAGAAAGCGGACTCTGTGCGGTTTAGGAACTAGCTGGGTGGGGGGTGGGGGCTGTGGGTGCCCCTAGGCCAGGGCGATCATGCCAGGGTATGTCCCTTGTTTGCAGGCTCTGAAGCACCCCTACCCCAATGATACAATTGGGCAGCTACTAGTTTACAGGATCCTGTGGATGTGAGGTATGCATGTGATGGCGTTAGGCATTGTACCCCATGAGGTGGTGACTACCTTAGTGAGTGGCTGGGCATGGCCTAGTGCATAGGGCAGCTCAGTGTGTGTTGTGTCCGCCAACGGTAGTGGTGTTGCTGGCATTGACCATGTGCTTCCTCTGCCTTACCCCCTTCTTGTTTTGTCACCCTGTCCTTTTGTGCATTAGCATCGTCTGGCGGAGGAGCTGAGGCACAGGCAACCGAGGAAGCTGAATCCCACATGGCCCATGAGGATGAATCCACAGAGAGTGAAGGCACCAGTGGGACAGAGGGTGAGGGGAGCTCCAAGACGGGGACAGGAGTGGATACCTTTGACAGCAACTCCTCCTCTGATGGAAGCTCCCTTGTGGTGGCGGACACCTCTGTGCCCACCCCAACAACAGGTACAGCTGCCACCCTCCCTACCAGCACCGCCCTCCCAGCAGCTCCTCAGTGTGTTTCCCGTGCCCGCTCACCCAGAAGGGTGGGCATTTCCTTCGCCCCAGGCACCTCAGGCCCTGCCCCAGTCATCCCTGCTGCCCTCAGTGAGGAGGCTATTGACCTCCTGAGATCCCTCACTGTAGGGCAGTCAACCATTCTGAATGCCATCCAGGGTGCTGAGAGGCATTTGCAGCAAACAAATGCATACTTGGACGGCATTCATTCTGGTGTGGCGGCCCAACAGAGAGCATTTCAATCTCTGGACTCAGCACTGATGGCAGCCATTGTCCCTGTGTCCAGCCTCCTCCCACCAACATCCACTACCCCGACCCAATCCCCTCTACCTCACCCTATCCCAAGAACACCTTCAGACCAGCATGTACACACATCAACACACAAAAGTTTCTCAAGAAAATATAAGCACCACACATCATCACACAGGCACTCACACAAGCACCATTCCCATGCAAATATACCAACATCCACTTCCTCCACTGTGTCCCCCTCCTCCACATCTACCACCTCCCTCCCAGTCTCATCTCCACTCACACCTGCATGCACTACATCATCAGCCACTGCCTCCATCACCAGCATGCCAATCACAACACATCGCTCACGGGCAATCACAACCCCCACTACCACTCATACTTCTCCTGTGTCCTCTCCCAGTGTGTCTGTAAGACACAAACACAGGCACACACCCACTCTACAGCCACCACCTCACAACATTCTCCAGCTCATGCACCTTTGCCCAAACTCAGCAGACGTACACCTCCTACAACCACTACCTCTTCCTCCAGTCCCACACCCCCTCCATCTTCCCATCCCACTGTTTCGAAAAAACTTTTCCTAGCTAACATTAACCTCTTTCCTATACCTCCCACCCATCCTTCCCCTAGGGCCAGGATGTCTAGGTCCCAGCATAGCACCTCAGCCACCTGCTTGCTGCCCAGCCGATCGAAGATCCAAATCCGGAAACCTGTTCACAAGGTGAGAGCTCTCCCACCTTCGGTGCAACGCTTGAGGGGCAGCCGATCTCGCCCTGCTCCAGCGGTTGTCCACCATTCGCCATCCGCCGCAGGCTTCCCAGTCACCCAGGGAGCCCACTCTCCTCCACGCACCTTCGTCGGAGGCTGCTCTCCCCAGGGGATGAATTGGATTGCTGGTGCAAAGCTGAGGGGCAGCTGATCTCACCCTGCTCCTGCGGTTGCCCGCCATTCGCTATTCGCTGCAGGCTTCACAACTGCCTGGGGAGCCTACTCTCTTCCGCGTACCTTCGCCGGAGACTGCTCTCCACCAGGGGATCAATCGGATTGCCTCCCTCCGTCCCCAACGCTTGGTAGTCTGGTCAGAGCATGGCGATTGCTCTGGCTGAACTGACAGAGCCCACGGAGACAACTACTCGGCATAGACCGGGTGACGCTGTCACAAATTGCTGCTGGGGACGCTGTTGCCTCTTTGTGCGTGTTGAGCCCTAACCAGCCCCCAGGCTCCCCAGTGCTCCCCAGGGCTGTAGGAGCTCAGTGTGGGCCCTCCTAACTGTATCACTGAGGCTCTGCTAACCAGAACCTCAGTGTTTATGCTCTCTCTGCTTTCTAAATTTGTCACTGCAGGCTAGTGACTAAATTTACCAATTCTCATTGGCACACTGGTACACCCTTATAATTCCCTTATATATGGTACTTAGGTACCCAGGGTTTTGGGGTTCCAGGAGATCCTATGGGCTGCAGCATTTCTTTTGACACCGATAGGGAGCTCAGGCAATTCTTAAACAGGCCTGCCACTGCAGCCTGAGTGAAATAACGTCCACGTTATTCCACAGCCTTTTTTCACTGCACATAAGTAACTTATAAGTCACCTATATGTCTAACCTTCACTTGGTAAAGGTTAGGTGCCAAGTTATTTAGTGTGTGGGCAACCTATCACTAGCCAAGGGGACACCATTACATGCGTGCACTATACATAGGTCACTACATATCTATAGCGTCACAATAGTAACTCCGAACATGACCATGTAACATGTCTAAGATCATGGAATTGTCACCCCAATATCGTTCTGGTGTTGGGGGGACAATTCCATGATCCCCCGGGTCTCTAGCACAGAACCCGGGTACTGCCAAACTGCCTTTCCGGGGTTTCCATTGCAGCTGCCAAAACCTCAGACAGGATTCTGCCCTCCTGGGGTCTGGGCAGCCCTGGCCCAGGAAGGCAGAACAAAGGATTTCCTCTGAGAGAGGGTGTTACACCCTCTCCCTTTGGAAATAGGTGTGAAGGGCTGGGGAGGAGTAGCCTTCCCCAGCCTCTGGAAATGCTTTGATGGGCACAGATGGTGCCCATCTCTGCATATGCCAGTCTACACCAGTTCAGGGAACCCCCAGCCCTGCTCTGGTGCGAAACTGGACAAAGGAAAGGGGAGTAACCACTCCCCTGACCAGTACCTCCCAGGGGAGGTGCCCAGAGCTCCTCCAGTGTGTCTCAGACCTCTGCCATCTTGGATTCAGAGGTGTTGGGGGCACACTGGACTGCACTGAGAGGCCAGTGCCAGCAGGTGACGTCAGAAACCCCCTCTGATAGGCTCTTACCTCTCTTGGTAGCCAATCCTCTTTTCTTGGTAGCCAAACCTCCTTTTCTGGCTATTTAGGGTCTCTCCTCTTGGGTATTCTTCAGATAACGAATGCAAGAGCTCACCAGAGTTCCTCTGCACTTCCCTCTTTGACTTCTGCCAAGGGTCAACCACTGACTGCTCCAGGATGCCTGCAAAACCGCAACAAAGTAGCAAGACAACTACCAGCAACATTTTAGCGCCTAATCCTGCTGGCTTTCTTGACTGCTTCCTGGTGGTGCATGCTCTGAGGGCTGTCTGCCTTCACCCTGCACTGGAAATCCCGAAGAAATCTCCTGTCGGTTGACGGAGTCTTCCCCCTGCTAACGCAGACACCAAACTTCTGCATCACCAGTCCTCTGGGTCCCCACTCATCTCAATGAGTTTGGTCCCTGGAACACAGGAGATAGATCCAAGTGACCCCCACAGTCCAGTGATCCTTCAGTCCAAGTTTGGTGAAGGTAAGTCCTTGCCTCCCCATGCTAGACTGCAAACCTGTGTACTGCGTGATTTGCAGCTGCTCAAGCTTCTGTGCACTTCTACAAGGATTCCTTTATGCACAGCCTAGCCTAGGTCCCCAGCACTCCGTCCTGCAGTGCTCAACCCTCTGAGTTGGACTCCGATGTCGTGGGACCCTCCTTTGTGACTCTGAGTTGACCGCTGTCCTCAGATCTTCCAAGTGCCTGCTCTGGTACTTCTGCGGGTGCTGCCTGCTTCTGTGGGGGCTCTCTGAGTTGCTGAGTGCCCCCTCTGTCTCCTCTTCCAAGGGGCGACATCCTGGTCCTTCCTGGTCCCCAGCAGCACCCAAAAACCTCTACTGCAACACTTGCAGCTAGCAAGGCTTGTTAGTGATATTTCTGCATGGAAACACTTCTGCAACATCCAGCACGCCGTGGGACATCTTCCATCCAAAGGAGAAGTTCCTAGCCTTTTTTGTTGTTGCAGAATCCTTGGCTTCTTCCACCCAGAGGCAGCCTCTTTGCATCTTCATCCGGGGATTCCTGGGCTCCTGCCCACCCGGACACTATTGCAACTCTTGAACTTGGTCATCTTGCCTTGCAGATCCTCAGGTCCAGGAATCCGTCTTCAGTGCTTCCTGGTGTTTGTGGTTCTTGCAGAATAACCCTATCGCAACTATTTTGTCCGTTTGGGGTAGTAGGGGAACTTAACTCCTACTTTTCAGGGTCTTGGGGTGGGGTATCTTGGACACCCTGACTGTTTTCTTACAGTCCCAGCAACCCTCTACAAGCTCCTATTGGTCTGGGGTCCATTCGTGATTCGCATTCCACTTTTGAAGTATATGGTTTGTGTTGCCACTAGACCTATGTTCACCTATTGCATCTTATTGTAATTCTACACTGTTTGCATTACTTTTCTTACTATTACTTACCTGTTTTGGGTTTGTGTACATATATCTTGTGTATATTACTTACCTCCTAAGTGAGGGTATTCTCTGAGATACTTTTGGCATATTGTCATAAAAATAAATTACCTTTATTTTTAGTTACTCTGAGTATTGTATTTTCTTATGATATTGTGCTATATGATATAAGTGGTATAGTAGGAGCTTTGCATGTCTCCTAGTTCAGCCTAAGCTGCTTTGCCATAGCTACCGTCTATCAGCCTAAGCTGTTAGAAACACCTCTATTCTACTAAAAAGGGATAACTGGACCTGGCACAGGGTGTAAGTACCACAAGGTCCCCACTATAAGCCAGGCCAGCCTCCTACATTGGTGGTGCAGCGGTGGGATAAGTACTTGCAACTGCGTTACCACTTTGTCATTTGTTGCTTTTCATAAGAAAATCTTATACCAAATAGTTCAGTATATATACACTTAACCAAAAAAGTTTACTTTTCTATTCTAAAACGTATAACAAAGTTCTGAAAAGGTTTTGAAAACTTCTAAAAGTTTTTCCAAAGTTTGAAAAAGCTTTTCTTTCTGTGCGCTTTCTAAAGTTCTAAAACTTTTTCTTTCACCATCCTTAAAACTATACTATCATGTCTGTTGTAGAGCCCACTCCCAAAACTGTTAAGGCAACATATGAGAGTTTAAAATATAAAGGTTGAGGGGTCTCTGCCTGGATAGAAGTTTGAGTATAGGTAAGAATCCTACAAAAGAGTTTCTCTTTAACATGCTCATTGTAGATGACCAGAACCAGTCTGGCCTATCTTAGGAGAGGTTAGAAAATGGGAAAGCTTCCCAGTCAGACTCAGGTGAGTTCCATGAGGAAGCTGGGGAGGGTTCTTACAAAGTCCTGCCCCCTAGCAGGGCACCTAGTGACACTGGTAGTGTTAGAGGGTCCCACACCAGTAGGGCATCTTTCACCCCTAGAGGCCAGGTTACTAGGGTCCAGACAGTTAGGGACAGGTCTCCCTCTGAAACCTCCCACATTTCCTCTGTGTCTAAACATTCCCAACCCACCCACCCTGATGATAACTTGTTAGAAAGGTAACTCAAAAAGTTGAGGGTTGAAGAGACCAGACTGAAGCTTAAACAGCAGCAGCTGGCCTTAGATAGGCCCTAGACATAGGGAAGGAAAGACAGAGGTTGGAGTTAGTTCCCCATGGTGGCAGCAGCAATAATTCTGATAGAAATCCTAATAAAGAGCAAGTTTCCAGGAATCTGCACAAGATAGTCCCCCTTCCAAGGAAGGGGATTACATTAATAAGTGGTTTGCTGCACTTGAGAGGGTCTGTATGGTACAGTTGGTCCCTCAAAGGCAGTGGGCTGCTATTTTGTGGCAATCTTTCACTGAAAAGGGTAGGGATAGGCTCCTTACTGTCAGAGAAAGTGATGCCAATAATTACAAAGTTTTGAAAGATGCACTCTTGGATGGATTTGGCTTAACCACTGAACAACACAGGATTACGTTCAGAGACACCAGAAAAGAGTCTTCTCAAGACTGGACAGATTTTGTGGACTGTTAAGTGAAGGTCTTGGAAGGGTGGTTGCATGGCAGTAAAGTTTCTGACTATGAAAGCCTGTATAATCTTATTCTGAGAGAGCATATTCTTAACAATTGTGTGTCTGACTTGTTGCACCAATACCTAGTGGACTCTGATCTGACCTCTCCCCATGAATTGGGAAAGAAGGCAGACAAATGGGTCAGAACAAGGGTGAACAGAAAAGTTCATACAGGGGGTGACAAGGATGGCAAGAAGAAGGATGGTAAGTCTTCTGAGAAGGGTGGGGACAAAAGTAAACATTCTGACTCTTCATCAGCCCCACAAAAATCCTCTGGGGGTGGTGGGTCCACATCCTCTTCTAATAATAATCAGAAAAAGCCTTGGTGTTATTTGTGTAAAGTCAAAGGCCATTGGGCAAGTGATTCCACTTGTCCAAAGAAAAACACCAAACGTCCCACCACCACAACCCCTGATGCAAATTCTAGTGCCCCTAGTAATAGCAGTGGTGGTTGGAAATCTACTACTAATATCCAATCCAAGGGTGTTGCTGGGCTCCCTATTGGCAATGTAGTTGGGGTTGGTCTTGTTAGGGAGACCACAGAGGCTGTCTTAGTCTCTGATGGTGGCATTGATTTTGCCACCTTGGTTGCTTCTCCCCTTAATATGGGTAAGTACAAGCAACTTCCCCTAATCAATGGTGTTGAGGTTGAGCCTACAGGGACACAGGTGCCAGTGTAAGTGTGGTGATAGAAAAACTGGTCCACCCTGATCAACACCTACTTGGTCAGCAGTACCAAGTGACAGACGCTCATAACAACACTCTTAGCCACCCCATGGCTGTTGTGAATCTCTACTGGGGGGGTGGGACTGGTCCAAAGAAAGTTGTGGTAGCCACTGATTTACCTGTAGACTGTCTACTAGGAAATGATTTGGAGACATCAGCTTGGGCAGAAGTGGGGTTGGAGGCTCATGCAGCAAAGCTGGGCATTCCTGGGCATATTTTTGCTTTGACAACGGCTCAGGCCAAGAAGCAAAAAGGACAGGGTAACTTGGATCCTGGAACAATGGACCAAGTGCTCCCTAAAGCTAGGGGTTGCAAGGGTAAATCCCTACCTACTATCCCTCCCTCTCCAGATGATTACCCTTTTGAGGAAGAGGAATTCTCTCCCTGTGCAGAACCTACACCAGAGGAGCTGGCAGCAGACACTGCTGAGCTTTTGGGTGCAGGGAAGAGCTGATTGTGGCACAGCAAACCTGTCCCACATTAGAGGGTCTCAAACAGCAAGCTGTCAAACAGCAGAATGGGGATGTCAGTGACAGTCATAGGGTGTACTGGGAAGACAACCTCTTGTACACAGAGTCAAGGGACCCAAAACCTGGAACTGCCAGGAGATTGGTCATTCCCCTGCAGTACAGAGAGTTTCTTCTCACCCTAGCACATGACATTCCTTTGGCTTGGCATTTGGGCAAGACGAAAACTTGGGAAAGACTTGTCCCCTTGTTTCACTGGCATCATATGTCAAAGGACACAAAAGACTTTTGTAAATCTTGTGTGACCTGCCAAGCCAGTGGCAAGACTGGTGGCACTCCAAAGGCCCCGCTAATTCTACTTCCAGGGGTAGGGGTGCCCTTTGAAAGGGTAGGGGTTGACATAGTTGGCCCCCTTGACCCTCCCAATGCTTCAGGTAATAGATTTATCTTGGTGGTAGTGGACCATGCCACAAGATATCCTGAAGCCATACCTTTAAGGACCACCTCAGCTCCCGCAGTGGCAAAAGCCTCCTAGGATTCTTTTCCAGGGTGTGTTTTCCTAAAGAGGTGGTGTCAGACAGAGGTAGCAACTTCATGTCTGCATACCTAAAAGCAATGTGGAAGGAGTGTGGTATTACCTACAAGTTCACCACCCCTTACCATCCACAAACAAATGGTCTGGTTGAGAGGTTTAATAAAACTCTCAAAGGTATGATAATGAGACTTCCTGAAAAACTCAGTAGGAGATGGGATGTCCTTTTACCTTGCCTCCTTTTTGCTTACAGGGAGGTATCCCAGAAAGGGGTGTGCTTCAGCCCCTTTGAACTCCTCTTTGGGCACACTGTAAGAAGTTCACTTGCTCTTGTGTAGGAGGGTGGGAAACAACCTTTAAAAGCTCCTAAACAGGACATAGTAGTGTTCTGCTTTCCCTCTTATCTCATAACTGAGCTTACAGAACCTCTCTGGAATGCACTTCTGAGTTTAAAGAAGACATTTATTGTTGTTAATTCCCCACCCACAGGTTCCTGAGAGACGAAATTAGTAGATTGGAAGCACACGTTCAAAAGTAGTCGCAGCAATGAAAGCAAAATATATCAAAGTACTTCTCAGTTGCAATGTACACAGCAAATATAGGTGATTATATTATAGCATAACTTCAAAGCAAAGCATAAAAGTCAATATTTATCACTGTACGGGCAAGGCGGTAGGGCCTATTTTCAGCTTCATCTTTCTGGGGTCTGCAAGTTGATGACTCTGGTCAACTGCGAGAAAGAGATTCTCTACCCAAACAGGAGGCAGGAAACTGACGTCTAGTTCCTGTCTGAAGTCAAGCAGATTGGATCTATCTCACCGTAGCCCAGAATCATCCTTAAAAGCAAACTCAGTGTGAGAGCCGAAGAACCTTGGAGAGAGGCCAATTCTCCTAAGCTCCCCGTTCTCAGACTGGATTGCGAGGTAAACACAAAATCTACGTGCTCTAATCAGCTAAGGTCTGGTGTGAAGAAAACAGCTTGGTCCATCTTGTGGAAAAACACAGCTTGGAAAAACACAGATCATCTGCAATGTCTCAACTGCAATGTCTAAGCCCACGTTAAAGCCAATAGGCAGCTAATCTAAATATCAAATGGGATGTCTAATGTCATGTCAAAGCCAATAGACAGCTAAACTGAATACAGAATGTAATGGCTAATGCCATGTCAAATCCAATAGGCAGCCAAACTGAATACAGAATGTAATGGCTAATACAATGTCAAAGCCAATATGCAGCTAAACTGAATACTGAATGTAATGGATAATGCCATGTCCAAGCCAATAGGCAGCTAAACTGAACAAAACATATAGGCGGTCATTCTGACCGCGGCGGTCGGCGGTCGCCGCCCGCCAAGCGGTTCCCGCTGAAAGACCGCTCCGCAGTCAAAAGACCGCAGCGGCCATTCCGGATTTCCCGCTGGGCCGGCGGGCGACCGCCAGAAGACCGCCGGCCGGCCCAGCGGGAAAGCCCCTTCAACAATGAAGCCGTCCGCCGCCCTCCGCCATGGCGGTCATGGACCGCCAGGGTCAGAATGACCCCCATAATGTGCTACTGATGAACATTGAGCAACTAATATGTGCAGTGGTGAAACACAAAGTCATTGGTCAAACACAATTAATAGCATCACAAGTAGACTATGTACTTTGCCTAAGATCCAGAATGGCTGAGTATATGAAAAAGGCCAGTAAAAACCTTCAGGCCAGCCAGGAGCTACAAAAGCAATGGCATCACCAGAAGGCTGTCCTGACCCAGTAGCAGCCGGGACAGAAAGTGTGGGAATTGGAGCCTGTGGCCCAAAGAGCACTCCAAGACAAATGGAGTAGACCCCATCTCATAGTTGAGAGGAAGGGGGAGGTTACCTACTTGATAAACCTGGGCACTTCCAGGAGTCTCCTTAGGGTGATTAATGTCAACCGCCTAAAACCCTACTATGACAGGGCTGATCTCACCCTGCGCATGGCAACAGATGAGGGACAGGAAGGAGAGAGTGACCCTCTCCCTGATCTCTTTTCCACCACTGAAGCAGATGCCTTAGTGGAGGGAGTAGTTTTAACAGATTGTCTGACTGCAGAACAGAAAGACAACTGCATCAATCTCCTAAGCCAATTTTCAGACCTCTTTTCACTTGTACCAGGTACAACATCCTGGTGTGAACATACAATTGATACTGGAGACAGCCTGCCTGTCAAAAGTAAAATTTATAGGAAGTCTGACCATGTCAGAGATTGCATCAAACTAGAGGTGCAGAAAATGTTGGATTTAGGGGTGATTGAACCTTCTGAAAGCCCCTGGGCTATTCCAGTGGTGGAAGATGGAAAGAGAGAGATGAGGTTTTGTGCAGATTCCAGAGGGCTCAATCAGGTAACCAAAACTGATGCTCACCCTATACCCAGGGCAGATGAGCTCATTGATACACTGGCTTCTGTCAAGTATTTTAGCACTTTTAATCTAACTGCAGGGTATTTGCAGATTAGATTGGCAGAAGAAGCTAAACCCAAGACTGCATTTTCTACCATTGGAGGGCACTACCAATTCACAGTAATTCCCTTTGGTTTGAACAATGCACCTGCCACTTTTCAGAGGTTGGTGAATATAGTCCTGCAAGGGTTGGAGGCTTTCAGTGCAGCATATATAGATGATATTGTTGTCTTTAGCTCAACCTGGGATGATCACCTGGTCCACCTATGGAAAGTTTTAGAGGCCCTGCAAAAGGCAGGCCTCACTATCAAGGCCTCAAAGTGCCAGATAGGGCAGGTGAAAGTGGTTTATCTGGGCCACCTGGTTGGTGGAGAACAGATCGCACCACTACAGGGTAAAATCCAAACTATTATTGATTGGGTTCCCCCTACAACTCAGACCCAGGTGAGAGCCGTTTTAGGCCTCACAGGGTACTATAGGAGATTCATCAAGAATTATGGCTCCATAGCATCCCCTCTTAATGATCTCATCAGCAAGAAAATGCCTAAGAAGGTATTATGGACAGCTAGCTGTCAGAAAGCTTTTAAGGAGCTCAAACAGGCCATGTGCTCTGCACCTGTCCTAAAAAGCCCATGTTACTCCAAATAATTCATTGTTCAAACTGATGCATCTGAATTAGGGTAGGGGCAGTACTATCACAACTGAATCCTGAGGACCAGGATCAACCAGTTGCTTTTATCAGCAGAAGGTTGACCCCTAGAGAAAAGTGTTGGTCTGCCATAGAGAGGGAGGCCTTTGCTGTGGTCTGGGCACTGAAAAAGTTGAGAACATACCTGTTTGGTACTCACTTTATTGTTCAGACAGACCACAAACCTCTACTTTGGTTAAAACAAATGAAAGGTGAAACCCTAAATTGTTGAGGTGGCCCATATCTCTACAGGGAATGGACTATACAGTGGAACATAGACCTGGGAGTATCCACTCCAATGCAGATGGACTCTCCAGATATTTCCACTTAGACAATGAAGACTCATCTGGACAAGGCTAGTCTTATTGTCTTATTGTCCTTCGTTTGGGGGGGGGTGGTTTGTGTAGGAAAGTACCATCTTGCTTGGCATTTTACCCCCATTTTCACTGTGTATATGTTTGTTTTAGCCCTTGTGTAACTGGGATCCTGCTCTCAGAGGTTGGGAGAGGGTCTGCCTGGCTAAAAAAGTCAACCAGTTTCTTACCACCATCTGGACCAAGATCATCAACAGCTCCCTGAAAAACGGCGTGACACCTGACTGCCTCAAGCTGGGCCAAATCACGCCAATGCTAAAGAAACCGGGAATAGACCCGAATACGCTCAACAACTACAGACCAGTCTCCAATCTACCCTTCCTTGCCAAAACTCTAGAGAGATGTGTTCTCTATCAGCTAATCCAACACATAGATAACAACAACCTTCTTAACCCTCTCCAATTTGGGTTCTGAAAAGGATGTAGCACAGAAACAGCTATTCTAAACATAGTAGACGACCTTCGCAACTCCCTTGATTCAGACCGATGCTTCCTGCTGGTTCTCGTAGACCTATTGTAGGCCTTCAACACAGTTGACCATTAGCTGCTACTGGACTCCCTCCAAAAAAGAATTGGCATGGAAGGAGCAGTCCTACGCTGGTTCTCTTCCTTTCTACAGAACCAAACGCAAAAAGTAAAAATAAATAACAGGACCTCTGCCACATCGATAGTCACCAGAGGGGTTCCCCAAGGATCTGTCCTCTCACCCACACTCTTCAACATCTACATGGACCCCCTCACTGCCATTCTCAACCGAGCTAACATCCCCTTCCACCTATACGCTCATGACACTCAACTTTACATGAAAATATCCTCTATAGAGGATATACATCGTCTGAATGCCACCCTTAAAGAAGCTCAACTTTGGCTATCCCACAACCACCTGAAACTCAACCAGGATAAGTCTGAAATAATTCTCATATCAAAAACGAATCAGCTCCCCCAGATGCAAGAATGGCTAACATCCATTGATGCTCTCAAATGCAATCTTACCCCAACAAACTCGGTCAAGTCGCTTGGAATCACTTTGGACACCAACTTGACTATGCAGGACCACATAAAGAATAACGCAAATAATTCTTTCCACAGCCTGAAACTGCTGAACAAAATCAAACCATTCATACCCCCAGATGACCTAAAACAGGCTACGCAAGCACTTGTGCTCTCCAGACTAGATTATGGGATCTCCATCCTCACCGGCACGACTAAATCCCAGCTTGCTCCCATGAGATCCACTCTCCACGCAGCCGCCAGGATGGTGACTGGAATTAAAAAATATGACCACATCTCCCCTGCTCTGAAAAGACTAAAATGGCTCCCAATCAAAGCCCGCTGCAACTTCAGAACTGCCTGTCTAACTCACAAAGCCCTACACACTGGGAAACCAGAATACCTTGCCACTAAGCTCATGAAAGCAGGTCAGACAAGAAAACTAAGAAGCTCAATCTCTTTTCTCCTCATCCTACCCAAAACTCAGAAAGAAAAAACCCGGCCATGCTCCTTTTTAAACAATGCTCCCAAAATCTGGAACTCCATACCAGCTCACATAAGATCAAACCCCTCCCTCCAAATCTTCAAGAAGCAACTAAAAGAATTCCTCTTCAACCAACCAACATCTCAGAAAAGAATAATTGTTCACTCTAATTCCTACCCCCCCACCACTGCCCACACTCCGTCTTCTATGCCCATGTGAAACCTTCCTGTATAATTTTTGAATGTGTTCTTTTGATTGCCTGTAATTTTGTAAAGCGCTCTGATACCCTCGGGTCTTGCCAGCGCTATAGAAAACTCTCTAAATAAAAATAAAAATAAATAAAATGACATAAGATATGATATATGTCCTAATATCCTAGCATGATGAACTTAACCCCTAACCTTAAGAGAGCTAGGTGTGATAAAACTAATCTGCCAATGCTGTGTCCTTGAGAAGAGTGCCCCCAACCCTCGTTACCTTGGAATGAGGTCTCTAGCTCAAACTCTGTAGGGACACAAAGACTGGGTCAGCATCAAGAAGACGTGCAGCATGAATGCCATTGATGGCCTCTGGTAAGAATCCCTCTGACTATCTGTCTATGTGAGGTACATTTATACAGATCTGCTCGGACCCCTGACGTGGGTCTGTTCCCAAACAATAGTTAACAAGACATGCTTGGGGTGGCAATTACATAAACAATTTCCTCGAAAGCACAAAATGGGAAAGTACCTAATGTGAATTCCTACTTCTTATCTATCTCTGGCACTGATAGTGACGCCTTAGCATATTGGCATTGATAGTAGGAAACTAAAACATTGTCCTAACTAAAAACAATACAGCCATCTTGAAAAGATATAATTAAATGATTGCACTAAAACAGAGCAAGGTAAGTAGGGTAAAAGTCACGGGATGACGGGGGCATATGTCTGCATGCCCGAAGGCTAAGCTAACTTCTGCTTCCTATTAAAACAAGATAGGGTTCACTAAACCTGCACTGTCTTTCCACTAGCTTTTTCAAGGTTGGACCCTGCAATGGAAAGGATGGTGGAAAGTAAAGTTGTTATCAGTATGGTGGTGCTAAACTCAGTACTGCCGTGGCTAACCACAACTTTGACTGCTGACAACCTATTGGGATCCCTGATCCTAGCAATGGCAGCACTCTTCTGGCTGTCTGCCAAACTTGTAATAAGGCCCTTGGTGAAATTTACCTGCAGGGTCCACTCCTTTTGTTCTAGTTCCTCAGACCAGACCTGTAACTTTAATTACCATACACAAATCTACACAAAATACTCCAGATCTGTTTCTCTATTTGTTCTTCAACAGCAGTGTACTATAAAGGTCTGCCTTGCTTGGTTTCGGTCTGGCAAGGTGTTGCTCAGAATCAGGAGGAGGAGAATGGAAGGACTCAGGGTGGGACTACCTGCACAGCTAGAAGGAGAAAGTTATTGACTTCAAAGAAAAACCATGATGATGGCAAAGACTCTGAAGTCTAGTATTCACTCAGCTCCATAGACTGGAAGGAGGTGTGTTGATTTGGGAAGTGCTGCTGAGTATGTGTTTGCTGCATTGCCGGCTCAAAAATGAAACTCCTCTTATGTTCTTTGTCTGCCTCTGAGTCTTCTTGGCACACTCTTGACTCCTCATGAAGCTTACCTTGCTTCCTTTTGTCCTTCCCCTTTACTCTATAATACAGTTACTGATTTTTTTCAATACACAGGCCTTCTCCTAGTCTCTCCTGCATGAACAAAACTTGATTAAAGCCCAACACTCCAGCTTACCTATCAGCCAGATACAGCTAGGCATTCAGTAGTGTTGGGCAGCACAAGAAGAATGGAGATGCATAATCCAATTTGGCAATAGAGTATCATTTTCCTTTTAAAAATCATCTTAATTTTTACAGTTGAGTGGGGTAACTTTAATCCTCCATAATTTGTATTTATCAAATGTAGAAGACATAATATTTAGATACATTCTTTCTTGGGTCTCTCTGGGGCAGAAGGACTGTTTGCAATGCTTTTAACTGAACTTTGTCATACTTTTCTCTTCATTGTTTCCTTCCGCAACAGATTGATGATGGTGTGCTGCTTGGCGCCCAGATGAATACTGTTATGGTTTTGTTTGTGTAGTGTTTGTCTTTGCCATACATTTACCCAATTCTCCTTTACCATTTATTCATTGAGCCTCTAACCCTCTTCCCCGGGCTGTGTGATTTATTTAGATGTGACTTAATTTTACACTATAAATGTATCACACACTTGCTGGGGGGGGTTGGGGTGCAAGTAAGCATATTACAATGCTTGTTCTTCTATTACCTGAGGAATATTCTACACCAGCCCCATCAATATAACCATTAAGGCCTTGTGTTGTGTGTTGTGTAAAAACTTAACCTTATCCATCCACTCCTGACTCTGAGACCACTTCTCCTGACTTCATTAGTTTTCATATAGTAGCTCCCCACCATTGTTCAAAATAAGTTGAGGTCTTCTTTGTTATGTGTCAAATACTGTCACTGTAGTAGTCTGGGCTCAGTCTTCGTAAAGGTATGATGTAATATGACCCACTAACTCTCAATCTTTCTTTCATTCTAGTCGACAATGACGGATAACCCTTTGATTAATCCTGCAGTTGGAGTTTGCATAGGTGGGAGTAGCACCTTCTGTCTTTCTTGTTAGCTAGCTAGCCTGCTACTACCACTACCATCCCCATAAGATCCTACCTTTTGGGAATACCCCTGCAGTAAGAAGACTCCCTCACTTCATCTATTCACGTAAGAGAAGAACTATGGATTGAAGTGAACTTGTTTAGTTTGTAATGAACTTTTACTGAAGAAGATGTTGTTCATGTGTATCTAGGTTTTTGTAGGACAGATAGGCAATGACAATCATCCCCTAGTGGTCAATATAGTGGCAGAGGGCATTAGAGCAAAGGTATAAGCAAATGGCATACACTTTAGTTAACAGTTTTAAAAAACAGGCTACACTAAAAGACAGCAGTGCAAACTAAAACACCCAAATAAACATTTGAGGCATAAATCAAGTAAAATACATTATCCCCTTTGATTTTTAACAAATGGAAAACACACCTTCTCTACCACAACAGGCCACCACTTTCCCCAAACAAATAGCCCTGTCCCCAAAAAGTCCAATGAAAGTCCGAAGTGAAACCAGGTCCCAACTACCTCCCCACCTTCTCCACCCACAAGTTTCTCCCACCCAAACAAAAAATGAAAAAAGGGGTCAGAAAATGGCAATGTCTATTTGGGTCTGGAGTAAATCCAGGCTCAGCTCGATCCTGGTGAGCCGGCTCTCCATACCGTCCATCCACTGCAGGATACGGTGGAGCAATGTCCTGTCAAAGCGGCAGGGCATACTGCGCTTCTTTGGACATGGGTGGAGAAATGCCGTCAGCAGAGATGGGGTTGATGAATGATGATGGGTGGGATACATACCTGCCTTGATTAATACAGTGAGTCAAGGGATTAGAACACAAATTAAAATGCCCTCCACTTTGAACCATATCTCTCATAACTTTAAAACACAGTAAGCAAACTAGGTGAGCACCATTTCCCTCTCCAGAAGAACTCCCTTGTTTATTCATCCAAGCAATTATTCAATCATCCTTTTATTCTTCCTACTATATTCAGCCAAGACCAAAATGATGTAGGATTTACTTTCACTCATCCAGTCCTTTCCCAAAATCAACAATCCATTATCCATCCCTTCAGTAGTCACTATCCACCCTTCCTTTTAATCATCCTTTCACCCATCTGTCCATGTACCCAATACTCACCTACACATCCTTTCACCCACCCACTCATCTGTTACTTTCATTCATTTCACCCATCTTTTAACCTTCAGTTTTTTACTGTTTCCATCAAGCTATTGTTTTTAGCGTATATTATGTGTGCTTTTGCTGAGTTGTAGATAAGAGGTCATAACCCAACCACCACAGTAGCTGGTAATGCAGGGGTTCACGATCATGATGACACCCTTCTCTATAGTGAGTATAATAGTAACTGTCAATAAGCAAGCAATGTGACTTAACAATGCCCAACTCTGCTGACGTTTCCCCCCCTGCTCCATCTCCTCTTGTAGTGGCACTTGAGAAAGTGCCACTGGTGATCGGTATGGCTAGAAAAAAACACTATACAGTTTTTAGATGCCAGGTACACCTCCCCTTCAATTTTTTTAAATAATACATTGCTACAGTTCAGTTAGCACTGCAGTATCTTCTATCAAAAGTATCACTCTAGGCATTTTGTTGGATCACAGTGTTGGAAAATTCAAGAAGTCAAGCTAATCTAAAATATTTGATAAGAGGGAGGCAGAGCTATAGCCTATGATGACAATGACTCAGAATCATTGAAGCACAGTGAAGGGGTGGAATAAAATAGTCAATTAAAGACTGAAAAAGATAATGCAGGGATAATAGTAATTAAACAACATTTGGATAGGGGAGTTGGAAAAAAGGAGACAATATAAAAAAAGTAAACAAGGCTAAATTAAAACTAGTATAATAGTGGGCAGAGGGAAAGGTTAAGGAAATAATAATAATAATAAATAATATGAATTACTGGGATGAGCAGAGCCCCTGGATTGGCGCTGGTGGTCGATGCCTCCTCCCCAGCTCTTGCCAGACCCATCTCTGTGCTGTCCTCCTTCTTGCCCTTGGGTGCTGATGTAAGAAATAAGGAAGGTAAAGAAAATAGATTAGTGGTACAGTCAATCTCCACAAAATTATTATAAAAGGCAAACACAGTTACATTGTACTTTTCTAAATCAGATTGCCTATGGTACTACTATGGTCATTTATCGTTGAGCTGGCTATACTCCTAAAATCCCTATTCCAAATTTTCTTACTAAAAACTATATTTGGAACTAATACATTGCAACAAATGGTCTTTGATTCTATTCTCATTTCTCAAACCCCTTGAGGGACCAACTCAGTCTCCCTTTTTTGCAATGCGTAGACGCATACTAGTAGTACTACTACACATCACTGTGAAATTGCTTGGGACTGTATGAGCTACATAGATAAAAGTCACAGAGATTGTTGACTCACTGATAACACTAATTCACTAAAGTGGTTGAAGGACAGAGGGATCTGCAATGCAATGGCTTCTTAAATAAATAGCCAAAGCAAACACCAACAAGTATAATGAGGTAACAGAGAGCACTCACTACCTCTAACTGAACCACCTAATAATATTCTTAGTGTAAACTACACATTACTTTCCTTTGAGTGTGAGCAGCATGCTATTCAGAAAATAATTAGCATCATAGAACACAAACACAATAATATAGTTAATAAGCACTGAGCCCCAGAATCTCTACACCTAGAAGGTCAAGCAGGTCCTGCTACCAGCCGATGATATGCGCCTAGCAGTGCATCAGCTGCTGGGTGGTGCGCATTACCTGGCTGATGTGCCACACACACCGGTGCACCCTCCCCCGACTCAGCTGATGCTCCCGAAGGGGATTCCTACTGCCAGGCCTGCTGCTCGCATGGAGGGTAGGTGGTGCTGCACATTCAAAATTAGTGCTGCAACCTGCACCTCACAAAAGGTGAGCCGGGGCTGCACCCCTTAGCTGAGCTGCCACCCGTAAGTTAGGTGGCAGGTGCCGCTGGCTGCTTGGGATGACCTGATGCCACTGCTCTCCTGTTTGCCACCCTTCTCTGCCATGGTGATGGCCTGGGTGGGGTAAGGATAATGAAGCAAAATAGGGGGAGGAAGCAAGAAATTGATATAAGGAAATAAAGGGAAAAAATATAAAAATACAAAAAGTCACAAAAGCACAAACATTTTTTAAAAATGCATAAAGTACACAGACACAAAAACACAGAATAATAAATATAAATGAGATGTAGAGTAACTAAGGGGATGGAGGATTGAAAAAATAATAGACAGATTCAAACTAGGCCCAGCACCATGAACAGAGTAAGAAAAACAAGATGGCTGTACCCATGCAAACTGTGTGGTATTGTTTATGCAATTTTGAATGTGAGAACAACCGCTGGATTGTATTTGATGTAAAACGCAATGCAAGTGGGCTTGACAAAGAACTCCACCCACCGAACCTCCGCATAGCACAGCAGAGCCTTTGGCCCACTTTGAGGAGCTTGCCTAACAGAACTCCGCTCACTTCACCCAGGCCTAACATAACTATATCTTATGGGCATCCCCTTCACACCATGGCCCATATTTATACTTTTTTAACCAAACCAGTGCCGGCGCTGGTTTGCGTAAAAAAATGTACCACCGGCTACCACCACTCCAACGCGCCTGGCGGGTGCCTTATTTATGGATTGATGTTATCCGGCTCTGCGGGCTGGTCAGAGTAAAAAAAATGACTCTAACCAGGCAGCGCCGTTGTAGGGAAGAATGGGGGTTGTGCATCAAAAAATAGTGCAGGTCAGTTAAAGTAAAAAATCATGGCTCCAACCGGACTTGCACACTTTTTTGACACACAACCCCCATTAGCAAAGACAGGAGTCATGCCCCTTGCCTAATGGCCATGCCCAGGGGACTCCTGTCCCCTGGGCATGGCCATTGGACACAGTGGCATGTAGGGGGTCCCAAGTTAGGCCCGCCATGCCACTTTAAAAAAATTTAAAAATTATACTTACCTCAACTTAACTGGGATCGGCCCCCCCATCCATGGGTGTCCTCCATGGGTGGGGTAGAGTGGCAGGTGGTGTCCCTGGGTGCAGGGAAGGGCACCTGTGGACTCCTTCCATGGTCAGAGACCATGGTAATGAGCCCACAGGTCCCATAACGCCTGCCCTCACCCACGCGTTAAAAAACAGCACACATCAGGCTGACGTGGGAGTATAAATAAGGCACACAGGCCTTATAGTAATTTTTTGGCCGGGAACACCTACCTTGCATGTCATTAACACAAGGCGGTTTCCCGCATCCAGAAAATGATGCACATAGAGGAATTTTGAAGTTTGTGGGGTCGGGCATCAAAGTATAAATATGGTGTTAGGTTTGCGCTGAATTTGCATAAAAAAATTTGACCAGAGTATAAATATGCCCCCATGTGTGTCCACATTGTACAGTCCCCATCCTCTCAACTTCCAACCTTCATATATGTTTTCTAAACTCCTGCACCATGCTGTATATTTGCTCTTCCCTGATTATCCCCTTTCTGCCAGGTACCTCTACTCATCTGCCCTCCACTTCTGACCTCCATACAAACTCTTTATCCCATTTGTGATTTCCGCCTTTCATTTGCACACTCCACTCTACATCCATTGTTCTCTTTTGCATCTGTCCTTCATGTTACACATCTTATCTGAGCCCTTGCATTAACTCATTCAAAGTCCATTTACTCATCTTGACTTGTACATTTGTATTCCACATCTGCTTTATCCATTCTCGAACTACCACTTCCACTTTCTACACGCTACTTCCACTTTGCACTCTCTAGAGCTGTCATTTAATCTTTAACCTAGTCATTGACTTTTAGTCCTCTTCATTCTCTTGCCAGACTCTGAATCATGCCTCCAGCCTTTCTACAATACTGCACAATATCTACTAATAAAACTCCCTGGCTTTGCCCTACATATATATAATATGTATATATATATATATAATGTCGACCATCTAAACCACCCTCTACATCCACTGTACACCCTCAATTTGAGCTCTCCATACCTGCAGAACATCCACTGACTTGCCACCTCCAACCTCCCTAACCACTCCATATTTTCTTGAAACTACGGTCTTTTGTAATGCTTGCCAAATCTGTTTGTACATCACACACATGTCATGACTGTCCACAACTACTACTCGTGTCCTCTCTGCACATTGAGTGTTAAAATGCCACTTAGGCCCTCATTATGACAATGGCGGTAAATCCCACTTACTGCCATGCTGACTACCACCAACATACCGCCACCGCGGCAGTTATCCGTTCACCATATTATGACACACACACACCAATTCATCACTATTCAGCCACACACCCAACTCTGCAACACCAAAAGTCAGTGATAAACTGGCAGTATCAAAACCCACACCGTTACACCAACAGAACAACGCCCACCACACTATGACCCACGAATCACCACAGCGGACATTCAGTGGCGGTAAACCATTGGCGGTACATACCTCAGTGGTCAAAATACACACACACATACAAAATAATACCACTTTGGACAATTCAAACTGCACATACCTTACACACATACACACACCACACCCACACACCCACACCACTCTAAAACACCACCCACATTACCCACAACCCTTTACGAAAACAAATCATTGCCAAGAGAGAGAGACAGCAAGACCACTCACACAACCAGAGCCACATAGCACCCTCACCTATACACACCCACGCACCTTACATCACACACCCCAACACATCACCCTACACACCCTCACCCACACTCTCACCCTACACCCATGGCACCACAACGACACCCCAGATACTCTGAGGAGGAGCTAAGGGTCATGGTGGAGGAAATCATCCAGATAGAGACACAGCTATTTGGATCACAGGTGCAGCAGATATCCATTGCTAGGAAGATGGAGCTATGGTGGAGGATAGTGGACAGGGTCAACGCCATGGGACAGCACCCCAGAACATGGGATGACATCAGGAAGAGGTGGAACGACCTACGGGGGAAGGTGCATTCCATTGCAGCAAGACACCAGCTCGCAGTACAGAGGACTGGCGTTAGACCCCCACCTTCTCCCTCACAAGTAACAACATGGGAAGAGCAAGTCTTGGCAATCATGCATCCTGAGGGCCTGGCCGGAGTAGGAGGAGGACTGGACTCTGGTAAGTCAACTCTATACTATTATCACCTCCTACCTGCATGCCATCACATACCCCAACCCCATCCTCACTCCTATCAGTCCATCACCTCCCACACACCCCACCATCACAACCCACTCATCCCAATGCCAAGCCCTGCATGCACCACCAATGCATGGACACCACTCATAGCCCTGCATGGACACCTATCACTAAAGCATGCACGCTAGAGAGAATCACTTAGCCCACCACATAAAAAATCACACAAGGAAAAGCTGCTAAGGCAATAACAACCATAAAGGGCAACCCATCCATGCACAATATGTCACACACAGAAATAATAACACTGCAGTTACATCCCCGCAGGTATCCCAGCCAATGTCACCGGAGAAGAGGTGCCAGCAACATCCAGTGCCCCCACAGAAGAGGGCCACAGTGATGGCAGCGATTTGGGTCACCTAGATCTGGATGACCAACCTGGCCCATTAGGGACCTCCGGACAGTCGTTTACCCTGGCACACTCACACACCACCACAGAGCCTGCCCCCTCAGGAAACACCACTACAGCACCCACCTAGCGTGCCCATACCTCTGTCCCCAGGACACATCACTCAGCAGGGTGTCCACCACTACAGGGACCTCAGGGCACACCACAGACCAAAGACAATCAGGGACTTGGGGTCAGTGGCAGTGGGCACACGGTTCAGGGGACAGAAACACAGGACAACAGGGAAGCTGGGAGGACTGCTGTGCACCAGTGGGAGGATAGGACCAGGGAACCGAGTCTCCAGGAGGCCCTCCAAGCGATCCTGGGAACATACCAACATTCCCAGGATACGCTGAGGCAGATCCTGGACAAGTTGCAGGAGAACATGGAGCTGCAGGAGGGAGAGTACCAGGGGATCAGGGAGGACTTGAAGTCCATTAACACCACCCTGGTCTCCATAGCAGGGGTGCTAGCAGACAATGCCAACATTATGAGGGAGGCAGTGTCACACCAGCGGCCCCTGCCACTATCGAGACTACTGAACAGCCCTCCACCTCTGCTGCCACTAGGGGACAGGAGGCCCTGTCACAGGACCAACAGGCCACCCGCACCCCTCCCCCTGCGATCCAGGCAGAAGCCAGAGACTATTGCCAAGACCCCCGCCAGGAAATTAGACTCTCCTGATTGTCACCCTTGTGTCCCACTCTCTCACCCTGTCCACCTTGAATTGCCATTGCTCTCCTTCCTATGCGCCCTTGGACAATGCACCTGGGCTACAAATAGACTGGACTCTACCCTGGACTTTCCTCCATCATCACTCCATCCCATTGCACTTCCCCCTTTTTCTGCAGAGCACAGCAATAAACACACTTTGAAAAAATACAAGTATGGAGTATGTCAAATGATTTAAGTATGTATTCGTTTAACAAGGTTTAAACATTGCAGTTCAACTGTACGGTAATGTAGACATGGGAAAGACCTGTAGTTGGCTGCAGTGAACACACCAGGAGAAATAGTGAGGCACCAACATCTACAAAAAGGGTTGCCAAAGGGTACAGTGTGTGGGCATAGAAGTGGGAATTCACAGCCTCCAAGTGACAATGTCAAACAAAAAACTGTCAATGAAATGTGAAGTTACACTGTCTTACCTGTGTGTCATTAGAAATATTGTCTAATCACTGCAGTTCTGTTATCTTCATTCTCATCTTCTGCCTCCTCATCTTCACTGTCCACAGGGTTCACTTCAGCTACACGGCCATCTCCAGCCTCCTCCTGCAGAAAAGGCACTTGGTGTCTCAAGACAAGGTTATGCAACATGCAGCATGCCACGATTATCTGGCAGACCTTCTTGGGTGAGTAGCACAGGGATCCACCTGTTAGATCGAGGCACAGGAACCTGGCCTTCAAGAGGCCAAATGTACGTTCAATGATCCTTCTTGTTCGCCCATGTGCCTCATTGTAACATTCCTCTGCCCTTGTCCTGGGATTTCTCACTGGGGTCAATAGCCATGAGAGGTTGGGGTAACCTGAGTCACCTGCAAATATTGAGGGACAACTGTTAGCCACACACTATGCCATGTGGCCCACACCATACCCATACACCAACACCCACTGGGTAGGGACCAGGGCTCACCTATTAGCCACACCCTGTGCCTCTGTAGTTGGGCCATCACATTTGGGATGCGGCTATTTCTCAGGATAAAAGCATCATGCACCGAGCCTGGATACTTACCACTGACATGGGAGATATACTGGTCCGCCAAACACACCATTTGCACATTCATCGAGTGAAAACTGTTTTGATTTCTGAAAACCTGATCATTCGCCGGGGGAGGGGGACAAATGCGATATGTCCCATTGCATAGAAGTCAGCCTTCACTGTGGCCAAATCCTCCACTTGGGGGAAACAATGTAGCTGCACATGTGTTTGATCTGGGCAGCCAACACTCTGGTCAGCACTATTGAGAGCATTGGCTGTGACATTCCTGCTGCCAAGCCCACTGTCGCTTGGAAAGAAGCAGATGCCAAGAAATGGAGCACTGATAGCACCTGCACAAGAGGGAGGATCCCTGTGGTGTGACGGATAGCAGCTATCAGGTCAGGCACCAGTTGGAAAAACAGCTCCATGATTGTGGCCCTGTCAAGTCTGTAGGGGAGGATAATGTGCCAGTCCTCCATTATTGTCAAGTCCACCAGGTGTCTGTACACGGGGGGATGTCTCCATCTCCTATTCATCCACAGCGGTTGCAATCTATGGGGCAAAAGAGTGAGGAGCTGGTCATAATCTGTACATTGTAGCAACTACAGTTCAATGCATGATGTTATTTTTTTATGTATTAGTGCTATATGTCTTGAATGTACAATTGTGATCTGTGACACAGTTATGATCCATGGTCCACCCTCCCTGAAATGGCATCCACCTGTCCTGTATGGAGGGACAGGTGGAAGTGAGGTAATTCCACTGACGTTGTGCGCCGTTGCGGAAGGCGGTCGGGAACCTCCGTGCAACTGTACCATCCTGGGGAGTGCAAAGCCACAGTCTCTCAAGTCTCTACAGTGGGTGGGTTGCCCACTGTACCATCCTGGGGAGTGCAAAGCCACAGTCTCTCAAGTAGATAACATTCGCCACTGGTTCAGGAGGGGGACTGGTGCCCAGAGTGCTTCATCCTGTGAAGGACAGACGGAGTGGATGCAGTTCTCCACTGGTTCTGGAAGGGGACTGGTGCCCAGAGTGCTTCATCCTGTTAAGGACAGATGGAGTGGATGCTGTTCTCCACTGGTTCTGGAGGGGGACTGGTGCCCAGAGTGCTTCATTCCTGTTAAGGACAGACGGAGTGGATGCTGTTCTCCACTGGTTCTGGAGGGGGACTGGTGCCCAGAGTGCATCACTCTCCCCGTGACGGTCCCAGTTCCGTCACTGCCCCTGCCGCACATGGGCTAGCGGTGCTTGAGTTGGAGGTCCTTGCCCTGTTCAGCGGTCTTTGCCCTGTTCAGCGGTGCTTGCCATGGCGGTCTTTGCCCTGTTCAGCGGTGCTTGCCCTGTTCAGTGGTGCTTGCCATGGCGGTCTTTGCCCTGTTCAGCGGTTCTTGACTTAGCAGTTTCTGACCTGTTCAGCAGTGCTTGCCATGGCGGTGCTTGCCCTGTTCAGCGGTGCTTGCCATGGCGGTCTTTGCCCTGTTCAGCTGTGCTTGCCCTGTTCAGCGGTGCTTGCCATGGCGGTCTTTGCCCTGTTCAGCGGTGCTTGCCCTGTTCAGCGGTGCTTGCCATGGCAGTCCTTCATTACCCAGCTGGGCTGGGGCTGACGGTCCTTCATTGGGCAGCTGGGCTGTGGCTGCCGGGGCCCTCCTGGGCACTGACTCTGGCAGTGGCCTCCTGGCCAGTGACGATGGGGCTGCCCTCCTGGGCACTGACTCTGGCGGTGGCCTCCTGGCCAGTGACGATGGGGCTGCCCTCCTGAGCACTGACTCTGGCGGTGGCCTCCTGGCCAGTGACGATGGGGCTGGCGGTGGCCTCCTGGGCAGCGGTGATGATGGCGGTCTTCTCTGCCGTGCTGCTCTTCCCAGACTTTGGCGATTTCTTCTGCCCCTTCCCCACCTTGGGAGGAGTCACAGCTGAGTGGACACTCCCCCCGGGACCCTTGTGAGTGGCTTTGCTGGCTGGAGCCTTCCCCCACTCCCGCTGGGCACTGTCCAACTTCTGGTGCTTCACAGGGGGGGACTGGCTTTGCTGTGGCTCCGTGTCACACTGGCTGCCCTGGTGCCCGGTGCACTCCACATACCTCTAACAGGCACCACTGGTACCGGCGATTTTTTGGCTGAGGTGCTAGTACGGGTCCTATGAATTGGAGGGGGGGGGGTAAAGAGGTCAAGCTTGCTCAGGAAAAGTTTCTTAGGAACACTGGGACGGGTAGCTGGAGGGGGTCTGGGAGTGGAGGAAGAGGAGGTGGTTGTAGGAGGTGTAACTTTTGTGGCTTTGGGTGCAGGTGCATGCGCTGGAGGCTGTTGTGAGGTGGATGGCTGTTTGGTGGGTGTGTGCCTGCGTTTGTGTACTTTGGGAGGGGGCGTCACAGACACATTGGGAGAGGACACAGGGGACGTGTAAATGGTAGTGGGGGTGGTGATTGCAGGTGAGCGGGGTGTGGTGGTGGGTGTGCTGGTGCGGGACATAGTGGCTGTAGTGGTAGTGCATGCAGGTGAGAGTGTAGACGACACTGGAAGGGAGGAGGGAGACTAGGAGGAGGGGGACACAGTGGAGGCAGTGGATGTTGGTGTGCCTGTATATGTGTGATGCTTGCGTGAGTGCCTGTGGGATGTGTGGTGCTTATGTTTGCCTGAGCTTCCCTTGTATGTTGACGTGTGTGCAGGCTGGTCTGATGGTGTGCTTGGAATAGGCTGGGGTACAGGGGATTGGGTCTGGGTGGAGGAAGTTGGAGGGGGGAGGCTAGAGACAGGGTCAATGGCTGCCATCAGCGCTGAGGCCAGAGTTTGCAGGGTTCGATGAAGGGCAGCCTGAACAGAATGAATGCCCTCCAGGAATGCATTTGTGTGTTGCAATTCCCTTTCTACACCCTGGATGGCATTCAAAATGGTAGACTGCCCAACGGTGAGTGACCTGAGGAGGTCAATGGCCTCCTCACTGAGGGCAGCAGAGGTGACAGGGGCAGGGGCTGAGGTGCCTGGGGAGAAGGTGATGCCCACCCTCCTGGGTGAGCGGGCACGGGACGAAGGCTGAGGGGCTGCTGGGAGGGCGGTGCTGGTAGGGGGGGTGGCGGAGCTCCCATCGGAGGACGAGTCTGTGTCGCTGGTTGCTGATCCTGTGACCAATATGAAGCTCCCCTCGCCCTCCGTCCCACTGGTGTATTCAGAGTCCGTGGTGTGGCCCTCCATGGCCATGTGGGATGCAGCCCCCTCGTGCTCCGGTGCCACTGTACCTCCGCCTGATGATGCTGATGCACACAAGAACAGGGAGAGAACAAAAAGGGGGGGGAACGACAGAAGAAAGACAGGTTGAGTGCATGGCTTACTGCTACCGTTGGTGGACAATACAGACACAGCAGCCCCCTGCACTACGCCGCGCTGTTGGGCTCTACAGAAGCAGTTCCTGGGATATGGCCTACATGGCTATGGTGGACATTAGCACACATAGATGACACAGGGGCATGTATACCTGTACTTGGCACTCTACAGACGTGGGGTGGAGTGCCACATGGCCTGCATTATGGAGGGTCCTAGCCTACGGGACTCGCCCTGGCCTAGGGGAACCCACAGCCGTCCTCCCCCACCCAGACACCTTCACTGCACGCAAAGTCTGCAGAATGATGTAGTACTCACCCCCTTGTGTCTGCTGTGATGCCCTCAAGTGCCCATCCAACTCAGGGTAGGCCACCACCAGGATCCGGAAAATCAGGGGGTCATGGTGCGACGGGCACCCCTCCCACTTTGGGAGGCCATCCCCAGCTGAGCCTCCGCGTCTTCTTGCCTCAGCGGTGAATGTCCTCCCATCTTTTACGGCAGTGGGTGCTCTGTCTCTGGTGGACCCCCAGGGTCCGGACGTCCTTGGCGATGGCACGCCAAATATCCTTCTTCTGGTGGGCGCTGACCTACATGACATGTACAGGGGAAGAAGAGAAGTCATTACCAACTGCACCGTCCAAGTGAGTGGCCCACATCCCTACCCTTGCCATGTGGCACATGCATTCACAGTCCTTCATGCACGCAGAACTGTGGCCCCTTCCTTCTTACAACCAGCCCTCTCCACACAGGCATAGCCCATACAACTTGCTCCCTGTGTACTCACCTGTTAGTCTGGAGGACCGTAGAGTAGCGTGTACTGGGGGAGGACCCCGTCCACGAGCTTCTCCAACTCCTGTGCAGTGAAGGCAGGGGCCCTTTCCCCAGACGCACGAGCCATTGTCTCTTCCAGACCGAGGTCACAGCAGCACTTGCAGTGTAGGTCCTCTCCTGTCGAAGATCAGGTATCGAGTGATTGAACAGATAGAAAATGGCGGTCACGTCCGCGGAGGTGACGCCCACGGCGGTGCGTATCATCACCGCTGGCGCACTTCGTCATTGGCTCCTGGGACCCATAGGGTCCAATGTTAACCAATGCAGCATTGCACCGTGGTCTTCGGACGCCTACCGCGACGGTGTACAACGCCAGCGCAGTTACCTCACATCCCATTGTCCCAGTTTAGAGGTCAGGCAGCCGCCATTTCAGGGGGCCACATGGCTTCATTTACTACTGCGTCACACATACCTAGGCCTGGACACACATACAGACAACTTTTTGGATTATGTTTCGTGTTCTGTGTAGACTGTGGGTACATACCTCTGAGTTGTTTGACTCTGTGGTCGCTGTTGTCCTTCCTAGGCACCGTCAGCTGGGACATGTGAGGAGATGGCGGTATCCTCCGGTGTACTGACCGCTGGTGGACCTGTTGGCAATGGAGGAGCGACATTTATTCATCACCTACAGCTTTGACCGTGCCACTATCCAGGAACTGTGTACCCAGTTGGAGCCTGACCTGATGTCAGATATCCGCCATCCCACAGGGATCCCCCCTGAAGTACAGGTGCTATCAGTGCTCCATTTCCTTGCAAGTGGGTCATTTCAAACAGTGGCCATGGCATCAGGGATGTCCCAGCCTATGTTTTCCAACGTGTTGTCCAGAGTGTTGTCTGCCCTGCTGAAACACATGCAGAGCTACATAGTTTTCCCTCAGGTGGAGGATTTGGCTACAGTTAAAGGTGACTTCTATGCCCTTGGACATATCCCTAACATCATAGGTGCCATTGATGGGACCCATGTAGCTCTGTTCCCCCCCCCACAGGAGTGAACAGGTGTACAGGAACCGGAAGAGTTATCATTCGATGAATGTACAGATGGTATGTTTGGCAGACCAATACATCTCCCAGGTAAATGCTATGTTCCCTGGCTCAGTGCATGACGCCTACATCCTGCGGAATAGCAGCATCCCTTATGTGATGGGTCATCTCCAGAGACACCGGGTGTGGCTATTAGGGGACTCTGGTTACCCCAACATGTCATGGCTACTGACCCCAGTGAGGAATCCAAGGACCAGGGCAGAGGAATGCTACAATGAGGCCCATAGGTGGACTAGGAGGGTGATCGAACGCACCTTTGGCCTCCTGAAGGCCAGGTTCAGGTGCCTCCATATGACAGGTGGTTCCCTATTCTACTCACCAAGGAAGGTGTGCCAGATCATCATCGCCTGCTGTATGCTTCACAATCTGGCTTTGCGATGCCAGGTGCCTTTTCTGCAGGAGGATGGTCCAGATGACGGTGTTGTAACAGCTGTGGAGCCTGTGGACAGTGATGAGGAGGAAGCAGAGGAAGAAGATATTGACAACAGGGACTCAGTTATCCAGCAATATTTCCAGTGACACACAGGTGAGAACACATTCCTGCCTACTACAAGTACTTTCACACTTCTACCTCTATCTTGTCTGTCGATTTCAACCAGTATATGGTAACTGAGTTGTACATTTCCATTACGGTTTCACAGGTGTGGTTACAAACGTGTGTCATCTACTTACATTCTTCATGGACTTGAGATGTGTGACATAGGTATGTTGACATTACAATTGAGAACGGATTTTGTCACTGCCATTGCTAATACACATTTTCAAAATCACAGACTGACTCCAGATTGTTTTGTGTTTCAAGGGTGTTTATTGAAGTGCTAAATATTGGAGGGGGGTGGTAAAATGGTGAGGGGTGATGGTGGAGGAATTTCCATGGCAGAGTCCAGTCTATTAGTTTCACAGGTGCACTGCCCATTTGGGCATAGGAAGTGGAGCTGGGGCAGTTCCAAAATGGACAGGGTTACAAAGTGGGATAGTGGGATGACAATCAGGGTGGTCTCATTTCTTGGTGGGAGTCTTGCCATCATGCTCTGTCCTGTTCCTGGATCTCAGGGACCGCTTGCGGGGTGGTTCTCCATCTGCAGGGGGTGGGGTGCTGGTGTGGTGGTCCTGTGGCGGGGCGTCCTGTCCACTAGCGCCGGCGGAGGTGGTGGGCAGTTCATCGTCCATGCTAGTGTCAGGGTCCCCTTGGAGTGCCACGGTGTCCCTCCTGGTGTTCAGTATCTCCTTCAGCACCCCTACGATGGTGCCCAGGGCAGTGCTGATGGTTCTGAGTTCCTCCCTGAAGCCCAAATACTGTTCCTCCTGCAGGCGCTGGGTCTCCTGAAACTTGGCCAGGGCCGTTGCCATCGTCTCCTGGGAGTGGTGGTAGGCTCCCATGATGGAGGAGAGGGCCTCGTGGAGAGTGGGTTCCCTTGGTCTGTCCGCCCCCTGTCGCACAGCAGCCCTCCCAGTTCCCCTGTGTTCTTCGGCCTCTGTCCCCCAGACCATGTGCCCACTATGACTGCCCCCAGGTCACTGTTGTTGTTGGGATGGTGGGTTTTCCTGGGTTCCCTGTAGTGGTGGACACACAGCTGATTGACATTTCCTGGGTACGGAGGTATGGGCCCGCTGGGTGGGTGCTGTGCTGGTGTTACCAGAGGGTTGAAGGTCTGTGATGGCCTGTGACTGGGTGTGGGGAACCGACTGTCCCGAAGACCTGCTCTCCCATGTTGCTTGTTGTGGGGAGGAGGTGGGGGTCTGCCGCCAGTCCGCTGTACCGCGATGTTGTGCCTGGAGACCACGGAACGCACCTTCCCCCGTAGGTCGTTCCACCTCTTCCTGATGTCGTCCCGATTTCTTGGGTGCTGTCCCACTGCGTTGACCCTGTCGACTATTCTTCGCCATAGCTCCATCTTCCTAGCTATGGAGGTGTGCTGCACCTGTGATCCAAATAGCTGTGGCTCTACCCGTACGATTTCCTCCACCATGACCCTGAGCTCCTCCTCCGAGAACCTGGGGTGTCTTTGCCGTGACATGGGGTGGGGTAGGTGATGTGTGGGGTGGTGTATGTGGTGATGAGTGTGGTGATGTGTAGTGGTGTGTGATATTTTGTGCATCGATGTAGTGTGGGTGATGGTGTTGTGTGCCTCTGTGTGGTGGCGTTGTCTATGTTGTGCAGTCTCTCTGGCCTTCGTGAACATTTTTGGTCATATGGGTTTGTGGGTGATGTGGGTGTGTGTTTTATATAGTATTGATTGTGTGGGAGTGGTGTTTGTAGTTGTATCAGGTGTGTGTATTTCGAATTGTCCAATGTGGCGGTGTTTTGGAGATGTGTGTGTATTTTGAGCACGGCGGTGTGTACTGCCAATGGAATACCACGGTTGAAAGACCACCGCGTGGATTCGTGGGTCGTGATAGCATGGGCGTGTTTCTGTTGGCGTGACGGTGGAGGTTTTGTTTTCGCAGTTTATCACTGACCTTTGGTGTGGCGGACTTGTGTGGGTGTCTGAATTTCGGCGGATTCCGAGATGTGGGTCATAATTGCTGTGGCAGATTTCCGCGGCTGCGGCGGTGTATTGGTGGTCTTCTGCACGGCGGTAATCGGCTTTTACCGCCAATGTTGTAATGACCCCCTTAGTGTCCTTCCAGTTAGTGACAGAAATAGGTGTGAAACCAATGCTTGATCCCTGAATGCTAAACATTTCTGAAAAATAGACAATATTCTGAATTCATCAAAAGGTAATTTGTGTAGATCCTAAAAGTTTTTTTTACAGAAAATAACAGCTGAAATAAAAAACAAATTAAAATTGAGGTGAAAAAACAGCCATTCTTCTCCACATTTTACTTTGTAACTTTTTCCTGCGATATCAGATTTTTGAAAGCAATATACCGTTAGGTCTGCTGGATCCTCTGGTTGTGAGGATATATAGGTCTTGTAGGTTCATCAAGAACCCTAGGTACCCAGAGCCAATAAAAAAGATGCACCTTGCAATGGGTTTTCATTCTATACCGGGTATACAGCAATTCATTTGGTGAAATATAAAAAGTGAAGAATAGGTATCAAGAAAACCTTTATATTCCCAAAATAGGCACCAGATAAGGTGTTGAGAAGCAGTGGCTATTTGCACATCTTTGATTTCTGGGGTCCCCATACAAGCATGTGAATTACAGGGCATTTCTCAAATAGATGTATTTTTTACACACTGTCTTACATTTGGAAGGAAAAAATGTAGAGGAACACAAGGGACAATAACACTTGTTTTCCTATTTTGTGTTTCCCCAAGTCTCCCGATAAAAGTGGTACCTAACTTGCGTGGGTAGGCTGAATGCCCATGACAGGAAACGCAACATGGACACATCACATTTTCCCCCCAAAAAGTGACGTTTTTTTACAAAGTGCCAAGCTGTGGATTTTGGCCCCTAAGTCAGCTGGTACCTGGGAAAACCTACCAAACCTGTGCATTTTTGAAAACTAGAAACCTAGGGGAATCCAAGATGGGGTAATTTCTGGGGCTCTCACCAGGTTCAGTTACCCAGAATCTTTTGCAAACCTCAAAATGTGGCCACAAAAATACTTTTTCCTCACTTTTCAATGACAGAAAGTTCTGGAATCTGAGAGGAGCCACAAGGTTCCTTCCATCCAGCGTTTCCCCAAGTCTCCTGATAAAAATGGTACCTCACTTGTGTCGGTAGGCCTAGCGTCCGCAACAGGAAATGCCCGGAAATACAACACAGACACATCACATTTTCCCAAAGAAGACAGACCTGTTTTTTGCAAAGTGCCTAGCTGTGGATTTTGGCCTCTAGCTCTGCTGGCACCTAGAAAAACCTAGCAAACCTACACATTTTTGAAAACTAGACACCTAGGGAAATCCAAGATGGGGTGACTTGTGGGGCTCTCACCAGGTTCTGTTACCCAGAATCCTTTGCAAACCTCAAAATGTGGCCAAAAAATACTTTTCCTCACATTTCGGTGACAGAAAGTTGTGGAATCTGAGAGGAGCCACAAATTTCCTTCCACCCAACATTCCCACCATACCCCCACCCTCTTCTTTTGAAACAAATCTTCCCTGGTCTCTGGTGGGCTTTCTGTCCCCCTTGGGGGTAGATGGGCCTTCCAAAAATAGGCCGATCTATGGCCAACGGTAATGTGGCCCTATGGGAAGCGACCCTTTTCCAAGGGGCTGCACCCCCAAACAAACACACACATATACACACACCAATACTTGGTGCCTATGTGGTTTCTGCCCTCGGGTGCAGATTGGCCTAATACAAATAGGCAGATCTGCCACCATGGGAAGCAGAAATGGCCTAAATTAAATTCCCTCCCCCCAAGGGAGCGACCCTTGCCTAAGGGGTTGCTCCCCTGGCATGAAATTAATGCAAAAAAAATCCCTGCAGCCTAGTGGTTTCTGCCCCTAATAAAAATAGGCCGATCTGCCCCCAAGTGGGACAGAAATGTCCTAAAATAAATTTGCCCCACAGGGGAACGACCCATGCCTAAGGGGTCGCCCCCCTGGCGTGAAATTGACACACAAAAATTAAAATCCCTGGTGCCTAGTAGTTTCTGCCCCCCATGGCCCCAAAAAAATAGTCCTATCTGCCCTGAAGGGGGCAGAAATGGCCTAACGACAATTTGCCCCCCTAGGGGAGTGACCCTTGCCTCAAGGGTCGCTCCCCACAAATAAAAAAATAAAATAAACAAAAAAATTCCTTGGTGTCTAGGGTTTTCTGCCCCCGAGGGCAGATAGGCATAATTACAATAGGCTGATCTGCCACCAAGGGGGCCACAACAAATTTGCCCCCACCCCACTACCAAAAGAAATCCCTGGTATCTAGTGGTTTCCGCCCCCCTTGGGGGCAGATTGGCCTCATAAAAATAGCCCAATAGAAATGGCCTAAATGCAATTGCCCCCCAGGGGAGCGACCCTTGCCTAAGGGGTACCTCCCCTGTTTAAAAATAAAAACCCCCACAAAAAAAAAAAATATCCCTGGTGTCTAGGGGTTCCTGCCCCCTTTGGGGGCAGATCGGCCCAATTATAATAGGGCAGGGCAGAAAAGGCTTAAAAATATTTTGCCCCCCTGGGGAAGGGCTCTTGCCCAAGGGGCCGCTCCCCTTATGTATAAATATAAAAAAAGGTTCCCTGGTGTCTAGTGGCATGTCGGCTGCCCGATCACATTGCGATCGGTCAGCAGAAATGTTGAAAAAAACATCAAAGGAAAGGAAAGTGCCTCTCACACCCCCTCCACGTGATCGGAGGAGAAACGCTTTTGCATTTCTACTCTGATCCGCACTGGAAGCTCTGAAGGTAGGCCTCTGCTAAGGTCGGCGCATGATCGCGTGCTGGTGTTATCAGATGCCACGGGAGGGGTCAGGGGGGACGGGGTGGAAGGGGAAGTGATTCTCCTTCCATCCCTGCCCAGGGGAGGCGGGTGCTTGGCCCTTGGGGGCAGCGCTAGCGCTCCACCCGAGGGCACATAGCAAGATAAGCCAGTTGCCCGGTGCTGAGGGCGAGACCAGCTCATCCTGGGCACCCTAGGGGTTAAAATGTTTGGAGTCTAAATATCTGAAACATTGTAAAAGGTGCTGAAAATCCAAATGGTGCATGTAATGGTCGCTGGATTTTTAGAATTCTTAAAAGTTCGGAACACTTTACTGATTCCCATTAGCCCTGATCCCACGCCACGCCCATTCACTAATAATCAAGGTCTGATGAATCTTCTTAGGAGTTCTAAGGAGTAAGTAGAGACACATTAAAACAATTCCATCAATTTACAGTGTAACCCAGGAGGCAGAAATAAAGTTCAAACAATTAGAAATTCAAAGCCAGGCTTCTATAAATGAGTCTAAATAGCATACTATATAAGTACAGAATTGCCAAAGGAGAGTTATAGCATCACATCAGAATATATCATACAAACATTAGGAATATCAGAAACTCAGTAGTACTTAATGTTCAGAATCCAATCTTTGATCTTCCTGCCTAACCATTGAACCTACACAAATCTATTATGAAAAGCTAAGAGAAACCTAAGAAATCTTCAAATTGTGGAAATATAAAAATGAATAAAAAGTGACAGCATCACAGACATTTTAGTAGAAGTTCTGCACGAATGATGTGTAGCATAAAGCCACATCAGCCAAGTAAAGGAAAATATGTTTGTATCTCTCTAAAGGCCTGAATTAGAGCTTGGGGAAGGGGATACTCCATCACAATGGTGACAGGTTGCCCATCCGCCTTTGTACGATCCCCATAGGATATAATGGAGTTGTAATACCGCGGACGTGATAGCTGCCACATTAGTGATGCAGTATTCCTCTCAGCAAGACCTAAATCAGGTCCAAAGTTTCTAAGGGTTTGCTCTAGTCAAAGGGTAAAATAAATCTGTGTGTCTCTAACTAACTAAAAACTACTTTAATCCTTGCAGAACTTTCAGTATCTGACATCATTAGCAGTAGTTTCCACAGTTTGTGCACGGTCTGAAATGTGCAACTGTCATTAGCCTTTCATCTCTCAGACAAAGCAGCAGGACAAAACTGGAACACTTCTATGTCCAGGAATCTAGAGGGGAGTTCTTCTTCACAGCTTCTCATCAACACTTCTCTCCTTGGCAACCTGTCTTCCCATAATCTTTATTTTCAACTAACAAAAAAGCTCTACTTTAACCGGAAACTTGTGCAGACATACCTGCAAATAATAAAATATGCAACAAGAGCAAACCTCCACATTGAAGGTTAAACTCAGAAAAACATTTCAGACCTTAATTTCAATGCACACTGAAATACATGATTATACGTGCATTTCTCATAAACACAAGAAATGAAGAATAACTATGAAATACATCACTTATCTAAGATATCAATGTTTCAACCCTTTGAATAAAATAGAATACATTTGACTTGCATATGACTTTTCCACATTTCTGCTTATAAGAGCACTTCAATTATATGGCTTTTTAGTGCACCATGTTTACATGAATACATTTAAACACACAGTATATTTTGTCATGATTACAATTTCATTGATATTTCTGGAACTCATAATGGCACAGCCAAGTTATGCTCTCTCAACCCCCTCTGATGACTACTAAGTCATCACAAACTTGCTCCTCTGTCAAATGAGACTCTCTAAAGCCTTGTAATTTTTATCAGTTTTCATCTAGTCTTCTCCAGATGGTTCATATAATAATATTTACATCGGCTACCTTCTAGCTCAAGATCTGCTTTCTTTCTCTTCTTTGCATTTTCAGCATTCATTTTCTGAAAAAAACTTGCATCCCACCATCAGACCAATTGCACATACAGCAATAACCAACAATGGCTTAAAAATGAAACCTACAATTCCACTTCCCAAGTTTCCAAACCATCTGCCTCTAGCAGAAAACCCATTTTCATCTGCTTCCCATGCACCTGTCACTTCCGCTCTGTCAAATCCTTTGTCAACCCAGAAGTGTTCCAAATATACCTTTTCAAGTCCTTACTCTTTTCTGGGATGTAAGTGCAACATTGTTGAACTTTCAGCATCCAATAGTCTCCGTTCTCTTTTGAGAGTCACAATACTAACGCTAGTCCATTCTGCAAAAAGATAGATCTTATCACTAACATCTCTGTGTTCACAACCAATAAGGAATTTGCTGTGCTAGTAACCAACGTATCCACTATGTAGACAACTTTCTAGTCCCCAGGTAATTCAGAATCATATCTACAGATAGAATCAATGCATCAAAGATGTCTCCCACTAATTCTGCAGCACTAACATCTCTTTTAGTTATAGGTTTAGTATTCCAAACAGGATTTCCAAAATGTTCCACATTATGGCCCGTATTTATACTTTTTTTGCGCCGCATTTGCGTTGTTTTTTGACGCAAAAACGGCACAAACTTGCAAAATGCCATTGTATTTTGAAGGTTTGCGCCGTTTTGCGCCAAAAAGCGGCGCAAATGCGGCGCTAAAAAAAGTATAAATACGGGCCTATATATCTTTGGAAACACTTTCCAAGATAACACGTACCATGCCATCCCTTAGGCAGCCTGAAATAAGCATACTGTTCACAAATGAAATGTAATCCAAGAATCGCAGGATCTTTCCCATCTAGAAAGAACTCACTCTTCCCTCTGACATCAAAAACATGTTCAAAATCACTCTTCCAAGGGAACAACAGGTCTATGTAACTCTGATCAATGTGTAGGCACAACTTATCCTTGTGTTGTCAATTTAAGGTTAAAGCTGGTAAATTACCCTTCAAGGGATGTTCAATCTCTTCTTAATTCCACCTGTGTTGTGCTTTGAGATATTTGTCTGTCTTGGATTTGGATTCTAATTCCCTTCTTCTGTCTTCTACCAAATTCAGGAATGCCTTCTCTATGTCTGTCATTGAACAGGTCGAATTGTGTGCATATGCAGTGTCTAAAGGCATTATTGATACAAAATATGTTGCTGCTATTTCTGCCCCCTTAAAAGAAAGATTTTTCTTCAGGTGTTTAAACAAAGGAACTTATGGAAGTACTAAATCATAGTTTGAAAAATAATACTGGAAACATCCCTCATTGTAAAATACGCTCAAAAAAAGACTGCAAGAAATTCCAAAAGTTAACGGGATTTGATGGTATGTAATGTCTTCTGACAGAGAATTAGGTAACTGCTTACACATGTAGCAATCCTATGTATTCATTATTTTGATATATTCATAAAGTAACCTAAAACATACATTTGCACAGTAGTCGCCTCTTGAATCATCCATATTTAAAGTCTTTTCATCTAATCCATTGAGGTTAATATCTCTTGGGCTTATTGTTTGCGGGAAAAACACTTGGAGGTCACTCTTTCTCTACAAAAGGTGTAGGGGAAAATGCTCCTATTAATAGCGCTACTAATACTATTAGGAAAGAGGGCATTAACACTACGATTATGTACTTAAGAATAAATTATTATTTGGTTCTATTATATTTCTAAAGCCAGATCTAATTTACTGTGAAATGCATCAGCAACAGAGTATTTCTTCATCAGTTCCTCTTGCGCAAAGTGACAAAGTTCAAATGATGATTAACAAAACAATACGCAAATCTTCACGAAACTTCCTTAACCCTATTCCATCTCCGTTCAAAAGGATAACCTTCTTTTCTTCTTTTACTTGGGCCTAGGTAATCTTCTTCGAAAAATTTGCAAAGTCTCCAATATATGCACAGTTCAAAATAACTGATAATCACATCCAAAATTAAATGTCTCAGTCTAACAACACAGAAACTTCAAATTTGATTTCAAGCACAATATTCAGTTCAAGGAGGTTCAGTTGGATCTATAGCGTTATTCCAAAATTTCTAAAACTTTCACTCTCATAAAATATGTCCATTCAGCTTTAGAGTGTCTCCTCAGTTCCACACCCTTATCATCACTTTCACTTAGATCAGAGTTCTTAGTATCCTTTGGCATTGTCTGTGGCACATGTTCTTTATGCAAATTACATTTCTCTCTTTCTTACCTTCTGGGCCATCGGTTTCCAACTTCCACTTGCTTTCTTCCGGCGACTAGGTGCTTTGTCAGGGTCAGATTATGAATTTGACTCATTCACCACCACAGAACAGGATTCCGTTGCTTCAGCTTCAACTGTGGCTTCCTCAAGACCCCCTAGACCGATAAAGTGCTGTTTCAGTATTTGTTTGATCCCGGAAAGCTTGACTAACCTGCTCCTGTCTTTTCTATGTCACCACCGGCACTCCTGTGACAGGTGTTGTCGTACCAAGAGGACCTTCAACCCTGCAATTACAGAAAATGTGAATCCAGTTGGGCAGACATCCACATTTCACAGCAGTGGTTGTGACCAAGATAACCTGGTACAGCCCACGCCACCAGGGTTCCAAGCATATCTGCCTTAAGTAGTTCTTCACCAGGACCCAGTTACCGAGACTAAGGACTTGGCATTGCTCCTGTTTGGAGAGGATGTAGTTGCGCTTACCCTATGAAACACAGAACACACCACATCAGCTAGATCTTTACAATAGTCAAGGACCATATCATTTGTAATGTTCATAAGTGCATTCACAGGAATTGCTCGTAATCTCATCGCTCTCCCCATGATGATCTCGTGGTGAGACAGTCCAGTATTTCTTTCAGGTACACTTCGAAGACTCATCAACACAAGAGAGAAAGCATCAAGCCAGTTCAGAAATATTGAAGCACACACTTTTGTCAGTCTGGATTTCAGCGTCCCATTCATTTGCTTAACAAGACCAGAAGCCTCAGGTCTATATCTCATTATCTCTATTCCACTTGCAATGTTGTGCAAAATAATTTCAGGACCTCATTATTGAAATGAATCCTATGATCTAATTCTAGAGATGTTGGGAAGGCAAATATAGCTCTCCGCTCCCTTAATAGCAGTTTTACTGCAGTGAGACTATCATTCCTTCTGGTTGGGTAAACTTCGATCCATTGTGAGAAGATGCACGCAATCACCAAGACATACTTCAATCTGTTACAAACAGGCATCTTGATGAAATCCAACTGCATCCTGTTGAATGGCCCTCCTGATCTCCTTATGTGACTCAGTGTAACTACATTCCTCTTTCCAACATTTTTCTGTTGACACACAATACATCTGTGGTTCAACGCTTCTTCAATAAACCTGAACTTGGGATTGAATTGTTTGCCTAAAATACCTCACCATGGCATCCCTACCAGCATGAGCAGGACTGTGAAAATTCCTAGCCACGGGGGTAACAAACTATTTAGCAACACTGGTCTTCCTCACATTTAAACCCAAATGTTGTTAAAGGCACAGGCATTGTAAGCACAGTACCTTGCAATCTGTTCATCATATTTATTCCCTAAGGTTACAGGATCTAACCCTGAATGATGTGCGAGGCACTTGACTACTGCAACATGTTCAGACAACTGTAATGCATCTAGGAGGTTTTCTGACTAGATTGTCATTCTGAACGTCAGAAACCCCCTCATGGATCATAGCTGCCCGAAGTCATGAAAAACCGCAAACTCGTTCAGCTGGTATGAAAGACAACATGCCCTAGTAAGAGAAACCAATTCAGCCACTTGAGCAGAGAATACTCCTGGAAGCCAGGAAGCTTCAACAATTCCTGAAATTGTGCAGCCAGCATTAGCTGCTTTCAGCTTTCCTCCACTGTCTCATAAATATGATCCATCAGTATAAAGCAAACATTTAGATTCAGGTAGTGGCTCATATTGTATGCCTGGTCTTGGCTTGCTGCATAGTTCAGTAATATTGAGAAAATCATATTCCACTTCAAATTCATCATCATTTCCATGATCAGGTACAGGTAGCAATGTAGAAAGATTTATATCACCACAGTGCTTGACACTCACATTTTCTGCCACAAATATACCTTTCTCATATTTAGTAAGGTGGCTACTTGTCAGGTGCTGGGTTCTAGTCCTTGTCAACAACAATCCCAATGAATGGGGAACATACACAGTTAACACCTGACCCATAGCTACATTCTCACATCTACCCATACTGTTGCTAACTGCCGCTACGGCTTTAAAACAGCTGGGCAATGCAGAAGCTTCAAGATCTCATGTAGCAGAGAAGTAGTTCACATGCCTCTTGTCATTTCCAATAGTTTGTTTAAGCAGTGAGGGAGCACATCCTTCCCTCTCACTGGAGAAAAGTGCAAATTACTTATTGTAATCAGATATTACCAGTGCTGGGGCATGACAGAGACTTTCTTTCAGCTCTAGGAAGGCAAACAAACAATCCTTATCCCAGGGTCCTGAATCAGACATACCCTTGTGTTTCAGCCTCTGTAGGGAAAAGTTAAGTATCCACTGGCGACAGTTAGGCATCATTCCCGGAAACATTCTGACTTGTTTTCAAAATGGCTGAAATTCTCTGTTATGACACTTTCCTCTTTCCTTTCTCAATGTGATATCCAATGTATTGAACCTCTTTCTAACAAGACTGCTAATTTATTGGGGATACTATATGTCCGTTCTCAGCCAGATGGTTCCATAGAGCAACTGTATCTTGTTTGCAAGCTTCTTGAGTATTTGATGCCACCAATAGGTCATTAGTATATTGTATCAGAACTGATTACAAGGCATAATCAGTGATTTCAGATTTCTCGTAAGAAGCTAGTTGACAATAGAAGGGCTCTCATTATACCCTTGTGGGACTCGGCACCATGCCAAAACACTAAACTTAAACCAAAATGTGAAAGGGAATTGGCTATCCTCGAGCAACAGCATTGCGAAAAAAGGTTGACATAAATTAATGACAGTGAACCTCTCAGCTTCATATGGTATCTGAAACAATATCAAAGCTGAATTCGATACCACGGGACAACAATAAAACAACATTGTTGTTCACCTTTCGCACATCTCTGTACTTCCCATTTGGTTTCTGCACACCAAAAATAGGAGCATTGCAAGAACTGCCCATTATTTCTTTAAGGATTCTCTGCTGAATCACTGACTGGATTATGGGAGTGTAGGCGATGGGTGCGGGGTAGGGGTGATAGAGGACACAAACACTGAGGTTAACTACCCTTTTCAGGGCTTTACGTGCTTTTTATTGTTCTTGGCGGCAGTAAAGGGGGAGAATAACTTAGAACAGTCTGTGAGTAACCGGTGGTTCTGGGTTCTCTTTTCCTTTTCTTCTCTCCCTGCTCTGGTCTCTATCCGTCTCAGGTGGGTTGCTTATTTCTTCCCTTTCCTTTTTCCTTCCAGGTGGCGTGTTCCGGTATCCTGGCGGCAGGTTTCCTCGGAAGAACAAAAACAAGGTGGCAGCCGGTAAGTGGGGAGGGTAAGCACGGTTTTGGTTCTGTGTAGGGGTATGGGAGAGGAGGTGAAATACGAAAGGGGGGGGGGAAGTGACGGAGGGGTTACTCTATCCTTTTTAGTGGGGAGGTGAGTGGGTTTCTTTCCTAGTGTCAGCACAGTATACGTGGTTGTTAGGGTGCCCAGGGAACTTGTCCCGCCTCATGCGCTCCCCTTTTAGAGGTAGTCACCCTGTCTCCCTGCCTCCCCTTTCCTCCCCTTTCTAATCCTCCCCTCGCCTCCTACCCTTCCCCTTCCCTGGGTTCTGCTATGGCCCTTTACTAGGGCACGTACCTTGTCCAGCCACGACCCTCCTGGACCGTGGCAGGCTGTCGCGTCCTCCGTCTCCTCTCGGGGTGGCTCTTCCGCCCTTTCTTCTCTCTCCCTTCCTGGGTATCCCGGGTTGACGCTTCTCTCCGTCTCCTCTCCGAGGTCTGGCTCTCCGTTTCTCTCCTTCTCGGGGTTTTCCGTCGTCTCTCCCTCCGGCTCCGTATTACGTCCTGAGGAGGAGTCCCGTCCCGTCCCGTTGTGCCCTTCTTCACTCTCGGCAACCCGGAACTCCGGGGCCGACTTCCGTCTCCTCCCCGATGCGTCTCCATGACGACGGGGTTGTAGATCCGGCGAGGCGTTCGAAGAGCGCCATGATTGGGATTCCTGCGGCGCTCTCCTACACACCCCTTCCCACGATCGGGACTGGTATAGGCCCGAGGAGTCAGGGCAGCGGGAGAGGAAGTCTGCGGGACATTGGCGAGCCCCAGGGATATGGCGGATCTGAAAAGTAAAGGGTTGCAGTTCAAGGAACCAGCGGAGTACTCTGGAATTGGTGTCCTTATGGGAAGCCAACCATGTCAAAGGCGCATGATCGGTGTAGAGGATGAATGGGCGTCCCAGGAGGTAATACTGCAAACATTCGATTGCCCATTTAATGGCTAAACATTCCTTCTCTATAGTGGGGTAGTTCGTTTCCCTAGGAAATAGCTTCCTACTGATGTAGACTATCGGGTGTTCATGTCCCTGGCGGTCAGGTTGTGCCAACACGGCCCCTAACCCGACATTGGATGCGTCCGTAAAAAGATGGAAGGGCCTGGCAAAATCGGGACAACGCAACACTGGTTCGGTTGTAAGGGCTTCCTTGAGCCACTGGAATCCCTGAAGTTGGGAGGGGGAAAAAGGAGGTAGGACCGTCGGGTATTGTTTTTTTAAGAGGTCCGTAAGGGGGGCTGTTATAGTAGAGTATTGAGGGATGAACCTTCGATAGTATCCAACTAGCCCCAGAAAGGAGCGAAGTTCCTTCTTTGTGGTAGGGAGGGGAATCCGTCGAATGGTGGCTACTTTATCCTTTTGGGGACTCAAGAGCCCATTCCCAATAACGTAACCTAGGTAGGCTATCTGGGTCTGACCTAGTACACATTTTTTTGGGTTGGCGGTAAGCCCGGCTGCGGATAGTGCGGAGAACACCTTATCCAGGTGAAGGAGGTGGGTAGACCAGGTAGAACTAAAAATAACAATATCATCAAGATATGCGGCTGTAAAATCATGGTAGGGTCTTAGTAGTTGATCCATTAGTCGTTGGAACGTTGCTGGGGCACCATGAAGCCCGAAAGGGAGCACCGTGAATTGATACAGGCCTGAAGGGGATACGAACGCCGTTTTTTCTTTGTCAGAGGGTGCTAAGGGGATCTGCCAATACCCCTTTGTCAGATCAATAGTAGTCATATATCGGGCCTGCCCAATCTTCTCCAAGACTTCATCTACCCGAGGAATGGGGTATGTATCAAAAAGGGATATCTCATTGAGCTTCCGGAAATCAATGCAGAAGCGGATAGAGCCATCCGGCTTCGGCACTATGACAATCGGAGAACACCACGGGCTGGTAGATGTTTCAATAACTCCTAAACGCAACATTTTATCGACTTCCTCCTCTATGAGGGTTTTCCTTGCCTCGGGAATTCGATAAGGTCGTTGGCGTACTACTTTTCCTTCCGGGGTTCTAATGTGATGCTGGACCAGTGCTGTTTTCCCCGGTAGTTCAGAAAAAAAATAGGCATGACGGTGGACTAACTCCGTCATTTGTCGGGTCTCTATCTCGGAAAGGGACTTATTGATTTTGGGGAGCTGTTGAGGGTCATACAGTGAGGTGGGGCACAATTCCAACCCTAAAGGTTGAGTCGGCGTGATCAGACATCCCCTCGCTAATGCTACGTTATCGCTTGCGGGTTCTTCCCATTTCTTTAATAAGTTAATGTGGTAAATCTGGGTTCGCCTCGGATTATTTCTTAATTCTAATAAATAGGTAACGGGGGTAACTCTTTTTAAGACTTTGTATGGTCCCTGCCATTTGGCAATTAATTTGTGCTCTGAGGTGGGCCTGAGGATTAACACCTTGTCATTGGGTTGTAAGATCCTGAGTTTGGTACCCTGGTCACAGTAAGTTTTTTGGTTATTTTGGGCTTCTGTTAGATGCTGCCTTACGTCCTCCCATACTGATTGGAGTTGGGTTTTTAGCTTATGGACATAGTCTAGGATAGGACGTTCTTCGTTCTCCTCCTCCTCCCAGAGTTCCACTGCCATATCTAGAAGGTTTCTTGGTTGTCTCCCAAATACAAGTTCAAACGGGCTATGCCCAGTAGAGGATTGTTCATGTGTCCTTATCGCGTACAATACTAGGGGAAGCTTCTGATCCCAGTCCTTACCTGTCTCATTCACCACTTTCCTTAAAAGGGTTTTTATGGTGCGATTATACCGTTCGACCAATCCATCCGTTTGGGGATGGTAGACAGATGTTTTTATCTGTTGAACCCCTAGGGATGTACAGATTTGTTTCATTAGTCCTGAGATGAATGGGGTTCCCTGGTCCGTAAGGACTTCTTCGGGGAATCCCACCCGGGAAAAGAAAGATATCATAGCTTGTGCTACGTTTTTCGTAGTGGTGCTGGAAAGGGGAATGGCCTCGGGGTACCTACTTGCGTAGTCTACGAGCACGAGAATGTGGGTATGCCCTTTACTAGACGGTAAAAGAGGACCAACTATGTCCATACCGACCCGTTTGAATGGTATATCAATCAGAGGTAGGGGTCGCAACAGTGCTTTACGGAGGGTTCCTGGCTCCACAAGTTGGCACTTAGGACATTGAGCACAGTATCTTCTGATATGGGCATATACTCCCGGCCAGTAAAACCGCCTGAGTAAGTATTCTTCCGTTTTCTCCCTACCACAATGTCCTCCCCCTGGTTGGTTGTGGGCTAGGAAGAGTACCTGGGTTCGGTAAGATTCGGGAACGACGAGCTGTCTTTTCTCCCCATTTGTTTTGGTGGTGACCCTATATAACAGATCTTTTGAGGTCAAGAAGTAAGGACCTACCTCTCCAGTTGAGGCGGTTTTAGCATTTTTCCAAGCATGTTTTAAGGTGGGATCCTCGTGCTGACTCATCCTAAACGATGTGGGGGCTGCGTCTAGGAGGGCCATGACTCCTTCTTTGTTTTGTTGGTCCTGTTGCCAGGCGTATCTTCGTTTCTCCGTTCTCCTCTCCTTTCGTGTTAACTTCCGTCTAGTGGGATGATTAGGTATAGCATCATCTCGGAATGGCGCGTCACCCCACCAGTTGTCCACTGGGTTTTTCTGTCTGGTCCTGTCTAAAAGGTCGTCAAACCTTTGATAGTCCGTTCCTATTACACCTTCCTCTATTAGGTTGTCCATGAGCCCCACAGGCAGAGTGTCTATATGTCCGTCCCAGCCTATGTCTATGTTGAGAAGTGGATACTGGGCTCGGTCTCCATGGACACAGCATATCGTAACCCATTGGTCCTCAGGGGGTGGTATCTGGTGAATCAGACTACGTCGGACTACTGACTGACTACACCCGGAGTCAATTAAGGTCATAACAAGTTTTCCGTTGATCATCAGGGGGTATTTAAAGGACACGCCACTCTTTCCTAGGCATAAGACTCTGCCTCTAGTCATGCCTATCTCCATTGGCTCTATACCCTCCTGCTTTCTGGGACATCCACGGGCGATATGGCCCCACTCCCCACAGTTGAAACATTGGGGTTGCTGCATTGGGCTTCTCTCCGGGTTCCTAGGTAGGCCGGTCTCTTCGGTTGCTCGTCGTGTGTGGAATTGAGTAGGGGTTATTGGTGGTTTCCCCATGGGGCGGACGGGTTGTGGTTTACCCTCTCCCGATCTGTGATAAGCACAAGCTAGATCAACCGCTGTCTCAGTATCTATATTGGGGTGTTGTCGGATCCAGTGTCGGGTATGGGGCGGTAGGGAGTCTAGATACTGCTCCAAAATAATCGCCTTAATTATGTCCTCACGTTCCGTTCCTAGTGGTCCCAGCCACTTCAACCCTAGATCCTTCACCCGGTAATAGTATGTCCGAGGGTCTTCCTGGGGTCCCCATCTTACTTTCCGGAATCTAGTTCTATAGTATTCGACGTCATGTCCGACTCGTTCCAAAATACTCTTCTTTATCTCGGCATACGGGGTGACACCTCCTGGGTTTGCGGCCTGATAAGCGGATTGGAGGGTTCCTGTCAGGAGGGGAGCTATATACTGACCCCACCTCTCTGCCGGCCATTGAGCACTGGAAGCGACTCTCTCAAAGTTTGTAAAAAACGAGTCAGGGTCTTCTCCTTCTTGGTATTTTTGTAGGACGGAACTTGGCACATTGGGATGCACCTTACTTGCAGCTATAGTGTCGGTCAGCTTTTGTATGGCAGTCTCATGAACTAGCTGATTACTGGCCATAATGGTGGCCTGGCTTTTCAATGCCGACTGTAGGGCCTCCCTATCCTCCTTGGCCTCTCGTTGCTGGGCTTCCCAGACCAGTTGGAGATGGCGCTGTCCTTCGGCCAACTGTTTAATCATTTCTTCAAGACTGGACTTGTCCTCCATTATCCCGTGTCCGTCCAATCCCACTTCTGACACCACTGTAGGCGATGGGTGCGGGGTAGGGGTGATAGAGGACACAAACACTGAGGTTAACTACCCTTTTCAGGGCTTTACGTGCTTTTTATTGTTCTTGGCGGCAGTAAAGGGGGAGAATAACTTAGAACAGTCTGTGAGTAACCGGTGGTTCTGGGTTCTCTTTTCCTTTTCTTCTCTCCCTGCTCTGGTCTCTATCCGTCTCAGGTGGGTTGCTTATTTCTTCCCTTTCCTTTTTCCTTCCAGGTGGCATGTTCCGGTATCCTGGCGGCAGGTTTCCTCGGAAGAACAAAAACAAGGTGGCAGCCGGTAAGTGGGGAGGGTAAGCACGGTTTTGGTTCTGTGTAGGGGTATGGGAGAGGAGGTGAAATACGAAAGGGGGGGGGGAGTGACGGAGGGGTTACTCTATCCTTTTTAGTGGGGAGGTGAGTGGGTTTCTTTCCTAGTGTCAGCACAGTATACGTGGTTGTTAGGGTGCCCAGGGAACTTGTCCCGCCTCATGCGCTCCCCTTTTAGAGGTAGTCACCCTGTCTCCCTTCCTCCCCTTTCCTCCCCTTTCTAATCCTCCCCTCGCCTCCTACCCTTCCCCTTCCCTGGGTTCTGCTATGGCCCTTTACTAGGGCACGTACCTTGTCCAGCCACGACCCTCCTGGGCCGTGGCAGGCTGTCGCGTCCTCCGTCTCCTCTCGGGGTGGCTCTTCCGCCCTTTCTTCTCTCTCCCTTCCTGGGTATCCCGGGTTGACGCTTCTCTCCGTCTCCTCTCCGAGGTCTGGCTCTCCGTTTCTCTCCTTCTCGGGGTTTTCCGTCGTCTCTCCCTCCGGCTCCGTATTACGTCCTGAGGAGGAGTCCCGTCCCGTCCCGTTGTGCCCTTCTTCACTCTCGGCAACCCGGAACTCCGGGGCCGACTTCCGTCTCCTCCCCGATGCGTCTCCATGACGACGGGGTTGTAGATCCGGCGAGGCGTTCGAAGAGCGCCATGATTGGGATTCCTGCGGCGCTCTCCTACAGGGAGTTATCCCAGCAACTGTCTCAGTAGTCAAATTATATTGTGGGTTTCTCAGATACTCATCATTTACCTGGATTGTAATTCAGACAGGCTCATCTCCTTTAATCAGTCCAATATCTTCTCTAATAAAAATCCACACTTCAGATTTACCTGTTGTAGGAGGCTGGCCCACTTTGTAGTGTGCACAGCTAGGTGCACTGCGCAGGGGGTCCAGGCAGACACGTTGGTTTACAGGGGTAAAAACTAGACCATCTAATGCTCTACTTTTTATGGTAGCTTGGTTGAGCAGTTAGGCCAAACTTGGGGAAGTGCAAAACATTTGTTGTACTAACAGCATCAATCTTGCAACTCACACACTCAAAGGAAAAACTCAAGACCAATTTATAAAAGTACTTCAGAATGTTATGTATATTTTACTCCCAAGATAGTCACATTTGGTTAAGCACTTTTTGTGATATAAATTTTTGAATTTTAATGAAAATAGTCATTTTGTATGTAATTATGCAACATAGGAATCAATGGAGACTAACATTTAAAAATGTATATAAAATTGTACAGTAGGTTTACCAAGTTCTTCTTTTGCTAGTTGGTCAAGACCATCAGTGGGCACACTGTGCCAGCTGGAGAAGTTCAGGTGGTTCCCGGTTCTGGAAGAAGCAGTGGGAAAATGTCCCTGGAGTTAGTGTGGGGCCACTGCAGGGGACCACTTGGAAAAGCACTGCACAGTTTAGTTTAAAGGTGGATCCTGGTGGTCCCCTTAGAGTGTTGATGTTGCAAGGGTTGGTGGACCCTTAGTACACAGCTGGTTCTTCAGTACAGGGCACATGGTGGCCTGTTGCAGAGAGAATCAGTGAGCCAGGAGCTGTGCGCAAGGATGCCCTCAGAAGCAGGAGGTAGGTTGGTTCAAGGGTCGATTGCAGGACAATGAGGGCACTCTGGTGGGACGTCCAGGTTGTTTCTGAAGTCTCTCTACTGGGGCTTCCTCCTGGTTATTTTACGGTCCCAGGAGGGCTGTCTTTCTTGGTGTCTGTAGTCAGATGACCAATACCATAGGTATTGGTGCAATTCAGCTGCTAGAGAGTGCAATGCCACTAAGCTATCAGGGTTTTTCCTTCTGGTTGTCAGTATAAAGTTAGGTCTGGGTGCGGCATCTGGTTCCAGAGTTAGCATCTGCTCAGTGATGTGAACCTCATTGGCTTGTTGGTTCCTTGTGGATATAGAGTGGTACCTCCACTTTGGAGGGGGTTCTCTGGTGATTTGTAAAGCCTGGAGGTCCTCTGGGGTCCTTTAGAGTTTTTGCAGTTGTCCAGCAGCTCCTCAGCGCCGATTGTCAGGTTCCGTGTTGCAGTAGGTATGGTTTGGTGCATTTTCTTGGTGCAGCAGGTCCACAGTTGCTGTACCTTTGGATCTTTTTGTTGCTGGTCTTCTTCTGTCCATTGAACCTGATTTCTTGGTATAGGGTTGCCTACTAAATACTGTATGTATTAAGCATTTTAGGGGGGAACCTGGTAGTGACCAATGGATCATCTACCTTAGGGTAGGTACACACACTAAGTGACTACTTCCTGTGGACAGAGGTCACTTCCCTACACCTGATTGGCTATTTTCCTTCCATCCAAGATGAAGGGAAATTAAATGGAGAGTCCACTATGCATGCAACACCTTATGGGTGGTGCATGCCAGGTAGAGCCACTTCTCCTGTCCTTTGTTTGCATTTCCCACCGTTGCTCCCACCAACAGTGGGGGGTTGCAACAGGGGTGACCATCTGCTGCTAGCAGCAGACCTGGATGTTGAGTTTCAAAGGCGGTAAGCCCTTTGAAGGTCACCAACAGGGCAGTACACATTCATGAGGGATTGGGTGTTAGTACCTCCACCCAGCAAGGGCTTTGTTCTATATCCCAGAAGGCAGAGTCCCTCACCCCAGGGGTGTAGATTTGTGGTTGGAGGTGGCAGGCTGAATGTGACCAGCCAGCAACTATGCCAGTGTAGTTACCTTTTGCAGTGGTACCTCTAAAGTGACCCGTATGTATATTTGGTGCTGAATCCAATATTCATACCTTTTTGGATTTATCATTCTGAGTTGTTTTATACCAAACAACCCAGGTTTCAGAGTGGCCATCATGTGGCTGTGAAACTCGTATTGACTAGTGTCCAGCCGATGTATTAAAATGGCTGCTCTGTTCACTCACTATGTCCCAGGTTTGGCAAAGACACAGTAGGGGTAATGCTTATTCTGATATTGCCTCATATGCAGTAGTGCACCCTGCCTTAGGGCTTGAAAGCCTGCTAGAGGAGTGTCTTACTCATAGTGCATGCAGTGTATAGTGGACAGGGCACACAGGCAGTGTGCCACATCGAGGTTTCATTTTAGGTTTGCATCAGGACACTCAGCCTGCAGTGGCAGTGCTGGGGGGGACCTGAATGCAGGGCCCTAGAGGGTGGCACAATCAGTCCTCAGGGGCCTACCCTTAGTACCTCCGGCCCTGGCTAGCTAAGTACCATTTACCAGGGGCTTACGGGGGCAGCTAAATGTGTCTCCAATTGTGCCAAAGCATCACAACACTTTAGGGAAAGCTCTGACCCAGGGAGCCTGGTTAGCAGGGGCCTGGGCACTAACAACTTCTAGGCTACATCATATACCAGGCAAAAAGTAGGGGCTAACAATTTCAAAAAGAGAACTTTTCTCACAACTTTGTCTTTCAAGTCTGGAGGTATATCATCAACATTCAGCAGAGTAAACAATGTACAGTAAGACCAATCATTTGTCAGATTAAAGATTACATCCTCATCATGAGTCTGCATTTCTATGCCTGTCAGCGTACAATAGGTAATGTAGTTCAGTTTACAAAGTAGATGCCTTCCCAAAATATTTATGGGACTGGAATCACACACCACAAATATGGGCTTCTCTTCAAAGGACACTATTTTCACTGGTATTGTTGCAGTTTTCTGAATTGTCATCAGTTTATTTGCTACTCCTACAACTTGGACTATTTTTCCCGCAAGGGGTAGCTTTGGGACGTCTACCTTTCTCAGAGAAGAATGGGTAGCACCACTATAAACCAAAACTTACACGGTGTGTCCATTCACTTCACCATCTATGAATAGACCACTCTGGTCTATCTCCAAGCCTGCACCAAGTACACAGTCTTCCTCCCCTCTCAGGCACATCAGGCTGACTGATCAGAGCCAAGACTCTTGTAGGCCTCAAACATGGGAAATTGTTAGAAAGGATTATTGTCATGAACCACATTTGTGTTCATACTTGGGACTTGATTCAAATTTATACTAGGACCAGTAGCATTCTGCTGTGGCATTGGATGTTGTGGAACCTGCATCAGTGGAGCTTGGGGTTCATTAAAATGTCGACTTCTCTGTCTCAATACATTCTGCATTTGTACAGGGTTAGCATTCTGAGATGGCAAAAAATTTACATTTTGGAGCTGACCAGGTGGATTAAGAGGACATTCCTGCTTCCAACATCCCAACATATTACTGATGTGACAAGGGGTTGTTCTTCTTAGGCAACTGACATACATTCCAGTATTAGGATGAATAGGGACTCATTGACCTCTACTATGCATCAGATTTGGTCCTTGTTGATACACACCTTGCATAACACCAACATTACCTACAAATGGCTGAATCTGACTAGTTATGTGAGCTGTTTTCATCTGAGCAATGATTAGTTTTTCCTCTAACTTCTTCTGTTTAATCTTAACCTCGTCAGTACAATACTTGGCATATCTAAAAATTTAATCAACTGAATTATTCTGACAACAAAAAATACTGCTGCATAACCATGCTAATCTCAGGTCTCAATCCTGTCACAATCCTTGACACAAAATGTCCCATATCTTTGGTTTCAAGTTTCTCCTTTCTTCTGTACAGCGTGAATGCCTGCAATTATCTCTCATAGTAAACATGAATCGATTTCTTTGGTTCCTTTGTTGTGCTGTCAGTCTTAACTAAATCTTTATCTTGGGTTGGTACTTTTGACTTAAAAAATGTCAAGACATGTTGATACTTTTTCATCACCAACAGCAAGGGACCTTTTGTCACTGCACTTCTCGGTGGCTCTGTTTCAGGCCACTGAACAGATACTTTACATTCTGCCCATAAATTACTTGGAAACACAATTTTAACAATGTGTCCAGATCAATATATAACTCTAGTGACATGTTTACAAACCTCTCAACTGGTTTGTACCATTCCACTGGCTTCTCTCCCAATTTTGGGAAATCATTAATGAATGATGCACGATCATTTCTGCTCTAAGGCACATGTACATAACCTACAGCAGGCACTTATCTCAATCAGACGTTTATTGTACCCAGCTCTTCTAATAAAGGGGGTGGGTCTCTTGCGGGTTTCTTTAAATCTTTCTTTTTCGCATACTTAGCTTCCCACTTACCCAATTCATTCCATTTCCAAATGTTCTGGATAACTTCTCTAATTTGTGTTTTTGTTTCCAAAATTCTCATATCATATATATCTTTCTTGTTCAAACCAACTCATTAACTACTCTGTAAATCTTTATTCTTATTCAAATCCACCTCATACTTTTGGGATCATTCTGCTAGTTTGTCATGAATTTCATCTGCATGCTTGGTAATGTCCTGACACATAAATACAAGTTCAGTCTCATGGTAGTGAGTCCAATCCCAGATTACAGTTAATCATCTCATACAATTCTAATTTGAGTTTCAGCTGATCCACCAGATTCTCTCTTGGCAGTGACTGAATTGTCCTCTGACTCAACTCAGTATTCACACTTTCTCTTGAAGTGGTACCCTCACTAAAAGCCCTCACTTAGTCATCTTATTCCTTTGGACTAAGCATTCGAGTCACACAGGAACTTTAGCACATTCTCATTTCCCTGTACACTGCTTGTAAGACTTAAAGGCAGTTCCCATATAGACGTTCGCCATATCATGGAAACCTCAATGCACCTTCTTTTTCTGTGATCTTGTGCCTTAGACTAAGTCAAACACATGAATGTAGGCCTATGTTAATCGCCAAATTATGACCTGGGGTATCTTCGGGAGATGCCTTTTCTCTCTCCTTACTAGGTATATGCACATCTCCTCTAAACAAATCTTTGATTTTCCCCAATCAATTGTCAATTATCACAATAAAGTTTCTTTTCAAATTCAAATCAAAACAATGTTGTATCCACAATCCCTTGTCTGCAGTGACCACCAATTGCAGTGCGACCCCTTATGACGTCTTTAACCAATAGCAGCACGGCAATACACTAATGGACCTATACCAGGGCGGCACATTGTAACGTCAATCTTGTGACTTGCAGTAGATCACCCTCCATTACAATCTGCACATACACACTCTTTTTAACATCACACACATATAACAAAATACAATACAGTAACCTGTGCTCCAGTAAAGAATCAAAACTTTCCAATCACACATGAATTTTCCCAAACACTTTGAATGAAGCCTCGACCTGCGGGGCATCATCCATATTAGTATAGGTTCACTCTGCACATTAAGATCCACTATACCAAAAGTCCCACATTCACACAAAGATAAGTCCCTATCTCAACTGTGCTGACAATGACCTCTCATTACGAGCACAACCAAACTTAGCAGACAAATACAACATGATGTGCTCTATACCTTTTAATACTATCCCAGGATCTTAGGCCACATCGGACCTGTTAACCTCATCAATGTCTTTACAAATCACCACAATCACTCAACATTCAAAACATCAGTGTAAGACAACATCCAAACCCAAAAACACTGCAAACTAAACATGAACTGCTGGCTTAGAAACCACCGACCTAGGGTGGGAATGCAAAACTTCCTGTTAGGGTAGGCTGCACTGGTCCTGCGGCTCCCCCTGTCCAGTTGATTCATGGTGGTGTGGACCCCATCTCCCTGGGGCCACCACAAGATGAAAAAAAGCACTTTTGCTGGGCAAATGCATTGTGCCTCGCAAGGCATTGAGGGGCCCTTCCTCTGGAGCATGCATATTTCAAAATTTCATTAGCAGTTCTCCTGCTGTGCTGGGGAGAGCCGCTTTGTTCCTGGATGACCCTTCAACACCTCGGGGGTGTCCGGTCCCACTTAAACACCCTCCATACAAAGTAAGGGCTTAGTTGGGGGGCGAAGGGAGCCCACCTCTGGCTGCTCCTGCCAGCTCACCATCTGACCAGCAGCTTCACGTGCTGCTGTGGGTGCTGGCCCTTCCTTTGGTGTGTGCCTGCGCCCATGGCAGACACATGTGGAACTGCGGCCGGGCTGACACCTGGGGTAAAATGGTGGCACTCCTGCCTCCTTCTCTGGCCTTCAGAGCTGGGGGGATAGGGTAGGGACCCCCTCCTTCTTCACGGGGAGGGTGAGGGTGCTTCCCCACTTCCTCTTTGGCTTCCGGCCCTGCCCTAAGCTGTTGTATAGCTATTTTAGCCATATTTTACACACAATGTTTTAGCTAACTAGGCCTGCTACTGTGCACTTTAATTCAGTTACATTTTATAGGACATTGCTTTATTTTTCTAGCAATAGCCACATTTGCGGTGTTGTTTTATTTTCTCTATCTCATCGTCCTTTCGCATAGGAAAGCATCACGTTCTCAGTAGGACATTTATTTCACTTTGGGCTTTCTCCAAGGCTACAGTCAGATAGATTTACCAAAAAACGTGGTATGCTGTGTCTTCATCATTCACAGAAAAACACACACTAATATGTGGGGATCATTTCTTAGAATATCAGTTGTTTTATTGTAAAAATACCCCTTTGTCCCAGACATGTTAGAGGGAGATTCCGGCCAGATGACCACAACTGTATGCGATTGCTGATTGCTTTGCTACATCTACTTACCTAGCAGTTAAACCCCTGATCCACATGGGGACGGTGTCTCTCTAGACTACAGGCTTCTTTCTCCAGGTATGAGGGATGATGTACTCCCAGGGGGAAAACCAAAGGGCAGGTTGGTTATTACGCTGTGCTCAAACATAGTGTAGGTAGGTGACATAGAGCTCACTCCTAGTGACAGTATGCTAGGACTGTTTTTGTATTTTACTCTCTTAGTCACCTGCTCGTTTTTATTATGTTTTATCATCCTAGTTATTGCAATACAGGCCTTTTTATCTAAGATGCAGTTACTTCAATAAATCCTTATTGAACTATACTCTGATTCAGTTGTCTTTGCCCATTGAGACTTTGGTAACTGAGAGAAACGGATGAGACCTGATCGACCACGATTCCCCTGAGGTGTCTTTCGTGTCATGTGCCCTGTTGCCACAATCATCTCGGCGAGAGATGAGGCGCTGCAAGTTAGCCGGAAAGCCCGGATTAGGCCGACAGGTGTCATGCTGAGTGAAATCAAACTTAGTACCCACAATCCATATGATCCTGCTGCCCAAATCCATTAGCCTCATTAGCATAATGAGAACTTACGTGACACAACCAGTGACCATCTTCGCAGGGAGCCCATCGTCATCCCCCAGCTTGCCTTCTCTGTAACACCCTGGGATGGGGTCCAGGGTACCTTTCAGCACCTTCATGGGGCGCAACAGGGTCCCCTGACTTTACTTCTCTGTAGGGCCCTGGGATGGGGTCCTGGACCTCTTCCCACTATCTTCACAGGGCTGTGATGGAATTCTCTAACTTTGCTCTGGGGGTGAGGCTCACCCACATCTTCATGGGGAACACAATGGGGCTCGCTGTCTTTGCTTCATTGCAGGGCCCCAGGATGAGGTCGGGGCGCTACTCGCCTTATCTTTGAGGGAGTGCAGCAGTGCTCCCTCATGGCCACCTGCTTCCCGGGACATGCAATAGCACTCCCTGGCTGCACTCTTCTTCAGGAGTAGCCCCTGGGCCCTGGTCCACAATGGGGGCAAATTTGGAATCAGCATCGGAGCCCAACGCGCTTCGCCACCAGTCCTCCCTGGGTGTCAAAGACATGTACCTTCCACTGGGAATATCTTGGGCCTTTGTGGGTGTTTTTTGATGATCTTGGTGTCCTTTTACTTCTGGTGGGGAGCCCTTGCAACTAGGTAAACTTCCCTTAGGCCTCCTGGCCTAGAAGGTTCACAAATAGGTAGGGAGCCAGTCCCACTGACTCCCTGCACCAGTGTTTCCTCTGGGTGCCTTTCTTTCTTTTGGGCAGCGCACTCTCCTTGCGCCTGGGCCTAGTCTGTCCCCCAATTGGTCCTCAGGAGGTATTAGAGGGCCAGCTCACCTGGCCCTACAGTGTGCCCCACTGAGTCTGTGGTCATTCAGGGGCAAAGTCCTTGCCCCAGTGGCAGTCAGGGGGTTCTTCCTTCCAGTCATCTATGACACCTGTCTTCAGTCCCAGTGTCCTGCAGAGAAGCATAGCCAAGAGAGAGCCCTCCTCTGTGCAAGACCTTTTCAGTGGGGGCAGAATTGACCATCAGGGCTGCACCTCTGGCCTATCCAGATGTGCCACATCACTTCTCCGCCCTTGCCCCAATCCTCCTGCATTGTCTTCTGGGATAGCTCAAAATGTCTTCATACAGGAGTCAATTGCCAAATGTGCTCTAAGAGACTCAGCCTCTGTTCCCTGACATTCCTTCCAGGGCCTCTCAGGGCCAGATCCAGGCACAGAATGACAGCTGGCTGACTGATGCAAGGCCCTGCTCCTGCAACTGGACAGAACACTAATTGGCCCTTACCCTGAGCTGAGTCCGAGAAAGATGTCATTCCTGGATTACCCATAATATGCTCAAATATGCTTCTGTAACCTACTGCTTTATTCTTTTCATACAGGTTACAGGGTACATTGGTGTGACTCCAGAGTCTGTGAACCCTTGGAAACTGGAGTTGCGTCCTAGGCCAGCCTTTTGCATTGGCATATAATGGAGTGTCAATCCAATCAAGACAGTAAGCACACTGACTATTCCTCACACGTGTACACCTATCCCAATCCAAGTCACCACCCACTCAGCATGATCACTTGAGTGCCGGGCTACATAATCCTCCCCGCACAGCCTTCACACGGGTGCACACATGTGTGCACATGTGATCACGTGTAACCAACCCTTGGCCTCATACCCTTACTACCTCTCAACAGCCTTTGATTAACAAGGCAGTATCAGTGGTATACAGGTGCAGTCCATTTTACCATGAGTTTACTGTGGGGAAGTTCTAAACAATGATGCTCCCTCATAGTAAAAGGTCGAAAACCAGGTGAATCAAAAGCAAAAAATCAGGATGGACCTGATAGTCAGAATTGTCCTCTGACAGACAGACATTAAATCTCAGAGGTGAAATTAAAGTTCAGAAGATTTACTACACATTCAAAGACAGGCTTATTTAAATGAGACTCAAAATTATACTATATACAACACAGAATCACCAAAGGAGAATCATAGCATCAAATCAAATTAAATTGTAAAATCATAAGGCATACCAGAAACTCGTTAGCAGCAATACAAAAGATTAAAAACTACACTTCAGAATTAGAATCCAAGCTTTGATCTTCCTGCCTAACCATTGAATCTAAATTAATCTAACTAGTTTAATAAGCTACGGGAAATCTGAGAAATCTCCAAATTATGGAAATAGGAAATGAATCAAGTGTCAGCATCAAAGGAACTTCAGTTGAAGTTTTGCACAAGAGAGATGTGAGTAGCATAAAGCCACAACAGCCAAGTAAAGTAAAAGAGGTATGTACCTTTCTAAGCATCTGACTTAGAGTTTAGTGGGCTAGTTACTCCATCACAAATATGACAGATATCCGATTCTCCATATTATGATTTCCATAGGATATCGGACGTTTGTGAAGGAGTAATTCCATCCACCAAACTCTAAATCAGGTCCTAAATCTTTAAGGCTCTGCTCTAGTCAAATGGTAAAAGGAACCTGCATGCCTCTAACTAACTAAACACCACTTTAATCTCTACAGAACGTTCAGTAGCTGACGCCATTAGCAGTAGCTTTCCACTGTCCTTGCACTGATTGAAATTCACAACATTCATCTCTTGGACCAAACATCAGGAAGAGCTTGGATCACTACTGTGTCCAGAAATCTAGAGGGGAGTTCTTCTTCATGGCTCCTCCTTAACACTCCTTATCCTTGGCAACCTCTCTTCCCATACCCCTTTATATACAACTAGCAATAAGCTCTTCATTAACTGGAAACTTCTGCAGATGCACCTGCAAATAAAAAAAAGTGCAACAAGAGCAAAACTCCACTTTGAACGGTAAACACAGAAAAACATTCCAACCCTTAACTCAAGCCAACTTATCATAAAATTCAATGCACATTCAAATACATGTTTATACTTGCATTTCCTGTAAACACAATAAAAAAAAGAATAGAATGAAAATAAACAAAAAAAATATCACTTAACTAAGGAATCATAGTACCAAGACATTTGAATATAATTGCATAGGTAAGATCTGCATATGACATTTGTACATTTCTACTTATAAGTACACTTCGATTTTATGGCTTTTTAGTGCACCACATTTCCATGAATACATTTGGACACACTTTAAATATCGTTGTGATTACAATTTCACTGACGTTCCTGGAACGAATCAATGCACATCAAAGTTTCACTTTCTCCGCCCTATAGTCAGACCTACCCAGCTCCAATGACTACTCATCCCATCGTCGGTGTGCCTATGCTGCACAGGGCAACGCACTGAGAAAAACAAAAATATAATGTGGCAAATCTCTCCAGAGCAAGGATACACACACACACACACATACACACACACACATACACACACACACACACACACCCACGCACAGGTCATTGTGTAGACTGAACCCACATGCAGCTCTACACCCCTTTGCGCCCCTTTATTTAAACCTTCAGCTGTGTCCACCCTTCATGTAGGTGAGATGCTAGAGTGTTTCTGGTGTGCTGACTGGATGGCTCACTACATCTCTCCCCAATTCAGATTCCTCCTGACATCTCACCCTCCCCTTCTCACAGTCCTTTTTCTTGGTTCAGCACATAGTATATCAGGGAATCTGGCTGGGAGTCAGGGTTGTGTCTTGGGTTGTCCCGCTGCCTGGGAAGGGACATCTTTCCTAGCATGGTTTAGGGTGTCAAAAGTTCAAAGGGTTGTTGTGAGAAAGTAGCCTCCTTCTAGCATAGTTACCCCCATTTTTGGCCTGTTTGTCAGAGTTTGTCAGTGTGTTTTAACTGTGTCATTGGGATCCTACTAGCCAGGACCCCAGTGCTCATGGTTTGTGGCCAACATGTCAGTCTATTTCATTGTTTTTGTCAGTATGCTTAACTGTGTCACTGGAGTCCTACTAAACAGAACACTAGTGCTTATGCTCCCTCTGGTTCCAAATTTGTACTTACATACTGGTAACCCAGTATTTCACTCCAAACCGGCATACTGGACCCCCATTAAAAGTCTCTAGTATATCGTACCTAGGTACCCAGGGCATTGGGGTTCCAGGGGATCCTTATGGGCTGCAACATTTCTTTTGCCACCCATAAGGAGACCATACAAAGACTTCTTCAGGACTGCCATTGCAGCCTGTGTGAAATAGTGCACACACTATTTCACAGCCATTTTCACTACACCAGGTCACTCATAAGTCACCAATATGTCAGGCCTTCAGACCCTGAAGGCTGGGTGCAAAGTACCTGTGTGTGAGGACATCCCTGTACTAGCAGAGGTGCCCCCACATTGTCGAGGCCCATTTTCCAGACGTAGTGACTTCAGGGACACCATTTTAAGTGTACACTATACATAGGTCAATACCTATGTACAGCTTCACAATGGTAACTCCAAATATGGCCATGTAAGGTGTGGAACAACTGGGAATTGTACCCCAATACTGATTCCAGTATTGGTTGCACAATACCATGCACTCTGTGGGCTCCACAGTGGACCCCCATTACTGCCATACCAGCCTTCTGAGGTTTTCACTGCAGCCCCAGGTGCTGCCATCTAACAGACAGGCTTCTGCCATCCTGGGGCTTGAGCAGCCCAATCCCAGGAAGGCAGAACAATGCATTTCCTTTAGTAGAGGGGTCTTACACCCTCTCCTTTTGAAAATAGGTGTTACAGGCATGGGAGGGGTAGCCTCTCAGAGCCTCTGAAAATGCTTTGAAGGGCACAGATGGTGCCCTCCTTGCATACTCCAGTCTATACCAGTTCAGGGACTCCCAGTCTCTGCTCTGGCATGAAACTGGACAAAGGAAAGGTGAGTGACCACACCCCGTCCATCGCCACCACAGGGGTGGTGCCCTGAGCTCCTCCACAGTGTCCCTGGGTTTTGCCATTGTGGATTCCAAGGTGGTAGAGCACTCTGGGAGCATCTGAGTGGCCAGTGCCAGCAGGGGATCTCAGAGACCCCTCCTGATAGGTGCTTACCTGGTAAGGTGACCAATCCTCCTCTCAGGGCTATTTAGGGTCTCTCCTCTGGGTGTTTCTTCAGATTTGGATTGCAAGACTCCAGCAGGAATCCTCTACATCCTTTACTTCATCTTCTACTGACGGGTCAACCGCTGACTGCTCCAGGAACTCTACAAAACTGCAACAAGAAGCAAAGACGACTTCTGCAACATTGTAACTTTAGCTCCTGCCAGCAACTGCAACTGCAACAGTTTCCAGGTCGTGCATCCTCCGAGGACTGCCTGTCTTCAGCCTGCACCAGAAGAGCCAAAGGAATCTTCCGTGGAGTGACAGAGTCACTTCCCTGCTGCAGCAGGCACCCCTCTAAAGCAACGACCGGTAGCTTGGATCCCCTCCTCAGATGACAGGCATGGATCCAGCAACACAGGTTGTAGACTAAAGTGACTCCAACAGTCCCAATGTCCAGCTGTCCAGATTTGGTGGAGGTAAGAGCTTGCCTTCCTGCTCAAGACAGTACCCCTGTGCACTGTGAGACTTGCAGTTGTCAAGGCTTGTGTGCAACCTTCTAAGACGTTCTTTGTGCACACCACAGTATAGGCCCCAGCACTCCCTGAGTGGTTCTCCGGCAGCGTGGTAATCTTTGTGACATGTTACATGGGCCTCCATTTGCACCTCTTTTGCCCCTGTGCTGTGGGAATGCTGTGCATGCTGCCTGGTTTTCTGAAGGCTCTCTGAGTTGCTGAGAGCCCCCTCTGCCTCCTCCTCCTGGGTAGGGGCCACCAGGTCTCCCCTGGTCCCAGCAGCACCATTTTTCTGCCAACTGCACTTTTTGCATGAACCAAGGCTTGTTGGTGGAATCCAGCGACACAAACCAGACTACATCCATCCATCCGACATGGGACATCTTCTACAACAACCAGGAACCCACATCTGTCTTCTTTGGTGCACTGCTGACTTTGTCTTCTCACCGGTGGTTCTTCTTTTGCACCTTCATCTGGGTTAGCAGGGGTTCCTGTTCTTCCTGGACTCTTCAGTGCTTCTTTGACTTGGTCCCCTTCTTCCACAGGTCTTCAGGTCCTGGAATCCATTGTTGGTGTCTTGCAGTCTCTTCTGGTTCTTTCATTATTTTCTATTACAACATCTAGTGTGTTTTAGGAAACTTGCTGTGTTTTACTCCTGCTTTCCTGTGCTCTGGGGTGGGGTACATTACTTACCTTTGGTGTTTTCTTACGTTCCCAGTGCCCCTCTGCACACTACACTTGCCTAGGTGGGAAACCGACTTTTGCATTCCACTATTTTAGTATATGGTTTGCGTTTCCCCTAGGACCTTTGCAACCTATTGTAATTTTCACTGTTTGCACTATTTTGTGACTGTTTACTTCCTTGTTTTTGGTTACTAGTGTATATATTGTGTAATTTACTTACCTCCTAAGGGAATATAGACCACAAAGTATTTTTGGCATTGTATGACTAAAATAAAGTACCTTTATTTTTGTAACACTGAGTATTGCCTTTCATGTGTGTAAGTACTGTGTGACTACAGTGGTATTGTAAGAGCTTTGCATGTCTCCTAGTTCAGCCTTGACTGCCATGCCTACAGGTACCTCTAGATATCCTGGCTTTTAGACACTGACTACATTTTGCTAATAAGGAATAACTGGACCTGGTATGAGGTGTAAGTATCTTAGGTACCCGCTACAAACCAGGCCAGCCTCCTACAGTTGTCTTAAAGGCTCTCTGGGATATTTTGGACTGGATCCCTCTGACTGGGTCACCAGCAGTGTGAGTGAGTTAACCATTCTCTTTGTTTTACCCTCTTGAAGGGTGTCCTGTCAGTGAACCAACAACTCAGTGCTTTACTCCACTCTTCTATGTCTTGTGGTACTTTGTTGAACCATGAGATGTTATGAGTAACTGTTTTCATCCCGGTTTTAGATGTTACCATTGTCTCTTTCACCAACACCATGATCTTTCTTATAGGGGTTGCAAAACAAGATGTCAGCCTTTAGGTAACAATCGGTAGCCTTAGATTAGAATCCTGCGGGAGACCCTCTGATGCCTGGTGGTGTTGTTGTTATTCTTCTCTCTGTGACACTGGTTCACCTGGATGTCTAGGTGCTTTGGCTTCCACTGAAACACTGCTGGGATTGTGTCATGCAATGCCCACCCAAACAGAAGAGAAGCTGGGTACACTGAGCAATGAAGTGTGGGATATTCTGTAATACCCATAAGAAGTTGGGAAGATCTCAATGGGGGTCTTCCCCTTGGTCAATCTTTATGCTCAGGGTCTTTTTGAGTGCTTTCAAGAATATCCCCATTCAGCTGGGGCCAGCTGGTGTGATTCTGTGATTGTTAATTTTGACTGGACAAAAATACATCTGAAAAACATGTCCTTGGCCGGGTGGACCATTGCCTGTCCTAATCTCCTGAGGTAGTCCATCTCTGGCGAATATCTTCCTGAGTTTTGGCCTCATGTTCAAAAACTATGGTGTCCACTAATTAGATTATGGGAATCTTTGAGTGGACATCACGGATTACCAATGTGTGTCACCAATCAAGAAAACTCCCTAAGACTGTACTGACCTTGGTCCATGGTGAGGGGCAGGAGTCCTCTGTGATGACAGGCTGTTGAATTTGTCCTCTCTGCAGAGTCCCCTCTAAACGTTTTACCTTCACCACTCCTAGTTCTTTTTTTTTTTTGTTAGCATTTAGAACCTTGTGTACTAAACCAGTGGTAAAGTGCTTGTGGTCACTCCTTAAAACATAGTAAAATTGGCTTCTAAGCAATGGCACATTTAATGTACTTATAAGTCGCTAGTACAGTGGCACTATGTGAACCCAGGGACTGTAAATTAAATGCTACTATTGGACCTTACAGCACTTATTGTGCAACTATTTATCTATACCTTTAAACCATGTCTTAGGCCTGCCATCGCAGCCGATGTACTATTTTAAACTTCCAATTCAACCTGACAAAATAAACCTTTTGCTGGGCCCAAACCTTTCTTTATAATACATATAAGCCTCCCCTAAAGTAGGTCATAAACATGGTGCACTGTATTTACAAAGTAGCATATGTTTTGCTTTTGCTTTTTACATTTTACATGTCTTGGTAATGAAAAAATCCTACATTTGTATATCACTTCTGTAAGGCCTATCTCTCCCATAGGATAACATTTGGTTGTCTTAATTACATTTAATATGTGCTAACCTTTGCTTGGGAACAGGTAGAAATGTCCTGTATGTACTCAAATGAAATGCAATTTAAAATCCTCTTCAGTGGTAAAGTCAGATATTAGATTACAGTTTTGAAAATGCCCCTTTTTGAAATTTGACACTTTCCTATCCTACACTTTCTGAGGCCTTTTAGGAGTTTCCAGCTTCCTGGGCCTGTTAAATGCTCCTCCATCAGGAATTTGTTTTGAGACCAGACAGTGCAAAATATTACCTGGGCATTGCTGGAAGAGGGCCGTCCTGCCAGAATGGGAGGGGTGTATCTGTTCCCTGCCCCACTTACATTTCAAAAGAACTGCCTCAGTACACTAAAAAATAACTTGACACCAGTCTTTTGTCACCCCAGTCACCTTGGGACCTGGGCAGGGAGGAGGAAAATTCCAAAACTAACTGTGAGGGGGACTCCAGAAATTCCTTCCACTTAAAAGCTGGCAGAAGATGTAAATAGTGGACCCTCAGAACCAATCTTCAGTACAATCCTAGACCTGGTGATGACTACAGAAGGACTCTCTTGTATTCTGGGGAACTGCTCTGCTGCTTGAGGCCCGCCTTGTTTCTCAGAAGAGTGCCCTGCTGCTCCCACAGGACTTCTCTGCTGCTTTAGGCCTGCCTTGTTCTTTAGAGGATTGTCCTGCTGCTTGAGGCCTGCCTTGTTCTTCAGACGACTGCTCTGATGCTTGAGGCCTGCCTTGCTGCTTGAAGAAAAGATGGCCCTCTCCTTGAACCCAGGAATACCAGAGTGACCCCAAGTGACTACAGGCTGATCTCCTGTTCTGAGCTACATGGACACAAGCTCTTGAAGTCTCCCAGCAAATGCCCAATTGACCTGCTGCAACTGATCCTCCCTAAGCCCTCAGCTGGACCCACCTGAACCTGCAGCTGGAACTGTATGAGCCCTGCCAGATGGAGTTGCTGATCCCCAAGAGGTATTTACTGAGGTCCTGGCCCCTTGATTGGTATTAGTTGTGCTCCTCCAGTGAAATCAAGAGGTCTTGAGCTCTGCACACTAGAATTTATGAAGGTAACTTGTTTGGTGGAACTAACTTTGTCCCTGTATCCAGCAGCACTCCAAATAGGTCTGCCTGAACTTGTGACTTTGACACAGTCTAGAGTGATCAAAATACCCTCAGTTAGCACATTCTGCGTCTTGGTGCTATTTTTATTTAAACATTTTAAATTGTGTAACTTACTGATTGGGTGTTTTTTGTCTTTTTGGTCTCAATTTATTTGTTAAATTGTACTCTATTTTTCCAAATTGGTGTGCCCCATTGCTTGTGAAGTGTTTTCACCTTATTACTGTTTTTGTGCTGCATATATACTTTGCCTCTAAATTATGCCTGACTACCTTTGTGCCAAGCTACCAGAATGTTAAGTGCAGGTTAATTTAGTGACCTTTGTGGTTTACCCTGACAATGACTGTAGTTGTTGCTTTAGAAGGCCTCACATCTCACTCATCCAACAAACCAATTTCTCACAAATCTATTCAAACTCACTATCAAGTAGGAAACCTGCACATACATGAATTGTGTCTTTTTTTAAACTTTTTGGCACAATGTAACATATATTGTACAATTTGTCACTTTGGTTAGTAATCTTTACTTATAATCTCTGTTACATGGAGGCTAGACCCTGCAGCTGGAGCCGATGGTTCATTAACAGTGTGAAATAACAAATTCATACTACAGATCACAGCATGATGGTCATATGAGAACCAGTACTATGAAAAGGTAGGTGTTAATGATTGGGAACATATTACATTGGTATTAACGCAGATAAGCTAATCTGTACAACCGTCCCTCTCAGTCCCCCATCCCTCTCCTGCTATAGGTAGCAGTATGACTGTCAGCAGTATGGGGGGGATTTCTGCTGGTGATGATGGCAGAATGTACTAGTTGGGGCTTGGCGGTACATATTTGGTGTTTGATGTAACCGATCCCCTAAAGTAGGGGATCTGTGGGTAGAGTGCTGGTATGCCTGTAATTCTTGCTAGCAGGCTGTCCCAGGACACTGCTAGGGCCACCTTGTATGACCCTCAGACCTTTTCGCAGTGCAGTGCAATGGACTCAGCCTTGAAACATTTCAAAGTTGTTGTGAATCAATGCTGCATGGGTGGGATGGTGTTTCCTTTCCAAAGCATTACTATAGAACGCTAGTCAGTGAGAAATCACAGGTCAATTAACCTATTGGTGGCTTTTTGAGTTTTTCCTTACTTGTATAGGCCTAGCAGAACTCTCTCTATGGAAAGTATATCATCGCTCCCTGTTCTCTCCGAAAGTGTGTTTGTAACCTCTCTCCATCTTGATGCCACTACAGGACAGATCCATAACATGTGGGCCATATCGGCATTTGGCGCCCTGTATCTGGGGCAGTGAGGGGAAAAACCATACATTTTCTGCAGATTTACTGGGATGAGATATGCTCTACGTAGACTATTGTGCTAATTATATTTAACTTTGGATTTTCATGAGTGTTTGCCGTGGTAGTGTAATGCTCTGTCCCACTCCTTTGCTATAACCTCCCTGCCCCATGTCTCTCTCCCAGCATCTCCACATCACTAATAAGGGATCGCAGGAATTGTAAGCCAATGCTGTGGCAAGCCATGTGACAAACCGGTGACTGTTTCCAATTATGTAAAGAGTGTGCACCAATGGGTGTTGTTCAATTTCTGTGTCTGTTACACGCCTAAGGCAGCCCAGTTCAGCTATCAGCTTCTCATAAGCTAAGAAGTGCCCTACTGGGAGACCATGTTCCTCCTTTAGTTAGGCAAAAGGTGTCAGGTCAACATCATGGAAAAGATCATCAAAGGTTTCCACCCCTGCCTCAGCCCATGTCCTTACTCCCTCTCGCCCAATGTGCATGTATCAAAGTTGTGATGGTGTCTAGTCGAACTTTTGGTGAGCACAGTGTGGTGCTTGTCGAAAGTCATAAGTCTCACTTGTAGCTATTGCGTGTGATACGCAACAGGTTGGTGGCCTCACTGTGGAGTTGCGTCTGTGGGAGCAAACTGTACCAATAATTGTTCTTGCCTTATTCCCCGCAGGGGACCTATTAACTCTGTTTGACGCCCTGCTAGCCACTGTGCCTGCCATTGTAGCTATGCTGCTAAATAATGGTGCTCTAAATTCTGTGCACCTAAGCCCCCTTTGTCTGGCAGTAGTTACAGTTTACATAACACTATTTGTCTCCTGCCTGTTCAATTTGAAGTTGCCTAGAGCCGCGTGCAGGGCATGGAAGGTGGATCTCGGGATGTGGACGGGAAGAGTATGAAAGAAATACAATAGCCAGGGTAACATCACCATTTTGGTAAGGGCTACTCGCTCTGGGACCAACAGTGGCAGTGTTCCCCAACAGTGCATTTGGGGATGGAGGAAAGAGCTAGCATACGTGAGGTTACCGTCTGGTGGGTCATGTGTGTTGAGATAAACTTGGATGCTGAGATAGCAAAAGAAGCGGGATTCCTAATGCAGGATGTGGGGGCCTACCTTTAGTTGTTGTGGTGGGCAATCTTGTCACCGGGGAAGATACATAATTAGCCCAGTTAACAGATAGGCCTGAGGCTCTGTGAAACTCTGACAGGTTATGTATAATTTTTCGAGATCCCTTTGTGGATGTCACAAACATATATGAGTATGTTGTCTTCATACAGTGACACTACCTGCAGTTCTCCATTCAACAGAATCCCCCAGCCCTCGCCTTGTCAACACAGCCTCTGGGCCAGTGGCTCCATCGCCAGGGCAAACAAGAGTGGGAAAGGGGGATTGCTGATGGGGTTCCCTGCTCATCGAACAAGACTGCGATATGAGGCATCCTATCTTTATACAGGCCATGGGATCAGTGTAAAAGAGACGGAAGAGCCTCAAAAATGACCCAGAAAAGCAATACCTGTCCAATGTAGTTAATAAGTAGTTCCAATCTACAATGTCAAAATGAAACATAAGGCAGGCCGCATATGGCCAGCGGTACAGGGCCAACTCCATTACCCTATGCAGACCCTGGATGTTGTGGGTGATGGATCCCTCAGGAATAAAGCCATTTTGATCCTTATGTATCAGGTGAGGCAGATGCTCCATTAACCAAACAGATACAATTTTACTGAGTATCTTATAGTCCATTACTAGCATTGAGTTCATACGGTAAGGTATTGTCTTAAGTGAGTCTCTATTCGGCTTGGGCAGGGACACCAAAAGGGACTCATGAACAGATGGTGGGAGACGGCCCTCCTCAAGGGCAGTACGAGATAGCTCCAGCAGTTTTTGGCCAGGAGGTGTCTTGTGAGCTTTATAAAACTCAACAGGTATCCCTTCGAGGCCTGGAGTTTTCTGGGTAGCAGTGCCACTAATGGCTTCCCTAACTTCCTGAATGGTCAGTGTGGCATTCAGTTCTTCTCTTTCCAGGGGTAGAGGTGGGAGAGTTTGATATCTCTAAAGAAGCCTTCAATATACAGCTGGGATCATATAAGTTCTGGTAATGCGTAGTAAAGGCTGAGTGTAGGTCGGATTGGGTGGTTAGCATGCATAACGGTGTGTCCCTAAGCATGTTGATGGGTGGTGTGAGAGTTGTGCTGTAGAGAAGCCATGCCAGCAATTGGCCTGACTTGTAGACTTTGGCATGCATTTTAGTCTGGAATGCATGAAAGTCCAGGCAGTGTAAGTGCTCTATCTGGCAGACATGTTGCTCAGATGTCCCGGCAAACCTGGTTGCATGGATCTGATCTAGCTGCTTGTTCTAGGACTCCTATCAACACCAAAATCTGCAGTAAATCTCTGTATCACCATGTACCCCATCACAGTCCCTATGCTGTGTCCTCTACTACCTTCAATGCCTCCCACTCGAAAAGTCTAGAAGTGGCTGAGCCCCAGTTGTTGGTACAGTAGTGTGCTAAGGTTCCTTGTGTGCTTTCTCTAAAGGCCTGATCTTCCAAAATGGTTGGTTGAAGCTGCCATGTGGGGACGGAGAGCGAAGGTGTGTCCCATTCAAAGTGGACCTGTAGGGGATTGTGGTCTAAAAAAGCCCAAGTATTCAGCCCCTGTGACCTGTGCCTGTAGCGTGGTCTGACAGAGGATAAGGTCCAGATGCATGTGTAGTTCATGCGGTGCTGAATAGATGAGAAAATTCTCTGGCACAAGGGTGTAGGAGCTATCATGTATTGGCCAGTGCACCAGCGATTTTGCAAAGGAGGTGGCTGCTGACAGTGTCAGAATGTATGGTAATGGGGGATATGATCTATCCAGCTGTGGGTCAAGAACTGTGTTGAAATTGTCTCCTAGGACCCAGGGTAAGTGTGCCCATCAAGTTAATGCAACAGTGAGGCATGACAGGAATGCTGATTGCACTGTGTTTGGCACATATAAACTACCTAAGAGAAAAGGCTTGCCGTCTAAGTGGAGATCTATTAGGACATATCATCGTTCTGGATATAGCTGCACTGCAGCATGTTGGAAGGGGACAGTTGTTGTGGTGGGCAATCTTGTCACCGGGGAAGATACATAATTAGCCCAGTTAACAGATAGGCCTGAGGCTCTGTGAAACTCTGACAGGTTATGTATAATTTTTCGAGATCCCTTTGTGGATGTCACAAACATATATGAGTATGTTGTCTTCATACAGTGACACTACCTGCAGTTCTCCATTCAACAGAATCCCCCAGCCCTCGCCTTGTCAACACAGCCTCTGGGCCAGTGGCTCCATCGCCAGGGCAAACAAGAGTGGGAAAGGGGGATTGCTGATGGGGTTCCCTGCTCATCGAACAAGACTGCGATATGAGGCATCCTATCTTTATACAGGCCATGGGATCAGTGTAAAAGAGACGGAAGAGCCTCAAAAATGACCCAGAAAAGCAATACCTGTCCAATGTAGTTAATAAGTAGTTCCAATCTACAATGTCAAAATGAAACATAAGGCAGGCCGCATATGGCCAGCGGTACAGGGCCAACTCCATTACCCTATGCAGACCCTGGATGTTGTGGGTGATGGATCCCTCAGGAATAAAGCCATTTTGATCCTTATGTATCAGGTGAGGCAGATGCTCCATTAACCAAACAGATACAATTTTACTGAGTATCTTATAGTCCATTACTAGCATTGAGTTCATACGGTAAGGTATTGTCTTAAGTGAGTCTCTATTCGGCTTGGGCAGGGACACCAAAAGGGACTCATGAACAGATGGTGGGAGACGGCCCTCCTCAAGGGCAGTACGAGATAGCTCCAGCAGTTTTTGGCCAGGAGGTGTCTTGTGAGCTTTATAAAACTCAACAGGTATCCCTTCGAGGCCTGGAGTTTTCTGGGTAGCAGTGCCACTAATGGCTTCCCTAACTTCCTGAATGGTCAGTGTGGCATTCAGTTCTTCTCTTTCCAGGGGTAGAGGTGGGAGAGTTTGATATCTCTAAAGAAGCCTTCAATATACAGCTGGGATCATATAAGTTCTGGTAATGCGTAGTAAAGGCTGAGTGTAGGTCGGATTGGGTGGTTAGCATGCATAACGGTGTGTCCCTAAGCATGTTGATGGGTGGTGTGAGAGTTGTGCTGTAGAGAAGCCATGCCAGCAATTGGCCTGACTTGTAGACTTTGGCATGCATTTTAGTCTGGAATGCATGAAAGTCCAGGCAGTGTAAGTGCTCTATCTGGCAGACATGTTGCTCAGATGTCCCGGCAAACCTGGTTGCATGGATCTGATCTAGCTGCTTGTTCTAGGACTCCTATCAACACCAAAATCTGCAGTAAATCTCTGTATCACCATGTACCCCATCACAGTCCCTATGCTGTGTCCTCTACTACCTTCAATGCCTCCCACTCGAAAAGTCTAGAAGTGGCTGAGCCCCAGTTGTTGGTACAGTAGTGTGCTAAGGTTCCTTGTGTGCTTTCTCTAAAGGCCTGATCTTCCAAAATGGTTGGTTGAAGCTGCCATGTGGGGACGGAGAGCGAAGGTGTGTCCCATTCAAAGTGGACCTGTAGGGGATTGTGGTCTAAAAAAGCCCAAGTATTCAGCCCCTGTGACCTGTGCCTGTAGCGTGGTCTGACAGAGGATAAGGTCCAGATGCATGTGTAGTTCATGCGGTGCTGAATAGATGAGAAAATTCTCTGGCACAAGGGTGTAGGAGCTATCATGTATTGGCCAGTGCACCAGCGATTTTGCAAAGGAGGTGGCTGCTGACAGTGTCAGAATGTATGGTAATGGGGGATATGATCTATCCAGCTGTGGGTCAAGAACTGTGTTGAAATTGTCTCCTAGGACCCAGGGTAAGTGTGCCCATCAAGTTAATGCAACAGTGAGGCATGACAGGAATGCTGATTGCACTGTGTTTGGCACATATAAACTACCTAAGAGAAAAGGCTTGCCGTCTAAGTGGAGATCTATTAGGACATATCATCGTTCTGGATATAGCTGCACTGCAGCATGTTGGAAGGGGACACCTAGCCGAATCCAAGCAAGTGTGCCACTAGCAAAGCTAGATTAAGTGGTGCTGTGACATTCCCCCCTCCAGCCCTTTTGTAGGTGAATCTCCTCTTCTTTTGCTATGTTAGCTTCCTAGAGCATTGCTCTCTGCACGTCCTGCCTTCTGATATACTATTGAAAGGCATGCATTTTGAATTCATGCCCATCTCTTAGTACCCCAATCCGCGACATGATCAATCTATTTGAAGGAAAAGGGGAGAGCATGGAAGGAGGATTTAGTAATGTCAGCTACTGTAATCAGGGGAGGGGTGCCAGCAAAGGTGCCATTGGTCCACAGGCCCCAGACAGAAACTCAATTTCTAGCTAATCTTTGTTGTGATTTGTGACCTCCTTATCTGAAACAAAAAAAGAACCTTCCCAACTCCCATCTCAGGTTGGATCCCAATGTAGAACCTACCCCAACCTTGAACTAACTGTCCCACACTGGGAAAGCTTTGTCTTGCTGGGTGGATGATGTGTGTGTGCAGCTGGCCAGCCAGAATTAACACACTGCAGGCAGACACTGCTGGGGGTAAGGGAGGGTGAAGAAGAAAGAAGCAATAACAGTGATGGGGAACCAATGTCAACTGTGATGTAGGCCAGCTATATTTTGCATATTCAATGATGGAGCAGTGTGTAAGCCAGAGGACCCCTCGCGTCCTATGGTGCTCGTGGGCTAGAAAGTCCGTGATTATGATCCTGCCCGTTGCCTGTCTAAGGCATGTCACAGGAAGTATCAGGTAGCAATGTTGAACAGCTGACTGGTGAGGAGCAAACATAAAACAGACCTGTTGTACCAAACTGTCTGCAGTTTGAAGTCTTACCTCAGGGAGCATCAAGGACTGCAAGCTGCTGTGTGAGGTGTGGGTTTCTGCTTCTGAGAGAGTGTCATTGGTATATTTTGATTGTCTCTCTGCCCACCAGGATGTGGCCACTGACAGTGCCTGTGTTTGGTCCTCTTTTACTTGCTCCAGTGTGGGGGTGCCCCTATCCTGCTCCGTGTGATGATCTGGCAGGTTGTGCTTACCCGTCTTCCTTAGGCAATCACTTCTAGGCACTCTAGGAGGCAAGCAAGGGGGCTCACTATCAAAGCAGCTGTGCTCCACCCAGTTTCAGGCATCTGAGGGTTCAGTGAAGAAGTAGCTGGTGTTGTTCGCCTTGATCTTTAGCTTCACTAGGAAAAGTGGGGAATAGGGTAAGCCAGCCTGTCGAAGTTTCCATTTCATGCCAAAGAATGAGGCCTGCCTGGGCTGCACCACCACAGTGTAATCTGGAAAGATGTAAATCCATGGGTTTTCTAAAGAGATGGGTCCAGCATCTCTGGTGTGTATGACCTCTTTGTCTCTGTAGTTCAACACTCTTGACACTATGGGTCGGCAGGGCACTCACCTGTGGTTTTGGAGCTGGCACTCTCTATCCAAAACTGGGGACAACTAGAGAGAAGCCACAGATCGGGTCAGCCACTCTTTGAAGAACAACACTGGAGACAGCCGTCCCGACCCCTCATGGAATCCTACTATCCAGATTTTGTTCCATTGGGACCTGCCTTTGGAATCTTCTGCCCTGGTTTTGAGTTTGCATACCTTGGAAGTCAGAGTTTTGGCTGTGGCTTCAACTTTTAAGAGCGCTGATTAAATTTCAGTACTAGCAGTCTCGGTGGTGACAACTCGTGCAGTAAGATTACGTTGGTCATATCTAAGCGGGGCCATTTCCACTGCAATCACATCAACTCTGCCACATAGCTCTTGTTTAGAGTCTGCTATTCCTGCAAGTATCCTGTCCAGTTTCATGTCAGTAGATGGTATGGATGTATTCAGCCATTCTGGTCCTGAGGGCAGTATGGTAGTGCTGGAATCATCATTTTGACACCCTGTTGGGGGGGCTGAGCCGCCTCTGCATCCCATGCTAGGTTTGTGGCCTCCTAGGTGTGAGACCATGGGCTGGAGTCTGTATGTCATGTGTGCTGGTCCCTTTACTAGTGCAGGATGGTCAATCTGCTGCATTGAAGGAATGCCACTCTGGATCTGCCAGGCCCCTCAGGCCCCAAAAGTCATCTAGAGAGGAGAGGGTGGCACATGCAAGCAAGGGGTCAAGCTTGAAGCCAAAAGGAAGAAGAGTGTAACCGTCTAACCGTCTTCTCAGATCCTCCAGGGCCAGGTCTGGTTCTGGTGCTGGGTGGGCATGTGCTACCTCACTGTAGAGAGTCTCTACTGATGTATGGCAGATGATAACTGTGATGGGACCTGCTTTTCCCTTAACACCCCAACACCACGAGGTGCTAAGGGAGGCAAGAGCAGTCTGAGTTATTTTGCGGCTTGGTGGGGGAAATTGCAATACAGTGCAATGACAGGTGGTCCTCAAAGCTCCCCCATGTCCTCTGAAGACCAATGTTAGGGGGTGCACCTAGTCCTCTAAGCAATGTTAGAGGCTGTGACATGGGCATACAGAGTCCACACTGAGCATCATACAGCCGGTTGGGTGCCTTTCCCAGTCCAGGCCTGAGGATTGCGCCCTAGGGATATTTGAGTGTGTCAAGGCTGTTTGGGGTCACCTCCCTTTCCGCAACTATGGCAGTGAATGCCCCATGAGGATGCAGTAGGCATAGAGTACAGTCGCAGGAACAATTATTCTCAGCATGCATTATGGTCTTGGAGCCTCAGTGCAGTAAGTAGCAGCAGCCTCAGAGGGCGGGGCGTGCCTGGAAAATGCTATGCAGGTTAGGTATTTACCACTGTGCTGTCCATCTCAGTCCTAAAGGCACTCACCAAGCTACAGATAACGAGTCCGCCTGGGTTTTCTACCTTCCACGCTGCTATGGATAGCCACTCTCACATGGCGGAGTGTCCAACAATGCCGCAGGGAGTGAGTGCTACCACGCCGTAAACCGTAGCAAGGCCTTGCTGCTCTCCCACCTCTATGTGGCTGCAATGGACTCCTGGGAGACTCTGGATCGCCTCTGCTGTGGGTGCCTGTGTCTGTAAGCTGAACCTCACCCTCAGTATGCGACTGTCCTCCATTCAGCCCTGCAGTGGATTCTGGGATATGCCAAGGGCACAGGTGAGACGGGCTGAAGGACCATACTTCAGGCATGTCAATTGGCAGTCTTCCCTTGTGTGTAGGGCTGCAATATTCAAAGCAGGCTCTGCAATCCATTTCTACTTCTCCAACTTATAGTCACATGTGCCTCTGCTACTCTGCGCCTGTGAGAAAGTAGCCTCTTTCTAGCCTTGATACCCCCACTTTTGGCCTGTTTGTGAGTATATGTCAGGGTGTTTTCACTGTCTCACTGGGATCCTGCTAGCCAGGGCCCAGTGCTCATAGTGAAAACCCTATGTTGTCAGTATGTTTGTTATGTGTCACTGGAACCCTGCTAGCCAGGACCCCAGTGCTCATAAGTTTGTGGCCTATATGTATGTGTTCCCTGTGTGATGCCTAACTGTCTCACTGAGGCTCTACTAACCAGAACCTCAGTGGTTATGCTCTCTCTGCTTTACAAATTGTCACTAACAGGCTAGGGACCAATTTCACCAATTCACATTGGCATACTGGAACACCCATATAATTCCCTAGTATATGGTACTGAGGTACCCAGGGTATTGGGGTTCCAGGAGATCCCTATGGGCTGCAGCATTTCTTTTGCCACCCATAGGGAGATCGGACAATTCTTACACAGGCCTGCCAGTGCAGCCTGAGTGAAATAACGTCCACGTTATTTCACAGCCATTTACCACTGCACTTAAGTAACTTGTAAGTCACCTATATGTCTAACCTTCGCCTGGTGAAGGTTGGGTGCAAAGTTACTTAGTGTGAGGGCACCCTGGCACTAGCCAAGGTGCCCCCACATCGTTCAGGGCAAATTCCCCGGACTTTGTGAGTGCGGGGACACCATTACACGCGTGCACTGTACATAGGTCTCTACCTATGTAGTGTCACAATGGTAACTACGAACATGGCCGTGTAATATGTTTAGGATCATGGAATTGTCCCCCCAATGCCATTCTGGCATTGAGGGGACAATTCCATGATCCCCCGGGTCTCTAGCACAGAACCCGGGTACTGCCAAACTGCCTTTCCGGGGTTTTCACTGCAGCTGCTGCTGCTGCCAACCCCTCAGACAGGTTTCTGCCCTCCTGGGGTCCAGCCAGGCCTGGCCCAGGAAGGCTGAACAAAGGACTTCCTCAGAGAGAGGGTGTTACACCCTCTCCCTTTGGAAATAGGTGTCAGGGCTGGGGAGGAGTAGCGTCCACAGCCTCTGGAAATGCTTTGATGGGCACAGATGGTGCCCATCTCTGCATAAGCCAGTCTACACCGGTTCAGGGATCCCCCAGCCCTGCTCTGGCGCGAAACTGGACAAAGGAAAGGGGAGTGACCAATCCCCTGACCTGAACCTCCCAGGGGAGGTGCCCTGAGCACCTCCAGCATGCCCCAGACCTCTGCCATCTTGGATTCAGAGGTGTGCTGGCACACTGGACTGCTCTGGCTGACCAGGGCCAGCAGGTGACATCAGAGACTCCTTCTGATAGGCTCTTACCTTTCTTACTAGCCTATCCTCATTCCTAGGTAGCCAAACCTCCTTTTCTGGCTATTTAGGGTCTCTGCTTTGGGGAATTCTTCAGATACCGAATGCAAGAGCTCACCTGCATCTCCCTCTTCACCTTCTGCCAAAGGATCGACCGCTGACTGCTCAGGACGCCTGCAAAACCGCAACAAAGTAGCAAAGACGACTACTGCAACCTTGTATCGCTTCATCCTGCCGGCTTTCTCGCCTGTTTCCTGGTGGTGCATGCTCTGGGGGTAGCCTGCCTCCTTCTTGCACCAGGAGCTCTGAAGAAATCTCCAGTGGGTCGACGGAATCTTCCCCCTGCAACCGCAGGCAACAAAAGACTGCATCACCGGTCCTCTGGGTCCCCTCTCAGCACAACGAGCGTGGTCCCTGGAACTCAGCAACTCTGTCCAAGTGACTCTCACAGTCCAGTGATTCTTCAGTCCAAGTTTGGTGGGGGTAAGTCCTTGCCTCCCCACGCTACACTGCATTGCTGGGTACCGCGTGATTTGCAGCAGCTCCGGCTCCTGTGCACTCTTCCAGGATTTCCTTGATGCACATCCAAGCCTGGGTCCCTGACACTCTAACCTGCAGTGCACAACCTTCTGAGTTGTCCTCCGGCGTCGTGGGACTACCTTTTCTGACTTTGGGTGGACTCCGGTTCACTCCTCTTCTAAGTGCCTGATCCAGTACTTCTGCGGGTGCTGCCTGCTTCTGTGAGGGCTCCCTGACCTGCTGGGCGCCCCCTCTGTCTCCTCATCCAAGTGGCAACATCCTGGTCCCTCCTGGGCCACAGCAGCATCCAAAAACCCTAACCACGACCCTTGCAGCTAGAAAGGCTTATTTGCGGTATTTCTGCGTGGGAACACCTCTACAAGCTTCTTCATGACGTGGGACATCCATCCTCCAAAGGGAAAGTTCCTAGTCCTCTTCGTTCTTGCAGAAACTAAAGCTTCTTCCATCCAGTGGCAGCTTCTTTGCACCCTCAGCTGGGATTTCCTGGGCATCTGCCCACTCTCGACATTGTCGCGACTCTTGGACTTGGTCCCCTTGTTTCACAGGTACTCAGGTCCGGAAATCCACTGTTGTTGCTTTGCTGGTGTTGGTCTTCCTTGCAGAAACCCCCTATCACGACTTCTGTGCTCTCTTGGGGTTATAGGTGCACTTCACACCTACTTTTCAGGGTCTTGGGGTGGGCTATTTTTCTAACCCTCACTGTTTTCTTACAGTCCCAGCGACCCTCTACAAGCTCACATAGGTTTGGGGTCCATTCGTGGTTCACATTCCACTTTTGGAGTATATGGTTTGTGTTGCCCCTATACCTATGTGCTCCTATTACCATCTACTGTAACTTTAACTTGCTTGCATTACTTCCTTTTGCTATTACTGCATATTTTTGGTATTGTGCACATATATCTTGTGTATATTTGGCATCCTCATACTGAGGGTACTCACTGAGATACTTTTGGCATATTGTCATAAAAATAAAGTACCTTTATTTTTAGTATATCTGTGTATTGTGTTTTCTTATGATATGGTGCATATGACACCAGTGGTATAGTAGGAGCTTTGCATGTCTCCTAGTTCAGCCTAAGATGCTCTGCTATAGCTACCGTCTATCAGCCTAAGCTGCTAGAAACACCTCTTCTACACTAATAAGGGATAACTGGACCTGGCACAAGGTGTAAGTACCTCTGGTACCCACTACAAGCCAGGCCAGCCTCCTACAGCGCCCTTCTCAGATGTTCATCTTGTCTGAGGGAGCTCAGACCACTGGGATAGCTAACAGATGTCAGGCCTTTGGTCAAAACAAGGCTAATTTGCTTCTGCCATCTTGTGCGGTCTGGTAATGCCCCCCCCCCCGGATTCTGTCTTCAGTTGTGTGATCCATCCCGTAGAATCTCGTAGTCAGGCTTTTTTTTTTAGAAACCCACTGGTGCCATTTGTGAGGTAGCTTGACTACAGTGTCTTGTAATGTCTCAGTGACGACAGTGTAGAGGCCACGTAGGATGAATTTATATTTGGTAGTGCTCAACTCAGTCTGGCCTTTCTATAGCTGACTAAGAATCTCTTAGGACCTGTCATCATGCACCTTCAACTGAGCGAGGAAAGTTTTGCTGTTCTAATGTCTCTCTCAACTTCTGTAGGCACTCACCTTAGTGAGTTTCCTAGGCAATGTGCTGATTCCTAAGACTTTCAAGCATGTAGTGCGAGTAATCATTTGATCATATTCTTCCATATCCTCAGCAGGTTGTCTGTGTGTCTTAACTCTGTTACATGGGCGTCTTAATAGTACGTTGAATGGATTGTAGGGTCCTGGCTGATAGAGACATATAGATTACATTGTTGTAGCTGCATCACCCATATTTACGGCCGAGTGCAGAGCGCTCTGTCCCTGGTGTAATCTCTCTGTGGGCTTTTAACCATGCCCATGTCACGCTCATCAATTTGGTTGGTTCGTGGGCTTGCCTTTTAAAATTTGATTGATTTAATTAGTGAAAGGCATGCATATGTCATGCCTTTTGTAGTGTTGAGCCCGCCTTAAGGGCACCGGCCAACTACTGAAAACATACGAGGCCTTGTTTTCGGTATGGTTTTTGGACTACTTTTTCTGATCTCGCTGGGCAGTAGTCCAGCGCTTTGCATGACATCGACCCTGTTACATGGATATTTGCACTTTTGCCGGTTAAATGGAAAATTGCACTTTTGCCGATACGTTTCACTGCAAGCAAACTTCTGTTTCCTTTTGTGTGTCTGCTTTGCGCTCATGGCGGCCATCGGCCCACTTATGTGAAACTGTATTACTTTTCAGTTTATGTGGCAAGAAAAGTCCGGTTATAAGGCTAAAAGCTTTAACTCGTTTACATTTGTTGTCTTGCTCAGGGCCATAGTATGATGATGAAAAATAAAATGAGTTCTGGGGCACCACCTGAAAGCACAAGCAAAAATCATAGGATTTTTGTAAACTAAAAAGAAACGATGATCACGTTTATTTTTTAAAAAAAGTCACTTCCGAGCGTGCTGCTTGTACGCCATGAAAAGTATGGTACATAGTCTGATTCGGCACCCCTTATGATGAGTCTCCTCCTTAGCTTTTCTTCTCATCCATTATGGATGGAATTTCCAAGTTGCAGTCTTACAAAAGTAATAGCAGGCTGTAGTCTTGCACGTAGAGATCGAGTGAGCAGCGTGTTTTCGATTCTGCTTTCACTGCTGTGTAAATGCACCTCGGTTACTTTCTTGTCATTAGTACATCAGAAATTTGTCTCTGTGAGTGCAACCTTTCCTTCTGTGCTCTTTTGTAATCGAGATTTACAAAAGCCTACCTTTACTAAATAACTCGCAAGAAACAGAACCAGCTGCGGTTAAATGAAATTTGCGTCTTTAAACTGAAAGGGTAGGACATTTTATTTCCTTTCCCTTTTTGAAATGTAAACGTGTTTACTTCTTGCGTAGTGATGACCATGAGAACTGCACTTTGTAAAACGTGTCCACTTTTAAATGTTTATCCATGATTTAAGACTTTGGCAGTAGGTTGGAATATTGGATTGCAAATGTTTAAAATCATGCGTTTTGGATTACAATTACTGAGCGGAAGCTTGAAATGTTAGATTAGGTGGTTTAACAAATGTCACAACATCCAATTACTCTCAGAGAAGGATCAGATTGACCTCTGTGGGCCATATGCTTTCGGTCACATTCCAATGCACGGTCAGCAGTACGTTGCATTATCAGCTGACAAGTAAGCTTTGCAACAGATTGTGGTTCTCATTTATATTTATGTGTCAATTTACTTTGAGTCGGCGATTTTGGTGTATGAGTACGTTTGAAGAAGCGTGTGGTTGTGGATATAATTATGTTGGTCGTGTTATACGTGTAATTGTAATTGCATTTATATAGCGCTTACTACCCCCGGCGAGGCGTTGAAGTGCTTTACAGCGAGTAGCACGCTACTCTGGTAAGTGTTAGGTTAGCACAGACAGATAAAAAAAACATACCTGCGAATTAAGCTTTGCTATTGACCGTGATTTGCATACATTTTTTGTGTTCATTTGTTTTTAAGTTTGCATGCAGCCGTTCGGGCGTTTTGTTACGCACTGCATGCATTTGAATAAGGGAGAGACTGGAGATGTAATTTGGATGCGAAAATGCATATATTGGATGCGTGAGGTTAGTGTTTATGGAGAAGATAATTAACCGTCTTACCTAGAGAGAAATACTAGTAAGTTCGATGTCAGTTGATTGCTGTTGAGATAGAAATGGCTAAAAGAGGCAAGTTGTATTGAGGGGGGATATTATTAGGGTTGGACTGGCATATAAGGCAAAAAGTCATTGCCCAAACTGCTGGTCTGACAGCTCAATGTGAGGGGTGGGTTTTTAGGGTTGAGTGCACAAGCGCTCTAGCCTGCTGTAATCTCTCTGTGGGCTTTTAAACACTCCCACAGCACACCGATCAGTTTCATTGGTTCGTGGGCTTGCCTTTTAAAAATTGCTTGCTTTCATTTGTGAAAGGCACGCATAGTCATGCCTTTTCCGGTGTTTAGCCCTCCTCGTGCGCTCCAGACAACTACTGAAAACATACTTGGCTCCCTGTTTTCAGTATGGTTTCTGGACTACTTTTTCTTATTTCGTAAGCAGCGCAATCTCGCTGGGCAGTATTCGAGCACTTTGCATGACTGTTACATGGATAATTGCATAACTTCTGTTACGTTTCAAACTTTTGTTTCCTTTTGTGTGCTCCTTTACGCTCATGGTATGGCACTTTAAAACTGCTTTTTGATGTAAAACTGTATTACTTTTCATTTTCAATTTATGTGGCAATAAATGTCCGGTTAGGACTTTACGACACTAACAGCTCTAAGTCGAGCAAATGCAAGACTCACTGCATTGCAGATGCTTGTTTAGTTCTTGGTGGGGTGTGCTGTGACGTCTCCTGGAAGAATTGGACTAGATGCTTGTGGTCTATAATTACTTTGAAATTTAGCCATATAAGTAAAAGTGAAAATGTGTGTGCCCCCATTTGATTGCAAGGGCTTCTCTTTTGGTTTGGCATATCAGATTCCCATGTCAATTAATGCCTGGATTGCAAAAGTTCCAGGAGCCTTCCACTGTCTTTTCTTAGGTCTTGCACTAGGCTGTCATAAATTATCCCCACAGTCTTCATGAGGGCTCACAGGGGCTCTGTCACGTTGCCAGGTTTGTAATGAACAAACTAGAGTAATTTCCTGTTCCATGAAAGCTCTTGACTTCCATTGCAGATGTGTATGGCATGGTTTTCCTGATATCATCCATCTTCTACGGTCTCTTTTTAGCTGAAAAATCAAACATAACTTTTTTTTTTAAATTGCATTATGCTAGGTGTAGCATGAGACAGTGATCAGAGTCTTTTTAGGGTGGTCCTCACATGCTGTTGGTGCTCCTCGTCTTGGAGCATATCATGGTGGCATTGCTTACATTGAAGACGCCATCCTGCCATAGCAAAGTTTCTCTCATTACATTTTGGAAGACTCCAGCTGTGAGCACAATCCCAAATACCATTCTTGTGTATCGTCTGAGCCTTATAGGTGTAAAAAACTCTGTGATGTATTTACTCAGTGGGTCCAGGAGGAGCTGGTGGTACCCAACATTGAGGTCCACGAAAATGACGTCCAATGTGGGTATAATGTGTCATTTGTTTCTGATGGCCCGATTGCACAGTCTTGTGTCAATGTATAGGCACACTGACAATGGCTGCTTGGGTTTAGGTGCCATTACCATGGGAGACAGCTAAGGAGTTGGCGCAGTCACTTTCTCATATACATCTATTGCTTCTAGCTGTTCTAGCTCTTTCTCCACTTAGGTGTTGATGAAAGGTCATAGACAGGTAGCGAAGGACAATTTGTTTGACCTAATAGCTGACACGTAATGTGACTGTATGGCTTTTGAGACAGCCTAGCCCATCAAAGAGGTGCTCAGAGTCTTTGAGTAACTTCTCGATCTGGCAATTGTAGACTTGTCATGGAAAGAAGATTAAGCCTAGAACTTTTGCCGTGCAGCAGTTTATAATGAATCTCTCCAGATTAATTGATAAACACAAAAATTCACCTTCATTTCCCACACTGCATGGTGTACCATCTCTTAAATGTCCCTGTTATGGATATATGGTGACTGGTTTCCATATAAGTAAATCTTAGTTTGATTAAGGCACAACTTGCATGTGGTCGGAGAGCTTAGAACTGCTCACAGTCCGTAACGTTTAGTGAAACTCTTGTATCCATTAGCATAAAAATGCAGGCTTTTAGTTACTCTATTTCACATATCAGTTCAGGTGTTTCTCACCTTGCCCATTTCCCAGCATAGGATGTTAAGAAGGCTTCTTCCTCTCCATCTGTTTCTTGTTTTATAGTGACTTCAGTATAAGATCATACTAGGCAGATTGTGTTGGTGATTATTGTGTAAGCCAGTGGGCTAGTAGACATTGGCTGTTTTAGAGAATCTTTGTTCTCTCCCTTCACTTCTGAACACTTGTACAAAGTGGTAGTTTGTTACATTTCAAGCAGGCTTTCCCTTGTTTAGGACGCTTCAATTTTAGTTATGATTTTAGCCAGCAGTTTGTGTAGAAGCTTTGCAGGGCACGCGGAGTTGTCGATGTTCGCCGCCACCCTCTTTTCTGCACTACTTCCACTGTATGTAGTGGAGGATCTTGCTCTATTTTCAACAAAATTCTTGAGAGCACCACTTCCATTGCTTGGCTCTGCTGTTCATGAGACTGAGTGAGTATTAACATGTGCAACTTTATGCCAGTACCTGTTAAACCTCCTGAGCCATGTTTTCCATCATGGAGGTGCTGAGGCTGGATCGGTAATTTCACTAAATGGAGGTAGGGCTCGCACTAAGGAGTGTGCATATTCGACATATTGGTCTTTTAAATACATTGGGGGCCGACCTGCTGCACCACAATTGGTCTGGTGTAAGAATGTTGACATTCAGCTGTTTGTCCGCCATCACAAGACATACTTTTTCAGTCAAAACAATAGAGATATTGCTGAAGTCGTGGAGTCATTGGAGGCAATACTGTGATGTTGCCTTTTTTGTGCCTTACATCTAGTCTCATGAGCACATGTAAGCAGCAGAGGCAACACATTCTATAATATGCGTAGGTTAACCAATGAATGAATGCAGACTGTTTCTCAGGTCAAAGCAAGAAATACTGGGCACAATGGCCACCGTACATTTTGTGAGACAACAAAGAGCTGTTTTAGACTGCAGGGTTCCACACTGCTGCTCTCTCGTATTGCTGTGCCTACAGTGCATGGTTACAAGTGGCCACCTCAAACTACTGGCACAAAAATGGAATTGAATGCCTCTCCAAATCAAAGCAATGCCTTCAATAGAGGAGCTGAGTGAGCTGGGAGGGGCACTGGAGTCTCCACACCAGTCAGATAGGTGGATAGAGCAGATGGGTGCCTGACACACTGCCCCAGGTGGCTTTAATGGAGATGCAGGGACACCCAGCTGTGTTGGCGATGGAGCATGGTGTGTGCTGGAGCTCTTTCATTCGTTTATGTTTAGTTGTGTGATGGAGGTGCAGACATCACAGGCAAGCATGCAGGTCCTGAATCCTTGTGGATAACTTTGTGAGTAGATCACAAAGACCACAGCAATGATACCTACATACACTCTCTCTTTCACACACACACATACACCGATCATGATGGAGACGGGACCCAAGGGGTCCTAAATACCTTTATTTAAACCCTTGGCCAAAGTCAGCCAGCAGCTTTGTTTGATGATAGAGCACCTCTGATACAGTGTTTGATTGCACACTACAGGTCTAGTGTGAGATCCCAAAGAAGTTACCACAAAGTGAGTAAAAGTATCACATCTACTGACTGTGCTCATAGTTGTGTTTAGGACTTGCAACTCGGGATGGGAGTTATCCCATCAAATCCCTCGGGACTGATCGGATCACAGCACATATGAAGGTCCTCTTCATCACAGGCTGTCCTTTGTTGCAGGATGAAATCAGCTGTACTGAAACTCTGAAACATCAGGTCTACACTACCAAGCATAATCACTGCCAAGATGTAGACAGCTTTTCATAGCAAGGAAAAAAGTATTGTTAGCTATTGATATTATGGGGGTCATTACAACCCTGGCGGACGGTGTTAAAGCTGCGGTAAGACCGCAAACAGGCCGGCAAAAAAAAAAAGGGAATTATGACCGTGGCGGAAACCGCCAACAAAGACAGCCACTTTAACACTCCGACCGCCACAGCGGTACAGACAATCAGCGCGGTGGTCACCGCCAACAGACAGGCGAGAGACAAAGTACCGCCCACAGTATCACAACCTACCAATCCGCCACCTTTTCCGGGGCGGATTCACCGTGGATAAAAACACGGCGGAAACAGCCATTTCAATGGGAAAACGCTCACCTCTATACACTCCACGAGGAACGAGGGCACCGTGGAGCCGGAACTCCAAATACTCCCAGCGATAGTCTTCCTGCTCCTCTACGATCATCAGCAACGCCGGCACCGAAGACAACGGTGAGTACTGCACATAGACATAGGAGAGGGGGAGGCAACAGTCAGGGACACACACACGCAACACCCCCAGCCCCACCCCGATCCTCACCCACTACAACACACACACCAATGCATATCCAAACATCACAGTAACAACCCCCAACCCCCCAGGAAGAATGCAAAGACAAAAGGAAATGAGTTCAACCATTGTAATGTATCAAAATACAGTAAGCTAATATATACAGATATATATACACATTCAACAAAATTTACATCACGATGAGTAGTGCAGGTATGCACCATTCAATGTCCGTGGACCACTGGGCCCAAAATGCATGGGCGAGGCCCACATCAGATACCTGACCAGAAATGGAGAGAACACTGCTGGGGCATCAGATCGAAATACAACAGGCACCTCAGGGGGAAGGGAATGGGGGGCACCTCAGCCGGATGACAGCACCACGCCAGATCCACGACGGGGCTCCATGCCCATTGATGTATCCTGGGGAGTGCAAAGCACAGTCTCTCAAGTCTCTACAGTGGGTGGTTTGCCCACTGTACCATCCTGGGGAGTGCAAAGCCACAGTCTCACAAGTCTTTTCAGTGGGTGGTTTGCCCACTGTACCATCCTGGGGAGTGCAAAGCCACAGTCTCTCAAGTCTCTGCAGTGGGTGGGATGCCCACTGTACCATCCTGGGGAGTGCAAAGCCACAGTCTCTCAAGTCTCTACAGTGGGTGGTTTGCCCACTGTACCATCCTTTGGAGTACAAAGCCACAGTCTCACAAGTCTTTTCAGTGGGTGGTTTGCCCACTGTACCATCCTGGGGAGTTCAAAGCCACAGTCTCTCAAGTCTCTACAGTGGGTGGGTTGCCCACTGTACCATCCTGGGGAGTGCAAAGCCACAGTCTCACAAGTCTTTTCAGTGGGTGGTTTGCCCACTGTACCATCGTGGGGAGTGCAGAGCCACAGTCTCTCAAGTCTCTACAGTGGGTGGTTTGCTCACTGTTCAACCCTGGGGAGTGCAAAGCCACAGTCTCTCAAGTGGATGACAGTCTCCACTGGTTCTGGAGGGGGACTGGTGCCCAGAGTGCTTCATCCTGTTAAGGACTGAGGTAGTGGATGCTGTTCTCCACTGGTTCTGGAGGGGGACTGGTGCCCAGAGTGCATCACTCTCCCCGTGACGGTCCCAGTTCCGTCACTGTCCCTGCCGCACATGGGCTACCGGTGCTTGACTTGGCGGTGCTTGCCCTGTTCAGCGGTGCTTGCCATGGCGGTCTTTGCCCTGTTCAGCGGTGCTTGACTTTGCAGTTTCTGACCTGTTCAGCGGTGCTTGCCCTGTTCAGCGGTGCTTGCCATGGCGGTCTTTGCCCTGTTCAGCGGTCTTTGCCCTGTTCAGCGGTGCTTGACTTTGCAGTTTCTGACCTGTTCAGCGGTGCTTGCCAGGGCGGTCTTTGACCTGTTCAGCGGTCTTTGCACTGTTCAGCGGTGCTTGACTTTGCAGTTTCTGACCTGTTCAGCGGTGCTTGCCATGGCGGTCTTTGCCCTGTTCAGCGGTGCTTGCCCTGTTCAGTGGTGCTTGCCATGGCGCTCTTTGCCCTGTTCAGCGGTACTTGACTTTGCTGTCTCTGACCTGTGCAGCGGTGTTTGCCATGGTGGTCCCTCATTACCCAGCAGGGCTGTGGCTGCCGGGGCCCTCCTGGGCACTGACTCTGGCGGTGGTCTCCTGACCAGTGACGATCGGACTGCCCTCCTGGGCACTGACTCTGGCGGTGGTCTCCTGACCAGTGACGATCGGACTGCCCTCCTGGGCACTGAATCTGGCAGTGGTCTACTGACCAGTGACGATCGGGCTGGTGGTGCACTCCACATACCTCTAACAGGCACCACTGGTACCGGAGATTTTTTGGCTGAGGTGCTAGTACGGGACCTATGAATTGGAGGGGGGGTGGTGGGAAAGAGGTCAACGTTGCTCAGGAAAAGTTTCTGACGAACACTGGGACGGGTAGCTGGAAAGGGTCTGGGAGTGGAGGAAGAGGAGGTGGTTGTAGGAGGTGTAACTTTTGATGATTTGGATGCAGGTGCATGTTCTGGAGGCTGTCGTGAGGTGGATGGATGTTGGGTGTGTGTGTGCCCGTGTTTGTGTACTTTGGGAGGGGGCGTCACAGACACACTGGGAAAGGACACAGGGGACATGTAAATGGTAGTGGGGGTGGTGAGTGCAGGTGAGCGGGGTGTGGTGGTGGGTGTGCTGGTACGAGTCCTAGTGGTTGTAGTGGTAGTGCATGCAGGTGAGAGTGTAGACGACACTGGGAGGGAGGAGGGAGATGACGAGAAGGGGATACAGTGGAGGAAGTGGATGTTGCTGTGTCTGTATGTGGGTGATGCTTGTGTGAGTGCCTGTGGGATGTATGGTGCCTATGTTAGCCTGAGCTTCCCTTGTGTGTTGACGTGTGTGCAGGCTGGTCTGATGGTGTGCTTGGGATAGGCGGAGGTAAAGGGGATTGGGTCTGGGTGGAGGAAGTTGGAGGGGGGAGGCTAGACACAGGGACAATGGCTGCCATCAGTGCTGAGGCCAGAGATTGCAGGGTTCGATGATGGGCAGCCTGACCAGAATGAATGCCCTCCAGGAATGCATTAGTGTGTTGCAACTACCTTTCTACACCCTGGATGGCATTCACAATGGTAGACTGCCCAACAATGAGTGACCTGAGGAGGTCAATGGCCTCCTCACTGAGGACAGCAGAGGTGACAGGGGCAGGGGCTGAGGTGCCTGGGGCGAAGGTGATGCCCACCCTCCTGGGTGAGCGGGCATGGGGCGAAAGCTGAGGGGCTGCTGGGAGGGCGGTGCTGGTAGGGGGGGTGGCGGCTGTACCTGTAGAAGTGGGGGGCACAGATGTTTCCGCCAACACAAGGGAGCTCCCATCGGAGGACGAGTCCGTGTCGCTGGTTGCTGATCCGGTGACCGCCGTGAAGCTCCCCTCGCCCTCCGTCCCACTGTTGTATTCTGAGTCCATGGTGTGGCCCTCCATGGCCATGTGGGATGCAGCCCCCTCGTGCTCCTGTGCCACTGTACCTCCGCCTGATGATGCTGATGCACAAAAGAACAGGAAGAGCACAAAAAGGGGGGGACGACAGAAGAAAGACAGGTTGAGTGCATGGCTTACCGCTACCGTTGGCGGACAATACAGACACAGCAGCCCCCTGCACTACGCTGCGCTGTTGGGCTCTACTGATGCAGTTCCTGGGATATGGCCTACAAGGCTATGGTGGACATCTGCACACATAGATGACACAGGGGCATGTATACCTGTACTTGGCACTCTACAGAGGTAGGGTGGAGTGGCACATGGCCTGCATTACGGAGGGGCCTAGCCTACGGAACTCTCCCTGGCCTAGGGAAACCCACTGCCCTCCTCCCCCACCCATACCCCTCCACTGCGCGCAAAGTCAGCTGAATGAGAGTGTACTCACCCCCTTGTGTCTGCTGTGATGCCCTCAAGCGCCCATCCAACTCAGGGTAGGCCACCGCCAGGATCCGGAACATCAGGGGGGTCATGGTGCGACGGGCACCCCTCCCACGTTGGGAAGCCATCCCCAGCTGAGCCTCCGCCGTCTTCTTGCTCCAGCGGCGAATGTCCTCCCATCTTTTACGGCAGTGGGTGCTCCGTCTCTGGTGGACCCCCAGGGTCCGGACGTCCTTGGCGATGGCACGCCAAATATCCTTCTTCTGGTGGGCGCTGACCTACATGACATGTACAGGGGAAGAAGAGAAGTCATTACCAACTGCACCGTCGAAGTGAGTGGCCCACATCCCTACCATTGCCATGTGGCACATGCATTCACAGTCCTTCATGCTCGCAGAACTCTGCCCCCTTCCTTCTTACAACCAGCCATATCCACCCAGGCATAGCCCATACAACTTGCACCCTATGTACTCACCTGTTGGTCTGGAGGACCGTAGAGTAGCGTGTACTGGGGGAGGACCCCGTCCACGAGCTTCTCCAACTCCTGTGCAGTTAAGGCAGGAGCCCTTCCCCAGACGCACGTGCCATTGTCTCTTCCAGACCGAGGTCACAGCAGCACTTGCAGTATAGGTCTTCTCCTGTCGAAGATCAGGTATCGAGTGATTAAACAGATAGAAAATGGCGGTCACGTCCGCGGCGGTGACGTCCACGGCGGTGCGTATCATCACCGCCGGCGCACTTCGTCATTGGCTCCTGGGACCCATAGGGTCCAATGTTAACCAATGCAGCATTGCGCATCGGTCTTCGACCGCCTACCGCGATGGTGTACAACGCCAGCGCAGTTACCTCACATTCCATTGTCCCACTTTAGAGGTCAGGCAGCCGCCATTTCAGGGGCCCACATAGCTTAATTTTCAACTGCGTCACACATACCTAGGCCTGGACTTATCACACATACAGACAACTTTTTGGATTATGTTTTGTGTTCTGTGTAGCTGTGGGTACATACCTCTGAGTTGCTTGACTCTGTGGTCGCTTTTGTCCTTCCTAGGCACCGTCAGCTGGGACATGTGAGGAGATGGCGGAATCCTCTGGTGTACCGACCGCTGGTGGACTTGTTGACAATGGAGGAGCGACATTTAATCATCACCTACAGGTTTGACCGTGCCACAATCCAGGAACTGTGTACCCAGTTGGAGCCAGACCTGATGTCAGCAATCCGCCATCCCACAGGAATCCCCCCTCAAGTGCAGGTGCTATCAGTGCTTCATTTCCTAGCAAGTGGGTCATTTCAAACAACAGTGGCCATGGCATCAGGGATGTCCCAGCCTATGTTTTCCAACGTGTTGTCCAGAGTGTTGTCTGCCCTGCTGAAACACATGAAGAGCTACATCGTTTTCCCTCAGGTGGAGGATTTGGCTACTGTTAAAGGTGACTTGTATGCCCTTGGACATATCCCTAACATCATAGGTGCCATTGATGGGACCCATGTAGCTCTGGTCCCCCCCCCACTGGAGTGAACAGGTGTACAGGAACCGGAAGAGTTATCATTCCATGAATGTACAGATGGTATGTTTGGCAGACCAGTACATCTCCCAGGTAAATGCTATGTTCACTGGCTCTGTGCATGTCCCTTATGTGATGGGTCAACTCCAGAGGCACCGGGTGTGGCTATTAGGGGACTCTCGTTACCCCAACCTGTCATGGCTATTGAACCCAGTGAGGAACCTAAGGACAAGGGCAGAGGAACGCTACAATGAGGCCCATGGGCGGACTAGGAGGGTGATCGAACGCACCTTTGGCCTCCTGAAGGCCAGGCTATGGTGTCTTCATATGACAGGTGGTTCCCTATTCTACTCACCAAGGAAGGTGTGCCAGATCATCATCGCCTGCTGTATGCTTCACAATCTTGCTTTGCGACGCCAGGTGCCTTTTCTGCAGGAGGATGGTCCAGATGACGGTGTTGTGGCAGCTGTGGAGCCTGTGGACAGTGATGAGGAGGAAGCAGAGGAAGAAGACATTGACAACAGGGACTCAGTCATACAGCAATATTTCCAGTGACACACAGGTGAGAACACTTTCTTGACTACTACAAGTACTTTCGCACTTCTACCTTTATCCTGTCTTTCAATTTCAAGCAGTATTTGGTAACTGAGTTGCACATTTCCATTACGGTTTCACAGGTGTGGTTACCAACGTGTGTCATCTGCTTGCATCCTTCATGGACTTGTGATGTGTAACATAGGTATGTTGACATTACATTTGAAAACACATTTTGTCACTGTCATAGCTAATACACATTTTCAAAATCACAGACTGTCTCCAGATTGTTTTGTGCTTCAAGGGTGTTTATTGAAGTGCTAATTATTGGAGGGGGTGGTAAAATGGTGATGGGTGATGGTGGAGGAATGTCCATGGCAGAGTCCAGTCTATTAGTCTCACAGGTGCATTGCCCTTATTTGCATAGGAAGTGGAGCTGGGGCAGTTCCAATATGGACAGGGTTACAAAGTGGGACGACAATCAGGGTGGTCTCATTTCTTGGCAGGGGTCTTGCCATCGTGCTCTGTCCTGTTCCTGGATCTCAGGGACCGCTTGCGGGTGGTTCTCCGTCTGCAGGGGGTGGGGTGCTGGTGTGGTGGTCCTGTGGCGGGGCATCCTGTCCACTAGCGCTGGCAGAGGTGGTGGGCAGTTCATCGTCCACGCTAGTGTCAGGGGCCTTTTGGAGTGCCATGGTGTCCCTCATGGTGTTTTGTATGTCCTTCAACACCCCTACGATGGTGCCAAGGGCGGAGCTGATGGTTCTGAGTTCCTCCCTGAACCCCAAATACTGTTCCTCCTGCAGGCGCTGGGTCTCCTGAAACTTGGCCAGGACCGTAGCCATCATCTCCTGGGAGTGGTGGTAGGCTCCCATGATGGAGGAGAGGGCCTTGTGGAGAGTGGGTTCCCTTGGCCTGTCCGCCCCCTGTCGCACAGCAGCCCTCCCAGTTCCCCTGTGTTCCTGGGCCTCCGTTCCCTGGACCGTGTGCCCACTACCACTGCCCCCAGGTCCCTGTTGTTGTTGGGGTGGTGGGTTATCCTGGGTTCCCTGTAGTGGTGGACACACAGCTGATTGACGTGTCCTGGGGACGAAGGTATGGGCCCGCTGGGTGGGTGCTGTACTGGTGTTTCCAGAGGGTGGAAGGTCAGTGTTGGGCTGGGCCTGTGCGAGGGGAACCGACTGTCCCGAGGCCGACGATGGTCCGGGCTGGTCATCTGGATCCAGTTGGCCAGAGCTGCTGTCAACACTGTGGGCCTCTTCTGTGGGTGGGGTAGAGATGTCTGGACCCTCCTGTCTGGTGACGTTAGGTAGTGGTCCTGCAGGGGTGTAAAAGCATGATTATTGCATCTGTGTGTGTCATGATGTGCAATGGGTGGGTGAGCGTGTACCCCAGTGCTAGCATTCCTGTGTGGGGGCTTGTGTGATGATGGTTAGGGGGTGTTAAGGGTATGTGCAGTGGCCATGCTTTAGTGAGGGGTGACCATGCTTTGTTGTGTCATGCAGGGCTTGGTGTTGGGATGGGTGGTTTGTGTTAGTAGTACATATGTGAGGAGTTGGAGTGATAGGGGAGGGGGTAAGGTTGGGGGTCTGTGTTAGCATGCAGGTAGGGTGGGTGATATGATAGTTAAGATTTGACTTACCAGAGTCCATTCATCCACCGACTCCTCAGAGGCCCTCAGGATGCATAATGGTCAAGACCTGCTCCTCCCATGTTGTTAGTTGTGGGGGAGGAGGTGGGGGTCTGCCGCCAGTCCGCTGTACCGCGATGTTGTGCCTGGAGACCACAGAACGCACCTTCCCCCGTAGGTCGTTCCATCTCTTCCTGATGTCGTCCCGATTTCTTGGGTGCTGTCCCACTGCGTTGACCCTGTCAACGATTCTTCGCCATAGCTCCATCTTCCTAGCTATGGAGGTGTGCTGCACCTGTGATCCAAATAGCTGTGGCTCTACCCGTACGATTTCCTCCACCATGACCCTGAGTTCCTCCTCCGAAAACCTGGGGTGTCTTTGCCGTGCCATGGGGTGGTGTAGGTGATGTGTGGGGTGGTGTATGTGGTGATGAGTGTGGTGATGTGTAGTGGTGTGGGGTGTTTTGTGTGTGGATGTTGTGTGGGTGATGGTGTTGTGTGCCTCTGTGTGGTGGGGTTGTCTATGCTGTGCTCTCTCTCTCTCACCTTCGTCTATAATTTTTGGTCGTAGGGGTTTGTGGGTGATGTGGGTGTGTGTTTTATATTGCATTGATTGTGTGGGAGTGGTGTTTGTATGTGTATCAGGTGTGTGTATTTGGAATTGTCCAATGTGGCGGTGTTTTGGAGATGTGTGTGTATTTTGAGCGCGGCGGTGTGTACCGCCAATGGAATACCGCGGTTGAAAGACCGCTGCATGGATTCGTGGGTCGTGATAGCATGGGCGTCTTTCTGTTGGCGTGACGGTGGAGGTTTTGTTTTCGCCAGTTTATCACTGACCTTTGGTGTGGCGGACTTGTGTGGGTGTCTGAATTTCGGCGGATTCCGAAATGTGGGTCATAATAGCTGTGGCGGAATTCTGCGGCCGCAGCGGTGTATTGACGGTCTTCTGCACGACGGTAAGCGGCTTTTACCGCCAATGTTGTAATGACCCCCTATATCTGTTGCATTGCCAGCCTTTCAGTGATATTCCATCTGAGAATTGTGGCCCTGTTTAGCCCATTAAAAAATTAGAACTTCAGGTGCTAGACTACAAAGAAAAAACCTAGAGTAGATGAGATCCTTGGGCATGGACTTGGGACGATTGAGAGCTCTGATATTTGCAATTAAAAAATGATGGTCGAAAATATAACTTGCATTAGTTGTCAAAGAAAATCTAACATTTGGTTTTAAGACAATTATTTGTTATGCACAGTGGAACCAAAATGCTATAATTGACTGATGAATTTGCAAGAGAATAGACAGAAGTCTCTATCTCTCAACCTACAGTGGATAAACTCTGATAGGTTTCATTTATTGCACTGGTTTATATTAAGTGAGTTTTGGTTATATGAGGATAACAAATCATTTTTGGGGGTCACTGACAAAAAAATAATAATTGGTGGACTGTGCTGCACAAAGCTTCGAATTGTATTACCCATTTTCATCTAATTCCAGCTCTGGGGATGCCAGCAAACTTGCAGTAAGGGGTACCTCAAAAGCAGTTAAAATGTGGCTGGCCCATATAAGGAAGAAAATGCTTACTATTCATATCCCAAAAATTTAAAACTAATAAAACAGTGTTAATAAACACAAAGAGAAATACTCCTTACCCAGGACCCCAAAAATTCTTAAGATGACCATGGGCCAAGAGTGACAGAGTCAGAGTCAAATACAGGTAGGTAGGTAGGGAGGAGAAAGGATGCCATACAGAAAAAGTCAGAAGTATGACAAACAGAAAGTTCACTTTCCCTTGGGGCTTGGAAGGTGACGGCATTGGGCAATTTCTCACTTTGCTAATGCCTTAAAACGTCACTAAGGTTAACTAGGAATTCTGTGTGACAAGCACACTCGTCATACTTATTTTTAATAAGTCATCTGCGGCCAGACTATTTTCTTTAGGATCGCGTCTCATACGATTTCCCCTATCAAATGTAACAGTTTCTAGAATTTACCAGTGGGGACTCAGCCTTTTGGCCCAAATAGATTCCTTCTGAATCTTCTACAATTTAACGTCTGAGATCGGCCACCTACCATTAAACCACATCAAATCAGCAACCATCTTACTTGAACAAAATCAAAGATGTATGCGCGTAAACACATCCATAGTTTGAAAATGTGTGAGCATGCTCATGAAGGGAAGCAATTCTGTGAATCGTTGTTATCTATATAATCAACAAATTGACTGCACGTTTAGCATGTTCTTATTTGGAGTATCGTTTCTGAACGAGACCTTCCGCTGGCACGCAGGATTTGCTGCACTTTGATTATCTTGACTGCAAGCGGGGTCAACGCTCAGTCAACTATTACATAAATTACGTATTTCACAAAACAACTACGGCAGCATCATTACTAACTGTTAGACCAGGACTGCAAGCGAAATTACATCTGGCTACAAGGATATTGCAATGCATAAATTATGCAGCCTCTGCTTAATCTTAAAGACAATTTTCAGTCATTAAACATATTTTATAGACACAAAACCAGAGGAAATGCCACTGTGAATCTGTTTATGCCATGAGTTAGAAAAATAACTGTCAAGCCCTTCTCGCCCGTAGTTCTACATTTGCGTTCCATGTCCCCGCTGATGTATTGTCATTCCAGACACACAGATCACTAGCAGAATGTTTAAGAAGGACAATCACGCCTCCACCTTTGCGCTTATATTTCTTCTTCTCTTCCCGAATCCTGTGCAAGTGAGATATTCATTTTCAAAATAATAACATAAGCAAATACTGGCAGCTGCCGACATTCCACTTCCCTACTGACCTCTCGCGGATTTTAAGGAGCTGGACATTTTTCAAAGCAATAGACGTTTTTTTCGGAAATAAAAACCGGTGTCTCTTATTTTAGCCTCTAATTTGATTATATGGTAAACCCAATGTAAAATCTACTTATTTTCAGGATCTTCTTTTAACCTAAAATGTTAAAACAACACATAAAAACAAAAGCGTGAGTTATTATTGGTATAGAAGGCTACTTCCATCATTCCTGCTCTATATTCAACTGTACTCGCCCAGATTAGACAAGCATTCATAAAGCCAATAGGTCCCCCCATTGTGACCTATTTGCTTTACCAATGGCTTTTAGCCACAAAAAGGGGGAGGGAAAACTCTGCCAGGTATACCATCAGACAGTTCACCCAGACGAATTTTGATAAATGCAGTGCATGATAATACTCACTTTAGTAAAAAGACTTTAGAAATCACCATTGTTGGTGCAGCCAGTGCTGTGTATCTCTAGACGTGATTTTCAGGATATTCAACTTAAGTGAGTATTACCATTCTCTGCAGTTACTGCACTTGGCTGAATTGTGTGCTGGTATGCCAGGCAGTGTGCCCCCTCTGTTTTTTTGTGTTTTATTAGCCAGCTGCACAAAATCTCCAATGCTGTGCAATGTGTCTAAAAAAAATGTTAAAGCAGCTGCCAGCGGCAGCTGGCATGTACTCAGAGTGGGGGGCGGTAAATGTGGTGTTGTCACCATGCAAGGTGATTGGTGTGTGTAAATAAAAAGAAAAAAAAACACTTATCTTGTGTGCTGCACCATGTCCGACGTCCTCTGGTCTCTTTGGGCTCCAGAAAATTTCCTTCAGCAACCCTAGTGCTCCTCTCATGATAGTAACCAGCACGAGAGAAACACTAGAATTGGAGGGAGTGGCCTCTCTCAGAGCTCTCCAGAGCACTAGAGGTCTGTGCTTTCTCTAACCCATCCATCTTAAGACAGCTAGGTTACAGAAGTTTAAAATGCACATGTCTGGCTGTTGCAAGACACCCCAGACAAAAAGATATGTGCACTTTATACTATGCACAGCTCACTGTTGCCACTCAGCAGCAGCGGCCCGCCCCATCCTGACACTTCGTTAAGGTTTGAGAGGATGGAAAATAAAATGGTAATAAATTAACTTTATTAGCATTTTATCTTTCATCCCTGGGGGGCATTTTTGGCAGAGGGGCAACACTCCTCCATCCTAATGGAGGTGCGACTCCTGGCAGCCACTTGTGTCATTTTATAGGCACTGTTAGAATAGGGTCTCTGGTTGGCAGTCAGGTTACCTCCTGTCCAAGCAAGGACCCTCACTCTAGACAGGGTAAAAGAGAATCATCCTCAACTAACCCCTGCTCACCCCCCTGGTAGCTTGGCACGAGCAGGCAGGCTTAACTTCAGAGTGCTAGATGTAAAGTATTCGTACCAACACACACAGTAACTTAATGAAAACACTACAAAATGACATAACACAGGTTTAGAAAAATAGAGAATATTATCTAAACAAAACAAGACCCAAATGACAAAAATCCACAATACACAAGTCATCAATTAAAAAACAAAAAGAGTCTTCATGTGATTTTAAACACAACGCTAACACTGTTAGAGTGGAAATGTACCTGGGTGCATCAAAAATAACTTTGCACAGGTGAGTATGTGTCAAAAGGGGCTTGTGATGTCAATATCACTCACGAGTGAGACCGTGCGCGGTTTCTCCTTCGGTCGGGTCAGTGTATGTCATTTCTTCTCTCCAGAGGAGAGCGATGCGTCGATTCGGACAGCACTCTCAGGTCCGGGCAGGCCTTGCGCCATTTTTACATGGCCAGCGATGTTTGCAGTGGAAATCCAGCCACACGATGATTCGAAAACCACGCAGCGCGGGTTGCGATCTCACCAGCCTCCGTCAGCGATGCTGCTTGTCGTTTCTCCGGCCACGTGCATCAATCTTCCAGTCGGGCTGCAGGCGAGCGCCGATTTCAGCCGTGAAGTTGGCTGCTCATCGTTTTTTCAGCCACGTCTCGGAGTTGCATTTCTTACTCTTGCTCTGTCAGCTTCTCCTTTCAGGGTCCCAGGAACTGGATGGGCACCACTTGGCAGGGTAGGAGTTTCAGCAGAGGCTCTAGGTGCTGGCAGAGATAAGTCTTTGCTGTCCCTGAGTCTTCAACAAAAGGAGGCAAGCTCTATTTCAAGCCCTGGGAGAGTTCTTCACAAGCAGGAAGGCACACAAAGTCCAGTCTTTGTCCTCTCGCACAGGCAAAAGCAGCAATTGCAGGATAGCTCCACAAAGCACAGTCACACGCAGGGCAGCTCTTCTTCCTCAGCTCTTCTCCTGGCAGAGATTCCTCTTGGTTTCCAGAAGTGATCTAAATTCTGTGGTTTCGGGTGCCCTTCTTATACCCATTTTGCCCTTTGAGGTAGGCTTACTTCAAAGAAAAGTCTCTCTTGTTTGTGAAATCCTGCCTTGCCCAGGCCAGGCCCGAGACACACACAAGGGGGTTGAAGACTGCATTGTGTGGGGGCGGACACAGCCCTTTCAGGTGTGAGTGACCACTCCTCCCCTCCCTCCTAGCAGAGATGGCTCATCAGGATATGCAGGCTACACCGCAGCTTCCTTTGTGTCACTGTCTAGAGAGAGGTGCAAACAGCCCAACTGTCAAACTGACCCAGACAGGGAATCCACAAACAGGCAGAGTCACAGAATGGTTTAAGCAACAAAATGCTCACTTTCTAAAAGTGGCATTTTCAAACAAACAATCTTAAAATCAACTTTACTAAAAGATGTATTTTTAAATTGTGAGCTCAGAGACCCCAAACTCCTTATGTCTATCTGCTCCCACAGGCAATCTACACTTTAATCATATTTAAAGGCAACCCCCATGTTAACATAAGAGAGGGACAGACCTTGCAACAGTGAAAACCGAATTTAGCAGTACTTCACTGTTAGGACATATACAACACATTAGTCTTTATTTAGTTTTTAACTCTTTATGACGTGCTACCTTAAACATACACTGCACCCTGCCCATGGGGCTACCTAGGGCCTACCTTAGGGGTGACTTACATGTAAGAAAAGGGAAGGTTTAGGCCTGGCTAGGGGGTTAGTGGGTACACTTGACAAGTCGAATTGGCAGTTTGAAACTGCACACACAGACACTGCAGTGGCAGGTCTGAGCCATGTTTACAGAGCTACTAAGGTGGGTGGCACAACCAGTGCTGCAGGCCCATTAGTAGCATTTGATTTACAGGCTTTGGGGCTTACTAGTAAATTAAATATGCCAATCATGGATAAACCAATCAACAATACAATATACATAGAGAGCATATGCACTTTAGCACTGGTTAGCAGTGATAAAGTGCTCAGAGTTCAAAAGCCAACAGCAACAGGTCAGAAAAAATAGGAGGCAGGAGGAAAAAAGATTGGGGATGACCCTGCTTAAGGGAAAATTCCAACAGGCACTGACACTAGAAAGCATACCTTCTAAATGACGCGGATGCTTTGTTTAAGTTGAGCTTTCTAGACAGTACATGTGCTGTCTGTTGCAAGGCACATTGTGGTTTACACACACAGAAGGGTTTGGAACCTGCCCTTTGCTTATCATCGATTGGCTTTCCTTGTCACTCTCATTTGCCTGATTCTTATTCATATCCCATCTTGTGTTTGTTCCTCTCTTAGCACATTTCCGTTTTGCCATGTGTGTGTTTGTCTGGAGTCTGTGCTGATATCATGGAACTATTTTTTATTTTTGTGTTAGCTCTCACTGAGAGTCCACATGTGTTCAAGCCGTCTTCCTTGCATACCTTCCCCCTCATGCTGTTTCCCCTCCTCATGTGCTTCTCCCCATCCTCTTCCCTGTTGCGCTTTTCTGTGTTGCATCCATCCCTGCCCTCTGAGCTGATGCTTACATGTCCCCTGCCCTCCCGCTTATTGCTTCCATGCTTCTCACCATCCCCTTGTTGCCTCCATGCCCCTGCCCTCCCTGTGATGCTTCGTGTTGCCCACCCCACCCCTGTGTTGCTTCTGAACCCCCCTCCCCCTGTTCCTTAAGTTCCCATTGCTTTTGTCCCCACTTGGATTGGTAATTAAAAAAATGCTCAAAACATTTTTAAGGTGGTTACAGTAATCCAGAGGCTCTGGGTAGAAACAACATGGTACAAACAGAAGAAATGAGTGGAGACTGAAGCAGCATTGTAGGAATATGGAAGCAAGACGGTGTCAGGTGGGGAGGAACTGACGGCGAGGTAGATGCAAATGAAAGAATAAATTAGCAAGAGCTCAACTTCCAAGTCAGAGATAAGTACCCATCTATGGAAGAACGTATATGTGCTATTTTAAACATCTCAGAAATGGAAAGTCTACCAGTGCAAATGGCTTGCCTTAGTAATATCAAAATAAACACATAATATGCAGATTTCGGTGCAGATGTGCATCTTTGCATGGGGAGTCTCACGGATAAGTTTCGTTTACAGCGTTATCTGTATATAAAAAAGGTATTCATCTTGGAGACACTAACTCCAAAGAAAGCCTGATAACGACCTTCATTATTTGAGTCATCCAACTGGGACTCCCCATTTGTGTCCCTATAAAAATAACGACCTAACGTAGAGAAATATGTTAACCCAGGGAAAGTTGGCAATGAGAACACGGTAACACAGTGGGGAATTGCATGAGGTGAGAACTAAGCTCATTGTGAGTCTGATGGTATTGACAACGACCATAATGTCAGGAGCACAAGTTGGAATCGGAAATACATTCTACCTACTGAACTCCTCACCATTCTAACCTCTTGGTAGAGGATATTCCAATTGTCGATTCCCCTCTGATTTTATTACACAGGTTTAAATCAAACGCTTACAAAGTGAGATTCTTCTTGTAAAAGAAACAGCTATAAATTTTGCTCTGTGAGCGAATGTAGTTTATGTTTGATTTTTTCTAGTGTTGAAGGATGAAGTTGGCCAATGGATCCAGTCAACTGTACTGTGGGCTTTACTCTGAGAGGAGAAACTTGGAGTTCAGGGAAGGTGACATTAGGATTAGGATTAGAGACATTTGGCGATGATTGCATCAATTATTAAGACAGATGGACGAAATTCAAAGACAGGATCCATTAACAAAATGACATTCTTTTTCATTACACTTGAGGTCAGAAACCGGATCTGTCCTCCTGCTTAGTGACCTGCATCAGAAGTCAAGATTCACTTTGATAGTTCATCTTCACGCATTCCCTTAATGTTGTGCATGCTTGTGGTTTACTAAAGCAGCATTTTACATTTTAAAGTCTAATTGTGAGAATCCGTTTCGTTTTGTGAAGCTCAACATTGCATCCCATCATGTGAATCAGTTGTATTGCTTCTATGAACACTGTCTTAATTATTTATCTACTACAAGCAACGCTATGGAAGAGCTGAACTATTGTTAAATTATTGGGACTGAACAACTATAATTTAACACTGCTTCCACAAGACTACTGGAAGAGGGGGTCATTTAACCTCTAAGGGTGGGCTGCCAAACTTATGGAGGGCACCAACGCTGTAGTGTCTTGCTGGTCCTTACACCCACCCGACACCCATCCAAACCAAGAGTCACCAGTCAGGTGACCCTGCCAATAAAAGAGTGTACATGCTCATGGCCAGTTACTCCTTCCACACCCAAGTGTCTGTGTCATTCTATTCTATAGTATGTGGGTCTTGGGCCCACGACACAACAGTTGCCACCATCCCAGCCACGGTCGCACCATTATACTTCCCAAAGATTCCTGAATGTACCCTATGGAAATTAACCAAATTGCTTCCACCAACATGGAAGCAGAATTTTCAGGAAAAGTGCAAAGCTAGCAAGTACGTCGTGCAATTGCAGTAGGGTGATGATCAGCATTTATTTTGTTTTGCAAAAACAAATTTTCCCAGCAGGGATTTGTTTTTTTTTAGAAAAAAGCAGCAATGGCAATGACCTTGGCGTGCTGGGAGTTTTTTTCCCAGCTTGTGTTGGGAATGATCATTTTAATCATCGCAGGAATGGCATGTGCTGCAACTAAAACGTAGTAAACAAGTCACTGGTCAGACCACTCTAAATAGGATGTTCCAGTGGACGACATAAATGCTACACAATGCCTGCACTTAGCCCGCTTGAGGGTGTTTCCTACGTTAAAGAGAGATGAGCATATGCTGCTGGTTTCAAAGTAGTGCCTCGCCTCTGAATGAGGAAGAAACATGAGTTAGGCAGATGGGTATCCATCCACGAAGGCAAATGCACCATTACCATCTAACTGCAAATGGGTGGTAGTTTCCTGTAGGTTTTTGATTATCAGACTGAATTTTATTAATAAGCAGCCAGAGTTTAACTTTCGATGCTTAGTACCATGGGGATGTTCTGTCAATAATATTACAAAATCCCCAGTGCAATCCACCTCTGAATTTGACCTACTATCAAATAAATGATCTGTTTTGGTAAAAAAATGTGAGCAAAAATATAATCCACTCCTTCCATGGGTATGCTCATTAACAGCAGCTAACGTTATTCTATATTAGTGGAAAATAAAGTGAAAAAAAAATAGCTGACTACTAACTTGAAACATGCAGCTAGACATATGGCCAAAGGGGGGTGACACAATGAGTGAAAGTTGACAGCCTTATTGGAAGAAACGTAATTTTGCTGACAGACATATTGTTTCATATGGAGTAAAAGGAGTCCAAAAGTTTGTTGGCAGTCAATAATTTTTTCCACATACCCTTATAACTTTGGCAGTAGCCTGTGCTGAAGAAAAAAATGTGCTCCCTCCCAACCTATGGTTGGTACAGTGTTCTCAGGTAAGGTTTGAGTATTTATGTAGTTGTTTTTTCACTGCTAAGTGAACAATGGTTCTACAAGATTAGACTGTCTAGTCAAAGAGAAACTGATTAAATCAGAGCGTTTGTTTTACTTATCAACCATACTATCAACTAATGATGAAAAGAAAACCAAGAGCCATTTACATTTTCATATAAATCGTTCATCGACAAGTGATTCAAATGTGTGCAGGAAACATATACTTCAATAGCATTATGCCACAATAAAGAAAGCGCTTGGTGCAAATACGTGTCAGAATGCCAGATGGTTGGGATTAATCCATTGTGCTACTATTTTGTAAGGTAGTGCCTGGCCCGGCAAGAGTCCAGGTACTGTAGTACAGTTTGGCAACTGCTGCACTCTACTGACAGGACCCGGCAATTGTTGATGTCAAAGGGCACAAAAAACACCAAGGGCCAGATGTGCGTAGCTTTTGTCTCATCGCAAATGGCCCATTGCGCAGAATCGGCCCATTTGCGATGGGAAAAAAGCATTTTGCGATGTACAGACCCAATTTTGCAATTTGGTAATCTCTTTATCAAATTGCAAATAGGGTTTGTGAGTTGCAGTTGGGAAGAGCTGTTCCCTTCCTAATTGCCAGTTGAAGATCGATGTGTGATTGTTTTGTGACCGTGAATGCGGTCACAAAGCATTCGCAGTTAGCTACAATTTCAAATTGGTGCTAACCCATTTGCAAAAGGGAAGGAGTCCCCCTGGGACCCCTTCCCATTTGTAAATGGTAGCAAAAATATTTTTTCGGAGCAGGCAGTGGTCCCATGGACTAGTCCTGGAGGAATCTTGCAAACCAAATCTGAGGAAACACCCAGAGGAGAGACCCTAAATAGCCCCGAGAGGGGATTGGCTACCTACCAAGGTATGCATCTATCAGGAGAAGTCTCTGACATCACCTGCTGGCAATGGCCACTCAGATGCTCCCAGAGGGTCCCCACACATTGGAATCCAAGATGTCTAACACCAGTGACACTCTGGAAGAGCTCTGGGCACAACCCCTGGGTGGTGATGGACAGGGGAGTGGTCACTCCCCTTTCCTTTGTCCAGTTTCACGCCAGAGCAGGGACTTAGGGTCCCTGAGCCGGTGTAGACTGGGTTATGCAAGGAGGGCACTGTTTGTGCCCTTCAAAGCATTTCCAGAGTTTCTGGGAGGATACCCCTCCCATGCCTGTAACACCTATTTCCAACGGGAGAGTGTGTAAGACCTCTCTCCTAAAGGAAAGGCATTGTTCTGCCTTCCTGGGATTGAGCTGCTCAGTCCCCAGGAGGGCAGAAACCTGTCTGTGAGGTGGCACCAGCTGGGGCTGCAATGGAAACATCAGAAAGCTGGTTTGGCAGTAATGGGGGTCCATGGTGGAGCCCCCAGGGTGCATGGAATTGGCCCCCCCAATACCAGATTTGAATTGGGGGTTCAATTTCACAATCTTAAACACCTCACATGGTCATATTCAGAGTTATCATTATGAAGCTACATATAAGTAGTGACATACATGTAGTGCACGCTTATAATGGTGTCCCCACACTCATGAAGTCCGGGGAATTGACCCTGGACAACGTGAGGGCATCTTTGCTAGTGCAAGGGTGTCCTCACACTCAGTAACTTTGCACCTAGCCTTCAGTAAATGAAGGTTAGACATATAGGTGACTTATAAGTTACCTGCTGCAGTGAGAAATGGCTGTGAAATAGTGCGTGCACTATTTCACTCAGGATGCAATGGTAGTCCTGAAGAAAGGTTTGTATGAGCTCCTTATGGGTGGCAAAGGAAATGCTGCAGCCCAAAATGATCTCCTGGAACCCCAATGCCCTGGGTACCTAGGTACTATATACTAGGGACTTATAAAGGGAGACCAGTGTGTCAATTAGAATTGGTATTTGGAGTCACTAAATGTGAGAAAGTGCCTCTTTCTAGCCTTGTTATCCCCACTTTTGGCCTGTTTGTGAGTATATGTCAGGGTGTTTTCACTGTCTCACTGGGATCCTGCCAGCCAGGGCCCAGTGCTCATAGTGAAAACCCTATGTTTTCAGTAAGTTTGTTATGTGTCACTGGGACCCTGCTAGTCAGGACCCCAGTGCTCATAAGTTTGTGACCCATATGTATGTGTTCCCTGTGTGGTGCCTAACTGTATCACTGAGGCTCTGCTAACCAGAACCTCAGTGGTTATGCTCTCTCTGTACAAATTGTCACTAACAGGCTAGTGAACAATTTTACCAATTTACATTGGCTTACTGGAACACCCTTATAATTCCCTAGTATATGGTACTGAGGTACCCAGGGTATTGGGGTTCCAGGAGATCCCTATGGGCTGCAGCACTTCTTTTGCCACCCATAGGGAGCTCTGACAATTCTTACACAGGCCTGCCACTGCAGCCTGAGTGAAATAACGTCCACGTTATTTCACAGCCATTTTAAACTGCACTTAAGTAACTTATAAGTCACCTATATGTCTAACCTTTACCTGGTAAAGGTTAGGTGCAAAGTTACTTAGTGTGAGGGCACCCTGGCACTAGCCAAGGTGCCCCCACATTGTTCAGGGCTAAATTCCCCGGACTTTGTGAGTGCGGGGACACCATTACACGCGTGCACTATACATAGGTCACTACCTATGTATGGCTTCACAATGATAACTCCGAATATGGCCATGTAACATGTCTATGATCATGGAATTGCCCCCCCAATGCCATTCTGGCATTGGTGTGACAATCCCATGATCCCCCGGGTCTCTAGCACAGACCCGGGTACTGCCAAACTGCCTTTCCCGGGGTTTCACTGCAGCTGCTGCTGCTCCCAACCCCTCAGACAGGTTTCTGCCCTCCTGGGGTCCAGCCAGGCTTGGCCCAGGATGGCAGAACAAAGGACTTCCTCAGAGAGAGGGTGTTACACCCTCTCCCTTTGGAAAAAGGTGTTAGGGCTTGGGAGGAGTAGCCTCCCCCAGCCTCTGGAAATGCTTTGACGGGCACAGATGGTGCCCATCTCTGCATAAGCCAGTCTACACCGGTTCAGGGATCCCTCAGCCCTGCTCTGGCACTAAACTGGACAAAGGTAAGGGGAGTGACCACTCCCCTGACCTGCACCTCCCCTGGGAGGTGCCCAGAGCTCCTCCACTGTGCCCCAGACCTCTGCCATCTTGGAAACAGAGGTGCTGCTGGCACACTGGACTGCTCTGAGTGGCCAGGGCCAGCAGGTGATGACAAGGACTCCTTCTGATAGGCTCCTTCAGGTGTTGCTAGCCTATCCTCTCTCCTAGATAGCCAAACCTCCTTTTCTGGCTATTTAGGGTCTCTGCTTTGGGGAATTCCTTAGATAACAAATGCAAGAGCTCATCAGAGTTCCTCTGCATCTCTCTCTTCAACTTCTGCCAAGGAATCGACTGCTGACCGCTCTGGAAGCCTGCAAAACTGCAAAACTGCAACAAAGTAGCAACGATGACTACTGTGACCTTGTAACGCTGATCCTGCCGCCTTCTCGGCTGTTTTCCTGGTGGTGCATGCTGTGGGGGTAGTCTGCCTCCTCTCTGCACTAGAAGCTCCGAAGAAATCTCCCGTGGGTCGACGGAATCTTCCCCCTGCAACCGCAGGCACCAAAGAACTGCATCACCGGTCCTCTGGGTCTCCTCTCAGCACGACGAGCGAGGTCCCTTGAACTCAGCAACTCTGTCCAAGTGACTCGCACAGTCCAGTGACTCTTCAGTCCAAGTTTGGTGGAGGTAAGTCCTTGCCTCCCCACGCTAGACTGCATTTCGGGGAACCGCGTGTTTTGCAGCTGCTCCGGTTCCTGTGCACTCTTCCAGGATTTCCTTTGTGCACAGCCAAGCCTGGGTCCCCGGCACTCTAACCTGCAGTGCACGACCTCCTGAGTTGTCCTCCTGCGTCGTTGGACCCTTTTTTGTGACTTCAGGTTAGCTCCGGTTCACTCCACTTTGTAGTGCCTGTTCTGGCACTTCTGCGGGTGCTGCTTGCTTCGGAGAGGGCTCCTTGTCTTGCTGGTCGCCCCCTTTGTCCCCTCATGCAATTGGCGACATCCTGGTACCTCCTGGGCCACAACAGCATCCAAAAACCCTAACCACGACCCTTGCAGCTAGCAAGGCTTGTTTGTGGTCTTTCTGCACGGAAATACGTCTGCACGACTCTTCACAACGTGGGACATCCATCCTCCAAAGGAGAAGTTTCTAGCCCTTGTCGTTCTTGCAGAATCCACAGCTTCTACCATCCAGTGTCAGCTTCTTTGTACCCACAGCTGGCATTTCCTGGGCATCTGCCCACTCCCGACTTGATCGTGACTCTTGGACTTGGTCCCCTTGTTCCACAGGTGCTCTCGTCAGGAAATCCATTGTTGTTGCATTGCTGGTGTTGTTGTTTCTTGCAGGATTCCCCTATCACGACTTCTGTGCTCTCTGGGGAACTTAGGTGCACTTTGCACCCACTTTTCAGGGTCTTGGGGTGGGCTATTTTTCTAACCCTCACTGTTTTCTTACAGTCCCAGCGACCCTCTACAAGGTCACATAGGTTTGGGGTCCATTCGTGGTTCGCATTCCACTTCTAGAGTATATGGTTTGTGTTGCCCCTATCCCTATGTGCCCCCATTGCATTCTATTGTTACTATACATTGTTTGCCCTGTTTTCTATTGCTATTACTGCATATTTTGGTATTGTGTACATATATCTTGTGTATATTTGCTATCCTCATACTGAGGGTACTCACTGAGATACTTTGGCATATTGTCATAAAAATAAAGTACCTTTATTTTTAGTATCTGTGTATTGTGTTTTCTTATGATATTGTGCAAGTGACACTAGTGGTACTGTGGGAGCTTCACTCGTCTCCTAGTTCAGCCTAAACTGCTCTGCTAAGCTACCTTTTCTATCAGCCTAAGCTGCTAGACACCCCTCTACACTAATAAGGGATAACTGGACCTGGTGCCAGGTGTAAGTACCCCTTGGTACTCACTACAAGCCAGGCCAGCCTCCTACACTAAACTATTGTGACACATTTGGTACACAGAGAGAGCATAAGCACTGGAGTTCTGGTTAGCAGAATTCCAGTGACACAGTCAAGCATACTGACAACACATGTAGGCCACAAAATATGAGCACTGGGGCCCTGACTAGCAGGATCCTAGTCAGACAATAAAAACACACTGACAAACAGGCAGAAATTGGGGGTAACATGCCAAGAAAGATGGTACTTTCCTACATCATCTATTTGCACTGAGCAGTTTCTTTATGGTTTTATGAAACATATGTTACCTGTATACATTTGAATCACATGATGATGAATGATGTATATGAATAAGTACATGGATCTTTACTTGTTGATTATCATTTGCTGGGCATATTATTAATGAAGCCATGCCTTCCAATTAAAAAATAATTTCTTTAACTTACACGGTCTTATCAGTCGTAAAATTTGTGGTGATAATATTTGTATGACCTTGTTTCCCAGAGGTCCGCAGGACATCCACTGTTGCTTCTACACACATCTTAATCCACTACAAAAGTTTGTAATAGGACCACCTCTGCCCAAAATGATTCTCCACCAACTTTGTCTGTTTTCACTGGCCGGCAGTAACTCACTGCTTTCTGTATATGGATGGAGTTCCTGCATACAATTTGTTATTGTGTATTTTGCTCTTGCTTTTTTGCATCTTGGGCCTCTTCTGGGCTTGTATTCCAGCACTGACTGGCCTTGTGCACATTCACACCTCTTTGCTGAGATTATTGTAGATGCCTGAGCTGCTGGCTCCAGTGTTTATCATGTCTTTCCTTGGCTCGCAGTTAGGCAAAGGGGATTGGTATGAAGTTGGTCTTGTGGACATTGCTGTGGATGTGGATATCACGCCAGGCAGATGGGTGTTGTGTTGGCCCTCCCCTATGTGGTCCCTGCGGGGCTTATTTCTAGGTTGCACCTTTTATATGTGCTATAATGATAGTCTCTTTGCTTGAAGACAGGTGAATGCACCTATTTTGTCCATGTGGTAAGTTGGACTTGAGCAATATTTCTTCCCTGTCTTGAGGCCTCTTATGTGAGCCCATGTGCAGCCCAGACTCTCTGCTGGGCTTAACTGGGTTATTTGGTGCTATGTAATTGTCTGACTTGCCCTTCCATGGCCTCCATCTTAGCCTGTGGCTACGGTTCCTCTCCTTGATAATCCTGTGGACCTAAATGGATGGATTTTATTCCATTCTTGTGCAAGAGGGCTAAGTGCTGGTTTTTCCCCTATGTGTTAACTTATTGGGATGGTTCTCTACTGGGTTTATGACTGTGGCTGGGAACCTCATTCTTTTTTGGACCACTAGATTCCCCTGTTGAGGATCGTGGTTCACCTCTTCCCTATAGGTTTTTTTCCTGGACTTGGATCTCTGCGTGGGTTTTAGAGCCCTCACTGCATTAGTTTAGTTGTGTGCCCCCAATTTTCAATAACAATCATAACGTAGCCAACAGAGAGAAAATACTCCTGATGATGTTCCTAGCATTGGACTAAGGGATCAAAACGTTGTTGACTGGAGTACCTTGACTTGGTCTTTGTATTCTTTAATTAGGTGAATATTAGCATGGGTACTGGAGTATTTTGACCTCATTTTTTTAATTATAATTTCTGTCACATATATAATGCCTGGGTATTTTCACTCTGTTGCCTACATTATGATTGTTATTTTTTCTGTGTGCTTTTTGTTCCCCCACTACGTTGTCTTAAATTCAAATAAATGAGTAAACAATATGCATTTGTAAATTAGTCATAGACCCCATTGTGTTTCTATGTTACATTTACTCTTAGAGTTTCACTTGAGGGGCCATTGTTCCTTTTACAAAATACTTTGATCACTTGTCTTTACAAGTACATCAAGTTTAAAGCAATCAACCCCCAAAGTCTAGACTTCCTATCATCTTCGCTACAAATATCCAGTGGCTGTAAAGACCCGGGAACAGAAATGATTTCATGCTTGAATCTAAGAAGTTCAGAACACACCATGCTGCAACCTGAACCTTCTAAGGCACAGTCATCTCCTTTGGAATATCTGTTAAAACATAGTCCATTTTAAGTGTTACCTTGCTATGTGAATGTCATACTATATATTTTTCATTGTCTATAATAGTGATCTTTCTACTTGATTATATCACCTTGCTCTCTATCCTAGCAAAAGCCTATCCATGGCTCATTTCCCTCATCTCATTTTTGGTCATCTCCTATCCTGCCTGCTACCTGTCCAACCATCAACCATCCTTTTTTTAACTTGGCCCTTTCTGCAGCATCATCCCCAAACCTTTGCTGTTTTCTGAACCCATTTTTGTTGGCTTTTAGGACTCTGAGGGCCATATTTATACTTTTTGACGCAAAACTGCGCTAACGCAGTTTTTCGCCAAAAAAATTAGCGCCGGCTAACGCCATTCTGAAGCGCCATGCGGGCGGCGTATTTATTGAATGGCGTTAGCCGCCGTTAGCCGACCGGCGCTGCCTGGTGTGCGTGAAAAAAAACCATGTACACCAGGCAGCGCCGGCGTAGGGCAAAATGGCGTTTGGGCGTCCAAAAATGGGGCAAGTCAGGCTGAGGCAAAAATATCGTCTTAACCCGATTTGCGCCATTTTTTTTGGGCGCCCAGACGCCATTAACATGACAAAGACAGGAGTCATGCCCCCTTGCCCAATGGCCATGCCCAGGGGACTTCTGTCCCCTGGGCATGGTCATTGGGCATAGTGGCATGTAGGGGGGCACAAATCAGGCCCCCCTATGCCACAAAAAAAAATTTAAAAAATACTTACCACAACTTACCTTTTCTTCCCTGGGATGGGTCCCTCCATCCTTGGGTGTCCTCCTGGGGTGGGCAAGAGTGGCAGGGGGTGTCCCTGGGGGCTTGGGAGGGCACCTCTGGGCTCATTCTGAGCCCACAGGTCCCTTAACGCCTGCCCTGACCCAGGCGCTAAAATCTGGCGCAAATGCGGGTTTTTTTCGACCCGCCCACTCCCGGGCGTCATTTTTGCCCAGGAGTATAAATACGACGCATATGCATCGCAGTCATTTTTTAAGACGGGAACGCCTACCTTGCATCTCATTAACGCAAGGAAGGTGTTCACGCCAAAAAATGACGCTAACTCCATGAACTTTGGCGCTAGACGCGTCTAACGCCAAAGTATAAATATGGAGTTAGTTTTGCGTCGAATTTGCGTCGAAAAAAACGACGCAAATTCGGCACAAACGGAGTATAAATATGCCCCTGAACACCTTACCACTGCTATACAGTGTTAAAGTGTTCTCCCCTTAAAAAATATTGAATTGGCTTACACTCAACTTGCATATTTCATTCAGTTGTAAGTCCATAATAACTTCATACTACCTGTGCCCAGGGCCTGTAAAGTAAATACCATTAGTGGGCCTGCAGCACTGATTGTGTCACCCACTTAAATAGCCCTTTAAACATGTCTAATGTCTGCCATTGCATAGCCTGTGTGTTTGCAGTTTTAAACTGCTATTTTGACCTGGCAAAATAAACTTTTAGCCAGGCCCAAACCTTCCTTTTGAATACATATAATTCACTTCTAAGTTAGGCACCGGAGGTCCCAAGGGCAGGGTGCAGTGTATTTAAAAAGTTTGATGTGTACTTTCAAGTTTACGTGTCCTGGTAGTGAAAAACTCTTATGTTTCTTTTTCACTACTGCAAGGCCTGCCTCTCCCTTGGGGTAACAATAGAATTACCTTATTACATTTCATAAGTGCAATTTCCAAATGGGAACAGTTAACCCTTGTGTCTCTGGAATTGCTATTTAATTGCAATTTAAAATTCTAACTTATGGTGAAGTTGAATTTTAAGTTACAATTTTGAAAATGTACCTTTTAGAAAGTTGTCATTATCCTGCTTTAGCCATTTACTGACTGTAGCCTGTCTGAGGGTCACATGACTGGGTGTAGTTGACAGTTGAGCTTTGTGTATTCCTCCTAGACAGCCACACACAATGGGAAGCTTAGGTGTGACTCTATGGGGGATCACTGACAGGATGGGAGTAAGGAGCTTGGCTCAGCCCCACTTATGCTTGAATAGACACACAAAGGGCTTCATATCCCTTGTAGTTACTCTGGAGCCAGGGCCTGGAATGAAGGGCACTTTTGCACTTCAGAGGCAAACCTCTAGAAGCTTCTCCCCACTTCAAAGGCACAACTGAGAAAGACTAATGGACCTCAAATACCAACTCTTCAGTAAACTTCTGGACCTATGAATATCCAGCCAGGAATAAGGATCGGCTGCAGAAAGGACTGTCACTCTGTTGGACTGCTGCTCTGAAGGAACTGCAGGACTGCCCACTTGGCCTGGGCGAGAAAGACTGGACCTGCATCTCTTGAACCTAGAAACTAGAGTAATTCCATGGGCTAGTATGCTGGGCTCCTGAGCTGAAGCTTCAGGGACACAACAGTCTTGCAACAACCTTGGACCTGGATTCTGCCATCTGTAAGTCTACCCTGCCAAGTGGGCTACCCCAGTCATGGACCCTTCGTAGAGTGCTTAAGATGCTCTGCCAGCCTCTGTAGATCCAGCAAAACTGACACATCTCCTCTGCTGCATGGCTCAACCCTGAGAAACACATATCCACGGATTGAACCATCACAAAGACTGGCATTGCAGCAGCAACCCATCGGAACCCCCACTGCGCAACACATCCTCAGGCTAGGACCTTTCATCCTGTCAGGCAGTCCAGATCCTCGGGGTTTGCGCCTGTTCCCAACATGTCCACCTCTTGGCAGCTCCAAACTCTACTAGCCATTATAGCACAGAGTTAAAGAATGGCCAAGTGGGGGAAGGGGTTTTAGGTTGGGGACAGCAGGGAAGGAGACCTGTGGAAGTAAAAGTTAGGAACACAATAATCAGATTATGCACATTGACTTTCATAAGCTTTGTTCATAATAGCTATGTACTGATAACATGAAATCAAGAGCCTTCCTATATCATAACCTCATTAGCTCTGAGTACCTTGAAAACAAATAAGGATTATGCAAGCTTTCATATGAGCGTTTCTTTAGAATACAATCTGATGCTCTGAACCTTGAACTGACTCAAGTTATTTCTTTGAATAGAAACTGCTTAATAACAGTGATCAATAAACACATTAGTTTTTAGGAATAAACTGCGTTAGGCTCATGAATAATACTACAAAGGCACACTATAACAGTAATCAATTAACACATTGGTTTTTAGGAATAAACTGTGATATGCTCATGAATGATACTGTAAGGACACACTCTATCTAGACTTTCAAGATTCAATTGCTTAGGAATTATTATACACGTTAACCTCTCGGGTGTCTTGGACGAGGTGAGCTTGTCCAAGGCACCGGTTCCCGGGTGCCTTGGACGAGGTCACCTCGTCCTATACCCGGGAACTGGGAGGAGCGCTAGCGCTCCCCCCTGTGATCCCCACCCACCCCCCCAAGGAAGGGATGGAAGGGGAAGCCCTTCCCCTTCCACCCCCACCCCCGTGACATCAGCACGCATCGCACGCGGACAATCACAGAGGGCCTCCTCCCATCGTGCTGGAAGCTCAGCTTCCAGCGCAATCGAAAGAGAAATGCAAAGCATTTCTCTTTCGATCACGTGGGGGAGGCCCAGAGAGGCTTCAAAGGGAAGGAAAGGAATTTCCTTCCCTTTAAAGTCTCTCTGAGCGTTTCAAAAGCCGGATTGCATGCAATCCGGCTTGTGAAACGCCCACTAAACACCAGGGATTTTTTTTTTTAATGAAATGGACACAAGGGAGCGACCACTTGGGCAAGGGTCGCTCCCAGGGGGGGGCATTTTTTTGGAAGGCCTTTTCTGCCCCCCTGGGGGCAGATCGGCCTATTATTAGGGGGGCAGAAACCTCTAGGCACCAGGGATCATGTTTTTTTGTCTTTTTTTTTTTTTGGGGACGTGGGGAGCGACCCCTTAGGCCTAAATTATATTTAGGCCATTTCTGTTTTTCTATTTTTATGAGGCCAATCTGCCCCCAAGGGGGACAGAAACCACTAGACACCAGGGAGTTTTTTCGAGTGAATTTCACGCAAGGGGAGCAACCCCTTAGGCAAGGGTCGCTCCCCTTGGGGGAAAATTTATTTGGGGGCAGATCGGCCGATTTTAGGTCAATCTGCCCGAAAGGGGGCAGAAACCACTAGGCACCGGGGATTTTTTTTTGGCGCCAATGTCACGCAGGGGGAGCGACCCCGTAGTCAAGGGTCGCTCCCGGGGAGGGGTTGGGGGGCAAATTTATTTTCGGCCATTTCTGCCCCCCCGGGGGCAGATCGACCTATTGTTATTAGGCCGATCTGCTCCCGGGGGGGGGGGGGGGCAGAAACCTCTAGGCACCAGGGCAAATGTTATTTTTGTGATTTTTTTTTGTTTGTTTGTTTTTTTTAGAAATGGGGAGCGACCCATTAGGCAAGGGTCGCTCCCTTGGGGGACAAATTGTATTCAGACCATTTCTGCCCTCCTTGGGGGCAGATTGGCCGATTTTCGGTCAATCTGCCCCCAAGGGGGCAGAAACCACTAGGCACCAGGTATTTTTTTTTTTTGCGCCAATGTCACGCAAGGGGAGCGACCCCGTAGGCAAGGGTTGCTCCCGGGGAGGGGTTGGGGTTGGAGGGCAAATTTATTTTAGGCCATTTCTGCCCCCCCTGGGGCTGGCTGAGCTAGAGGCCAAAATCCACAGGTAGGCACTTTGCAAAAAACACCTCTGTTTTCTGTGAAAAAATATGGTGTGTCCACGTTGTGTTTTGGGCCAATTCCTTTTGTGGGCGCTAGGCCTACCCACACAAGTGAGGTACCATTTTTATTGGGAGACTTGGGGGAATGCTGTGTGGAAGGAAATTTGTGGCTCCTCTCAGATTCCAGAACTTTCTGTCACCGAAATGAGAGGAAAAAGTGTTTTTTTGGTCAAATTTTGATGTTTGCAAAGGATTCTGGGTAACAGAACCTGGTCAGAGCCCACCAAGTCACCCCATCTTGGATTCCCCTAGGTCTCTAGTTTTAAAAATCCACAGGTAGGCACTGTTTTCCATGAAAAAATGTGATGTGTCAAGTTGTGTTTTGGGGCATTTTCTGTTGCGGGCGCTAGGCCTACCCACACAAGTGAGGTATCATTTTTATCGTGAGACTTGGGGGAACGCTGGGTGGAAGGAAATTTGTGGCTCCTCTCAGATGCCAGAACTTTCTGTCACCGAAATGAGAGGAAAAAGTGTTTTTTTGGCCAAATTTTGATGTTTGCAAATGATTCTGGGTAACAGAACCTGGTCAGAGCCCACCAAGTCACCCCATCTTGGATTCCCCTGGGTTCCTAGTTTTAAAAAATGTGCTGGTTTGGTAGGTTTCCCCAGGTGCCGGCTGAGCTAGAGGCCAAAATCCACAGGTAGGCACTGTTTTCCATGAAAAAATTTGATGTGTCACGTTGTGTTTTGGGGCATTTTCTGTTGCGGGCGCTAGGCCTACCCACACAAGTGAGGTATCATTTTTATCGGGAGACTTGGGGGAATGCTGGGTGGAAGGAAATTTGTGGCTCCTCTCAGATTCCAGGACTTTCTGTCACCAAAATGTGAGGAAAATGTGTTTTTTTTAGCCAAATTTTGAGGTTTGCAAAGGATTCCGGGTAACAGAACCTGGTCAGAGCCCCTCAAGTCACCCCATCTTGGATTCCCCTAGGTCTCTAGTTTTAAAAAATGCACAGGTTTGGTAGGTTTCCCTAGGTGCCGGCTGAGCTAGAGGCCAAAATCTACAGGTAGGTACTTTGCAAAAAACACCTCTGCTTTCTTTCAAAAAATGTGATGTGTCCACGTTGTGTTTTGGGGCATTTCCTGTCGCGGGCGCTAGGCCTACCCACATAAGTGAGTTATCATTTTTATCTGGAGACTTGGAGGAACATAGAATAGCAAAACAAGTATTATTGCCCCTTGTCTTTCCCTACATTTTTTCCTTCCAAAAATAAGAGAGTGTGTAAAAAAGACGTCTATTTGAGAAATGCCCTGTAATTCACATGCTAGTATGGTCACCCCGGAATTCAGAGATGTGCAAATAACCACTGCTCCTCAACACCTTATCTTGTGCCCATTTTGGAAATACAAAGGATTTCTTGATAGCTATTTTTCACTCTTTATATTTCAGCAAATGAATTGCTGTATACCCGGTATAGAATGAAAACGCACTGCAGGGTGCAGCTCATTTATTGGCTCTGGGTACCTAGGGTTCTTGATGAACCTATGAGCCATATATATCCCCGCAACCAGAGGAGTCCAGCAGACGTAACGGTATATTGCTTTCGAAAATCGGACATTGCAGGAAAAAGTTACAGAGTAAAATGTAGAGAGAAATCGCTGTTTTTTTCACCTCAATTTCAATATTTTTCTTTCTCATTTGTTATTTTCTGTAGGAAACCCTTGTAGGATCTACACAAATGACCCCTTGCTGAATTCAGAATTTTGTTTACTTTTCAGAAATGTTTAGGTTTCACGGCCATTTCTGTCACTGACTGGAAGGAGACTGAAAGCCCCAAAAACTGTAAAAATGGGGTATGTCCCAGTAAAATGCCAAATTTGTGTTGAAAAATTGGGTTTTCTGATTCAAGTCTGCCTGTTCCTGAAAGCTGTGAAGCTGGTGATTTTAGCACAGCAAACCCTTTGTTGATGCCATTTTCAGGGAAAAAACCACAAGCCTTCTTCTGCAGCCACTTTTTCCCATTTTTTTTTTTAAAAAACGAAATTTTCACTGTATGTTGGCTAATTTCTTGGCCTCCTTCATGGGAACCCACAAAGTCTGTGTACCTCTAGAATCCCTAGGATGTTGGAAAAATAAGACGCAAATTTGGCTTGGCTAGCTTTTTTGGACAAAAAGTTATGAGGCCCTAAGCGCGAACTGCCCCAAATAGCCAAAAAAAGGCCTGGCACAGGAGGGGGAAAAGGCCTGGCAGCGAAGGGGTTAAATCAAAACTGAGCATCAAGATTTCAATGTCTAGAAATTATTGTGCTTTCTGCCAATCTGAAACACAAGGGTTAAATGCCAAGAATGACTCACGCACTCTGTCATTGATTCAAACATAAGGATTTAAATGTCAAAACACGATTGCGCACTCTGCCGATCCGAACTGTGAGATTTAAATGCCAAGAATGAATCATGCATACTGCTGCTGATTCAACCATCCAGGTTTAAATGCCAGGATACGATCGCGCGCCCGGCCACTCCAAACTGTGAGAGTTAAATACCAAGAATGAATCGCTCACACTGTTGCCGATTCAATCATCAAGGTTTAAATGCCAAGATACAATCGTGCACACTGCCGATCCAAACTGCAAGAGTTAAATGCCAAGAATGAATCGTGCACTCTGTTGCAGATTCAACCATCAATGTTTAAATGCCAAGATACGAACGCGCACACTGCCGATCCGAACTGCAAGAGTTAAATGCCAAGAATGAATCGTGCTCTCTGTTGCCGATTCAACCATCAAGGTTTAAATGCCAAGATACGATCACTCAGACTGCCGATCCTGAACTGCAATAGTTAAATGACAAGAAAACCATTGCACATGCAATGTAACCAAAAGGCCCAAAACTCAAGTATTTCTGAAAACAGAGTCGGGGGCCTAACCCGACCTCCGCCTTACCACCCAGCTTGAAGATCAACAAGGAAATGAAGACAGGGTCTGGAAATCCTAGCTAGGCCTTCGGAACATGAGCTCAGGAAAATGCTGCTACTCTGCACTGGGACCTCTGAATAGTGAGCACGTGGAGCTGGGCTGGGTCCCTTAAATAGACCCAGGCCCCCTCCCATGTGCCACACCCAGCCAGGCTGCAGGAAGGGATTCTAGAAAGGCTTAGAGTAGGGACCACACCCTAACCACACCCTCTAATACTGCAGCAAAGCCTTGAAAATGAGCAATACATTGCAAACAGCATTAATGATGTTTCAACATGAATCTCTGCAATGCAAAAGGTTAACATACTGCATTAATACATAATGCATGAATTATTACATTTCATAAGAGTTAGTTTATTGCATTATGTCGCCCGTAGAGCGCGCACTGTCCTGATGTTGAAACATCCCTCATCGACAGCAGCCTTGATAACCGTGCTGGAGTCTGCATCACAGCCTCACAGCTCTTCAGAACCGAAGCATCGCCCAACTGTACACTGCATTCTTGAAGCCGGACTTAGCATCGCAAGCACTGTCGATGGGATCCACGACAATGATGAAGGTCTTAAAATCACAGCCTCCCACATATGTTAGAACCAAGATATCATTTAAGGTGATGCCACATTTTTTAAGAAGATCCTCACAACACTCAACAAACCAGGATTTAATGTACTTTGTTCAGCAGGCCTAACTGGGTCCTTGTGGCTGACCTGTGCTCCATTATGGTCAGCCTGAAATTGTGATTTTGTCCTAGTCTAGAGCGACCAGATAGCCACAGCTGGCGCTTTTTGACTTGATTATCTCCTATTCTACTAATTGGACTTTTGTTGTTTTGGTATTATTTTATTTTAAAAGAGATGTTGATTTTTCTAACTTGGCTTGGTGTTTTCACCTTATTACTGCTTGAAGTGTTGCACAAATGCTTTACACATTGCCTCTAATTTAAACCTGACTCTTTGGTGCCAAGCTAACAGAGAAATAGACACAGATTTATTTAGGGTTAACTTGTGTCTCATCCTGATGAGGTCTGTGGTTGCCACTTGACCAAGGCTCACACCCCAGGTTAACTAACAATCACATTTCTTACACTTTCCTTTTCATTGATAGTCTATTGAGTATTCAATGTCAATTCTGTGTTCTCTTAATCCCTCTTCTCTATTCTCTAGAATTTCTTCCACATTACTCCATTCCGCTCACTCTGTTCTACTCATTTGTTGTACTACTCTATTTCATTTTGATGAAATGTGTTTATGGTATTATTTAATTGTTTTAATGTTTTTCCACTTTCCTTGTAACAATGGTTCCTGCTCTCCAATGCTGTTTTACTTGTAAGGCACACAGAAACCCAATCTGGGTTAAGTTAACTTTATAAAAACATGAACTAAACGCAAAGATCTGATGATTTGGTTCTGAGGTTCTTGTTCTATAGACAAACATTCTTTGAGGTACATATGAAAACTTATGCCAGGCATTTGTTTCCAAGAGTTCTTCTGGAAATGTATTTTGACTTTTTCATGGATCCTGCACTTCACCAATGTCAGAAATTGGGTTGTTGGTTGAATGGGGTGTTAACCCTGCTCAAGCTACAGCCACAACTTCTGTCAGGGTGTGCCACAAAATCCCTACATCAACTTATGCTTAGGCCTCTTTTAGCTTTGCTCAAAAGCAGTCAGGCTTAACTTAGATGCAATATGTTAAGTATTTTGGCAGCACAGACAAAGTAATAAAGTGAAAACACAAAAAATCCCTTTCCAATTTAGAAAAATGATCACATTTTAATAAATCACTTGGCACCAAAGCCAGAAACCTGAAGTAATGAAATTTTTAAGTTTAGGGTGAAGACTAGTGCAGAAAAGACCCAAGTGCAAACCACGGACATCTAGTCACACTAGAATGTATCAAAGGTGAAAAATACGGCCAAATACAATGGAGGGTGAATCAGATCCAAATAGTGGATTGGGCCCAGTCCCAGGTACCTTCGGGCTTCCATTAGGCCTTGATAAAAGTCTCTGTGAAGGTAAAGTTCAGCAGGGCAAGGTTGCAGGTGGTGTCTGAAGTGGAGGCCTCGTAGCTGAGGGACCGTGGGCAACGTCTGGCTGAAGATTTTCACATTCTGACATAGGGCCTCATTACGAGTGTGGTGGTCCACGGACTGCGATACTTGCATTGACGGTCAGACCGCTGCACTCAGGATGGTTCAACCACTTTATTACAACCCTGGTGGGCTGACCCGCCAGGTAACCTATGCCCACGTCGGGAACAAGGTACCTGACGTCATGACAGTGGTCAGAGTTTGTTAGAAAATTGATTATTGAGAAGGGCAGGTAAGTAACTACACTTAGCAATAGGCCACTAACCTCCACTTAGGTCCAGTTAGATCTCAATAAATTAAACCCAGCTCAACCCTTGGTAGCTTGGCAATGAGAGACAAGGCTTAACTCAGAAGACAAATGTGTGAAACATTTAAAAATCACAAAACAGTCACTAAGTAAAACACAAAACACAATACAAATCCAATACCAATTTATAAAAATAGATTATATTTTTATCTTTAAAATGACACCAAAGCGATTAAAATCAGATAAGGGGAACCAGAGATATGAATTTTAAAAGAATAAATGTTTTTTAGTGCTTAGAAACAAATAGCGCCAAGCTGGTCATCTGGTCGCGCCTCGACCCGGGCAAAGTCAAAGTTTGAGGCTGACCGCGATGGAGCTCTGCTCAGCTACAGCTCGCGGGAGGCCTCAGTCAAAAGTATAGCTTCGGACTTAGTAATTTTTCTGCAGATTTTCTTCCGCGGGACCAAGTCGCCAGTCCAATTCGACTTCCTGGAACTCTTCTTCGGATATGCGTCGCGGGAGCCCTCGGTGAAGATTTTTACCTTCGGACGTAGTCGTTTTTTTGAGGTGAAAATCTTTCGACCGGGGCAAACTTGAATCTTGATCCGACGTCCCTGGAGCCCTCTCCGGATACACTGCCTGGGAGGTCCCGGTCAACTTTCTACAGTCCGACTTAGTCACTTTTCGGAGATTTTCTTCACTGGGATGAACCTGCAAGTCAGGCCGGGTCCCAGTTTTGGCAAGCCAGCTAGAGTTGCCTCTGTGGGTTGGTCCCTTTATGGAGCTTTTTTCCAAAAGTTCTCCAAACTTCTCCAAACTTCTGGATGTTCTTCCAGATGTTATTTTAAGGTTCTTTTGAGGTCCAGAGCGGTCCACAGCTCACCCCATGGTTCCAGAAGCTCTGAGATGCTCCTTGAGGGTGCCGTCTACAACTCCCAGAATGCACCTGGCGCAAACTCCAAAATGGCCACTGAACAGTGGTCAGCTGGTCAGTCTCTTCAGGATTTGGTGCAGGGGCGTCTGGTTAGCAATTTTTCACCTGTAGCAAACAGGGAGCCCCTCCAGAGTGCAGTGTCCAGGTGCAGGTCAGGGGTCCAGCAGGGCAGTCCTTCTTCTTCTGTAGTTCTTTCTTGTTGGAATCCAGTATGGATCTGAGGTGTGGGTGCGGCTCTGCCAGTTTTATCCTTGCTGCTGGGTGAAAAACAAAGGGGTCCTGGTTCTCCAATCAGGTGCAGGGTCCTTTCCCCTGTGATGACAACTTCCTGGGAAGTGTGGCAAAAATCAATCCCAGGGAGCAATATTCCTCAAAAATCCATCATGGCTGAAAGTGATTTTTGGAGGTTACATCTGGCTGAGTCCACACCCTTCTCCTGCCCACTCCTAATCTAATCAGGGGGGACCTAATTGTCTGGGTTTGCAGGACAGGAGGGAGGTGCTGGGTTGTTCCAAATGTTCTTCCCTGCCTTTGAAGACCTATTTGGCAGCCCTTACCCTTCCTGCCTTTCCATCTGCTGAGGGAAGATCTCCTCCCACAGGCACATTCCTTTGTGTTGTTCAGCCCAGGCTACTTCACACCTCATCAATGCAGCCTAGCCAGGCTGCCAGAGGCTGGCCAATCAGAGCAAAGCACTACAGAGTTGAAGTTGGCAACTTTTTAGGTAAAGTTTAAAACTCTTTACCTGAACAAGTTATATTAAATCCAACAATTGGAAGTTGTGGGCTTTATTAAAACAATTAATGTGACACCAAACTTAAAGTATCTAACACTTAAGGGGACTTTATAAATTAAAATAAAGTCTCCCCATTCTAGCCTATGGAAGCCATTCACTACAATGAGGGAAAAACGAATTTGGCTGTTTTACCTCACTAGGGCTTATAACAAAAATAATTTTTAAGGTCCCTGCTTATAGTTACATGGCACCCAGCCCTAGGGGCACATAGGCCACACCTTAGGGGTGACTTATATGTAGAAATAAGGTAGTTTAAGACTTTGGAACTACTTTTAATCCCAAAGTGGAATTTGCGTGTAACTTTAATTTGAAAGCAGCCAGCAAGGGAGGCCTGCCTTTAAAATGACACTGGGCACCTCAGCAGTGCACCTAAGGGTGCACCACCTATGCTGGGGTCCCTAAACCTGCATTCCCCACCATAAACTAGGGACTTATAGGTAGGTTGACTTAGCCAATTATAAATAGCCTGCTTTGCATACTCATTTTATATGGAGCACAGGCCATGGTACTGGTCAGCAGTACCCAGGGCACCATCGGAGTCACCAACAAAAAGTGAAAAATGGAGGCAAAAAGTTACGGGGCTTCTGCAATCAGCCCTGTTTTCTCACAGAGTTGTACTCAGTTAGGGAGGCACTGAACTCAGCACTGCTTGGCTGAGTACAACTCCCCTCACCGCCATCCTTTCCTTGGTGGTTTCACTGACATGGAAAAGCTGGCGGTGAGGGTGTTCTGGGGACTACAGGCGCCCTCTGTACTGCCCATGCTCATGGCATGGGCAGTGTAGGGTCCCACCTGCCCAGCACTGTCAGAATGTACACTGTCTGCTTTGCAGACAGTGTGTATTCCGAGGGTACTGGTCGGCCTCCTCTGTGCTGCGAGATAGCACTCAGCTCCTTTGGCTCGGCTCCTTTAAGGCTTGTAGAACTGTCCCTGCTGGTTTGACTAGCAGGAAAGCTTTAATGCAGTGTTTCCTCAAGTCAGACTGGCGGGAACATTGTAAATAGGGCAGGAGTTTGCCACTGCCATGGCAGTGGCATGGCATCTTCCCTGCAAGTTTGGCAGTCCCAAGTTGGGACCGCCAATCTGGTAATGAGGCCATTAGTCTCTTTTTTGGAAGTTAAAAGTCTCCAGTGGGACACAAAACTAGAGTCTGTAGCCAATGAGAGTTCCACAAGGCCAGATACCCCTTGGTTGAAGGACTGCTGAGAAGGATTTACTGCTGTGGAGAAGAATGTAGAAGGAGCTGCAGAGAAGGTAGGCTGACTGGTTAGGCACCTTGGACACATAGATAAGAAGGTTTGTCCTTGCCTCCTCTAGGTTTTCAGGTAATTTTTGAGCCAAAAATGTTTTAAGCCCAAAGTTTTGGACTTTGGCTATCTGAGCACCTTTAACACCCCCACCAAGGGTTTAAGACTAAACGGCTCCGCTTGGGTGGGTTGTGACTCACTTGGGTTGCATCCAGTTGCGAGTTCAAGTTGGAGCCTTTTCTGTCCCTTATGCTCTGATCAGGAATCTGGTCAAACAGGCTTTGGAGTCACTCTGGTAGTCATAGGTTCAAGAAGTAGAACAGGGCTCAAAGAGCAGTACAAAGAGCAGTACATTCCTCTGAGGATTCAAGGCAAGTGTTAGGCAACAGGGCAGTCCTTCTGGGTACAGCAACACCGTCTGGTGGAGTACACAGCAGGCCACAGAAGTTCCCTAAGAGTCGTTCTGCAGGTCCAGAAAATGAACTAACAAGGTGGTCTGAGGGTCCTATTTCTATACTTGGTGTCATCTTTGAAGTAAGCGAAGTTTCAAGAGAATTTCCATTGACGTTTCCTAAAGTTCCTGTCTCAGCTGCCCTGAGCCCATGCTGGCTGCATGAAGAATGTAAATAAGTTGCAATTGCCCAGTGAATGAGATCTGTCCTCGGAGTGCACAGAGTAAATTCACTGTCTCTATTTACACAAATGTACTTAGACGGCAGAATATGCCTCCATGCTCCGATGACCCTTATAAAAGAGCTTTGCTGAGTGTTTATTGATAAATTATCCCCTCCTGAGTCTACTGCTGTGCTCTGCAATTATGCTCTCCCATTCTCCTTTTAACTCCACGGTCTCTACTCTTCCCTACTCACTAGCAACTGCCTGCATCTCTTTCTGTTCCAGGGCCTACTTGTTAAACACAACACCCCTCCCCTGGCGGGGACACACATGCAACGGCCAGAAAAAAACACAGCAGACAATGCCTTCTATTATTAAAGAAACAAAAGGGCGTGACATACCAAAACTAAAACCTTAAGAAGACTGGAAACTATTGTCAAGAGAATCTTACAGCAGAATGTATATGGTACTAAAGGGGAAACACGTTCTTTAAAAAGGAAGATGCAGTTTCCTCATATGTCTCAGAAGGCATAGATACAAGGGCCCAATGTGTACTGTGAGTCATGTCAGCCGCAATAAGGCAAATAACACTGACTGTATTGTACGCTCGCCCCTCCTACGCAGTCTTTTTGCGTTTTCTTGCAAAATTTGCAAACTGGGTTTAACATAAGGCAACAGAAAGGCACCCACAGCGCAGTTACCACAGAGGAGACCAAAATATGCGCATTGTCACACGTGGCTCGACCGAAAGCACATGTGTGTGTGAGTTCCAATTAAAAACAAACGCTTTCTTAAAAACATAAGACGGAAAGAAAGGAGTGTGTTTGTAATAGTAATTGTATTGTACGACCGAAAGCACATGTGTATGTGAGTTCCAATTCAAAACAAACGCTTTCTTAAAAACATAAGACGGAAAGAAAGGAGTGTGTTTGTAATAGTAATTGTATTGTAATAGTATTTATATAGCGCTTACTACCCCTGACGAGGCGTCAAAGAGCTTTTCGGTGAGTAGCACGCTACTCTGGAACCCAACAAGAATTAGTGATTGATTAGTATCGGGAAATAACAGATACAGTTTTAGTATTATTATGAGTTAATTTGAGCACGGATATGAGAGTTTGTTAGTTAGATTGACTGGAGTAATGGAGGGGTGGAGGAGGAAAGAAATCCAGAAGTGTTAAATGGGAGTATATCCTTCATTTACTCAACCCAAAGGCTTGGGATGAGTATAGGGGGAAGGAGGAGGGAAGTGTCTGTGGAAGAGTTAGGGAGATCATAGTAGCAGGGTGAGATAAATGAGGGAGAATTTAGTAGGGTTGTGTGGGAGGTCATGGAAGTAGAGTGAGGTTTGGTGAGTTAGATGTGGAAGCGGAGGGAAGAGCTTAGGCAGAGTTATTTAGGAGATGAAAGTAGTAAAAGGGATTTGTGATGAGTCAGAGTGGGAATGGAGGATAGTTTGATAGAAACATGACATATGATGATGGGTAGATAAGTGTGATAAGATGAGAGCAGGAATTCATAGATATCTAGTATAACAACCCATCCAGGAGCCATGCAATGACCCACGAACATGCCAAGCACAGAAACAAACAACATATACACATACATAAATACATATATATATATATATACATACACACACACATGAATACACACACATATGCACACACAATACATAATTAGAACCATGGGTAAATATACTTAGTCAAAACAGGTTTAAAGAGTGTGTGTGTGTATTTTATTGTTATGACATAGTAGCGATACATATTTTCGAAAGAACTATACATAACTAGAAATATACACATAATCAGAAAAAAATATTTATCAACATAGGCATATGCAGTCCATAGTTGTTTGAATATGGTGGTTATGAAGGAAAGAACCAACTCTTGAGTAGTTTTCTGAAGGCAAGAAAGTTATCAGTGGCTCTTATAGTTGGGGTGATGAATTCCATAGTTTGGCTGCTTGAACGGAGAAGGATGTACCTCCTATAGTCTTTTTCTTGTATGGTGGTGTTCTAAGGCGGGGTTTAAGACATTTACATTTGATTAATCAAATTAATCATGTAGTATAATCAAATTATCTGCTTTAAATACCTTTTGGTATGACCGTTTTTCCTTTTTGGTGACCTGTGCAGATCACATGCTAGTTTTAACCCTTAGTTATACTCAACTTATGGATTTCGGAAAGATGAAAGACCTGCTCAGCCATGCTGAGATGTCTTCATGGCTTCAACACAAAACAGCATTATCACGACACAAGGCGGGGTACAGGAGTTGAGGGAGATGGAGCCTGTAGGTTTGGAAAAGTATTTAAACGCCAAAAATTCTAGGATAGAAATGATTGATTAATCAAAGACCAGGGGCAACAACAAATGCTTGCAGCCACCCCCTCCATTCCTAGAGGTCAGACCCCTGCGAGGTTCTGAGTCTGGAATGGATGCTGTCTGCTGCACAGACTGACAACATAACCACAGTGCAGCACTTTTACCCCTTTAAACAAAAAGGTTAATCAATATACCTTTCAACATCACTGTGTAATCAGTAGAAGAAAAATAACATACACAGAAATGGAAAATAGAGAAATGAAAAATAGTGTTAAACATTCTACACTAGTATTAAAGTTTTATAAAAACAAATCTCACTCATCTTCACATATAAATTGATTCATCCACTTCAGAGGCACTCTCATTCTTCTATCCCTGCAAACAATGCTAGGGCACATCCTTCCATGCACCCCATCATCAACCAGGAGGGCTTCCTGCACAGAGCCACTTTCAACTGACATAACTGACCTCTCAACACACACTCCAGCATGTCAACATGATCAGGAACACCCCAGTCACCCTGACACATTTGTCATCCTACAACATGCTTCGCTAAAATTAGGAACAGACTCCTTGTTAACACTCTCAGACACAGGCATGCATTGCACGTTTACGTCACAATAATTTTCACCATCAGGAAAAACAGAAATATCCAACGAGGAATTGTCTGTCTCGTGGTTAACCCTGGTCTCTTATGGACTTGAAAAACTTGGATCACCCTAATCTAACCTATTAGGACTTCCCACATCATCTCTACAGTGTCCTTGTGACAATACAGCCATCCTCTTCAAATGTCACACCTTCATCACCCAACCTAACTGCAAGGAGCAGAATTTCAGCCATTTTGTAAGACTCAAAAAATTGACTTTTGCCTTGTGTACCTTCCAAGCTTTGTTTATCCTGACCCACTGTCCGCCTGCTATATCTGCCGGTCTGGATCCATGCTCATCCTGAGATCACTTGTAGTCATCACGTGCTGTGCAACATGGGCTCCAACGTCATTGATAGTATGTGTACAGCGTCAGCCTCAATTAACCAATCATAATCACCCATCAGCGCAATACAACATTAAAGAAACAAGTATTTGCAATGTAATGGATGTCGTGTTTGCTCGAGTTAACGCTATTAGCGTTGTAAACTAGAGGAGGCATATCAATACCTAGGTGCAGCAGCCGCCGCAGCAAATCTCAAGGGGAGGGCTGACAGGGTGTGGATGGGGATGAGAGAAATTTCCCCCAAAAAAATTGAAAAAAAATGAGCGCGTTCCCTCTGTGTGAAACCCAGCGAGATGGCGCTGCATAGGAAATAAGAAGAAAAAGTGGTCCAGAAACCATGTTGAAAATATGGAGGCTTGTATGTTTTCAGTAGTTTACCTGTGCGCTCGAGGAGGGCTAAAGACAGGAAAAGGCATTAGGGGTGCATGCCTTTCACAAATGAAATCAAGCTAATTTTAAAAGGCAAGCCCAGGAACCAATGAAAGTGACAGGTGTGGCATGGACATAGGTAAAATCCCACAGAGAGATTGCAACAGAGGCCAGAGCGCTTGCGAGCTCGTCCCTAAATATAGGAGAGTAAAGGCAAAATGTTTGGAGAAAGAACCCCCTATGGCTGACAGTTTTAAAAGGGTCCACTTTGTTAATCAGAATTGGTGTGGTGCACACATCAATTTGTTTTTCATTTAGTGAGACTGAGATATCCACTGCAGTAAATAAAGTTACAAAACATCTGTTTGGAGAGTTAAATACATTTACAGGTGAAATGGGTGTTTTTTTGTTATAGATGTTTACGTTTAAGGAGACAAGGAAGCAGTGAGATGTTTTTTTCATTTTTCATAATACACCAAACCTAGACAAGAACCCTTAACAAATTGCGACCTGCGAGCAGTGTAAACAAAATACAGATTTGGTTTTCATTATTTGTCAAAACGTAACAATCCCATTCAGGGAATGGCTTCCATTGCCCTACTGCGGCTTTCTGTCTGGGAGCTGAAAGACAATGTTTAATAGCGCTGTCGACGTTCAACCAATGGTGTGACAGACACGAGTGAATAATAGAAATTCACCAGCCATTTCTTGGCATTTATTTCAGTGTAAGTGTATTTATTTCAAGTAGAAAGTCCAATAGTCATTCATCAAGAGACAAATCATTTTTTCTTGGCAGTGAAGTCTGCAGAATACCCATTTTTTTAGGCACTAAATCTCCCACCTTGACAGGAGTAAGAAAGCATTAAAAGCTTTGATTTAGCTGAATCACACAAAATAGTTTTTCATAATTATCCTTTCCGATGATGTATGCTTTTCTAGTTCTTCCGATCCCACTACTTATTAAAACCAAGGCCTGTATTTTACATCCTGCTGTATTTCTAAATTAAATTGCCATTTGTTGTGCACAAGTTAAACACATTCCGGATATCTTTTCTTCGTGGAGGAGAATAAAATACTTCAGATGTGCTCGCTTTTATAATCTGCAATTTTTGGTTTGCTGAGCATTTGGGGTATATTGTTTGTGTAAATAGGAATACTGTGTCACAGTAATTTCGGACAGAATACAAGAGTACAGGGATTTAGCGAATCCTGGGAAGCAGAAGAGAATGCTGAATTAGCCAGTTTAGGGCTCTAAATTATAAAACGCAAAACCCAAAAGGCAAAACGCGTGGTGTGGCGATAGTGAGAAAGAAATCAAGTCTAGCACAAGGTACTTTGTTGGAAACGTGACTTACATTTTATAATCACTTCATCCCTGTTTATACTGGCACAAAAACCATACTACACCAGCCTACAATACGTAATGAAGCAGTTTTTGTTAGTTTACATGGATTAAAGCGCATAGTCAAATGAAACAGTTTCACAAACGTACATAAAAGGCCCGTGAGTAAAAGCTTTGTCAACATGATAAAACAAATAAAACAAAGGTAAAATAAAAACAGTATATACAGTTGTACACTTTGTGCAGAATTTTGAATACAAAGTACTAATTTGTAGGATTGTCCATAGGTACGCAATGAAGTAAATTATTTAGATAGGCTGAGCTGTGAATGCAAATTTAAAAAAACGCCCAAATCTCATTCAAATCAGTGTCAAGGGGAGTAAATAAGCAACAATCGTGCACTATTATTACACAGGCATATGGCCCTGTGCTAGTCATGCTTAGGTCAGAATTTTCAGTAAAAAAGCATTTTTTCTTTTCTTAATAACTGTGGCACTGTTTGACGAGTTTGTCCAACATCTTACAATGCAAACGTCTGTAGTATCCTGCTGGACACATTCTAGTGTTTCTGCTGAGTGCTGGCTTCCACACTGAACCCACACCTATCCATCACAGGTGTCACCAGTCAGGTGACCCTGCTAATAAAAAGGGCTGGGTGCACGTGCCCTAGGGCAGTTATAGAACCCACTAATACTCTGTCCGTGTCACCTCATTAACAGCATGAGGGCCTAGGGCCCCCAACACCACAATGGCGATAACCCCACGTGCATGCTGACAACCATTTCGTTGTTTGGGAGGGGAAAAACGGTCTTCGCAAAAGGCACCCAACACCCACAGACAGCGTGAAGGCAACTTAGATGATCCAACATGATGGCCACCAGCGTGGGGTCTGGCCACCCAGGCAAGGCACCCTGCAGCCGCCCGCCTGCTATTGCCCCAAAAGGCAGTAAGGACTGGGAGTCCTGCCCAATACCCTGCTGGGCATGAGGTGAGCCCAGAGGTAGAAGGATAAAGCCCTCCCAGCATCGTGTGCCTCCCCCCTCGACAGACTGCCAACGCCAAAAAGGAGGAAAGTGCTTAACAGCACCAGCCCGGGGGTACATGGGGAAAGGCTGTCCACTTCCCCTCAGGGCTGTGGCCACTTCCCGCACTTGACTCAGGTGCCCGCGTGGCTCTGCAGGAGGACTGAGAGAAGAAGCATAAAAAATGAGCAGGCTACCAGCATATAGGCGCGTTACCACGCCGAAGTGGTACCACACCGAGGGATAGCGTGAGTTCCCTACCCCCCACAACAACCCGAGGACAGCTTGTGAGGGTTGGCATGGCCTGCAGCACATGACTGCGACGGTGCATGTCAAGATTGCGTACCCCCCACTAAGCAGAAGACAGCCCGTGAAGGCAAGCATGGCCTGCAGTGCTGAGGAGGCTGCTGCGGCCGTTGCACACCACCAGACTGCCAACCCTCTCACATCAAGTGCCTGCCTCCCCACCGTGAGGCTGAGAGAAAGAAAGGGGAAACAAATGTGAAAACTGTACTTACCTGCAGTCCTGGCCACCAGAGACTGGAAATCACCTGCATCTGCACAAACGAGGCACAGTAGGAGGAAAGACTGCCACAGCCTGCACAGAACAGCATCTAGTGGCCAACCACAGGACTGCACCTGTTCAACAGAGAGACTGTGTGCTGGGCTGAAGAAGAGGCAATCCAGGGGCAAGGGCCTCAAGGGTATTCCGGTGAGAGAGGAATCCCGCAACGTGTCTGAGGCAGCTCCACGACAGGCACGGGGAACCACACGGAGGTCACAGACAGAGACTGGTGACCCAAAGACTATTGCGCTAAGGCCAGAGCACCTGAGACCTGATGGCCTGAGCACACCAACCTTTTAACAACCATGCTTGTGGCTCCATGCGCAACTAGGATGTACACCTGTGGTCAGTTTGTCAACGACGCCTTTGCTTGGCCTACGATAGGTCTGGCATAGTCCACATGGTCCTGTGGCAGCCCATCAAAGGGCCTCAAGGAGACTCCTGTCCAGTGGAGTTCTGGCATGAGAGAGAAGTCTGATGCTGCTCTACCAATGGATGTCTGGTTGCACCAAGGCTTTCAACAATGATGCTTCTGTCATTCAGGTCATCCACAGTCTCTAAGTGGTGTGCCATCCCTAGAGCTGGAATGGTTTCCAGAGATCTTCAAAGTTGACTCCCCATCATTCCAGGCCAGGTAAAGAACCCACTACTAATGTGTCCGTGTCACCTTATTGCAGCATGAGGGCCCAGGGCCACCAACACTACAAAGTCCATCCACTTTGGATTCAGTATAGCAAGTTTCATGCAGATTCATGCAGATTCATCAGGAGGGGGCCAAAAAAGGGGTAAAAAAATTGAATTTCTAATTTTAACTTTCATAAGATTCTTCACTCCTTGATGCAGAACAAAACAGCTGAATGGAATTACAGGTAGAACTTTGCTCAGAGAAGTTCCTTAGATTGGCTTCGGGTAAATCTTTCAGTAGTTTTTCAGAAACAGGGATAGTCCCTCAGCCACCCTCTTTTGAACATATGCATGACACCACTCACCAACATCATCTGATTACAAGACATCACAGTCAACTCCTATGCTGATGACACCCAACTCATCTTCTCCGTGACAGAAAAGACAAACACCACCAGAACCAACTTCAACAACTGAATGACCATGGAAGCAGAATTGATGCAAACTGATTGCCTTAAGCTCAACTCTGACAAGACATAAGTACTGGCCTTCAACATGACCTTCCCATGGGATTCCATCTGGTGACCATCGGAGCTAAGACTCTAACCCACAGATCACAAAGAAATCCAGAGATCATCCTAAATGATAAGCTCAACATGATGGCTCAAGCCAATGCTGTGTGCATCTCCTGCTCCCACATTCTATGCATGCTGCGAAAGATGTTCAAATGGTTGCCTCAGAACACCAGATGAACTGTCATGCAAGCACTCATCACCAGCAGGCTGGACTATGGCAAATCTCTACGCCGTAATCTCCAAACAACTCCTAAACAGACTCCAGACCCTTCAGAATGAAGCTGCATGACTCATTGATGACCTCCCATGCCAGACCCACATCACACTGCACCTGAGGAAGCTTCACTGACAACCCATTCACAAGCGCTGCCAACTGAAACTACTCAGGCACACTTAAAAAGCCCTAGCCAATGGTGCATCAGAATGCTTAAACAGCCACATACACGTTCCCCAACCTAACAAGCACCTTCATTTCTCATCTGCAAAAGTAAACCTCGAGGTTGCTCATTGTCCTATATTGCACCCAAGACATGGAACAACCTCCCTCAGCATAAAAGAGCATCCTCTTGAGTTTTGCAAAAAACTGAAAACCTTCATATCAGTATCTTGGGACCACATCTACACACATTGCCCAAGTGCCTGGATACTCTGTGACTAGTGTACTATACAAATCAACATTTCATGACACATAGCTGAAGGTCATGCACAGTGGAGCTTGACCATTAATAGGAGGTAAAAGGCAGAATACAGTTGGAGATATATATGTTAAAAAATCCTGACATTCACTGACAAAAGGTTAAAGTAAAAGTATTGCTATTTTGATTATAAGCCCTTAATATATGTTTAGAAGTCTTACAATACACAGACAAACCAACATGCTAAATTACTTCATTATTAACATCACTGCTGATATCTGAAATGAATAATCACCCAATAACTCATACCCCCAAGTATTTAATCAATATAAAAAATAGGACTATTCTTACAAATTAACAAAACCAATATTATGTCGCAAAATATCATACGTAATCAATAACAAATTATACTTTACTTTTTTAAAAATACTGTCAGAAAAACAGTTGATGCAAAATAATTCATTACAAAAATAAGGTTTTGATCACCATGCAATGTAAATTTCTAAATTCACAATTCACATCACAAGAAAAATCCAAGCTATTGTCTACAATAATACCACTAGTCTTTGTCACAGTGATATCTTCAATAATGTAATCAATTATGTCATTTAACAAGCCATGAGAGATGTCATACATAAGGTCATAAAGTATGCAATATGAGAGAGTGAGGTTTGTTTAGCTTACCCATCCACAACTGGTGAATTTCATTTCCTTTTAGCTTTTGACTTGTAACCGTAATGTTACTTTAAATGTCCTTCTTTCAGTGAATTCATTTATATATGGAGTAGATTCAAGCATGCTTTCCCTTTGTAGTGCTCATTCTGTGAACAGAATAATTTCTGTTGTCATGTTTTTCAGTTAATGAAAAAGAGGTTCAGAGAAGAAACTAATTTGTCCAAGAATACACCATTAGTTGAAGCGGGAAAACCAAGATTTCAAATAAGATCTCTTGGTCTAACAGGCTGCTTCTTAGAAACTTTGCCATGTATTTTTGCATGCCTTCTTGTGATCTGAAAAATATATATTATAAGCATTCATACAAAGTTCTCATGTGTATGTTTTAGACTAATGGCAAAAAGATTTGTTAGCCGATTGCAAACAATATAATGGAAAACTTGTGGAAAAAGAACAGTTTAAGGTTTAGTAGAAACAAAAAGTCCAAACTGTGAGGTATATTTAGGTATTAAATGGTTTCTTTTTTGTTAGCATTTTAATTTCAATGATGAGGAGATTGCTGGCATGGTCTGCTTGTGTGGGTGAGGGTCATAGTTCGGAAGGCCACCTAGAGTCATTCCATGGGGAGGTGTTGTTCCTGAAGATCAATACCTCAATTTGTTTCTGTGTTTATGCTCAGACACTTGTCTTTCATCCAATCTGCAATGCTCATCCTACACCTGCAGAATTTGGCCCTTGTGGTGGAGGGTTCTTCTGATAGTGAGAAGATCAGTTGGGTATCATTTGCATAAGATATGTTTATTCCATGGGTTCTGATGATGTCAGCTGGGGGGTCATGTAGGTGTTGGATAGGGTGGGGATAAGAGATGACTCTTGAGGGACACCGCAGATGTTGCTTTTACATTAGGAGGTGTAGAGAGGCAGGCGGATTCTCAGGGTTCTTCCAGTGAGGAAGGAGGCGATCCATTTCACAGTGTTTATTTTGGATTATGATGTGTTGGAGACTCTTGATAAGGGTGTGGTGGAATACGATGTTGAATGCTGCTGAGAGGTCGAGGAGGATCAAGGTTACTGTTTCTCCTTGGTCAAGGAGGGTTTTGATGCGGTCAGTGGCAGTGATGATGGTGGTTTCAATGCTGTAGTTGGCGCTGAATCCAGACTGGGAAATGTCTAGAAGGTTGTTATTCTCCAAGAGATTTGTGAGTTGGCGGAGGATGGCTTTTTGAAGGACGTTTGCAGAAAAGTGGAATAGAGAGATGGGTCAGAGCTTTTCATTCTGCTGGAGTTGACAAACTGTTTCTTTAGAGCTTGACTTCACCATGTTTCCATTCATTGGAGAAGGTGCCAATGGCAATGGCTACATTGAAGATGGTGGTAAGTTTAGTGTTGATCATCTTGCGCCCAAGGTAGAAGATGTAATGGAGGCAGGGGTCCATAGGTGCTCCTGAGTGGACAAAGTTCAGGATGGTAGTGGTGTTTTCAATGGTGAGCTGATCCCAGGTGGTTAGAAGGTGGTTGTGGTTTGTCTCTGTGGGAGTGATGAGGCTGAGGACGTGGGTAGCAGTAATTTTGTGTTCAAAGTTATTGTAGATGTCAGAGATCTTGTCATGGAAGAAGTCTGCTACAGAGGCGCAGAGTTCCTGGTAGGGGGTGATGATATTTTCAGAGGCCTAAGGTTTGAGGAACTCTCTGATGACATTGAATAGCTCTTAGTTGCGGTTAACGCTGTCCTCGATGTGGTTGGTGAGGGCATTCCTTTTCGCCTTTTTCAGAAGTTGGTGTTATTGGTTGTGCAAAGTTTTGTAGGATGTTTGGTCTGTGGTCCTTGCTGGTCTGTCATCTTCTCACAAGTTGTTGGCAGTTGGATTTGGTACTTCCTAGTTCTGTGGCCTAGCATCTGGCCTGTTTGGAGGGTCTGATAGGTCTTGCGGGCTTGATGGGGGTGACTTTGCAGGCACAATTGCTGATCCAGGTAGAGAAGTTCTTGATAGCCTGCTCTAGGTTGGTTGATGTGTCCGAGTGCAAGGCGTTGATGGCATTGGTCCATTGGCTCTCTGATATCTTGTTCCAGGTTCAGTGAGAGGTACTGGGAGGTTAGGTGATGGTGCTGCAGGGGCTTGTGATGATGAGTTGAATGATAGCATGGTGGGATTGAAGTGAGTTTGGCAATGTTGCTGTACTTGATTCTACTGCTGGCCGTGAAAATGGAGTTGAGTGTGTGTCTTGTGATGTGCATGTGGTGAGGGACTAGTCAAGTGAAGCCAAGGATGTTCGTGCTTTCATGGAGGCTGGCGGTGTTTGTGTTTTCAGGGTCATCCAGGTGAAAATTGAGGTCTCATAGGAAGATATAGGCCCTCATTATGACTGCCGGGGTCTTTTGCCAAGGCTGCCACAGCCACAGTCACCGGAAGACTGCCAGTGCTGGTCGTCTCCCGACCCCCGTATTATGACTCGCACTGGATATCCGCACCACTGGTGGTCAGTTATTCGGCAGCACTCATTATGGCGGTCAGCGCCGCTTACTCTGTTCCACTGCCAGCACCACCACTCCAGAAAAAGACTGCCCACAGAATTACAACCAGTAATTCTTTGTGGCAGTCTTCTGGTGGCAAGGCGGTGCTGGAGATGGGAGCACTGGGTCACGTCCCCTAACGGATTAGCACCTCGTCGGGCGTGGTAAGTGTTGTCCGCAAGGGGAAGGGGTCGGGGGAGTGAATGGGTGTGTGTGAGTGTGTGTATGCATGTCATGAATGTGAGGGGGAGGTCAAGGGAGTGTCTGAGTGTGTGTGGGCCTCTGCGTAAATGTAGCGATAATGATGCATGTGTGTATGCATGTGGATGGAGAGTGGGGGTGTGTGCATGGTTGAATGCGTAAGGGGTGGCGGGTTGTGAGTGAGTGCATGCAGGTGTGTGTATGTATGTATGTAGTTGAAGGGAAGGGAGATGGTGAGTGTGTGTGTGCTATATATGGGTATGTATGCATGTCTATGGGGTGAATATTGTGAGTGGGGGTGTATCTGTGTGTGATTGTGTGTGTGTGGGTGCATGCGTGTGTGCGGTGGTGTTTGGTGGGTTATCCCGGTGACAGGAACGCAAGTATCATCGGATACCTTACAGCCAGCATTTTGTGGTGATGAGACCACCAGGAAAAAGCTGGTGTTGTCCCAAGTCGCACTAACCTTGGCAGTTAACTGACTCCCGCCGGGCTGCAAGTGGAAACCTCCAGCCCGGTGGGCTGTGGTAAAGTGGCAGGACATGCAGGGATGCAGTGGTTTGGCAGTGGTCAAACTGCCACGGTCGTAATATGGCCATCTGCATCGCCAGTCCTGTGGCGGTGAGACTGTCACAGTGGCTCTGGTGGTCCATGGACCAAGTGGTGTGATGAAATCAGGGATTGCGTTGCAGAAGCTTTTGCATGGACCTGAAAGTCTGTAGGCGAGCGTGCCTCTCATGATTGTTTTGCCATCGGTGTGTAGTTTGAAGTTGAGATGCTCCATTATTGGGGTGATATCTTCTGTGGTGATGGTGCAGTGTATGGTTTTATTGTGGATGATGGCGATTCTACCTCTTGGTTTGTTATTTTGTAGCCATTGGGTATTGCTAAGGCAATGTCGGGCAACAATGTAGGTTAAGTCAGGTCTCGGTGAGGAAGATGACCTAAGGGGTGAAGGAGAAGAAAGTGTCCCAAATCTCGTGGTATGCTTGCAGAGAGATCTACATTGAGCAGGAGGCAATGGAGATGTTCTGGGGTGATAGTGGTTGGCATGGTGGTGGTTGCCGTATGTGTGGATGCTCCAGTGTTGCATGTGAAGAGGCAATGCTGGCAGGTAAACAGTCCTACTATAGAATGAGGTGAAGTGCGCCAGCAATTTTTGCGGCATCCAGGATCCAGGGCTCAGAGCTCAGTAGTAAGCAGCTTTGGGTGTTGGGAGAGCCAAGGTTCCTGGTGCTGGAAGCGGTCCAGACACAGATGGGCGCAGACGAGCTTGCCTTCAGTGTGCCTGCTGCGCAGCCATGCAGAGGCTTCCATTATGTAGATCCAGGGAGGTGGGAAGTGGGGGCAAGAGACAGGCAGTGAAAAAACAAGCAGCAGCAGAAGAAAGAACAGCAAGTGAAAACTCAATGTCAAAGTTAAATCAGAAAATACAGTTTAGAGTTGTAAGGGATACATTGTAGCAGTAGGAGGCTAATTAACAGCAGGGTTGCCACAGTACAGCAGTAGTAGAAATGTAAAAGGCTATGTAGGAAACACTAATGGTTGACAAAACACAAAACACTGGAGTAACTAAAGGCTAATAATAGGCTAATAAAGAATGGAACAACTGCAGAATGGGAATGCCATACAGTAGACGGGGATCTGGCACAGGGACATAATACATTGTCTAAGCCCTGAGACATCCCTGAAAAGAAGTTCTGCTAATTGTGCACTTTGAATCTCCAGAGGTTCTTGTTGATGTTGACAATATCAGTAAATGTTATGCAGGCCTGCTAATATCCCGTAATGTGAACCTCAGAACAAGTGAATTATTGTGGCTGCCAAAGAGCCTAACACAAATACTCAGCATATCCAAACATTAGGCCCATTTATATTATAAAAAATGAAAATTTGATAAGAGCCTAAAGATAACATTTTTAACAAAAACAATCTGGAACATAGAGGGTCATTACATAAAAAGAAAAGTAACATTCATTTAACTCATAGAGCTTGTACAGATGCAAACTTCTGGATATGAGATAGACTATCTCTTCATGTTAGCATTTATTTACTGGGGTATATGACACAGAATGCCCACTCTTATCTATAGTAGTTCCAATCCACTATATTAGCATCCACTATATTAGCATCAGTTAACACGTGGCATACCCCAAGACCAAAACCAATAAAAAATGCTTTAACAACTTTCACACAGAAATTACCATGCACCGTGGGCTCTTACAGCACTCAGCATGGGTGGGTCAAATGATAAACTCTGTGCCAAGAGCCTTTTCCATACTGCCTTTAACTTTGGGAGCATAAGGTGTGGGAGCATGGCACGCAGGACACCGTCAAGGACTATGTTGAGTACACAATTGGGTCTTATTTTTTTCAGGACCATTAAAGCCTAATAAATCACTGTAAAAGACTGATAAATTGTTATTATGATTCTTAACTCAGAAAAGAAAATGCCATTTGGTTGCTGCATTGTACCTTGTAGCTGTGCTATGCGTCTTAGCTTCATTGCCATACATCTTTTGGCACCCAAATGATTTACAATTGAATAAAATGATAAATTGAAATTCCTGTACAATACTTTATTTGAAGAGATGCAACTGTTATTCAGATCCTAAAACAACACTTAAATTTGCCACTTCTATTGAGCATTACAGTCATAACTTCCATGTCGTTGCTGCTGACCTCAGGCATAACATTACAGATGACATCATAAGTAACAAGTAAATTAATCAGTAAACCTGCTTTGGGATCGAAGAACCTTGATAGTGTCTGCCCAAAAGTCAAGTGCTGACCCAAAAGGTGTATTAGGCTTTCCAGAGGGTCAGGTAAATTATAAAGTGGGGTTTGAAGGTTAAATATTGAAAAATCTGACCTTGGGGCTCTCTGTGAAGAGCCATGCAACCAATACATGTCACATGTCAGTGGATACTAGTTTAAAAATTCAATTTCAGCTTGTGCTGGTATATTAACCATCTACAATTTATAGAACAAGGATAAGGTATCTCTTTTAGAACTCTAGTACTCGATTCATTTGAATTTCTTACCTTTTTTAAAGGTGTACAAATATCATGGAAAAAGTCACTGATGATATCAACATAATTGAAAAAGAATTACAGCACAAACAAAAATCTGTCAAATGTTACTGCATGTATAAAGGATCATATTCTCCATTACTCAATGTCACAAGACCATACATTTATATAACTACTAAGAGAAATTGGGTTTTTAGTTGAGTAGGGTGTTAACCCTGTTCAAACAACAGCTACAATACCTATGAGGTGGAACCACACAATTCACTAATTTAACCTAAACCTAACCCTCTGATAGCTTTGCACAGAAGCCTGAAGAAGTCAGGCTTAACTTAGAGGCAATGTGTAAAGTACATGTAATTGACTGAAAACACAACACAAGAAGAAGCCCACACAAATTTAGAAAACTAGAGTAAATGTTATTAAATTATTTGACACCAAAATGACCAAAATTAAATAAAAAAAATCAGAGTTATGAATCTTTAAAGTTTAAGGTAAAGATTTGCAGCAAAAAGATCAAAGCACCAAACACTGGCAACTAATCGCACAAGATTTGGTCAAAGTAGAGCAATATTGCCAACTGCAATGAAGCACAACTTGGATACAAAACATGCAATGGGTCCAGTTGATGGCTATCTTCAGACTTAGAAGAAATTTTAGGAAAAAAGTATTCTGAAAAAATAAAGTTCAGTGTGGCAAGGTTGCAGGCAGTGTCCAAGGAGGAGGCGTCATTGTTCTGAAGATGCAAAACGATGTTGCATTGAAGATTTCTTCATTAGGAGTTTGTCTCTTTTTTGAAATTGAGAATCTCTAGTGGGACAAGGGTGGAGGTTGTAGCTGATGAGAGTTCCACAGGGCTGGATACCCCTTTGGTGAAGGGCCTTAGATTAGGATTTGCTGCTGCCAAGAAGAACGTAGCTGGAGCTGCTGCGGCCAGGCTGACCGGTGATGCACCTTGAGCAGATAGACAAGCAGATTGGTCCCATCTCCTCTCAATTCTCAGAGTAGTTTATACTTAACATTTTGGAAAATTTGCAAGTTTGGAATTTTGGCTATCTGGGTACCTTTAACAGCACAACTGAGGTTCCAGAATAGGAGGGGTACCACCTGGGGGATAGGACTCATTCAGGCTGGCTCCAGGTGCAGGTTCAAGATGGTTAGAGCTTTTTCTGTCCCTTAGGCTCTGATCAGGAGACCAGCCAACTAGCTTTTGGAGTCCTGGGATCAAGCATTCAAACAGGGCTCAAGCAGCAGGGCAGGCCTCTGAGGGTTGAAGACAGGCTCTAGGCAGCAAAGCAGTGCATCTAGGTGTATCAAAGCAGCCTTGTCGAGTACACTGCAGTCCATAGCAGCAGGCGTTCATCTGAGAGTTCAGAAAGAGAACTGAAGTGTGAGCATGAGGGTTCTATTTTTATACTTGGTGACTTATTTGAAGTAGGAGAAGTCTTTTTTCTTACTGTCCCCATTTACCTTATACACAATCAAACCGTCCACCAAGCTCTTCCTTTGCCGAAATAAGCCACCCTTGAAGAGACCAAGGATTCTCAGCTAAGGAAGGGGGTTACCTACTCATACAGTAGTTACAAACTACCCACCACCACATCTTGATTCCCAGTGGCTATAATCATTGGACCATCCCATGAGATCCTCCTGGAAAAAAGGCACTATTTTTAACCCTAAGAGGTTACCCACTGTCTTCTCCTGCTAATCAACTTGTCAAGGAGGCCCACAGTTTCTCTACATTTTGTTTTGCATGGGAACCAATAATATCCATCTTGCACACATAGATCTCTGAGTTCAGTCATTGAGCCTTACAGGGGGCGTCTGGGGATATCCATTGTTTACATATTTCTCTTCTGCCCAATAAGTTAAGTTAGAACAGCAGTTTACTATCATAACCCTGAGAGTCTCCCACTTCTGGCAACCATCTAAAAATTATTAACTCTGTGCTTATCTCCATATGTATGCAGAATGTGTGCAGAATACAGCCCTTAGCACCTTACTGACTTCTCCCCAGAACCCCTGAATATTGGGACAAAATACAAACATATAGAGGTCATCTGCTTTCAGTAGACCACATTTCTTGCAGCACATATTTTCTGCACACCTCACTTTTTATGGTGACCAGGAGGCCCTCTGGAGGTAGAAAAGGTGAGTTCTTCTAAAATACACAGGATATGCTAGGCTGTCCAATAATCAAAAATAAACCTGCCGTAATCAGTTGATCCTTGAATTTGGCAAAGTATCCCTCCACAAGACAATGGGTAGGTCAAAGTCTTCATCCAAGATCTCCAGGATTAGCCCATATCAGACCGCCACTTCCTTCTTTCAATGAAGCCCTTTGATCAACAACTCCTCCAATTTGTTTATATCAATCTCTTCTTCTCCCAGGGACCGGGCCCAACTTTGCAGTTGATAAAACTTAAACTTGGTTACTTAAACTTGAATACCGTACTCATAATCCTTCTCTGAAACTTTTCCCACAAGCAAAGTTTCCCTTTTTGGCCTCACTCTATAATACCTGTCTCTTGTAGAGGTACAACTAACTTGTCTTTAAGACATTCCAGACTACCTGGGGAAGCCCAGACTGGGGCATATTTACTATAGTACGAAAGTTTTGTTTCTCGTCTGATCTCAACCCACAACTGGGCAGCTGCGTGTAGAACTTTTAGCCTCACTTTTTTTTTTTTTTTAAGATCACAGAATTTATGCATCAAATTACACCCTCCACCTTCCATGTCATTTAGCAGAGTTTCCCTTATCTGGTCTCCCCCAGACACACTCCTATCAGGCAACTAAGCCCTTAAGTTTTCTAATTGAAAAGCCCAGGCATGTAGCTTAAGATCCAGAAGTGCGATGCTCCTTTGTCGTATTTCCTCCTCAGCTTCTTTTTTTCAATTCAAGCACCTTTGAATGCCCAAATAAACATGTCTACTTTCCCATGTAGTTTTTACATACAGGTACTCTTAAAGTGCAGAGGGATCATAGTAAATAATTAGGTAAATTTCAGGAGAATAGACATTTTTATCAAATTAGCTCAAACAATGTTAAAAGGTAGGTGAGACCAGCTTAGTAGCAATCTTTCATAGCCCAGTTGAAATCTATTTCAGCGATGTTCTCCATAGAACAACAAATCTCAATACCTAAATATTTTAATTATCTTTTCATCACACTGTGTCCTCCCTACATATTCCACACTATAACCTCTGTTTTAGGCAGTTTTGCCTTATAGCCGACACCGGCCCAAAAGCTGCTATCACATGATCTAAACTAACTAAGGCAGAAGTTAAATCACTTGTATAGACCATCACATTGTGGCGTGCAATTATAATTTCTTTTCCCAACCACCATAAATAAAAAGTTTATTCGGCTGCTCTCTCCTAATTTTCCCCACTTAAGGCTCAATATACAGACTGACTAATAAATGAGAGAAGGGGCAACCGTGTCTTGTCCCTCTTGATATATTAAGACTTGCTGTTAAATTTCCATTCAGAAGAATTCTAGCAGAGACGGTCTTATAGATTTCCTGTATTACCTTACAGATCATAATGGCCTACAAGGGTATTCAGGTTTTACCAATTCACCCTGTCAAACGCATTAGTGGCATCCAACATTGTTATCGCAAGGCGGGCCTCATGGAAATCGATGGTCCCTATTAACTCACAAGTTATATCATTCATAAATCTCCTTTCTAAAAAAGCCTTTTTAGTCCTCCAACAACTTTCCTCAGCCTGTTAACCAAAATGTTTGCAAATAACTGGCAATCATTATTAAAAGAAAAATCAGCTTATATGCCTCACACATTAGGAAGTGTTTTTCTGTTTTTAAAACCAGCATAATCACAGACTCTTCCCAAGATTTCGGGAGGTGGGCTCCTTCTCTAAAAATTCCAACTAAATGCTGAATCAAAATCAGACTTATTACATCTTTGGGCCCTGCTTTAAACTTTTTTTTTTCCGTCGCATTAGTGTCATTTTTTGACGCAAAAGCGGCGTAAATATACAATTGTATTTTGTAAATTTGTGTCGCTTTTACGTCAAAACATTACGCTAATGCGGCACAAAAAAGTATAAATCAGGGCCTTAGTGTCTGGTAAGACTCATTTGGCAACCCATCCGACCTTGTTACCTTCCATTTCTTGCTGTTACTAATCAGCTGCTGTATCTCCTGCAAAGTTATCACCTCATCTAGAATCCCCTTCTCCTCTTCTGAGAGTTTTGACACCACCAGACCCTCCACCCATTCATTAATCTTAGTCTTTGTTGTCTTTGAATCCTCTTTATACAGGTTGACAAAATAGAAAACATTCAGGGGGTGCACCACTCCAAAACACCACATAGAACACAGTAAGCAGAAAGAGTCCAATACTGTTAAATTAATAATGGTGCAAGACTTCTGTCAGTCAGTTTCTTTCCGGAGACTTTTATTGACGTAGAGAACTTGTTACAACATGAAGTTCATGAAAAAGAAGCAGCCAACGCGTTTCACCCTATATCAATGGGCTTCTTCAGGGCTGTAAAGAAACCTATTGCCATAAAAAGGGTAATATGGTAACAGAAATGAGGCACCAAAAGCACAACATATTGACATACAAAATGCTACTTTACATACTTGTGACAAAACAAGATTGCTTTGTAAAGAATAACGAAGAAATACATCAATAATACAATAAGGAAGTATATGAATAATATATTATTCTAAGCCAATATAAAGTCATAAGTGGAAGAAGAAGCTTTATTCCGTATGAGAAAATTCATCCATTACAACACATAATCACCAAAACATTGTAAAAATACCAATACCAATAAAAACCATGTATAGTAAAAGCACCCATCATAAAAACAAGTACATATAATTATATATATATATATATATATATATATATATATATATATAAGAATAAAAAACAGAAGAAGATAAAAACCTCATTCATAAAAACTGGAGAAGAAATAAGTAAAATCATTCTAAAAATTCAACATTTTTGCGCCAAGTAGTAGCTCCCTTCAGGAATGATCCCTGGCCCTTCCATACCAGTACATCTGAGGCCAATTGCAGCCACATGAAAGCAGGACGGTATTGTACAAAACCCTTGGGCCTAAGGAGCGGTAGTAGAAATCGGGTTCTAAATGGTGCATAAAAGACACAGAACAGTGTAAAATGGATCAAGGTCTGATGGGACACCTCATCACAGGGGCAGGGTCTAATACAATTCTCCCCATATTGACCTAGGGGAAAGCACAAATTACTTCTAATGATCCCCAAACGGAATCGAGTTATGAGTGACCTTTCCCTCACATCCTTGTTTTCTGAGAGATATCGCTCCGGACCCACCCACATCTTTAGCATAGTAAATTCCCTGACCGATTTTTTCCTTAGAGCCTCCCCCTCCCTCTTGGTCTCCTGTATTCTCTGAAAGTTATCCTTGACCCATTTCTTATCATAGCTAGTCAGGTCCTCGGGATGATCAAACAATTCAGGCCTCCCCAGATCATGTGCCATCTTCCTTATGTGCGACAACCAGGAAATATGCTTTACATTGTCGCAGGGCAAACAATCCCTTAGGATATCCCTATTAAGAGAGGCATGTTCATTACTCCAAATTGAAATCCATAACAAAAGGGGAGCCAGCTGGGTAGAGTCCTGTACATACTCAAGGTCCAGTTCCAGGTGAAGGCAAAATCCAGGAATATTTTGTCCAGCACCCAGAAGCCTTCTACAGAAACGATTTTCTTCCACCATAAGGGTTCGGGTATCCCTAAACCCCCACAGTGCTGAACCATACAGAAGGACAGGTAGCCATTTCCGCCTATAGATTTCAAGCAGGGGTTTGATAGGTTTACTACCTACCCTAGTCGCAAAGTCAAAGGATGCACCGACTGTTGCATGAAAAAGCACAATCCTTCTAGCAATACAGGGTTTCCAAGATCCTTTCTCATCAAAAATGACCCCTAAGTATGGGAACTCATGGACTCTGCTAATAATTTGATCCTCCACCCTTAGCTCCCCCACCCTACTCATAGGTTTACCACAAACCATAAAATGCGACTTCTTAAAATTGACCTCCAGTCCCAAAGCTGACATAAAAACGACATAAGCTCTAACTAATACACGGAGACCATTCATCGTGCGGGCCATAAGGACCGCGTCATCCGCATACGTCAGCACAGGGATATCAATACCCTTCACCTTCGGGACATCCCTGCGGTGTTCAATCAGAAAATCTGACAGTCCATTTGTGTATAGAAGGAACAAGGTAGGGGTCAAGACACACCCCTGGCGCACACCCCTTGAAAGCTTGAAAGCCTCCGAGCATTCCCCATTTGGGCCCACCCTCACGTTTGTAACTGTCCCTGTATGGAGATATCGGAGAAGCTCTACAATATTAGGGTACAACCCTGACTGAATTAGCCTCTCCCATAATAAAGACCGGTTCACTTTATCAAAAGCACAGCTAAGGTCCATAAAAGCAAGATAAAGGGTACCTTTCCTGGCCTGCGTGTATTTGTTGATTATCATCAGTAAATTAAGACACTGTTCTTGCGTGCCGAGGCCTTCTCTGAAGCCATACTGTTCCCGACTTAAAATATCATTTCCTGCCCCTTATGGGCACCCATTCTCCTAAATGTTGTCAATGCAGCCGTTACTGTGGGCATTCCTGCCTCTTGGAGATTGGCATGCATAGTCCCAGTGTTTAAAAAGGGTGATCGAAATGATCCTAAGTCTTATCGCCCTATCTCACTGTTGGATTCCTCTGTGAAGATTCTGGGACGGATTATCTTAGGCCGTCTGGAGGCCTGGATGACAGGAAATGAAAAACATAAGTGATCAAAAGAACCGGCAAGGAGAAAAGATCAATACGAAGGATCAGAGAAAAAGTCCAAAAATACATCGTGAAGAAGGTATGAATAAAAAGACGTGAAAAGGACGTGATGGAGCAGATTCCTCATAGAGAATAAGTGCACATGAAGTATTGAAAGTTCAAAAAGAGAATCCCTCTAACAAGTGTCAGACTCCCATAAGTGATCACAAAATAATGTAGGCAAGAAAAAAAAATTAAGAGGTCAAAAAACATACCAGATTAGTGTCCAATTGAAACGGAAGCTATTTACAATGTGGAAATGCACAAAGGCATATAGTAAGCCTAATAAGGAAAAAGAGAGGGAATAAATGTTGATGTGTATGGTCAAGAACAGTAGCCACTAATCGTATTTTAAAGAAACAAAGATACTGGGAATATTGAATTATCCTCCCACATAGCTAATTAAGTTAAAGAAAAATGGAAAGGGGTTAAAAAACAAGTATTAAAAGTGAATATGCAAGTGGTTGATTAAGGGACTAACATGAAATGTGTGTCCCTCAGTGCTGGACGAAAAATGCATCGTAAAGAAAGCAAGCGGCACCCCCATGATAATTGGTCTCGAAGATAGATTCAAAATGCTAGGGACTGCCACGCTCGTAAATAGAGTTATGTCAATCTTACCAAAAAAATGTGTCCATAAGTTGGTGCATAGTGATCCAAATAATGTCAAAGGCTGGTAACCATGAGTAGAAACGGTCCCGGCCCTATGCCACACCGTCCCGCTGATTGTGTGCATGCTCCTCGTCGGAGCTGAAAGGTCTAAAAAGGACGCCGAGTCCCTGAAATCCCGCCGTGGCAGGGAGGCGAGTGTAAACATGAGCGACGGACTGCATTTGACAGTCATCGTCTGCAAGTCCATTTCTGGTTGCCAAATGCAACATTAAAAGGAAATAAACAAAGTACTGTGAGCAGTGGCCATCTTAAAGGTAAAAAAGTAGAAGGAAGTGTAAAACCCGGTATCCACAGGGAGTATAATCAAAATAAAATACGAAAGAATAAGAAAAGAAATAAAGTGAAAAGAGAAAAGGGGTGGTGACAGAAAGGAAAAAGGAGAAAAAGAAGGGAAAAGGGTGGCAGCCCAGGTAGAAAAAAGTGCATGGTGACCAAAAATGGTGTCAAAATAATCCAGAAAGTCCTGTTGAACCTCCTTTGTCTCCCCTAATCTTTTCCCAGTGGTCCTACATTGTACCTCTCTCACTTCATTCCTCACTGAGTCTGCTTTACTCTTCCAGGGCAGAAGTTTTCCCACACTTTCCATATACTCAAAATGCACCATCTTAGCAGCCTTCCAGTGGGCCCTGACCCCGGCTTCTACAACAGCAGCTAATCTGGCCTTCGGTTCCTGAATCTCCTTCAACAGGGTCTCATTTATCACCTCTAGGTCCTGCTGATCCCATAACTTTGTTTTCCAAGTAAACAATTCCCTTCTCCATCTCCACAACTACTTTCCAACATTCCCTGTTTTTCTGGGCTCGGAGGCTGATCACAATACGCATTATAGAGGCCTTGAAAGACTCCCATACTATAGATAATGCGGTGGAGTTAATATTGAGCTAAAAGAATTCAACAGCCCTTGCTCTTAAAATCTTACTGATCTTTTAATAACAAGTGGTCTAATGACTACCTTTACTCTGGGCAGCTTTTATCTTGAACTTCAGAACCACCACTTCATGATCAGACAGATGGACAACTAGGTGTTGGACATTTTGTATATCTGCCAAGAAATAATCTATCTTTGACTGATGTTTATACTTCTTGTTGTGGAACGTATATCCCATTTCAACCTCTCTCCTCTCTCACTCAAAATGTCAGACAGGGCCATTTGCTTCATTAAGGACTTGATATATACCTAAGACTTAGAACATGCTTTTGATCTATTGTGGTTTGACCTATCCAAAAGGTTATCCATCACAACATCAAAATCGCCTGGCATTATTATTAGAAGGGGGCTATCAACTCAAGGCATACATTTTGCAAGGGTTCAATATCGTCTACATTTCGACCATAGAAACCCACCAGCTTGTAAGTTATTTCGTGTATTTTAACCCTTGTTATAACCCATCTACCCTTTTTGTTAGCCTTATAATACAATACAACATAGAAGCCCTTAACTGTTTCTTAATATAAATAATCACTCCTTTTGTGTAGCCAGTTTGGTCCGTTCACACGTCCGCTGCACCCATCTCTGTGTCCCGAAGATATCTAAACATTCAAATTTGGAAAGGTGTGATTCTTGCAGAACAATAATTCGCGCTGGAGCGCCTCTCAAATATTGAAAATATTCTCACTCCTAGACCTCACTCACAGCCCATTAATGTTCCAAGATAAGATTTGTATTTTTTTAATGTCCACATCCATTTCTGGTTCAACCTCTGGGTTTAGGGCTAGCCATTATTCCTTCATGGAGATCCTGTAGCTTTAGAGGACATCTTTTGATATTGTTTTTCCCCTCAATGCTCCCCAACCTGTGTTCTGCTCCCCAAACATGTACCTCCCCACCCCCCAGATAACACACCCCAGCCTCTGTTTGGCTGTAATAGTCATTTGGTATGCAACCAGGGGTACCAAGGTGCTAAAACTATTCTAAAAAGAAAAAGCTGTGGCAGCATATCAACATTATGTATCATAGAAAAGGAAAGAAAAAAGCGAAAGAGAGGAGAAAACATCCACCCATTCTGCTATCAGACATGAGTGGGAGAACATGGTGGCTGGCTAGCATCTGAAAATGGCACAAACAGGCTGAGGTGGCTGTGAAACAGATAAGTGGGTCAGAGTGAGGTGCCATGAAAACAGTGTGAGGTTCAATGAAATACAGAAGAGGAGGAAACATACCCGAGATTTTGCCCGATAATTTTTGGGGGAAGCAGTGAGGTGCAGTGGCTCAGCAGCTTGATTGCTCAACGGGTAAACTGAATAACTGCATGCCCGTAGGCTGACCTTGGGGAATTTAGTGGCTGCAATGTGAGTAAGGCAAAGAAAGCAGGGGTGCCACGGGAAGCCATGGAAGGAGAGCCCTGGAGAAGGATGGCCCAGGAAGTGAGGAAAGACTCACTCCTACTGTCACACTGAGAATGAGGAATGGCTGTGGCAGAGACAGCATCAGCAAGTCTGTCCTGGAGTTCTTTGGCAAGTCAGCGGTGGCTACAGCATCAGAGAGTAGACAGCGAACGGGTGATCCTTTGTGTGGTGAGAGGGAAGAGGCAATCAAAGCAATTAAGGCTGGAAGGCAAACCTGTGGCCCCAAAGGTTGGAGAGTGGTTAGAGACCAGCAGATGAGGGGGAAAATTGAGAGCACAAATAGGTACTCAGTTGAGGAGTATGGCAAGGGATCTGTTAGACTCTGGGACCAAGTCCCCTTGGACAAAGATAAATTACCAGCAGACCTGATAAATTTACAAGTGAAGGCCTCGAGAGGAGGAAAGGAATTTAGTACAAGATGGTGAAAGGTACCCCCAATATATAAAGGCCCACCTGATAAGGACCCATCATGGAGGCATCCCAAGGCTGTCTTGATTCCCAAAAAGAAACAAATAAAGATTATCCCCTCCCTTAGGTCCTTCTTTAAGGTTTGTGAATAATGACCAGAGTCCAGTGTAAATCTCCTACCATCTGGCTTAACTTTAGTGTACCCGAGTAGGGTCCTGCTCCAACAGCAAGGTCCTTACCCCCTGCAAAGCATATGAGTGAAGCAGAAGGGCAAGATCAAGAGAGCAGTGAACCCGGAAGTGGGAAGGCTCAAATACCTCTGGGGCCAAACCAGTACCAGTGTCTAGCCGAGGTGGATGAGTCAGCTGCCGGCGTGGGTCCAATGATTTTCGCTCCCACTACTTCTAGTGTCTTATTTGGCTCAGGTAATGATGAAAGTAGACAATGAAATCAGGCTGATCCAACAGTTGCTATAGTGGAGAATAGCAAATCTTTACAATCCACAGCTAATGTTGAAAACCTCATACCACAGGCTAGCTCGCTGGAACAGATATTGAAGTCCCTTACAAAAGAGGTTAGAAGTGTTTTTCCACTTCCCAAGCAAACCAAAAAGGAGCTACAGGTAGTATGTGAGGAGTTTGCTGAAAAATTGGATGCTCTATCACAGAGAGTCCAAGCTCTGGAGCGTTCAATAGCGGAGTTAAAGGTATCCACCTCCCAGGACAGGCAATAAATGGATAGATTGAAGACAAAAGATAAGGAGAGGCAGGACAAACTAGAATCTCTGAAGAAAAATGCAAGAAGAAATAACATCAGACTACTGAAAATGGCGGAAGGAAGGGAGGCGGAAGATTTAAAGGCACTAGTAGTGGAGCTGCTGGTAGGTATCAGTTTGTGGGAGGGCTCGGAGGAGATTCTGGCTAAGGACATTTAAAGGGTACATAAGGACCCCTTTTGGAGGATTGCGAATAAAAGGAAGTCCCGCATGATTTTGATGAACTTCCTCACTTACTCCATCAAATAGAAGATTTTGAGTAAGGCCCTGAAGATAGGCTCTCTAAATGGAAAAGATTTCTCTTTTGAGATTAGATTGGATGTCTCCCATGCTACCTCAAATAGGCAGTAGGAATTAGGAAAAAAGGATGGAGGAGTTTAAGAAAAAGGGGGACGTTAGCTCAGCTGAAATACCTGGCAACCTTGAAGGTGATGTTTAATAATAAAATGTACAACTTGAAAGACTATGAAGAAGCGGATGAACTGCTTGAGAAGTTCAGATCCAGTCATGTCTGAAAGAAGTAGGAGAAGTCTTTAAAGAATTCCTTTTGAAGTGCTTGAAACTTTCTGCTTACCCTGTCCTGTTTCCTGGCTGTCTGCATGAACAATGCAGGGGTGATAGGCCCTTTGTGTGAAAGCAGGGCACAGCCTATTCAGTTGCTAGTATCCCCTGCCAATACTGTTGTAAATTCCTTTTCAAGTTTTTGTTTACCTGACTGCTGACAATTCACAGCTTAACAGATTGGAGTTATTTGAAACTGTTTTGTATTAAGCTATTCAAAGTTTCAATATTATACAAGTGATTTTTTAATCAGACAAATCTTCAGAACATGTTTATTCTAGACTGGATAATTTGTGCTCATGTCACTCACATTTTTCTCCAACCCACTCAAGCATGCATCAAGAGAGAATATGTCACCCTATTGCAGCCATTGTCTTCACTATGAGTACGGATTGCTGCCCTTATTCAATGAGCACATCCACACACAAAGTAGTTCCCTTCAATTCCATTGAGTATTTTGGTAATGTGTGTTTTTCTGAAACCAAAAAAGACATATTTGCATTTAGTCAATGTTTTCATTAGATTGACAAATGTCTATCAGCTTCCCGAACAATAACGTTTTACAAAATTTATGACAGACAAAGCAAAAATTACCAAAAGGCTGGTGGATGATGCTAGACCTATTGCTTTGTCAATGCTTGTTTTAGCCTTTATAATACACTTTTATGCAGGAAGTTTAACAGTAATTTAACACACTCAGATTGGTTTTATTAAATCAAGCGTTGTGTATGTCTACTAAGGAGGGAAAGGGCGAATCGATAGGTAATAAAAAGTGTTTTCCATGTTAAGTCTCAGAGAAATATTTTCCATTTAGAAAAGCAAAGCCAGACAATGCAATCTGGCCAGTGTTTCATAAAAGTTGAACTTGCATAGACCATGCAATTAAGACCTGGTATAACTAGATTAGTAGTTTTCACAATATGTGTGTGCTAAGGACACAAATACTGCCCTCCAAATGAAAAAAAAACAAACTTTTTGGGTCTTGGGGTATTCATGGGTCTGCAAGACAGGAGCTAAATTGTTTTAGGGAATACAGTGTTGAGCACTGGGTGTGGCTAAAGAGCGTAGTATGAAACAGTTCCCATTGTGGACAACCAAAGGAACTGTGAAATATACAAAAATAGGAACTCAGGACAGGATAACTGAGGGCACTTTAAAATAGGCTCTGGGCTAGGGGCCCGAGCATGGGGCAAGGCTAAGACACTTTACTCTATTGAAAGGTACAGCACGTGAGCAGAGGTTACACTTTGTCTTTGATGTGCACAGTCAACGGTCATGTGCAGTGGTTCTAATAAAATAAGTTAAGGAGGATAAGGAAAAAGAAATGGCCAAAGGCCAAACCTTGCAACCAGACCCCATTGTTCATAGTTGTTGAATGCCAATTTTGAAGATGGTTTTTGCACCAGTCATATCCCAGAATATGTTGTTTTTGATAAAATGCTATGTCATATTTGGGATAATGAGCAGTACTTTGGGGGTGTTATAGTTGCAAAGGTAAAAAATGAGGCTAATTTCAGGGGATGCTTGTACTTTAGGTTTTGTAGTGTAAACGTATTGTCCTTTCTTATGAAAATATTATGAGACTCTGTATAACATCTTAGAACATATAGGAGGTCATTATGACCCCGGCGGTCGGCATTAATGTGGAGGTAGTACCGCCAACAGGCTGGGGTACTTACCACCACATTATGACATTGGCAGGTTGGCTGAAGCCCCACTCCGACTGCCATGGCTGTAGCAGCCGCCATGCTGGAGATAACCATCTCCAGCCCCGCAGCCGCCATTGTTCCGCCGGTGGGATTATGACCCTGTCTACCGCCATGGTTTTCGTGACATTCGTAATGCCACAAAAACCATGGCGGTAGGCCCTTTCAGTGACAGGGAATTCCTTCTCTTACATTAATAGGAGGCCCACACCCCGTACCTCTCCTAACACCCCCACTCCCCTACATCCACATCCCCATTCACACACAAGCACAAGCAGACACACACTCATTCACACATACATACACACATGCATTCATCTATTCACCCACACATCCGCATACACTTTAAAACATACATGCAGACACGTTTTCTGATTTCCATACATACATGCACTCATACTTCCATACATGCACACACTCACACTTCCACACATACATGCACGCAATCAACACTGAACACACACCCGCATTCACGCACACACTCACACATACATGCACCCCCCCACACACACAACACCCCCCACCCCTCTCCCCGTCAGAGATCCAACTTACCTGGATTCAGGGGGTCTTCCGACAGGAGACGGGATGGGGAGCCAGCAGAATACCACCTGTCATAATAGGTGGCGCTGCTGGTGGTAGCAGCATCTCTTTACCACCATCCGCCAGTATGGCCATAGGCGGATTTCCGCCATTCTTATGGCAGAAATCCGGCTGTGGTCATAATATGGCAGACGGATGGTAACCGCAGCAATGGTCTTTTGGCGGCCGTTGCCATGGCGGTAGGCGGTTTTTATTGCCAATGTCATAATGAAGGCCATAATTTTGAATAAAGAACAATAACACAGAAATTATCACCTGCTTAAAGCGTATCATTTGGGCAAAGTGCACCTGTTCTGACAAAAATGTAATGTCAGATGGCCCCCATATCATGGTAGCCATCTCTGCAGAAGAAAGTTCAGAGACCGTGCTATTCTGAATTGATCAGTCCAAGAATTGCGTGCTTATTATTTAACCAGTTTAGACGAATAAGGTCTATCTGTGACATTTTAATCACAGTGAAGGATCATCAAGAATATAACATTTTTCAACATGGTTTTAAACTACTTTAGTGGAAGTGCTGTATATTAATTTATCAAAAGGGATGCATTTGATATTTTTGCATGAAACAAAATTACATTATTATTTAAATATGAAAAAGAATGCAATTGGTGGATTATTCAAGACTTGATCATTGAATGCTTCAACCAGATGCTTCTACCCTTATGCAAATATTCCATATTAGAACATTGGGATGATGAAAGCTCCACTGAAGACAACAGAGGGACAGCAGACTGTAAACATGTATATAGGTCACTGCTGTCAAAATTGCAGTACTCTAATTAACAGGCTCTGAGCATCACCCTCCACCACCACCCTCCAAGATATGCAATGGGGATTGTGCTGGGTAAAGAGGTAGTCAGTGGCTGTGGACAAGAGCAAGCAGTGAGTCTGCCTCCCTTCCTTCTCATGTAACTAACAGTGTTACTAGAGACCCTGGAAGGTGGGGGATTCTCCTCAGTTCCAGTGTCTCCCTCTGCTATGAAAATGAAGAATAGTAGTTTAGGAGAGCCCAGGGGGATTCAGGACTTGACTCTAGCCTCCCTTCATAGCTCTAGTTGTTTAGGCAGTGAAAGGCACTAAAGTCTCAGCAGAGTGAGTATTTTTAAATCCCTCTTGCCTCCCACAATGTTGTTTTATTTAATAGGACATTACCCCATTTTAGGGTGGGATGTTCTTATAGACCTGTTGGTCAGAGTAGTGTGTTATACCATCCATTAATGTCCTTTACTCATATTAAAGGCTAAAGTTGCATTGGGCCTTTAATGGCCAGTTTAGCCTACTAGAGTGTAAGGCTATATTGGCCACCTTCCATTTGTACAGACTGAGTTTTGGACAGCCTATGATTTTATTGAGGTATGTATTTTTTTTCAAAGAACAGTTTTCCAGTTTGATTTTGAATGCAAATTAGACCTTGATATTATCTATTTTCTAGGTCTTATTCCTTAACGATACCATGATGACCTTTTAAGTCTTAAATCTAGCTTAGTGATGACCAATGGTGACTGGTTCACTAAGCACACAAAAATATTCTCAGGTACATGAATATTTAGATGCATACAATGGTCCATAGAGAAAAGTCCCTTCTAGTTCTTGGTTTTTGCAGGGACACATGCTGTTGGGTAGCCATTTTAGCTACAGCTTTACACACGTTATTTTAGCAAGTTAGGCCTGTCGCTGTGCACTTTAACCTAGACATATTTTATTCAGCTTTGTTTTACTATTTTAACAACAGCCACATTTGCGGTCTTGTTTTATTTTCTCTATCTAGCTGTTCTTTGCTTAGGCCAGCACTGCGTTCTTAAACAAGTCATTTCTTTCATTCTGTGCTTTTCTCAAGGCTGCAGTAAGATAGGTTGCCGGCAAAAGTGATACAATTTGTCTCTAATGTTCACAGAAACATACTCTTACGTGGGGATCCTTTCTTGGAACATCAGCTGTTTTATAATAAAAAGCACTACTATGACCCATGTACGTTCGAGGGAGATTCCAGCCAGATGACTATGACTGTATGCTGATTGCTGAGTGCTTCGCTGCAGCTGCTTATGTAGACTACAGGCCGCTTGCTCAGGTATGAGGGATGATTTCTTCCCAGGGGGACCTGAAGGGCAGAATTAAAGTTTAACGTGTTGTGCTCTAACATAGCCTACGTAGGAGCTATTCTTAACAATTTTTAGTGACAATTTGGTAGCGTTATTTTTATGTTTCACTCTCCTTGTCACAATTTTAATCCTGTCATGCTTTATCGTCCTAGTTATTGCAATCCATGCTTTATTATCTAAGATGCAGATCCTTCAATAAAACCATATTGAACTATACTCTGGCTCTGACTGTCCTTCCATACGTGAGACTAATGTATCTGAGAGAAACGGATGAGATCTGAGTGACCACAATTTCCCTGAGGAGTCAATTGTGTCATGCGCACGGTTGCCCAATCATCCCTGCTCTAGGTTGGAGATGATGCACTTCTAGTTAGCAAGAGCAAAACCCGGATTAGGCCGACAGGTGCCAACTGCAGTGGGTGCAGACTCAGTCTCACACAGTGCAAGTGATTCTGCCGCCCAAATCCAGGAGTCTCATTAGGATAATGAGAGCCTACACAACATGGCACCACCAACATTTGGTCAAGCACTTATTTTTGTGTCCTCCTGAGTATTTCTGTCTCACTACATGCAATGACACCTAAGTACTATATGCGGAGATGCCCATGGTATTGAGGATTTTCCTCCTTAGCTGAGTAGGGAGTACCTAACTAACACTGTAAGTTGTTAAAACTTGGGCCCGTATTTATACTTTTTTTGCGCCGCATTTGCGTCGTTTTTTGACGCAAAAACGGCTCAAACTTGCAAAATGCCATTGTATTTTGTAGGTTTGCGCCGTTTTGCGTCAAAAAGCGGCGCAAATGCGGCGCTAAAAAAAGTATAAATACGGGCCTTGATCTCTAAATGGATAATCCCCATTTGGTGTGCTTATCTCTGAACAAATTTACCATTCATCATGATCATGGCAAACCCACAACAGGTAGCAATTGCAGTCAATATGCGACCACCCCTTACTGCACATTTATTGGCACATGGCCTAATGGCCCAGGGTGTCCAGTTACTATTGTGTTAAGGCACATCCAGCCTACAGATCAGAAATGTTCTATTCCTGGGTCACATTTCCAGCAGCTGATGGGAACACAAATACATTTCATCACTATACGCCTGCAAACATACCTGCACAATACAAAACGTTTGCATATCTAGAAATACCTCTATCTTATCAAGAACATAATAATTGGCTTGATGGTGCCATACCCCATACAATTCTACAAGTTAGGCTAGGTCCTCTCAGTAATGATGGTCCTACCTGGCCCTTTATTGGCCACATATACACCGCACCCTGCTGCAGCGAAGTTGACGGTAGCTGAAGTCTATCGCTTATATGCTGAGCTTACAGCAATATACAGATGACTAGTACAGTTTGTAATGCAAACATTAAATACAAATCCAGTACATGCTGCCCGGCACAACCACATCCAGTAGTGCCAGGCATTAATCCTGTGACTGTACATTTGATTATGGGTAAAGTACCTGCCAAATGAGAAGAGATTCCGTTTTGGTTAGCTCAAAAAATAAATGCACTGGAAGCCATATTTCCCCATACGGGACCTCAGGATGAGCATACAATATTAACTATGTGCTTGCCATTTGGGATGGTTCCCACAGTAGATAACTGCAATACTTGGGGCACAGTATTTGCCCTGCTCTATACTACTGCACACGGTACACAGACACTTGCCAATTTACCAGAAGTGTTAAAACAAATTCAAGATGAATAAAGGGCTGCCCCGGCCCTGGCCTTGGGGATGCAACTAGTAGGCGATTTTGCCAGGGTATCTTCAATTATATTAAGTAACCTTAAAGAGGAAGCAGTTGCACTAGCAGTGCGCATGCAACTCCGGGACGTTCCTCCACAGGATCAAGAACGAAGGCTGTCAAAGATTATCACAGAGACCTACTCTAGTATTGGAGATAGTCTGGGTGCCAGACCCACAAAACCACAGCTTCATGGAAAATCTGATGAAGATTTGACCAATCAAGCTCCTGAGGGTTCTAAAAAACGCTGGGATAAAAAACAACAAACACCTAAAAAAGAAAGGGGAGAATCTCCGCATATGGAGACCCCACAGACTAGAAATAATCTCAGAAATAGAGATAATACAAAAACACCTGACAGATATCAATATACTTATACACTCCAATCTCGTTCCTTTCAGGACTCACTGGAAAAACGCAGTGAGAGAGGTGGGCGGTCAGATCGAAGAAATGAGTACGTGAAACCGAGACAGGAATCACAAAGCTCTACAGAATTTTCTGTTATGAAGGAAACTTCCCCAACAAAAACCCCATTTCAAAAAGTGGCAGCAGTGGTGAGTCATCATGCCACTCAAGAAGAGGGTTCTATTGAAGAACAAGAGGTGGGCACTAGGTTTGCTTGAAAGCGTGGTAGAAGTCACAATAGTTCGCTGGAATCTTCAAGAGCATCTGGAGGTGAAAGCAACTGATGACTTTGTACATGTTGAAACTGTGGACATGCATGTCTCCACCCCTCATAGGGTGTACAAAGTAACGTTACAGTCAGAAGGAGACATTGAAAGCAAAATTGACGCAATCTTTTGGGACCGCGTCGTAAATATACATGGTATTCTACTGTCCAAAAGGGATTGGCCACCAGATTTTGTCCGTACTTGCCGATATTGGGAAGATTTTATCAAGCTTTCTTTCTCGCCCCTTGTTCCCGATGAGCTTGCAGAATCCTGCTACATCGATTGGGCATTGGTGCAGGCATCCGTGTTATATCCCAGCCATGTAGGGTGGGATAAAGATACCCCTATCATGTAATTCCAATAAAAAAATCAACTTCAACCCCAGTATCCAATAAAACATGATGCCTAGGCACCCGTGAGAGAAATCCTCACACAACTGGAGTACCAGGAGGTCATTTAAATACCATATGTGTTTAAACTTTCTATGAATGATCTAATAATACCCAGAGTTGTTTCTGATGACTGGGATGTGAAAACAGTTGATTCTATGATGACTGAATTGAAGTATTTTACTGTATTTGAAAGTGAGGATGTTTATCAATACAAAGAGAATTATGATGACATGTTTTGCTATAATTATTATGGACACCATTTCATTCACAGAGCAAGTACCCCAAAAACTATTTTTAATTACACACAATGGGAACATTGTCCAACTCCACCACAAGGGAGTTCTAAAACATATTCTGAAAAATGTGTATATTTTTTGGGGCACAATGTTAAAAATGCTGAGTCATATTATTTCAAATTGTCATCGATGGAAAATGCACATATATTATTGACAGATATTAAATTCATTTACTCGGATTCCTTTGTTTCCTGCTTGACTATAGAAGGCTATGAATATTGATTGAAGTCGATTGACTTAAAAAGTGTGTGAGGAACAAAAAATTGGCAAATAAGGGGAAAGGAAGCTTCATTTAGAGCATGCCTGATACCTGTTCAAAATATATTTTTAAATGAAACTGTACAACAAACAAGTTGTTTAGGCTTAGCAAAGATTAAGGAATTGAATGCGCCCAGTATTCCTGCCCCTGCAAAATGTTACAAATGGCAAAAATATATAAATGCAACTGAAGATCAGCTCGATGAATGCGACAAGAAAGGGACATTTAATGCTTCACTTTCTTGTACTGGTGGGTGGTTTTTGTGGCCAATAGATACCAATGGGTATCATAAATGTTTTATAAACTCTACGGGGTTTTAAAGCAAGTAGGTCATACCCTCGCTATGTGTCATCTGTACATGGGGGTATAGTAACAACATACAGTGTAGGGAAACTATGCCAGCAATGGTTGAAGAGTCCCTCACTAGATGCTGTTAGAGAACACCTCAGTCTCCTGTCTAATAACACTGACTTACAGGATTTCCTGTTAGGCCCCAGAAAACAATGCAGAAAGTGCTTCTTATTTGCAGTCTATAATGAAATTTGGAAGCTTTCTCAAAAAGAAGCGGCTGCCCGGTTAAGGCAAATAGATCAGGAAAATTGACAGAAGGCATTAGCTGTTGTAGATAATGGGATTAATACCATGTCCGACCAGATATACACCTTAAACAACATTGTTTCTTCTGCACTAGACATAATACAAAGTGACATGTCCTCTTTACACCATGGACAGAATCAACTAAGGTCCATAATGCAGTTAGGTTGGACACTGCAAACACTGAAGACAGATCGCGTTCCCTGGCAACACGTTAACGCAAGGAACATATTTTCCACATTTAATTTAACGCGACAACAACAGCTAATGGCTAAGAAGGAAGCAACTTATGTCATGTTAAATATTGGAAAATTAGAAAAGTTGCCTTTTACTGTGGCTGAAATACCATCTGCTGAGTGGTGAATACACGGGGTCATTAATCTGCCTATTTCAACACTTCAATTCATGTCCTGCTTAAAACACATTCCAGTGGGCAGATATGAAAGGCTTGGAGATGGTTACATCCGTGAGGTGTGGGGGCTACCATTCTCGTACAAATGTCTCAGTGGCCTGAAAGAGGTCTTTCTCAGCAGTAGTGAATGCAAGACTTTTGATGGGTTGTAAACAGGTGTCCTTGCACGAGCCAGGCAACACTTCGGCAGCAAACTTGGCTTGTTATCTGTAGGGAGTCCCAGTCCCCTTGATTAGACCTGCATTCAAGGTGCTCTCAAATGGCAGCTATGTCCTCCTCAATAGTGAAAACTGTTGTGGGATGCGAGCCAGAATAGTTTATGTTGTTTCAGTCTCTAAGATTGTTACATGCAGTGGGAGTGTACTTTTTCCTCCTACATGACAGAGGAAAGTAGCTGAGATTTGGCGCCATATCGTCACTTCAGATGTGAATTTTGACAAGTTGAGCAGACTCAAGGCTTTATTGTTTCAAAAACATGTGGCACTCACATCTGCACACCAGACCAATGCACTTCAGGTTGCAAGGTCATCAGCAGAGAGACAGTCCCTTTTAAGTACTAACTTTCTGAGACTCTTCGGTGAGCTCCGTGGGACGAATATTTAATGCATCCAGTACTACTAGAATTGCAAATTTCTTTAAGTCAGTCAGTCAAAGATCTTTATTTAGCAATTGCCATAAAAGTACAGATAAAATCACATATCCAAGTGAACAGGCTAACAGAAAAAAGAAACAAATTAAAACACAGCTCAAAAGATCATATCATACATAGATTACAAAAAAGAGGGCAAAGTAGTATAGTCCAAGTTCCTCTTTCATGGATATTCCAATATTCTTATCAAAACGTTTACTAATATCATAAAATATACTACCAACATTTTTTAAATACCCTAAAATATAATAGAAATCCTTACATCCTTACTCCATATGGAATAAAACTATCCTATACCACATCTAAAGTATAAAATTTTAAACAAAACAGATTTTAAAAGTTAGCATAAATAGATTAATGAATTACAAAATGTTAATACCAGTTCCTAATAGCAATAGATGGTCTAAAAAAGTTTAATACCTGAAAAACATTTTGACATTTGAAAATGTATCAAGCCTTCCTTATAATGGATCGGTCTTATTTCTAGGGGTAGCGTAAAGGGAACAAAAAAGAAAAAAGTGGAAAGTATTCTGCTTTGAACTAGCATCGCAGGGGCAAGGTGGTGAGTCTTTTTGCCATATACACTGATTGGGAAAAGCCACCTTAAAATGAATCAAATTCAGTCTAAAAAGAGTTAAAAGGGAACATATTTTTGGACATGAAAACCAAGTCAAATAAGGTTCCATATGTAAGGCCGTAACAATCTGGGTATAAGAATTTAATGATTTTAGTTTCAAACAACTATGAAGTCTTATGTCTAGAGTATGCTCAGAGTGACATGATTTCAGCAGGGACCTTGTAGTTGTGGTTAGCAGTTGCGGTTCTTCAAACATATACCTAAGCCCCAGATTATCAAAAAATGAACGCAAATACGAGACCCAGTGAATCCTGTTCGAATTGGCCAACTGTATGCACTCAGTAATACATTCCTGCACAAGACTTGCCGCAGGATTTGTCCAACATCTAATCCACAACAAAAGGGGGGCAATAGAGACCGTGTCCTCTAAGAAGCATTGGCCCACCTCCTCGTGCATAATGATGTTTGCTATACAGTTGGGTATCATCAATAATCTGAGCATAAATTTATTCTCAATACGTTGGAGAGTGGGTACTTTGATGTGGCCCCAGACACCAGCCCCGTGTAGGGCTGCTGAGGCACACTTGGAGTTATATAGCATAATGATCTGAGAAGACGGTCTATGACCCAGTTTACGAGGAAAATGAAAAATCGCTTCAGTGTTCCTTGCCATTTGTTGGGTATTAAATTTAAGGTGAGTATTCCAAAGCATGGAAGAACTTATATGCATACCTAAGTAACAGAAATCCCTCACCTTATTAATGATATTGCCCCCCATAGTAATTTGTTTAGATTTTGTATTTTGGGGGCCACATGTCATAACAAATGTCTTAGAATAATGAACTTTCAAATCAAGGTCCAGCATGTAGTTCAAAAAGAGGTCCAACAGGCTTTGTAAACCGTTTGCAGTGTGTACAATAAGTACAGCGTCATCTGCATATTATAAAACTGGAAGCAATCTCTGACCCATCTTTGGCACATCTTTCCCATTTTTTATCAAAAAGTCATAAAGCCCAATTATATATATCAGAAAAAGAAAGGGGGCCAGAATACCTCCCTATCTAACTCCCCTAAATTAGGAAATGGGGGCAGTTCTCTGTCCCGATGAGCCCAATTGAACTGAAACCTTTAAATCCATATGAAGACGCTTTATAAATTCCAATAGTGTCGCATCACACCCCAGGGTTTCCATGATTTGCCATAGCTTCTCCCTATTTGCCAAGTCAAATGCGCTGGATAAATCAATAAAGGCCATATGAATTGACTCCCTTTTGGCAGTTACATATTTGCTAAGAATGAGATGCAAGTTTAATGCTTGCTCAACTGTACCCAAACCGGGTCTAAATCCAAATTGAATTGGAGATAAAATATGTGCCTGTAGCACCCAATCCTCCAGGCGAGATTAAATCACACTGCCCAGAATCTTGGCCGTAGAATCAATCAAAGATATTGGTTTGTAACAAGAAGGATCTTGTCTATTGCCCTTTTTAAATATAGGAATAATAATTGCCAGTTTCCAAGAAGGGGATATATTACTTTTAACAACACTTCTTAGGACATTTGTAACAAGGGGACCCCAGAGATTAGGCATAGATTTAAAGATATCGACAGGAACACCGTCAGGGCCAGGAGCCTTCTCTGGTTTTGAACCACTAATGGCTCCAAGGATCTCATATAGATCAAATTAAATATCTAGGGCATTAGTATTAGGGTCTGTGATGATCCGGTTGGTAATATTATCCTCCTTAGTCAGAAAGTCATCATCTGGATCAAATACTTTCCTAAAGTGGTTCAACCAAACCTCTTCTGCAATAAGACAATCATCAACCTTAGTGTTACTGTCCGAGAAATATGAATTATTGACCACCTTCCAAAATTTTGAAGTATCCTTCAGATCAGACGTAGCCTGTAACTCTTCCCACGCCTTAGACCTTATCTCTGATTTTCTTTTTTCCAAGGTGGCCTTATACTCAGCCCTAGGTAATTTAATTAAATGACGGGAAGAAGGAACTGTTTTAAGGGCATCTTTTAATGTTTTGTGAGCAGTTGAACACGCAGAATCAAACCATCTATGTGTGGGCAAACCCATGAGAGTCCTGTCCACCACTAGAGCATGCGAAATAGCATTACTTAATAGTTCAAATTCTTGAACTATATGATCATGGTCAGACTGCTGAGATAAACAAATATTAATGGAGTCAAACCTGGATCTTATAATTTCTTGATTGAAAGTCGTTGGGTTTATTTTGCCCCATTTCAGACGTAGGCCAGAATTTGTATGAAAAGTGGTGTTTCTTCTCAATCCCTTATCCCTAGATACCTGGTCAATAATTAAGTCTAGGTTAATATACAAGGGATTGTGATCACTGGCGCAGTGAGGAATTATCTTAAAATCACAGATTAAATGATAATCAGGGGAGCCAATAAGAATAAAATCAATAGTACTCCCCTTCGCATTCCCTGTGAACGTTGGAACATTTAAAGAATCTAATGCTGCTTTCTCCCTAACATGAACCAGATCAAAGTTACATAAAAAGGAGTTCAGAGCTTCTCCTTCAGGTGAATGAATAAAGTGGATTAACAACTCTCTGCCTTCAATGGGAATAGCACACAGTTCTAAATTTTCCTGACAACATAGGGGAGTATAAAAATCACCGACCCCTAAGACTACTAAATCTTCATCCTGTAATTCAGTGGAAGAATCAATAAAGTCCACAACGTCCTCTAGCATTCCTTTAAGGAGACCACGTGGGTCATTGTTATGGAAATTTAAAATCAAAATACTTTTACACCCCCTAATAGATAGTAAAACAATCATAAAATAAGGTGACAACCAAATTAAAGAAGCCTTCAATGATGGTAGTCGTAGGGATACAAGAACTAAAAGACCTCCTTGTGCTCTTCCCATTAAAGAAGTTAAAGCCAGCTGGTAAAGAGTTGTGTACCCATCTAAAAGGAACTTATCTTTTGATCAAGTTTCCTGTAAGCAAATTATGTCAAAAGATGATGTAAAACTCATCCAGTCCGGGTTATTTATTTTAGATCGAAGCCCCGCAATGTTCCAACTGATCAAGAACATGGGCTTTGGGCCTGAGTGTAACGCCGAATTATCAGTATTATTTAAATGGAAGGTATCAAAAATGTTCTCTCTTTCTTCCTGTATAGGTTCATCATGATCATTGTCTGTCATTAATCTCAACAAATTTTTAGGACCCGGGCTTACGATAACCGTAAGTCAATCATTCTTGTCAAGAGAATTAAAGGCCAACGGACAATTGCTAGTAGGAACATTTACCTGAACACATGGCCTAACTGGGACTAAGCTATGATTGCTAGGGACAGCACTAAAACATTGAGGAAAAAGGGAATGGTCATACAAATGGCACAGGGGGTGTATTTGGATCCCATTATCTGAAATGTTAGAATAATCTAGATTTGCCAAAAGGTAATCAACTGAACACAGATTAGCAAAATTGATTACAACACAGTCTCCATCATCCACTTTTCTTCGGTGGCCATCCTGCTTCACTCTACGTGCCATAAGAATCTTATTGTTTGGATGATAGTTAAATTTGAATTTAGATTTCAGCCAGTGAGCAGACTTCCTAATCAAAGCTTGGGTGTCTTCTGTTTTGTTACTATCCAAAGGAGACACGTTTGATACCACCAAAACATAAGGAATACAAACAGGAGGTAAGTGCAATACATCTGCTTGATTAATGGTTTATTTAATAGGGGAAAATTTGGGCCAAGGGAGATAACTTCTTTAGGGATTACTTGCGGCAACTCATTCACAGCACTACCTTGGCCAGATATAACCGGGGATTTGGCCAAGAGTGTGCCGGAACCTTGAAATGACAATGTAGGTAATGAATTTTCTTTTGTTACCACATCCTGGCCAGGTACCTTTCCCTCATTTGATACTCCTGAATTAAATAACTTGGCAAACGTACTAAGCACATTGTTACAAAAACAGTCAAGTCTTTTAGTAATTATAGTAATGAGTTTCTCCTCTTGGGTAGCACAAAAAGATTTAGGTATGGAGTCTATTGTACCAAAGGAGTCACTGAAAGCATCATTGCTTTTTGGATGTCCGTCAGTTGAAACCAAAACAACTGATTCATTAGGACTAATTGCCGGTGAAATATGAATTCTCTTTTTAGGGCCCAAAATCTTTTTTACATTCTTGGAGCTTTTACCCGCTCTTCTCTTCTTCAATGGGGGGGAAAGTGCCTGGGAGCATGCCAAGGATGAATTAGCACTTTGAACAGGGGGTTTGGGTAAGTCTTGTGGGGGAATATCACAGTGAACAGATTGTGTAATATTAATAAACAAAGCTAGTGAAGGTGACCCCTCCTTTGGATTAGTGGTTATATGAACAATAGGTTCGAGTGGGGGCTGCTGGGCAGATTTTTGAACAGCCCGATCCTTTCTTCAACTTGCTCCAATTCAGATTCAATAGCCCCAATTATGGAGGATAAATAGCTAGTAATAGAAGATTGGGCTAAAGAACCAGGCCCGCCTTCCCCCTTTTGGAGACTGTTCTTTCTTTTCCCCATTTTGAATAACAGTCACACGCGCGTCCTAGAAGAGAAAGGACAACAACAGTACCTTCAAACCTCAACGTGTGTTTTATGCAACAAAAACGACACAGCGGAATAGTAAAGTTCCACCCCCACAAGGGGACAAAAGATCCTAGGCCAGGGAGCCAATAAGCCACAAAGCCCCCCCAACAAAGTACAAGTACCTTTTATCGGCTTCCAGGAAAATATACCTCAAGATGAAACAAAGTGAAAGTTAAGGGGGGGCCCAGCCCAGCCTCTTCCTGTCGATGACGGGCAAAGGATGGGCCGTCCCTTGGCCCGGGCTTCATCCAGGCGCCGCCCACGTGCATCCCACGAGGTGGGAGTGCAATAAAATATTTATAGGGGCTCAAAGCCCGCCCCTTCCTTCAAACTCCAGGCAGCAAACAGTGGTCCCCGAGCGTCCCATGAGGCGGGAGCACGATAAAATATTTAAAGGGGCTCAAAGCTCGCCCCTTCCTTCAAACTCCAGGCACCAGGCAGCAAACAGTGGACCCCACGCTTCCCTCAAGGCGGGAGCGCAGTAAAATATTTAAAGGGGCTCAAAGCCTGCCCCTTCTTTCAAACTCCAGGCACCAGGCAGCAAACAGCGGTCCCACACGTTTCTTTGAGTCTGTTGGTTCTGGTTTCATTCACACCTTCTCCTCTATATTTGGCATAATATCTTCAACCATACACTCAATATTCTCCAGTATTTTGGGGGATTTCCGATAACTTTGGCTATAATAGGTGGCATTTTGCTGTTGCTACTTTTTCTGCACAATGGCTGTCCCATCACAACAAGGAGGACTGAAAGCGCTTCCACTAGCGCAGGTGTGTTGTGAATGCATGATGCAGTACTTTGGAGTAACACTCCTGGAGCAATTGGAGTGTGACTGGTCTCTGTCATTCAGACCGGTTTTGTATTGTGTGCAGCCCGTGTTTCGGTGCCTCTGGTGCTCGTTCGAATATGCATTGAAAGATTGCCTTTCTACGCAACACTTGCTTTCATTGGACGCTGATCTGTTGATGTTCTCACTGAGGTCTTATTACCAGACATGCACATTGAGGGTGCGTTTGCTATGGAAAGCTGCTTATGAGTTGCACTTTGTGGATGATGCAGCTCTAAACTCATTGTTGGGCACATCACTGAATGCTGCTGCCTTGGCTGGAGCTCAGGCTTTGGAACACAAATGCTCCTTGGTTTTCCTTGGTGATGAACTTCCTACTTTACCACCTGTCGAAGAGGAAGATTTCCTGTCTTCAATTATCTGGGATTCAATTGGCAACTTTGAAGTATGCGAGGGAAACCGAAGTTGTAGGCCACACGGTAACTTTGTTTTATCTCAAAATCGCTCTGATCTCCAAACGCGTACCGAGGCGGCACACGAGCAGCAACCGTTTCATCTCTCACGGCCGCGCTCGCTCTGCTCTTCTGGTGTCGCGCTAGGCAACACCAGAACGTCGCGAGTACAACTTTGAGGTATATATATTTTTTTTTTCACAAACAATACAACCCCCATCTCAACAGAAAAGAATACCCATATTTTTCAAAAGCTATAAACCACAATAAAAAATAAACACATAAGAAATTAACATTGCCAGAAAATACATCAACATTACCCGTTGTCTAATAAATGCAGTTTAGAAAACACAACTCATACAGTAACTCATTGACGCAGTTTCCAAGCCAATTTTCTTACTCTGTCACTCCTGCGCACGGCCAAACCTTCACCAGTACTGTCACACAAATCAGACTGTTTCACTAAACCAGCCCCACTTATATTCGAGTCAGACTGTCTTACTAAATCACCCTTAGTTACAAACTGAGGATCCGATCTCCCTTTCAGTTTGACAACCTTGGATTTGTTCCACCACTTATCGCCCTGAACCCTTACAGCATTACCCAAAACAAGATCAACCCTAACCGGTTCAGAAAATTTGGGATTGCCCTTTTTAACAAAAGTAGGCAATTTTACTGCAACCCAATCGCCTACTGCAATAGGCGACTCTTTTGCCCCTTTCTTGTTGTCAAAGTATCTCTTTTGTGCACACTGTTTGTTATCCACGTTAGTTTTGATAATGTCAGTACGGTCTCCAACATGCATATTTTTGAAAAACTTGGACATCCACCCAGGTTTGATTTGCGTATTAGACTTTCTTCCTTTCAAAGCTTCAAAAGGAGATACCCCCGTGGTGGAATGAGGAGTAGTTCTATAAAACCACAGCATTGCTTGGACCGACGCCTGCACATCACACCCATTCTTCAGCGCCCACCTGACACAATCCCCCAACACACGGTTGAATCTCTCCACCAAACCATTCGTTTGGGGTTGATAAAGAGAACATCTCAGATGTTTAACATGCCCTTGCTCCAAAAAATTTTTAAACTCTTCAGACATAAATTTAACTCCATTGTCCAAAATGATTTCCTCTGGAAACCCTTCACTCATGAACACTTCCCTCATGAATATCACAAGAGTCTTGGCATTCGGGTCCTGAACAAATTTGACATAAGGCCACTTTGAAAAATAATCAACAATAACATACGCATAGCGCAACTTACAATTTAGTGAGTGAAAAGGTCCTACCATATCAACCCCCAATTTACGGCAAGGACCAGCAGGACACATTATTGGCATTAAGGGTGGTGTTACAGGTTTCAAACACTTGTCAGAGTTGGAACACACTACACAATTCCTTACTAATTGATCAATTTCATTGTCCATGCGAGCCCACCAAAAACTGTCTCTCACTCGTCTTTTTGTCAATGTGGCCCCCAAATGACCATCATGCGCTTTCTTCAATAGAGAACACCTCAAACTTTCCGGGGGAATTAATTTGTCATTCCTCAAAAGAATACCATCCTCAATTGTCAACTCATCAGAAACCTTCCAAAATGGCTGAATGGCCGATGCCAACTCCCTTTCATACGGCCAACCCTCAACTATACACTTCATAACTGTGCACAAGTCAATATCAGCAGGCATCTTCTCCTTCCACTCTGACTCAGAACATACACATACTTGTTCAACCTCAACTGCCGCAATCATACAACATTCGTCATCCACAAAATCATCAACCAACGGGCTACGCTGACTAGGAAATCTTGACAGAAAATCTGCCCTCACGTTACGCCCCCCAGGTATATGCGTCACTTCAAAATCATACTGCATCAATCTCGCTACCAATCCAGCAATTCTGGGAGTACCTGTTTTGTCATTAGTCCCTTTCAAAATTGAGACTAACGGTTTATGATCTGTTTTTAACAAAAAGTGTCTACCCCACACATAACACCTGAATTTTTCAATGGCCCAAACACAAGCCAACAGCTCCTTTTCGATAACAGAATAATGCACTTCTGGTGTTCTTAATACTCTAGAGGCAAAACCAATGGTGTTTTCAACACCATCAATCATTTGAGTCAACACTGCACCCAAACCAACATTGCTGGCATCCACCATAAGACAACATTTAAACTGTGGATCATACGGCTTCAGCACCTTAGCCTGTGTCAACAGGATCTTGATGTCCTCAAACGCTTTATTACATTCTGAACACCACACAAAACTGGTCTTGTCTTTCAATAAATTGGATAAAACTCTCACTCGACTCGCATACTCCGGTATAAACCGAGAGTAAAATTCACACATACCCAAAAACGCTTTAACTCCAGTCTTGTCTGTAGGCTGAGGAGCGACTGAGATCGCATCAATCAAACCGGGTTTGGGACTAACACCCTCCTGACTAATTACATGACCCAAATACTCAACTGACGACTTCATGAAATGACATTTCTCTCTCCTAAGAACCACGCCATGAGTCATAAATTTCTGTAAAACCTGTCGTAAAACATTGTCATGCACTTGCTGGTCAGGTGCATAAATTAATACGTCATCCTGGAAAACCACCACGTTGGAAATCCCTTTTAACAATGTACCCATGATTCTTTGAAACACCGAAGCCGCCGATGCCAACCCAAATGGCATACGACAAAACTGGAAAACACCAAAAGGCGACACAAATGCTGTTAAAAACCTGGACTCCGGATCAAGTTCTACCTGATGGTACGCACTAGCCAAGTCTAACTTCGTAAAAATCTTCGCACCTTTGATAGTGGACAACATTTCATTGATATTGGGGAGGGGATGCGAGTCTACCCAAATCTCCCTGTTGAGTGCTCTCAAGTCCACACAAATTCTTAAATCCCCATTCTTTTTCCTAGCCACTACTAATGGAGAGAGCCACAAAGAGGATTCAATTGGTTCTACAATCCCCTTGTTCTGTAAATTTTCCAGTTCCCTTTCTAAATCTTCTCTCACGCTAAAAGGAACAGATCTTAGTTTGTGCTTGACTGGAATAGCATTGGCTTTCACTTTTATTTTATGTTTAAACCCAAGCAACTTTTCCAATTCACCTGAAAAAACCTTAGGGAAGTCATTAAGAAGGACCTCAATCTCCCCCGAATCTCTTAATATTGCAATCTGCTCAGAAGTACCCGGTCTCAACACCATTCCAAACAGGCCCTGATGGAACCAGCCTAAAATATTCAACCCTCTTGCCGCTACACAGACATTACCAAATATGCGTCTCCCCTTAAAATCGAGAATGTCCTCAAAAAAACCTTGAAGTTCAATCTTTCTCCCTTCATAGGACACTGAAGCCCTGTCTGGCGGTTCAAGAACACGCTCTCCCCTATTCAACTTGAACAATTCCAGAGTAATCATGGTGATCCTAGCCCCTGAGTCCGCTAGCAACCGCAACGACTTGTCTCCCACTCTTATGCACACATAGGGATCCACACAATTATCCGGATCACCAATCTTAACCGCTCCATCAACCATACTCAAAACCATGTCCTGAACCTCTCCCATAAGATGCTCCACCTCTTCATCATTCTCTTCCAACACCGTCATGACAGAATCTCATCTACCACCTTGACAAACATTTGCAAAATGCCCCGACCTGCCACAATTCCTACATTGGACACCCAAATCTGGGCAACTCCTAAATACTTTTTGATGCATAGAATGACCACATCTAAAACACACATTTTTTTGTTTAAAGAACACATTGGAATTGGCAAACTTGTTGTTTTTCTGTCCACAAGACTTGATCCCAGTCTTTTTGTCATCTTTGTTGACAACCACATTGACTCTGCTGGACATTGCCAATTCTATTTCTTTAGAAGACTTGATAGATGATTCTATGCTCTTAGCAATCCTTATCGTCTCCACCAATGTTGGATTGTCCAGTGATAACAATTTCTGTCTGATAGACTTGTCTGTCCCTTGAAAAATAAACTGGTCTCTAATAAGTTGATCACCCAGTACTCCAAATTGGCATTCTGCAGCTAGAACGCGCAACACCGAAATATATGTGTCTACATCTTCACTTGACTTGTGTCTAGCCACTACCAAGCTGGGGGGAGCATCAAATCTGTTGCTCATTTTCTTCACTGCAGATTCATACTCATCCATTTCATCATCCTCCATCAGTACTTCAGGTAGATGCTTGAAAATCGTTCTTCCCTCAAAGCCAATAGAATAGAGCAGCAGACATTTTTTCCATTCCGGCCTGTAACGTGATGCACCAATCGCCCCTAAATATGTTTCGAAGGCATCAAACCATTGATTCCAACATATAGCTGGTTCACCTGGACTGTCTAGAAATGGCGGTGGGGGCAGAACTGATTGTATGGTGAGGCTACTCAAAAATATTTACAAAACAAACAATATAACTGTACTGAAAAAAATAATTTTCTTTAATTGTCCGCAACACTCCCAAATGTAAATGTTTTTTTTTTTTCCACATCAAAAGTTAGATTTCCAACAAATGTTCGCTAGACAATCTATAAACCTTCAGAGAACAGTTGTCGTAAGTCTGTAAAATGCTGTTTGTAGACATATACTGTGACAACGTAAAGTAACGTAGGTCAAATCATCAGTAGACCAGGTCCATACCTTTTTTTTTTTTTTTATTTAGTAGCAAATAAACTCCTTAGTTCGCGTTGGGCTTATTTTTGCGTGCAGTTGGAGTATTTCCTTGAAACAAAACCACTCCCCGAGTGCTGAAAACTCTTTTTTTTTATTCCAATGTCGTCACAGCCTCAAACATAGAATAGCCACCCACAAGAGACTTTCCGCGCAGGTCCGCAGCGTCTGGAGATAACCCTCGTCGCCAAATGAAGTATGCGAGGGAAACCGAAGTTGTAGGCCACACGGTAACTTTGTTTTATCTCAAAATCTCCCCGATCTCCAAACTCGTACCGAGGCGGCAGACGAGCAACAACCGTTTCATCTCTCATGGCCGCGCTCGCTCTGCTCTTCTGGTGTCGCGCTAGGCAACACCAGAACGGCCGCGCTCGCTCCGCTCTTCTGGTGTCGCGCTAGGCAACACCAGAATGTCGCAAGTACAACAAACTTCCCAAATAACTCTGACTTTTGAAATTCTGCTTTTTTGGCACCACACTTAACATTTTAAATTGTCCTTCTAATACATGCTCAAGTGTCCTTTAACTTGTCATTATTGACATTCTTAGAAATATGCCTTAGGTTGAATTTTAATAGCTTTATACATAATTGGGCTTTGAACCACCTTTGAACCGGCAAGAGGAGGGTGTTGTGTAGCCATTTTATCTATAGTTTTACAGACATTATTTTAGCAAACTAGGTCTGCCACTGTGCACATATTTTATTCAGCTTTGTTTTATTATTTTAACAACAGCCACATTTGTAGTCTTGTGTTCTTCGCCTAGGCCAGCACTGCATTCTTAAACAAGACGTTTCTTTCACTCTGTGCTTTTCTCAAGGCTGCAGTCAGCTAGGTTGCTGGCAAAAATGGTACACTTTGGCCCTCATTACAACCCTGGTTGGTCGGTGTTAAAGCCGCCAACAGGCCGGTGGAAAAAAAATTTGAATTATGACCGTGGCATAAACCGCCAACATAGACAGCCACTTTAACACTCATACCGCTACGGCGGTACAAACAAACAGCATGGCGGTCACCGTCAACAGACAGGCGGAAAGACAATGTACCGCCCACACCATTATGACGCACCAATCCGCCACCTTTTCTGGGGCGGATTCAACGTGAACAAAAACACGGCGACTTGGAAGGGAAAATGCTCACCTCTACACACCCCACGAGGAACCAGGACGCCATGGAGCCAGAACTCCAAATTCTACCTGCCATTCTTTTCCTGCTCCTCTACCAGGAGCACGACTGACGGCGGTGACCACCACGTGAGTACTGCACCCACGACACAGGTGAGGGGGGAGGGAAAAGAGAATGACACACACACACAACACGCAAAACCCCCACCCCCAGCCTCACCCACAACAACATACACACAAATACATGTTGAAACATTACATTTGCACCCCCCAACCCTCCCTGGAAGAATGCAAGGACAAAAGTAAATGATTTGAACGATTGTAAGGAGTAAAAATCCATTAGTCAAAATTATATATATATATATATATACACTATTAACAAATATGTACGCCAAGTTTCCAAGTCCATGTACTGCACCTACATAGTCCGTGGACCACTGGACCCAAAATGCATGGGCGAGGACCACACAAGATACCCGATCCAAACAGAGAGAACACTGCTGGGGCATCAGTTCGAAATAAAACAGGCACCTCAGGGGGAAGGGAAAGTGGGGCACCTCAGCCGGATGAGTGCACGACGCCAGCTCCACAAGGGGGCTCCATGCCCATTGAGGTATCATGGGGAGTGCAAAGCCACAGTCTCTCAAGTCTCACCAGTGGGTGGTTTGCCCCCTGCTGTATCCGTGGGAGTTCAAAGCCACAGTCTCTCAAGTCTCTCCAGTGGATGGGTTGCCCACTGCTTTATCCCGGGGAGTGCAAAGCCACAGTCTCTCAAGTCTCTCCAGTGGGTGGTTTGCCCACTGCTTTATCCCGGGAGTGCAAAGCCACCGTCTCTCAAGTCTCTCCAGTGGGTGGTTTGCCCACTGCTTCATCCCGGGGAGTGCAAAGCCACAGTCTCTCAAGTCTCACCAGTGGGTGGTTTGCCCACTGCTGTATCCTGGGGAGTGCAAATCCACAGTCTCTCAAGTCTTTCCAGTGGGTGGGTCGCCCACTGCTTTATCCTGGGGAGTGCAAAGTCACAGTCTCTCAGGTCTTTCCAGTGGGTGGTTTGCCCACTGCTTTATCCTGGAGAGTGTAAAACCACAGTCTCTCAAGTCTTTCCAGTGGGTGGGTTGCCCACTCCTTTATCCTGGGGAGTGCAAAGCCACAGTCTCCCAAGTGGATAACAGTCTCCACTGGTTCTGGAGGGGGCTTTGTGCCCAGAGTGCTTCATCCTGCCAAGGACAGAGGTAGTGGATGTGATACTCTACTGGTGCTGGAGGGGGCTTTGTGCCCAAAGTGCTTCATCCTGCCAAGGACAGAGGTAGTGGATATGATACTCCACTGGTTCTGGAGGGGGCTTTGTGCCCAGAGTGCTTCATCCTGCCAAGGACAGAGGTAGTGGATGTATCTCTCGACTGGTTCTGGAGGGGGCTTTGTGCCCAGAGTGCTTCATCCTGCCAAGGACAGAGGTAGTGGATGTATCTCTCCACTGGTTCTGGAGAGCTTCATCCTGCCAAGGACAGAGGTAGTGGATGTATCTCTCCACTGATTCTGGAGGGGGCTTTGTGCCCAGAGTGCTTCATCCTGCCAAGGACAGAGGTAGTGGATTTATCTCTCCACTGGTTCTGGAGGGGGCTTTGTGTCCACAGTGCTTTATCCTGCCAAGTACAGAGGTAGTGGATGCCTTTCTCCACTGACGGTGGGCCAACATGGAAGCTGTCCAGGCCCCTGGAACTGACCACCAGCCATGTATGACTGACCACTAGGGATGGCAGCCATGTCTGCGGTGGTGCCACTAGCACAGGATGTGGCGTGGCCGCTGGCGGTGCTGGCGATGGCCTCAGTGGCGGCGGTGTTTGCGGCGCTCACTGAGCAGCAGTGCTGGTGGGTGGCTCAGTGAGCGTGCTTCTGGTGGCGGTGTCCTGGGCAGCGGTGCTGGTGGGTGGCTCAGTTAGTGTGCTGCTGGCGGCGGTGTCCTGGGCAGCGGTGCCCGTGGCGGCGGTGCATGTGGTGGTGCCGGTGGCGGTCTTGTCCGTCGTGCAGGTTGGCGGTGACTTCCCTTTCTTCCTCTGGCCCTTCCCCACCTTGGATGGTGGCACAGCTGTCTTGCCACCCACAACAGTAGTCTTGGGAGAGCCCTTGGTGGCAGGTGTTTTGGCCTTCTCCCTCCAGCCTGTGGCCAACTTCTTTAGTTTTTGAGGTGGGCGAATGTCCTTGTGCTGGCTCCTTGGCACACTGGCTGCCCTGCTGCTTGGTGCACTCCAGAAGCTGGTTGCTGCTGGCACCACTGTTCCCAGTGATGTGGTGGCTGAGGTACTGGGTTGGGACCTGGACAGGCGGGCCCTAGGGGATGGAAGGGGTGGGGGAGGTGTAGGGAAGAGGTCAAGGTTTGACAGGAAAAGTTTTTTAGGCACACTGGGACGAGTAGATGGAGGGGGTTTTGGAGTGGAGGAAGAGGTAGTGGTTGTAGGAGGTGTACATTTGCTGACTATGGGTGAAGGTGCATATGCTGGAGGCTGTCGTGAGATGGATGGCTGTTGGGTGGGTCTGTGACTGCGTTTGTGTAGTTTGGGCGGAGGGCTCACAGACACACTGGGAGAGGACATAGGGGATGCGTGAATGGTAGTGGGGTGGTGAGTGCACGTGAGCGGTGTGTGGTCATGGGCGTGCTGGTGACGGACGTAGTGGCTGAAGATGTAGTGCATGCAGGTGTTAGTGGAGACGTGACAGGGAGGGAGGAGGGAGACGAGGAGGAGGGGGACACAGTGGAGGCAGTGGATGTCGGCATGTGTGCACGGGTATGATGCTTGTGTGAGTGCCTGTGGGATGTGTGGTGCTTATGTTTGCCAGAGCCACCCTTGTGTGTTGAGGTGTGTGCATGCTGGTCTGATGGCATGCTTGGGATAGGCTGAGGTACTGGGGATTGGGTCTGGGTGGAGGAAGTTGGAGGGGGGAGGCTGGACACAGGGACAATGGCTGCCATCAGTGCTGAGGCCATAGTCTAAAAAGCTCGCTGTTTGCCTGCCTGACCAGAATGAATGCCCTCCAGGTATGCATTTGTCTGTTGCAACTGCCTCTCTACACCCTGGATGGCATTTAGAATGGTAGACTGCCCAACAGTGAGGGATCTCAGGAGCTCAATGGCCTCCTCACTGAGGGCAGCAGGGCTGACTGGGGCAGAGGCTGAGGAGCCTGGGGCAAAGGAAATGCCCACCCTCCTGGGTGAGCGGCCGCGGGACACACGCTGAGGGGCTGCTGGGAGGGCGGTTCTGGTAGAGGGGGTGGCAACTGTACCTGTAGATGCGGTGGGCACAGAGGGGCCCGCTACTGCAAGGGAGCTCCAATCAGAGGAGGAGTCGGTGTCGCTGGTCTCAGCTCCTGTCCCTGCCGTGGAGCTCCACTCGCCCCCTCTGTCCCACTGGTGAATTCAGAGTCCGTAGTCTCGTCCTCCAGGGCCATGTGGGATGCAGCTCCCTCCTCCTCCGGTGGCACTGCTCCTCCACCTGATGATGGTATTGCACACAAGAACAGGGAGACCACAAAAAGGGGGGGGAAGAAAGTAGAAAGACATGTTCAGTGCATGCAATACCGCTACCACTGGCGGAAACTACAGACACAGCAGCCCTCTACACTACGCCATGCACTTAGAGTTCCCTAATTAATCACAGGGACCTTGGGGTACAAGGCCTGTGCCCGGTTGCTTCACACATGGAAGTCACAGGAGCCTGACTAGGTGTAGATGGCTCTTACCAATGGTGGGGATGGGGTGCCACTGAGCCTACCTCACAAAGGGTCATTGCCTGCAAAACTCGCCCTGGCCTAGGGTAACCCACTGCCCACCTCCCCCACCCAGACAGCTCCCATGCACGCTGAATCAGCTGAGAGTGTACTCACCTCCTTGTGGCTGCTATGATGCCCTCAAGCACCCATCCAACTCCGAATACGCCACTGCCAGGATCAGGGATATCAGGGGGGTCTTGGTGCAACAGGCACCCCTCCCATGTTGGGAGGCCATCCCCAGCTAGGCCTCCGCTGTCTTCTTGCTCCAGCGGTTGAATGTCCTCCCATCTTTTACGGCAGTGGGTGCACCATCTGTGATGGACCTCCATGGTCCGGATTTCCTTGGCGATGGCACGCCAAATATCCTTCTTCTGGTGGGTGCTGACCTAGAGGAATAGTACAGGAGAAAAGGAGAAAATAGAACCATCCGGACCGTCACTGTCATTGGCCCACGTTCCCACCATTGCACTGACGTACATACACTCACCGTTGTTTCATGAAGCCTCATTCCCCTCCCCTATCTTCCATCCACACCACTCCAAACAGGCATTGCCCATACAGCATGCTCACAGTGTACTCACCTGTTTGTTTGGAGGACCGTAGAGTAGCGTGTACTGGGGGAAGACCCCATCCAATAGTTGGTCCAACTCCTCCGAAGTGAAGGCAGGGGCCCTTTCCCCAGACACTGTAGCCATTGTCGCTTCCAGAGTGAGGTCACAGCAGCACTTGCGTGTAGGTCCAATCCTGTCGAAGATCAGGTATCAAGTGAGTGAACAGAGAGAAAATGGCGGTACGTCCGCGGCGGTGCGTACCGTCACTGCCGGCATACATCGTCATTGGCTCCTGGGACCCATAGGGTCCAATGTTAACCAATGCAGGATTGCGCAACAGTCTTTGACCGCCTCCCACGACGGTGTACAACGCCAGCGCAGTTACCTCATATTCCATTGTCCCACCTTACAAGTCAGGCAGCCGCCATTTCAGGGGGCCACATGGCATTCATTTTAAATTCATCTCACATATCTAGGCCTTGCATACACACAGAGACAGGCACATAGCGGATTGACTAATGTCTGGAATAAAGTTGTGTTTTCGTACCTTAGTGTTGGCTGACCCTCTTCTCGCTGTTCTCATCAATAGAGCACATCCGCTGGGGCAGGTGAGGAGATGGCGGCATCCTCCGGTGTACAGACCGCTGGTGGACCTGTCGACAATGGAAGAACAATATGTAATTGTCACCTACAGACTTGACCGTGCCACAATCCATGAACTGTGTGCCCAGTTGGAGCCAGACCTGATGTCAGCTATCCGCCATCCCACAGGTATCCCCCCTCTAGTGCAGGTCCTGTCAGTACTCCATTTCCTGGCAAGTGGGTCTTTTCAAATAACTGTGGCCATAGCATCAGGGATGTCCCAGCCTATGTTCTCCAACGTGTTGTACAGAGTGCTGTCTGCCCTGCTGAAACACATGTGCAGCTACATCGTTTTCCCTCAGGTGGAGGATTTGCCTACAGTGAAAGGTGACTCCTCTACTTTGGGACATATCCCCAACATCATAGGTGCCATTGATGGCACAAATGTGACCTAGGTCCCCCCCGCAGGATTGAACAGGTGTACAGAAACCAGAAGAGTTACCATTCTATGAATGTGCAGATGGTTTGTTTGACCGACCAATACATCACTCATGTGAATGCCGAGTTTCCTGGCTCAGTGCATGACGCTTACATTCTGAGGAATAGCAGCATCCCTTATGTGATGGGGCAACTCCAGAGGCACTGTGTGTGACTATTAGGTGAGGACATGGACCCTATATAGTGTGAATATTTGTCTGGGTCTGGGGTTGTCCCTAAGGCTTAGTGTGTGTCTAACAGTTGTCCCTTGACATTTACAGGTGACTCTGGCTACCCCAACCTGTCATGGCTACTGACCCCAGTGAGGAATCCTAGGACAAGGGCAGAGGAATGCTACAATGAGGTGGGTGAACTAGGAGGGTTATAGAGAGGACCTTCGGCCTTCTGAAGGCCAGGTTCAGGTGCCTCCACATGACAGGTGGTTCCCTATATTACTCACCAAAGAAGGCGTGCCAGATCACTGTGGCCTGCTGTATGCTGCACAACTTGGCTTTGTGACGACAGGTGCCTTTTCTGCAGGAGGATGGTCCTGAAGGAGGTGTTGTGGCAGCTGTGGAGCCTGTGAACAGTGAAGAAGAGGAGGCAGAAGAAGAGGACATAGACAACAGAAACACCGTGATTCATCAATACTTCCAGTGAGATACAGATAAGAAGACATCACTGCCTCCTACATCTGATACACGTGTTGTACCTCTCATCTGTCTGTCACTTTCACCCAGTGTATGGACCCTGATTTGTCACTTTCCCTTTTGATTTCACCGATGTGTTTTTCTCATGGACAGAGCTGTGTGACATAGGTATGTTGACAATACAATGGACATTGCTATTTCCCTCAGTTATGCAAATACACATTTGTGAAAGCACCAGACTGACTCCAGATAGTTTTGTGATTTAAGGTTGTTTATTTAAGTGCTAAATAGTGGGGTGGTTGTAAAATGGTCAGGGGTGATGGTGGAGGAATGTCCATGGCAGAGTCCAGTCTATTAGTCTCACAGGTGCGTTGTCCAAAGGGGCATAGGAAGTGGAGCTGGGACAGTTTAAGGATGGACAGGGTGACAAAGTGGGACAGAAGGATGACAATCAGGGTGGTCTCATTTCTTGGCGGGGGTCTTGGCATTGTTCTCTGTCTTTGTCCTGCATCTCAGGGACCGCTTGCGGGGTGGTTCTCCATCTGCAGGGGGTGGGGTGCTGGTGTCGTGGTCCTGTGGCGGTGCCTCCTGTCCACTAGCGCCGGTGGAGGTGGTGGGCAGTTCATTGTCCAGGCTAGTGTCAGGGGCCACTTGTTGTGCCACAGTGTCCCTCCTGGTGTTCACGAGTTCCTTCAGCATCCCTACAATGGTGCCCAGGGTAGTATTGCTGAATTTGAGTTCCTCCCTGAACCACAAATACTGTTCCTCCTGCAGCCGCTGGGTCTCCTGAGACTTGGCCAGTACCGTTGCCTTCGTCTCCTGTGAATGATGGTGGGCTCCCATGATGTTGGAGAGGGCCTCGTGGCGAGTGGGTTCCCTGGGCCTGTCCTCCCCCTGTCGCACAGCAGCCCTCCCAGTTCCCCTGTGTTCCTGGGCCTCTGTCCCCTGAACCGTGTGCCCATTACCACTGACCCCAGGTCCCTGCTGTTCTTCGGTTTGTGGGTTAGCCTGGGTTCCCTGTAGTGGTGGACACACTGCTGCTTGATGTGTTCTGGGGACAGAGGTATGGGCCCCCTGGGTGGTTGCTGTGCTGGTGTTTCCTGAGGGGGGAGGCTCTGTGGTGGCTTGTGCCAGTGTGAGGGGAACCAACTGTCCCGAGGTCCCAGATGGGCCGGGCTGGTCATTTAGATCCAGTTGGACAGAGCTGCTGTCATTACTGTGGGCCCCTTCTGTGGGTGGAGTGGACATGTCTGGAACCTCCTGTCCTGTAACATTGGATAGGGGTCCTGCAGGGGTGTAAAGGCATGATTTTTGCATCTGTGTGTGCCATGGTGTGCAATGGGTGGGTGACCCTGTACCCCAGTGCTTGCATTCCTGTGTAGGACCTTGTGTGATAATAGTTTAGGGGTCTGTGTGGGTATGTGTAGTGGCCATGCATTGGTGATGGGTGTCCATGCTTTGTTGTTGCATGCAGGGCTTGGTTTTGGGATGGGTGGTTTGTGATAGTGGGACATATGTGAGGTGTTGGAGTGATGAGGTGAGGGTGAGGGTGGGGGTATGTGATAGCATGCAGGTAGGGTGGGGATGAAGTAGTGAAAGATTTGACTTACCAGAGTCCATTCCTCCAGCTACTCCTGCGAGGCCCTCAGGATGAAGTATAGCCAAGACCTGCTCCTACCATGTTGTTAGTTGTGGGGGAGGAGGTGGGGGTCCACCGCCAGTCCTCTGAACCACTATGTGGTGTCTTGAGACGACAGAACGCACCTTCCCCCGTAGGTCGTTCCACCTCTTCCTGATGTCATCCCGTGTTCTTGGGTGCTGTCCCACTGCGTTGACCCTGTCCACGATTCTGCGCCATAGCTCCATCTTCCTCGCTATGGTGGTGTGCTGCACCTGTGATCCGAATAGCTGTGGCTCTACCAGGTTGATTTCCTCCACCATGACCCTGAGCTCCTCCTCAGAAAACCTGGGGTGTCTTTGCAGTGCCATGGGGTGGTGTGGGTGATGTGTGAGGTGGTGTGTGTTGTGATGTGTGGGGTGATTTTTAGGGGTGTGTGGTGTTTTGTGCGTGGATGTGTATGTGTGATGGTGTTGTGTGCCTCTGTATGCTGGTGTTGTCTTTGCTGTGCTGTCTCTCTAGCCTTCTTCAAAGTTTTTGGTAGTAAGGGTTTGTGGGTGATGTGGGCGTTTGTTTTATATTGTATTGGGTGTGTGGGAGTGGTGTGTGTATGTGTATCAGGTGTGTGTATTTGGAATTGTCCAATGTGGTTGTGTTTTGTAAATGTATGTGTATTTTTAGTGTGGCGGTGTGTACCGCCAATGGTTTACCGCAGTTGAAAGACCGCTGCGTGGATTCGTGGGTCGTGATAGTGTGGGCGTATTCCTGTTGGCGTGACAGTGGAGGTTTTGTTATCGACAGTTTATCACTGACCTTTGGTGTGGCGGACTTGTGTGGGTGTCTAGATTTTGGTGGTTTCTGAGCTGTGGGTCGTAATAGCTGTAACGGAATTCCATGGCCGTGGCGGTTTGTTGGCTGTCTTCTGCACGGTGGTAAGCGGCATTTACCGCCAATGTTGTAATGAGGGCCTTTGTCTCTAATGTTCACAGAAACATACACACTCTTAAGTGGGATCCTTTCTTGGAACATCAGTTATTTTATTACAAAAACACTACTTTGACCCAGTTACGTTAGAGGGAGATTCCAGCCAGATGACCACGACTGTATGCTAATTGCTGAGTGCTTCGCTGCAGCTGCTTATGTAGACTACAGGCCTCTTGCTCAGGTATGAGGGATGATGTCTTCCCAGGGGATCCTGAAGGGCAGAATTAGAGCTTAACATGCTGTGCTCTATCATAGCCTAGGTAGGAGCTATTTTTAACGATTTTTTGTGACAATATGGTAGCGTTATTTTTATGATTCACTCTCCTTGTCACAAATTTAATCCTGTCATGCTTGATCGTCATAGTTATTGCAATCCATGCTTTATTATCTAAGATCCAGTCCCTTCAATAAAACTTTATTGAACTATACTCTGCGCCTGATTGTCCCTGCATACGTGAAACTAATGTAACTGATAGAAACGGATGAGATCTGAGTGACCACAATTTCCCTGAGGAGTCAATTGTGTCATGCGCTCAGTTGCTCAGTCATCTCTGCTCTAGGGTGGAGATGAGGCACTGCTAGATAGCCGGAACTAAACCCAGATTAGGATGATAGGTGTCACCTGTAGTGGGTTCAGACTCAGTCACCCACAGCGCAAGTAAGTCCACCGCCCGCATCCAGTAGTCTCATTAGGATAAAGAGAGCCTATGCGACAATGCGAAGGCTGTTAAATGACACTGAGTGTGGTTCATGCTCCTCAAAAAATAATATCTCTAGGCAATCTTGCTTAATAAATGATCTGGTACTTACAATTGAATATTAGAACACATGTTGAATTGTGTTGTAGCTAAATGTTACTCTTGATGGGATTAGGCCACTAGCCACTATGGGTAAAGAATCACATCATGTGTTGGAATGTAAATTTGAGAGAGTGTGTACATCTCCTCATAGATTTAACAGTTTGCCTGACACCCACTAGATTTCACTCTAATTTAACTTGACCCTAAGGATTAGGCCATAATTGCTGTAGCTTGTAATAACTGTTACTCTGAGACATATGAAGACATCAGGAACTTGATTCTGTTCAAAATACATTGGCTACAGCAATAGGAGCCAAAGTAATAATGTTAGTTAAGTGCTTTCCAGTATTTCACTTTCTGTTGTTGGGAATATCAAACAAAATTTCATACTCAGCAACGGGTCATTTGTGTAGATCGCTCATGGTTTACCTAAGACAATTCATTGTTACAATAAAGAAAATGTTAAAAATGCTAAAGATGGGCAATTTACAAAAGTAATATATGATTACATTCAACAGACCCTTCTGTTGGGGGGATACATTTTTTGTTGGCTGTCAAAAACACAACATACCTAGAGCCAACAACTGACCTACAGCTTAAAATGATTTTTTAGTGTGTACCAACTATGCTTCAATATGTATTGCAAAATCTAATGAATAGAAAATTGGTATGAAGGGCACATGCATTTTTCAAATTTACCCAAAGTAGTGAGTTTAGTTATAGTGGTGATTTGTACAACTCTAAATTTAGAGTTACTCATGCTAGCATACGATTCAGGGAGTACTTTGCTAAATGTCTTCTTTCGTGCAGACTGGTTTACATTTGGAAGCCACAAAGCACCTACTATTTTTTGGTTCCACGCTTTGCCTGATAGAAAGGTGCCCCACTTTTGTGGGCAGTCTTAATGCCTGTGATAGAAAAGGCCCAGCACTCGACATCAAGACATACTATTTTTGCCATCAAAAATTGACGCTGCTTGGCAATGTGGGTAGCTGTTGTATTTGGGCTGGTCTTGGCAACCTCCCATGTAAAAATACTAAAGCTAGACATTTATGAAAACTAGACACACAGGGAAGTCCAAAGTGTTGTAACTTGCATGTAACCACTATGTTTTCTTACCAAGAATGCCTTTCAAACCTCACACTTTAGCTTACAAAACACAATTTCCTCTCCTTTTTTTAGACAAAAAAATCAAAAAAGGTAAACAATGACTGCTAAGTAAACATAGCTAAAACAATCAAATTCCATAGACAGTACTGCAAAATAAACAAAATAGTATTTGTTAATGCTTTTTTCTATAAAAATGTCAAAGTAAAAAAATTAACAAGTAAATATATACTAAATATGTAAATATATATTAAGAGAGCTCTAAACATGTTTATAGCACTTTTAATATTTAATATAATTATAATACATTTATATTGAGCGTACAGTGTGTTAAAAAGTGTGATAAAAAAATATTACTTTATTGTAACAAGTATAACTAAAATATATGTTTGGAATGAAATTTAAAAAATGTAACATGTTCTAACTATATTAAAACAATGTATCCAAACATAGAAAAGAAATGTATGTTCATTAATATTCTGGTTCAGAAAAAATATACATGCATGCATGCACATTAAATGCTTAAACAACATAAACTACACCACTGTCTCTGTCATTATTATTATTCCATGTAATAAACCTACCTTACAAAAACATTGTTTTACTCTTAAACTTTCACATGGTAGCATTAAAATAAAGAAAAGCATGTTATTAAAAATATCATACTTCCATATAGATATAACAGTCACCTCGAAAACTGCAAACAACATAATACAAATTTAACAATACATTAAACAAATCAAACTTTCTTGTTAACAAAAGTGAATCTTAGCAAACCTAGTGTCCAAATTATAAGGACACAAAAATGTAATATCCCAACTCCAAGCAATTTTCAGTAACGAGGCACTGTGGTCCTTATTGTGGAATATTGTACACATTAAATTAAATGGTGTACATTTACTATTCACACTTGAATCTAAGCCTAATTTTAGAAAGCATTAGACCTTGATAGGTGTAAATGGACTATCCCACTACAAACTAATCAACATAGAGGAAAGTGTTGAATTTGGATGGGTGCAGATCTACCATTATCATTTCATTCTAAGCCAGAGTAGGAAAAGTGTTTTGGTCTTTGAGGCTATTCCCACTCCAAACTAAGCCACAGTTGGAAGGCTTTGGACTTTGAAGGATGTAAATGTACTAATCTGACTCCAATCTAAACAATACTATGAAAAGTGTTGGACTTTGAAGAATATAGATTTACAATTCCCACTCAAATCTAAAGCACACATTCATTAACGGATTGGACATAGAGGAGTAGTATTTTACTATTCCCACTCCAATATAAACCACACTGGGGAAAGTTTAGAACTTGAAGTAGTGTAAATTTACTGTTCTCACTCCAAACAAAGCAACTTTGGGGACTGTGTTGGACTTAGAGCGGTATAAAAGAAGGTGAGACAGGTCTTCCCAAAGTCCTATCAGCAGAGGAAAAAGTAAGAAGGAATGTCCTGGACCAAAAGGGTTAACATTTAAAAGCAGACACTGCACAGAGGTGGTGACAAGATCCGGGGACCTTGCAACTTGAGTTACTCACACTCAGCTGCAACTCCCCCATCAACAACCACAATGATTGACAAGAGGTAACAGTTTTGTGCTCACCTTGCACTTGAATACTGATGTGGCAGCATATAACTTACAAACCAAACAGTTGTAGAGGAAAGGCAGAATTATCCCCCATTCCCTTGAAATATTCAGAAACGGTGAGATAGCACTCTAAAACAGAATTATTATTTAAACAGTGGTGAGCGGCCACTCTGGGAAGGGAAATAACAAATAAACAATGAACACTCAATCGGCAGGATTTGATTAAACATACAAGAAACACAATTGACAGATTTTTTGTTTGGTACCTACATCTGATTATATTACATACATTTTAACCATGACTAGCCCACTGTGATGAAAGGGATTTGGGATACAGGGAGCATGCAGCATATTTGGTGGGATTGCCCCCCATCAAACTATTTTTGACAAATATACTAGCAGAACTGCAAATAATTCACTTAGGCATTGAAACGCATGCCACGAACTACAAGTAAGAAGCAGGTAGGACACTGTTATGGAACTGCCTAGCAGCAGCAAATGCATTATTACAAGCTCATTGTAGGAACAAAAACCACCACCAGTTACACTCTTACACACACAGGGGGTCATTCTGACCTCGGCGGTAAAAGCCGTTTACCACCGGTCAGAAGGCTGCCACAATACCGCCGCGGCCGCGGTTAGCCGCTACGGACATTCTGACCCACAACTGCAAAACCTCAAAAAATCCGACCTCCACTGCAGTCCGCCACATCAGCGGGCAGTGGTAAACTGGAGATGACCAAACCTCCACCGCCACGCCAACAGGAATACGCCCATGCCATTACGACCCGCAAATCCACGCGGCGGTCTTTCAAATGCGGTAGTCCATTGGCGGTACACACCGCCGCGGTCAAAATACACACACCTTTACAAAACTCTACCACATTGGACAATGTGAAAGGCACACACCTGAAACACATACACACACCACACCCACACACCCAATACAATATAAAAGACACACCCACATCACCCATAAACCCCTACTAACAAAAATCAGAGACGAAGGAGAGAGAGAAACATCACAGAATAGAGAGCTACATCACACAGAGGCACACTACACCATCACACACACCACATAGAAGCACAAAGCACCACACACCAACACACACATCACCACATACAACACCCCACACCTCATACACACCACCCCATGGCACCCCAAAGGCACCCACGCTTTTCGGACCAAGAACTCCGGGTCATGGTGGAGGAAATTATAAGAGTTGAACCGCAGCTCTTCGGCTCACATGTGCAGCACACCACCATAGCCAGGAAGGCGGAGCTATGGCAGCGGATCGTGGACAGGGTCAACGCGGTGGGACAGCATCCCAGAAATAGGGACGACATCCGCAAACGCTGGAACGACCTACGGGGGAAGGTGCGCTCGATGGTCTCGCGACACAACATCGCAGTGCAGAAGACTGGCGGGGGACCACCACCCACACCACCCGAATTCACAGCATGGGAGCAAGAGGTACTAAACATCCTGCATCCTGAGGGCCTCGCTGGAGTATCCGGAGGAATGGACTCTGGTAAGTACAAGCTCAACTACTTCACCCCCCCCCAGCATGCTAACCACCACCCCCACCCTCACCCCCAACCCCTCATCACACATCCTCCCTGAGAATGTCTCTCCACCACAACCCACCCATCACCAACCCCTGCATGCCACCACAAACTATGGACACCCATCACCTAAGCATGACCACTGCACATACCCCCCCCCCACAAAACACCCTCACAACACCTCCCCCAAGGGAATGCCAGCACTGGGGGACAAGGGCACCCATAAATCGCACGCAATTGCACACACAGAAACAATAACCATACTCTCTTACCCCATGCAGGACCCGAACGACAACACACCGGTCAGGAGGGACCAGAAATGTCCATCCCACCCCTGGAAGAGGCCCCTAGTGATGACAGCAGCTCTGTCGACCTGGAACCTGATGACCAGCCCGGACCATCGGGGACCTCTGGACAGTCGGTTCCCCTCAGGCAGCCACAGGCCACTGCAGACCCAACCCCCTCTGGGAACAACAGCACAGCTCCCACCCAGCGGGCCCATGCCTCTGTCTCTAGGACAGGTCAATCAGCGGTGTGTCTGCCACTACAGGGCACCCAGGGTAACCCACCACCCCAACAACAACAGGGACCTGGGGGCAGTGGTAGTGGGCACACCGTCCAGGGGACAGAGGCCGGGGGAAACCGGGCAACTCGGAGGGCTGCTGTGCGACAGGGGGGGGAGGACAGGCCCAGGGAACCCACTCTCCAAGAGGCCCTCACCACCATCATGGCAGCCTACCACCACTCACAAGAGACGATGGCGACGGTACTGGCCAGGTTCCAGGAGATCCAGGCACAGCAGGAGGAACGCTACATGGGGTTCAGCGAACAACTAACCAACATCTCTACCGCTATGGGGAGCATAGTCCAGGCCCTCAACCGTATAGAGGACACGTTTCGGGACCATGTGGCATCACACAGGGCCCCTGTCACTAGCCCGGAACAGGAACAGCCTACCACCTCTGCCGGCGCTAGTGGACAGGAGGCCCCACCACAATGACAGGCCACCAGAACCCCACCTCCTGCTGAACAACAACCACCCCGCAAGAGGAGCCTGAGATCAAAAAAATCGACAGAGTAGGATGTCAAGACCCCCGCCAGCATCAGATACCCCCTGAAGTCCTCCCACTGTCCCACATTGCCACCCTGTCAAACCTTGAACTGCCCCTGCTCCATCCTTCCACAGGCATATGGACAATGCACCTGTGAGACTGAGAACTGGACTCCGCCATGGACATCACTCCACCCCCACCCATCACCGTTTGACTAGAATGTACCATCATCTTGCACTAAAAATAAATCACTCATTGCACTGAAATCAATCAGGACTCAGCCTGTATTATTTACAAATGTATAACACATTACATATCAATTACGTTCTGTTAACTTTGTGCTGAACACATACCGAGGTCACTTAGCATTAGTCCATGGGCTAACCAAGCAGAAGTCACGCAGTGGGTCATACAGCACTGAAAAGGGAACGGAAAATCAAACATCAGTTGTAAAGTTCTGGGGGGAAATAGACAAAGATGAGATGCAGGAGGCTTTCAGGAAATGTAAAATGGCATGGGTGATTCTTACCTGTGTGCTACTGAAAATACTGTTCTATTACTCTGTCCCTGTTGTCTGTGTCGTCTTCTGAGTCTTCCTCCTCTTCACTCTCCGCAGGCTCCACAGCTGCTTCAACACCACCATCTGCACCATCCTCCTGCAGGAAAGGAACCTGACGTCGCAATGCCAGATTGTGAAGCATACAGCAGGCCACCATGATATGGCACACCTTCTTTGGTGAGTACATCAGGGATCCCCCTGTCATATGCAGGCACCTAAACCTGGCCTTCAGGAGGCCAAAGGCCCTTTCTATGATCCTCCTAGTTCGCCCATGGGCCTCATTGTACCGTTCCTCTGCCCTTGTCCGGGGATTCCTCACTGGGGTCAGTAGCCAAGGCAAGTTGGGGTAACCAGAGTCACCTATTAGCCACACACGTTGTCTCTGTAGCTGCTCCATCACATAGGGGATGCTGCTATTTCGCATAACATACGCGTCATGCACTGACCCAGGGAACTTGGCATTTACATGGGATATGTACTGGTCAGCCAAACAGACCACCTGGACATTCATCGAATGGTAATTTTTCCTGTTTCTGTACACCTGCTCATCGTCTTTTGGGGGCACCAAAGCCACATGGGTCCCATCAATGGCACCAATGATGTTGGGGATATGTCCAAGGGCATAGAAATCACCCTTCACTGTAGGCAAATCACCCTCCTCTGGGAAAATGATGTAGCTCCGCATGAGTTTCATCAGGGCAGACAACACTCTGGACAAAATCTTGGAAAACATAGGCTGAGACATTCCAGATGACATGGCCACTGTTGTCTGGAATGACCCACTTGCCAAAAAATGGAGGACTGACAGAACCTGCACCAGAGGGGGAATGCCTGTGGGTTGGCGGATGGGGGACATCAGGGCTGGCTCCAGCTGGGCACACAGTTCATATATACTGGCACGGTCAAGTCTGTAGCGTAGTATTATATGGCGTTCTTCCATTGTCGACAGGTCCACCAGCGGACGGTACACGCGAGGATTCATCCTTCTCCTCGGAAGTCCCAGCGGACGGTGCCTAGGAAGGACAACATGGAGCACCGAGTCAGGCAAACCACAGGTACGTTCACACAGCTTGCACAGTTAAAGAATCGCAATGCATTGAAAGGCGTGTATGTGTGGCAATGCAAGGCCTAGGCCTGTGTGACGCAGTCAAATTTAAGCCATGTGGGCCCTTGAAATGGCGGCTGCCTGACCTGTGAAGTGGGACAATGGGATGTGAGGTCAATGCGCTGGCGTGGCACACCGTGGCGGTAGGCGGTCGAAGACCGCTGTACGAAGTCGTATTGGTTAACATTGAACCCTATGGGATTCAGGAGCCAATGACGATGTGCGCCGGCGGTCGCGGTACGCACCGCCGCGGTACGCACCGCCGTGGGCGTGACCGCCATTTTCTATCTGATTAATCACTCGAGACCTGATCATCCACAGGAGAGGACCTATACTGCAAGTGCTGCTGTGAACTCGGTCTGGAAGTGACAATGGCTGCTGCGACTGGGGAAAGGGCCCCTGCCTTCACGTCTGAAGAGTTGGAGAAACTTGTGGATGGGGTCCTCCCCCAGTATGCGCTACTCTACGGTCCTCCAGACCAACAGGTGAGTACACTGAGTGCTCCTTGAATGGTCTATGCCTGTGTGGAGTGGGGTGGCTGTCAGTTGGTGGGGTGGGGAGAAAATGAGGAGTGCAACGCACGACAGATGTGAGAATGGGCCACATGGCAAGGTTGGGGAGGGGGGGGCATTTACTCCATACATGCAGAAATGTGACGTTTTCTCTTTCCCACCCTGTACATGTCAAACAGGTGAGCGCCCATCAGAAAATCGATATTTGGCGTGCCATCGCCAAGGAAGTCCGGGCCCTGGGGGTCTACACCAGACGGGGCACCCACTGTTGGAAGAGGTGGGAGGACATCCGCCGCGGAACCCGTAAGACCGCAGAGACCCTGCTGGGGATGGCCTCCCGACCTAGGAGGGGTGCCAGTCGTACCCTGACCCCCCTGATGTCCCGGATCCTGGCGGTGGCCTACCCTGAGTTGGATGGGCGCTTGAGGACAGCACAGCAGACACAAGGGGGTGAGTATCAGCACATTCTGCTTTCCTTACGCGCAGTTGAGGCGGCTGGGTGGGGGAGGAGGCCTGTGTGTGACAGTAGGCCAGGGCGCTTTCCGTAGTGTAGTCCCCTCCCTTAGACATGGCCCTGTGCCCCCGCCCCCCACCTCTGTAGGGTGCCAAGTGCAGCTATCCATGGTCCTCCATCACCCATGTGCGCGTCTGCTGTCCCTAGACCTGTTGGCCTAGTCAGAAGTACTGAGTAGTATACCCCAAGTTCGCGGCTTAGTGCACGAGGCACCTGTGTCTGTCCTCTCCGCCAAGGGTTTTGACAAGGCATACACTCAACGTTGTTTTATTTCTCCCCCCACCCTTATTCTTTGTTTTCTTGTGCATTAGCATCATCAGGCGGAGGAGAATTGGCGTCGGAGCACGAGGGAGCTGCAGGTCACCAGGCCTCGGTGGGCACTGACACAGACACCGAGGGCACCAGTGATCCGGAGGGCGAGGGGAGCACCACAACGGGGGCCGGTGAAGACACCAGTGACACGGACACGTCCTCATTTGGGAGCTCCATAGCGGGGGCGGCAACATCTGTGCCCCCCGCAACAACAGGTACAGCCACCACTCAGCGCACCAGCACCGCCCTCCCAGCAGCCCCTCAGTCTTCGCTCCGTGCCCGTTCGCCCAGGAAGGCGCGCATCTCCTTCGCCCCAGGCACCTCAGCCCCTGCCTCTGTTACCCCTGCTGCCCTCAGTGCGGAGCTCATTGACCTGGTGAGGACGCTCATTGTTGGGCAGACCACCCTTTTGAATGCCATCCAGGGGGTGCAAAGGGAGGTGCAACAGAGCATTGCCTACCTGGAGGGCATTCATTCGGGTCAGGCTGCCCATCAACGAGCGTTCACTTCTCTGGCCTCAGCACTGACGGCAGCCATTGTCCCTGTCTCCAGTCTCCCTCTTCTGACTGCCTCCACCCTTTCTCTGTCTCCTGTTCCTCAGCCTATCCGATCCACACCATCAGACCAGCCTGCACACACCTCAACACCCAAGGCCAGCTCATCCAAACATAAGCACCACAGAACACACAAGCATTCACCCAAGCAACACCCAGATGCAGACATACCAACATTCACTCCCACCTCTGTGTCCCCCACCTCCTTGTCTCCCTCCTCCCTCCCTGTGACGTCTACACTCACACCTGCATGCACACCAACATCAGCCAGTTCTTCCATCACCAGCAAACCCTCCACTACAGTCCTCACACGTGCAGTCACCACCCCCACTGCCATCTACACGTCCCCTGTGTCCTCTCCCACTGTGTCTGTCACCCCCTCTTCCAAGACACATAAACGCAGGCAGCCACCCAAGCAACAGCCAACCACCTCACGACAGCCTACGTCCCAGTCACCTGCACCCAAGGACAGCACACCTGACTCTCCTACAACCACATCCTCTTCCTCCACTTCTATCACCACTACTCCTACCCTTTACCTTGGTCCAAAGAAGTATTACCTCTCCAATGTTGACCTCTTTCCCTCCCCTGACCCACCCCCTCCATCTGGGAAAAGTCCCAAAGGCACCTCAGCCACCACCAGCCCAGCTGCTAAGGTACAAGTGGTGCATGGATTATGGAGCCCACCCTTTGGCGGCAGTGACACTTCACTGAGCAGCAAGGGGACTGCCAGCCCCCCCCAGGCAAGAGGACCCGGAAAGTGAAGGGCCGCCGTGAGCGGACTGAGACGGCTGCCCCCAAGGAGGTAACTCCGGCCACTTCACCTGCCACAACAGCCAGGGGAGGCAAGGGCCCGAGAGCCCCATCTAAGGAGCGGAAGGGCAGCAGGGCGGAGAGCCCAGCCAGCAGGAGCGCGGAGCAGGAGGGCCCCACACGCCCCATCCCGCCTGCAAGGGACGACACCAAAGGGCCCAGGACTCCGTCTCCGAAGGGGCCTGACACTGCACGTTCGGAGGGCGAGTGAGCAGGTTGTCAAGGCCAGGTCTGACTCCCTACACTGACTGGAAGAGCACCGCTGAACAGGGCCCCGCCGTGCAGAAGAGCACCGCTGAACAGGGCCCCGCCGTGCAGAAGAGCACCGCTGAACAGGGCCCCGCCGTGCAGAAGTGCACCGCTGAACAGGGCCCCACCGTGCAGAAGAGCACCGCTGAACAGGGCCCCGCCATGAAGACAAGCACTGCTGAACAGGGCCCCGCCGTGCAGAAGAGCACCGCTGAACAGGGCCCCGCCATGAAGACAAGCACCGCTGAACAGGGCCCCGCCATGCAGAAGAGCACCGCTGAACAGGGCCCCGCCATGAAGAAAAGCACCGCTGAACAGGGCCCCGCCGTTCAGAAGAGCACCGCTGAACAGGGCCCCGCTGTGCAGAAGAGCACCGCTGAACAGGGCCCCGCCGTGCAGAAGAGCACCGCTGAACAGGGCCCCGCCGTGCAGAAGAGCACCGCTGAACAGGGCCCCGCCGTGCAGGAGAGCACCGCTGAACAGGGCCCCGCCGTGCAGGAGAGCACCGCTGAACAGGGCCCCGCCGTCTCAAGCACCGCTCCGCTGGGCCCTTCCTGTCAAGCACCGCTCCGCTGGGCCCCGCCGTCTCAAGCACCGCTCCGCTGGGCCCTTCATCTCAAGCACCGCTCCGCTGGGCCCCGCCGTCTCAAGCACCGCTCCGCTGGGCCCTTCCTGTCAAGCACCGCTCCGCTGGGCCCCGCCGTCTCACGCACCGCTCCGCTGCGCCCTTCCTGTCAAGCACCGCTCCGCTGGGCCCTTCCTGTCAAGCACCGCTCCGCTGGGCCCTTCATCTCAAGCACCGCTCCGCTGGGCCCCGCCGTCTCAAGCACCGCTCCGCTGGGCCCTTCCTGTCAAGCATTGTTCACGGTTCACTGTGCCCACCATGCATCCTCCATGACCAGTGGACTCTGTTATCCACCTGATGGACTGTGGCTTTGCACTCCCCAGGATGGCACAGTGGGCAAGCCACCCACTGTAGAGACTTTGAGAGACTGTGGCTTTGCACTCCCCAGGATATATCAGTGGGCATGGTGGCCCCTTCGTGGATCTGGCGTCGTGGACTCATGTGGCTGTGGTAGCCCCCCCTTCCCTTCCCCCTGAGGTGCCTGTAGTTTTGTCACCAGATGCCCCTGCAGTGTTCTCTCCAAAGGACTCAGGTCTCCTGTGTGGGCTTTGCCCTTGTTTCGCTACACTTTGGCCCACGGACATGATGAATTCGTAAGATGTGCAGGACTACTTGCTTCAGTTATCCACTGCTGTGTAAATACTTTTTTTTAATGAAATATTTTTTGATGGTTGAATAAGACTTTTCTGCAGCTATTTTGTACATAAATATTTATTCTCAATTTGGTTATGTCATTGTATTTTTTACGGGTGTTTGGGTGGTGTCACTGTGAGTTGTTGCTCTGCATTGGTGTGTACATCTTGGGGGGGGGGTGGGGGTCGCATATGTGTGTGCCCGTAACCTTTCGTCCTCCCCCCTCCCGTGTGTCGTAGGTGCAGTACTCACCGTTGTCGTCTGCGCCGGACTTCGTACTCGTGGTAGATGAGAAGGTAGACGAGAGCAGGTAGGATGTTTTACATCGGGTTCCATGCTGTCCTCCTTCCTCGTGGAGTGCGTAGAGGTGAGCGTTTTCCCGTTCGTAGTCTGTTTCCGCCGTGTTTTTATCGGCGGTGCTCCCGCCCCGGAAAAGGTGGCGGATTGGTGAGTTGTGATAGTGTGGGCGGTACATTGTCTGCCGCCTGGCTGTTGGCGGTGACCGCCGCGCTGTTTGTCGGTCCCGCCGTGGCGGTCAGAGTGTTAAAGTGGCGGGCTGTGTTGGCGGTTCCCGCCAGGGTCAGAATTCCATTTTTTGGACCGCCGGCCTGTTGGCGGTTTGGCCGCCGCTTTATCACCGACCGCCAGGGTTAGAATCACCCCCACAATGTTGGAATGTTATGCCAATGGACAAAAGTGAGACACTTGGCCAACCACTCCACAAACTTGAAGTCAATTGACTGGAGGGTGTCCCCTCTCTGACAAATCAGACAAGATTGATGTCTCTATTTACCTACTTATTATGTGAGCTTTCAGGATACCTTACATATGTTGCCGAAGATTGATCAGCTGGAGACAGATAGATAGACTTAGAAGAAATGTTCCAACAAAAAAAAATCATAAGACTCAGTGAACTGAATGGGAGAATATAGAGGGGAAGGGAAAGAGAAGGGAATATCTGGATAAATTGGTTAGTATCGGCTTACTAGCAATGGAGAAACAAAGGTGTCTTATTTTGGTGTCCAAAGAAACCATGATCTTAAATTGTTGTTGGTTCATTTTTAAAAAATCCTTCTTTTTACTTTTTCTAAAACTTTTTTGTAACAGGCACATTTTTTATTAATAAAAAATTACTTGGGGAAAAAGGTCTGCAAAATGCAATTCTGCAAAGAAATCCTATGAATAATTGCCTGGTTTAGAGCTTGGACTAGAGATACTCCATATCCCATGGCCTTATTACAAATGTTTTCAGACATCCATTTATGATGACTATTCTTTTAGGTAAACACCATTCACCTTGAAAATTTCATTTAAACAGTTCACATGAAGTGGTTTCACAAAACAGGTTTTCTATTAATTTATTTTTTAAAACAAAACTGATTGTGAAGCCTTGGTATACAAGTGAAGACAAAATATAGGAAGATTATTGTAGAAAGAATATCGGTGTCAAAGCTTTTAGTTAGGGTTCCATTTTAGTTATTCTTTTGATGCTTCTGGCTGTATCCAAATGTATTTGTTTTTCATTTCAATGACATTTATACATTTTTTGTATATAAAAAGATATGCTGCAGCTTCAATATTTACACATTTACATAACTTATAAATGTACCTCAACACTTTGATGTTTGTAGGGTTTGGGCTTACTAAATTGTAATATAAAACAAAATAACGCATTCACTTGAAAATTCTAGTATTGTAACACTAGCACATGTACACCTTGCATATCTGCAGTTATTTAAACTAGATTAAGAAATCTTGTACTTTTTTCAACATCCTTATGTTAGCAGTATGCACAGCTATTGGTCTAAACGTCTTCATTGACATCGTGGAGGAAAACAAAAAATATTGCATTTCTATATTTTTCTGTTTGACAAATGGATACTGTAAGAAATTGGGCTATTAGTTGAGAGGGTGGAAACACCACTCAAATGATAAACACAAGGTGTCAAGGTGAACCACAAAAGTCACTAAATTAACTTATGCTTAACGCTCTGCTGGCTTGGTACTGAAGCAGTCAGGCTTCACCTAAAGGCAATGTGAAAAGTATCTATGCAGCACTCAAACAGTAAAAAAAGAAAAAGCCCTCCACAAGAAAAAGCTAATACCAATTTAGAAAACTGAGTAAAATGTAATAAATAAAATTACATAAAAATGATAAAAATCCAGACCGCTTAACTGAGGACATGAGTTTTTAAAGTTTTAGGTGAACATAACCCCTAAAATCACAAACTTGCACTGGACCAGGGGTAGAGTCCCATCAGGAGTTCAGGCCTACCACAATGGAGTGAGGGTTGTAAACGGAACCAGGTTTGTCCTGCTGAAGACTTACCTTCCTAAATTTGCCCATGGATCTGCTGTTCATGTTGGCAGTGGCTGAGATGAGGACGTTGTTGGCACAAAGAGCCACTCATCACTGGAGTTTCACATTGTGTTCATTGCTGACTGTCACAGTAAGTTCAGGTCTTGCTGGAACCTCACATTGGATGTTGCTGTGGCTGTCACTGTAGGTACAAAGTGCATGTCCAGCTGGAACTTTATGCTAGTGGTCATCACAGATGGTCATTGCTCAGCATGAGCAGTCCATGTCAATGTCATGAGGAGCCCAACCCTCTGTACGTCTCATCTGCACATCTGGAGGAACACAGTTTTATGCCAGCTAAGGGTCCAAGGCCTGGGGGACAGCTCTTGAGGATTAGGACACACTCCAACAATGGCCAGCAGCAGACTACTGCAGTTCCAGGCAGGTCAAGTTAGTGTTGGTCACCTGGGAGTTACAGGAAGGCCTCTGGAAGCATGTTGCATCCCAGTAGCTGAAACAGGAGGTCAGCCTACTGACTGTTAGAGTCACTTCTGAGGAGCCTGGGGTCAAGGTAAGCAGGTCCTATCTTCCTTTTTCAGCAGGGCAGTCCTTCTTCTGAATCTTCCACAGGTCTAAGAATGTTCTGATGGGAGGTTCTGAAGGTGCCATTTTTATACATTGGTAAATGTCCCCTTTGTCTAACATTCCCCCTTTTATGGATTTACCTCCATACTCTTTATGGTAACAAAGGGTAGGCAGGCCTGGGTGTGGGCTGCATTTGTCAGTGACAGGGCCTACAGCCCTCATATGTCAAGAAGGGTGTGAACAAACCCTAAAGCTACTCCTTTGAATCATAGGAATGGCTACGTAAAATCCCCAAGGCACCCTGAACAGAGTAGCAGCTTCCTGCCCCAAACCCAAAGCCGCTTGCCCCAGTGTCAGGAAGGAGTACACAAAACAATGCAGAAGAGCCATTCACAGCACAGTTGGTATGGGGAGAAAAATTCCAACTTTCTAAAAGTGACAATTTCAGAATAGTAATCTAAAATCTGACTTCACCATTAACGGGGATTTGAAATGACAATTCCTTTGAGTGGAAGCAGCATTTCTCTATTTGGTCCAAAATGAAATTTATCACTTCTTAAGTGTCATAGCATAACCCAGTGTTACTCTATGGGCGAAATAGCCTTACAACAATGAAAAATGACTTAAGGAGTGTTTCACTGTCAGGACTTGTAAAACTCAAATATAAATCTCCTACTTTTTAAAAACTGTTCGACATGGCCCTTTTTGCAGGATCATCCCCAAACTGTTTGCCTCCTTCCTCCTACGTTTTCTGACCTCTTGCTGTTGGCTCTAGGACTGCTAGTCAGTGCTAAAGTGTAGGTGCTCTCCCTTCTAAAGTTGGTGTGATTGGCTTATACCGAATTGACACATTTAATTTACCTGTAAATCCCTTGTACAGTAGTATCCCTATACCCAGGGCTGGTGAATTAAATGCTACTAGTGGGCCTGCAGTGCTGCTTCCACAACCCAGAGAAGTAGCCTTTCAAACCTGTCACAGGCCTGCTAGCACAGGGCCTGCATGTGCAATTTACTGTCACAGGGATCAGGCATCTAAACTTACTTGCCAGGCCCAGAACTCCCCTTTTACTACATGTAAGTCACCGCTAAGGTAGGCCCTAGCTAACCCTATGGGCAGGGTGCTATGTACAAAAAAGGCAGGACATGTGCTTGGTTGTGTGGCCTGTTCAGGTAGTGAAAAACATCCTGTTTGGTTTCTCACTGCTGTGAGTGCTGCCTTGCTCACAGGATTGCGTTGGAAATTGTCTGCCCTATGCCTAGGGGGTATTGTCTGATTTATAAGGGGCATGTTTGGTATGGTTGTAATGGTCGTGAGCAATGTTGCTTACTGGTGTAGGTGATTTGTTTATTACCATTATAGAAATGCCACTTGTAGAAGTGAACATTTCTCTGTGCTTATGACTCCGGTGTTTTGCAGCTTGACTTCAATTCATGTCTGGGCAGAGTGACAGCTGGGCTTTGTGCATACTTTTCAGACAGCCTGCACACAGGGAGGGTGGGGGTGTCACAGAGGTGCATCTGCATATTGAATGGTCTTCTTGGGCTGAGAGAAGAGGAGGCAGGGCACAACTGCATTTGTAAAGGCTGTGCGTTGGCCTCAAACAAAGGGCTTGTTTACTTCCAACTGATGTCTGGAGCCTGTGCTGGAGGAGAGAGGGGACATTCATAGAACCAGTTTGAACTTGTTGGAACCTCCTCTCCCCCTCTTTGTAAGTATTGTGCAAAACTGAGTATAAGTACAGAGAATGTTCCTGTTGTAAAACACACAAGAAAATTCTTGAAGAAATGGACACAGAATGCTGCTGGAGGGACTCACCAGGAACTACCTTAGACTGCTGCTGCTGTGCTGACCTGAGACCTGCTGCGTCACTAGAAGGAACTGCCACTGACTGAAACCCCTTGTGCTGGCCTGTTGCAGGGCTCTGCTGCGCTGTGCATCACTTGTGTCTCCAGATGCTGGGTGCTGTGGCCCCTGCCCCCTACTACCATTTGTTTTTCAGCATGAGGATAGTGCTGCACCTAGAAGCTCCTGTAGAGGAGCAGAGCATCTGAGCACTTCCCTTTATTTCAATAGAGTGCATGGAGTAGCGCGCTACCTATTTCCTTAGTTCCTTGAGAGCACCATGTTTTTATTTACTAAAACGCCTGGACAGTCCTTTCTTTGTTTCTGGGAGGAAGAGAATCACCGCTGCGACACAGGCAGCTCGTATTATCAAAGCACATCCAAAAACACACACGTGTGTTTGGTGCCCCCGGAGCATGAGGAAATGAAGCCTGAACCGAGCGCGATCCTAGAGGTGCCCCTAGGGTGAAGCGTGCTGAGAAGAGCACCCGCAGGGCACCAGACGTCACTCGCTATTGCCAGATTTCAGCGCTGTAGCCAAGGAGGGCTGTAGGGAGGCTTGCCCACCGCGTCGGATGCGGGTATACAGGGGCAGAGAGGAAGCCTCATCGGTGGCCGCTGCTCCACGAGGCCCCCCCATCCTTGTTGTAAGGCTCACGGGCAGGCAGGTAACCTCGACGGAAGTCTCCCATCCCGTTGGGCCTCCTCTTCTTGCTGTGAGAAACGCAGGTGTAGAGAAAGCCTCATCAGAGACCCCCTGCTCCACCAGGCCTCCGTTCAGTTTGTGGGGAAGAAGCCTCATCGGATGCCCCCTTTGCTGCGAGGCCCCTCCTCATGTTTTTTGGCTCGCTGGCACGACCTCCGGCCCTTGCCGGAGGTCCCCCATCCCCCTGGGCCCCACAAAGGGTACTGGGGACACATAGGCAGGCCGGGGTGGTGACCCTCGACAGAGGTCCCTGGCCCTGCCAGTTTAAGCCCCACATCACCGCAGGGCAGAAACCCAGAGCAGAGGAGCTCCACAGTTTCAGGTTTGTTGCACAACCACAAATATACTGATGAGGATATGGACTTATGAGAATGTTCCATGCTATGCATAATTTCAGTGATGATGTCTGGACATGTGGAATATGTGTTTTATTATGACTCATATATTGGTGGGGATATGTTTTTTATAACTTGCCATAAGTTCTCTGATGTCTTGATGTTCCTTTTATGGGCATTTATGATGGTATGTTCACTAGGGCAAGTGCATTATTAGTAACACGTTTACTGTGACCTTAAGCCTTTTTGGTAATATGTGCTTTTACCCTGATATGTGCATTTTGGTAATGTTTACCTGACTATTGCTTATATTGCAGGATAACCAGTAACCTATGTGTTTTATGTGACTACACCTGGCTTTTGCAGATTAATAGTACTGTGTAAGGTTCTGACAACTGCTTGGGTAGCAGAGTATAGCTGGCATGTTGTGTTTGATCTAATAATGTTATGTACAATACAGTTTATATTAATATAACTGGGTGTTGTGTTTCCTTTGTGGTGGGGATAGTGCGTCACATGTGTTGTGTGTGTTGTACAAATGCTTTACACATTGGCTCTGGGATAGGCCTGACTGCTTGTGCCAAGCTACCAAGAGGGCAAGCAGAGGTTATTTTGGGTGTGTGACTCCGTCGTCCGTGACTGGAGTGGGTGGGTTCTGCCTGGCTTAGGTGCATAACCTAGCCAACCAGAAACACAATTTCTAACAAATACCATTCACCCAGCCCTCTGAGCCTTTAGGGCCTACCTTCTGGGTGACTTATATGTATTAAAACAGAAAGTTTAGGCTTGGCAAAAGTTTATTTTTCCAGGGGGAGTTCAAAACTGCACTACAAGCTGCAGTGGCAGGCCTAACACATGTGTTATAAGGCTATGTTAGGGGGTGTCACAATAAGTGCTGCAGCCCAATAGTAGCATTTAATTTACAGGCCCTGGGTACATGTAATACCAGGGACTATGGACTTACAATAAAATGTAATGTACCAATCAGGTGTTGGCAAATTTTACAATGTTTAGAGGGAAATGCACTAGCACTTTATCACTGGTTAGCTGGAGAAAGCACACATCATCCTAAATTCAAACAAAAACGGGTCCAGCAAATGAAGGCAGATGAAGTCAAAGAATCAGGGGTGACCCTGCAGAAAGGGGCAGGACTAAAAGAAAGAAATAGTTAAAAAATATTGTTCCCATGTTTAATTCACTTTTTAAATGATAATGTTTGTTGAAAATGTTACAGTGGTTGGAATCTATTCTGTTTGCTTATGATAGATGAATAATGATTTTCTAGTTTGATTAGCATTCTATTTATTATTTCCATTTTCTTTCTAACTTTGGGTCTGATTAGATCTGATTAGATCTTAGTGGAATCAGTCCTGCCATTGCATTTCTGTCGGCTTTCCTGTCTACAGCCTTGGCGGTCCTTGCCATATTTTGATATTGGCAGTTCTATAGCCCGAATCCTGCTGACTCCACCCAAAATCTCCAACTGTGTTGACAACGCAATTGGATATAGTGGCAAGCTGTGGGACCCCAGCCACTTTTCCCACTGAGCAAATTATGATGTGCCTTACCACCATGGCAACTATGGCGTTGTTACCTTCACACCTGAGATGGCGGATTGAAAGGAAAATGAGGTAAAATCCTACCTTTTTTCCCATTTCCACTCCAATTTATGATTGTACATGACTGGACAAGACCTGCCATTGTTACTGCCACTGGACCATGAAGGACACATCACTCCGTTTTCGCCAGATTCGAAGGTCAGCATACCATATCACTAGTGAACGTTGTTTGGTCACTTAACATTAGCTCGGAACCAGTGCCGAAATATACATGTTACAGTTAAATTTTTAAAAACAAGTTATGCCATGCATATGTCTGTAAAACATCTGTGTCAGACACACCTTTATAAAAAATAATTTGATAACATACACAATTTTTAATTTGGTGCGAGTATTCATTATCAAATGAATGCATGCACCAAAATAAAAAGGAACACCACAATTGTAACCTGTGTCCATGTGTGCCCTTTGATATGGGACCTGTAAGTGAAATATGTGCTTCTAGTTGTGAATGTGAGTCAGTAAATGTATATCACTGGAACAACAGTTCCATTCAAATGACACAATGAATTGTAATACAGTACAAAATGTGAAACACACCGCTTGAAAGACTCAGGTCTACTCTCATGTATACTATATTGGCAATGTAACGCACATGTGACATTGAAAAATGTTTGAATGGTACAATTTCCCCTAGCTCTGTTGCCCTTCACTTGTCTCCTGCCTATAGTCCAGGGATGTCCTCTTCATGGATGGACATCTATTGGGCACATATCTGGCACCTCTAAGCTTTTAACTGGAAGAGGTCGGAGTCGATTGGCTGGTGGAGGTAGAGGGAGCTGGAGGAGGTGATGTTTTTGTGTCTGTGTGTCTTGTATGTTTGGTTGTGGGTTATGTTGCTGTGTGCAACATTCAGGTGAGTGTGATTGTTTGTGGTCGTTGCTGTGATGTGTGTAGTTGTGCTTTTGTGTGAGTGTGTTTCTGTAGATGAGCATCTCAATGTGTCAGTATTTGTGGTTGTGTTGTATGTGGGTGTAGTATCAATAGTGTGTGCATGTTGTGTTTAGAATGTATGGCATTGTGTGTTTCCTACATGTAAATGTTAGGTTGTGGAGAAATGGAAAAGGATCATGGTGTGTATTTAATATTTGTGTAGTGTGTTATGCATGGGGACTTATATGGCTGAAGTACATGGGATGTGTGTAACTTGACTCTTTTCCATAGTCTCTGCCATTGTACACTGTACACTGGCTCCAGTGATGGGCTCACTCTGTCAGCAATCTACAGCCAGTACATGGGACCACTGCCAAAGCGGGACGGCGGTATTCCCGTCAAGACTTAAATCAGGCCCTTTATCCCCCGTTCTGGGGGGAACATCACACAAAAATCTGCATCCTTTTATCACTGCTTGGGTGGATAGGTGTGTATTATACAATTGTCCCCGCTTGGCTCGATAGCTGTTGGGGCCGGTACTGTCTCCTTTCGTGGATGGGTGTTAGGGCTTTTAGAAGGCCCATGTTGCTTGGATGGGTGATAATAAAACACATCATGGTAGGGGCCTCTGAGATTACTCAGCTTAAAATAATCTCCAGGGTGACAGATAAGCTTTATCTTTCACAGAACATCATCCAACATTTTGTGATGGCACACAGTCAATTTCAAGCATTCTGAAGCAATATTTCATGAGATAAGGATAAAACAAAAGGCACTGATGATGGACTATATGGAGCTTGAATGATCAATAAAGTAATGTAAGCTAGATAACAGTATGGCATCAATGCATTATACCATATATGCTACTAAGCTTAAAGCTACGTTTATGGCTGTATGTGATTTCATAAAAAAAGAATAGGGGCACTTGCACCACGTAATATGGGTGATGCATATTGCAAGTCCAAAATGTAATATATCAAGCCATGCAGGGCCACCTTTCATGGCCCCAGTGGCTTGATAAAACCAGAGTAATGCAACAAAGCGCAAATTGCTGTGTTGCATTACTCTTCCACAGGGAGGCGTTCCATGGGTGTTGTGTCGATGTCCCACACAACACCCATGAATTTTGACACATTGCCAGATTTACCAAAATTGGTAGGCCTAGGAATGCTCCAAAACGCTATGCCTTCCCAGGTGAGGAGTAATGAGGGGAAATATCTTTATTTCTCCTTGTTACTCCCTCTTTCTATGTATGCTGCATTGTGCAGCACAAATAGAAAGAGGGAAATACCACAGAGATTTTTTTTGTTCAGGAAGGTGCCCTTCTTGCTTAACAACGATCCTCCTTACATCGCAGGTACCCTTGCACCATGATGCAAGGGTGCCTGTATTGGCGCTAGGCAGGTAAAAGAGCGCCAGTGCTGGAACAAAGGCAGAAATGCACCGTGTTATTTTAAATGCAGCACATTCCTGCCTTTTACCTGTCACACAACGCAATGCAGTGAGGTGACGTGCTGCATTGTGCGCTTTCTGTAAATATGGCCCTTAGTTTATAGAATACCTTTACCTAGAAATCATTTCACTCAAACCATTTACTAGAATTGTGCAGGATGAATGGTATTTGCCATTTAATAGAAACCAATTAATTGAATGTTTTTGTTGTTTAATTTGGCTTATTTTTTGTTGGATGCATCTATTTCAGGTCATTACTTGGGGGATATTATTTCAGATTTATATCTGTAATACTGTCAAACAATTATTTTGGATAATTTTATTACTGTGACCCTTTTACCACCCTCTAATCACTTCCATCCCTGACCTCATCACAACCCCTAAACACCATTCATCCCTGTCCCCTAAACACATCTCACTATGACTAAACTACACCCATTCCTGACCTCTAAAACCTACCATCCATGAAACCTAAAAACCCTTTCTACCGCTAGTCACCACCCATGCCAGACCCTAAAAACTCCTTACTACACTTAAATTACAGTCATCTCTGACACCTAAAGACCATGCATCTCTGAACCCTAAAAGCTCTTTCTTTCCGTAAACGTTACCAATTCCTAAACACTAAAATCCCACACTGCTGTAAGCTCCACCCATCCACAAACCTAAAAAACCCTTTCTATGTCTTAACCCCACACATCCCTGAACCCTCAAAACCTTCAGCACCCCTAAATTCCACCCATCCCTTAACCTTAACCCCTTAGCTGCTGGGCCTTTCCCCCCCCAGTGCTGAGCCCTTTTTTGGCTATTTGGGGTAGTTCGCGCTTAGGGCTTCATAACTTTTTGTCCACATAAGCTAACCATGCCAAATTTGCGTCCTTTTTTTCCAACATCCTAGGGATTCTAATGGTACCCAGAGTTAGTGGTTTCCCCTGGAGGAGACCAAGAAAATAGCCAAAATACAGTGAAAATTTAGTTTTTTCCAGAAAAATGGGAAAAAAGGGCTGCCGAAGAAGGCTTGTTGTTTTTTCCCTGAAAATGCCATCAACAAAGGGTTTCTGGTGCTGAAATCACTATCTTCCCACCTTTCAGGAACGGGCAGACTTGAATCAGAAAACCAAATTTTTCAACACAAATTTGGCATTTTACTGGGACATACCCCATTTCTACTATATTTGGTGCTTTCAGCCTCCTTCCAGTTAGTGACAGGAATGGGTGTGAAACCAATGCTGGATCCCGGAATGCTAAACATTTCTGAAAACTAGACAAAATTCTGAATTCAGCAAGGGGTCATTTGTGTAGATCCTACAAAGTTTTCCTACAGAAAATAACAGCTGAAATAAAAAAATATTGAAATTGAGCTGAAAACAACAGCCATTTTTCTTTATGTTTTACTCTGTAACTTTTTCCTGCGATGTCAGATTTCTGAAAGCAATATACCGTTTTGTCTGCTGGACTCTTCTGGTTGTGGGGATATAAAGGGCTTGTAGGTTCATCAAGAACCCTAGGTACCCAGAGCCAATAAATGAGCTGCACCCTGCAGTTGGTTTTCATTCTATACTGGGTATACAGCAATTCATTTGCTGAAATATGAAGAGTGAAAAAGAGGTATCAAGAAAACCTTTGCATTTCCAAAATGGGATCAAGATAAGGTTTTGAGGAGCAGTGGTTATTTGCACATCGCAGAATTCCGAGGTGCCCATACTAGCATGTGAATTGCAGGGCATTTCTCAAATAGACGTCTTTTTTACACACTCTCTTATATTTGGAAGGAAAAAATGTAGAGAAAGATAAGGGGCAATAACACTTGTTTTGCTATTCTGTGTTCCCCCAAGTCTCCCGATAAAAATGATACCTCACTTGTGTGGGTAGGCCTAGTGCCCGCGACAGGAAATGCCCCAAAACACAACATGGACACATCCTATTTTTTTTTATAGAAAACACAGCTGTTTTTTCCAAAGTGCCTAGCTGTAGATTTTGGCCTCTAGCTCAGCCGGCACATAGGGAAACCTACCAAACCTGTGCATTTCTGAAAACTAGAGACCTAGGGGAATCCAAGGAGGGGTGACTTGCGGGGCTCGGCCCAGGTTCTGTTACCCAGAATCCTTTGCAAACCTCAAAAAGTGGCTAAAAAAACAAGTTTTCCTCACATTTCGGTGACAGAAAGTTCTGGAATCTGAGAGGAGCCACAAATTTCCTTCCACCCGGCGTTCCCCCAAGTCTCCCGATAAAAATTATACCTCACTTGTGTGGGTAGGCCTAGCGCCCGCGACAGGAAACGCCCCAAAGCGCAACGTGGACACATCCAAATTTTTGGAAGAAAACAGAGGTGTTTTTTGAGAAGTGCCTACCTGTAGATTTTGGCCTCTAGCTCAGCCGGCACCTAGGGAAACCTACCAAACCTGTGCATTTCTGAAAACTAGAGACCTAGGGGAATCCAAGGAGGGGTGACTCGCGGGGCTCGGACCAGGTTCTGTTACCCAGAATCCTTTGCAAACCTCAAAAAGTGGCTAAAAAAACAAGTTTTCCTCACATTTCGGTGACAGAAAGTTCTGGAATCTGAGAGGAGCCACAAATTTTCTTCCACCCGGCATTCCCCCAAGTCTCCCGATAAAAATGATACCTCACTTGTGTGGGTAGGCCTAGCGCCCGCGACAGGAAACGCCCCAAAGCGCAACGTGGACACATCCACATTTTTGGAAGAAAACAGAGGTGTTTTTTGAGAAGTGCCTACCTGTAGATTTTGGCCTCTAGCTCAGCCGGCACCTAGGGAAACCTACCAAACCTGTGCATTTCTGAAAACTAGAGACCTAGGGCAATCCAAGGAGGGGTGACTTGCAGGGCTCGGACCAGGTTCTGTTACCCAGAATCCTTTGCAAACCTCAAAAAGTGGCTAAAAAAACAAGTTTTCCTCACATTTCGGTGACAGAAAGTTCTGGAATCTGAGAGGAGCCACAAATTTTCTTCCACCCGGCGTTCCCCCAAGTCTCCCGATAAAAATGATACCTCACTTGTGTGGGTAGGCCTAGCGCCCGCGACAGGAAACGCCCCAAAGCGCAACGTGGACACATCCAAATTTTTGGAAGAAAACAGAGGTGTTTTTTGAGAAGTGCCTACCTGTAGATTTTGGCCTCTAGCTCAGCCGGCACATAGGGAAACCTACCAAACCTGTGCATTTCTGAAAACTAGAGACCTAGGGGAATCCAAGGAGGGGTGACTTGCGGGGCTCGGACCAGGTTCTGTTACCCAGAATCCTTTGCAAACCTCAAAAAGTGGCTAAAAAAACAAGTTTTCCTCACATTTCGGTGACAGAAAGTTCTGGAATCTGAGAGGAGCCACAAATTTCCTTCCACCCGGCGTTCCCCCAAGTCTCCCGATAAAAATGATACCTCACTTGTGTGGGTAGGCCTAGCGCCCGCGACAGGAAACGCCCCAAAGCGCAACGTGGACACATCCACATTTTTGGAAGAAAACAGAGGTGTTTTTTGAGAAGTGCCTACCTGTAGATTTTGGCCTCTAGCTCAGCCGGCACCTAGGGAAACCTACCAAACCTGTGCATTTCTGAAAACTAGAGACCTAGGGCAATCCAAGGAGGGGTGACTTGCGGGGCTCGGACCAGGTTCTGTTACCCAGAATCCTTTGCAAACCTCAAAAAGTGGCTAAAAAAACAAGTTTTCCTCACATTTCGGTGACAGAAAGTTCTGGAATCTGAGAGGAGCCACAAATTTTCTTCCACCCGGCGTTCCCCCAAGTCTCCCGATAAAAATGATACCTCACTTGTGTGGGTAGGCCTAGCGCCCGCGACAGGAAACGCCCCAAAGCGCAACGTGGACACATCCAAATTTTTGGAAGAAAACAGAGGTGTTTTTTGAGAAGTGCCTACCTGTAGATTTTGGCCTCTAGCTCAACCGGCACATAGGGAAACCTACCAAACCTGTGCATTTCTGAAAACTAGAGACCTAGGGGAATCCAAGGAGGGGTGACTTGCGGGGCTCGGACCAGGTTCTGTTACCCAGAATCCTTTGCAAACCTCAAAAAGTGGCTAAAAAAACAAGTTTTCCTCACATTTCGGTGACAGAAAGTTCTGGAATCTGAGAGGAGCCACAAATTTCCTTCCACCCGGCGTTTCCCCAAGTCTCCCGATAAAAATGATACCTCACTTGTGTGGGTAGGCCTAGCGCCCGCGACAGGAAACGCCCCAAAGCGCAACGTGGACACATCCAAATTTTTGGAAGAAAACAGAGGTGTTTTTTGAGAAGTGCCTACCTGTAGATTTTGGCCTCTAGCTCAGCCGGCACATAGGGAAACCTACCAAACCTGTGCATTTCTGAAAACTAGAGACCTAGGGGAATCCAAGGAGGGGTGACTCGCGGGGCTCGGACCAGGTTCTGTTACCCAGAATCCTTTGCAAACCTCAAAAAGTGGCTAAAAAAACAAGTTTTCCTCACATTTCGGTGACAGAAAGTTCTGGAATCTGAGAGGAGCCACAAATTTTCTTCCACCCGGCATTCCCCCAAGTCTCCCGATAAAAATGATACCTCACTTGTGTGGGTAGGCCTAGCGCCCGCGACAGGAAACGCCCCAAAGCGCAACGTGGACACATCCACATTTTTGGAAGAAAACAGAGGTGTTTTTTGAGAAGTGCCTACCTGTAGATTTTGGCCTCTAGCTCAGCCGGCACCTAGGGAAACCTACCAAACCTGTGCATTTCTGAAAACTAGAGACCTAGGGCAATCCAAGGAGGGGTGACTTGCAGGGCTCGGACCAGGTTCTGTTACCCAGAATCCTTTGCAAACCTCAAAAAGTGGCTAAAAAAACAAGTTTTCCTCACATTTCGGTGACAGAAAGTTCTGGAATCTGAGAGGAGCCACAAATTTTCTTCCACCCGGCGTTCCCCCAAGTCTCCCGATAAAAATGATACCTCACTTGTGTGGGTAGGCCTAGCGCCCGCGACAGGAAACGCCCCAAAGCGCAACGTGGACACATCCAAATTTTTGGAAGAAAACAGAGGTGTTTTTTGAGAAGTGCCTACCTGTAGATTTTGGCCTCTAGCTCAGCCGGCACATAGGGAAACCTACCAAACCTGTGCATTTCTGAAAACTAGAGACCTAGGGGAATCCAAGGAGGGGTGACTTGCGGGGCTCGGACCAAGTTCTGTTACCCAGAATCCTTTGCAAACCTCAAAAAGTGGCTAAAAAAACAAGTTTTCCTCACATTTCGGTGACAGAAAGTTCTGGAATCTGAGAGGAGCCACAAATTTCCTTCCACCCGGCGTTCCCCCAAGTCTCCCGATAAAAATGATACCTCACTTGTGTGGGTAGGCCTAGCGCCCGCGACAGGAAACGCCCCAAAGCGCAACGTGGACACATCCACATTTTTGGAAGAAAACAGAGGTGTTTTTTGAGAAGTGCCTACCTGTAGATTTTGGCCTCTAGCTCAGCCGGCACATAGGGAAACCTACCAAACCTGTGCATTTCTGAAAACTAGAGACCTAGGGCAATCCAAGGAGGGGTGACTTGCGGGGCTCGGACCAGGTTCTGTTACCCAGAATCCTTTGCAAACCTCAAAAAGTGGCTAAAAAAACAAGTTTTCCTCACATTTCGGTGACAGAAAGTTCTGGAATCTGAGAGGAGCCACAAATTTTCTTCCACCCGGCGTTCCCCCAAGTCTCCCGATAAAAATGATACCTCACTTGTGTGGGTAGGCCTAGCGCCCGCGACAGGAAACGCCCCAAAGCGCAACGTGGACACATCCAAATTTTTGGAAGAAAACAGAGGTGTTTTTTGAGAAGTGCCTACCTGTAGATTTTGGCCTCTAGCTCAGCCGGCACATAGGGAAACCTACCAAACCTGTGCATTTCTGAAAACTAGAGACCTAGGGGAATCCAAGGAGGGGTGACTTGCGGGGCTCGGACCAAGTTCTGTTACCCAGAATCCTTTGCAAACCTCAAAAAGTGGCTAAAAAAACAAGTTTTCCTCACATTTCGGTGACAGAAAGTTCTGGAATCTGAGAGGAGCCACAAATTTCCTTCCACCCGGCGTTCCCCCAAGTCTCCCGATAAAAATGATACCTCACTTGTGTGGGTAGGCCTAGCGCCCGCGACAGGAAACGCCCCAAAGCGCAACGTGGACACATCCACATTTTTGGAAGAAAACAGAGGTGTTTTTTGAGAAGTGCCTACCTGTAGATTTTGGCCTCTAGCTCAGCCGGCACATAGGGAAACCTACCAAACCTGTGCATTTCTGAAAACTAGAGACCTAGGGCAATCCAAGGAGGGGTGACTTGCGGGGCTCGGACCAGGTTCTGTTACCCAGAATCCTTTGCAAACCTCAAAAAGTGGCTAAAAAAACAAGTTTTCCTCACATTTCGGTGACAGAAAGTTCTGGAATCTGAGAGGAGCCACAAATTTTCTTCCACCCGGCGTTCCCCCAAGTCTCCCGATAAAAATGATACCTCACTTGTGTGGGTAGGCCTAGCGCCCGCGACAGGAAACGCCCCAAAGCGCAACGTGGACACATCCAAATTTTTGGAAGAAAACAGAGGTGTTTTTTGAGAAGTGCCTACCTGTAGATTTTGGCCTCTAGCTCAGCCGGCACATAGGGAAACCTACCAAACCTGTGCATTTCTGAAAACTAGAGACCTAGGGGAATCCAAGGAGGGGTGACTTGCGGGGCTCGGACCAGGTTCTGTTACCCAGAATCCTTTGCAAACCTCAAAAAGTGGCTAAAAAAACAAGTTTTCCTCACATTTCGGTGACAGAAAGTTCTGGAATCTGAGAGGAGCCACAAATTTCCTTCCACCCGGCGTTCCCCCAAGTCTCCCGATAAAAATGATACCTCACTTGTGTGGGTAGGCCTAGCGCCCGCGACAGGAAACGCCCCAAAGCGCAACGTGGACACATCCACATTTTTGGAAGAAAACAGAGGTGTTTTTTGAGAAGTGCCTACCTGTAGATTTTGGCCTCTAGCTCAGCCGGCACCTAGGGAAACCTACCAAACCTGTGCATTTCTGAAAACTAGAGACCTAGGGCAATCCAAGGAGGGGTGACTTGCGGGGCTCGGACCAGGTTCTGTTACCCAGAATCCTTTGCAAACCTCAAAAAGTGGCTAAAAAAACAAGTTTTCCTCACATTTCGGTGACAGAAAGTTCTGGAATCTGAGAGGAGCCACAAATTTTCTTCCACCCGGCGTTCCCCCAAGTCTCCCGATAAAAATGATACCTCACTTGTGTGGGTAGGCCTAGCGCCCGCGACAGGAAACGCCCCAAAGCGCAACGTGGACACATCCAAATTTTTGGAAGAAAACAGAGGTGTTTTTTGAGAAGTGCCTACCTGTAGATTTTGGCCTCTAGCTCAGCCGGCACATAGGGAAACCTACCAAACCTGTGCATTTCTGAAAACTAGAGACCTAGGGGAATCCAAGGAGGGGTGACTTGCGGGGCTCGGACCAGGTTCTGTTACCCAGAATCCTTTGCAAACCTCAAAAAGTGGCTAAAAAAACAAGTTTTCCTCACATTTCGGTGACAGAAAGTTCTGGAATCTGAGAGGAGCCACAAATTTCCTTCCACCCGGCGTTCCCCCAAGTCTCCCGATAAAAATGATACCTCACTTGTGTGGGTAGGCCTAGCGCCCGCGACAGGAAACGCCCCAAAGCGCAACGTGGACACATCCAAATTTTTGGAAGAAAACAGAGGTGTTTTTTGAGAAGTGCCTACCTGTAGATTTTGGCCTCTAGCTCAGCCGGCACCTAGGGAAACCTACCAAACCTGTGCATTTCTGAAAACTAGAAACTCAGGGGAATCCAAGGAGGGGTGACAAAAAAAAAATACAAAAAAAAATACTTACCTGAACTTACCTTAAGTTCCCTGGGATGGGTCCCTCCATCCTTGGGTGTCCTCCTGGGGTGGGCAAGGGTGGCAGGGGGTGTCCCTGGGGGCATGGGAGGGCACCTCTGGGCTCCTTCCGAGCCCCCAGGTCTCTTAACGCCTGCACTGACCAGGCGTTAAAAAATGACGCTAAAACGGCTGGACGTCATTTTTTTTTTACCCGCCCACTCCCAGGCGTCATTTTTGCCCGGGAGTGTAAATACGGCGCACATGCCTCGGAGTCATTTTTTAGACGGGAACGCCTACCTTGCATATCATTAACGCAAGGTAGGTGTCCACGCTAAAAAATGAAGCAAACTCCAAGATCTTTGGCGCTAGACAGGTCTAACGCCAAAGAGTAAATATGGAGTTAGTTTTGCGTCGGATTTGTGTAAAAAAAACGACGCAATTCCGGCGCAAACAGAGTATAAATATGCCCCCGTATATTTAGTTTTTGCTGAGTTGATTTCCAACCCGTGGTCCTTGCAAAACTCCAAAAATCGGGAGAGCAATCTGGAAAGGCCCATGGCAGTTCGTGAGAGTAACAGGGTGTCATCTGCGAACAGAAGACAGGGGAACTTCTGCCCACCCAAAATCGTGGCATCGCCATTGCAATCTAAAAGGTAAGGGATACATGCATTAATAAACAATAAGAATAGGGTAGGCGCAAGAACGCACCCCTGCCTCACACCTCGTGCTGTAGGAAGAGCTGGGGTAAAGTCGCCGGCCGAACCCCAGCGAACTCTGGCATAGTTATCAGAATAAAGATCTTTGATAATATTAATCATAGAACTCGGAACTCCAATATTGCTCAGGACCTCCCAAAGCTTAACACGCGGGACAAGGTCAAAAACAGATTTCAGATCAACAAAGGCCACAAATAAATGGCCTTTGTCTGCGTCTACGATCTTCCACTTGATGTAGTAAATTGGAAGACCTGATCGATGGTACAAACCTTCTCCCGAAATCCAGCCTGGAGATGACTTAAAACCTGATTTTTTGTTATCCAGTATTTTAATCTGGATAACAACTGGAAGGAGAATATTTTTTGCAAGTTGTCTAATAGACTAATTGGTCTATAGTTCCCAGGGAAACTCTTATCTCCTTTTTTGTAAATGGGGACGATAATAGCCACTTTCCACGAGTCTGGGTAAGATTGAGTTGTCAAAACAATGTTCGATAACCTATTGGTGTACCGGGTCCAAACGGATAAATCTGATTTATACAAGTCCGATGGAACACCGTCTGAGCCAGGAGCCTTCCCTGTTCTTTGGGCATGAATTGCCAGCTCTGTTTCCTTTAGGGTAAAGGGCGGCACAGTGGGGAGACACAATAGAGAATCAGTAGGAGTGTTGTTCAAATCGGGGCAGGACCCATAGAGTTCCCAAAAGTGGGAGAGCCAAGTTTCTGCATCAATGTGGCATTCAGGAATAGATGAAAGGGCGGGGTCTCTACGTGAGACCAAGGTCCAGAAAAGTTTGGGATCACAAGCACTAGCCGCCTCCGCAAGACACTCCCATAGATTTTCCTCAGATTTAAGTTTAGATGACTTGCAAGTAGAAGCATAGTTTCTTCTCGCTCATTGCTGCGACTACTTTTACTCTTTTGAATGTGTGCTTGAAATCTATTAATTTGTCTCTCAAGAACTTGTGGGTGGGGAAGAATTAACAACAATAAAGGTCTTCTTTGAACTCAGAAGTGCATTCCAGATAGGTTCTGTAAGCTCTGATAGGAGATAAGTAGGAAGGCAGAACAGCCCTATAAAAAGAGTTGCATTATATTCAATTTGTAAAGGGGCATGATCACTAGCGCACCGAGAACCCATCAATACATTGATTATAAAATGCCAGACTCGCAGATCAAAAATAACGTAATCCAGAGTACTACTATAGTGGCCTCTGAAAAAGGTAGGTCTGACAAGACTGTCATTTGAAAATCGACCATTTCCAAAACAAAGGCCATATGTTACTACAAGGTCTATTATCTGCAACACCCTAGGGGGAGGAGTACATGACACTGGTTGAGTTAAAAGCAGGGGGGAGATTCCATACTTCATCTTCAGCCTGAATAGACTCGGCAAAAGCTGAGTCGAATTCAAATTGGGCGTTAAAATCACCTACAATAATAACACAGTATTTAAAATAAAGATCAGATAAAAGATTGTGCAACAGATGAATATTATCAGACTGATGGTTAGAAGGGCCTGGTCTGTTATAAATAATAATGCATAACACCGGAGTTCCTGATATAGGCCATATTGCTATTGCAAGAATGTCGCAAGAGTCGACAGCAATTTTCTTTACCCTGCCCACCTCAGTCAGCTTGACCCAAGTACATAGACCCCCAATCGCCCTTCCCCTAGAGGACTGGATCACCTTTTTAGTAAAACAACAATAGCCTTGCCTGTACACACAATCCATAGACCAAGTTTCATGAAACATACATATGGAAAAAGATTCAACATAAGCCCCCCAGTCCGGATCAGATAATTTGCTCTTGATGCCAGCCACATTCCAAGACAGTAATTTCCTTGATATAGTGCTGCAAACTGACATACAAGAGTCAACATCGGGAACTGATTTGGAAGTCCCATTAGAAATGCAAGATGAAGCCCTTGTAGTATTGGCACCCAAACCAAATGAAGAACTTGGAAGTGGCGCTACCCGGACATGTGGAACGTTATGTTTGCAAAAATTAGGATGGCGTAGTCAATCCACATGTGATGTGTCCCCTGGGGTGACGGGGTCTCGTATAAAAGTACCTTTAATGTTGCAGACCAAAGCAGCCCCATTGCCGGGAAAAGGCAACGAGCCGGGGGGCGGTTGAAACAGGAGCATTTTGAAGAATTGGGTTGACTCTAGGTGGACGAGAGGACGTAATCTTGTGACCCGTAACAGGCAAACTTTCTCTAAAAAATATATCAGAGTCTGTTCTTGATAAGTTTCGAGCTTCCATCAGCAAAATCCCCTTAACTAAAGTGGGGCTGGCGAGATGAAGTTTAATAATGTCCCGTCCACCAGGGCCTCGCACACGAGTAGCAAAAAGAATATCAGCGTGGATGATAGAGCCACAACCCCTAGTTTGGCGAATCCAATACGACACCTTGTTAATAAGAGAAGAAGTGTCTTCCCTCGTATGAGGTGAAAGTCGAGGGACATTACACATGTCGATGCAAGTTTGATTGGGCACGTGAATAAAATGGGCCACAGATTGACCCGGATTAAAAGGAGAGAATGACGAATTCACTAGAACTGAGGTCGAGTGATTTCCATAATGGAGTCTATAACTGGGACCCTTGTCCGTTTCCCGTAACAGTGGAGAATCTACTGGCAGGGCAACAGGAACCAAAGGTCGAGAAGCTTGTGCTGGCACTGGATTCGAGATGCACTGAGGGGTTAGGTCAGATTTTTTAAGGAGTTTAAGGACCTCAAATAAAAGACTCTTCAATTCTCCAACTTCAGGCTTTAGACTAGATACCAGTATTAAGACATCATCGCTAGGTGGTTCACAAATGGGTTTAGAAGGCACAGAAGGCAAAAACTGTTTGGCACTCGCCAGTTCTGGTTGGTTCAAAACAGAGAACCGATTTGTACATGGAATCCCATTAAGAATGGAGACAGAAGGAATTACATCCAAATTGGAACCAATACCAGGCGAAGACGAAGAATTGGCCAAACAAGTCAAGCTGGGAGGGACAGAAACATGGGCTAAAATTTTCTGAGGCTGTGTATCAGTAGAGTTATTGGGGCTGGTTGTTAAAAATGGAAGTAAAGATCCTGATTTCAGTCTCTTGCGGGCATTGCCCTCTTTTTCCTTAAGGATGGATTCCACTTCCTCAATTAAGTTGTCAAATTCTCTAGAGACGCAATTGGAATGGATTTGCGTTACTCTATTGGATTTGGAGCTTTTAGATTTGACTATAGCTGGGTCAGGACTAGAGCGAACCTTACGCTTTTCCATGCTCAATAAAGAATAAAGAAAGGAAAAAAGGAAAAGACTTAGCACCGCTGGTCAGCACTACACAAAACAAAAAATTAAGGAGTGTGGCCCAGCCTCTTCCAGGCGCTGACGGGCGAAGGACGGGCCCGCCCTTGGCCTGGGCTTCGCCTGGGCGCCGCCAGCGCGCGTCACGTGACAGCGGGAGCGCAAAGTTTATTTAAAGGCCTCCTGCCTAGGGACCGCCTCCTGCCGCCTCCAATGCGCTTCCCACGATGGCGGGAGCGCAAAGTTTATTTAAAGGGCTCCTGCCCTAGGGACCACCTCCTGCCGCCTCCAATGCGCTATATATATTTATATATGTATAAATATATGTATGTAAATATATATATGTGTGTGTGTGTGTGTGTGTATATATATATATATATATATATATATATATATATATATATATATAAGATTAACCTCTTTGCTGCCAGGCCTTCTCCCCTCAGGTGCCAGGCCTTTTTTTTGTTATTTGGAGCAATTCGAGCTTAGGCCCTCATAACCTTTTGTTCACATAAGCTACCCACACTAAATTTGCATCCTTCTTTTCCAACATTCTAGGGATTCTAGAGGTACCAGAGTTTGTGGGTTCGCCTGAAGGAGACCAAGAAATTAGCCAAAATACAGCAAAAACTTTGTTTTTTAAAACACAAATGGGAAAAAAGGTCTGCAGATGAAGGCTTGTGTTTTTTTCCCTGAAAATGACATCAATAAAGGGTTTACAGTGCTAATATCACCAGCGTCCTAGTTTTCCGGGACAGGCAGACTTGAATCAGAAAACACCACTTTTCAACACAATTTTGGCATTTTACTGGGACATACCCTATTTTTACTATTTTTTGTGCTTTCAGCCTACTTCCAGTTAGTGACAGAAAAGGGTGTGAAACCAATGCTGGATCCCAGAAAGCTAAACATTTCTGAAAAGTAGAAACACTTCTCAATTTATCAAGGGTAATATTTGTAGATCCTACAAGGTTTTAACAGCTGAAATAAAAAAATATTGACATTGAGGTGAAAAAAACAGCTATTTTTCGCAACGTTTTACTCTGTAACTGTTTCCTGCAATGTCAGATTTTTTAAAGCAATATACCGTTACGTCTGATGGACTCTTATGGTTGCGGGGATATATAGGGCTTGTACGTTCATCAAGAACCCTAGGTACCCAGAGCCCTGAGCCGCACCTTGTAATGGGTTTTCATTCTATACCGGGTATACAGCTATTCATTTGCTGAAATATAAAGAGTGAAAAATAGGTATCAAGAAAACCTTTGTGTTTCCTAAATTAGCACAAGATAAGGTGTTGAGAAGCAGTGGCTATTCGCACATCTCTGAATTCTGGGGTGCCCATAATAGCATGTGAATTACAAGGCATTTCTCAAAGAGACGTCGTTTTTACACACTGTTTTACATTTGGAAGGAAAAAATGTAGAGAAAGACAAAGGACAACACTTCTTTTGATATTCTGTGTTCCCCCAAGTCTCCCTATACAAATGGTACCTCACTTGCGTGGGTAGGCCTAATGCTCGTGACAGGAAACGCAACATGGATACATCACATTTTTACATTGAATTCTGACATGTTTTTTGCAAAGTCCCTAGCTGTAGATTTTGGCTTCTAGCTCAGCCGGCACCCAAGGAAACCTACCAACCTGTGCATTTTTTAAAACTAGACACCTAGGGGACTCCAAGATGAGGTGACTTGTGGGGCTCTCACCAGGTTATGTTACCCAGAATACTTTTCAAACCTCAAAATTAGGCCAAAAAAACACTTTTGCCTCAAATTTCAGTGACAGAAAGTTCTGGAATCTGAGAGGAGCCACAAATTCCCTTCCACCAGGCGTTCCTCCAAGTCTCTAGATAAAAATGGTACCTCACTTGTGTGGGTAGGCCTAGTGCCTGCGAAAGGAAATGCCCCAAAACACCATGTGGACACATCAAAATTATCAAATACTAAACTACCTGTTTTTGCGGGGGTCCTGCGTTTTTGGTCCTGGACTCAGAAGCCACATAGGGAAACCTGCCAAACCCAAACATTTCTGAAAACGACACACCTGAGGAATCCAGGGAGGTGTGACTTGCGTGGATCCCCCAATGTTTTCTTCCCCAGAATCCTCAGCAAACCTAAAATGTAACTTAAAAATCAAATTTTTCCCACATTTCTGTGTGGGATCACCACACCGGGACACATTTCCTACCACCCAACATTCCCCTCAGTCTCCCGGTAAAAATGATACCTCACTTGTGTAGGTGGGCCAAGTGCTTGTGACAGGGAAGAGCCAAAAACATGTCGAAATTGTGGAGGAACCAAAGCGGGTGCAAAAGGGCAGTTTGAAAATAAAAAATTTAGGCTGACAAGTGGGGCAGAATTTTTATCGGTATAAATGAGACAATGCTGGGTGGTAGGAATTTTTGGGATTCTTGCAGATTCCGGAAGGTTTCATCACAAAAATGTGGAAATAATGTGTGATTTCCAGCAAAGTTAGAGGTTTGCAGGGCATTGTGGGTAAGAAAATGGTGCGGCTGCATGTGAAGCACACCACCCTGGACTCAACCAGATGTTTAGTTTTCAGATGTTTGTAGGTCTTGTGGATTTGTCTACATGGCAGTGTCCCAAAGTCCAAAAAGTGCAGCCCTCACCATTCTAAGTGGGTCGATTTTGAGAGTTAGCCAAGCTCTCATGGCCCAAATGTAAAACCAAACCCCAAAATAATAAAATGTCCTCTTGCTTGCCATGCGATAAGCTGTTTTAGTGTGTGGGGGAGAGCTGAAAGACTGTTACTCCCTTCAGTTGGAGCAGGGGTATAACTATGCCCATACTGGTTGGTAGCCACCACCACACAATTTTTTTTTTGTAATTCCCTGGCATCTAGTAGACTTTTTGCCCCCTCGGGTGTGGATCGGGGGTAATTGCCCCATCTGCCCACTGGTGGTCAGAGCAAGTATGGTCACATTTATTTGGGGTGGGGGTATGGCCATACCCCCACCCTCTTATTTTGAAAAAAAAAATCTTCCCTGGTCTCTTATGGGCTTTCTGCCCCGAGGGCAGATGGGCCTTCCAAAAATAGGCCGATCTGCACCCAAGGGGGGCAGATATGGCCATCAGTAATATGCCCCCATGGGGAGCGACCCTTGCCCAAGGGTCTGCCCCCCCAAAAAAACACATACACACAGACCAATCCCTGGTGCCTAAGTGGTTTCTGCCCCCACTCTGGGGACAGATCGGCCTAATAGAAATAGGCTGATCTGCCCCCAAGGGGGGCACAAATGGCCTAAAAACAATTTGCCTCCCCCTCAGGGAGCGACCCTTGCCTAAGGGGTCGCTCCCCTTATCAACATAAATAAAAATAAATAATCCCTTGTGCCTAGTGGCTTCTGCCCCACCCGGGGGCAGATCGGCCTAATTAAGATAGTTCAATCTGCTCCCGGGGGGGGGGGCAGAAAAGGCCTAGTAAAGAAATTGCCCCCAAGGGAGCGACCCTTCCCTAAGGGGCCCCTCCACTTATGACAATGTCAAAAAAAAAAAAAAATCCCTGGTGTCTAATGGCTTCCTGCAGCACGATCGCTATGCGCCAGTTTCTCCCCACAGCCTACTATTCACACCCTTACTCTGAGGAGTGATGCCAGCTATGAATCCTCTTCCTCTCATGACCCTACCATGTATGTCTGTCACATTGGGAGAAATTGTCAGCAGAGAAGCCAGTTCCTCCCAGCACTCTACTATGCACACCCATTACCCTGGGGGAGGTGTCAGCGGAGTGTCCAGTCTCTCCCCACAGCCTATCACGCACACCCTTCACCATTGGGAGAAGTCTCAAGAGAGATGGTAGTTCCTCCACATACCCAAATATGCACACTGACCAGCCTGGGGAGATATGTCAGTAGAGAGATCAGTCCCTCCCCAACCCTACTGTGCCCATCACCTTGGGAGGAGGTCTCAGTGGAGAAGGCAGTCCCTCCCTAAAACATACTATGCACACCTGTCACCCAGGGGAGAGGTGTCAACAGAGAAGCTACTCTATTTACACAACTAACTATGCACACTCATTATCTAAGACTGAGGTCTCAGCAGAGAGGTCAGTTCCACCCCACACACTACTATGTACACCTGTCACCTTGGGGAGAGGTCTGAGCATAGTGGCCAGTCTCTCCAACAGCATACTACACACACCCATCACCCAGGTAAAAAGTCTGAGTGAAGAAGCCTGTCTCTCACCAAACACCACTACACACAAGCGTCACCCAGAGGACGGGTCTCAGTGGAGAGGTCATTCCCACCCCACACACAAATATGCATACTTGTCATACAAAACAGTGGTGTCAGTGGAGAAGCCAGTCCCTCCCCACACACTACTATGCACAGCTGCCACATTGGGAGGAGATCTCAGCAGAGAGACCAATCCTTCCCTACATCCTATTTTGTGAACCCTTCATCCAATACAAAGGTCTCAGGAGAGACAGCCAGTCCCTCACCACTTCCTACTGTGCACACTTGTAATACTGTTGAGTAGTCTCAATGGGGAAGCACTCCCTTTCCACATCCAACTATGCACATCCATCATCCAAGACAGGGATTTCAGCAAAGAGGCCAGTCCTTCCCCACATCCTACTACCCCGATCTCCTCAGAGCCTACTATGCACACCCATCACCCGGGAGAGGGATCTCAGTGGAGAGGCCAGTCTCCCCCCACATCCTACTATGAATTCCTGTCACCCTGAGAAGAGGTCTCAATGGAGATGCCACTCCCTCCATACACCCAGCTATGCACACTCATCATCCAAGACGTCTCAGCAGAGATGTCAGTCCCTCCCCACACACTACTAGTCATGGTTGCCATCCTGCAGAGAGGCCAGTCTCTGTCCAAACCCTCCCATGCACAGCCATCACCATGAGGAGATATCTCAGTGGATAGGTCAGTATCTCCTCATGCACTGTTATGCATTCCCATCACCCTGAAGAGTGGTCTCAGCAGTGAGGCTAGTCTTTCCCCTTTCTCTACCATGCACACCTGTCACCCTTTAGAGAGGACTCAGTGGAAATGCCTCTCCCTCCCCACGCCATGCTATGCACATCTTTCACATTGGGAATGGGTGCAGGAACATGCCAGTCGCTCCCCTCACCCTATTATGCACACCCAGGGGAATGCCTACTATGCACACCCATCACCCAGGATAGAGGTCTCAGTGGAGAGGCCAGTCTCCTCCCTCAATGTACTATGCATGCCTATCACCCTGGGTAGAGGTCTCAGTGGAGAGGCCACTCCTTCAACACAGCTAGTTATGCGCATCCATCATCCAAGAAAGAGGTCTCAGCAGAGAGGCTGAACCCTCTCCAAATTCTATTATGCACATCTGTTACCCCTGGGGAAGGGTCTCAGCAGAGAGGCCACTCTCTCCCCAAACCCTTCCATGCACAGCCATCTACCTGGAGAGAGCTCTCAACAGAGAGGTCTCCTCACACCCTACTATGCATGCCCATCACCCAGGGGAGAGGTCTTAGTCACCCTGGCCAGAGGTCTGAGATGAGGGGACAGTCTCTAACCACAGCCTAATATGCACTCCCTTCACCCTGGGGAGAGGTGTCTGCCAAGAAACCACTTCCTCCCCATACCCTACTATGCGCATCTGTCACATTGAGAGGAGGTGAGCTGCCAGTCCTTCCGTACTCACTGCTATGCATACTCAGGGGTGAGGACTCAGTGGAGAGGCCAGTCTCTCCCTACTCCCCACAACCTACTATGCATGGCCCTCAAATTGGGGGAAGAGCTCAGTGGAGGGTCAGTCCCTCCCAATACCCTACTATGCACACCCATCTCCCCAGGGGGAGGTGCCAGCATAGAGGCCAGTCCCTCCCTACACGCTACTATGTACACACCCAGCACTTTGAGAAGATGTCTAAGCAGAGAGGGCCATCCCTCCCCAGACCCTACTGTGAATACCCGTCACCCTGATGAAAGGTGTCATCAGAAAGGCCAATCCCTCACCATACTCAGCTATGTGCACTCGTCATAGAAGAGGTCTTAGCAGAGAGGCCAGTCTCTCCCGGCACCCTACAATGCACATAAGTCATCCACGACACAGATCTCAGCAGAGAGGCCAGTCCTACCTCATACTCTACCTAGCACACCTCTTATCTCAGAGAGATGTCTCAGTGGGCACCATACTATGCACACCTGTTACCCTGGGGAAAGGTCTCAGCATAGAAACCAGTCTCTTCTCATATTCTACTAAGCACAATTGTTATCTCATGGAGAGATCTTAGTGGAGAGGCCAGTCCCTTTTCACACCCTACTGTGCACACTTGATTCCCTAGAGAGAGGTCTCGGCAGTGAGGTCAGTCCTCTAACAAACCCCACTATGCACACCTGCAACCCTGTGGAGTAGTCTTAGTGAAGATGCCAGTCCCTCCCACACCCTACAATGCACACCTTTCATCCAGGAGAGGTGTCTCAGAAGAGAGGCCACTCTATCCCCATACTCTAGCATGGACATCCATCACCCTAGGGAATTGGTCTCAGTGGATAGACCAAAGTTTAATTTACTGTAATGTAAACAATGTAGTGAAATTGCAACATTACATTTTCATTAAACTCACAAAAAATACATGAGCATTATTCATGTAGAACAACATAATACTAAATATAATAATGTGCTATTTCTTGCCAACATTGTGGGAGTTGTACAAACATAGAAGATGGTTGCTGTTTGAGTGCTTCTGGTCCTGCTCCAGTGGGAGTCTAAAAAAGAGGGTTATAACATTAACTAAATAGGTAATGAGAAAACAGGAAAGCTCTTAAAAGAGCTTTTTTAAACAATTTGTTCCCCTTTTTCTGTCATTTTATTATGGGGACAAAACTAAATCATGGAGTTTCTTGAAAAACTGAAAATCTCAATTTGGAGGAAAACAAGAAAAAATACTTCTCCTCAGAGCATTTGGCACTCATAAACCAATTTATCATGTGTTGTGCTGTGCATCTCTGGTAGAAAAATAATAGTGCTGCAAAACTGGCAGTACAGCTATTTGTTGCTATAAACTGGTATAATTCTCTCTTTTGACTTTAGATGCACTTGAACTAGGCACCTTCTCTGCAGCGTTCTGCATCTCAGCATGTGCAAGCCACGAAGAATGCATTGCCCTTAAAAGGTGCTATATTTCAGTGGCTCAAAAACTATATTTATGTCTGGTGCCTCTGGAGATCTATTTGCAACCAAGTTTGAACTTTAGATGACATCTTTTTTTTGTGCCTTCTGTTTTCAGAAAAATTCCAAACAAGGGATGGCTTGTTGGGATAAACAGCCTCAGGTGCAGCGCTTAGTCATGCTACTTCCTCTTCTGATCCAGATGATGATGCAATGCTCCCAATTTTCTTAGCCAAAGAAACTCTAAAGATAGCTGCTGGTTCAAGAAGGAGCTATAATAGATAGCACAAGCTTTTTCCTAAAACTGAAAAGGAGGGTGGATACATTCTTTAATAAAGGATGAGATTAAGATTAATAATAACCAATCAAATGTCTTCACTGCATAGATCAAATTAATTTATAGAGCTAATATTAACCTTTTCAACAAAGCATTGATGAGATGCAATCAGTAATCTTATCAATGATATAATAAATTATTTCATCAGTGATGTAATATTGTTTTTTTATTGGATTTGTATATTTTTTAATTTAAAGCAACAATATTATCGCAATCCCTAACTATAGCATTACTGTACCCTTCACTTTCATATATATATATATATATATATATACATATATATATATATATATATATATATATATATACACACACACATTTACTGAAAAAACAATGGTTGCAGGGACATTATAGGTAGAAAATAGAACTAACAAAACCTTAGAAGTTCACTTAAAAAAACAAAGATTACAGGGAAGTTATACTTATGTCTTAAATTTACTCACACAAAACCAGGGAAATTCAGCAGTAATAGAGTTATTTCACGGAACTGTAACTCGCGTTGTAAGGTAACTATAACTCGCACTCAAGCCATGCACAGATATCTGATCAATAATTTTGCTGCAGATGTAACATTGACATTATCAAAGATGTTATCAAAGATGTCATGACTTCTGTCATTTATAGGGTAATTAGCAGTGAATGGTGAGGGCACGTGCTTTAGTTAACTTAGAGCACAAGTTATAGTTACTTGAAACAGCTAACTATAACTGCTGAATTTCTCTGATTTTGTGCAAGCAAATTCACAACATAGATATAACGTCCTTGTATGCTTTGTTTTTTTACATTAATTTTTTATGTTTTTTTTAATTCTATTTATTAACATTAACATCCCTGTACCCTTTGCTTGTTTCAATGAATTTCTATGTTTTTTTTTAACATAAAGTATTGTGAATTACTATACCTTATTCCAACCACCTCCGCTCATAGCCTTTGGCAGTGCACAGTCGAGGTTAACTACAGGGCCTAGCCCCTACCCTGCACTGCGCACAGCCGGGGTTGACTGCAGACCCTGGCCTATGGCTAGGCACTGTGGCCAACCCCTATAACCACCCAACTCTGCACCAAGCACAGCTGAAGGCTGTGCGCAGCAAGGGTTGGTCACTGGGCCCCTATAACCAACCAACCCTGAGCCACATATGATCTTTTGCCATGTGTCACTGGGGTTGGCCACAAAACCTGGCCTATGGACAGGCCCTGCAGGCAACCCCTGTAACCACCCAACTCCACACCACGCACAGCTCTTGCCTGTGCATGGAAGAGTTTGGCCCCAAGGCCTGGCCTGTGGTCATTCCTTGAGGCCAACTCCCTGTACCCACCCAGAGAGTTTTTCTAAACTTTAATAAATTACATAGTTAGATTGATACATTTTAGGAAAAATTTAAAAGAAAAATGTAATTGTCAAGTAAAAAGAATGAGATCACCTTTCGGTATGTACGCTAAATATTTGAAGTTGAAAGAATTAAAAACAAGGAAATGACAAGTGACAAACCTAGATTTGAACCCTCAACCTTCAGCATGAAGGTTCAACACCGAAATCACTAAACAATAGTTGAAACCCTGCCAAGCAGTCTCAAGACATAACTATGACATTCAAACGAAAGATTTTTATGGGAAAAAGATGTAAATGGTCCATCACTAGGAATGCCTAATATTTAAAAAACGACTAAATAAACAAACACCCTACCACGAGATAACAAGATTAGAACCTTCAAACTAATGAGTGATAGTCTAAGAGGTTTACCATGATACCAGAGGTTTACCCATGGGCCTCCCCATTTTAAAGCCCTCAACCCCCCAAAGACCTGACCCACCCAGGGGCAAATTAAAAAAAGGGCAGAAGACTGCCCTTTTTTGGAAAATGTCAGAAAAATCTGCTGATCCTGATCCACGGATTTTCCCTATATTTGAAAAAAAAATGCTGTTTAGCCCTGGCAGGGTCCATAAGGGACCACTGGACCAAGACTAGAGGCTCAAGATTAAACTATCCTGGACCATTTTCTTTTTTTTCACATTTTTTCTGGAACTCGCTGAAGCCAAGTCCCAAGATGGCTGCCAACACTTCTTTGTTCTGTGTTGACAGCCAATCAGATATCAGCACGGGGCCAGTTGAATCTGCGGTGTATCCATGTGCCCAGATATCTATATTTTTTACCCTTTCACTTCTGAAAAAACACTGAACGGATTAATTCCAAATCACAAAAGGTGTACTTTCTGTACCAATAGCTAGGTTTCTGCCAAATTTGGTGTAATTCCATCCAGCAGTTTGGGCTGTAGTCATGTTCAAAATGTGAAAAATCCTATTGACATAGAATGGGGTAATATATATGTGCATGTACATATATATATCAAGCGATTAGCTTTACTCCTTTCTCCTCATCACAGATTGCTTTCACTCGGTGATACGCCGCCATGTCATACTCCATTCAGGATGTGGAGAAAAGACGGCGGTATAACCAGATGCATTTTGAGGGTATTCCAACTTTCTAGTTTCATTTATTTTTTACAAAAATACAAAAGTGCAAGTGCAAGTGCTAATAATGGTGATGCGTTTTGGCACACAAGGCTCCTACTGACTACCATATACAAGAGTGAGATTGATTTTTAAAAGGACTAAGTCACATGACTTCCCAAATCAATTGAAACTAAAAAGTTACTATGTATCAACACAGAGCATTCAAACAACAATTCTCCTTGAACTACATAGATTAAAAAACACAATATTAACACCAAATCCCTAAGACGAATTTTAGGAATCATTAAATAAGTAAATGACATTTATCAGAGGTAATTTTAAAATGCAGTTCAAGAGTCCATTGGGATCTTTTCCACTTGATATTACAATTCATTAACCATTTTATACTTCCAAGACCCTCTTCACTCAGTTAACTCACAACTAGTATCAGTAGAAGTACCCTAACGCTGACTTCTCACACTCTCTATCATCTTTCCTCGTGCCTACAGATTGAGAAGTTTATGGTACAATTCAAGCCTCAGAGCCCAGAAAAGATTTTAAAATGATCATCAGATGAATAAGTAAAGCATTGCTCAAAAACTATTTCTAAAAACAGAGATCAAAAATTCATTGAGTTCTTTTCTACGTTATCTCAGGATGAGATGACCATGTTGTACTTATGTGACTCTTTCCACATAATTATCTCAAAGCTAATATCGGTAAACTACCCTATTGATAGATTTTTTAATTCCTAGGGTCAACCCCACAATTTCAAAACTAAAATTTCATCTTAAAATCAATCTTGTATTCAAGTCATCTGCTTTCTTTACTTTTTTCCAACTCTGTTAATTAGGTTTTATTTTGTTATTGCTTATGCCCATGATGCTCAACTGCAATATGTCATTCCTCCACAGAACATAATTTATATCAACTGTATCTTTTTGTTCCTAACCATGAGTCATCAACCGCAGCATATCACTTTTGAACAGAACAACTTCTTATTATTTATATCTTTTTGTCTTTCGACCATGGCTGTATCACGTTCTCTAGAGACTAATTTAGGAAATCATCTTAAAACACATGGAGCTCTGCATCAAAATTCAAGCCCCATGGTATTTCAGTAGCCATTAAGATGGTCCACCTGGACTCTAGTTTTCTGTGTGTCAATTCACAGTTTCCGTCTTTTGGTGCTTGCAAGATATGGTGGACTCCAAAATAGCAAAGCCCTGCTCTGTTCCCGTCATGTTCTTTCCATATAGGTTTGGCTATAGCATAGGTCATGTTTCTGTTTTAAATGGCCTGGATATGTTGTAGAATCCAAAGATTCAACTTAATAACAGTATTTCCTGCAACCACCAGACTCCAGGATATACAGCAAATATGGGGTTTCGCAAGTAATGTTACTCTTAATCTGGAAGTTCCTCTCAGTCATATATATATATATGTGAGTTATAGTTACCTTAGGGTGCGAATTATAGTTACTTAGAAGAACTCTAACTATAAATGCTGAATTTCTATGTTTTTGTAAGAGTCCTTTCAGAATCTTACTATAATGTCCCTGTAACCTTAGTTTTTTTTCAGTGAATTTCTATGGTTTTTAATGTAAAGCAATATTAATTACGATACATTATTCCAATCCCCTCAGGGCATGTCTGGCTTGCAGCCAGGCCCTGCAGCAAAGCCCTTATAACCACCCAGCCCCACGCCACACATGTCCTTTGGCTGTGGGCAGCGCAGGTTGGCCACAGGGACTGTGTCTGTCGGTGGATCTGTGAGTGGGTGCGTGAGTGTTTGAGTGGGTCTAAAAGTGGGTGTGTGGGTTTGAGTTGGTGAGGAGGTGCATGAGTGTCTGAATAAGTGCGTGAGTGGACACATGAGTCTCTCAGTGCATGTAAGAGAGAATGAATTAGTGTATGAATGAGTCTGTGGTTTTTCTTTAAAAAAATTCCATATTCAACATTAATTGGTAAAAGTTCATAAATGTTCATGCAGTTTTGTGAATATTGCACATGGTGATGCAAAATTATTTTAAACCCATAATTTGCACCTAAAACACACCTATATCACACCCTTGGGTTCAGGGTACCTTCACCCTCACCCCTTATGCCCCTTTCAATTTGGATTTTCACCCCTGGGGCATGTGTTCCATGACCTAACATGGCAGCCGCAACTTTGTAGTCAGGTTGCAGTCAGACAACTGCAACAATTCTTTTCGCATGCATATTCCCCAAAAATTCACACTTTTAGCAAATTGTTTGTGGCCAGAGATATGCAAATGTATCCCTTTAATATCTCAAAAACTACAGAACAGATTCCCACTAAATATGTGAAAATGTAATCTGCGTACTGACAGCGAGCTTTCTGCCAAATGTGGTGTAATTCCATCCAGTGGTTCGACCTGTAGTCGTGTCTAAAGATTCCTGTAGAAATTAACATGGGAAACACAATCTTTTTTAAGGCCCCTTTTTCTCAGTCCCATGCATGACAAGAATCACCACAACACGTTTTTGTAAAAATTTGATGAAGATTCGTCAAACGGTGCCAAAGATATAGGCAAGACAAAAACTCTTTCCCGATGGAAACATGGTCCTAACTATACCTAGTGGCAAATGCCACTAGATAAGATATGTATATAATGCATTTTTTCTGTAACTGTGACGCTGTTTGAGAATTTCCACAAACCTTTCACATAAATGTGCTCTTCATTGCCTAGTGTGGGCATGGAAAGTTTCTGGGTGATCTGTCAACCAGGAGCAGAGAAAAAAAGGGGAGTCCCAAAATACATTTTCCTCAATCATTTTCCCATAGGAACTTTAGACACAGCTACAGCCTAATCTGCTCAACGGATTTACATCAAATTTGTCAGAAAGCTAGATTGAGATCTAGGTCGAGATTGTGTCCTTTTTGTGTTTTGGTGAAAATCCATTCAGTAGTTTCTGAGAAATGAGTGTCTAGGGACGCAGAGGCTCTGTCTCAAACTGAGATATGTTTGGCAGCACCACCTGAACCAGGAAGTGGTGGCAGCCACCATAGGAATTGGGATTCAGTCCAGAGTCCTAAAAAAATGAAGAAAGGGTACAACGGCGTAGGATCGAAATATCCTGACACTCTAGGCCTGGTGGTGGGGTACCAGAAGAATACTGCATGGGCCTAGTAGCATTTCTTTTTTAATTTTGCTGTGAATTTGTGGAGGATCTGCAAATCCACAGCAATTTAAAAAAAAATAAAAAGCATGGTCTCCTGTGCTAGTTCTTTTTTAAGCCTCCTGGACGGGCGAGGTCCTGGGGTGAATAAATATATATATTTTGGTGAGGGGGGCATGTGTTGTCCCATCCACGGCCCCCCAGAGCCCAGTGCCATTTTCTCAGGATGTGCAAATGTGACCCCCATCCCCAAGCTGATTTTGGCCCCAGAGACCCTATACCTGGGGTACTGCTGCAATTAGATGGGGGCAAGTAGTCCCATTCCTGGGCCATCTTTGTCCCCGGAGGCCTCATCTCCTGGGGCCTGGCTACATTGTAAAAGGGGAGGGGGCACATGACTCCCCTCTCTCTGCCTAATTCAGCCAACCCATGGGGGCCTGGCCGTATTTGTGAAGGGGAAGGGGGCACGCAGTCCACCTCCCAGGCCAATTTCAGGCCTGGGGGCCCTATCTCCTGAGGCCTGGTCACATGTGAAAAAGGGGAGGGGGCCACACAGGCCCCCTCCCTGAGCCAATCAATCAGTAGGTCTGTAGAATGCTACTTGTCATCCATAAGGCTATCCAGGTGCTAACAGGGTACAGTTGATTAGCTGAAAAGCCAGGTCTTAAGGGACTTTTGGAACTCTGGAAGTGATGGGGAGTTCCTTAGATGAAAAGGGTAGCTTGTTCTATGTCTTTGGTGCCAGGTGAGAGAAGGATCGACCTCTGCATCTGCTATGCAGGATGTGAGGGGTGAGGGTTAGAGACTAGGATGCATGGTAGTGGTGTCTGGTGGGCTGATGGAAGTTCAGGGGGTGGTTCTCCTAGGTGGGTCTGGATGTTTAGGACATTGTATGCATGGAACGGGAGCTTGAACTGGCATCTTTTGTGTACATGGAGATAGTGGAGTTCCGTGAGGGAGGGGTGATGTTGCTTCATCTAGGAATATCCAGGATGAGTCTGGCCTCAGTATTCTGTATGGTCTGTATTCATTGGAGGAGCTGATCTGTCATCCATGTGTAGAGGCTGTTGCTGAAGTCCAGACAGCTGGAGATTAGGGCCTGGGCAATGGTGCTTCTGAACTCCACCCCACAGGGCTGCCTCACAGGCTATGCCCCAGTGTGCCAATCCCTGGGATAGCAGTTTCCCTGTCTGCACTGGCATGGGTAGTGACATCTGTGTTTCCTCTCGCTTGGCAGGAGCATTATTAAAAATTAATGTCAAGTGGGAGCAAACACCAAGTCCACTCCCAGTGAAGGAGAGCTTGAAAAATGCTTGCGCCCGCTCGGAGAAGACTTTAGATCTGCTTTCCTGCCCATAGTGATGTTGTTCAATGCCAGCATTGATTGGGAATCAGATGTTGGGAGTGATGTCAGGTCAGTCCCCGCTCCGCCATCCGCGCCAACTCCACACCGTTTTTTTTCTCCTTTTTTTCCCGTCGCTGCGTCCCCACCCCCCAGCCCTCTCATTCGTCAAGCCCTCCCTCCTCCCAGGTGCCACTCCCATCCTCCCCTCCTCTTATGGCAGCCGCGGCGCAGCCACGCCGCTGGTGCGCTGCTGGCGCGCTAAAGGCAAGCCCGTCTGCGCCTGTCTGTGTCAAGACTGCGCCCAGCGCCAGTCCCCCTGGCCGACTCAGTCACACCTACTCTCCCCTCACCCTCCACTCTCGCAACCCAGGCCTCCGCACCACGTGCACCCAATCTAGCCCCACACACACTCATGGCCCCTTCACCTGTCATTTCTCCTGCTCCTCATCCCTCACACCACACACCAACCATAGTGACCCCACCTTCAACAAACACAACACCCCCAACGCAAGACTCACCCACTCTGCCCCCACCAACCAACCCCGCCACACACCAGCCCACAACCAGAACACACCCCGCAACAACACCCTCACGCACCACACAAACGCCACTCACCACAACCACCTCAACTGCCTGCTCCTCAACACCCGCTCCCTTCGCAAACATGCCATAGAACTCTGGGACCTCATCACATCACAGTCATCTGACATCTCCATCCTCAAAGAAAACCTGGACCAACCCCTCCTCAGAACCCAACATAGCCATCACCACCCCCAAGGGATACAAACTCCAACGCAAAGACCGCCTCAACAGGACAGGTGATGGCATCGCCATCCTACACAGAGACACCATCAAAGTCACCACCAACTCCCAAGACACTATCGACAACACAAAACACATGCACTTCCTAATCCACATTAACAACAACTCCACCCTCAGAGGTGCACTAATCTACAGACCAACAGGACTACGCCCCGCCTTCTGCGACACCATCGCCGACAGTATCAGCTCACACTCCCTCACCTCCACAGACTACATCCTCCTTGGTGATTTAAACTTTCACTTAGAAAACCTACAAGACCACAACTCTACCTCTCTCAGAGACAACCTCACCAACCTCGGACTCAAACTGGTCACCGCACACACCCACTCAGCAGGACACACGCTCAACGCAATTTTCACAGCAAGCAAACACATAGCCTACACCCACACCACCGAACTCCTCTGGACTGACCACTGTGTCAACTTCTCCTTCACCAAACCCCCCAAACACTACCATCAACAAACCACACCCTACTGCATGTGAGACGAAATCCCCACAGAATGACTAAACTCCCAACTGGCCCACATCCCCCCCCACACCAACGGCCCCAACACAGGAGCACACAACCTCTCCAAATGGATCACCACCTGCGCAGACACACTAGCCCCCCTCGGAAAACACATTGCTACCCGCAACATCAAGAACGCCTCATGGTTCACCCCTGAACTCCAAGACTCCAAGCGCAAATGCCGCCAAGCTGAAAAAAATGGCGCTTAGAACCTTCCACAACCAACTTCTCCACCCTCAAAGCCACCATTCGCACCCATCACCAACTCATACGCACCGCCAAAAGAGATTACTACAAGACACGCCTAGACAACAACTCTCAAAACAGCAAAGAACTCTTCACCATCATTAATGAACTTGCCAAACCCAAAGCCGCACACACACAGCCCCTATGTGACACCCTTTCCAACCACTACCTCCACAAAATCCTGGACATCCACAACAGCTTCATACCACACACACCCACCACACGCACCCCTCACTCACCCAACCCAACCCCCTCTCTTGACCCCCCACCACACTCTCCACCTGGACCCCAACCACACATGACGAAACCGAAAAAACCATGAACTCCATCTACTCCGGATCCCCCTCCGACCCCTGCCCACATCGCATCTACAACAAAGCCAGCCCAACCATCGCCCCCATACTCTACAACATAATCAACTCCTCTTTCAACTCCGCCACCTACCCAAACCCCTGGAAGCACGCGGAAATCACCGCTCTCCTAAAAAAAAAACAAGCCGACGGGAGATCCCCTCCAACTACCACCCCATCTCCCTCCTCCCTTTACCCGCCAAGGTTGCAGAGAAATTAGTCAACGCCCGCCTATCCCACTTGCTCGAAGCAAACAACACACTTGACCCCTCACAATCCGGGTTCCGCAAAGAACCACAGCACGGAAACCGCCCTCATCGCATGCACTGATGACATCAGGAAAAAAATCGACAAAGGCGAGACCGTCGCACTCATCCTCCTAGACCTCTCCGCAACTTTTGACACCGTCTGCCACCACACACTCCGCACACTCTCCACAACATAGGAATTCGCCACAAAGCCTTAGACTGGCTCACCTCCTTCCTCACTGACCGGACCCAGAGACCTCACTGACCGGACCCAGAGAGTCCACCTTCCACCCTTCCACTCCAACACTACCGAGATCACCTGCGGAGTCCCCCAAGGGTCCTCCCTCAGCCCCACACTCTTCAACATCTACATGATCCCCCTAGCCAACATCCTCCGAGCACAGGTAATCACCATCCTCTCCTATGCAGATGACACCCAACTCATCCTCTCCCTCACCCGCAACCCCACCACCGTCAAAACCAACCTACACGCTGCTCTCCTCGACACCACCAACTGGATGACGACTAACAACCTCAAGCTTAACTCAAACAAAACCGAGATCATCATCTTCGGCCCCAACAAAACCACATGGGACGACTCCTGGTGGCCCACCGCCCTAGGCCCCGCACCCACCCCCACAAACCACGCACGCAACCTCTGCATCATCCTGGACCCCTCCTTCTCCATGACACAGCAAATCAATGTTCTAACCTCCTCCTGCTTCCACACACTCCGCACTCAAAAAAATCCTTCAAATGGATTCCCCCAGAAACCAGGAAGACAGTCACCTACCACTCATCAGCAGCAGACTGGACTACGGTAACGCCCTCTACGCCGGCACCACACTCAAACTCAAACGCAAACTCCAGAGAATCCAGAACACAGCTGCACGCCTCGTCCTTGGCCTCCCCCGCCAAGAACAAATCTCACCACACCTCAAATCCCTTCACTGGCTCCCAATAGACAAGAGAATCACATTCAAGATCCTCATCCACGCACACAAATCCCTCCACAACACCAGCCCAACCTACCTCAATGAAAGAGTGAACTTCCACACTCCCACCCGCAACCTCCAATCAGCTGTCCTCGCCCTAGCCACAGTCCCCTGCATCCAACGCACCACCACAGGAGGCAGGTCCTTCTCCTACCTCGCCCCCAAAACCTGGAACTCCCTCCCCACCAACCTTCACAAAAACAAAGACCTCCTGCTATTCAGAAAGAACCTCAAGACATGGTTGTTCAATCAGTGACCCATCCTGTCCCCCCCTTGATTCCCCCCCAGCGCCATGAGACCCTCACGGTGAGTAGCACGCTCTACACATTTTTTGATTGATTGATTAATTGATAAAAAAATCTACTCAACATTCACAATAGTGAGTCATATTTTATCAGGTCGAGCTATTTTTAGGACCTACTGAGTTGATCAGGTGTTCATTTCAGTCAGAAAATGAAATAGCAATAAAGACACCTTTAAACCTTGTTCTTGCCTTGTGATACGTGTTCTTTGTTCAGAGACAGAGGCCAAAAGTCAGTTTGTCTTCTTGCAATTAATTTTCCTTCTGACTACAGAGTTCCAGGATTTTGTAAGTTTAAGTATCTGACCTGCTGTACAATGGTGAGAAATAAAAGGCTATAGGGTGTTAGGTGTTTCCTAAGACAAACATTTAAATAGCTAAGTCAAATGTGCAATCATGTCATGCCATATTTTCTACTTCTGTGTTAGAAAAGAACATTTTAATAGGATGGAAAAAAGTCAGAACACATTACTAGGTGATGTCTAAGGATAAATATGTTTTCTGAAACCCGATTTACAAATTATTGCTCATACAGTATATACTTTTATCAGTAAAACTGCAGGTTAATGGGTTGGTTTTTGGACATTTCTTTGAAGCAAACTGTCTGTAAATCACAGTGTGCTACCACATCATGCTGAGAAACACTCCTGTCCTGATAGCAATGCTTTTAGAAAAATAAGAGGCAAGTCATGGATCATGTGTCCCCTATATGTGGGCTAGATTCTCTTTATACATGGAGCAAATGTTTAGTCTATTTAATTCAACAAAAGAGGGTTTCCTTGTACAGCAGAAATGCATATTAGAAGAAAAAGGCAACTGTAAACTAAAATATGTACCTAGGATGACAACATTTGAGACCCCTTTACTGTCAAGTACATTACAGTTAGGTCGAGTAGATTATTCAAATTACTCTACCTGCAGGTCTAGTAGCATTTTTATGCTCTTTCAAGGCCTGGATGTGATGGAGGCTATATATATATATATATATATATATATATATATATATATATATATATATATATATACATATACATCAAATGTTTTCCAAAGTTATTAGCAAAACAGAAAATGCTTTTTCTATACAAACGTGGTCCTAACTAGACCTACCTACTGGCGACCGCTATGTATAAAAAAACACCTTGATCTCCTGCCTTCCTGGGCTCTGGGGTGGGGTATTTTACTTACCTTTGGTGTTTTCCTATACTCCCTAGTGCCCCTCTACACACTACACTTGCCAAGGGGGGAATGCGACATTCACATTCCACTATTTTAATTATGGTTTGTGTTGCCCCTAGACCTATTGCAATCTATTGTATTTCCTACTGTTTACACTATTCTATGACTGTTTACTTACCTGATCTTGGTTACTAGTGTATATATTGTGTATAATACTTACCTCTAGAGGGAGTATTACCTATAAGATATTTTTGGCCTTGTGTCACTAAAATAAAGTACCTTTATTTTTGGAAATACTGAGTATTATCTTTTATTATTTATAAGTCTGCTACAGCTACCCTAAGACAGCCTAAGCTGCTAGAACACTGCCTATATTTCACTAATAAGGGATAACTGGACCTGGTATCAGGTGTAAGCCTTAGGTACCCACTAAAAACCAGGCCAGCCTCTTACACTGTCTAACCCCTCCTCAAATGGAGGACAATAAGGCTAACCTTGTCTAAGTAGTGATAAGTGAAGAGTAGATCTGCAATAGATTGGTTACTCCCTTTATCATCCACTGTATGGTTACTTCCCTGTGGGGATGTAAACCGCCCTGTTTGAAGATTTTTACCTAGAAAACAGTGCAAGTGCATATTCTCAGATGCTCTATTTGTACTTTTTAAAGTTGGGCAGTGGGATTATTCCACTGAGCCTATGTCAAGACAGGGTTGCTGTCCTAAGGAAGAGAATGACAGACAGGGATGCTGTCTCAGTAATGCCATAGCTGGGCAAAAAGTTTGTCTACATGTCTGAAAGAGAGAACAGGGATGCTGTTTCTCTTGGGTTGGAGCAGGGGAGGGCTGCAGTCCTATAAGCTCCACACTAGGAGAGGTCTGCTGTCCTGTGTGTTCAGAGGTAGTGCAGGGCTGCTGCACTTAAGTTTCTCTGCGAGGGCTGAATGCTTGCACTAAATTTACTAAAACAGTAAAAATTTGCACATCTGGTTTAGTGGTTCCACAGAGAGGTACTTTTACCTCTGGAGCTCAGTTCTGATAGCTGTGGGCTCCCTTGGTACAGGTTCCACCTCAGGAGAGGTTTCTCCCACCACAGGAATGGTGCCCTCAGTGGTAAGGTGGGGAAGGAATACATTGATGCCCTTTTTACCTGTTGGTTGAGAGGGATCCTGAGATTTCAGGCCTTTTTCTCTCCTTTGCTTTTTCATTTTAACTGAAATGAGAGGAAGCAATTCCTCAGGGATACCCAGCATGGATGAATGGGTCCTAAACTCTACCTCAACCGAACCTGAGGCCTCTAGGTCATTACCTAAGATGCCACCACCTGCTTTGGGCCAGTAACTCCACCCGAACTAAGTTACACTACAGCTGAGGGGAGAGACTGAGTGGAGTTGATGACATCAGTAACCTGGTACTTCTGTCCAAGGAGGTGTTGTGCAGGTGACACCAAGTTTTCAGTCACCAAAGTGATACTGGCATCTGTGTCACTGTAGGCCTGAGCCTCAACACCATTTATTAAAAGTGAATGTTTGTATTTGTCCATGTTAAGGGGACTAACAGCCAAGGTGGCAAGGGCAATGCCACCAGGTGTGACAGAAACTGTCTTGTGAGTGTCTACCCCAGTTTCTATGATGGACCCAAAAGTTAACCCAACTACACCCTGGCCCTGGTAATCAGACACTTCACTGCCATGTAACCAACCCTCTAAAGCTTTCACAGAGCAGTCCACAAAGTCAACCCAATCTTGTGAAGACTTTTTCTTGTTTTCTCTAAACTTGATTCTGTATTGCTCTGTGGTTATGCCAAAACCATCAATGAGTGCATTCTTTACAATGTTGTAGTTGTCTGCATTCTCCTCCCTAACAGTGAGGAGTCTATCCCTCCCTTAGTCAGAGAAGGACCACCAAAGTATAGCAGCCCACTGCTTTTGAAGAACCCTTTGAACTTTACAGGCCCTCTCAAGTGCAGCAATCCACTTTTGAATATCACCCCCCACCTTGTATGGGGGAACAATTTTGTGTAATTTTCTGGAGCTAAGTTGTCCTCCCTGACCCCATGAGTCCTGAAAATGTCAATGCTGCTGCCACCATGGGAAACAAACCCCAACCCTTGCCTTTCTATTTCTACAGCTAAGGCTTCCCTATTTAGGGCAAGCTGTTGCTGTTTCAGCCTCAGTCTGGCCTCCTCCAATCTCAGCTCTCTGAGTTTCCTATCAAGGGAGTTATCCTCACGATTGGATGTGTGAGACCCTTCAGACACTGAAGTGATGTGAGAATGAGCAGAAATAGATCTCTCCCTAACTGGTGTAACCCTAGTGACCTCGCCTCTAGGTGTGAAGGGTGCCCTACTTGTATGAGACCCCTTTCCACTACCAGCTATGCTATGTGGTTTGTTAAGGGAACAATCTGTGGAAGGACCCTTCTCTGGATCTTCACAAACCTCTCCTGAATCTACACGGTCACAATTCCCCTCTACCTCCTCTTCTGGTTGTACATGACCCTTAGGATGCTCCTGGTCATTTTGTAAGAGGAGATTCAAGAGGAAATCCTTGTTAGGGTTCTTCCCAATCCCTAATCTTCTTTCTAAGCAGAGACCCCTCAGACTTTTGAACTTCAGACTTTCATAAGCGGTCTTAACAACCCTGGGGGTAGCCTCTACAGAAGACATAGTGACAGAAAACTGAGAGTGAAGAGTAAGAAGTTAGCAAACTATTTCACCTAAATTTTTAGAGGAAAAAGAAAAACTTTTGAAAACATTGTAAAACTTTTAAACAGTTTGAAAGAACATTTTAAAAAGGAAAAAATGACTGCTAGGTGTAATTCTATATAGCTCTAAGTATTGGAGTACACATATCTTGTTAAAAGCGCCAGTAACAAAGTGGTAAAGCAATTGCAAGTACTTATCCCACTGCTACACCACCAAAGTAGGAGGCTGGCCTGGTTTGTAGTGTGTACCTAAGGTACTTATACCTTATACCAGATCCAGGTATCCCTTATTAGTGAAATGTAGGCAGTGTCTAGCAGCTGAGGCTGTCTAGGGTTAGCTGTAGCAGAGCAGCCAAGGCTGAACTAGGAGACATGCAAAGCTGCTGCATTACCACTATAGTTACACAGTACTTATACACAATAAAAGACAATACTCAGAGTTACCAAAAATAAAGGTACTTTATTTTAGTAACACACAAAGCCAGAAATATGTTAGAGGCAATACTCCTTCTGGAGGTAAGTATTATACACAATATATACACTAGTAACCAAAATTAGGCAAGTAAGCCTTCATAGAATAGTGCAAACAGTAGAAAATACAATAGATTGCAATGGGCCTAAGGGCAACACACACCATATGCTAAGATAGTGGAATGCGAATGTCGAATTCCCCACTAGGCAAGTGTAATGTATAGAGGGGCACTGGGAGTGTAGGAAAACACCAAAGGTAAGCAAAATGCCCCAATCCAGAGCCCAGGAAGGCAGGAGAAAAGTACAGCAAGTTTCCTCAGAACACACTACAAGTAGTGAAGAAGAATTATGCGAGAACCAAGCAAGACTGCCAGCAACAAACAATGGATTCCTGGACCTGAAGACCTGTGGAGCGAGGAGACCAAGTCCAGAAGTCGAAGAAGAAAGGTACAGAAATGCACCAAGGAAGATAGCTGTGGGTTCCTGCCTGGTGCAATAGATGTCCCACGTCGAGTTGTTAGATGCAGACTGTTTGCGTCACTGGATTCTGCCAACAAGCCTTAGTTCAAGAAAGTATGCAGTTTGCATCAAAGAGGAGCTGCCTGGACCCAGGAGGGACCTGGGGGTCTCAACTCGGACTGAGGAGACAGACGGGGCTCTCAGCACTTCAGAGAGCCCTCCGAAGCCTAGGCAGCACCCACAGGAGTCCCAGAACATGGGGACAAAGAAGATGCAAAGTGCAGTCATCGCAGCACTATGCTGCAGGGTCCCACACTGCCAGAGAACAACTCAGGGAGCTGTGCGTCACAGGATGGAGTGCTAGGGACCTGGGCTATGCTGTGCACAAAGAACTTTTGGAAGAAGTGCACAGAAGCCCAAGGAGCTGCAGAAGAGGCGTTGCACAGAGGTACTGTTGCAACACGGGGAGGCAAGCACTTACCTCCACCAAATTTGGACACCTGGACCTGTAGACAGTCTGAGTCACTTCGGTCAACCACTTGTGTTCCAGGGAGCAAGCTCGTTATCAGGAGAGAAGTCCCAGAGAACCGTTTGTCATCGCAGAAGGGTGCCTGCTGAAGCAGGGAAGTGACTCCGTCACGCCACAGGAGATTCCTTTGGTTCTCCCGGTGCGGGGTGAAGACAGGCAGTTCTCAGACCATGCACACCTTAGAAACTGTTGCAAATGCTGGCTGGAACTGAAGTTGCAGGTCACAGGAGTTGCCCTGGATACTTTGTTGCAATTACAGTGGTTCCTGGAGCAGTCTGCAGTTGATCCGACGGTCAGAAGCTGAAGCAGAGGATGCAGAGGAGTCCTGGAGGAATCTTGCACACCAAATCTAAGGAAACCCTAGAGGAGAGACCCTAAATAGCCCTGAGAGGGGGATTGGCTACCTTCCAAGGTATGCACCTATCAGAAGGGGTCTCTGATGTCACCTGCTGGCACTGGCCACTCAGAGGTCTCCAGAGAGTCCCCACACCTTGAAATCCAAGATGGCTAATTCCAGGGACACACTGGAGGAGCTATGGGCAACAGTCCTGGGCTGGTGATGGACAGGGGAGTGGTCACTCCCCTTTCCTTTCTGGATCATGCAAGGAAGGCACCATTTTTGTCCTTCAAAGCAGTTCCAGAGGCTCTGGGAGGATACCCCTCCCATGCCTGTAACACCTATTTGCAATTTGCAATGGGCGAGGATGTAATACCCCTCTCCTAAAGGAAATACATTGTTCTGCCTTCCTGGGATTGAGCTGCTTAATCCCCAGGAGTGCAGAAACCTGTCTGTGAGGTGGCAGCAGCTAGTGCTGCAATGGAAACCTCAGAGAGCTGGTTTGGCAGTACTGGGGGTCCATGGTAGAGTCCCCAGGGTGCATGGGATTGGCCCCCCAATACCAGATTTGGATTGGGGGTTACTTCCATGAGCTTAGGCACCTCACATGGCCATATTTGGTGTTACCATTGTGAAGCTACATAAATGTATTGACATATATGTAATGCACGCTTATAATGGTGACCCCACACTCGCAAAGTTGCAGGGAATTGGCCCTGGACAACATGGGGGCACCTTTGCTAGCGCAACTGTGCCCTCACACACAGTAACTTTGCACCTAGCCTTCAGTAAATGAAGGTTAGACATATAGGTGAGTTATAAGTTACCTGTGCAGTGAAAAATGGCTGTGAAATAGTGTGTGCCCTATTTCACTTAGGTTGCAGTGGCAGTCCTGAAGAAGGGTTTGCCTGAGCTCCTTAAGGGTGGCAAAAGAAATGCTGCAGCCCATAAGGATCTCTTGGAACCCCAATGCCCTGGGTACCTAGGACCCATATACTAGGGACTTATAAGGGGGGTCCAGTGTGCCAATCAGAGTTGGAATATGGAGTCACTAAACTGTAGTGACAAATTTGGTAAGTAGAGAGAGCATAAGCACTGGAGTTCTGGTTAGCAGCACTTCAGTGACACAGTCAAGCATACTGACTAAACACATAGGCCACAAACTATGAGCACTGGGATCTTGGCTAGCAGGATCTCAGTGAGGCAGGCAAAAACACTGACAAATAGGTTTTAAACTATGAGCACTGTGGTCCTGGCTAGCAGGATCCCAGTGAGACAGTAAAATACACTGACAAACACTCACAAAGAGGCCATAAATGTGGGTAACCATGCTAGAAAGAGAAGAGGGTACTTTCTCACAGGGGCACACAGTACCTGCCTATGCTCAAGGAGATGCTATGCCACCGTGAGAGGACTGTTCTGACCCTCTGGTCTGCCCTGATTTTTCACTTTTTGATAACCTGTTTTTTTACCTTTTACTGTGAGAGAGCCTCCTAGTCGGGGACTCATTCATAATAAACTCATGGTAACATGGACTGCCCATGTCTATCATTGGTTCCGGCTTGCTAAGTAAAGGCTGCTGTGGTGCAACAAGAGAAGAAATCCCCGGGCTGGTTACTCGGCTGTGCATACATGTGAGAGCTGTGTGGGGAGGATTCCTGGCGTGTGCAGCCCAAGAACTGTGCTTAGGTAGCCTGGTGCAAAAGGAACTATGTCGAGTGGATGGTGACCTGGAGTAGGTCTCATGAGAGTGGTGTACACATGTGAGGGATAGTCAGTGTGCCCACTGTCTTTTCACTGTAGGGTCACTCCATTAAATGTAAATGGGAAAGACTTGCCTTGGCCATAACTCAGGTCCCTAGGGCCCACAGAGACCAGAATCGCACCAATGTACACTGTAACCTGTATGAAAAGAATGATGCAGTAGGTTACAAAAGCATAGTTATACAACTTATGGGTCATCCAGGAATGTCATCTTTCTCTGACTCAGCTCAGGATTAGGGTCAATTACTGCTGCATCCAGCTGCCTGATCAGGGCCTTGCATCAATCAGCCAGCTGCCAGACCCTTCCTGGATGGAATTTCAGGGAGGGGGGCTGAGTTTCAGAGCACATGTGGCCCTAGCTCATGGATGATGCCATTTTGAGCTATCCCAGAAGACTGTGTAGAAAGGAGGGGGCAGGGGCAAGAAAGTAATGTGGCACAGCTGGATGTCCAGAGGTGCAGGCCTGCTTCACACTTACTCCCCCACTTAAAAGGTCCTGCACAAGAGAGAGCTCTCTCTCTTGGCTGTGCTCCACTGCAGGACAATGGGACTGAAGACGGGCGTCATGGACAACTGGAAAGAACGGCCTTACGCCTGGGGCAGGGATTCTGCCCCTGAAAGACTTCAGGCTCAGTGAGGCACATGCCAGGGCAGGTAAGCAGGCCCTCTTAGACCCCCTGAATGCTAGTTGAGGGAAGGACTGGTCTGGTGCAAGGAGAGTGCGCTGCCCAGAAGAAGAGGAAGACACCCAAAGGAAAGGCTGTCCATTGAGTCAGTGCGACTGGCTCCCTTCTACTTGGGAAACTTTTAGGCCAGGCGGCCTAATGAAAGTGCTTCTGGTGGCAAGAGTTCACCACCAGGAGGAAAATGACACCAAGAGCTTGAGATATCCAACGGAGAAGATATGCAACCTTTGACCTAATTCAAAGCAAGCGGTGAAGCGTGTGGGGCTTTGCTGCTGCTCTGGTCGATGCCCCCGGGGTGGGCCAGGGACTACCCCCAAAAAGAAGTAATGCCAGGTGCTGCCATTATGACCCCCGTGAAGATGAGCTGAGTGGCCCCAGACCCCAACCTGGGGCCCCTAAGGAGAAGCAAACCTGGGGAGAGTCACCGCACTCCCCACGAATGTGGGCCAGTCCGCGGCCTGAAGTAAAGCGGGGGGCGCCATCATGTCCCCCATGAAAATGCCCAGAGGAGGCCCCGGACCCTATCCTGGGGCCATGCACGGAAGAAAAGTCAGGGGACTCCGTCACGTCCCCCGGCAAAAATGGCCACTGGCTGAGGGAGAGCCGGCAGCTGAAGACCAAGCCAGGGAGCTCTGTAGGGCTCCCCATGAAGATACTTCTGGGGCTCTTTGCTGAAGGTGAAGTAGGGGGTGCCATAGCACCCGAGTGTAGATTGTTCTGGGGCACTAGACCCCATCCCGGGCCCCACACTGAACACAATTTGGAGAGCACCATTGTGCTCCCCGTGAAGAACCTGGTGGAGGGAGGCCGCCATCCCCGCTCCCATCTCTCTGCACTGGTGGGAGCGGGAAGGACAGGGCCACCAGTGAGTGTCTGCCCGCAGGAGCAGGCAAACCTGAAGACTGGCTGCTGGCTCCCGCGGCAGGCATCGGTGTCCGTGAAGGCTGCCAGGGATGGGTTCACCGAGTGCCCCTCCAATGAGACCACCGAATACGAGAGCAGCTGAGGGTTGGCTCCCTGCGCTGCCCTCCAACGAGGCCGCCTTGCAGGGTGTGTCCTGGTGAGACCAGCCACCCCCAAACAAAGAAGAACATGGAGCGAGGCCTCATAAATTAAAGCAAAGCACCTCTCCCTGGCACAGTGAGAAAGCCACTCATTACATATGCATCCAGGCCACAATGCCTTCTGAGGCCCATCATCCCTCTGAGCCCAGTTCTCAGCTCATGCTGGCCCCAGGAAGATGGGGTAACCACAAACCAAGTGCCCATTGACAGGGGGTGCTGCAGGAGCAGTGCAGTGTCCCTCGAACACAACATTTGTGACCCCACCCCAGGTTGGGTGGGACAAAGGGATCATAACCCCCCAAGGATTCCATACCAATATGGAACTCAAGGTTCTTGGAATTTTCATTCCTTTGCTTGTTGGACTGCACCTTCTTGGGGTGCAGGATAGTAGTACACCAAGATAATCAAGGGTAACTAGGAAGTAATCTAAGAATAATCCAAAAGTAATCTAAAAGTAATTCTAAATTTTAAATCATACCAAAATGTTTCTACATGTTCTTTGGAGATGCTGATTTGAGTAATAAGACTGACATCCATCTCTTTTCAAAGTAGATGTACTATATTGCCATGTGGGTTGTTGGATTATATTTCCCCTTGGGGGAGACAAGAATGTTATCCAAGAATAATTTCATCAATTTGTGTATATTTGTAAATTGTTGCATAGTATTGAGTAGTGTGTGTGTAATAAATGTACTTTTACTTTATCAAAAGAAAAAGCACAGACTGGACAATCCCGTAATGAGTGTTATGCTTATGTGCTCATGAATAGGAATGAATAGCCCACACCACCCCCCCGAGTAAGCCTTGGACTGCTTTATAATGCTACTCCATGGAAGTCAAGCACTACAATGGGGTGTTTGGTTTCCAGTGGTGGTTGTGTGCAGACCCACTACTTGTGCAGGCCACACAACTAATGACCCACCTTTCAACAGCCACATGGAAGACATTTTCAAGGACCCAGTTAGGCCTAGAATAATTACTCTCAGGGTCGGCAAGAAATATAAACCTTCTCCCTCAGACCCTGTCTAAATCAGAGGGCAGGTACCCCTTGATTCCTTAGTAGTCACCAGTGCCAAAACAAATGGCCAACTCCCAGGCATCTGGTGATATCCCATCACCAGAAAAGGAAGGTAAAAGAATTGTCACAGCTCAGGCTGCAAACCAATGGTGCATCTCCAGTTCTATGGGTCTCCTAGCTAAACTCGACCATGCTCACTACAGTGAGATTGAGGAGCCCCTCCAACATCTCCCAGATTAGCACAGGAAAAGGGGACAGTAACTAGTCACATAGGGCATCCAATACATCAATATGATATGCCCTTGACTCTCCCGAAACTGCAGCCAGGAGTATTAACACTGGCGTTCTCCTTAGAAGACATGCTTGTCGGCATATTTCTGGCTTCAAGCCTGATGTCCAACAGAATATTCTAAATGTCCCTTTTGACAAAGAACATCTTTTGGCCCCCCAAATCAGCTTGACTCTCAAAAAATAAAAGATACTGAAATGGCAAAGTCCATAGGGGCCCTACAAGCTCCTACAGCTAGAGGCTCCTTTCGCTGTTCCAGCTATGACACAGAGGCTCTAAAACAACCACTTCAGAAGCCTTCACCTCATACCAGCATGGTCAGAGCCAATACTCCCCCACTACATCATACTATAGAGAGTCCTACAGAGGAACAACTCCAAGGATTGAGGCAAAAGTGCATCCCCACACACTGCAACCACTACCAGCAAACAATGACTTTCTTCACTCCCCCTGATCATACCACACCTGTCAGGAAATGCACAGACAATGTTCTACCCACTTGGCAAGTGATAACAATCGGACCAGTGGGTGTTGGATATTATCCAACATGCTTATTGTCTGTAACTCATTATCACACTTCCAACATTCCACTTGCCACTCATCACTTTCAAAAGAACATCAAACATTAGTCAAACAGGAGGTTCAGGCTCTCCTTCTTAAAGGAGCACTAGAACCCGTCCCTCTCCAGCACCAACATCAAGGAGTGTACTCTCTATACTTCCGCCTAACAAAAAGGATGGTTCTCTGTGGCCAATCCTAGATCTAAGGCCATTGAATGAATATATTATTTCAGAGCATTTCCAAAAGATCGCTTTGCAGGGCGTGGTTCCACTACTTCAACAAGGTAACTTCATGACTACACAACAAACTAGTATACCCAGCCCCTCACAAATGTCTCATGTTTATGGTGGACAGGAAGCACTACCAGTTCAAAGTCCTTTCATTTGGAGACACAACTCCACCACAAGTTTTCATCATGTGCCTTGAGGTAGTAGCAGCCCATATCCACAGACAAAATATACACGTGTTTCCCTACCTGAATGACTGGCTTATAAAAGACACATCCCATCAACAGTGTCACTAGTATACTCAAGTAACGATAAACAATAAACCTGCTTCATAGCCTGGTATTCAGAATCACTGTTCCCAAATCCCATTTACAATCACTACAGATAAAACCATATCTAGGAGCAATTCTGAACACAGGGTTTATGAGTCCCCTTCCCGCCAGCCTTTCCATGGCGGTAGGAACCGCAATGGAAAGGCTGGCAGAAAGGGGAGTCGCGGGGACCCTGGGGTCCCCTGCACTGCCCAGCCCCCTGGCACAGCCCCACACAGCTTTTCACCGTCTGCACAGCAGACAGTGAAAAGCGCGATGGGTGCAACTGCACCCGCCGCATGGCCGCAACACCACAGTCTCCATTTGCAGCCCGCTCCCGTGTTGCAGCCCACATCCCCGCTGGGCCGCCGGGCGGAAACTCTGTTTCCGCCCAGCAGAGATGTCATAATGGGCACCGCGGCCGCATGGCGGTTACAACTTGGCGGGTGGCGACCAGGTGGCGGTCGCCACCCGCCAATGTTGTAATGAGGCCCATTGTCTGCTACCTGCTTTACACTCGAATGGTTGGGTTAGTGTTTACATGTATAATGTGCTTCGACTAAGAAAGACCTGTTTCATGCCATTGAAAAATTTGTAAGAGAAGGGCAGCTCCCAGACCTCATGAATGTAACTCTCTACAAGCCTTTCATATCTGCCTACTGGAAATGCTCCAAGCATCATGTGTACTGAATTGTGCAGAAAGATAGATTAATAACCCCACGACTTAACCAGACAGCAGAGGTATTCCTGCCACACTAAAAGACACCTTTTCCAACTTTTCGATCTGAAGCATGACATGAGTTGCTTCTTCCCAAGCCAATATGTGCTGCTGTTGCATTAATATAAACGCTGCAAACAGGACCTTTGAGCTAAAATATAGTCATAGTACGTAACCAATTCCTAGGGCTTGTAACATCTAACCTAAGTGCATATTCAGGCTTAGTTGGCTTTGTCCATGTTGTAAAGATGAAATGCCATTTCGTGTAATGTCAATCTCAGAAGAAATTATATTGTTGAGGATGTATATGGGGTTGAATAAGATGTTCATTCCATTATCCACAATGGCTAATGCTTTCTGTAAGTTCTCCTGATCTATTTGTCATAACCGGGCTGAGGCTTCTATTTGGGAAAGATTTCAAATTTCATAAAATGCATAGCACTTTTTTCATTGTTTTCTGAGGCCCAACAGAATATGAAGTAGTTCTGTGTCTTCTGCTAGGAGACTGAGGTGTTCTTTCATGGCTGCTACTGAGGAATATTTCAGCCTCTTTTCCTAAACTATGGGGGTCATTACAACATTGGCGTTAAAAGCCGCTTACCACCGTGCAGAAGATCGCCAATACACCGCCGCGGAATTCCGCCACAGCTATTATGACACACATCTCGGAATCCGCCGAAATTCAGTCACCCACACAAGTCCACCACACAAAAGGTCAGTGTTAAACTGGCGAAAACAAATCCTCCACCTCCATGCCAACAGAAACACCCATGCTATTACGACCCACGAATCCACGCGGCGGTCTTTCAACACTGAGCTGTGCTCAAAATACACACACATCTCCAAAACACCGCCACATTGGACAATTCTAAATACACACACCTGAGACACATACACACACCACTCCCACACACCCAATACAATATAAAACACACACCCACATCGCCCACAAACCCCTACTACCAAAAATTAGTCACAAAGGCGACAGAGAGATAGCACAGAATAGACAATCCCACCACACAGAGGCACACAACACCATCACCCACACAACATCCACGCACAAAACACCACACACCACTACACATCACTAAAATCATCACCACATACATCACCTCACACATCACACTCACCACCCCATGGCACGCCAAAGACACCCCCGCTTTTCCGAGGAGGAGCTCAGGGTCATGGTGGAGGAAATCGTCCGGGTAGAGCCACAGCTATTTGGCTCACAGGTGCAGCTCACATTCATAGCCAGGAAGATGGAGCTATGGCGAAGAATAGTCGACAGGGTCAACGCAGTGGGACAGCATGGGAGGGGTGCCCGTCGCCCCATGACCCCCCTTATGTTCAGGATCCTGGCGGTGGCCTACCCTGAGTTGGATGGGCGCTTGAGGACATCACAGCAGACACAAGGGGGTGAGTACAACATCATTCTGCTGACTTTGCGTGCAGTGGAGGGGTCTGGGTGGGGGAGTAGGCCTGTGGGTGTACCTAGGCCAGGTAGAAATAGGTAGACTAGGCCCTTCCGTAATGCAGGCCATGTGGCACCCTACCCCACCGCAGTGAAGTGCCATGTACAGGTATAGATGCCCCTGTGGCATCCATGTGTGTAGATGTCCACCATAGCCATGTAGGCCAGATCCCAGGAATTGCATCTGTAGAGGCCAGGAGCACGGCGTATTGCAGGGGGCTGCTGTGTCTGTATTGTCTGCCAACGGTCGCGGTATGCCATGCACTCAACCTGTCTTTCTTCTGTCTCCCCCCCCCTCTTTTTGTGCTCTCACAGTTCTTTTGTGCATGAGCATCATCAGATGGAGGTATAGTGGTACCGGGGCACGAGGGAGCTGCATCCCACATGGCCATGGAGGGCCACACCACGGACTCAGGATGCACCAGTGGGACAGAGGGCGAGGGGAGCTTCACGTCGGCCACCGGATCACCAACCAGCGACACAGACTCGTCCGCCGATGGGAGCTCCCTTGTGGTGGCGGCACCATCTGTGCGCCCCACTTCTACAGGTACAGCCGCCACCTCCTCTACCAGCACCGCCCTCCCAGCAGCCCCTCAGCGTTCGCCCCGTGACCGCTCACCCAGGAGGGTGGGCATCACCTTCGCCCCAGGCACCTCAGGCCCTGACCCAGTCACCCCTGCTGCCCTCAGTGAGGAGGCCATTGACCTCCTCAGGTCACTCACTGTTGGGCAGTCTACCATTGTGAATGCCATCCAGGGTGTATAAAGGGAGTTGCAACATGGTAATGTATTCCTGGAGGGCATTCATTCTGGTCAGGCTGTCCTTCAGCGAACCGTGCAATCTCTGACCTCAGCACTGATGGCAGCCATTGTCCCTGTGTCTAGCCTCCCCCCTCCAACCTCCTCCACCCAGACCCAATCCCCGGTAGCCCAGCCTATCCCAAGCACACCATCAGACCAGCATGCACACACCTCAACACCCGAAAGTAGCTCAGGCAAACATAGGCACCACACAACCCACAGGCACACACACAAGCATCACCCATGTACAGACACAGCAACATCCACTGCCTCCACTGTGTCCCCCTCCTCGTTGTCTCCCTCCTCCCTCCCAGTGTCGTCTACACTCTCACCTGCAAGCACTACATCTACAGGCACCAAGACTCGCAGCAGTACACCCAGCACCAAACCCCGCTCACCTGCACTCACCACCTCCACTCCCATTTACACGTCCCCTGTGTCCTCTCCCAGTGTGTCTGTGACGCCCCCTCCCAAAGTACACAAACACGGGCCCCCATACACCCAACATCCATCCACCTCACGGCAGCCTCCAGTACCTGCACCTGCACCCAAAACACCTAAAGTGACACCTCCTACAACCACCTCCTCTTCCTCCACTCCCAGACCCCCTCCAACTACCCACCCCAGTGTTCGTCAGAAACTGTCCCTGCGTAAAGTTGACCTTTTTGCCCCCCCCCAATTCATCAGTCCCGTCGTAGTGCCTCAGCCAAAAAGCCTCCAAAACCAGTGGTGCCTGTTCAAGGTGTATGGAGTGCACCGGCCACCAGGGCAGGCAGTGTGACCCGGAGCCAAGGCACTGGCAGCCTGCCCACTGTAAAGGTTCTGAAATTGGAAAGTGGCGACGGGACCCTGTGAAGACTCCTGGGGGTTCCAGGGGGATTGCAGAGTCAGCTGTGACTCCTCCAAAGGTGGGGAAGGGCCAGAGGAAGTCTGTACAGCCTAGTGTGAGCAGCACGGCGGAGAAGGGCGGCATCCTTCCCGGCGGTCGGGACGCCAGCACCGTCGTCACTGGTCAGGAGACCACCGCCACCACCGGAGTCAGTGCCCAGGAGGGCCCAAGTATCGTCACTGGTCAGGAGACCACCGCCACCGCCGGAGTCAGTGCCCAGTAGGGCCCAAGTATCGTCACTGGTCAGGAGACCACCGCCGGAGTCAGTGCCCAGGAGGGCCCAAGTATCGTCACTGGTCAGGAGACCACCGCCACCGCCGGAGTCAGTGCCCAGGAGGGCCCAAGTATCATCACTGGTCAGGAGACCACCGCCGGAGTCAGTGCCCAGGAGGGCCCAAGTATCGTCACTGGTCAGGAGACCACCGCCACCGCCGGAGTCAGTGCCCAGGAGGGCCCAAGTATCGTCACTGGTCAGGAGACCACCCCCACCGCCGGAGTCAGTGCCCAGGAGGGCCCAAGTATCGTCACTGGTCAGGAGACCACCGCCGGAGTCAGTGCCCAGGAGGGCCCAAGTATTGCCACTGGTCAGGAGACCACCGCCACCACCGGAGTCAGTGCCCAGGAGGGCCCAAGTATCGTCACTGGTCAGGAGACCACCGCCGGAGTCAGTGCCCAGGGGAGCCCTGGCTGCCACAGCCCCGCTGGGCAATGAGGGAACGTCATGCCACACACCAATGCCCAGTCCAGAGAAGGTCATGCCACACACCAATGCCCAGTCCAGACACCGCCATGGCAAAGCACCGCTGAACAGTCCAGACACCGCCATGGTAAAGCACCGCTGAACAGTCCAGACACCGCCATGGCAAAGCACCACTGAACAGTCCAGAACCGCCATGGCAAAGCACCGCTGAACAGTCCAGAACCGCCATGGCAAAGCACTGCTGAACAGTCCAGACACCGCCATGGCAAAGCACCGCTGAAGAGTCCAGAACCGCCATGGCAAAGCACCGCTGAAGAGTCTAGACACCGCCATGGCAAAGCACCGCTGAACAGTCCAGACACCGCCATGACAAAGCACCGCTGAACAGGGCATGCACCGGGGAAGAATGAAAAGTCCGCCACCTCAAGCATCATTATCCCATGTGCAGGTGGGACAGTGACGGGTCAGGAACTTCCACGGGGAGACCAATCCAGTCTGGGCACCAGTCCCCCTCCAGAACCAGTGGAGGCTGTTATCTACTTGCGAAACTGTGGCTTTGCACTCCCCAGGACCAATCAGTGGGCAAACCACCCACTTGTGAGACTTGAGAGACTGTGGCTTTGCACTCCCCAGGATGGTACGGTGGGCAAACCACCCACTGTAGAGACTTGAGAGACTTTGGCTTTGCACTCCCCAGGATGGAACAGTGGGCAAACCACCCACTGTAGAGACTTGAGAGACTGTGGCTTTGCACTCCCCAGGATGGTGCAGTGGGCAACCCACCCACTTGTGAGACTTGAGAGACTGTGGCTTTGCACTCCCCAGGATGGAACAGTGGGCAAACCACCCACTGTAGAGACTTGAGAGACTGTGGTTTTGCACTCCCCAGGATGGAACAGTGGGCAAACCACCCACTGTAGAGACTTGAGAGACTGTGGCTTTGCACTCCCCAGGATGGTACGGTGGGCAAACCACCCACTGCAGAGACATGAGAGACTGTGGCTTTGCACTCCCCAGGATACATCAATGGGCATGGAGCCCCGTCGTGGATCTGACTTTGCACTCCTCCGGCTGAGGTGCCCCCCCTTCACTTCCCCCTGAGGTGCTGTAGTATTTCGATCTGATGCCCCGGCAGTGTTCTCTCCTTTTGTGGACCGGTATCTTTTGTGGGCCTCGCCCATGCATTTTTGGACTAGTGGTGCACGGACATTGATATGTGCATATCTGCACTACTTCTCGGAATGTATATACTTTTTTATGGTTTTCTAATATATGTGTATATTTTTGAGACATGTATATTGACACATTACAATGTTTGAACTGATTTTGTTTTGCTTTTGCATTCTTCCAGGGGGGTTGTGGGTTGTTACTGTGATGTTTGTGAATGCATTGGTGTGTGTGTTGTAATATGCGAGGGTGGGGGTGGGGGTGTTGTGTGTGTGTCCCCCTGACTTTTGCCTCCCCTTTGTCATAGGTGCAGTACTCACCGTTGTCTTCGGCGCCTACGTAGATGGTGGTCGTAGAGGAGCAGAAAGACAAGCGCAGGGAGTATTTGGAGTTCCAGCTCCATGGAGTCCTCCTTCCTCATGGGATGTGTTCAGGTGAGCGTGTTCCCATTGCTGAAACTGTTTCCGCCGTGTTTTTATCCACTGTGAATCCGCCCCGGAAAAGGTGGTGGATTGGCGGGTTGTGATACTATGGGCGGTACATTGTCTTCCGCCTGTCTGTTGGCGGTGACCGCTGCGCTGCTTGTCTGTACCGCCGTGGCGGGCGGTGTGTTAAAGTGGCTGTCTTTGTTGGCAGTTTCCACCAGGGTCATAATTCCCTTTTTTGGTCCGCCGGCCTGTTTGCGGTATTACCGCACCTTTAACACCGTCCGCAAGGGTTGTAATGACCCCCTATATGTTGTGATGATATCAGAGTGTTGTGATGACATATATTGAGGGTCAGGTCGGCTTACTCTAAATCATCCTCTGGAGTTTACAAAACATGAATGACAACCATTTGTGTCCGTTGGCCACAACAACCACCTGTCAGGACATGAAAGTGTTGTGTTAAATGTTTCCTTCTGTACCCACCTGTACCCACCCATCGACTTGCTCCTCAGTGGCATTCATTATTTCCAGCTAATTTCTAAATTTAGCTGGTGTGGGAATACTGGGCGCATTCATCTCCTTAATTTTCACCAAGCCTAAACAACTAGTTTGCTAGAGCCTAGCGTAGTTAGACAAATGGATCTCATCAAAGCCAAGGCATTTAACCTGCATTATACCCCAAATAGGGCTCATGACATACTAAACAGAGATAACCTTCTACGTCTAATCCAATGCATTCCAGCTCTGAACACAATAACTTCTGATGGAATCATCTCTGTAAAGTTTGCAAAGAAAAGTTCCTTAGATGCCTCAATAACTACATAACAAAGCAAAGAGTGGATCTCATTGACGCCATCTTGAATGACTCAAAGACCTTTGAGGACTGGGAAATTGAACTTTTAAAACAGCACCCAACCAAATAGCCTCATGTGCTACTTCCATACGTGGCATCAAGGTTCAAAAGATAATTTCCAAAAGAAGGCTCACAACCTGTGTAACAAGTAGCAATGAAAATGACATACCAATCCAGCAGAACCCATCTCACAGGGGGACACCTGAGACTCATTCCTAGCCACCATCAAGCAGCACAAGAACAGCGTCAGAGGCATATGGGTGAGCCTAAGCTCATAATAGCCTCATGGATTGTGGCACGTCTGAGGACTGAGCTGACCCGCAAGTCCAAAACATGGGACAAAATGAACAACCTTTTGAGTACCTACAAGCTAGTCTCATCAGAACATGTACTTAAGGCTACTGCAGCCAAACTGCAGCTTCCCCGTACATTCAGAGATATTTTGAAAATAGATTACATGTTTCTGTCTGAAACGCTAGCAAATCATCTCATGAACTTTGAGATAAACAACAGGAGAGAAAGCGATCACAATCCTCTGGTGCTGACCTTGAATATGGGAGAACACACATCAGCGAAACACCGGCAGCTGGATATTTGACGTTTCTAGAAGTATCAAAGATAACCAGGAGGTTGAGATGGTGGATTGCAGACAGTAAGGGGCATATTTAAGAGCCCCTAGTGCCACCGGAGCGTCACATTTTGTGATGCTTTAGTGGCGCAATGACCTGTGCCGTATTTACAAGATGCAATTAAGCCACTTTTTGTGGCTTAACACCACCTTTTAAATACGGCCCCTTCACACGCAGCTCTTTGCGTGGAAGGGGCGTGCAAAGGGTGTTGTTGTGGGCATGCCACAGCAACACCCATTGCATTTTGACACTGCCTCAGATTTATGAGTTTTTGTAAACCTGAGGCAGTACCAAAATCTAATGCCACCCCAGGGGTGACAGTAGCAGGGCGCAGCGAGGAGAAATACTTTTATTCCTCCTCATTTTTTGCTTTTTCTATGTGTGCTGCATTCTACAGCATTCAAAGAAAGAACTAAATGCCAGAAATGATTGTTTATGTGCTGGAAGGTTCCTGTAAGTCTATAGCTGTGATGTGTTATTAGGAGTGGGATAGCGTAACTGCTCTATATTGTTTTATATTGTCTAGTTTTTATATTTTTAATATTTGCAGTTTTGTAGCATTTTTATTAAATAAGAATACCTAATTTTTAGCTATTGGCCAGTCAGTAGTGTTTTGGCAGGTAGCGCCATTTACACTTCCCATCAGGAGATATTTCTCTCCTTTCCCATCCATGGTCTGTCTTCAGTGGCCTGAGACTAAGGAACCTCGATCTTGGTTTCCATTTTTACTCTTGCTGTTAAGCACATTTATAGCTACCATCATAGGTGGGTTAGTGGCCTAGTGGTTAGTTTTTCCGGTCTTTCGGCTATATTTAGACCGGATACAGGCTATGTACAGCAGACGCGACATGTAAGTCGATAGCTGACATGTGTTAATAGAAGTGGGATAGCATAACTGCTCTATATTGCTTTATATTGTCTAGTTTTAATATTTTTAATGTTTGCAATTTTGTGGCCTTTTTATTAAATAAGAATACCTAATTTTTAGCTATTGGCCAGTCAGTAGTGTTTTGGCAGGTAGCGCCATTTACACTTCACCTCAGAAGATGTTTCTCTCCTTTCCCGCCCGTGATCCGTGTTCAGTGGCCTGGGGCTAGGGAACCTTGATCTTGTCTTCCATTTTTACTCTTACCAATAAGCACATTTATAGCTGCCATCTTAGGTGGGTTAGCAGCCTAGTGGTTAGTTTTTCCGGTCTTTCGGCTATTTTTACTCCAGATGCAGGCTACGTGCAGCGGACGCGACATGTATGTCGATAGCTGCGATGTGTTTTAGGAGTGGGATAGCATAACTGCTCTACATTGCTTTATATTGTCTAGTTTTAATATTTTTAAAATTTGCAATTTTGTAGCATTTTTATTAAATAAGACTACCTATTTTTTAGCTATTGGCCAGTCAGTAGTTTTTTGGCAGGTAGCGCCATTTACACTGCGCCTCAGGAGATATTTCTCCCCTTTCCCACCTGTGGTCTGTGTTCAGTGGCCTGGGGCTAGGGAACCTCAATCTTGGCTTCCATTTTTACTCTTGCCGATAAGCACATTTATAGCTGCCATCTTAGATTGGTTAGCGGCCTAGTGGTTAGTTTAGTTTTTCCGGTCTTTCGGCTATATTGAGACCAGATGCAGGCTACGCGCAGTGGGCGTGCTGCTGGCGCCCCGAAGGCACACCTAAGGCAAGCCCGCCTGCACCCATCCACACCAGAACAGGCCTAGGTCCAGGTCTGGACCCGTCCCCGAGCCGTGGGACTCCATTACCCACGAGTCCCGCGGCGCGGCATGGCGCACCCCACTGTTCCCGGCGCGTCACCTCCAGGCGCCCGGCCGCGCGCGCCCCTCCCCCCCCCCACTGGGCGCGGTCGGAGCACCGGTGTTTTTCATGTTTTTCATCCATTCAGGACACACGTTGCCCGACGATGCCAGCCACATCTGTTCCTTATTCTACACGTTGATTGCTTGACGCCTTTTTCCTCGCATTCATTGGCTATGTCCACCATAAATACCGGACCAGCCCTCCACTCAATACCAGAGCGGCCTGGCACCGGCATGTAGGTACTCCCCTCGGTAATCCCTTTGGAGTGGTAAGTTTGAGCCTATTTGGCTTTTTGGATTTCTCTTTACTCTGTACCAGAGACTACCTCTCTGGCCAACAGCCCTCTTGGCCTGTTGTCTCTCTTTTCTTGTTGTCTCTATTTTCTTTTGTTCCTTTTCCTCTCTCCTTCCCTTCTCTTCTTTCTTCTTTTTTCTCCTTTCTTCCTTTTTTCCTTCTTCCTTTTTCTCTCTCTCCCTTTACCAGCATCCCCTTTTTTTCCCTTTTTCTTTATCCCCTGTTTTCTTTTCTTCTTTTTTTCCCTTTCTTCTTTTTCTCTTTTTCTCTTCTTTTTTTCCCCTTCTTCTCCTTTCTTTTCCCCCCCTTAAACCCTTCAACTCCTTAGAATGTGACTACAAGGGAATACCCCCCCCCCGGCACTAGCCAGACCAGAGGCCACCCGCCCCCGACTCCGGGGTAAGTCATTAATGCATGTGTGTGTGAGTGTTTTCCCCAAACATTGTCACTTTTTGCTGTGTTGTGTGCAGTGGTGTGCCACCTCTCACTCTTTTTAATTTGTGGTTTATCTATTAGCTATTACAGACCTACCACACCATGAACCACCTGTTCAGGTAGGCCCTTCATGATTCACTTTGAGCACTTCACCTATTGTTAGTGCTCCGGGATCCGAGACCCTGACGAATTCCCCTGGCCTACCAGCACTTTTTGAGGGCAGAAACATGTTGGTCATACGTATTTCTTTTTAGACTCTCAGAGACATTATTCTCGATTGAGCCTCCTCCCCTGTTCTTAACCTTACCAACATGCACCCCCATTAAAAACTAACTAGTAGCAACCGGTGGCATGTATGGTAATTTTATTTCCACCCCATCTGGATCCCTGTAATTTATCCAGTCAGTTTAATTTCAACACTCCCTCTGGTTCTTTTACCCAAGAGGTTGAGTCCGCCCAAGTAGTATCATCTTACTTGGGTGGGGCTAGGTGGTCAAATGATGAAGCAAGACACTATTATGTGTGTGAAACCACCTAATCCATAAGGGAAATCCCTCCTCCCCCTGCAGGACAACACAGCTTTCTGTCCCTGGGACACTTTTCACCCATGCTTTCCCCGTTTCATATCTCAAGGCGACTTAACTGATACCGCCTATTGAGGGAACACTGACCCAGTTCTACCCTCAACCCCCACTACCCCACACCCTTAGTGGTTATCTAGGTCCAGGTCCCCATGTCGCTCTAAAGGGAAAGTAATTAAGTATCCCTCTAACCTTCTCCATTCTATGAGACCAGTTCCTAAGAACTACTGTGCTCTAGTGTGGACCCGGTGAATCTTAGAGGCCACTGTATTGAGTGCTCTTGGTCTCTTTGAACTACTCTTAGTAACCATTATTCAGCAGTTCAGGATGGAAATAAATGTCTCCTCCTGCTAGGAAACTGTCGCTCTCTGGTAGCACATAAATTAGACATACACCTGCTTCTGGAACAGCTTCCTCCCACTGTCCTTTTTTCTAACAGAGACCTGGTTGCATGAGGTGTCAGTCCCTGATATTACCCTGGCTCTACCAAGTGGCTATTCCATAAATCTAACTGTCTATTCTCACCCTTTGCAATTATCAAGTTGTGAAAGTATGTCCTGCTCTATAAACCTGAATCTCCAATATACCCTGTCAGGTTCCCTGGTCTATCGTACCCCGGGTCCTCCTGAAACTTTTCTACAGCCCCTCGCAGATAGTATTGCTGATCTGGTATGTTCAAAACCCAATTTCACATTGCTGGGCAACTTTAACATTCATGCAGAGGAGGTTGATAATCCCGTAACAAAATCATTATTATCTGACATGGAGGCTTTAAATCTGGTTCAACTGATTAAGGGTCCGACGCACAATAGGGGTCATACAATTAATTTAGTTTTTTCAAATATCATAGAACTGATGCCCAAGTCTTCTCACCCTTGGGCGTGGTCGGATAACTTCTTGATAACCCTTGAATTAGCCATATTCAGTCCCAGAAAATGTATTAATAATTTATCTTTACCTATTAGACACTGTGGCAGTCTTAAAGCCAATGCCTGGATTAATACCCTGGAGAGGATAAAACCATCTACTAACAATAATATTAGAGACATGTCAGAGTCTTTAAATATCTGGATCACCAACAGCCTAGACGTTCTGCTGGCCCCCTCCATTAAAACTAAAGGTCGTCGTAGGCAGAGTACCCCTTTGTCTTCCACGCACCTTCTTCACCTCAAAAAAGAATGTAGAAAATTGGAAAGGAGATGGCAAAAATCCTATGATGACACACTAAAGCTAGGGTATAGGAAAGCCATCCGGTCCTAACATAATGAAATGAAAATTGCCCAAACTGCATTTTATTGAGCAAATATTGAGCTGGCATCAAATTCTTCTAAGTAGATTTTTGGGATATTCAACAAAATCACTCAGCCACAGCAGGACAAGGCACTCCTGGATGCTTTCCAAGAGCATGTCAATAATCTGGCAATATATTTCCAACAAAAGGTACAAGACATCTATTCCACCCTCCCTATAGCCACTGTCCAGGCTCAGGAGGTGGTAGAACCAAAGTCTCTTGGTCCCGCAATTCTTTCGGATTTTCTACCAATATCCGAAGAAGCTGTGACCAAATACCTTACATCTATCAAATCGGGATCCCCTTTGGATCCCGCTCCTCCGCAGGTGTTGACATTAGGCGCTCCAGTGACGGTACCTGCTATCACGAACCTCCTGAATGCTTCACTGTCTTCTAGGACAGTACCAGAACAATGGAAACATCATTGTGAAGCCACTTTTTTAAAAAAACAACCTTGACGCCGCACAGCTTAGCAACTATAGACCTATTTCTTTGCTACCTGTTCTCGCTAAAATGGTTGAAAAGCATGTCAATACCCAACTTTCCTGTTTTTTGGACAATAATATTTTGCACATGCAGATGGGCTTTAGACCGCTCCATGGCACCGAGGCAGCTCTAATTGCTGTAACAGAAGAGGCTAGAAGGCACATTGATCAGGGTTTGGAGACTGCTATCCTCCTTCTGGACCTCAGCGCCGCTTTCGACACAGTACACTTGGATATACTACTGGGTAGGATACAAGAGAGTGGAATAGTAGGGCATGCCTTAGACTGGATTACATCCTTTATTAAGGATAGATCTTATCAAGTTCTAGAAAGATCATATTTTTCAAAGCATGTTAAGAACAGTTGTGGAGTACAGCAGGGGTCCTCTCTTAGCCCCACTTATTCAATATTTACATGCTACCGCTTGCAGAACTAGTCAAGCCTTTTGGGCTGGAGTTGGTATCATATGCAGATGACACACAGCTAGTAGTATCATTATCCAATGATTCTACTGCAAATGGGCCAGCACTGGGCCCATGCCTTCAAGCGGTGGCAACATGGATGTCCTTAAGTGAGTTGAAACTTAATGCTAATAAGACGGAAGTGATGATATTTGGAAATCACCCACAACCTAATCTTAATCCATCTATTGTGGAGAGTTTGAGAGACTTGTCACCTCCTAAAGCACTCATTAAGAGTCTGGGTGTATGGCTAGACCCACAACTTTCTATGATGTATCAAGCCAATAAAGTCTCTGCCACCTCTTTTGGCCTCCTTAGGCTTCTAAGGAGAGTTTTTACAATCCTACCTTTTACAGCCAAAAGGATTATCAAACAGGCCTTGATTGGTTCACGTCTGGACTATGGAAATACTCTGTAAATTGGAGCCCCGGAATATGTGATCAAAAAGCTGCAGGTAATTCAGAATGAGTCAGCCCGCCTGCTTTAAGTATACCTTGACATGAATCAGTAAAAGCAGGAATTTCCTCTCTCCACTGGCTTCCAGTGGCCAAACGGATAGAATTTAAGATGATGTGTCATATTCATAGAGCTCTACACAATAGAGGTCCGGCATTATTGAGGACACTGGCCTCCTTCTACTCACTGAGCAGGTCGCTTAGGTCCTCCACAGCATTTTTAGTAAAGACTCCTTGTATGAAGAAGGCCAGATGGAGTGGAAGATCCCTGGCCTTTAAGGGGGCTAAGTTGTGGAATTCCTTACCTCTGAGCCTACGTATGAACAGCCACAAATTAATTTTCCAGAAGGCCCTGAAAACCTGGCTGTTCAAAGCATAATCCCCTCTTCGCCAGTTACTGACTACAAGTGTCCAAGCTTGCATCGCTGGGAGTCCTTCGGGTAGCCATGCGCTATATAAATCTACATAACATAACACATGAACAATTACTTCAAAATTACACTTTGGCACTTCTGTGTGTGCTGCCAAATTGCCATTAGTGATTGTTTATGTGCAAGAAGGGACATCTTCCCACATATAAACAATCAAACCCCTCAACACAGACATCCTTGCACGATGGTGCAAGGGTGCCTGCGTTGGCGCTAGCAGCTCAATTTAGCACCAGCGCAGGGGGAAACGCAGGGGTGTGCCATATTCTAATAAATACGGTGCATCCCTTTGTTTCTAAAGTGACGCAGCAAGGGGCAGCCACTTTTGGTGCAGCACTGCTCTGCACCACTTTTTAGTAAATCTGGCCCTACATCTGTGACCAAATAGCCTCTTAAGGTTACAACAAACCCCAAAAATCCACCAAACGAGCTGCATTATGGATGGGGCAATCTTCTATCAGAGCTCTTGGACACTTTGCAAGCATCTGGGGTCCACACAGTCCCCACAAAGACAGCGGTGATGGGGCAGAATACACAGCCACATAAAACCAACATTGTAAATTCATGAAATGTGCTAAGAAGGGCTTGGAGCAACCACAAATCCCACTGTATGATAAAAACCACACAGCATCTTAGCAAAACTTGCAATGCACATAAAAACGTAGTTTGGAATGTGTAGAAAGCCAAGGAAGATAATGAATGGTTAAAGATCAAGGAAGTGCTCCAGGAGAGAGGTCTAACACACTTTTGCATTTATATCAACAAATTAAATCATCATACTGGGCTAGAGAACATTGGGTCCCGGAAGGAGACTGGGTAACATATGTAGCAGCAGTATACTAAAGTCCCAGCTAACCCGGAAAAAGCAGAAAGGTCCATCTTGCCAACCCAGACCTAGTCGGATCTTAGAAACCCGCTCCGGGTTGTCGAACTCACTTGGGAATGAAAAGCAATGGGGCGCCAGTACCAAATGGGCTCCCCACTGGAATCTTCAGATGTGCAATAGAGGACTGGGGCAAGATGCAAACTCCTCTTTACAATCAAGCTTTTCTTACCACCTTAATTCCTGAGGCTTGGAGGAGCTTGATTCTGTGCTCAATATTTAAAAAAGGAGACCCAACTGAGCCATCTAACTACTGACTGATAGCCCTGTTGGACCTAGAGGTGAAACTCTATGCACGGTCATTACTCAAGGAGCTAGAAGACTGGGTAGAGGACAACATACTCTAGCTGATTCAAACAGGCTTTCACTCAGCGGGATCAACCATTGACAATATTATCTCTCTTGCTGCGCTGAGCCAGCAAGCAGCTCAGAGGTATAAACCTCCTCTCTCTGCTTTATTGACTACAGTGCCGCTTTTGATACAGTTGACCGATCAACATTATAGAGGAAACAAAGCAAATGGGGCATTGCCCCAATCCTCCTACAGGCAATAGTCTCTCTCTATTCACAAACATGGGTCCCTGTTAAAATAGGGCATCAAACTGTTAACCCCCAAATCCATACTTACGGCGATTTGAAACAGGGCAACGTACTTGCCCCACTGCTCCTCAATTTATACACAGCAGATATGGGAAAAGCCTTAGAAAACAGTAGTCTGGTGTCCCAAAGACTTCGCCACACAATTTTAAATATATTACAACATGAGGACAATACTGGCAAAATGGACCATACTAAAACAGGTCTGCGGCTTACATTAAACTATCTCCAGACCTACAACAAACTGAACTTTCTCAAGATCAACCAACAAAAGGCAAATCTTATAATATTTGGGTGTTATAAGAAAAGTTAAGTACTTACGTGGAACATAGGGTCAGATATCATCAAAATGGCACAGAAATAAAATTACTTAGAGGTCAGGTTCTCTGAAACATTAAAGCCCACAGCGCACATAGGGGCATATTTATACTGGGTTTGCACTGGATTTTTTTTTTTTACACAAATCCGGCGCTAACTTAAATCCATATTTATATTTTGATGCTAGACATGTCTAGCGCCAAAATATTGGAGTTAAAGTCATTTTTTGCCTGTGGAAAACTACCTTGCATCTTTGAGATGCAAGGTAGGTGATCCCGGGCAAAAAATTACTCAAAGGCCCTAGCGCCTTATTTATCCTCCCCTGCAAAAATCACGCACGGAAGGAGGAGGGCCTTAAATAATGGTGCTGTCACGTACTGCGCTGGACTTCTCACCTCTGGATTTCGGATTGGCGAATACACCAAGGCCCTCATTCTGACCTTGGCGGTCTTTTCGCAAGACCGCCGAGTTACCGCCGCGGTGAAGACCGCCGACCGCGGCGGTATGCCGCTGTGCGCATTCTGACCGCTGGGAGCGTTCCGCCGGAAAACCGCCAGCAGCCACACTGGCGGTCGGCGGGAAAGTGGAGACTGGTCAACCTCCACCGCCACGCCAGCAGAACACCGCCCACAGAATTACGACCCACATATCTGTGTGGCGGTCTTCTGTTGGCGGTGTTCTGTTGGCGGTCACCTCCCCATGGCTCCCGTCGCCTCCCGGAGGACCAACACACAAGGTAAGTTGACCGTCCGTGAGGGGAGGGGGAGGGGGGGTGTTGTGTGATGTGGGCGTGCATGGGGGTGTGCGTGTGAGTGTGTAGAGGGGGTTTGTGAGTGCGTGTATGTGGGCGGGGGGTGCTGCTGTGTCTATGGGTAATGTGTGCTGTTCGGCAGGTGCGCATGTCTGCATGTATGTGTGCGGGTATGTGTCCCCGTTGTGTATGTGTGTGTAGGGGGTGTGTATATGTGCATGTTGGGGGTGTGTGCATGTCGGGGTGCATGTATGTGCATGTCGGGGTGGGGGTGGGGAGGGGGTTCGTACCACCTCTGGGGGGTGGCAGGGGGGTGGAGGGTGTGGGGGGAGGACTCGGGTGGGTAGTGGGGGGTGGGGGAGACCCCTATCAGTGCCAGGGAAGGAATGCCCTGGCCCCGATAGTGCTTACCGCCATGGTTCGCATGGCGGTTCCCGACCGCAAGAAACCGCGGCGGTAGGCAGGGTCATGATACCGTTGGCGGTCTTGGGACGACCGCCGGGCCGGAGTGCGCAAACTCCAGCCCGGCGGTCATGACCGCCGTGGCGTTCGGAGTGGGGAAGTGGCGGTCGGTCGCGGCGGTGACAGCCGCGGTCAGAATGCCATTTTTAATACCGCCGGTCTGTTCGCGGTCCGACCGCCGTCTCTCCGCCGACCGCCAAGGTCAGAATGAGGGCCCAAGTCTTCTACAGGTCCTGGATGCTCCCAGATAAGGGCGACCCCTTCTAGTAGCCATGGTGCCGCTTGACAGGCTACGCCAAAGCAGACCGTACCCTCCAGAAGGAGTCCCAGAGGGAAAAAACCACAACACTGGGGAAAAAACCTCTAACAGGAACTCCTAAAGGAAAACAAGAAAAAATAGGACTTGACAACAGGAAACAAAAATAGTCAATGTCCAGGGTACAAGGCAGGAAAAAAGGAACAGGCAAAAATATCCCAAGGCAAAAGCAGGAATAAAGAACAGGCAAAAATCTCCCAAGGCAAAAGCAGGAACAAAGAACAGGCAAAAATCTCCCAAGGCAAAAAAGCAGGAACAAAGAACAGGAGCGAACAGCACAACCAGAAGGAAGTGTTTGCAATGCAAGGAGGAACAAGACTGACTGACTTATATACTGAGAAAAGGGAAGTGACATCACAGGAAAGGGAAGTAACACCATCTTGGATTGGGAAAAGCCCATGGACCAGTATAGGAAAAAGGAAGTAGTATAAAAGAAAATCAGAGCATGCTGGGACAAAAACACGAAGAAGACAAGATGGACACAACATGGATAGAGACAGGCAAAAGGCCCAACAAAAAACCCACCACCAACAATAAAAGAAGAAAAAAGGCTACAAGTAAGTGTGGCGCGACTGGGAGCGAAATATATGCTTCCCAGAAAGCATAGTCAAAAAACGCGGGGAACAGCGCTCCGAATATCGGTAGCGCGTTCCACCCGCGAGGACAGAAAGAGACACCGCGTCAGAGCACAGCGTTACAGTAGGTCCCCTCCCCCCCCCGAGGCTCCAGGTTTGTCAGGATGATTGTCAAAAAACAGGCGAACCAAACAGGGAGCATGGACGGAGGAAGCATCTTCCCACGAACAGTCACTGAGGGGGTATCCTTTCCAGTGGACTAAAAACTGTAGTTTGCGTCAAAAAAGTCTGGAATCACAGATCTCCTGGACTTCATACTCAGGCTGTCCGTTGATAGAAAGAGGAGGTGGACGTTGAAACTGGCGATGGTAAGGATCAGGAACAAAGGGTTTTAACTGGGACACATGGAAAACAGGATGAACCCTCCAGGTATGAGGTAAGCGGAGACGCACAACTACAGGATTCAGGATGTGCGAAATTCGAAAGGGTCCATAAAAACGTGGTTTGAACTTATTGGTGGAAAACCGGGATGGTAGAAATCTGGAAGAAAGCCATACCTTATGGCCCACTTGATACAAAGGTGCGGCTTGCCGATAATGATCCGCCTTTCGCTTCATAGCTTGTTTCGAAGCTAGGAGAGTAGTGTGAAGTAGGCCCTGGATTTGACAGATCTGTCGTGAAAAAGAAGTGACTTCAGGCACAGAAGAGGATGTTCAAGAAACAGTAGTGAAAGTCCTCGGATGAAATCCATAAGTACAATAAAAGAGTGTGGTCTTGGTCGCACTATGTATTGTGTTGTTATAGGAGAACTCGGCAAGAGCAAGATATTCCGACCAATTGCTTTGTGTGGCATTACAGTAACATCCCAGATACTGCTAAAGTTCTTGATTCACTCGTTCAGTTTGCCCATTCGTTTGTGGATGGAAACTCGAGGATAAAGAAATCTCAATGTTAAAGAAGGCACAAAAGGCTCTCCAGAAACGTGATACATATTGAGGTTCTCTCTCCGAAATGATGTCTAGAGGAAGACCATGGAGGCGAAAAATATCTCTTAGAAAAATGCGACTCATTTCTGGGGCCGTTGGTAGTTTCTTCAAGGCTGAAAAATGGGCCATCTTGGTGAATGAATCTACGTCATGATTACTTGGTTACCAGAGGAAGTAGGTAGAGAGCATATGAAAGCCGTGGATAGAGTACACCAAAGAGCGGAAGGAACCGGTAAAGGTCTTAATAAACCTGCCACCTTTGTTCGGGGTGTCTTAGTCTGGGCACAGACTGGGCATGCTGACACATAGGTTTCAGTGTCTGTCTTTAGCGAAGGCCACCAAAAAGAATCTATTATTTTAACATCCCCTAGTAATATGTATGCATATGTTGCACATTTATTTTACGTACAGCACACACTTTTTTAACAAATGTCACTATTCACCCTCACTGTTATGTTGGAGCACCATGACATAAACCATGATATGTTAAAAAGTGTCTTTTTTACAGATAAAATAACTTTATTCAGTGAAAAAAGTAATTGTATGACTACAATTTTTTAATTTTTTTTAATACTTTACCTAGGAGGTTTAGTCCTAAAACTTTCCCCGAAGGGGACCATTGTTCCTCTTCAACATTCATCCAACCCTGGTTTCTAGGGTTACAGGATTGCCTTATATTAATTTATCCCTGCAAATAGAGGGGGCTGGAAGTGAGAAGGAAGGCCACAAAAGTGGAACTCCAGGTAGCCCTCCCGGCCTATTAGAAGGTCGAAATGATATAGACCACCCAGAGGACCCGGAGGATGACAATTGTGAGGAGAAGAAAGTCGATTTAGAGGAGGAAAAGGTCCTGGTCACCGACCCTGACCTGCACCAGCCTGAGGAGGAGGACAAGTTGGTGGCAGAAATGAAGTCCCCTGTCCAAGGCAGGGAGCAGAGTGTCCTCCTAAAACCTGCCCCCTGAGGACTTGGCAGACAAGAAGGCTGTGATAGAGTTCAGGCTGCAGATGGTCTAAATTAAAATAGAGTAGAAGAAGCTGTCTCTGGAGGAGAAGAAAATGACTCATGAAATGAGTCTGAAGGAGCTAGTTTTGACAGCCAAGCAAGCCACAGGGTCCACAAGCAATGGAGTTAAAGTCATTTTTTGCCTGTGGAAAACTACCTTGCATCTTTGAGATGCAAGGTAGGTGATCCCGGGCAAAAAATGACTCAAAGGCCCTAGCGCCTTATTTATCCTCCCCTGCAAAAATCACGCACGGAAGGAGGAGGGCCTTAAATAATGGTGCTGTCACGTACTGCGCTGGACTTCTCACCTCTGGATTTCGGATTGGCGAATACACCAAGGCCCTCATTCTGACCTTGGCGGTCTTTTCGCAAGACCGCCGAGTTACCGCCGCGGTGAAGACCGCCGACCGCGGCGGTATGCCGCTGTGCGCATTCTGACCGCTGGGAGCGTTCCGCCGGAAAACCGCCAGCAGCCACACTGGCGGTCGGCGGGAAAGTGGAGACTGGTCAACCTCCACCGCCACGCCAGCAGAACACCGCCCACAGAATTACGACCCACATATCTGTGTGGCGGTCTTCTGTTGGCGGTGTTCTGTTGGCGGTCACCTCCCCATGGCTCCCGTCGCCTCCCGGAGGACCAACACACAAGGTAAGTTGACCGTCCGTGAGGGGAGGGGGAGGGGGGGTGTTGTGTGATGTGGGCGTGCATGGGGGTGTGCGTGTGAGTGTGTAGAGGGGGTGTGTGAGTGCGTGTATGCGGGCGGGGGTGCTGCTGTGTCTATGGGTAATGTGTGCTGTTCGGCAGGTGCGCATGTCTGCATGTATGTGTGCGGGTATGTGTCCCCGTTGTGTATGTGTGTGTAGGGGGTGTGTATATGTGCATGTTGGGGGTGTGTGCATGTCGGGGTGCATGTATGTGCATGTCGGGGTGGGGGTGGTGAGGGGGTTCGTACCACCTCTGGGGGGTGGCAGGGGGGTGGAGGGTGTGGGGGGAGGACTCGGGTGGGTAGTGGGGGGTGGGGGAGACCCCTATCAGTGCCAGGGAAGGAATTCCCTGGCCCCGATAGTGCTTACCGCCATGGTTCGCATGGCGGTTCCCGACCGCAAGAAACCGCGGCGGTAGGCAGGGTCATGATACCGTTGGCGGTCTTGGGACGACCGCCGGGCCGGAGTGCGCAAACTCCAGCCCGGCGGTCATGACCGCCGTGGCGGTCGGAGTGGGGAAGTGGCGGTCGGTCGCGGCGGTGACCGCTGCGGTCAGAATGCCATTTTTAATACCGCCGGTCTGTTCGCGGTCCGACCGCCGTCTCTCCGCCGACCGCCAAGGTCAGAATGAGGGCCCAAGTCTTCTACAGGTCCTGGATGCTCCCAGATAAGGGCGACCCCTTCTAGTAGCCATGGTGCCGCTTGACAGGCTACGCCAAAGCAGACCGTACCCTCCAGAAGGAGTCACAGAGGGAAAAAACCACAACACTGGGGAAAAAACCTCTAACAGGAACTCCTAAAGGAAAACAAGAAAAAATAGGACTTGACAACAGGAAACAAAAATAGTCAATATCCAGGGTACAAGGCAGGAAAAAAGGAACAGGCAAAAATATCCCAAGGCAAAAGCAGGAATAAAGAACAGGCAAAAATCTCCCAAGGCAAAAGCAGGAACAAAGAACAGGCAAAAATCTCTCAAGGCAAAAAAGCAGGAACAAAGAACAGGAGCGAACAGCACAACCAGAAGGAAGTGTTTGCAATGCAAGGAGGAACAAGACTGACTGACTTATATACTGAGAAAAGGGAAGTGACATCACAGGAAAGGGAAGTAACACCATCTTGGATTGGGAAAAGCCCATGGACCAGTATAGGAAAAAGGAAGTAGTATAAAAGAAAATCAGAGCATGCTGGGACAAAAACACGAAGAAGACAAGATGGACACAACATGGATAGAGACAGGCAAAAGGCCCAACAAAAAACCCACCACCAACAATAAAAGAAGAAAAAAGGCTACAAGTAAGTGTGGCGCGACTGGGAGCGAAATATATGCTTCCCAGAAAGCATAGTCAAAAAACGCGGGGAACAGCGCTCCGAATATCGGTAGCGCGTTCCACCCGCGAGGACAGAAAGAGACACAGCGTCAGAGCACAGCGTTACAGTAGGTCCCCTCCCCGAGGCTCCAGGTTTGTCAGGATGATTGTCAAAAAACAGGCGAACCAAACAGGGAGCATGGACGGAGGAAGCATCTTCCCACGAACAGTCACTGAGGGGGTATCCTTTTCAGTGGACTAAAAACTGTAGTTTGCGTCGAAAAAGTCTGGAATCACAGATCTCCTGGACTTCATACTCAGGCTGTCCGTTGATAGAAAGAGGAGGTGGACGTTGAAACTGGCGATGGTAAGGATCAGGAACAAAGGGTTTTAACTGGGACACATGGAAAACAGGATGAACCCTCCAGGTATGAGGTAAGCGGAGACGCACAACTACAGGATTCAGGATGTGCGAAATTCGAAAGGGTCCATAAAAACGTGGTTTGAACTTATTGGTGGAAAACCGGGATGGTAGAAATCTGGAAGAAAGCCATACCTTATGGCCCACTTGATACAAAGGTGCGGCTTGCCGATAATGATCCGCCTTTCGCTTCATAGCTTGTTTCGAAGCTAGGAGAGTAGTGTGAAGTAGGCCCTGGATTTGACAGATCTGTCGTGAAAAAGAAGTGACTTCAGGCACAGAAGAGGATGTTCAAGAAACAGTAGTGAAAGTCCTCGGATGAAATCCATAAGTACAATAAAAGAGTGTGGTCTTGGTCGCACTATGTATTGTGTTGTTATAGGAGAACTCGGCAAGAGCAAGATATTCCGACCAATTGCTTTGTGTGGCATTACAGTAACATCCCAGATACTGCTAAAGTTCTTGATTCACTCGTTCAGTTTGCCCATTCGTTTGTGGATGGAAACCCGAGGATAAAGAAATCTCAATGTTAAAGAAGGCACAAAAGGCTCTCCAGAAACGTGATACATATTGAGGTTCTCTCTCCGAAATGATGTCTAGAGGAAGACCATGGAGGCGAAAAATATCTCTTAGAAAAATGCGACTCATTTCTGGGGCCGTTGGTAGTTTCTTCAAGGCTGAAAAATGGGCCATCTTGGTGAATGAATCTACGTCATGATTACTTGGTTACCAGAGGAAGTAGGTAGAGAGCATATGAAAGCCGTGGATAGAGTACACCAAAGAGCGGAAGGAACCGGTAAAGGTCTTAATAAACCTGCCACCTTTGTTCGGGGTGTCTTAGTCTGGGCACAGACTGGGCATGCTGACACATAGGTTTCAGTGTCTGTCTTTAGCGAAGGCCACCAAAAAGAATCTATTATTTTAACATCCCCTAGTAATATGTATGCATATGTTGCACATTTATTTTACGTACAGCACACACTTTTTTAACAAATGTCACTATTCACCCTCACTGTTATGTTGGAGCACCATGACATAAACCATGATATGTTAAAAAGTGTCTTTTTTACAGATAAAATAACTTTATTCAGTGAAAAAAGTAATTGTATGACTACAATTTTTTAAATTTTTTTAATACTTTACCTAGGAGGTTTAGTCCTAAAACTTTCCCCGAAGGGGACCATTGTTCCTCTTCAACATTCATCCAACCCTGGTTTCTAGGGTTACAGGATTGCCTTATATTAATTTATCCCTGCAAATAGAGGGGGCTGGAAGTGAGAAGGAAGGCCACAAAAGTGGAACTCCAGGTAGCCCTCCCGGCCTATTAGAAGGTCGAAATGATATAGACCACCCAGAGGACCCGGAGGATGACAATTGTGAGGAGAAGAAAGTCGATTTAGAGGAGGAAAAGGTCCTGGTCACCGACCCTGACCTGCACCAGCCTGAGGAGGAGGACAAGTTGGTGGCAGAAATGAAGTCCCCTGTCCAAGGCAGGGAGCAGAGTGTCCTCCTAAAACCTGCCCCCTGAGGACTTGGCAGACAAGAAGGCTGTGATAGAGTTCAGGCTGCAGATGGTCTAAATTAAAATAGAGTAGAAGAAGCTGTCTCTGGAGGAGAAGAAAATGACTCATGAAATGAGTCTGAAGGAGCTAGTTTTGACAGCCAAGCAAGCCACAGGGTCCACAAGCAATGGAGTTAAAGTCATTTTTTGCCTGTGGAAAACTACCTTGCATCTTTGAGATGAAAGGTAGGTGATCCCGGGCAAAAAATGACTCAAAGGCCCTAGCGCCTTATTTATCCTCCCCTGCAAAAATCACGCACGGAAGGAGGAGGGCCTTAAATAATGGTGCTGTCACGTACTGCGCTGGACTTCTCACCTCTGGATTTCGGATTGGCGAATACACCAAGGCCCTCATTCTGACCTTGGCGGTCTTTTCGCAAGACCGCCGAGTTACCGCCGCGGTGAAGACCGCCGACCGCGGCGGTATGCCGCTGTGCGCATTCTGACCGCTGGGAGCGTTCCGCCGGAAAACCGCCAGCAGCCACACTGGCGGTCGGCGGGAAAGTGGAGACTGGTCAACCTCCACCGCCACGCCAGCAGAACACCGCCCACAGAATTACGACCCACATATCTGTGTGGCGGTCTTCTGTTGGCGGTGTTCTGTTGGCGGTCACCTCCCCATGGCTCCCGTCGCCTCCCGGAGGACCAACACACAAGGTAAGTTGACCGTCCGTGAGGGGAGGGGGAGGGGGGGGTGTTGTGTGATGTGGGCGTGCATGGGGGTGTGCGTGTGAGTGTGTAGAGGGGGTGTGTGAGTGCGTGTATGCGGGCGGGGGTGCTGCTGTGTCTATGGGTAATGTGTGCTGTTCGGCAGGTGCGCATGTCTGCATGTATGTGTGCGGGTATGTGTCCCCGTTGTGTATGTGTGTGTAGGGGGTGTGTATATGTGCATGTTGGGGGTGTGTGCATGTCGGGGTGCATGTATGTGCATGTCGGGGTGGGGGTGGGGAGGGGGTTCGTACCACCTCTGGGGGGTGGCAGGGGGGTGGAGGGTGTGGGGGGAGGACTCGGGTGGGTAGTGGGGGGTGGGGGAGACCCCTATCAGTGCCAGGGAAGGAATTCCCTGGCCCCGATAGTGCTTACCGCCATGGTTCGCATGGCGGTTCCCGACCGCAAGAAACCGCGGCGGTAGGCAGGGTCATGATACCGTTGGCGGTCTTGGGACGACCGCCGGGCCGGAGTGCGCAAACTCCAGCCCGGCGGTCATGACCGCCGTGGCGGTCGGAGTGGGGAAGTGGCGGTCGGTCGCGGCGGTGACCGCTGCGGTCAGAATGCCATTTTTAATACCGCCGGTCTGTTCGCGGTCCGACCGCCGTCTCTCCGCCGACCGCCAAGGTCAGAATGAGGGCCCAAGTCTTCTACAGGTCCTGGATGCTCCCAGATAAGGGCGACCCCTTCTAGTAGCCATGGTGCCGCTTGACAGGCTACGCCAAAGCAGACCGTACCCTCCAGAAGGAGTCACAGAGGGAAAAAACCACAACACTGGGGAAAAAACCTCTAACAGGAACTCCTAAAGGAAAACAAGAAAAAATAGGACTTGACAACAGGAAACAAAAATAGTCAATATCCAGGGTACAAGGCAGGAAAAAAGGAACAGGCAAAAATATCCCAAGGCAAAAGCAGGAATAAAGAACAGGCAAAAATCTCCCAAGGCAAAAGCAGGAACAAAGAACAGGCAAAAATCTCTCAAGGCAAAAAAGCAGGAACAAAGAACAGGAGCGAACAGCACAACCAGAAGGAAGTGTTTGCAATGCAAGGAGGAACAAGACTGACTGACTTATATACTGAGAAAAGGGAAGTGACATCACAGGAAAGGGAAGTAACACCATCTTGGATTGGGAAAAGCCCATGGACCAGTATAGGAAAAAGGAAGTAGTATAAAAGAAAATCAGAGCATGCTGGGACAAAAACACGAAGAAGACAAGATGGACACAACATGGATAGAGACAGGCAAAAGGCCCAACAAAAAACCCACCACCAACAATAAAAGAAGAAAAAAGGCTACAAGTAAGTGTGGCGCGACTGGGAGCGAAATATATGCTTCCCAGAAAGCATAGTCAAAAAACGCGGGGAACAGCGCTCCGAATATCGGTAGCGCGTTCCACCCGCGAGGACAGAAAGAGACACCGCGTCAGAGCACAGCGTTACAGTAGGTCCCCTCCCCGAGGCTCCAGGTTTGTCAGGATGATTGTCAAAAAACAGGCGAACCAAACAGGGAGCATGGACGGAGGAAGCATCTTCCCACGAACAGTCACTGAGGGGGTATCCTTTTCAGTGGACTAAAAACTGTAGTTTGCGTCGAAAAAGTCTGGAATCACAGATCTCCTGGACTTCATACTCAGGCTGTCCGTTGATAGAAAGAGGAGGTGGACGTTGAAACTGGCGATGGTAAGGATCAGGAACAAAGGGTTTTAACTGGGACACATGGAAAACAGGATGAACCCTCCAGGTATGAGGTAAGCGGAGACGCACAACTACAGGATTCAGGATGTGCGAAATTCGAAAGGGTCCATAAAAACGTGGTTTGAACTTATTGGTGGAAAACCGGGATGGTAGAAATCTGGAAGAAAGCCATACCTTATGGCCCACTTGATACAAAGGTGCGGCTTGCCGATAATGATCCGCCTTTCGCTTCATAGCTTGTTTCGAAGCTAGGAGAGTAGTGTGAAGTAGGCCCTGGATTTGACAGATCTGTCGTGAAAAAGAAGTGACTTCAGGCACAGAAGAGGATGTTCAAGAAACAGTAGTGAAAGTCCTCGGATGAAATCCATAAGTACAATAAAAGAGTGTGGTCTTGGTCGCACTATGTATTGTGTTGTTATAGGAGAACTCGGCAAGAGCAAGATATTCCGACCAATTGCTTTGTGTGGCATTACAGTAACATCCCAGATACTGCTAAAGTTCTTGATTCACTCGTTCAGTTTGCCCATTCGTTTGTGGATGGAAACCCGAGGATAAAGAAATCTCAATGTTAAAGAAGGCACAAAAGGCTCTCCAGAAACGTGATACATATTGAGGTTCTCTCTCCGAAATGATGTCTAGAGGAAGACCATGGAGGCGAAAAATATCTCTTAGAAAAATGCGACTCATTTCTGGGGCCGTTGGTAGTTTCTTCAAGGCTGAAAAATGGGCCATCTTGGTGAATGAATCTACGTCATGATTACTTGGTTACCAGAGGAAGTAGGTAGAGAGCATATGAAATCTGTGGATAGAGTACACCAAAGAGCGGAAGGAACCGGTAAAGGTCTTAATAAACCTGCCACCTTTGTTCGGGGTGTCTTAGTCTGGGCACAGACTGGGCATGCTGACACATAGGTTTCAGTGTCTGTCTTTAGCGAAGGCCACCAAAAAGATCACTGAAGCAGTTCCTGGGTCTTCCTGATACCTCGATGACCGACTATAGGAGAATCATGGCACATTTGCAGGGCTTCTGTCTGCACTTTCTTGGTAGGTAGGAAGAGAGCATGTTGATGATAGAAGTAGTTGTCCTTCTTCTGCAAAAAAGGAGTCACTTTATCCCATTCTGAAGCAGACAGAAACTGGTACTCGGATTGAATGCGTTCTTGAAAAGATTGAGTAGCTCCGATGATCCTGCTAGACTCAATAAGATGTGGAGAGGAGTTCTGGGCTATGTCAGGATATCTGCGGGATAAGGCATCTGCCACTAAATTCTGGGAACCAGGTATGTACGTGATCACGAAATCATACTGGCTAAAGAAGAAAGCCCATCGAGCCTGACGACTGTTGCAACACTGAAAGCTCCGAAGACATTGGAGATTACAGTGATCAGTCCTAGCTTCAAAAGGCTCTCTGGAACCCATCAGGAAATGCCTCCATTCCTTACAAGCTAATTTGAGAGGGAGTAGTTCTCGTTCCAGTACAGAATAATTTCGTTCAGCCTCTGATAGAATATGCGACAGATAAAAGATAGGATGTTCCAATCCATCATTGTCTTGCTTCTGCAGCAGAACTGCTCCAATAGCTCTGTCTGAGGCATCAGTCACGACAATAAATTTCTTGGTATTGTCAGGATGACGCAATATGGGTGCTTGGGTAAAGGCTGTCTTTAATTCTTGAAACGCGTGTTCAGCCTCCTTGGTCCAAATGAAACCCTTCTTCAGGTACTCTTTCTTAATTGTTTGTGTTATGAAACTTTGTAGGTGGGCAAAGTTCTGAATAAACTGACGATAAAAGTTTGATAACCCAAGAAAACATTGCGGTCCATATTTATACTTTTTGACGCAAAACTGCGCTAACGCAGTTTTGCGTCAAAAAAATTAGCGCCGGCTAACGCCATTCTGAAGCGCCATGCGGGCGCCGTATTTATTGAATGACGTTAGCCGACGTTAGCCGCCGTCGCCGTCTGGTGTGCGTTTAAAAAAACGACGTACACCAGGCAGCGCCGGCGTAGGGGGATATGGGGCTTGGGCGTCAAGAAATGGGGCAAGTCAGGTTGAGGCAATTTTTTCGCCTCAACCCGATTTGCGCCATTTTTTTTCACTCCCAACCCCCATAGAAATGACTCCTGTCTTAGCAAAGACAGGAGTCATGCCCCCTTGCCCAATGGCCATGCCCAGGGGACTACCGTCCCCTGGGCATGGTCATTGGGCATAGTGGCATGTAGGGGGGCACAAATCAGGCCCCCCTATGCCACAAAAAAAACAAAAAAAACACTTACCTGAACTTACCTTAATGTCCCTGGGATGGGTCCCTCCAGCCTTGGGTGTCCTCCTGGGGTGGGCAAGGGTGACAGGGGGTGTCCCTGGGGGCATGGGAGGGCACCTCTGGACTCCTTCCGACCCCACAGGTCCCTTAACGCCTGCCTTTTGCAGGCGCTAAAAAACGGCGCAAAAGCGGCCGTACGTCATTTTTTTTGACCCACCCACTCCCGGGCCTGAATTTTGCCCGGGAGTATAAATCCGACGCACATGCCTTGGAGTCGATTTTTTAGACGGGAACGCCTACCTGCATATAATTAACGCAAAGTAGGTGTCCACGCTAAAAAATGACGCTAACTCCATGGACTTTGGCGCTAGACGCGTCTAACGCCAAAGTATAAATATGGAGTTAGTTTTGCGTCGAAATTGCGTTTAAAAAAACGACGCAATTCCGGCGCAAACGGAGTATAAATATGCCCCTGCGTTTCTTTAATGGACGTTGGAGAAGGCCAATCTAACATGGCACTGACCTTATCAGGATCCATGGATATTCCGTGTTGATTAATACAAAACCCGAGATACCTTATTTCAGATTTATTGAACTCACACTTCTCAGGTTTACAAAACAATTGGTTTTTCTTGAGTCTTTCCAGGACTTGCAGGACATGATCTACATTTTGCTCAGGATCACGGGAATATATCAAGATATCATCCAAATAAATGACTACATATTGATTGAGTACATCAGAGAACACTGAATCCATAAATCGTTGAAAAACAGAAGGGGCGTTGGTCAGTCCAAAGGGCATAACACGATACTCATAGTGCCCAAAAGGGGTACGGAAAGCAGTCTTCCATTCATCTCCTTCCTTGATCCGAAGGAGATGATAGGCACCCCGTAAGTCTAATTTAGTAAATATCTTGGCTCCTTGAATGGCATCCAGTATATCTCTGATTAAAGGCAGTGGATATCGATCCTTAATCGTTATTCTGTTGAGTTCACGAAAGTCCACACAAGGACGCAGATCCTTAGTCTTCTTTGGGACGAAGAAGAGAGGAGCCCCAGCGGGGGACGTGGAAGGAGCAAGCAAACCGTTGTGTAAGTTGTCGTCTAAATATTCCCTTAACACCTTCTTTTCTTGATCTGTCAGAGAATACATTCGACCGAAGGGAACGACTTCATCAGGAATTAAAGGAATAGCACAGTCATAACTGTGATGAGGTGGCAAAATAGGATTACTAGGTTTCTGAAAAATCCTGATATATTCCTGATAACAATCTGGAACCCCCTGGATTATATTGATAGAGTTAGTGTTATCCTTAGTTGACTGACAGGACCTTTTTGGAGTTCAATAAGAAGTAGTAGAATAACAATCCTGTTGACAAAATGAAGACGTTAGGGATATAGTTCGTGTTTCCCAATTGATATAGGGGTTGTGTCGGGCTAACCAGGGAATTCACAAAATCATGATGTGATTTGGTGAGGCTATGAGATCAAAGGCAACGTGTTCTTGATGCCCCCCAAATGTCAAACAAAGAGTAGGAGTTGAGGCCACCACAGGTCCTGAGGTTAACAGGGAGCCACCCACTATGTGAACCTGCTCAGGGGTTTCTTTAGGAATGCGGGGAATTCCTTTACTAGTAGCCCAGGTCTCATCCAGATAGAGTCCACTGGCTCCACAATCAAGGAGAGCCAGAAGATGTTCTTCTTGTTCTTGTGAACTTTGTAACTTGCCCGAGAGGATAAACAGGGTGGACATGCTTTCTTTGGAGGAACATATTGATGGTACTTCAGCTCCTCCCATCATCCTTCCTCCTTACAGGGGACGGGAGCTGGCGTTTCCTGCAGGCCTTGCGGGACGTACCGGACAACTACGGATCAGGTGGCCAGCCTTACCACAGTATAGGCAAAGTCCCCTTTGTCGTCGTTCCTCCCTTTCTGACTCCGTCAATGGCCCACGAACCAGATCTATCTGCATGGGCTCTTTATGGGGAGGTGGAGAGTCTTCAGATGGACTATCTTCCGTTCGCCGACTGCTAGCACGGAAGGTACCGGGCTGGTATGGAGCTCTAGTTCTACGTCTTTCCATCTTGCGCTCTCGAAGTCTATACTCGATGTTCATAGATTGATCCATTAATTCTTTCAAAGAACAAGCTGGGGAAGAGTGTACAAGCTCATCTTTAATTTCTTCATGCAGGCCGCGGCGGAAAAGGGTTACGAAGGTGCGTTCTACCCAAGAGATTTCAGCTGCCAGCTGTTTGAAGCGGGTTATATACTGCAGTACATCCTGATTACCTTGCTGAATGTCACATAAGGCTTCTTCAGCTGCTGCTTCTACCCCAGGTCTCTCAAACATTTGTTTGAAAACAGTCAGGAAAGCAGAATAGTTAGCCAGGACTGGGTCATCTGCAGAAACCAGAGGAGTCGCCCAAGCAAGCGCTGGACCAAACAAGGCGCTGATCAGACAGCCCACCTTTGTCTTATCCAAAGAAAACTGGAGTGGACGAAAGGCAAAGAAAACCGTCAGGGCGTCCAAAAATTCCTTCATCTTTAAAGGATCTCCGGAATATCGAGGAATAGTAGCAGATACGGGTGGTATGTCCATTGATCGGGAAGACAAGACCTGTAGCGCAGTGCTCTCTGCCCGTAACTGTTGTAACTCTTGGGCTTGTTGTTGGACAGTCTGTAACATAGCTTGAGCATTTTCTGACACCTCTCCCTGTGGATCTTCCATGGCGCTCTCGCAACGCAGAATCTTATGGCGTTGCAATCTGTCACGTACTGTGCTGGACTTCTCACCTCTGGATTTCTGATTGGCGAATACACCAAGTCTTCTACAGGTCCTGGATGCTCCCAGATAAGGGCGACCCCTTCTAGTAGCCACGGTGCCACTTGACAGGCTACGCCAAAGCAGACCGTACCCTCCAGAAGGAGTCCCAGAGGGAAAAAACCCCAACACTGGGGAAAAAACCTCTAACAGGAACTCCTGAAGGAAAACAAGAAAAAACAGGACTTGACAACAGGAAACAAAATAGTCAATATCCAGGGTACAAGGCAGGAAAAAAGGAACAGGCAAAAATATCCCAAGGCAAAAGCAGGAACAAAGAACAGGCAAAAATCTCCCAAGTCAAAAGCAGGAACAAAGAACAGGCAAAAATCTCCCAAGGCAAAAAAGCAGGAACAAAGAACAGGAGCGAACAGCACAACCAGAAGGAAGTGTTTGCAACGCAAGGAGGAACAAGACTGACCAAATTATATACTGAGAAAAGGGAAGTGCCATCACAAGAAAGGGAAGTAACACCATCTTGGATTGGGAAAAGCCCATAGACCAGTATAGGAAAAAGGAAGTAGTATACAAGAAAAACAGAGCATGCTGGGGCAAAAACACGAAGAAGACAAGATGGACACAACATGGATAGAGACAAGCAAAAGGCCCAACAAAAAGCCCACCACTAACAATAAAAGAAGAAAAAAGGCTACAAGTAAGTGTAGCGCGACCGGGAGCGAAATATATGCTTCCCAGAAAGCATAGTCAAAAAACGCGGGGAACAGCGCTCCGAATATCGGTAGCGCGTTCCATCAGCGAGGACAGAAAGAGACGCTGCGTCAGAGCGCGGCGTTACAGGTGCTAAGTCTGCTTAGCACCATTATTTAACATCTGGGACAGGGCAGGCGTTAGGGGACCTGTGGGCCTTTTTCCATGGTCAGACCATGGAAACAGCCCACATGTGCCCTTCCCTGCTGCCAGGGACACTCCCACCCACCCGCACCCACATCTGGAGGACACCTCACGAAGGGGGGAACTATCCCAGGTTAGTCCAGGAAAGTATATATATATTTTTTTGCAAAGTGCCATGGGGGGCCTAACCTGGGTCGCCCTACATGGCACTGTGCCCAATGGCCATGCCAAGGGGACTCAAGTTCCCTGTGAATGGCCATTGGGCTGGGGGGCATGACTTCTGTCTTTACTTAGACAGGAGTCATGTCCATGGGGGTTGTGCGTGGGAATAATGACGCTAATCAGGTTAGAGTCATTTTTTTTACTCTAACCTGCATAGCGCCATTCTTTCACGCACAACCTCCTGTTTCCTCTACGCCTCACCCACCCGGTTCGGATCAATAATTTTGACACTAACTGAGCCTTTCCACCGGCTAGCGTCATTGCTTAAATACGACGTCCGGGTGGCGTCCAGGAATGGCGCTAGCTGGCGGTACACATTTTGACCCAAACCTGCACCAACGCAGGTTTGCGTCAAAAAGTATAAATCAGGGCCATAGTGTCATTTAAAAAGAAAGCACCAGCAATAATGAGTGGGCTCGCTAGCCTACATAAAACTAAAAAGTGCCTCTACCACCACAATCTTGAAGGTTATAAAGACATGTCTTCTTCCGGCGCTTTGCTATGGGCACCAAGCATTCCCTGAGAATTGTGCTATTACCCTGTACCACTGTTGTGTAGGTTCTCATTATCCTAATGAGGCTACTAGATTTGGGCGGCAGAATCACCTGAATTGTAGGGTACTGAGTACGATCACACTACATGTTACACCTGTCGGCCTAATCTGGGTTTTCTAACTAACTATCAGCACCTCATCTCTGCTCTAGAACAGGGATGATTGTGGCGATTGGGCGCATCACAAGAAAGACCCCTCAGGGGAATCGTGGTCAATCAGATCTCACCGCTTTCTCTCAGTTACATTAGCCTCACACAGGCAAAGACAAACATAGGCCGAATATAGTACAAAAAGGGTTTATTGAAGTAACTGCATCTTAGATAAAATGGCATGTATTGCAATAACTAGGATGTTAAAACACAATAGAAGCAACATTGTGACAAGGAAAGTGAAACACAAAAACAGTCCCATCATACTGTCACTAGGAGTGATATAAATCTTTCCAACCTCAGCTATGTTAGAGCACAGTGTGATAAGCCCTAATGTGCCCTTCAGGTTTCCACCCTAGTAAGACTTCATCCCCCATGCCTGAGCGGGGAAGCCTGTTGTCTAAATAGACAGCGTCCCATTATATAGGCCAGGGAGTAGTCTAAGCAAGTAGCTGTAGAGAAGACGATCATCATTCAGCATGCAGTCGTGGCCATCTGGCTGGAATCTCCCTCTAATGTGTATGGGACAGAAAAGTGTTTTTATAATAAAACAATGGATGTTCTAGGAAAAATGTCCCTACGTAAGGATATGTATATTTCTATGAATGTTCGAGACACAGCGTACCACTTTTGCCAAAAATCCTATCTGACTGCAGCCTTGAGAAAAGCACAAAGTGAAATGAATGCAGTACTAAGAACGTGATTCTTTCCTAGGTGAAAGAACAATTAGATAGAGAAAATGAAACAACACGGCAAATGTGGCTAATGCTAGAAAAACAAGGCAATGCTGAATAAAATGTAACTGGGCTAAAGTGCACAACAGCAGGCCTAGTTTGCTAAAATAGCATGTGTAAAATATGACTAAAATAGCTATACAACACCACGTGCAGACTCTAGGATACAAGAAGGTGTTCTAGCTACCCAGATATTTACAAAGACCCAGAACTCGTCTGGAATTTGGACTAACAAGTCAATGATTAGCCTGTGTGTCATATATTCTGAAATTCTACATTTGCATTTTAAGAGCACCAGTAAACTCACTGAAACCCTACCTGAAAGAAATCTTTGAGAGACCTAAAAACCCCTGGTAGTGGCGGGTGCAGAACGCAATTCAATCCCTTCAAATGGAAGTAGCAGCCATAGCACCCGGCTCGGTTGACCTTCAGTCATGAAATAGGGCAATCAACAAACAGGTGCGCCTTGTATCATTCCAGCAATATACTGCTTCTCTGGAAGCCTCAAACATCTTCCACCCATTAAATTTGTCCTACTTGGTGGGTAGACCTCAGCCCTATCTCTCAGAGGCTATTAATCCTCGGGTACGTGAAGATATTATGTGCCTGCACCTGCTAGCTTTACTTGTGGTAGTCTTTCCAGGCTGGTCTGAGCCAGTAAAGAGGGGAGTTTGCCGGCTACGCGACGTCAGTAAGGAATTTTGGCTCCATCTATTGTGTTAGTGCCCAGCCTTAGACACCGCTAAGAGGTTATTGCTGAAGCCGGTTTTCTTGCTGAAGGGGGTTTGCACGTGCAAGGAGGCCTCTGTAATAAGTTTTGTACAAACAGATGTAAGATCCCTGACAAGATGTGTCAAATACACAATGGGGCCATCAGGTGAACTCAGATCTCTCCTCTGCCTGCAAATTACTGGAACTAAGACAGTTAAGTATACCCACATACTTGTTAGACCATATATTCTCCACATAGCTTTTTCGATTATGCATAGCTTGGTTCCAAAAATGGCTGTACAACAGCTTAAAGAATCCCAGCGTTAATGGGTGATATCACACTAGTTTAAACTGTTCTCTATATACTTTTTATGCACCTTAAGCTGTAGCGGATAGTTAAGCTCTGAAGATTATACCTGTATGCACCTTAAGAACTATAACACACTTTTGCCATCAAACAGCACTTTCTGAGATCAATATCTAATCGGTGCCACCAGTATTTTATAAACTGTATTGTTTTTACTGTCTTTTTAACTTTTTCAATAGTTTTAAGTAATAACTCACTACTATTAACGTCTTTGCTGCCAGGCCTTTTCCCCTCTTGTGCTGATCCTTTTTTTGGCTATTTGGGGCAGGTCATGCGTAGCCCCTCATAACTTTTAATCCACATAAATTACCCATGCCAAATTTGCGTCATTTTTTTCCAACATCCAAGGGATTCTAGAGGTACCCAGACTTTGTGAGTTCCCCTGAAGGAAACCAAGAAATTAGCCAAAATACAGCAAATTGTTTGTTTTTTTAACAAATGGGAAAAAGGGCTGCAGAAGAAGGCTTGTGGTTTTCTCCCTGAAAATTGCATCAACAAAGGGTTTGCAGTGCTAAAATCACCATCTTCCCAGCTTTCAGGAAATGGCAGACTTGAATTAGAAAACCCAATTTTTCAACTCAATTTGTGGCATTTTACAGGGACATACCCCATTTTTACTATTTTTTGTGCTTTCAGCCTCCTTCCAGTTAGTGACAGAAATGGGTGTGAAACCAATGCTGGATCCCAGACAGCTAAACATTCTGACAAAATTCTAAATCAGCAAGGGGTAATTTGTGTATATCCTACAAATGTTTCCTACAGAAAATAACACCTGAAATAAAAGAATGTTGAAATTGAGGTGAAAAAAAGAGCCATTTTTCTCTACGTTTTACTCTGTAACTTTTTCCTGCAATGTCAGATTTTTTAAAGCAATATACCATTACGTCTGCTGGTCTCTTCTGGTTTCAGGGATATATAGGGCTTGTATGTTCATCAAGAACTCTAGGTACCCAGAACCAATAAAAGAGATGACCTTACAATGGGTTTTCATTGTATACTGGGCTTACAGCAATTAATTTGGTGAAATATAAAAAGTGAGAAATAGGTTTCAAGAAAACCTTTGTATTTCCAAATTGGGCACAAGATAAGGTGCTGAGAAGTAGTGGTTATTTGCACATCTCTGAATTCCGGGGTGCCCATACTAGCATGTGAATTACAGGGCATTTCTCTAATAGATTTTTTTTTTACACACTGTCTTATGTTTGGAAGGAAATAATGTAGAGAAAGACAAGGGGCAATAACACTTGTTTTCCTATTCTGTGTTCCCCCAAGTCTCCCGATAAAAATGGTACCTCACTTGCGTGGGTAGGCCTAATGCTCGTGACAGGAAACACAACATGGACACATCACATTTTTACATTGAAATCTGACATGTTTTTTGCAAAGTGCCTTGCTGTAGATTTTGGCCTCTAGCTCAGCCAGCACCTAGGGAAACCTACCAAACCTACACATTCTTTTAAACAATACACCTAGGGGAATCCAAGACGGGGTGACTTGTGGGGCTCTGGCAGGTTCTGTTACCCAGAATCCTTTGCAAACCTCAAAATTTGGCCAAAAAAACACTTTTCCTCTCATTTTGGTGACAGAAAGTTCTAGAATCTGATAGGAGCTACAAATTTCCTTCCACCCAGCATTCCCCTAAGTCTCCTGAAAAAAATGGTACTTCACTTGTGTGGGTAGGCCTAGCGCCCCCAACAGGAAATGCCCCAAAAGACAACATGGACACATCACATTTTCCCAAGGAAAACAGAGATGTTTTTTGCAAAGTGCCTACCTGTGGAATGTAGCCTCTAGCTCAGCCAGCACCTAGGGAAACCTAGCAAACCTGCACATTTTGAAAACTAGACACCTAAGAGAATCCAAGATGGGGTGACTTGTGGGGCTCTGACCAGGTTCTGTTACCCAGAATCCTTTGCAAACCTCAAAATTTGGCCAAAAAAACACTTTTCCTCTCATTTCGCTGACAGAAAGTTCTGATAGGAGCCACAAATTTCCTTCCACCCAGCATTCCCCCAAGTATCCTTATAAAAATAGTACCTCACTTATGTGGGTAGGCCTAGCGCCCGTGACAGAAAATGCCACAAAACACAACGTGAACACATCACATTTTCCCAAAGAAAACAGAGCTTTTTTTTGCAAAGTGCCTAGGTGTGGATTTTGGCCTCTAGCTCAGTCGGCACCTAGTGAAACCTAGCAAACCTGCACATTTTCAAAACTAAACACATAGGGGAATCCAAGATGGGGTGACTTGTGGGGCTCTGACCAGGTTCTGTTACCCAGAATCCTTTGCAAACCTCAAATTTTGGCTAAAAAACACTTTTTCCTCACATTTCAGAGACAACAAGTTCTGGAATCTGAGAGGAGCCACAAATTTCCTTCTACCCAGCGTTCCCCCAAGTCTCCCGATAAAAATGGTACCTCACTTGTGTGGATAGGCCTAGTGCCGGCGAAAGGAAAGGCCCCAAAACACTATCTGGACACATCAAAATCATCAAATACAAAACTACCTGTTTGTGCGGAGGGGAACCTGCGTTTTTGGTCCTGGGTTCAGCAGACATCTAGGGAAATCTACCATTCCCAGACATTTCTGAAAACTAGACACCCAAGGAATTCCAAGGAGGTGTGACTTGCATGGATCCCCCAATGTTTTCTTACCCAGAATCCTCAGCAATCCTCAAATTTAGCTAAAAAAACACATTTTTCCCACATTTCTGTGTGGGATCACTGCACCGGGTCAATTTTCCTACGACCCAATGTTCCCCTCCGTCTCCTGGTAAAAATGATACCTCACTTGTGTAGGTGGGCCAAGTGCTTGTGACAGGGAAGAGCCAAAATATGTCAAAATTGAGGGGGAACCAAAGCAGGTCCAAAAGGGCAGTTTGAAAAAAAACATTTTTAGGCTGACAAGTGCAGCAGAATTGTTATCGGTATAGATGAGACAATGCTGGGTAGTAGGAATTTTGTGGATTCCTGCAGATTCCGGAAGATTCCATCACAAAAATGTGGGAAAATGTGTGATTTCCAGCAAAGTTGGAGGATTGCAGGGCATTGTGGGTAAGAAAATAGTGTGGGGTGCACATGAAGCACACCACCCTGGAATCACCCAGATGTTTAATATTCGGATGTGTCTAGGTCTTGTGGATTTTTCTACATGGCAGCGACCCAAAGTACAAAAAGTGCAGCCCTCACCCTTCCAAGTGGGACGATTTTGAGAGTTAGCCAAGCTTTCATGGCCCAAATGTAAAACCAATACCCAAAATAATCAAATAACCTCTTGCTTGCAATGGGATAAGATGTATTAGTGTGCAGGGGAGAGCTGAAAGACTGTTACCCCCTTCAGTTGGGGTGGGGGCATAACCAGGCCCATACTGGTTGGTAGCCACAAAACCTTTTTTAATTCCCTGACATCTAGTAGACTTTCTGCCACCCCCCCCCCGGGTCTGGATCAGGGATAATTGCCCCATCTGCCCACTGGTGGGCAGATCAACTTTGGCCCCATTTATTTGGGGTGGGGGTATGGCAATACCCCCACCCTCTTATTTTGGAGAAAAAAAACTTCCCTGCTCTCTGGTGGGCTTGGGCCTTCCAAAAGTAGGCAACATTAATGTGCCCCCATGAGGAGCCACCCTTACACAAGGGGCTGCCCTCCCAAACAAAACATACACATACACACACACCAATCTCTGGTACCTAAGTGGTTTCTGCCCCCCAGGGGCAGATCAGCCTAATAGAAATAGGCCTAAAATAAATTTACCCCCCACCAGGGGAGTGTCCCTTGCCTAAGGGGTCGCTCCCCTTGCGTGAAATTGACACAAAAAATAAAGATCCCTGGTGTCTAGTGGTTTGGCCTAACAAAAATCATTAGATCTCCCCCAAGGGGACAGAAACGGTCTAAATACAATTTGCACCCTAGGGGAGCGACCCTTAAAAAAAAAAAAAAGTAAACATAAACAAAATGAATCCCTTGTGTCTAATGGTTTCTGCCCCCCGGGGGCAGATTGACCTAATTATAGTAGGCTGATCTGCCCCTGGGGGGGCAGAAAAGGACTACAAATATTTTGTCCCCTCTGGGGAGCGGCCCTTTTTCAAGGGGCCGCTCCCCTTATGCGCAAGTACATAAAAAAAAATCTGTGGTGTCTAGGGCAGATTGACCTAATAAAAATAGGCCGATCTGCACACAGGGGGGGGAAGAAATGGCCTAAATATAATTTGCCAACTAGGGGAGAGACCCTTGCCTAAGGGGTCATTCCCCACAACAAAAAACGAAGAAAAAATAAATAAATCCCTGCCACCTAGAGGTTTCTGCCCCCGCGGGCAGATCGGCCTAATAACATTAGGCCGATCTGCCCCAAGGGGGGGCAGAAAAGGCCTTGAAAAAATTGCCCCCCTGGGGAGTGACCCTTGCCCAAGGGGGCACTCCCCTTATGCCAATTTCCATTTGGAGAATAATCCCTGCTGTCTAGTGGGTAATTCAGCAGCCGGATCGCTTCACAATATGGCTTCTGAAATGCTCTGAGAGTCTTCAAAGGGAAGGAAATTCCTTTCCTTCTCTTTGAAGCCTCTCAGGCCCCCATCACATGATCGGAAGAGAAATGCTCTGCATTTCTCGTCCAATATTCCGATCGCGCTGGAAGCTGAGCTTCCAGCGCAATGGGGAGGTGGCCTCTGATGGAGTCAGAGCGCAATTGCGCGCTGAGGTCATCAGACGTCGCTTGGGGGGGTCGGGGACGGAGGTGGAAGGAGAAGGGCTTCCCTCTGAGCTCATGTCCAAGGACAGAATGGTTACATCCTCAGGCACAGGAGCACTGTGCTGGTGGACGTAACCATTACGTCCCCGGCACAGAAGGGGTTAATAAACTTGAAACTAGTTTGCTGAATGGTGTCATTTAGAAAAATAATTTGCAATGGAATAAGGCATGTTCAAACCAAAATTCCCCCCGTATTTGCCTAAATTTAGTTCCCCAAACACTTTTTACGTTAGTCACTTTAACCAATATTCATAACCTTCTATCTCCAAATGGGAAACAAAGGAATTAGAACAAATCAATCTGGTATCTGTTAACAAAATACTTTACACTTTCATTGGGGGTAATTTGAAATAATTAGACTTCGCATTTGTTACATCGTACCCAGTAAAATATGCAAATATTTCCATATATGTTTTAGAGCTCCACACTAATGGGGTCGGGCAATGTTCCCATTGTGTGTAATAATAAACATCTCTCAAGGTGCTAGCTTTATGTATGAAATGATGTACATAGTGATTGTAACAGACAATATTGCCATATTTAGCAGTTGTGTGATAAACATCTTCACTTTAAAATACAATATTATATTCAAGCTCATGTTGCACAGAATCAACGGGTTTACATCCCAATCAGCAGAAACTACTCCCGGTGTTATAATATAAATCATTGAAACTTTAAACACATATGGTATTTGAAGGTTCTCCGTCAGCCCAAAGATATCAAAGGATACTTAATCCCAAACAATCCCATCAGGAATCGTATAGCTGAAAATTACACTAGGGACAAGTCTCTCCAGAGCTTATTTAAAGACAAGTGTGGTGTTAGGATCTCCTCCATCAGTTCAACAGCAGAGCATTCAGGAAGACAATGACTACATATCAGCAAAAAGAACAAAGACAAAACCAATCCAGAGAAGAAAGGAAAGCACAGTTAATGGGACCCATCGATAGTTCCATGGATGAAGCAGATAGTTAGTTTAAGGTAAGTGAACAGTTTACGTGCTCTTGTTACAGGTACTGCAGAGGATGTGGAAGAATAAGTGAAAGAATCATTTATGTCGGCAAAAGATCTAGGAGAAGTTCATGCAAATATTGGATCCAATGTTGACAATTGGAACTGACAGATGTGTCCCTTGGTGGTTTGCAGGAACTGCTCCATCCATTTGCACTGAATTTGAATAACACTGGTCAGAAATGTGGACATCGCTTGTTCCAGAAGAAGTTATTGGTACTAATGAAAGATCATTTTTGACCGTCTCCGAATGTGGAGAAGTGTCAGCTTTGTTGGGTAAAACTTGTGGAGGTACATCCTGGGTGGTAGTGAGAAGGATTTGGGAACTTCCCAGGAGTTTTCTAGGTTTTCTGTGTAGGATCAGCCACATGATGTAACTTGACGTTGTTGGAGACAATACAGTTTTCTTTAGAACCTGGCAGCGGTGGTAAGATGACAGTGCTGGTACCATGTATTCCCAGGACTGGAACCAGTGATCGATATGAAGGGCCAAATTATTTTTTTCACAGCAACTTTTTCTCACACCAGATCCCCAATTGTTGGAATCTAGCTGGTTGGTGTTATTGATGAATCCCTTATTCTCAAATTGTCAGCACATGCAGAAGAGTTTTCTTCACAGAACTGCCGTAATTCCTGCAAGACAGTGAAATGTTCATTGATGTCAAAAGGTGTGTCTGTCGCCACAGTGCCAGAGTTATCAAGACCTGGGACATGCATAGGTACCCCAAACAGAACCTCATATAGGGTGTGCACTCCCAGGGACCTTCTAGGAAGATTATTAAGTGCTCTCTGGACTCCATATAGGTGATTAAGCCAGCCACGACCTGAACCTAATAGTCTCACTGTTAAAGATTGCTTTGAATCTTGGTTCTTCTACTCTACCATACAAATACCCTTGGGATGTTAGGGAGATGAGTAATGCAATTGGACCCCCAATGTCACCATGGTGTCCCTGAATGACCTTGAGGCAAAAGCAGCGTCCTGGTCTGAATGAAATGAAACAACTGCCTATGTCCCAATAAAGACATGCAAATCTTTAATAACAGTTTGAGTGTCAGCTTATCATTGTGGCCATAACCATAGGAATCGGGAGCAAGAGTCAACAGTGACTAAGATGTATTTGTATTCACTATCAGGTGTCAAAGGACCACAATGGTCCAGGTACTCATATTGTAGTGGTTTGTAGGAAATTAGGAGGGATGTATGCGGTGGGCACTTGATGGTGGAATATTTTATTTGTTGACAGATGTCACAACAAAGGACATACTATTTCGTCAGTTTATATAGACGTGACCACCAGTAACATTTTTGCAACAAGGAAGTAGTAGCACCACACCGACATGGCAGAAGAAACTCCCTCATGTGCTGCTTTCATCAACTTTGGTCTCTGATCTTGGTTGGGAATCACATTATCAACCACCCATGGTATTCTTACAAAGGCAATGTTCTGTGCACTTATGCGGTAGGAATATTTGGCAGGATACACCTTTGGTAAGGGCTTGCTGTCTGCTGACACTTTTATAGCAGTCTTTGTTTCATCATCCAACCTCATTCTGGAAAGAGTAATCACAGCAATAGAAAGCCGTGACTACTGCTGGTTTGGCTGTTTCATCAGCCACGGTATTGTCTGCAACATTATTCCTACATGTTGATGACCCATTTTATGAACTACAATGGCAATGGGTAGCATTTTTTTCAGATTTGCTATTTTCCCCCACAGTAATCTGTTTGATGGTGTTCTCTTTTGAATCTCTGAACCCATTTTGGCATTAGTATTGCAGATATACATTAAAGGACTGTGCACAACCGTACAAATCACACACTACTGTTATTAGATGTTCTGGATCCCTATGTTCCAGTGCTAATACCAGAGACTTAAGCTCTGCCAGTTGTGCAGAGTACTCCCCTAAGGTCTGTGTGTACGTGTTCTGAGGAAGGAATTTGCCATCCTTCATGACACCATTCACAACCGCTCAGTACTGTTGTTTTGTGCCTACCGCCGGTTGTGCTGAACCATCAGTATAAATTAATGTTTGATACTGATCAAGATGCAAAATATTTGTTGCTACTGGGTATTCAAGCTCATATTGAAGGAATTCCTGAGTTTGAAGTTTTGGGTCAAAAACATAATCTACATCAGTGGCAGTCAGAGACGTCGCCCATAGGATCCAAAATGGAAGTAGTACTTTAGTGTTTGGGATGTTGGCTTTTATAACAGCCTCAGGGGCTGGCATATGGGTTATGACAATAATGCGTGTCCCCTGGGTCTGGGGTCTCTCCTTTATGACAGCCATCTGAACAGCAGTCAGAATCTTTTCTTTGGGAGCAAAGTGTTGCTCAGCTGTGGAGTGGAAGTGTTATTTATATGCTACAGGTACGGTATCATCTTCATTACAGATTACATTGGTGAATCTGATGGCAACAATAATTATTCTGATGACTACATTTATTTTGTTATGACATGTATGTAAGTGTTTTTGTTCACGCATGTCCTGTTACAATGCTCCCAGAATGCATTTGTGTTCAACATTGACTTGAAAAGTCAGGGCGTATTAAATCATACAATGATTCTATGCGATGTGCATAATCTGTAATGTAAGTTCTACTAAAGCTGAAAAAGCCCACTAATGATTGCAGCTTTTTAATGGTATTTAGTAGTTGTAATTGTGTGCATTTTACTAGAGAGTGGGTCGGCATGCTCTTTGCTTCATCAGATAAGTTGTATCCTAAAAAACAGGACACTGAGAAAGGCAATTTTAGTTTTTCTTTAAATTTAATTTATGGCCTATTTCAGCAAATCCCAAAACAATGTTCCATGAGATCATCATCTGGAAGATAGATATCATATACATAGGACAACACCTTGGGTAAATCACATGTAAAATGGAAGTTATACATGCTGACAGCAGTCCAAAACTGTTCTTGTACTCCTGTGAGAGTCTTCTGAATTTTCCTTGTCTGCATAAAGCAGTAAGGCCCTCATTACGACCCCGGCGGTCAGTGATAAAGTGGCAGTAATACCGCAAACAGGCCAGTGGTAATTACTGCCAAATTATGACCATGGCGGTAAGCTCTCTGAAAGACAGCCAATGTACCATACCGACTGCCAGGGCGGAAACAACAGCCACCCGGTGGTATCCCGTCCAGCCAGGCAGAAGTCAAAATTCCACCCACCGTATTACAAATACACAGTCCGCCACCTTTTCCTGGGCCGTACCAATGACATCAAAAGTCTGGCAGAAACTGAGCTCAGAAGGGGAAGGACTCACGATTGGAACCACAGGGAAGAACCCCACCACCATGGAACCCGAACTGCATGTATTTCCGATGATATTCTACGTTCTGCTCCAACACGAACACCAACACCAGGGAAGACGACGACGGTGAGTACAGCCGCCTAGCACACAAGGGAGGGGGGGAGTAAGACGACAGTGACACACACACGCACAACACACACCCCATACACACACCCCATACACACAACCAGAAGCACAAGAAAACAAGTTAAACCCCCTAAATTGGCTGAATAATTCCAGGACAAAACGAATGTACCAAAGTGATTATAATAATATGAACACATTAAAAAACAAAATAAGTTAGCCAATGTAACAGCTAATTACAAATATACAGAACAAAGGACACTGCCCAGTCCTCAGTTCACGTGGGCATCAGTTGGAAAATAGGCAGGCACCTCCGGGGGCCGGGGGCGGGCACCTCAGCCGGGAGCGGAAACAAGACCACTGGTTCTGGAGGGGACTACATGTCCTGTACTTGGTCCTGGGGAATGCAAGGCCAGTCTCTGGAGTGGGTGACTTGCCCACTGGTTCTGGAGGGGGCAAAATGCCCAGTGCTTGGTCCTGGGGAGTGCAAGGTCACAGTCTCTTGAGTGGGTGACTTTCCCACTGGTTCTGGTGGGGGAAGGCTGCACAGTAGGCCATGGAGGCAGGATTACATTGTGTCCGCCGGCGGTGACGGCTGCAATGTGGTGGTGCTGATGGGAGGCTCCTGTACATCCCCTGCACCCTCGGATGGGTGCACTGTGGTGGTGCTAGTGGTGGTGGGAGGCTCATGCACATCCCCTGCACTCTTGGATGGATGCACAACCATGGTTGGTGGTGGGAGCTCCGTGACAGCTGCTGGTGCAGGCTCCTTGCCCTTCTTGCCTGCTGGGGCAAGCTTCTTGCCCTTTCGGGTGGCAGGTGCAGCCTCCTGGCCCTTCTTGCCTGCTGGAGTAGGCTCCTTGCCCTTTCGGGTGGCAAGTGCAGGCTCCTTGCCCTTCTTGTCTGCTGGGGCAGGCTCCTTGCCCTTCTTGCCTGCCGGGGCAGACTCCTTTCCCTTCAGTAAATGTGGCCTGGATTCCATTCCACCACGAGGAGGTGCGGATGGAACTGGGCCCGTGGACTGTGTGGCTGAGGTGCTTGGCTGGGTTCTTCCTACCCTGGCCATATGTGCAGGATGGGGGGTCAGGGGTAGGGAAGAGGTCAATGGTCGATAGGAAATGTTTCTTAGGGACATTGGGGTGGGAAGAGGGAGAAGGAATGGGAGTGGAGGATGAGGGAGTGGTTGTTGGAGGCGTCTGTCTGCTGGATTTGGGTGCAGGTGCATGGGCTGTATTCTGATTTGAGGTGGATGACTTTTGGGTGTCTGAATGCTTACATTTGTGTACTTTAGGAGGGGCGACAGACATAGTAGGAGAGGACACAGGGGACGTGTGCATGGCTGTTGTGGAAGTGTCTGCCAGTGAGGTGTGTGTTCAGCTATGTGTGGTGATGATGCTGTTAGTGGATGATGATATAGTGCATGCAGGTGTGAGTGTGGACATGGCTGGGAGGGAGGTGGTGGAGGGGGAGGAGGGGGAGACAGTGGAAATAGTGGATGTTGTAGTGTCTGCAAATGAATGGTATTTGTATGAGTGCCTGTGGGATGAAGTGTGGTGCTTGTGTTTGCTTGTGACACTCTTGGGTGTTGTCTTATGTGCATTCTCGTCTGTATGTATGTCTGGGATGGGTTGGGGTTGAGGAGAATGGGACTGGGAAGTGGAAGTTGGAGGGGGAATGGTAGGAACAGGGACAATGGCTGCCATTAGAGAGGAGGCCAGAGCCTGAATCGATCTCTGTTGGGCCGCCAATCCAGTGTGAATGCCTGACTTCATTAGATTGTTGCATCTGGGCTGCCAGCCCCTGGATGGCATTCACAATAGCTGACTGCCCTACAGAGATGGATCTCAGGAGGCCAATAGCCTCCTCACTCAGGGCAGCAGAGCTAACTGGGTCAGGGCCTGAGGTACCTGGGGCGAAGGAGATGCCCACCCTACTTGGTGAGCGGGCATGGGCATCTTGCTGTGGGGCTACTGGGTGGGCGGTGCTGGTATGAGGGTGGTGGCTGTACCTGTAGCTGGGGCGGTCACAGAAGTGTCCGCCACCACCAGGGAGCTTCCATCGGAGGAGGTCTCTGTATCTGAACTTTCCCCTCCAGTCTGCGGCATGGTGTTCCCCTCCCCACCATCCCCCTGTTCTTTCGACATCGGTGCACTTTGCCTCCTGGGTCCTGTGGGATGCAGCTCCCTCTGTTGTCGGTGCCTCTGTTCCTCCGCCTGATGATGCTAAGGCACATAAGGACAGGATGACAAAACAAAAAGGGGGAGAGAGACAAAGGATACAATGGCTGAACTAACACCATTGTTGGCATACACAGCACCCTCCCACACAGGGAACAGGCCTACACACTATGCATTGCACCAACACTGATATCGCTAGCCACCAAGGCATGAGGAGAGGCACACACCGCCAACCGCAGCACACCTGGGACCCACGCAGCTCTGACCAGTAGTGGATGCTTACAAGCTAGGTAGGCAGGATTATCCCTTCAGAGCCCCAGCTGCCAGAGAACCTACGCTGCTATGTCAGGCCTGGCCTAGGGGCACCCACTGACACACATCCACCACCTGGATACCACCCCACCAGGCGCAAGTTGTAATGATTGGCATTGTACTCACCCCCTTGTGGCTGCTGTGATGCCATCAAGCGCACATCCAGCTCTGGATGGGCCACCGCCAGTATGTGGTCCATCGGGGGGTCAGGGTTCGACGGGCACCCCTTCCTCATTGGGAGGCCATCCCCATCTGGCCCTCCGCTGTCTTCCGTGCCCAGCATCTCAGGTCCTCCCACCATTTGCAACAGTGGGTGCTCCGCCTGCCATAGACCCCAAGGGTCCGCACCTCCTTGGCGATGGCACGCCATATTCCCTTCTTTTGATGGGCGCTGACCTGCAAAGACAATACACTCAGGAAAATATAATTAGGCAATCAGTCCAGCCTGTTACACATGTGGACCACCATACCTTTTCCCATCATCATTGGCACACACATAGCCCAGCACACAAGCTGTATGCCGCAAAGAGGTAATCCACCTACCACCGTTACATGAGGCCTTCACACACACCACTCCATGCATCCATGCCACATGCATCGTGCCCACAGTGTACTCACCTGTTGGTCTGGAGGCCCATACAGCAGTCCGTACTGGGGTAGGACCCCATCCACCAGTCTCTCCAACTCCTCTGAAGTGAAGGCAGGGGCCCTTTCTCCTGTCACACCGGCCATGGTAGGTTCCAGACACAGGTCACAACAGCACATGCAGTGTAGGTCCTCTCCTATGCAAGGTCAGCTTGCAAGTGCGGAATATGATAGAAAATGGCGGTCATGTCTGTGGCAGTGCATACCGTCACCGCCAGCGTAGATCACCATTGGCCACTGTAACCCATAGGGCCCAATATTATCCAATGACGAGTAGCACGGTGGTTCCCGACCACCTCCCGCTACGGCACACAACGTCAGTGGAATTACCTCACTTCCACCTGTCCCTCCACACAGGACAGGCAGATGCCATTTCATGGGGGCAGCCCTATGGATTCATTCTGCGTCACAGGAGAAATAGGCACATACTGGACAAATCACACTGACCCATTACAAGTTTACAGATTTACAAACCCCTGTTGTGGCTCCCAAGTTCAGTTTCTGACAGCCTCCTCACCTTTTTGTCCCTTAGATACCTTCCGCTGCGGATGAATAGGAGATGGAAACATACCCCCATGTACAGACACCTGTAGGACTTGGCAACACTGGAGGGCAGGCACTTTATCCTCACCTATAGACTTGACAGGGCCACAATCACAGAGCTGTGTGCCCAATTTGAGCCAGACCTGATATCTGCTATCCATCACCCCACTGGGATCCCCTCTCTTGTGCAAGTGCTATCTGTACTCCATTTCCTGGCAACTGGTTCTTTCCAAGTGACAGTGGGCTTGGCAGCAGGAATGTCACAGCCAATGTTCTCAAACGTGCTGACAAGAGTGTTGTCTGCCCTGATAAAACACATGTGCAGCTACATTGTTTTCCCCCAGGTTGAGGATTTGGCCACAGTGAAGGCAGAGTTTTATGTAGTGGGACTTATTCCCAACATAATTGGGGCGATTGATGGCACTTATATTGCATTTGTCCTCCCCGGCAGAATGAACAGGTGTTCAGGAATTGTAAGAGTTTCCACTCCATGAATGTTCAGATGGTGTGCTTGGCGGACGAGTACATCTCCGACGTCAATGCTAAGTATCCTGGGTCGGTGCATGATGCCTTTGTCCTCAGGAATAGCAGCATCCCAAATGTGATGGCCCAACTACAGAGGCACAGGGTGTGGCTAATAGTTGAGCCCTGGTTCCCGCCCAGTAGATGTTGGTGTATGGGTATGGTGTGGGCCATATAGAATAGTGTGTGGCTAAATGTTGTCCCTCAATATTTGCAGGTGACTCTAGTTACCCAAACTTATCATGGCTGCTGACCCCTGTGAGGAATGCCAGGACAAGGGCAGAAGAACATTATAATTAGGCATATGGGCGAAACAGAAGGATAATTGAAATAACCTTTGGCCTCCTGAAGGCCAGGTTCTGGTGCCTCCATCTAACAGGTGGATCTCTGTGCTACTCACTCAAGAAGTTCTGCCAGATAGTAGTGGCATGCTGCATGTTGCACAACATGGCCCTCAGACGAAATGTCCCTTTTCTGCAGAAGGAGGAGACTGGAAATGTCCCTGTGGCTGCAGTAGACCCTGTGGACAGTGAGGATGAGGAGGCAGAGGATGAGGACAACAGAACATCAGTTATTCCACAATACTTCTAATGGTACACAGGTAGGACAGTGTTACTTTATATTTAAATGAATTTGGTTGTAATCTGTGTGGCAATGGCATGCTGGTTTTTCCACTTCTATGTCCACTTACTGTTACCTCTGGCAATTCATTTTGCAGATGTTGGTGACATGAGATATACTCCTGTTGTGATCACTACAGCCAGCTACAGGTCATTAATCTATGCTCATACTATGTACAGTTCATTTTCAATGTTTGTACCTGTTTCAATCAATACATATTTGATATACATGACATACTCTAAATGGATTTTTTTCAAAGGGTGTTTATTGAAGTGCTAATATATAGAGGGGAAAGTGCAATGGGACGGGGTGATGATGGAAGAAAGTCCAGGGTATTGTTCCAGTCTGTTTGTACCACAGGTGCATTGTCCAAGCAGAAATAGGAAGGGAAGCAGTTGCAGTTCAAGGTGGACAGGGTGACTGAGTGGGACACAAGGGTGACAGTCAGGGGAGTCTCATTTCCTGGTGGGGGTCTTGGCAAGCATCTCTGGCTTCTGTCTAGATCTCAGGGAACGTTTGCAGGGTAGTTCACCTTCTGCAGGGGGAGGGGTGCTGGTGGCGTGTGAGTCCTGTGGCGGAGCCTCCTGCCTACTAGCGGCAGCAGAGGTGAACGCTGTTCAGATGTCTGGCTAGTGGTAGGGGCCTGCTGGTGTGAGACTTCCTCCCTCATAATGTTGCCCATGTCTGTCAACACCCCTGCGATGGAGATCAGGGTGTTGTTGATGGCCTGCAAGTCCTTCCTGATCCCCTGGTTATGTTCTTCCTGCAGCCGCCTGTTCTCCTGCACATTGTCCAGGATCTGGCCCATCATGTCCTGGGAATGTTGATAGGCTCCCAGAATCTCGGAGATTGGCTACGAGAGATTCAGTTCCCTGGGCCTTTCCTCCCCCTGGTGCATAGCAGTCCTCCCAGTTTCCCTGTTGGCCTGTGCCTCTGTCCCCTGAACTGTGTGCCCACTGCCACTGACCCCAGGTCCCTGATTGTCTGATGTGCGAGGTGTGGACTCGGGTCCCTGTAGAGGTGGACACACTGCTGATTGACATGTCCTGGGGACAGAGGTGTGGGTACGCTGGGTGGGTGCTGTCGTGGTGTTTCCAGATGGGGAGGCTCGGTGGTGGTGTGTGACTGCGCCTGGGTAACCGGCTGTCCAGTGGTCCCTGATGGGCCAGGTAGGTCATCCAGATCCTGAAGACCAGAGTTGCTGTCATCACTGTGGGCCTCTTCAGTTGTGGGACTGGATAGTGCTGGCACCTCTTCTCCGCTGACATTGGCTGGGGTGTCTGTGGGAATGTAAATGATGTGTTATGGTTTATGTGTGTGACATATGTACATCCGTGGCTTCCCCTCTATGGTTGGATTTGCCCTGCCAGCTTTCACTTGTGTATGTTATTGTATGGTGGGATTCTTAGTTCTCTCTACTATGTATGCTTTAGTGATGAGTGTCCATGCAGGGCTGTGAGGGGTGTCCATGCATTGGTAGAGCATACAGAGCTTGGCATTGGGATGAGTGAGATGTGATGGTGGGGTGTGTGGGATGTAGTGGTGTGATGGGAGTGCGGGTGAGGGTATGTGATGGCATGCAGGTAGGGGTGTGATAATAGTAGAGAGTTGACTTACCAGAGTCCAGTCCTCCTCCAACTCCGGCCAGGTCCTCAGGATGCAGTACTGCCAAGAGTTGCTCCTCCCATGCTGTGAGTTGTTGGGGAGGAGGTGGGGGTCCACCGCCAGTCCACTGTACAGCGAGCTGGTCTCTTGCTGCAATGGAACGTACCTTCCCCTGTAGGTCGTTCCACCTCTTCCTGATGTCATCGCTAGTTATTGGGTGCTGTCCCACGGCATTGACCCTGCCCACGATTCTCCGCCATAGCTCCATCTTCCTGGCTATTGATATCTGCTGCACCTGTTTTCCAAAGAGCTGTGGCTCTACCCTGACAATTTCCTCCTCCATGACCCTTAGCTCCTCCTCTGTGAAACGGGGGTGTCTTTGTGGTGCCATGGGTGTTATGTGATGTGTGTTGGTGAGGGTTTGTTGGGTAATGTGTTGGGATGTGTGATGTGCAGTGCGTGAGTGGTGTATATGTGTGAGTAGTGAGTGGCTCTGGTTGTGTCAGTGGTCTTGGTGTCTCTCTGGTCGCAATGCTTTGTAGTCGTAAAGGGTTGTGGGTAATGTGGGTGTGTGTTTCATAGTGGTGTGTGGGTATGGTGCGTGTATGGGTGTCAGGTGTGTGTTGTTTGAATTGTCCAATGTGTTGTTTTGTATGTCGGTGTCCATTGTGAGCGCGGTGGTATGTACCACCAATGGTTTACCGCCGTTGAATGTCCACCGTGGTGATTCGTGGGTTATAATGTGATGGGCTTTGTTCTGTTGGAGTAACGGTGTGGGCTTTGGGGCCGCCACTATATCACTGAACTTTGGGCTGGCAGATTTGTGTATGTGGCACCATTCTGTCGGATTGGTGTGTGTGTGTCATAATATGGTGAACGGATATCTGCAGCGGCGGTAAGTTGGTGGCCTTTAGCGTGGCGGTAAGTGGGATTTACCGCCAATGTCATAATGAGGGTCTAAGTGGCATATTTACAAGCTCCTTGTCCTACTTGAGCCACATTAATGTCATAATTTTCATGCTAATGTGGCATTAAGTAGGCAATTTTGTCACAGCATATTTACAAAAGTGGCACAACGCATGCATTATGCCACTTTGTAATCCCTTGTGCCACATTAAGCCTGCACCAGGCATAATGTAAACAAGGGGGATGTTCCAAGACAGTTAGGATCGAAAAAAGCGAAGTAGTGAAATCTACAGCATTTCACTTCGCCAATTTCAGCATCATTTTTAACACCTACCTTAGACAGGCGTTAAAGTGCTGCTCTGGTTGTATTCAATGGGCCTCCCTTGACTTTTGGTGGATTAGCACCATATTTTTTGCACTAATCCACTAAAGGGCAAAAATAGTGTCAACATTTTTGGCGCTATTGGCCTAGCGTGCACCATGGGGCACCTTATTGTAAATGCGGCACACACATGGTGTTGTTAGGGGGGCACAATGGTGTGGAAGAAAAGTGCAGCATCATCTGTGATGCTCCACTTTCTTACAAATATGCCCCTAAAAGCAGTTAAATCTCTGCTTTTAGGTGCTATTTTTTGTCCAAAGAATCTATTGGAGATATACAGGGTCGTTTTTTTTTTTGCACACTAAGGCTCTCACTACGAGTCTGGCAGTCTTAAGACTAGCTGTGGCAGTCGGACGACTGCGGTCGTGGTGGTCCAACTGCCACATAACAAGCCACCATGGTCCGACCGCCGACACTACCAGGTTGCCGCCAGTCAACAGCCTTGTGGTCTTGGCAGTTGTAATCCGTCAGGGTGACGCTGCATGCAGCGCCACCCTGGGGATTATGACTCCCCAATCTGCCAGCCTTTTCATGGCGGTTGGACCGCCATGGAAAGGCTGGTGGAATGGGGGACCCTTGGGGCTCCTGCACCTCCCATGCACTGTCGGTCAGATGGCATTACAAGTTTGATGGTCGATCTCCGCCACCAGCCAAACTTGCAATGAGGGCTAAATTGTTAATCAGTGCTGTGCTGTGTGCATTTTGGATAACAAATGTGTGTGTATGAGTATTTAGGAGTCTGTAATCTAAGTCTATTCTGTAAGAAACGTCCGGCTTACCAACAGGAAACAAGTGTTTCCTGGCACTCAAATTGTGTGAGTATTTCTCTCACTGGTGCTTTAGCTTCATGTTTAATGGGATATTGAGGTTGAGGCTGAGGCTCTGGTTGTGTGCTAATAGGTATTATGTGGTATGGAGAGTCTCTGTCCCAGCCCACATGATTGCAATACAGCACAGGGGCTTTTGCCAATACCCAAAAGAAGGCATAATAACTTCTTCCCCGAATGGAAGATTGCAGGCAAATTCTAGAAGTCAATCCTTTCCTGCCAATAGGATAACATAGTGCAGTGTAAATTTTTCTCAGAATATTACTTTAATTGTGCACCCAATGTCTCTTTCGAGATGCAATTTTAATTTGTAAACTCTGTTAGGGGGAGACACGCATGTCTGCAGTTTCAGCTTCTATATAATCATTAATTGCTGTCTCATAAAGAAGCCTTTGAAGATTCTGGCAAACTATTGTGACCTCTGCCACACTGTCTGGCAGAGTCAGTGCCCACTTCTTGTTCCTCATCAAAGCTCTCAAAATGTGTGACATTTGGAGCTGAAATAGCTGCCACATTTTTCTTTTTAAACTATGCTTTCTGTTGGGAAGGTTTCTCTTCCTTTTTATGGAAGTTTCAGCTGAGCGTTGTGAATCTTTTCTTGGTTTCACGCACTCATTTTGTTGTTCGGAACGTCCACCTCTCTCTCTTCGTTTATCTGGTCAGTCCTGAAAGGAACAACATTGGTGTGTATAGGTATATCGATATCTATCTGAAGTTTTCAAACTATATCTATTTCAAAAGTTATATAATTTGTCAGAGGTCTCCGGATGTGGGGATTCTCCTCTCTGTTTTACATTTTCTTTGTTTTGTTTTTTGTTTAAGCCCAGCAGTGTTTAGAACCCTCTGTTGCTTGCTTGGTCGAGTCCTTATTGAATTTTGCTTGTAGTTGTGGTTTACTTGGGCTGGCTCCTAAACTATCCTGACCTATACTAGAATAGGTCTTGGCAATAATTTTTGTCAGCTCACGCTCCTGATCCTGTACAGGAATATCCTGAATATCCTGGAGCGTATGCGGACTGCCAGAGCTACTGCTTCCCCTTTATGGTTACTCAATATTATTGAGGATGCTGAGGCAAAGTTGCCCATTAACTGCATCCTTCAATCTAGGGCCAGGCAGCCCTGTATTCAACTTGAATTTGTTTTGACACTTCTGGAAGATTCACAAGTGTCGATGTACATGTGCAGTAGTGCAGCGTGTAGCAAATACTGCCCCCCATGAGGCGCAGTTGTCCACGGAGGGAAGCACATTGTGAGAATTTTATGTTTATCTTGGGGTCCCATAAGGGGAAATGTTGCTTCTAAAGCACTTAGGAGTATATTTATGAGCCCCTAGTGCCACTGAAGCATGACTTTTTGTGTCGCTCCAGTGGAGCTATGCACAGTGTCATATTTACAAGGTGGTGTTAGGCCACTTTTTGTGGCTTAATGCCACCTTGTAAATACGACCCCTTCATAAGCAGCCCTTTGTGTGGAAGGGGCATGCAATGGGTGTTGCTGTTGGCATGCCACAGCAGCACCCGTTGCATTTTTACGCTGCCTCAAATGTACACGTTTTCATAAACCTGAGGCTGCGCCAAAGTCTAATGCCACCCCAGGGGAGGTGTTAGCAAGGCGCAAGGAGGAGGAATACTTTATTCCTCATTGTTTTTTGCTTTTTCTATGTGCGCTGCATTCTGCAGCATGCAAAGTGCGGGAAGGTGTCCCTTTCTGCACTCAAACAATCTTTCAAAATGACTCTTTGGCAGCCCTGTGTTGGCTGCATTCTACAGCCCACACAGAAGTGGCAAATCACAATTGGTGATTGTTTATGTGCCTCGAAGGGACACCTTTCCGGACATAAACAATCACTCCCCTCAACGCAGACATCCTTGCACACTGGTGCAAAGATGCCTACGTTGCCGCAGGTAGCTAAATTCAGTGCCAGCAAATGGGACAACATAGAGGTGCGCCATATTCAATTAAATACGGCGCATCCCTGCATTGTGAAAATGACAGAGTGTGGCACTGCATATTTTGGCACAGAATTGCGCTCCGTTATTTTCCTATAAATATAGGCATTATTTTTTATGCTAACCAAAACAGGATTTCTTCACGTTTGTTGGGTACCTTACCCTTGATCTAATGTACTGTTTTAGGATTAATGCCTGACGTAAACATATGTTGTTGCACGGGAGCAGCTCTTGCTGGGCCAGTATTTAATGTTTGCATTACAAATTGTATTAAGCGTCTACATACTTGTACTAAATCATTATACAGGTGTCACACTTCTGCTACCATCATGGTATTGGCAGTAGGGTCTGGTGTATATGTGGCCAGCTGTGGCCATGTAGGACTTTCATTACTCAAAGAACACAGTCCAACATTGTGTGCAACGTGTGGTAGGGCACCATCAAGCTAACTTTGGTGTTCTTGATGAGATTGAGGTCATTCTAAATATGCATATGCTCTGTATTGTGTGGGTATGTTAGCAGAAATGTAGTGATGAAATGCATGTCAGCTCCCATCACTGCTGGAAAAATTACCCAATGAAAAAAATAAATCAGTTCTGTGTGCTGTATTTGCCTCAATTACAAATGTAACTGCTCCTTCCTCCTTCATGAGGCCATTATTTACTAAATGATTTGTGCGGGGGAGCCTCATGTTTTCTGCAATTACAACCTGTTGGGGTTCCGCCACATTTCAATATAGTATAGTTCAGAGATAGGCACACCAACTGGGATTTTAATATTTTTACAGGTTCAAGTTTGAACAGCCTACAGTAAAAATAGGTGCTACCTTTCTTAGCTGAGGAGGATATTCCCAATTCCACAAATGTCAGTGTATAAGGTAATTAGGGTGTCTTTAGCATATAGTGAGACAGAAATACCTGGGAGATCCGTAACTCAGTGTCAAACCAATGTTGGAGGTGTCATGTCATAATGACTTCTGTTATAGTAATTAGAGTGCTAGATTTGGGCGGCAGCACCAACGAGCATGAGGACTGAGGCCCTCATTACAACCCTGGTAGTAAATCCCGCTTACCGCCGTGTTGACTGCTGCCAACATACCGTGGCCGCAACGGACATCCGCTACAGGTATTACGACCCACATCTCGTAATCCGCCACAATACAGACACCGACACAAGTCTGCCACACCAAAGGTCAGTGATAAACTGGCGATAGCAAAACCTACACCGTCACGCCAACAGGAATACGCCCACTGTATAACAACCCACGAATCAACGCGGTGGTCATTCAATCGCGGTAAACCATTTGTGGTACACACCACCGCGCTCAACGCTCAAAATACACACACATTTATAAAACACAACCACATTGGACAATTCAAAATACACACACCTGATACACATACACACACCACACCCACACACCCACAACACTATAAAACACACACCCACAACCCCTTACAATGACATTTTTGGAAGAAGCAGAGAGAGAGAGAATAGCAAACACAACACCGGCATCCACAGGCACACAACACCATCACTCATACAATATCCATGCACCTCAAAGACAATACCCCAACACAACACATCCCACAGCACAACAAACATCACCTCACACATCACCCACACCACATTATGGCACCTCAAGAACACCCCAGGTTTTCTGAGGAGGAGCTCACGGTCACGGTGGAGGAAATCGTCTGTGTAGAGCCACAGCTATTCGGATCACAGGTGCAGCAGCCATCCATTGCAAGGAAGATGGAGTTATGGAGGAGAATTGTCGACAGGGTCAACGCAGTGGGACAGCATCCAAGAACATGGGATGACATCAGGAAGAGGTGGAATGACCTTTGGGGGAAGGTGTGTTCCAGGGTATCCAGACACCAGGTAGCCGTACAGAGGACTGGCGGTGGGCCCCACCTCCTCCCCCAACACTAACATCATGAGAGGAGGCGCAAGTCTTGGCGATCATGCATCCTGAGGCCTCGCAGGAGTAGCAGGAGGACTGGACTCTGGTAAGTCATATCTTTACTACTATATCCCCCCACTCTACCTGCATGCCATCACAAACTCCTACCCCTACCCTCACACCCATCACCCCAAAACCTCACAGTTACCCAGTTACCCCACTAGCACAATGCAACCATCCCAATACCAAGCCCTGCATGTACCAGCAATGCATGGACACCCATCACAGACCTGCATGGACACCCATCACCAAAGCATGTCCAGTAGAGAGACTCACCCAGGCCACAAAATCGCCACTCACACAAGGGCCAAGGCAACAATGCAAGCACAGGAGTAGAGGGAAACATTGCACAGGATGGCACACACAGATACAATAACTATGCATTTACACCCCAACAGGACCCCTACACAACGTCTCCAGAGAGGAGGTGCCAGCCATATTCAGTCCCCCCCACAGAAGAGGCCCACAGTGATGATAGCAGCTCAGCACGCCTAGATCAAGATGACCAGCCTGGCCCATCAGGGACCTCTGGACAGTCGGTTCCCCTGCCACAGTCACAAACCACCACTGAACCTCCCCCTCAGGAAACACCACCAAAGCACCCACCCAGCAGGCCCATGCCTTGTCCCCAGGACACATCAATCAGCAGTGTGTCCACCACTACAGGGACCCCAGGCAGACCCACTAACCTAAGGCAATCAGGGACCGGGGGTCAGTGGCAGTGGGTACACGGTTCAGGGGGTAGAGGCACAGGACAACAGGGAAACTGGGAGGACTGCTGTGCAACAGGGGGAGGACAGGCCCGGGGAACCCACTCTCCATGAGGCACTCTCCAACATCATGGGAGCATACCACCATTCCCAGGAGACCATGGGCACGGTACTGGCCAAGTTTCAGGAGACCCAGTGGCTGCAGGAGGAACAGTACCAGGGGATCAGGGAGGACTTGAAGTCCATTAACATCACCCTGGTCACCATTGCAGGGGTGCTGGCAGACATGGCCAACACCATGAGGGACACAGTGGCACACCAACGGGCCCCTGACACTAGCCCAACGATGAACAGCCCTCCATGTCCGCAGGCGCTAGTGGATAGGAGGTCCCACCGCAGGACCAACAGGCCACCACCACCTCACCCCCTGCAGAAGGAGAACCACTCCGCAAACGGTCCCCGTGATCCAGGCACAAGACAGAGAACATTGCCAACACCCCCAACAGGAAATACGACTCTCTTGATTGTCACCCTTCTGTCCCAATCTGTCACTCTGACCACCTTGAACTGCCATTACTCCACTTCTATGCCCTCTTGGACAATGCACCTGTGATACCAAGACACTGGACTCTACCATGGACATTCCTCCACCATCACCCCAGCCCATTGCACATCCCCCTCCGCTGAGTAGCACTTAAATAAACACCCTTGAACCACAAAAAATTCTGGAGTCTGTCTGTACTTTCACAAATGTGTTATTGCAACCTCTCTGAAAAATATCAATGTCAATGTTCATTTGCACATACCAAAGTATGACAGTTGTTAGGTAGCAGTAAAAATAGCAGAAGGCAGAATGTGGTACCCAGATCTGTGAAAAGGGAAGCCAAAGTGAACTGTCAGGGTCCATACACAGAGGTAAAAAAGCTGAATCATGCAATGTCCTACAGCAGTCTGACATGAGAGGAGCAGTGCCAGTCTCTTACCTGTGTCTCACTGGAAGTATTGCAGGATGATGTTGTTTCAGTTGTTATCTTCTTCTTCTGCCTCCTCTTCATCGCTGTCCACAAGCTCCACAGATGCCACAAGACCAATATCAGGCCCATCCTCCTGCAGAAAAGGCAACTGACGTCGCAAAGCCAGGTTGTGCAACATACAGCATGCCACGATGATCTGGCACACCTTCTTCGGTGAGTAGTATAGGGAGCCACCTGTCAGATGGAGGCACCAGAACCTGGCCTTCAGGAGGCCGAAGGTCCGCTGTATAATCCGCCTTGTACGCCCATGTGCCTCATTGTAACGTTCCTCTGCCCTTGTCATGGCATTCCTCACTGGGGTCAGTAGCCATGAGAGGTTGGGGTAACCAGAGTCACCTGCAAATATCGTGGGTATCTGTTAGACATACACAAACCCTTAGGGACTCTCCAATACCCAGACACCTAGTCAAACTGTGTGGGGACCTTGGGCTCACCTATTAGCCACACACCGTGCCTCTGGAGTTGGCCCATCACATAAGGGATGCTGCTATTCCTCAAAATGTAAGCGTCATACACTGAGCCAGGATACTTGGCATTCACATGGGAGATGTGATGGTCTGCCAAGCACACCATCTGCACATTCATGGAATGGTAGCTTTTGCGGTTTCTGTACACCTGTTCATCCCTGCGGGGTGGGACAAATGCCACGTGTGTACCATCGATGCACCAATGATGTTGGGGATATGTCCCAGGGCATAGAAGTCACCTTTCACTGTGGGCAAATCCTCCAACTGGGGGTAAACGATCTGGCTGCGCATGTGTTTCAGCAGGGCAGACAACACTCTGGACAACACGTTAGAGAACATTGGCTGTGACATCCCTGATGCCATGGCCACTGTTGTTTGAAAGGAACCACTGGCCAGGAAATGGAGCACTGACTGGACCTGTACTATAGGGGGGATTCCTGTGGGATGGCGGATAGCTGACATCAGGTCTGGCTCCAATTTGGGCACACAGTTCATGGATTGTGGCTCGATCAAGTCTGTAGGTGATAATTATGTGTCTGTCTTCCATTGTCGACAGGTCCACCAGCAGTCTGTACACCGGAGGATGATGCCATCTCATCATCTGCCCCAGCGGATGTGCCCTATGGAGGAGAAAGGTGAACAGAGGGTCATATACCACACAGGTTGCACAAGGGTGTTTTGCACTATTGTGATTTAATCTGTGTGTGGCGCTGTCTGTCCGTATTCCTGCCCAAAAGTGCTGTGACGCAGTCCCTGCCATGTGTCCCCCTGAAATGGCGTCTGCCTGACCTGTAAGGATGGACAAGGGGAAATGAGGTAACTGCGCTGGCGTTGTGTAGTGTCGCGGTAGGCGGTCAAAGACCACTGCACAGTTAAGCATTGGTTATCATTGGGCCCTATGGGTTCCAGGAGCCAATAAAAATGTACACCGGCGGTGACGGTACACACCGCTGCGGACGTGACCACCAGTTTCTGTCTGTTCACTCACTTGATACCTGACCTTCAACAGGAGAGGACCTACACTGCATGTGCTGCTGTGACCTGAGTCTGGAAGTGACAATGGCTACAGTATCTGGGGAAAGGGTCCCTGCCTTCACCACGGAGGAGTTGGACAACCTGGTGGATGGGGTCCTCCCCAGTACACGCTACTCTACGGTCCTCCAGACAAACAGGTGAGTACACTGTGTGCATGGTGGATGGGACATTAATGTATGTAGTGGCGTGGATGGAAGGCTGTGACCTGCATGTGAGGATGGTCAGTGTATATGTTTCAGGGCATGGGTGGGAAGTTGGGGCCAATGAGTAAGAATAACTGGACGGGGGAGTAAAATCCATTCTTACTTTACCTTTCCTGTAGGTCAGCGCCCACCAGAAGAAGGGTATTTGTCGTGCCATCGCCAAGGAAGTGTGGACCCTGGGGGTCTATCATAGACGCAGCACCCACTGCTGCAAGAGATGGGAGGACCTGCACTGCTGGAGCAAGAAGATGGTGGAGGCCCAGCTGGAGATGGCCTCCCAACGTGGAAGGGGTGCCTGTTGCACCATGACCCCCCTGATGTTCCGGATCCCGGCGGTGGCATATCCGGTGTTGGATGGGCGCTTGAGGGCATCACAGCAGCCAAAAGGGGGCGAGTACATTCTCATTCAGCTGACTCTGCACGCTTTACAAGGTGTCTGGGTGGGGGAAGTGGGCTGTGGGTTCCCCTAGGCCAGGGCGAACTTGTTAGGGTAGGTCCCTTGTTAGGCAGGCTCTGTGGCACTCCAACCCCAATAGTGGTAGTGGCCATCTACACCTAGTCAGGCTCCCGTGGGTTCCAGGTGTGCAGCAAATGGGCTTAGGCATTGTCCCCCATGGACAGGTGATTTTCCTAATAACTGTTAGTGCAGGGCCTAGTGCATAGGGCTGCTCCCTGTGTGTTGTGTCCGCCAACTGTGTTGTTGTTGCTAGCATTGACCATGTGTATCCTCTGTCTTTCCCCCCTTTTTTTTCTCACCCTGTCCTTGTGTGCATTAGCATCATCAGGCAGAGGAGCAGTGGCACCAGAGCAGGAGGAGGCTGCAACCCACATGGCCCTAGAGGGTGAATGTACGGAGTCTGAAAACATCAGTGGGACAGAATGCGAGGGGAGCTCAACGATGGGGACAGGAGGGGACACCAGCGACAGTGACTCCACCTCTGATGGGAGCTCCCTTGTGGTGGCAGGAACCTCTGTGCCCATCACAACAACAGGTACAGCCGCCACCCCCCCTACCAGCACCGCCCTCCCATCAGCCCCTCACCGTGTTTCCCGTGCTCACTCACCCAAGAGGGCGGGCAGCTCCTTTGCCCCAGGCACCTCAGGCCCTGCCCCAGTCAGCCCTGCTGCCCTCAGTGAGGAGTCTATTGACCTCCTGAGATCCCTCACTGTTGGGCAGTCAACCATTCTGAATGCCATCCAGGGTGTCAAGAGGCATTTGCAACAAACAAATGCATACAATGAGGGCATTCATTCTGGCGTGGTGGCCCAACAGAGAGCATTTCAGACTCTGGCCTCAGCTCTGATGGCAGCCATTTTCCCTGTGTCCAGCCTCCCCCCTCCAACCTCCACTACTCCGACCCAATCCCCTCTACCTCAGCCTATCCCAAGTACACCATCAGACCAGTATGCACACTCATCAACAGACAAAAGAGGCTCAGGCAAACATAAGCACCATACCCATGCAGACACACCAACATCCACTGCCTCCACTGTGTCCCCCTCCTCCACGACCTCCACCTCCCTCCCTGTCTCGTCTCCACTCACACCTGCATGCACCACATCCTCATCCACTACCTCCATCACTAGCACGCCCATCACCACACACCACTCACGTGAAATCACCACCCCCACTACCATGCACACGTCCCCTGTGTCTTCTCCCAGTGTGTCTGTGAGCCCTCCTCCCAAAGTACACAAATGCCAGCACACACCCGCTCAACAGCCATCCACCTCACAGCAGCCTCCAGCCCATGCACCTTCACCCAAACTCAGCAGATGTACACTTCCTACAATCACTACCTCTTCCTCCACTCCCAAACCCCCTACATCTTCCCGTCCCAGTGTGTCTAAAAAAGTTTCCTAGCTTCTATTGACCTCTTCCCTACACCTCCCCCCCGTCCTTTCCCTAGGGCCAGTATGTCCAGATCCCAGCCCAGCACCTCAGCCACAAAAGCCTTGTCCAGTGTGGTCCCTGCAAGTCCGGCAACATCGAAAGGCTGCACCCATCAGGACTGCCAGTGTGCCACCTAGTGAGGCCAAGGACCACCCTATTCCGCCACCTGCCAAGGTAAAGAAGGGGCCCGCATGCCGAAGAGAAAAGCTGCACCAACCACCCAGCATGGCGTCATCCAGAACCGAAGATGACAGTGCCAAGGTCCCAGCAGCCTCTTCCAGGTGGAGAAGGGACACAAGGGCAAAGGGAAGTCAGCTCAGGGCACGGAGCCTCCGGGTGAGGGACTGGTGTGACCCATTCTGCAAGACAGACCAGCAACCTGTATGGTGGTGGCCACTTCCACAAAGACCGCCACCTGCACCGCCACCTGCACGTCTGCTGCCTCTACTACAGTCACCAGCATCATCCCCAGTGGGTACCCTTCCGAGACTGCAGGAAACAGACCTGGTGTCTCCCTCCACAAGTGCAGACACCTGCACCACCGGAAGCATCTCCGCCGCAGACACTCCTGCAGCCACCGCCACCTGCCCCGCGACGTGTTCAGCCACTGCCACTACAGCGGACATCAGCAGCATCCCCAGTGGGCAGCCATCCGAGGCTGCAGGAGACATCCTGGACCCTGCACACACTACATGGGGCACCAAAACCAGCACTGGCACTACCAGCAGTTGGCAGGCTGAGTCGCCGCAGGGTGGAGTGTGTCTCTGCCTCCATGGAGTATCATGCTACCCGTTCCCTGAAAACCTCGTGGTTCAGACACCCAGAAGAGGGAATGGAAACTGCCACACCTCAGGTGCAGCATCACTGGGCACAAAGCCCCCTCCAGACCCAGTGGAGAACAGCATCCACTCACCCAGTCCTTGGCAGGATGAAGCACTCTGGGCACAAAGCCCCCTCCAGAACCAGTGGAGAACAGCATCCACTCACCCAGTCCTTGGCAGGATGAATCACTCTGGGCACAAAGCCCCCTCCAGAACCAGTGGAGAACAGCATCCACTCACCCAGTCCTTGGCAGGATGAAGCACCCTGGGCACAAAGCCCCCTCCAGAACCAGAGGAGAACAGCATCCACTCACCCTGTCCTTGGCAGGACGAAGCACACTGGGCACAAAGCCCCTTCCAGAACCAGTGGAAGAAGCCACCCACTTGAAAGACTGTGGCTTTGCACTCCCGAGGACCAAGCAGTGGGCAAACCACCTACTTGAGAGACTGGCTTTGCACTCCCCAGGACCAAGCAGTGGGCAAACCACCCACTTGAGAGACTGTGGCTTAGCACTCCCCAGGACCAGTCAGTGGGCAAACCACCCACTTGAGAGACTGTGGCTTTGCACTCCTAGGACCAAGCAGTGGGCATGGAGCCCCCTCGAGGAGTAGTGGCGTCGTCCCATCATCCGGCTGAGGTGCCCCCCTCCCCTTATCCCTGAGATGCCTGTGTTTTTTTCAACCTGATGCCCCTGCAGTGTTCTCTCCGTTTTGAGGCAGGTGTCATGTGTGGGCCTCGCCCATGCTTTTTGGGACCACTGGTCCACGGACATTTAATGGAACAGTATACGGACTTGTGTACTGTAAATATTTGTATATACTGATGATTTTAAGTTATCTTGGCCTATCTGAATTTTCTATTATTACACTTGTTTAAATCATTTCATTTTGTCCTTGCCTTCTTCCAGGGGGTTACTGGGTGTATCTGTGATGTAATTGGATGTGTTTGTGTGTATGGTGTTGTGAGTGAGGGTTGGTGTGGGGGTGTTGCATATTGTGTGTGTGTGTGTCACTCCTTCTTTCCTCCCCCCCTCTCCTGTGTGCTAGGTGCAGTACTCACCGTGGTCGTCGCCAGAGTCTTTGATGTTCCTGGTAGATGAGGAGGTAGAGCAACATGGGCAGGACCTGTAACTCGGGCTCCATGGCGTCCTGGTTCCTTGTTGGGTGTCCTGATGTCAATGGTTTCCGTTCCAAATACTGTTTCCGCTGTGCTTTTGATGGCGTTGGCAGTGCCCCGGAAAAGCTGGCGGATTAGTGTGGCCGGTACATTGTCTTCCGCCTGTCTGTTGGCGGTTACCTCCGTGGTGTTTGTTGCTACCGCCATGGCGGTCGGAATGTTAAAGTGGCTGTCTGTGTTGGTGGTTTCTGCCATGGTCGAAATTCCATTTTTTTTTACCACTGGCCTGTTGGCGGTATTACCGCCACTTTATCACCGACCGCCAGGGTTGTAATGAGGGCCTGAGTCTAATCCTGCACCATGTGACAGCTGACAGCTTAACCCTTCCTGCCAGCTAGCAGAACCTCACCAGTACCCAAGACGAAAGGTGATTTTTGGCAGCCTTTCACATGACATTTGGATTTTTCAGGGAAATCTTAGAGGTACAGATCTTACCCCTTTCTCTCAGTCACATATGTCTCATACACACAAAGGCAAAGCAGAGGCAGGACTAAGTTCAATACGTTTTATTGAATCAACTGCATTCTATGTAGAAAGGCATGTATTGTGATTGTAAGGATGATACTGTCACAACAATGATTCCTGAATCCCTACCTGCACTACTAAGATTATATACACTGACATGGCAGAGTAAGCCCTAATCTGCCTATCAGGCCCCCGGGAGAACCCCATCCCCCATACCTGTGACTGTAGGTGAGGAAGAGGTCTGCTGGTCTATTGTGAATCCTCCCACATAGAGGGAGAGACTGTGTCAGGCCTCAGAAGAAACTGCAAAGGTGATGTGCAGTGTACGATGGCAACTGGTTGGAATTCCCCACTATCTTCTATGGGCATTAAGATGTTTTATAATAAAGCATCTGGTGTTCTGAGAAAATTCACCTGACACGACAACATGTATATTTAGCTGTATGTGAATTAGGCACATGATGAATGCTTTGTGCCAGCAATAACTCGTAACTTATCACGTTCACAATTGAATAAAGCACAGAATGAAAATGTGCAGAGAACAGAAAAACTAAGGGCCATATTTATACTTTTTGAAGCAAAACTGCGCTAACGCAGTTTTGCGCCAAAACAATTAGCGCCGGCTAACGCCATTCTGAAGCGCCATGCGGGCGCCGTATTTATTCAATGACGTTAGCCGGCGTTATCCGCCGGCGCTGTCTGGTGTGCGTTAAAAAAAAACGACGTACACCAGGCAGCGCTGGCGTAGGGGGAAAATGGCGTATGGGCATCCACAAATGGTGCAAGTCAGGCTGAGGCAAAAAAATTGCCACAACCCGATTTGCGCAATTTGTTTACGACGCCCATCCCCCATTGAAATGACTCCTGTCTTAGCAAAGACAGGAGTCATGCCCCCTTGCCCAATGGCCATGCCCAGGGGACTTCTGTCCCCTGGGCATGGTCATTGGGCATAGTGGCATGTATGGGGGCACAAATCAGGCCCCCCATGCCACAAAAAAAAATACTTACCTGGACTTACCTTAATGTCCATGGGGTGGGTCCCTCCATCCTTGGGTGTCCTCCTGGGGTGGGCAAGGGTGGTAGGGGGTGTCCCTGGGGGCAGGGGAGGGCACCTCTGGGTTCATTCTGAGCCCACAGGTCCCTTAACGCCTGCCCTGACCCAGGCGCTAAAATCCGGCGCTAATGCGGGTTTTTTAGACCCGCCCACTCCCGGGCGTCATTTTTAACGCAAGGAAGGTGTTCACGCAAAAAAATGACGCTAACTCCATGAACTTTTTCGCTAGACGCGTCTAACGCCAAAGTATAAATATGGAGTTAGTTTTGCGTCGAATTTGTGTCGAAAAAAACGATGCAAATTCGGCGCAAACAGAGTATAAATATGCCCCTAAATTCTTTGTAAAAGGACAAACTGATAAAATAATAAAAACATCTCCATTAGAATAAGGCTTTGCTAACATAATGGAAGACGAACAAAAATGCATGCCTGGGAGTAAAAGGGCACATGCTGCAGGCCGAGGCTGAAATAACGTGTCTGTGTATTAGCTAAAGTAACCTCACGACATTCCCAAAGCTGATATATGTAAAGCAGCTACATGGTCCAAACCTCATATGTTCACCAAACATAATTGTGTGGATATTTTAGCATGTCAATAAGCTAATATAGGTCAGGTAGTGCTATGTGCTCCTTTCAAACACCTCAACACCCACAGGTTGGCCATCACTTCCGAGAGGCACTGCTATACAGTCCATGCAGAGCCTCAGTATCTACAGCAACACATGTCTCAAACTGAATATGTTACTTACCCTGTAAGCATCAGTTTGTGACATGTAGTGCTGTAGATTCACATGCGCCCAACCTCCCCCCCAGACACCTCTCGCTGTGACATTTTATTTTACTCTTTCTCACATGGACATCTCATACCTTGCACTTACTATATACTCCATTCTCACCCTACTGCAGGCAAACAATCCAACAATGAAGTTGATGCTTATGCGCAGTATCATCAAGAAGAAGGAGTCACTTTACCTCGTGGCCTCAAAAGACTTTCTTCAAAGAAATAAAACCTGCACATATCCAGACCCAACACTAGATGGCAGGAGTATGCAGAGCAAGTGAATCTACAGTACTACATGCCAGAACCAGAGGCTTAGATGGTAAGTAACATAGGCGGTCATTACAACATTGGTGGTAAAAGCCGCTTACCGTCGTGCAGAAGACCGCCAACACACCGCCGCGGCCGCGGAATTCCGCCACAGCTATTATGACCCACATCTCTGAATCGGCCAAAATTCAGACACCCACACAAGTCCGCCACACCAAAGGTCAGTGATAAACTGGCGAAAATAAATCCTCCACCGTCACGCCAACATAAATACGCCCACACTATCACGACACACGAGTCCACGCGGCGGTCTTTCATCCGCGGTATTCCAATGGTGGTACACACCGCCGCGCTCAAAATACACACACTCTAACAAAACATCCCCACATTGGACAATTCAAAATACACACACCTGAGACACATACACACACCACTCCCACACACCCATTACAACATAAAACATACACCCACATCACCCACAAACCCCCACGACAAAAAATTCAGGAAGAAGGCCAGAGAGAGACACCACCAGCAAAAACAACAGCATCCACAGGCACACAACACCATCACCCACACAACTTCCACGCCCCTCACACAACACACCACTACATATCACCACACTTATCACCACACACTCCACCCCACACATCACCTACATCACCCCATGGCACGGCAAAGACACCCCAGGTTCTCGGAGGAGGAGCTCAGGGTTATGGTGGAGGAAATCGTCCGGGTAGAGCCACAGCTATTCGGATCACAGGTGCAGCACACCTCAATTGCAAGGAAGATGGAGCTATGGCGAAGAATAGTGGACAGGGTCAACGCAGTGGGACAGCACCCAAGAAATCGGGAGGACATCAGGAAAAGGTGGAACGACCTACGGGGGAAGGTGCGTTCCGTGGTCTGAAGACACCACCTGTCGGTTCAGCGGACTGGCGGCGGACCCCCACCTCCTCCCCCACAACTAACAACATTGGAGGAGCAGGTCTTGGCGATTCGGCATCCTGAGGGCCTCGCAGGAGTAGGTGGAGGAATGGACTGTGGTAAGTCAAATCTTAATTATTACATCCCCCACCCTACCTGCATGCCAGCACATACCCCCATCATAACCCTCACCCCATCACTCTAACTCCTCACAAATGTCCCAACATCACAAACCACACAACCTAACACCAAGCCCTGCATGCAACAACAAAGCATGGACACCCATCACTAAAGCATGCACACTGCACATACCCATACACCCCCCTAAACCACCATCACACTACATGTCATACCTATGTATATGTAACTGTACATTTGAATTGGAATGTTTACAGCTTGTTAAACTAATACATATTTTAATCAATTGACAGACTCCATACTTGTATTAGTTCCAAGGATGTTTATTTCTGTGATAATAAGTGTAGGGAGTATTGCAATGGGCTAGGTTGATGGTGGAGGAATGTCCAGGATGTAGTCCAGTCTATTTGTATCACAGGTGCATTGTCCAGGGGGGCATAGGAAGTGGAGCAATGGCAGTTCAAGGTGGATAGGATGACAGAGTGGGGACACAAGGGCGACATTCAGGGGAGTCTTATTTCCTGGCGGGGGCCTTGGCAATGTTCTCTGGCTTCTGCCTGGATCACAGGGACCTTTTGCGTGGTGGTTCTCCTTCTGCAGGACGGGAGGTGCTGGTGGCCTGTTGTTCCAGTGGCAGGGCCTCCAGTCCACTAGCATCAGCGGAGGTGGAGGGCTGTTCATTGGTGTGGCTAGTGTCAGGGGCCTGATGGTGTGCCACTGCCTCCCTCATGGTGTTGCCCATGTATGCCAGCACCCCTGCAATGGTGACGAAAGTGGTCTGGATGTCTCTCAGGTCCTCCCTGATCCCCAGGTACTTTCCCTCCTGCAGCCGCTGGGTCTCCTGCAGCTTGGCCAGTATCTCTATCATGGTCTCCTGGGAATGGTGGTATGCTCCAAGGATGTTGGTGAGTGCCTCGTGGAGAGTCGGTTCCCTGGGCCTGCCCTCCCCCTGTCGCACAGCAGTGATCCCAGCTTCCCTGTTGTCCTGTGCCTCTGTCCCCTGAACCGTGTGTCCAATGCCACTGACCCCAGGTCCCTGATCATCCTGTGTTTATGGGGTTGCCTGGGGTCCCTGTTGTGGTGGACACACTGCTGATTTATGTGTCCTGGGGACAGAGGTATGGGCCCGCTGGGTGGGTACTGTGGTGGTATTTCCTCAGGGGGGAGGCTCTGTGGTGGTTTGGGAATGTGGCTGGGTCACTGACTGTCCAGAGGTACCTTATGGGCCAGATTCTTCATCCTGATCCAGGCGCCCAGAGGTGCTGTCATCACTGTTGGCCTCTTCTGGGGGGACTGGATATTGCTGGCACCTCCTCTCTGGTGATGTTGTGTGGGGGTCCTGTAGGGATGTAAATGCAGTGTTATTGTTTCTGCGTGTGACATCTTGTGCATGGGTATGTTTCCCTCTATGGTTGTTGTTACTAAAGCAGCTTTGGCTCGTGTGAGTTGTGATTTGGTTGACTAAGTGATTGTCACTAGTGTGCATGCTGTGGTGCTGGGTGTCCATGCAGGTCTGTGATGGGGGTCCATGCATTAGTGTAGCATTCAGGGCTTGGTATTGGGATGGGTGAGTTGTGATGGAGGGGTATATGTGAGGTGGTGGAGTGATGGGGATGAGGGTAATGGTAGGAGTTTGTGATGGCATACAGGTAGGCAGGGATAAAGTAGTAAAGATTTGACTTACCACAGTCCAGTCCTCCTGCTACTCCTGCAGGCCCTCAGGATTCATGATCGCCAAGATGTGCTCCTCCCATGTTGTTAGTTGGGGGGGAGGAGGTGGGGGTCCACCAACAGTCCTCTATACAGCTATCTGGTGTCTTGCTACCAAGGAACTCACCTTCCCCCATAAGTCGTTTCACCTCTTCCTGATGTCATCTATTCTTCTGTGGTGCTGTCCCACGGCATTGACCCTGTCCACGACTCTCCGCCATAGCTCCATCTTCCTAGCAATGGACGTCTGCTGCACCTGTGATCTGAATAGCTCCTTCTCTGAGAACCGGGGGTGTCTTCGTGGAGCCATGGGTGTACTGTGAGTGGTGTGTGTGAGGGTGTGTGGGGTGATGTGTTGGGGAGTGTGCTGTGAGGTGCGTTGATGGCGTATGGGTGATGGTGTTTTGTGGCTCTGATTCAGTGGGTGCTCCTGGCTTGTCTTTCACTCAGTTTTCAATAGTTTTTTCGTACCGGGTTGTGTGTAGTGTGTGTGTGTTTTATATTGGAGTAGGTATGTGGGTGTTGTGTGTGTATGTGTGTCAGGTGTGTGTAGTTTGAATTGTCCAATGTTGTGTTGTTTTGTTAGTGTGTGTGTATTTTGAGCGCAGCGGTCTGTACCGCCAATGGTTTACCGCGGTTGAATGTCCGCCACGGTGATTCGTGGGTCATAATGCTGTGGGCGTATTTCTGTTGGCATAACGGTGTGGGTTTTGGTACCGCCATTTTATCACTGACCTTTGGGCTGGTGGACTTGTGTGTGTGTCTGTATAGTGGTGGATTCCTATGTGTGGGTCATAATACGCTTAGTGGTATACCGCTGCGGTCGCAATATGTTGGTGGCAGTCAGCATGGCGGTAAGCGGCACTTACCACCAATGTCATAATGAGGGCCTATGTTTGTTAGTGAATAAATTCCGTTGGACAGGGTTTTCATGCCGTTATCGACAACCGCCCAAGCCTTTTCTATGTTGTAGCAGCTTCTATCTGAGAAAGTTTCCATATCTCATTATACATAGCATAGATAAATCTTTTAGAGAGCTATTTCCTAGGACCTAACAAGAAGTCCTGCAAGTCTATGTCTTCAGAAAGTGTGTTAAGGGGTTCTTTAATTGCATCTAATGTGTTAGACTGTACCCATTGTTGACACAGTTTACCCACACTGTATGTAGTAATTATCCCTGTGTGTTGACCTGAGATAAAGCGAGGATCTGGCCGGCTACTCTTGAAACCCCCTGAGGAATTTAAAAAACGCGCCTGACATCCATTGGTGTCTATTGGCCAAACTAACCACCCGCTGGGACTGGAAAGTGAAGAATTATAGGTACCAGCCTGAATCTTTGCATCTAGCTCTTCTTCGGTGTTATTCAGGAAGAATTGCCAATCATTAAACTTAGCCGGTGTGGGGATACTGGGCGTGTTCATTTCTTTTATTTTTGCTAACCCTAGGCAGGATGTCTGTTGAACAGTGTTATTTAAAAAAAAAATTGTACAGGAATCAGGCATGCTCTAAACAAGGCTTCCCTACCCTGTATCTGCCAATCTTGTGTTTCCTATACACTCTTTAAATCAATAGTGTTCTTCCAGTGATCGTAACCTTCAACGGAAAGACAGGAAAAAAAGGAATCTGAATATATCAGTTTTGTATCTGTTAGCAAAATGTTCCTAATTTTTGAAGGAGTTAATTTGAAAAAATATGACTCGGAATTTCTTGTGTCATGCCCAGAAAAATAAGTTAATTTCTCTAAATAACTTTTCGGGCTCCCCAGTGGTGGTGTCAAACAATATTCCCACTGTGTTTAATTAAGTACCGGTCTATGTCTAGTTGCATGGTGCAGGTAGTAATGTCCCCAATTATTGTAGTAGAACATTTCCCCATAATTCATTGTTTTTACATATACACCATCACTTTCAAATACTCAATAGTCCTTCATTTCAGTTAACATAGAATCAACTGTCTGGACATCCCAATCATTAGATGCAACACTGGGTGTAATAACATCTGTCATAGATATTTTAAATACATATGGAATTTGAATGACCTCAGTAGGCCCGTATATTTCAAATGGAACTTTGTCCCACACAATCCCATCAGAAATGGGTACAGCTGAAATGTTCACCAGGGACAAGTCTCTGAGCACCTTGTGTGAGGAGTGATATGGAGTTAAGACTTCATCCACTGGTGCGACAGGGGCGCGTTCAGTAATGTTATGACCATTTATAAGCAAGAAGAAAACCAATCCATAGAAATAAGGTAGAAAATGTTAGGCAGAACCATAAATAGTTCCAGGAGGATATTAAGTAATTCTTTTTGAGCCATAGATATAGGTTGCGTTTCTTTGAAACATTTCCAATAACTAGAGTGGATGAGTCTGAAGAAAAGTCATCAATATCGATGAAGTAACCAGAGCCAGTCTCTGCAAAGACAGGAGCAAGTGCAGTACTTGTAGATGGGTCCATGTCACGTGGAGCCTCATAGTAGATAGTGCTGTCAGTCTGTGTTGTATTGGTGTATAAGACGGCCAACTCTTGAACAGGTGTTGTCATTGAAGTGGTAACAGGAACCAGCAAGAGCTAATTTTCTGCCCTCCCAATAGTCGTGGAGGAATTTATAGCATTGTTGGACATTGTTCCATAGTCCACAGTAGTGTTGGTCGCTCTATTCTGAAGAGGTATGTCCTGTTGGGTAGTAAGGGGGGATCGGGAACTACCCAAGGGACCTCTGGGTCTACTGTGCAGGATCGGCCACATGGTGTAGTTTGACATTGTAAATCGAAACAAATCTGTTTCCTCAGGAACCAGGCAACGGTGGCAAGATAACAGTTCTGGTACCTTGTATTCCCAGGACTGAGACCGGTGCTCTGTAGGATGGACCGAATTCCTTCTTCACAGCAATCTTTTCACAAACCAGATCCACAACTTTATGAATCCAGCCAGTGGAAGTTGTTGGTATATCCCTTATTCATAAGGTGGCAGCACTGGTGGATGATTTATCATCTTGAAATTGCTGAAGCTCCTGTAAGACAGTGAAACGTTCATTTATGTCAAAAGGTGTTTCTGCAACCACCATACCAGAACCATCAAGATCTGGGACATACATAGGTATCCCAAAGAGAAACTCATAGGGAGTTCGTCCCCCCAAGGACCATCTTGGCATATTATTCAGTGCTCTCTGGACCCCATATAGGTGATGAAGCCAGATGCAGCCAGAACCTAATACTCTAGCTGTTAAGGACTGCTTTAGATCACGTTTCCGCCTCTGCACGAACAAATTTCCCTTGGGATGGAATGGTGAGGAGTAATGGAGTTCAACACCCATTGTCAACATGGTGTCCCTGAATGCCCTAGAGACAAATGCAGGGCCCTGGTCCGAGTGGAATGCTGCAACCGCATATGTACCTATAAAGATCAGCCAATCTTTTATAACAGTACGAGCATCAGCCAACCGCTTCGGCCATACCCACAGGAATCTAGAACAAGAATCTACAGCGACTAGGATGTATTTGTATGCACCATCAGGTTGGAGTGGACCACAATTGTCCAATACACACATTGTAATGACCTGCTGGACACTACGAGGGATGTCTGTGGTGGGCGTTTGATATTCAGGCCCTTTATTTGTTGGCAAATGTCACAACAAAGGACGAATTGCTTTGTCTGTTTGTATAGACCTGGCCACCAGAATCTTTTCTGCAAGAGTTTTACTGTGGCCGAAATACCAGCATGAGCAGGAGCAACACCCTCATGCGCTGCTTTTACTAGATCTAATCTCTGGTCTTGGTTGGGGATTGCTCGATCTCCAATCCCAGGAAGTGTTGCATAAACAACATTCTGTGCACTGATGTGATAAGAATATTTTGTAGGGTACCCTTTCAGGAGAGACTTGCCTTCAGCCGAAGCTTTCACGGCAGTCACTGTTTCACTATCCAATCTTGTATGGGAACGAGTCACTGCAGCCACAGGAGCCGTAGCGATTGCAGATTTGGCTGCTTCGCCAGCCAAAGTATTGCCGATAACGTTTACTCCTACACATTGGTGGCCCAATGTATATACTACATGGACGCACTGTAGCTTATCCTTAAGATTAGCCACTCTCCCCCACAATGTCTTGTGTTTTATGGTGTTCCCTTTAGAATCTCTAAACCTGTTCAGTTTCCAATTATTAAAATAATCACTGTAAGACTGAACACAGTAATATGAATCACATACTATCAAAGTCAGTCTTCCTGCCTATGTTTCACTAAAATAAGGGCTATGAGTATAGCTAACTGAGCTGTTCAGTCCCCTACGGTCTGCGTGTAGGTATAATGAGGGGGGAAGACTCTATCCTGCATCACTCCACTCATGGCTGCGCAAGTGGCTGAGTATTGATGTTTGGTACCTACAGCTGGTTGAGCTGAACCATCAGTATAAATGACAGTATGGTAGTTGTCTAAAGGCAAAAGATGTAGGGGAGCGGGGCACTCCTGTTCTTACTGGAGAAATTCTTGTGTCTGGATTTCGAAGAAAAAATGTAATCAACATCAGTAGCGGTCAGAGAAGACCCTCACTGAATCCAGTGTGGATGTAATGCTTTAGCGTTAGGAACACTCGCTTTGGTGATGGCCTCTAAGGCTGGCACCGGGGTAACGACAATGATGCATTTCCCTTGGGCAAGTGGCCTCTCTTTTATAACAGCCTCTGAACTGCAGTTAGAATTTGTTCTGTGGGTACAAAGCGTTGCTCTGCATTTGAGTATAAATGTGATTTATATGCTATGGGCACTGTGTCAGCCTCATTGAAGGTGACAAAAGTAAACCCAATGGCACCAGCAATTATTCTGATGACCAAATTTGTTTTATTGTCACATGCGTGCAAATGTTTAGCTTCCAGCATGTGCTGTTGCAACTCCCTAAGGATGCATGTGTGTTCAACTGTCCAGTGTCTGCTAGAAAAATGTGGACGTATTAAGTTGTATAGTGGCTTGATAAGTTGTGCAGTCAGGAATGTATGTTCTGCCAAAATTGAAGAAACCAATTAAAAACTGTAGTTTTTACAGAAAGTGCGGGCCAGGCTCTTCCCCTCGTTCTATAGCATGTATCTCAGGAATGACACACTGAGAAATGCAACCCTACTTTTCTTAAAGTTGAATTTATGACCAACTTCTGCAAACCCCAAAATTATTCGATCGACCCTTACAAAATGAATTTTCAGGTCGTCGTCTGTGCGATAAATGTTGTCCCCATAGGATAACGCCTCAGGATCAATATCATATAATATTGATGTTACTAGGGCTGAGAATAGCCCTGGACTATTCTTATATCCCTGGGGTAAATGGCAAAAGCGTTTTTGTGAGCCAAACGACAATGCACTCAGGTCCCGACTTTCTTCCGCTAAATTCTGGCAGAAGAACTTTTTGAAATATTTTTTGCACACTATGGGCCAGATGTAGCAAAGGTTTTTCCCCATTCTGTGTCTATGGGAAACAGTGTTCGTACATATGGCCCTATATTGTTTATCAGTGCCGTGCTATGTGAATTTTGTATAGCTTATGTACGTGTATGGCTGTTTAAATGTCTGTAATCTAAGACTATTGTATAGGAATGGTCTGGCTTTGCAACCGGGAATAACGGGTTATTCATTGCAGAGGCACAGGGCTCAACTACCCCCTGATATTCTAGCTGAGTATGGGTCTCCCTCACTGGAGCTTTAGCCTCATGTTTAACTGGATTTTGTGTCTGAGGCTGGGGTTTAGACCTGATAGGTATTACATGACACTGAGAATCCCTGCCCCAACCTTCATGATTGTTGTATAATGCAGGTGCCTGCGCTAGAGCCCATCTGGCAGCATAGGCATCCTTTTCCGCCTCTGGAACAAGATTAGAGAAAGAAGGCAAAATTACATTTTCCCCATGTGGGAGCTTTCAGACGTGTTCGGGCGGCCAATCTCTTTCGACCAATAGGAAGTCACAATTAAGTTCATCCCAAAAGATCACACCTATGGTGCATTCCACGTCTCCCTCAATTTGGATCTTCAGATCATAAAGTCTATTGGGTGGGAGTACACATCCGTCTGCTGTTTCAACTGCAATAAAATCCCTAGTTGCTGTCTCATCCAGATGATCTTTCAGACTCTGGTGACATATTGTGACCTCTGCTGTGCTGTCTAGCAGTGTCACTGCCTGTGTCTTGTTCTTCAGCAATGTTCTCAAGTGTATTGCCATTTTTGACTGATAGTGCTGCCACCTTTTTCTTTTTAAACTGTGGCTTTTGTTATGAAGTCTTCTCTTCTTTTTTGACTGTAGACTGTATGGAGTCTTTCTTTTGTTTCACATATTCAGGACATCGGTCAGGACTGCCCCCTCTCTCGCTACACCTATCCGGGGCGTCCTGAAAGGAACAAGAGGGACGTGAATCAGTATATCTATCAGGAGTTCTAATATTCTCCCAATTTCTGAGAGTATATCTCCTTTCCGAGTTCTTTGGATGCGGAGAGTCTGCTCTCTGCTTCTGTCTGTCTTTGAATTGTTTTAGTTTCTCCCAGCGCTTTTTCAAACCCTCTTGTGTCTTTTTTGTACCTTCCTTAGGGGCGGTACTCTGTACTTCCAGCTTCTTTGGCTTGGCTCCCAGACTATCCCGCCCTATACTAGTATAGGTATCGGAAATCATTTTTGGTAGCTGTCTCTCTTGTTCCAAATGTGGAGTTTCTCGGAGACGCTGGCGTATAGCCAGTGCTACCGCTTCCCCTTTAATGTTACTCAGTATTATCAAGGAAACCGCGTCAAAATTACTTAATAATTTCATCCCCAAATCTAGGGAAGGTGCTGCCCCATGCTCATTCTGTATTTGTTTTAACACTTCCGGTAAATTGGCAAGTGTTGTGGTACCATGTGTAGTAGTATATATTGCAGCAAAGACTGTATCCCATGTGGCACAGTCATCCACTGAGGGGACCATCCCAAAGGGCAAGCACATTGTGAGAATTCTATGTTTCTCCTGTGGTCCTATATGGGGAAACACAGCTTCCAGCTGATTTGTTTTCTGGGCTATCCAGTAAGGTATTTTCTCCCGCTCTGTGGGTACTTTACCCATAAAAGTATGCACTGTTTGTTGATTAATCCCAGTGGCCAATTGGTATCCAGCAGGTGCAGGTGGTGCTAGACACACTGGTGTTGTGTTCAATGTCCGCATTACGAACTGAACAAGCCGTCTATATAATGTTACTATTTCATCATATAATGTTTCGCAGATCTGCTGCTTGCAAATTTTGTATAGCCGGTTGAGGTGTGTATGTGGCAAACATAGGCCACGTAGGTCCCTCATTACTCAAGGGACCTAATCTCATGCATTGTATTACATGTGGTAGGGTGCCTTCGAACCAGTTCTGATGCTCCTGATAAGTGAGCGGTATTTGATGATAGTGGTATGCTTAGTACCACTATGGTACATTAGCAATTGTATATCTGTGAAATGTAACTGTTCTGCAGTCTTCCTCCGGAAAGGTGACCCAATAGTAAAATGTTTCTGTTTGGTAAGCTGCATTAGCTTCTACTATGAAAGTGACATCCCCGCCCTCTTCTGTAAACCCATGCGCTAATAGGTGTAATGTTAATGCTCGTCTAGCATTCTCAGGAATGTCTATGACGTTAGCCACATTGTAAAATGGGTGAAGAGATGGAACACCAAGTGGGGAGTAAAGTCCTTTTTAAGAGTTCGAGCTCGAACAACCTACAGCCTAATTAGGTGTTCCCTGTTCAGCTGAGGAGGATTTTCCCAAAGACCACGGACATCTCTGTATAATGATACTTAGGGTACCTGTTTTCTGTAAGACAGTGATAATCGGGGTACCCGTAAATCAGTGCCTAAACACCATCGTTGGTGGCGCAGTGTCGTAGTTGGACTCTAGCTCTGGGCAAGACTGCTGGCTTAAGGATGACAGTACTTATGTTTGTAGGCGACTATGCCTATCCTACGACAAGTTGCAACTGTAGTCCCAACCCTTCTGTCTCACTAGCAGTACCTCACCAAAAACCCAAACAGTTAAAGGTGATTTGTGGCAGCCTTTACGCATGGACTCAGAAGTATGACATCTCAGGGAGTGTCGTGGTTAATCGGAAATTACCCCTTTCTCACAGATACATCATGTCTCAACCAAACACAGGCAATAATGAAGATGCAGTAATGTTTCAATAGTTTTTATTTAATACAATCCACAATCTGCGGTAAATCGCATGGGCTGCAATGATTAGGATAATGAACAATGCAAGAGATAGAACTGTAAAGACAAGAGTCATGATTATGAAGACCCCCACCATCTTGCAATAACATGGAAAGACATAGGGGGTCATTACAACCCTGGCGGTCGGTGTTAAAGTGGCAGTAATACCGCCAACCGGCCTTCAGTGAAAAAAAGGGAATCACGACCATGGCGGAAACCGCCAACACAGACAGCCACTTTAACACTCCGACCGCCATGGCGGTAGAAACAAACACCGCAGCGGTGACCGCCAACAGGCAGATGGAAGACAATGTACTGCCCACTGTATTACAAGGTACCAATCCACCAGCTTTTCCGGGGCAATACCAACGCTATCAAAAGCACAGCAGAAACAGTCTTTGGAATGGAAACCACTCACCTCTCGACACCCAACGAGGAACCAGGATGCGATGGAGCCCGAGTTACAGGTGCTACCAACGTTGGTTTACCTCCTCTTCTACCAGGAACATCAAAGATGGTGGCAACGACCACAGTGAGTACTGCACCTAGCAAACAGGGGAGGGGGGAGGAAAAAGAAAGTGACACACACACGCAACACACAACACCCCCACCCCCACCCTCACCCACAACATCATATACACAAATACATGCATCAAAATTACATTTACACCGCGTAACTGTCTGGAAGAACGCGAGGACAAAATGAAATGATTGTAACGAGTGTAATCATTGAAAATCCAGATAGGGAAACAGGTCTGTAACAGATCATTATATACAAATGTGTACAGCAACTACATAAGTCTGGATAGTGTTCCATTTATTGTCTGTGGAACAGTGGTGCCAAAATGCATGGGCGAAGCCCACACATGAGACCTGCCTCAAAACGGAGAGAACACTGTTGGAGCATCAGGTAAAATAAAAACAGGCACCTCAGGGGGAAGGGGAGGGGGGCACCTCAGACAGATGATGGGACGATGCCACTCCTCCATGAGGGGGCTCCATGCCCACTGTTTGCTCCTGGGGAGTGCAAAGCCACAGTCTCACAAGTCTCTCAAGTGGGTGGTTTACCCACTGATTGGTCCTGAGGAGTGCAAAGCCACAGTCTCACAAGTCTCTCAAGTGGGTGGTTTGCCCACTGATTGGTCCTGGGGAGTGCAAAGCCACAGTCTCACAAGTCTCTCAGGTGGGTGGATTGCCACTTATTGGTCCTGGGGAGTGCAAAGCCACAGTCTCACAAGTCTCTCTAGTGGGTGGTTTGCCCACTAATTGGTCCTGGGGAGTGCAAGGCCACAGTCTCTCCAGTGGATGCTGTTCTCCACTGGTTCTGGAGGGGGCTTGGTGCCCAGAGTGCTTCATCCTGCTAAGGACTGGGGTAGTGGATGCTGTTCTACACTGGTTCTGGAGGGAGCTTGGTGTCCAGAGTGCTTCATCCTGCCAAGGACTGGGGTAGTGGATGTATCTCTCCACTGGTTCTAGAGGTGGTTTGGTGCCCAGAGTGCTTCATCCTGCCAAGGACTCAGTGAGTGTATGTATCTGTCCACTGGTTCCGGAAGGGGCTTGGTGCCCAGAGTGCTTCATCCTCCCAAGGACTAGGGTAGTGGATGTATCTCTCCACTGGTTCTGGAGGGAGCTTGGTGCCCATAGTGCTGCACATGGTGTGTGGCAGTTCCCATTCCCGCACCTGGGTGTGAGAGACACGAGATTTCCTGGGAACAGGTAGCATGATGCTCCATGGAGGCAGAGACACACTCCACCCTGCGGTGTCTCAGCCTGCCAACTGATGGTACTGCCAGTGCTAGTTATGGTGCCTCATGTACTCTGTGCAGGGTCCTGGATGACTCCTGCAGTCTCGGGCGACTGCCCACTGGGGATGATGTTCATATCGGCCATGGTGGCACTGTCTGAGCACGTCGCAAGACAGGTGGTGGTGGCTGTGGCGGTGTCAGCGGTGGAGATGCTGGCGGTGGTGCATGTGTCAGCACCTGTGGAGGGAGACACCAGGACGTCTCCTGCAGCCTCAGACGGCTGCCCACTGGGGATGATGCTGGGGACTGTAGCAGAGGCAGCAGACATGCAGGTGGTGGTGCAGGTGGTGGTGCAGGTAGTCTTGCAGGTGGCGGTGCAGGTGGTGTTGCAGGTGACGGTGGTTGCGGTGGTGGCCACTGCCATACAGGTTGCTGTTCTGTCTTGCAGAAGGGGTGTCACCAGTCCCTCTCCCGGAGGCTCCGTGCCCTGAGCTGAATTCCCTTTAGCCTTGTGTCCCTTCCCCACCTTGAAAGACGCTGCTGGGACCTTGGCACTGTCCTCTTTTGTCTTGGAGGAGGCCTTGCTGGATGGTTGGTGTGGCTTTTTCCCTACGGCATGTTGTCCCCTCCTTCACCTTGGCAGGTGGCAGAATAGGGTGATCCTTGGCCTCACTAGGTGCACACTGGCAGTCCTGATGGGTGTGGCCTGCAATGTTACTGGACTTACAGGGACCACAGTGCTCGAGGATTTTGTGGCTGAGGTGCTGGGCTGGGATCTGGACATCCTGGCCCTAGGGGAAGGACTTGGGGGAGGTGTAGGGAAGAGGTCAAAGTTAGCGAGGAAAAGTTTTTTAGACACTCTGGGACAGGAAGATGGAGGGGGTTTGGGAGTGGAGGAAGAGGTAGTGGTTGTAGGAGGTGTACTGAGTTTGGGTGAGGGTGCATGGGCTGGAGGCTATTGTGAGGTGGATAGCTGTTGAGTAGGTGTGTGCCGGCATTTGTGTACTTTGGGAGGAGGGCTCACAGACACACTGGGAGAGGACACAGGGGACGTGTGCATGGTAGTGGAGGTGGTGATTGCACATGAGCAGTGTGTGGTGATGGGTGTGCTGGTGTTGGAGGTAGTGGCTGAGGATGCAGTGCATGCAGGTGTGAGTGGAGATGAAACAGGGAGGGAGGAGGAGGATGTGGAGGAGGGGGACACAGTGCAGGCAGTGGATGTTGGTGTGTCTGCATGGGGATAGTGCTTGTGCGAGTGCCTGTGGGATGTGTGGTGCTTATGTTTGCCTGAGCCACTTTTGTGTGTTGATTTGATGTGTACGCATGCTTGTCTGATGGTGTGCTTGGGATAGGCTGAGGTAGAGGGGATTGGGTCTGGGTAGTGGGAGTTGGAGGGGGAGGCTGGACACAGGGACAATGGCTGGCATCAGTGCTGAGGCCACAGCCTGAAATGCTGTCTCTTGGGCTGCATCGCCAGAATGAATTCCCTCCAGCTATGCATTTGTTTGCTGCAAATGCCTCTCGACACCCTGGATGGCATTCAAAATGCTTGATTGCCCAACAGTGGGGGATCTCAGGAGGTCAATAGCCTCTTCACTTAGGGCAGCAGGGCTGACTGGGGCAGGGCCTGAGGTGCCTGGGGCAAAGGAGATACCCACCCTCCTGGGTGAGCGGCCACGGGAAACACACTGAGGGGCTGCTGGGAGGGCGGTGCTGGTAGGGGGGGTGGCGGTTGTACCTGTTGATGCGGTGGGCACAGAGGCGCCCGCCACCGCAAGGAAGCTCCCATCAGAGGAGGAGTCGCTGTCACTGGTGTCTCCTCCTGCCTCCAGCATGGAGCTCCCCTCACCCTCCGTCCGACTGGTGCCTTCAGACTCCGTACATTCAACCTCTTGGGCCATGTGGGTTGCAGCTCCCTCCTGCTCCAGTGCCAATGCTTGTAGGAAAGTACCATCTTGCCTGGCATGTAACCCCCATTTTTACTGTATGTATGTTTGTTTTTGCCTATGTGTCACTGGGATCCTGCTAGCCAGGACCCCAGTGCTCATAAAGTGTGCCCTGTATGTGTTTCCTGTGTGGTGCCTAACTGTATCACTGAGACTCTGCTAACCAGAACCTCAGTGTTTATGCTCTCTCTGCTTTTAAAATTGTCACTGCAGGCTAGTGACTAATTTTACCAATTCTGATTGGTACACTGGAACACCCTTATAATTCCCCAGTATATGATACCCAGGTACCCAGGGTATTGGGGTTCCAGGAGATCCCTATGGGGTGCAGCATTTCTTTTGCCACCCATAGGGAGCTCAGACAATTCTTACACAGGCCTGCCACTGCAGCCTGATTGAAATAACGTCCACTTTATTTCACAGCCATTTTACATAGCACTTAAGTAACTTATAAGTTACCTACATGTCTAACCCTCACTTAGTGAAGGTTAGGCGGAAAGTTACTTAGTGTCCTGGGCACGCTGGCACTAGCCAAGATGCCCCCACTTTGTTCAGGGCAATTTCCCCGGACTTTGTGAGTGCGGGGACACCATTACACGTGCGCACTACATATAGGTCAATGCCTATATGTGGCATCACAATGGTAACTCCGAACACATGGCCATGTAACATGTCTAGGATCATGGAATTGTCACCCCAATGCCATTCTGGTATTGGGGGACAATTCCATGCATCCCGGGGCTCCAGCATAGAGCCCTAGTACTGCCAAACTAACTCTCTGGGGTTTTCTCTGCAGCTACCACTGCTGCCAACCACAGGCAGGTTTCTGCCCCCCTGGGGCCTGGGCAGCCCAGTCCCAGGAAGGCAGAACAAAGGATTTCCACTGAGAGGGGGTGTTACACCCTCTCCCTTTGGAAAGAGGTGTGAAGGGCCTGGGAGGAGTAGCCTCTCCTGGCCTCTGGAAATGCTTTGAAGGGCACAGATGGTGCCCTCCTTGCATAAGCCAATCTATACCGGCTCAGGGATCCCCTCAGCCCTGCTCTGGCATGAAACTGGACAAAGGAAGGGGAGTGACCACTCCCCTGACCAGCACCTCCAAAGGGGAGGTGCCCAGAGGTCATCCAGGGTGTCCCAGACCTTTGCCATCTTGGATGCAGAGGTGTGCTGGCACCATGGACACCTCTGAATGGCCAGTGCCAGCATGTGACATCAGAGACCCCTCCTGATAGGTGCTTACCTTTCTCTGTAGCCAATCCTCCTCTGAGGGCTAGTTAGGGTCTCTCCTGTGGGTATCTCACTAGATAATGAATGCAAGAGCTCAACAGAGTTCCTTTGCACTTCTCTCTTCGCCTTTGATGGAATCTTCCCCCTACCAACGCAGGCACCAAACATCTGCATCACCGGTCCTCTGGGTCCCCTCTCATCTTGACGAGCATGGTCCATGGAACACAGGACCTGTATCCAAGTGTCTTCGACATTCCAGTGGCCCTTCTGTCCATATTTGGTGGAGGTAAGTCCTTGCCTCCCCACGCCAGGCAGTAATCCTGTGTACTATGTGAAATGCAGCTGCTAGGGCCTCTGTGCACTTTTGCAAGACTTCCTTTGTGCACAGCCTAGCCCATGTCCCCAGCAATTAATCCTGCATTACCCAACTCGCTGAGTTGGACTCCTACTTTGTGGGACCCTTTTTTGTGCTGAGATGACCACCGTGCTCAGATCTTCTGAATGCCTGTTCAGGTGCTGGTGCTGCCTGCTTCTGCATGGGCTCTCCATGTTGCTGAGCACCCCCTCTGTCTCCTCCTCCAAGGGGCGACCTTCTGGTCCTTCCTGGGCCCTGACAACACCCAAAACCTTCAGTCCTGACTCTTGCAGCTAGCAAGGCTTTTTTGTGGTCTTTCTGCTTGGAAACAACTCTGCATCCTCCAGTACGCCGTGGGACATCTTCTGACCAAAGGAAAAAGTTCCTAGCACCTTCTGTCATTGCAGAATCTTCGGCTTCTTCCACCCAGAGGCAGCCCTTTTGCACCTTCATCCAGGGTTTAGTGGACTCCTGCTCCTCCTGGACTCTTGCTTGACTCTTGGACTTGGTCCCCTTCCTTTGCAGGTCCTCAGGTCCAGGAATCCATCTGCAGTGCCTTGCAGTCAGTTGTTGTCTTTGCTATCTCGACTTTACTGTCTTTCTGAGGCAGTAGGGTAACTTTACTCCTACTTTTCAGGGTCTTGGGGTGAGGTATCTTAGACACCCTTAGGCCCTCATTCTGACCCTGGCGGTTTGAAACTGCCAGGGCAGAGGGCCGCGGAAGCACCGCCAACAGGCTGGTGGTGCTTCATGGGCAATTCTGACCGAGGCGGTAAAGCCGCGGTCAGAAAAGGGCAACCGGCGGTTTCCCGCCGGTTTACCCCTGGCCCAGGGAATCCTCCATGGCGGCGCTGGGATCCCGACCCCCTTCCCGCCAGCCTGTTCCTGGCGGTTTACACTGCCAGGAAGAGGCTGGCGGGAACGGGTGTCGTGGGGCCCCTGGGGGCCCCTGCACTGCCCATGCCACTGGCATGGGCAGTGCAGGGGCCCCCTAACAGGGCCCCATAATGATTTTCAGTGTCTGCTTTGCAGATACTGAAAATCGCGACAGGTGCAACTGCACCCGTCGCACCCCTGCAAATCCGCCGGCTCCATTTGGAGCCGGCTTCCTCTTTGCAGGGGCTTTCCCGCTGGGCCGGCGGGCGATCTTCTTGAGATCGCCCGCCGGCCCAGCGGGAAAGTTGGAATCACCGCCACGGTTATTTGACCGCGGTGCGGTGTTTGGGCGATTTCCGCCTGGCGGGCGCCGCCCGCCGCCCGCCGGGGTCGGAATGACCCCCTTAGTGTTTTCTTACACTCCCAGTGACCCCCTACACACTACACTAGGCCTGGGGTACATTTTTGGTTCGCATTCCACTTTTGGAGTATATGGTTTGTGTTGCCCCTAGGCCTATTGTCTCCTATTGCATTCTATTGGGTTCTACAGTGTTTGCACTACTTTTCTAACTGTTTCCTTAACTGATTTTGGTTTGTGTGTATATTTTGTGTATATTACTTACCTCCTAAGGGAGTATATCCTCTGAGATACTTTTGGCATATTGGCCCTCATTACAACATTGGCGGTATAAGGCGCTTACCGCCGTGCAGAAGACCGCCAATACACCGTTGCGGCCGCGGTAGACCGCCACAGCTATTATGACACACATCACGGAATCCACCGAAATTCAGACACCCTCACAATACCGCCACACCAAAGGTCAGCGATAAACTGGCGGAAACACATCCTCCTCCCTCCACGCCAACAGAAACACGCCCATGCTATTACGACTCATGAATCCACGCAGCGGTCTTTCAACCGTTGTATTCCATTGGCGGTACACGCCGCCACGCTCAAAATACACACACATCTACAAAACACCGCCACATTGGACTATTCAAAATACTCACACCTGATACACATACAAACAACACTCCCACATACCCAACACAATATAAAACACACACCCACATCACCCACAAACCCCTACAACCAGAACTTCTGAGAGAAGGCCAGAGAGACAGCAGATCACAGAGAGGCACACAACACCATCACCCACACTACATCCACGCACTAAACACCACATACCACTACACTCACCACACTCATCACCACATACACCACCCCACACCTCACACACACCACCCCATGGCACGCCAAAGACACCCCCGCTTCTCCGAGGAGGAGCTCAGGGCCATGGTGGAGGAAATCGTACGGGTAGAGCCACAGCTATTTGGCTCATAAGTACAGCACACATCAATAGCCAGGAAGATGGAGCTATGGCGAAGAATAGTCAACAGGGTCAACGCAGTGGGACAGCACCCAAGAAATAGGGAGGACATCAGGAAGAGGTGGAACGACCTACGGGGGAAGGTGTGTTCCACGGTCTCCAGGCACAACATCGCAGTGCAGCGGACTGGCGGCGGACCCCCACCTCCTCCCCCACAACTAACAACATGGGAGGAGCAAGTCCTGACCATCTTGCATCCTGAGGGCCTTGGAGGAGTCAGTGGAGGATGGGACACTGGTAAGTCAAATCTTAACTATCACATCCCCCACCCTACCTGCATGCCATCACACACCCCCACCCTCACACCCTCCCCTATCACCCCAAATCCTCACTAATCTACCCATGACACCAACCACCCATTCAAACACCAAGCCCTGCATGACACAACTAAGCATGGGCACCCCTCACTAAAGCATGCCTACTGCACATACCCAGAACACCCCCAAACCATCATCACACAAGCCCCCACACTAGAATGCTTGCACTGGGGTACACGCACACCCACCCTTTGCACACCATGACACACACACATGCAATAATCATGTCTTTATACCCCTGCAGGAACCCAAAGGAACGTCACCACACCAGAGGGTCCAGACAACACCACTCCACCCCCAGAAGAGGCCCACAGTGACGACAGCAGCTCTGCCCTACTGGATCCTGATGACCAGCCCGGACCATCGTGGAAAGGAAATGGAGCACTGACAGCACCTGCACGTCAGGGGGGATTCCAGTGGGATGGCGAATTGGTGACATCAGGTCTGGCTCCAACTGGGTACATAGTTCCTGGATTGTGGCACGGTCAAACCTGTAAGTGACGATAATATGTCTTTCTTCCATTGTCAACAGGTCCACCAGCGGTCGGTACACCGGAGGATTCCGCCATCTTCTCATATGTCCCAGCTGACGGTGCCTAAGAAGGACAACAGCGAAGAACCAGTCACTATTCCTCAAGGTATGTGCCCACAGCTACACACAAGACTACACCAGACAAAACCCCTTACTGTATGTGTGTTGAGTATAGGCCTAGCTATGTGTGACGCAGTAGTAAATGAAGCCATGTGGGCCCCTGAAATGGCGGCTGCCTGACCTCTAAACTGGGACAATGGGATTGTGGGGTAACTGCGTTGGCGTTGCACACCGTCGAGGTAGGCGGTCGTAGACCGCGGCGCAATGCTGCATTAGTTAACATTGGACCCTATGGGTCCCAGGAGCCAATGAACAGGTGCGCTGGCGGTGATGATGCGCACCGCCGCGGACGTCACCGCCATTTTCTATCTCTTCAATCACTAGATACCTGACCTTCGACAGGAGAGGACCTACACTGCTAGTGCTGCTGTGACCTCGGTCTGGAAGCGACGATGGCTGCTGCGTCTGGGGAAAGGGCCCCTGCCTTCACTGCACAGGAGTTGGAGAAACTTGTGGATGGGGTCCTCCCCCAGTCCACGCTACTCTACGGTCCTCCAGACCAACAGGTTAGTACACAGGGAGCACGTTGTATGGGCTAGGGCTGGGTGGAGAGGGCTGGGTGGAAGAGGGAAGTGGGCAGAGTTCATAAAACATTAATACATGGGAATGAATGGGCCACATGGCCAGAGTAGGGAAGGGGCCACTCACATTGACGGTGCAGTTGGTAATGACTGTTCCTCTTTCCTTGTGCATGTCATGTATGTCAGTGCCCACCAGAAGAGGGACATTTGGCGTGCCATCGCCAAGGAAGTCTGGACCCTGGGGGCCCACCAGAGACGGGGCACCCACTGCCGTAAGAGATGGGAGGACATTCGCCGCTGCAGCAAGAAGACGGTGGAGGCTCAGCTGGGGATGACCTCCCAACGTGGGAGGGGTGCCCGTCGCACCATGACCCCCCGGATGTTCCGGATCCTGGCGGTGGCCTACCCGGAGTTGGATGGGCGCTTGAGGACATCACAGCAGACACAAGGGGGTGAGTACAACCTCATTCTGGGGACTTTGGCCACATTAGAGGGGTCTGGGTGGGGGAGGAGGCCTGTGGGTGTACCTAGGCCAGGACGAGTTAGGTAGGCAAGGCCCCTCCGTAATGTAGGCCATGTGGCACTCAACCCCACCTCAGCAGAGTGGCAAGTTGAGGTATAGTTGCCCCTGTGGCATCCATGTGCGCAGATTTCCACCATTGACATGTAGGCCATGTCCCAGAAATTGCATGTGCAGAGGTCAGGAGCAAGGCGTAATGCAGTGGGGTGCTGCGTCTGTCTTGTCCAGCAACGGTAGTGGAATGCCATGCACTAAAACTCTCTTTCTTCTGTCTCCCCCCTTTTCCTGCTCTCCCTGTCCTTTTGTACATCAGCATCATCAGGCGGAGGTACAGTGGCACCGGAGCACGAGGGAGCTGCATCCCACATGGCCATGGAGGGCCACACCACAGACTCTGAAGGCACCAGTGCGACAGAGGGCGAGGGGAGCTTCACGTCGGCCACCGGATCACCAACCAGCGACACAGACTTGTCCGCCGATGGGAGCTCCCCTGTGGTGGCGGCACCACCTGTGCGCCCCACTTCTACAGGTACAGCCGCCACCCCCCCTACAAGCACCGCCCTCCCAGCAGCCCCTCAGCGTTCGTCCCGTGCCCGCTCACCCAGGAGGGTGGGCATCACCTTCGCCCCAGGCACGTCAGGCCCTGCCCCAGTCACCCCTGCTGCCCTCAGTGAGGAGGCCATTGACCTCCTCAGGTCACTCACTGTTGGGCAGGCTACCATTGTGAATGCCATCCAGGGTGTAGAAAGGGAGTTGCAACACGGTAATGCATTCCTGGAGGGCATTCATTCTGGTCAGGCTGTCCTTCAGTGAACCCTGCAATCTCTGGCCTCAGCACTGATGGCAGCCATTGTCCCTGTGTGTAGCCTCCCCCCTCCAACTTCCTCCACCCAGACCCAATCTCCTGTACCCCAGCCCATCCCAAGCACACCTACAGACCATCATGCACACTAGTCAACACACACAAGTAGCTCAGGCAAACATAGGCACCACACACACCACAGGCACTCACGCAAGCCTCACCCACATACAGACACAGCAACATCCACTGCCTCCACTGTGTCCCCTCCTCCTCTTCTCCCTCCTCCCTCCCAGTGTCATCTACACACACACCTGCATGCACCACGTCTACAGGCACTAGGACTTGCACCAGGACACCCAGCACCACAACCCGCTCACCTGCACTCACCATCTCCAATGCCATTTACACGTCCCCTGTGTCCTCTCCCAGTGTGTCTGTGACGCCCCCTCCCAAAGTACACAAACGCCGGCAATCACTCACTCAACATCCATCCACCTCACAACAGCCTCCAGTACATGCACCTGCACCCAAAACAGCTAAAGTGACACCTCTTACAACCACCTCCTCTTCCTCCACTCCCAGACCCCCTCCAGCTACCCATCCCAGTGTTCGTCAGAAACTGTCCCTCTGTCAAATTGACCTTTTTGCCCCCACCCCCGCCCTCCAATTCATCAGTCCCGTCGTAGCGCCTCAGCCAAAAAGCCTCCAGTACCAGTGGTGCGTGTTCCAGGTTTTTGGACTGCACCGTCCACCAGGGCAGGCAGTAGGACCCGGAGCCAAGGCACTGGCAGCCCACCCCCTGTAAAGGCTCTTAAAATGGAGAGTGGACGACGGAACCGTCTTAAGACCCCTGGTGGGACAACAAGTGACATGGGATTGAAGGGGATTGGTGAGTCATCTGTAACTCCAACAAAGGTGGGGAAGGTCCAGAGGAAGTCTGCCCAGCCTGTTGTGAGTGTCACGGCAGAGAAGTGCGCCATCATGTCCGGCGGTCCAGACACAACCGCCAGCACCGTCGTCACTGGTCCAGAGACCACCGCCGGAGTCACAGCCCAGGAGGGCACAAGTATCGTCACTGGTCAGGAGACCACCGCCGGAGTCACAGCCCAGGAGGGCACAAGTATCGTCACTGGTCAGGAGACCACCGCCGGAGTCACAGCCCAGGAGGGCACAAGTATTGTCACTGGTCCAGAAACCACCGCCAGAGTCACAGCCCAGGAGGGCACAAGTATTGTCACTGGTCCAGAATCCACCGCCAGAGTCACAGCCCAGGAGGGCACAAGTATCGTCACTGGTCCAGAAACCACAGCCGGAGTCACAGCCCAGGAGGGCACGAGTATCGTCACTGGTCAGGAGACCACCGCCGGAGTCACAGCCCAGGAGGGCATAAGTATCGTCACTGGTCAGGAGACCACTGCCGGAGTCACAGCCCATGAGGGCCCAAATATCGTCACTGGTCCAGAAACCACCGCCGGTGTCACAGCCCAGGAGGGCACAAGTATCGTCACTGGTCAGGAGACCACCGCCGGAGTCACAGCCCAGGAGGGCACACGTATCGTCACTGGTCAGGAGACCACCGCCGGAGTCACAGCCCAGGAGGGCCCAAGTATCGTCATTGGTCCAGAAACCACAGCCGGAGTCACAGCCCAGGAGGGCACAAGTATCGTCACTGGTCCAGAAACCACCGCCAGAGTCACAGCCCAGGAGGGCACAAGTATCGTCACTGGTCAGGAGACCACCGCCGGAGTCACAGCCCAGGAGGGGCCAGGATGCTACAGCCCCGCTGGGCAATGATAGAACGTCATGCCACACATCAATGCCCACTGTAGAGATCGTCATGCCACACACCAATGTCCAGTGTGGAGATTGTCATGCCACACACCAATGTCCAATGTGGAGATCGTCATGCCACCCACCAATGCCCAGTGTAGAGATCGTCATGCCACACACCAATGTCCAGTGTGGAGATCGTCATGCCACACACCAATGTACAGTGTGGAGATCGTCATGCCACCCACCAATGCCCAGTGTAGAGATCGTCATGCCACACACCAATGTCCAGTGTGGAGATCGTCATGCCACACACCAATGTCCAGTGTGGAGATCGTCATGCCACACACCAATGTCCGTATCAGAACCGCCATGGCAAAGCACCACTAAACAGTCCTGAACCGCCATGTCAAAGCACCGCTGAACTGTCCAGAACCGCCATGGCAAAGCACCGCTGAACAGGGCAAAGACCGCCATGGCAAAGCACCGCTGAACAGGGCAAAGAACGCCATGTCAAAGCACCGCTGAACAGGGCAAAGACTGCCATGGCAAAGCACCGCTGAACAGGGCAAAGACCGCCATGGCAAAGCACCGCTGAACAGGGCATGCACTGTGTAGGAATGAATGGACCGCCACATCAGGCATCCTTATCCCATGTGGAGCTGGGACAGTGACAGGACAGGTACTTTCACGTGGAGACTCATCCAGTCTGGGCACCAGTCCCCCTCCAGAACCAGTGGAGACCTGCATGTACTTGAGAGACTGTGGCTTTGCACTCCCCAGGATTGAACAGTGGGCAAGCCACCCACTGTAGAGACTTGATAGACTGTGGCTTTGCACTCCCCAGGATGGTACAGTGGGCAAGCCACCCACTGTAGAGACTTGAGAGACTGTGGCTTTGCACGCCCCAGGATGGCACAGTGGGCAAGCCACCCACTTGTGAGACTTGAGAGACTGTGGCTTTGCACTTCCCAGGATGGTACAGTGGGCATGCCACTCACTGTAGAGACTTGTGAGACTGTGGCTTTGCACTCCCCGAGATACATCAATGGGCATGGAGCCCCATCGTGGATCTGGCTTCGCATTCATCTGGCTGAGGTGCCCCCCCTTCCATTCCCCCTGAGGTGCCTGTTTTATTTCCATCTGATGCCCCGGCAGTGTTCTCTCCGATTTTGGTCAGGTATCTATTGTGGGCCTCGCCCATGCATTTTTGGACTGTTGGTGCACGGACATTGTTGTGTACATATCTGCACTACTTCTCGGATTGTATGTGTAATAAGAGTGATTTTGAGATATATATATCTGTATATTTTTTTATGACATGGATATTGGCACATTACAATGTTTGCCCGAATTTGGCTTTGTGTTTTCATTCTTCCGGGGGGATTGTGGGTTGTTACTGTTATTTTTGTGACTGCATTGGTGTGTATGTTGTATAATGCGAGGGTGGGGGTGGGGTTGTTTGGTGGGTGTCCCCCTAACTTTTGCCTCCCCTGTGCCGTAGGTGCAGTACTCACCGGTATCTTCTGCGCCTACGTAGCTGTTGGTCGTAAAGGAGCAGAAAAACAAGCGCAGGGAGTATTTGGAGTTCGGGCTCCATGGTGTCCTCGTTCCTCGTGGGATGTGTTCAGGTGAGCATTTTTCCATTGCAAAAGCTGTTTCCGCTGTGTTTTTATCCGCGGTGCATCCGTCCCGGAAAAGGTGGCGGATTGGCGGGTTGTAATAGTGTGGGCGGTCAATTGTCTCCCACCTGTCTGTTGGCGGTAACCGCCGCGCTGCTTGTCTGTATCGCCGTGGCGGGCGGTGTGTTAAAGTGGCTGTCTTTGTTGGCGGTTTCCGCCAGGGTCATGATTCCCTTTTTTTGTCCGCCGGCCTGTTTCCGGTATTACCGCACCTTTAACACCGTCCACCAGGATTGTAATGACCCCCATTGTCTCTAAAATAAAGTACCTTTATTTTTAGTAACTCTGAGTATTGTGTTTTCTTGTGATATAGTGCTAAGTGTTATAAGTGGTATAGTAGGAGCTTTCCATTTCTCCTAGTTCAGCCTAAGCTGCTCTGCTATAGCTACCTCTATCAGCCTAAGCTGCTAGAACACCTCTAATCTACTAATAAGGGATAACTGGACCTGGCACAAGGTGTAAGTACCACAAGGTACCAATTATAAGCCAGGCCAGCCTCCTACAATGCTCCTCCGCCAGATGATGTTAATGCACACAAGGACAGGGTGACAAAACAAAAAGGGGAGGAAAGACAGAAGAGACACCTGGTCAATCCCTGCAACAACACCACTGTTGGCCGACACAGCTCACAGGTAGCAGCACTATGCGCTAGGCCATGCACTAACAGTTCAGGGTAAATTCAGATTCCCCTGGGGGATTGTGCCTAGACCCATTTGATGCACACCTGGAACCCACAGGAGGCTGACTACATGTAGAGGGCCACTGCCACTTTTGGGGTTGGACTGGCACTGAGCCTGCCTAACAATGGATCTATCCTGGCACGTTTGCCCTGGCCTAGGGGAACCCACAGCCCACTTCCCACACCCAGAAACCTCATAAAACGCGCAGAGTCATCTGCATGAGACTGTACTCACCCCCTTGTGGCTGCTGTGATGCCCTCAAGCGCCCACCCAACTCCGAATATGCCACCGCCAGGATCCGGTACATCAGAGCGGTCATGGTGCGACGGGCACCCCTCCCATGTTGGGAGGCCATACCCAGCTGGGCCTCCGCCGTCTTCTTGGTCCAGCGGCACAGGTCCTCCCATCTTTTGCGGCATTGGGTACTCTGTCTATGGTAGACCCCCAGGGGGGTCCGCACTTCCTTGGTGATGGCACGCCAAATACCCTTCTCCTGGTGGGCGCTGACCTAGAGGAAAAGTAAAGTAAGAATGGATTTTACTCCCTCGTCCGGTTCATCTTACTCATTGGTCACAACCTCCCACCCTGGCCCAAAAACACATACAGTGACCATCCTCACATGCTAGCCTATGTCCCCCCACCTGCATCTTCCATTGACGCCACTCCATACATTCATGCCAAATCCATCATGCGCACAGTGTTCTCATCTGTTTGTCTGGTGGACCGTAGAGTAGCGTGTACTTGGGGAGGACCGCAGCCACCTGGTTGTCCAACTTCTCCGTGGTGAATGCAGGGGCCCTTTCCCCAGACACTGTAGCCATTGTCGCTTCCAGACTCAGGTCACAGGGGCACTTGCAGTGGAGGTCCTCTCCTTTTGAAGGTCAGGTATCAAGTGAGTGAACAGTTAGAAAATTGCGGTCACATCCGCGGCGGTGTGTACCGTCACTGCCAGCGTACATCGTCATTGGCTCCTGGAACCCATAGGGCCCAATGATATCCAATGCTGAATTGCGCCGCGGTCTTCGTCCGCCTACTGCAACGCTGCACAACGCCAGCACAGTTACCTCATTTCCCCTTGTCCCTCCTTACAGGTCAAGCAGCGCCATTTCAGGGGGCCACATGGCTGGGAAACTAACTGCGTCACAGCACTTTTAGGCAGGAATACGGACATACAGCGCAAAACACCGATTACATCACAATTGTTCTAAACACCCTTGTGAAACCTATGTGGCGTATGAACATCTGCTCACCCTTCTCCTCCATAGGGCACGTCAGCTGGGGCAGATGATGAGATGGCATCATCCTCTGGTATACAGACCCCTAGTGGACCTGTTGACAACGGAAAACAGACACATCATTATCACCTACAGACTTGATCATGCCACAATCCATGAACTGTGTGCCCAGTTGAAGCCAGACCTGATGTCAGCTATCCGCCATCAAACAGGAATCCCCCCTCTAGTGCAGGTCCTGTCAGTACTCCATTTCCTGGCCAGTGGGTCCTTTCAAACACCAGTGGCCATGGCATCAGGGATGTCACAGCCAATATTCTCTAATGTGTTGTCCAGAGTGTTGTCTGCCCTGCTGAAATACATGCACAGCTACATATTATTCCCACAGGTGGAGGATTTGCCCACAGTGAAAGGTGACTTCTATGTCCTGGGACATATCCCCAACATCATTGGTGCAATTGATGGTACACATGTGGCATTTGTCCCCCCCGCAGGAATGAACAGGTGTACAGAAACCGCAAAAGATACCCTTCAATGAATGTGCAGATGGTGTGTTTGGCAGACCAGTACATCTCCCATGTGAATACCAAGTATCCTGTCTCTTGCATGACACTTACATTTTGAAGAATAGCAGCATCCCTTATTTGACGGGTCAACTCCAGAGGCACTGTGTGTGGCTAATAGGTGAGCCCAAGGTCCCAACACAGTTTACATAGGTGTGTGGGCATGGGAGAGTCCCTAAGGATTGGTGTATGTGTAACAGTTGTCCCTCGATATTTGCAGGTGACTCTGGTTACCCCAACCTGTCATGGCTACTGACCCCAGTGAGGAATCCCAGGACAAGGGCAGAGGAATGCTACAATGAGGCACATGGGCAAACTAGTATAATTGAGCGTACTTTCGGTCTCCTGAAGGCCAGGTTCCGGTGCCTCCATCTGACAGGTGGCTCCCTATACTACTCACCGAAGAAGGTGCTCCAGATAATCGTGGCATGCTGTATGTTGCACAACCTGGCTTTGCGATGCCAGGTGCCTTTTCTGCACGAGGATGGTCCTGATGTTGGTCTTGTGGCAGCTGTGGAGCCTGTGGATAATGAAGAATAGGAGGTAGAAGAAGAAGATATAGACAACCAAAACAACATCATCATGCAAAACTTCCAGTGAGACACAGGTAAGAGACTGGCACTGCTCCTCTCATATCATACAATTGTAGGACATTGCATGATTATGCCTTTTTACCTCTGTGTATGGACTTTGACAGTTCACTTTGGCTTTCCATTTCACAGATCTGGGTACCACTTTGTGCCTTCTGCTATGTTTACTGCTGCCCAACAACTGTCGAACATTGGTATGTGGAATTAACATTGACATTGCTATTTTTCATATAGGTTGCAATTACACATCTGTGCAATTACAGACTGACTCCAGATTGATTTGTGATTCAAGGGTGTTTATGTCTGTGCTAATAAGTGGAGGGGGCTGTGTAATGGGCTGTGGGTGATGGTGAAAGAATGTCCATGGTGGAGTCCAGTCTATTGGTATCACAGGTGCATTGTCCAAGGGGGCATAGGAAGTGGAACAATGGCAGTTCAAGGTGGACAGGGTAACATAGTGGGACAGAAGGGTGACATTCAGGAAAGTCTTATTTCCTGGCGGGGTCTTGGCAATGTTCTCTGTCTTGTTCCTGGATCTCAGGGACCTTTTGCGTGGTGATTCTCCTTCTGCAGGGGGTTAGGTGCCGGTGGCCTGTTGGTCCTGTGGGGGGACCTCCTGTCCACTAGTGCCGACGGAGGTGGAGGGCTGTTCATCATTCAGGCTAGTGTCAGGGGCCCGTTGGTGTGCCACTGTATCCCTCTTGGTGTTGGCCATGTCTGCCAGCACCCCTGCAAAGGTGACCAGGGTGTTGTTATTGGACTTCAAGTCCTCCATGATCCCCAGGTAGTGTTCCTCCTGCAGCCGCTGGGTCTCCTGAAACTTGGCCAGTACCGTGCCCATGGCCTCCTGGGAATGGTGGTATGCTCCCATGATGTTGGAGAGTGCCTCGTGGAGAGTGGGTTCCCTGGGCCTGTCCTCCCCCTGTAGCACAGCAGTCCTCCCAGCTTCTGCCACTGACCCCAGGTCTCTGATTGTCTTGGGTTGGTGGGTTTTCCTGGAGTCCTTAGAGTGGTGGATACGCTGCTGATTAATGTGTCCTGGGGACAGAGGGATGGGCCCGCTGGGTGGGTGCTGTAGTGGTGTTTCCTAAGGGGGGAGGTTCAGTGGTGGTTTGTGACTGTGGCAGGGGAACCGACTGTCCCGAGGTTCCAGATGGGCCGGGCTGGTCATCTTGATCCACAGATGCAGAGCTGCTGTCGTCATTGTGGGCCGCTTCTGTGGGGGGACTGGATATGTCTGGCATCTCCTGTCCGGTGACGATGGGTAGGGGTCCTGTTGGGGGGTAAATGCATAGTTATTGTATCTGTGTGTGCCATCTTGTCCAATGGGTGAGTTACCCTCTACTCCTGTGCTTGGCTTATTGTCTTTGGCCTTGTGCGAATGGTGATTTTGGGGCCTGGGTGAGTATCTGTACTGGACATGCTTTGTTGATGGGTGTCCATGCATTGGTGTAACATGCAGGCCTTGGTTTTGGGATGTGTGGATTGTGATAGTATGTTATCAGTGGGGTGTTAGTGTGACGGGTGTGAGGGTTGGGCTGGGTGTTTGTGATAGCATGCAGGCAGGGGGGATATAATAGTAAAGAAATGCCTTACCAGAGTCCAGTCCTCCTGCCACTCCTGCAAGGCCCTCTGGATGCATGATCGCCAGGACTTGCTCCTCCCATGTTGTTAGTTGTGGGGGAGGAGGTGGGGGTCCACCGCCAGTCCTCTGTACTGCTACATGGTGTCTGGATACCACAGATTGCACCTTCCACCGTAGGTCGTTCTACCTCTTCCTGATGTCATCCCGTGTTCTTGGATGCTGTCCCACTGTGTTGACCCTGTCGACAATTCTCTGCCATAGCTCCATCTTCCTTGCAATGGATGTCTGCTGCACCTGTGATCTGAATAGTTGTGGCTCGACCCGGATGATTTCCTCCACCATGACCCTGAGAGCCTCCTCAGAAAACCTGTGTTGTCTTTGAGGTGCCGTTATGTGGTGTGGGTGATGTGTGAGGTGCTGTTTGTTGTGCTGTGTGATGTGTTGTGTTGGTGTATGTTGTATGAGGTGTATGGATGTTGTATAAGTGATGTTGTTGTGTGCCTGTGGATGTTGGTGTTATGTTTGCTATTCTCTCTCTCTCATTGCTTCTTCCAAGAAAATCGTTTTAAGGGGTTGTGGGTAATGTTGGTGTGTGTTTTATAGTGTTGTGGGTGTGGGGTGTGTAGGTGTATCAGGTGTGTATATTTTTATTTGTCCAATGTGGTTGTATTTTGTAAATGTGTGTGTATTTTGAGCACTGCGATGTGTACCGCCAATGGATTACCGTGGTTGAATGACTGCTGCGTTGATTCGTGGGTCGTGATAGTGTGGTCGTAGTTCTGTTGGCGTGACGGTGTAGGTTTTGCTATCGCCAGTTTATCACTGACCTTTGGTGTGGCGGACTTGTGTGGGTGTCTGTATTGTGGCGGATTACGAGATGTGGGTCATAATACCTGTAGCAGATTTCCACCTTGGCCACGGTATCTCGAGGGCCATCAGCACAGCGGTAAGTGGGATTTACCGCCAGGGTTGTAGTAAGGGTCAGAGGGTATAATATATCCTAATACCCTATCACAATAGGCCTACCCTTCTACCTAGAGGAGAGCTGGGTATGTTAAACCTAATCTGCCTATGGCATGTCCCTGGAAGGAACCCCCAACCCTTGTTACCTTGGAATGAGGTCTTGTGCTCAGACTACGTGGGAACACGAAGTCCAGGTCAACGTCAAGGCGACGTGCAGCATCAATAGCAGCGATGGTATCTGGTCAGAATCCCCCTGATTATCTGTCTAAAATGTGATGTATTTATACAAATCTACTTGGACCCCTGACGAAGGTTGTTCCCAAACAATAGAACACAGCATGCTTGGGACAGTAATTAATATAAACAATTCCCTCAAAAGCGTGAAAAGGGAAAGTACCTAATGTGAATACCTACAGTTTCTTTGTCTTTGTCGCTTGATTTAATGCCTTAGCGCGGTGGCACTAATAACATAAAGCTAAACAAATGGCCTAACTATAACCAAGGCAGCCATCTTAGAAGAATTAATTAAATAAATGGGCTAAGACAGAGCAAGCTAAGTAGGTTAAAAGTCACTATGTGACAGGGGCATGAGTCTGCAAGCCAAAGGCTAAGCTAACTCCTGTTATCCCATTAAAACACACTAGTATTCACTACAGTTCTAGTGAGAGAACAGATTTTGTAAAGGGCGCACACACCACCTCTCCTTGCAGTACCTTTCAGCAGCTGGAATGGTAGGAGCGCAGACATTTTCAGAGAGGGTCTACTGCCTTGAGCTCATTGTTAGCTGGTACAGGGGGTGGGTTGTGCTAGGCAGGGCTCAGATGTGTGCGTGGTGCAGAAGAAGCAGCTCACTTGCCCTCCTGTTGGTTACAAATGTCCATGCTGAGAAACCAGGTCCATGGACTTCTGGCTGGGCAGCCCAACTCTGCATCAAGCGTGTGAGATGCTCCTGATCACATTGTGTGTTGTGCCAGTGTGCTTCAGCACATAGGTGGGTAATATTGCAGCTTCACTGACTAGATCCGCTTTGAAATAGTTTGCCCCTCTAGGCATCATTTGTATAAATCTGAAGCAATTGTTTATTTGTTGTGGATTGAGGAGAATGTTATATCTGTCTGCCTGAGGCAGTGTGGTTTCATTTGTTTGCATAAATGGCCAGATCATGTGTTGGTGGTAAATAAGTGCAACAGAAACTGCTCTGTGTCGAGGTATAGTAGTTGGAAGCAAGGTGCAGACATCAACCCTTTGAGTGCCGGCTTGATGGCTGAGACATAATTGACTTGGGTCAGGCACGGAGGGAATATTAGCTTTGTGGAGTCCATTGAAGGCGCTATGAGTTAACTGCTTTTTGCAGTCTATAAGTGGGTTGTAAGTGCGCAACTCGGAGGGGAGTCTGTCGGGACTGTTTCACGTGAGGGCTGTGGTAACACTGATGGATTGTGTGTCATATGCAGACTTGTGCTATCATGGTTTGTTATTGAGGAAGTGAATCGCCTCTTTAATTGGTTGCATGGAAATAAAAGTATTGTAAAATATGAATTGTGTAAGCCAACGGTTTGGCAATTTCTTTTGTTTCTCGATTTACTGATATCCCTGGGAAGCCAAAGTCCTTGGTGTGACTTTGGCTCAGAACAGTGATCTGCTATTAGTTATTTTCAAGTGTTCTATAGCACTTGGGTGAACTTTTATATTAGTAGTGCATGAGTGGAGTTTAACAGATGGTTTAAACAATAATTGTTTTTATTGCTGGGTGTAAGGAAGGCAGCTCTTCCTGTACCACAGGCATGGCACTCTGGACTTTCCCACCCCCAACTGTTTTCACCTGATTGGGGCTTTTTAGTTGGGCGTAGCTAGGTTCCAATGGCACAGGAATAAGGCCCTCATTATGAACTTGGCGGTAATTACCTCCGACCACCGTGCTGATGGTGAACAAAAGACATCCAGTGGTGGTGGAATGCACACCGCCGAATAATGATGCCAAGTACACAAACTATCAAAATATTGACAACCTCGGTTAACCACGGTAGAAAGGCAGTCCACAGCACCCCGCCACTGTCATGCCCACAAACCCCCCCACCAAATAATGATGAACAAATCAGGATGGTGGACAGTGGATGCTGAACGACCATTGGCAGTAAAGACCGCCGCTGCCAGAAATGGGAACCGCCAAGAACAGAAGCACACATTGGCGAATTTGAAAAGCACACTCCTTAAACACCTCCACACCACTTCAAAACATACTCACACACAACCCTCAATTCTTTGCAATGCAACCAGCACCACAGAAATTGACATCACAACGCACATACACACAAACAACCACCACACAAGTCACACACACAACACACCACCCACAACACACACCATGGCACCCCTGCTTCACCGACAGGGAGCTGAGGACCATGGTGGACGAAATACTCAGGGTCAAGCCGCAGCTATTTGAGGCACTGGTGCAGCACACACCCTTGGCTAAGAAGATGGAGGCATTGCAGAGGATTGTCAACAAGGTCAACTCTGTGGGAATCCATCCACGCACAAGGGATGATAACAGGAAGATATGGAATGACGAGCGGGGGAAGGTGTATTCCATGGCATCACAACACAACATTGATGTACAGAAGACTGGCGTGGTCCCCCACATCCTCCCCCCGAATACACCGACTGGGAAGAGAGGGTCTTGGCTAACCTGCACCCAGAGGGCCTCACTGGACTCCCTGGAGGACTGGACTCGGGTAAATCAACTACACCTGCAATGCATCTATTACCCCATCCCTCTCACGACCACCATGCCACCATCCCCTACCCAGCCCACAACACCCAGACACTCCTACCCATGTCCCCTGAATGCCCACAACCCCCATACAAATCACTATCCAGCCCCCTGTGCACAGACACCAACCCATGCAATAAATGGCATGAGCACCACTACACCCAGAATGCATCCCCTCACTAAATGCACCCAAATGAATACCAAGGGACCCTGCATGCTACCACATGGGAATGGAACCACCAATAACTTGTAATCAGTGCTGCAAGAGACAAGAAAGTGGAGGACACCCACATCTCTGTTCTCTCACACACAGGAACCATCACTCATGCCACCTGGACGGAGACATCAAGGAGTGCGAGTCCTCCACCTGAAGACAAAGGCCCCACTCAGGAGAGTGCAGAGAGATGTCTGGTCACAGAGGAAATCTCTGGCCCATCCCACAGCCCAGGACAGTCTCCCTCCAGAAGCCCCACCCAGGATACCACTGACACCTCTACCACTCAGCCACCACCATCAGGTCTGGCACAATGCCCCCACAGCAGTTTCTCCAGGTCAACGACTGGCAGCCCACAAGTACAGAGCATCGAGTCTCCACCCATCACCAGGCAGGATGATGAAGGGCTCAGTGCTAGTGGGACTGCCAGACCTGTGTAGGGGGCACGGCTACAGGGGGCTAGGGACAGTTGGATGGGAGCAGTGGGCCAGGGGGGTGGCCCAAGAAGGGATGCTGCTGCCCAGGTGGCCATTGCTGAGGTCCCGGGAGCATACCACCATTCCCAGGACAGGATGGGCCAGATCCGGGCCACGCTGGAGGAGAATCAGAGGCTGCAGGTAGCACACCATCACAAGGCCATGGAGCAATGGAAACGGCCACCATTGTAGGGGTGCTGAAGCACCAGTACCACAGCCAGCCTCGGTCTTCCACCCACCTGCAGGCCCCTTCCACTAGCCAGGACAATGCCCTGCCATCAACAGCTGCAGCTGCAAGTGGACTGGTGACACAGCCAGAGGACTCACAGGACACCAACAACCCTTCCCCTGCAGCCTAGCTTCCCACTCACAAATGTGGCCTCAGACCCAGACATCCCTGTGAAATACCAGCCAAAACCAAGCCCACCACCGGGAAGTGACTCTGCAATGAACTGTCTCCCTTGTGTGCTAATGAGTATCCTTGTCGACATGCCACTGTTATGTCACCATCTTCCAATGGACCCATGGAGTATGCCCTGTGCTACAAACAGCTGTGGAAAGTTACCAGAGTATATTGTTCACCATGTGCCTACTCCCTTCCACTCTCCCATCTCTCATGGATGTCTTGTCTTACAATACATACACTTGTGCTCTCAAAATATCTATCCTTCAGTAACATGAGCAATCAAATGGAAATGTGAATATATTAGGCTGTTACCATCATAATGCGGTTTTATTGCATGAGGGGATCTAACAGATTGCAGTGTTCAAAGTATGTCACACTGTACATTCCTTTGCAGTGACACACATCGCCTTCTTCATACATGAAGTCTACACATCAATGGTAAGGGACACCACAGCACTTTGCACATCAGTCACCCAGAAACAATGGAGTGAACACACTGGCATCATAGAACAGTAGCTGAGTCACTGGAAGTATAGCCGGATTAGCTGGGTCCTGGAGTTGATGCCTCCCCCCTCTTCTTCCTCATCACTCTCATCCATCCTCTGAGGTGGAAGGGGTGGTTGGACAGCATCCACCTCACCCAGTAGTGGGATGGCTTTCCTCAGAGCCAAGTTGTGCAGCATGCAGTAGGCCACCACTATCTGACACACTTTGTCAGGGACATAGAACAAGGATCCCCCAGAGAGATGCACGCAACAAACTCTTGCCTTCAGGAGTCCTATGGTCCTCTCAATCACTCTCCTAGTGAGACTATGTGCCTCATTATAATGGATTTCTGTATCCATCCTGGGATTCCTCACAGGTGTCAGGAGCCATTGCATGTTTGGGTAGCCAGAATCCCCTGGAAAAGTGGGCGAAAGAGGGGTGAAACACAGAATAACTACTTGAATACAGCCTTCCTGCCAACTATGTAACTGATCCAGTGTCATACGCACTCACCTATAAGCCAAGCTGTGTCCCTTTGTAGTTGTCCCATCATGTGTGGCACACTGCTGTTTCTCAGGACAAAGGAGACATGGACTGATCCTAGGAACCTTCCATTGACATGAGTAAAGGACTGAGCAGCAGAACACACCAATTGGGCATTAATGGAGTGAAAGCTTTTACAATTTCTGTACACCTGTTCATTTACTCTTGAGGGGATAAGGACTTTGTGGGCACCATCAATAGCACCTATCACATGGGTGATATTTGCAAAAGCATAGAATCCAGATTTGATGGAGGTGAGTTCAGCCTTTTGAAATCCAGAAATTTGGACAGCATGAGGCTGACCATTGGCTGAGATAAACCTGCTGCTATATGCACTGTCACTTGGAATGAGCCTGTGGCCAAAAAATGTAGCACTGATAGTACCTGCACAGTTGTAGGGATGGCATGGGGATTCTTATTAGCTGGCATCAGAACAGGCTCCATTTGTGCACAGAGTTCCAGGATAGTGGCTTGATTCAGGCAGTAAGTGATGATGATGTGACGTTCCTCCATGATAGCCAGATCAACCGGGGGTCTGTAAACAGATGGGGCCCTCCCTCGCCAAATGGGTCTGTACTTATGGGGGGGAATAGAGACACACTGAGCTGCCACAAACACTTCAGTCGCATTATTCCACATTTCATCTTGTACATGCAACACTACTGTCCCTCACACAGACACAGGAAACTTGGTAATCCTGTCAGGGTAATGTCTGGTGTGGTGTGTATATTGCATTACATCACAGTGTAGGCACACTTCCCACCATTATTTCATTAGGAGAATCATTGATCATACCATCACTCGACGTGAGGGAGAGGGAATGGAGCCATGGATTAGGACCCCGGAGAGACTATGAAGGCCTGTTGTATGCAAAGTGGCAGCCCCCTGCCCTACAGGTAGCATAGTGTAGGAAGTGTCTACATCCGGACACTGCGCGCTCTACGGGCGACAAAAATGCAAAGCCCAGCCTTTATGCAAGAGCATAATTCATGCATTGTGTTTATATGCAGTATGTTAACCTTTTACATTGCAGAGTTTAACCTTGAAAAACACTATTAATGATGTTTGCAATAACTGTTCATTTGCAAGGTATTGCTGTAGGCTTACTGAGTGTGTTAGGGTGTGGTCCCTTTCTAGGACCTTCTAGAAGCTTTCCCTGCAGCATGACTGGGTGTGGTTTGTGGGCTGGGCCAGACTCTATATACTCTATATATATAAGGGAGCCAGTCCAGCTCCAAGTGCTCACTATTCAGAGGTCCCGGTGCAGAGCAGCAGCAACTTCCTGAGCTCCTGTTCTGGAGGCCTACCTCGATGTTCCAGGCCTGCCCCGGATTATATTGGTGATCCTTGAATCCCCGACCCCGTTCTCAAAGAATCTAGCATTTTGGGCCTACTTGTGAAACTTTCAGAGTTAAAACAATGGTCACGAACTGCAAAGTCTGTGCTTACATCAAGATAAGTCATTCAAAACCGAAAGGTTTGTTGCATCTGCTCCCAACTCCACTTCGACCTTGGGAACACATCTCGTTAGACTTCATTACAGGTCTACCAGTTGTTCAACAGCACTCAGTAATCCTTGTGGTGGTAGACAGTCTCACGAAATATGGACATTTCATTGCTTGTAAGAAATTGCCCGCCTCCAGTGAACTGGCGACCATCCTACTGAATAGAGTGGTCCGTTATCACAGGCTGCTGAGAATGATTCTCTCCGATCAAGAATCGCAATTTGCCTCCAACTTCTGGAAAGCATGTTGCAAAACGCTTCAAGTTACATCCACACTATCTACTAGCCATTACCCCCAAACAGATGGCCAAACTGAGAGACTGAATCAGAAATTGAAACAATACCTGTGTGCTTACGCTGAGAAACCACTTCATTCCTGGACATCAATGCTCTGATTAGCCACTGGTGTCACATCCTTTTTTGGCTTGTTTGGCTACCATCCTGATACCTGACCCATCACAATTCCTCAAGAAAGTTCTCTTACACCAGCTGTGTCGGAAACCATTCAACAACTCCACCAAACCCAGAAACTGATTCAACAGCATCTAGAAAAAGCAAAACAAAAATACAAAAAGCACTATGACAAGAAACATTGTGAAGGACCTCAGTATCAACCAGGTGATAAAGTGTGGCTTTCTACAAGACACATTGACTTCAAGAAAAAGCACATGTTTAATCCCAAATTCATAGGTCCTTACACTGTCCTCCAGCAAATTAATCCAGTGACCTATGAACTGCAATTGCCCCGGTCACTACGTATTCATCTGCTGTGCCATACTTCCCTCCTGAAAAAAGCAGTCCAGAAGGTACGCTCCCAACCAGCTCCAGTTCCAGTACAGGGGGAATTGGAATAAAAGTTAAATAGGTGTTGGATTCCAAACTTAGAGGTCGTAACCTGTGGTATCTGATCTCTGGGAAAGGTTACGGTCCTGAAAGTAACTCATGGGTCTCTGCATCTGACATTCATGCTCCACAACTAGTGAGACGTTTTCATAATCTTAACCCAGGCAAACCAGGCTCTAGAGCGCGTTTGGGAGAGGGGAGTACTGTCAACATCAGGACAGTGCGCGCTCTTCGGGCGACAAAAATGAAAAAACCCAGCCTTTATGCAAGAGCATAATTCATGCATTGTGCTTACATGCAGTATGTTAACCTTTTGCATTGCAGAGTTTACCCTTGAAAAACACTATTAATGATGTTTGCAATAACTGTTCATTTGCAAGGTATTGCTGCAGGCTTACAGAGTGTGTTAGGGTGTGGTCCCTTTCTAGGACCTTCTAGAAGCGTTAACTGCAGCATGACTGTGTGTGGTTTGTGGGCTGGGCCAGACTCTATATAAGGGAGCAAGCCAAGCTCCAAGTGCTCACTATTCAGAAGTGCCAATGCAGAGCAGCAGCAACTTCCTGAGCTCCTGTTCCGAGGCCTACCTTGATGTTCCAGGCCTGCCCTGCATTATATTGGTGATCCTTGAGCAGGGCGGTAAGGCGGAGGTCAGGCTAGGCCCCCAACACCGTTCTAAAAGACTCTCGAGTTTTGGGCCTACTTGTGAAACTTTCAGAGTGTGCGATTCATTACACTCATGTAAACCTTGCCATTCAGATCGGCAACAGCTTGCGCGATCATTTCTTGGCATTTGCATATTCTTGTTTGAATCAGCAGTGTGCGCGATTCATTTCCAGCATGTAAAACTTGATGTTCAGATCGCCAACAGTGTGCGCAATCATTTCATGGCATTTGCATATTCTAGTTCAAATCTGCAGTGTGCGCGATTCATTTCCAGCATGTAAAACTTGATGTTCAGATCGGCAACAGTGTTCGCAAACATTTCATGGCATTTGCATATTCTTGTTTGAATCAGCAGTGTGAGCGATTCATTTCCAGCATGTGAAACTTGATGTTCAGATCGGCAACAGCTTGCGCAATCATTTCATGGCATTTGCATATTCTTGTTCGAATTGACAGTGTGCGCGATTCATTTCCAGCATGAAAAACTTGACGTTCAGATCGGCATCAGTGTGCATGATCATTTCATGGCAATTAAAACTTTGGTGTGTTTTGTTTGCAGAGGTGCACACATGTATCCCGAGCTTTTGGATTTTCTGTGAAGATGCTAAATTCAAAAAGTGACATTCTTTGTGCATATTAATTCCCTGGTGCAATTCCTATTGTTTTCCAGGGAATGTTTCACAGAGCCTTTTGTCCTCATGTAAAAATGCAATGTTTGTTCTGAAACATTATTCTAGAAGGTTCTTGTATTTCTAGACAGTATGTGATATTTCATGAAAAGCTCATATGAAACATTGTATTAAACCATTCTTCATTTTTTCCAGGTATCTAGATTTCTTGTGGTCTAGGTATAGTCACTTCTTAGGTTATCCATGGTGACAGTATGAGAACTCTCAGAACCATAGTCTATTGAAAGTCAATGTGATTATATCTTGATATTGTGTTGTTTAACCTTTTGCTTCCTACAGGTCTCCTTCCGAGCTGTTCCCTACCTAATCCCCTTTTCCCCCATTTGGAATCTCTCAGGCTCTGTGATATTTCTATCAGAGCTTTGGAGCTGTCTACTGGTGGACATGTTGGGAACGTGCACACAGGCCCTGAGGATCTGGTCTCCTTGACAGGAAGTGACTTAATTCTGCTGGCGTTAGTCATCATGGTGGTGGGCGGTGTTCACCACCGTGCACCTCATCTTTAGACAACATTGGTGTCTATGAGGAAGCAGGGTCAATCACGGTCACCGCCGGCGGTGACGGTGCACAACACCACTATAAATACCACCACTTTGCTATCTCCTTGGCCCTTGACTCCTGCACCTTGAGAGGAATGAAACTCCACTGTGTGAGCTGCTGTGTCCTGACTCTGGTCCTTAGAATGACACTTGTCGCAGGGGAAGGGCCCTGGCCTTCACCGCGGAGGAGCTTGAGAAGCAGCTGAACGGGGTCCTACCCCTGTATGCAAGGCTCAGGTAAGTTGCTATTAGTCCTCCATGAATGTGGGAGAATGTGGTGGATGCATGTAAGCATTGTTGTAGGCTGTTTGGATGCCTACCCATAATGTGTCTGGCAGTTGTTGTCTTGGCTATTGTCAATATGTGTGTCTCCATGGGCCATGTGAAGCCAAACTGGCATGGCATTTTGTATATGGGACACCCACACTGACGTTTGTTTCTTTACTCTGTGTTTCCCATGCAGGTCAGCTCCCATCAGAAGAAAGGATTGTGGCAAGCCATCGCCATGGAAGTGATGACCCTGGGGGTCTATAATCTGCAGAGCACCCAATGCAGGAAGCGGTTGGAGGACCTGCGGCACTGGGCATGGAAGACCGGAGAGGCCCAGCTGGGAACGGCCTCCCAACGAGAGAGAGCGGCCCATCGGATCCTGACCCCCTAATAGCCTGCATACTGGTGGTGGCCTATCCCGATTTGGATGGGTGCTTGAAGGAAGCACGGCAGCCTCAAGGGTGTGAGTACCTACACTAATGTGATGCTACTGTGCTGAGTGTAATCAGGTGCCATGGGGTGCATGCAGTGTAGTGCAAAGCCCATAGACATGTTTGTTCCTGCAGTCCTGCCCTCCTCTACGTCCATGGGATGGAGTCCTTAAGTAGATAGGGCTGGGAATGTAGGCCTGTGAGGGGTCCCCTGTTTGGGCTATTGGATTAGATGTGGCCTCATGGATTCGCATATTTGTTGTCTTCGCATCGTCTCTCATTGTATCCCATTGCAAAGGTTATCAGAGTAGATGGCCAGGATGGTCATGTAGTGTACTGTGGGATCTTGCCTAGCAGTCAGGGGCACATTCAGGTGGATTATTCTGTCTGCTGGGGGTTAGTGCCTGAGATGGATGGGGGTGTTTGCGTGCCAACAGGTATGTTTGATCAAGATTTGACCTACTTCTTTCTTGTTTTGTCCCCCCATGGCTTGTGTCCTTGTGTGCTTTAGCATCATCTGGTGAGGGAGCCGAGTCACTGGCGAGTGGGGATGCAGCAGCCCATGGTTCCCAGGAGGCAGAGTTCACCACAGCCAAGGGGACTAGTGGGTTGTAGGGCGAGAGGAGTACCACGGGGAGGCAACTACCACTGCAGGTAGTGACTCCGACACCTCCTCTGATGGCAGTTCCCTAGTGGTGGTGGACACTACTCTGCCCAGCCATTCATTGTCATCTTCCGCCACCCCCATACCACCACTGCCTTTCCAGTAGCTGCCCACTGTGTAACCTGTGCCCGCTCACCCAGGAGGGGGGGCATCTCCTTTGCCTAAGGCACCTCATCTCCTGTCCCCATTAGACCTGCTGCCCTCACTGAGGAGGTTATTGACCTCCTGAGAAGCATCTCTGTGAGTCAGAAAACCATGGTGAATGTCATCAAGGGCTGGCATCCCAGATGCAGCAATACTATGCATTCTTGGAAGGCATTCACTGTGCCATGTCTGGCCTCCAGAGATCTTTACAGGCTCTAGCCTCCTCTCTGACGGCAGCCAGTGTCCCTGGTCTTTCCGTCCCGCCTCCCACCACCTCTACCCCTTCTAGCACCCCTCTCCTTTCTCCCATCCCAAGCACACATCCAGACAACCATGCACACAAATCAACACCCAAAAAGCAGGCAGAAAAACCGAAGTACCACATGTCCCATCACTTGCAGGTACACACCCAACATTCCAAGGAAGACACAGTAACATCCAGCTCCCCTACTGTGTCCGCCCCCCTACTCCCAGGACACAGAAACGCTCCCAGAATTCCACTCCACACACATCCACCAATCATGGGAATGCTGTACAGGCACCTGCATCTAAGCACAGCAGATCTACACCTCAGACCACCACTCCCTCATCCTCCACTTCCAAACCTGTCTCCAAAACCCCTCCAGCTGCACCTCGAAAGCTTTCCCTCTCTCATGTTGACCTGTTCAAACCCTCTTGTCCCTAAACGTTTCCTTGGCCTCCAGAAACCCACTCCTACCTCATCAAAGTCCTCCCCAGTCCGCCCTACCCATTCCTGTGCCCCTACCCCAGTGAAGAAGAAGGCCCGTGTTGCCCCTGGTCCCTCTGCCAACCCCTGTCCAGGCCCACTCCTCCTCATCCCAAGGGCAAGCACTAAAGCTCTCCACCTCCAGAACTTATGCCCAAGAACACCCCCTTCCAAACCTGAGTCCCCACCTCCGCCACCCCCTGCCCCTGAACCCTGAGGTGCCTGGCTGCCCCATTGATGCCCCTTCTCAGTGAAGTTTTCCTTTCCATCGTGGGAGTCAAGTGTGGGCTATATTTGCCCTACCAGGACTTTGGACTGGCCAATGGCCTTTTATGAATAGTTTTTATTTTAAATTTTTTAATTTGTTGCCCAGCAGTCCTGTTGGTGCAAAGCTGAGCCGCTGTGCAATGTTTCACTGTGGTGGTGTGCGGTGCACGGGTATGTGCATTGGTGCAGGTAATTGTTGGCTTGTGTCTGGTAAGTACATTTTGTTAGGGTGTGTATGGCATGGGGTGTTGGGAGTGGTTGGGTTTGCGTTGCGGTGTGGGTGGGGAGGGGGGATGTGTAATTGGGCCCTTTCCTCCCTTGTGTGCTAGGCTGCGGTACTTACCGTAGTCTTCTTCGTTGGCAGTCATGGTCCTGAAGGTATATGGCAAGGAGAATCACTGGCCTTATTTCCAACTCTCACTCCATGTCGGCGTCTGCGTGTTCCTTGTAACTCTGGTAAGTTTTTCCCTTTATATGGATTTTTTCTACCAGGCTTTGAGTGGCGGTGGTTCCCACCCCAGAACTGATGGCAGTGTGATGTTCATAATAAGGTGGTCGGGTTGGGCCTTTCTGCCTGCCTGACGATGGCCTTCGCCATCGTCGGCGGAGCTTCCAAGATGGCGGTGGGTGGGTGGGCTGCTGCCTGTTTCTACTATGCTTCTTTATTTGGCGGTCTGCACCGCCGGCCTGTTTGCAGCCTACACAGCCAGCCTGTTGGCAGAAGTTACCCCCACCACTAGCAGTGCGGTGATTACCACCAGGTTCATAATGACTGCCTAAGTCAAGCATTACATCCATAATCTTGTTTTCGTTACCCTGAGTGAGGCAGATTTATCTAGACACTTAAGAAAGTAATGTTGCTCGTGGTAGGCTAAGTGCAGTTTCTGGCTTCACAATTTGTTAAGTTAGAGTGATCAGCAATGCGGTTTAGGCACTACGGGCTTGATTACAACCTTGGTGAAGGGGATTATTCTGCCCCAAACATGAAGGATATCCTGCTTGCCCACCATTTTACAAGTTCCATATAATATAATTGAACTTGTAATAAGGCAGATGGGATATCCGTCACATTTAGGACAGAGTAATCCCCTCCGCCAAGTTGTAATCTGGCCCTATATTCTCTGCTCACAGGCCCCAGGTGTGTTCTTGGCACCAAATTAGTGCATTCGCCTGTTCATGTAAACAAGACATGTAGTTTGGAACTCTTTCACTCCGGTTTGTCCTTACAAAGATGTGTTGCCTGTGGCCTTCTACAGGTAACAACATGAACAAATGCATACTGAGGAGGCCGAGAAGTATGGGATAATATAAAGATTCCTTCTACTTTGTTACAAGGTGTTAAAATATGTACATTCATTTAGGGATCCAAAACAAGGTATTAGTTTGAGTCTTCAACATAATAAAATCTGACTCAGAGGATGCATATAAATTGCAGTGCAAAGTAGGAATTGTTTGACTGACCTATTCCCTAAACACTGTTTCAAATCTTATACTTTTCATTAAATAAGTTAGCTAGATTTTCAGCCTGGTGGATTGTTTTGACCCAGTTGAAGACAAGTGGTTTGTCAAAGGAAACCCACAAATGCATACAGATGGGTGTAGTTAGAGCGATCTGTCACTACTAAATATCATTTCCAGAGACAAGCATGAGCTCTAGAGCAACTAAAGGCCTGGACGCCAGATTCACTTGAAATACAGTGTACTCAGAGGCCAAGGATAAAATGAGCACAAACAGTTTACTGTTACCTATGAGTGACAATTCTCTGGAGAGCAAGGGTTGGAAGCAAATGGATATTGAAGTTGCAACGGGTACATTTTTCCAGTTGTGCTTGAAATATTGTCTTTGTTCCTTTCAGGTTGAAATCATAGTATTGAGAATTATGTTTTTGATTATGTACTCAAGCAATAACGTGCAAGCTCTAGCAGCTACATCCCTGAATTATATTTTTATTGGCACTTCGTAGTTAAGAGGTTTAATTTGTGTCAAAAATATAATTGTAGTCTAGTCCTCTGTCTGGAGTGTATTCACCACTTCATCCACAAACTACCTATACCTCTCTATCTTCCTTTCTATCTATTCTCTGCATCTCTCACCCCTATCTATTCACCATGCCAGATAATTCCACTCCACAAACATACTACACACCACACAATATCACCTCACACAATTCCACAATTAACAATTCCAATGTAACCCACATCATTCCATTATACTCCACATATATCCACAGTACTCCAAACAAAAACACATAAATAAAAGACATTGGCCCTCATTTGGACCTCTGCGGTCTTTTTCCAAGACCGCTGAGGTACCGCCGTGCTGAAGACCGCCAGTGCAGGCGGTCTCCCGCGCAGCGTATCATGACTGCTGGCAACCCTCTGCCCTTTTTCGGACGGAGAGCCGCCAGCAGCTATACTGGCGGTCGGCGGTGAAGTGGAGGCTGCTCCACCTCCACCGCCACGTCATCAGAACACCGCCCACCGAATCACAACCCAGGATTCGGCGTGGCCGTGTTCTGGTGATGGGGAGCTGGTGGCAGAGCAGCCCCCATGGATCCCGTTCACTCCCGGAGGATCACCGGAATAGGTAAGATGATCGTCTGTTAGGGGAGGGGGCGGGGGGGTGTTGTGTGTTGTGTGCGTGCATGGGGGTGTGCGTGTGAGTGTGTAGAAGGGGTGTGTGAGTGCGTGTATGCATTCGGGGGGTGTTTTGTGTATGGAAAATGTGTACGTATATGTCTGTGTGTATGTGTGCGTGTATGTCAGCGTGTATGTGTAGTAGTTGTGTGAGTGTGAGTGTAGGGGGGTGGGGTGTGTATGTGTCATTTTTGGGGGGCGGAGGTCCTGCCACCTTGGGGGGCGGTAGGGGGGGTTGTGGGTTTGCGGGGAGGACTCTGGGGTGGGGAGGGGGTGGTGGAGACCCCTACCAGTGCCAGGGAACAATTTCCCTGGCACTGATAGTGCATACCACGATGGATTCTGTGGCGGTACAGAACCCCACGAAATCCATGGTGGTATGCAGGGTTGTGATACCACCAACGGTCTATTGACGGCCGCCAAGTCTCCAGCCCAGCAGTCGTTACCACCCTGGAGGTCGGAGAGCAGAAGTGGCGGTTTGGCATGGCGGTAACTGCCATGCTTGTAATGTCATTTTTTTTACCGCTGACCTGTTTGCGGTATTACTGCCACTTCTACGCCGACTGCCAGGGTTGTAATGAGGGCCATTGTCATATTCAACACCAATAACTCTAACTCTCACAAATGGGAGACCTATTGCATTACAAATGTATTGGTTAGTTAGCTATTTTGCTTATGGAAGGGACTTCTAATTTGGTGCCTGGGACTGTTTGTTGACTCAGTCTGACCCTGCATGAAAGGTGACAAACAATTAAATATAAACTGTTAGACTTGGCATCGTTAGTGTGGCCTTCCCTAACATTTTGCCTCTGCTTCCCAAGTTACTGATGTGTGATGATCATGGTTTTTGCTGTTTTTGATACTCTGGGTACTTTACCACTGCTAACCAGTGCTAGAGTGCAAGTGCTCCTATGTAAAATGTATGTGTAATTGGCATATTTGATTTACTAGTAAGTCCCTAGTAAAGTGCACTAGAGGTGCCCAGGCCTGTAAATCTAATGCTACTAGTGGGCCTGCAGCACTGGTTGTGCCTCCCACATTAGTAGCCCTGTAAACATGGCTCAGACCTACCACTACAATGTGTGTGTGCAGTTTTAAACTGCCAATTTGACTTGGGAAATGTACCCACTTGCCAGGCCTAAACCTTCCCTTTTATATATGTAAAGTGCCCCTAAGTTAGGCCCTAGGTAGCCCCAGGGGCAGGGTGCAGTGTATCTTAAAGGTGGGACAGGTACTGACGTGTGTTACAACGTGATATACAGCTAAATTCAGTCTTCCCTGTTGCAAGGCCTATCTCTCTCATAGGTTAATATGGCAGCTGCTTTCAATAGCATTAAAGTGCCGATTCCCTTTGAGAGTAGATAGAAATATGAAATTTAGGGTCTCTGGACTTACAATTTAAAAATATGGCCCTCATTCTGACCCTGGCAGTCTTTGACCGCCAGGGCGGAGGACCGCGGGAGCACCGCCGACAGGCCGGCGGTGCTCCAATGGGGATTCCGACCGCGCCGGTAAAGCCGCGGTCGGACCGGCACCACTGGCGGGGTCCCGCCAGTGTACCGCGGCCCCATTGAATCCTCCGCGGCGGCGCAGCTTGCTGCACCGCCGCGGGGATTCCGACCCCCCCTACCGCCATCCAGATCCCGGCGGTCGGACCGCCGAGATCCGGATGGCGGTAGGGGGGGTCGCGGGGCCCCTGGGGGCCCCTGCAGTGCCCATGCCACTGGCATGGGCACTGCAGGGGCCCCCGTAAGAGGGCCCCTAAATGTATTTCACTGTCTGCTGCGCAGACAGTGAAATACGCGACGGGTGCAACTGCACCCGTCGCACAGCTTCCACTCCGCCGGCTCGATTCCGAGCCGGCTTCATCGTGGAAGCCTCTTTCCCGCTGGGCTGGCTGGCGGTCTGAAGGCGACCGCCCGCCAGCCCAGCGGGAAAGTCAGAATTACCGCCGCGGTCTTTCGACCGCGGAACGGTAACCTGACGGCGGGACTTTGGCGGTCGGCCTCCGCCGCCCGCCAAGGTCAGAATGAGGGCCTATATCTTTTAGTGAAGTTGTTTGTTAGATTGTTGGTTTTTAAATGCCACTTTTAGAAAGTAGGCATTTTCTTGCTTAAAACATTCTGTGACGCTGCCTGTTTGTGGATTTCCTGTCAAGGTCAATTTGACAGCTGGGAGCTTTGCACCTCTCCTCTAGACAGTGACACAAAGGAGCTGGGGTGTAGCCTGCATATCCTGATGAGCCATCTGTGCTAGGAGGGGAGGGAGGAGTGGTCACTTACACCTGAAAGCAATGTGCCTGCTCTCACACAAGGCAGTCTCCAGCTCTGTGGTGTGTGTCTGGGGCCTGGCCAGGGCAAGGCAGGATCTGGGAGACTTTCCTTTGAAGTAGTCCTGCTTCAAAGGCAGAAAGGGGTATAAGTATTGGACCCAAAACCCCTTAAAATTAGATCACTTCTGGGTTCAAGAGGAACCTCTGCCAAGGAGAAAAGCTGAAGAGCTGAGAGGAAGTGCTTCCCCTGCCTGTGACTGTGCTTTGTTGTGCTATCCTGCAGTTGCTGTCTTTGCCTGTGAAAGGGCACAAAGACTGGATTTTGGGGTAGATTGCTGCTTGAGAAGAATCTCCAAGGGCTTGGACTGAGCTTGCCCCCATTCTGAAGTCTCAGGGCCATCAAAGACTTCCTCTGCCAGCCCCTCCTCTCTCTGCTGAGACTCCTGGCCTGTCAAGTGGTTCCTAATCCAGTCCCTGGGCCCTTGAAAGGAGAAGCTAGTGAAAAAAAAAGAAAATCCAAGAAAACTAACTTTGGAGGACTTTAGAGCGACGCCGCTGCTGAGTCACATGATGCTGCCAACAACCAAAGCTGTGGTCTTTGCTGGAGTGTGACGACCCCGCAGGCCTGACACTGCTGCTTCTGCCCACTGAAGTCTGCAACTCCATGGAAGTAGCCGCACCATATCATGACCACCGGATATTGATTCTTCCCGAAGAGCGCGGATCCAACGCTTCGCACTGCCACCACCTCACTCCACTGCTCTGCAGCAAGAACCTGATTCGTCTTTATGATGCCTCTGCTCCTTTGCTACGCAGCACTGGAACCGAAGCTGCCCTGGATCCGGCAACATTGTGATCCCTGACTCCGAACAATGGCTTGTTTCCACATTTTATTAAAGTGCTGTACCTGGGGGTCCGTGTGATTCTGTGACCGGCGCCTTTGGCGTCAGATTGTTGGGAACGACTCCGTCAGGACACCGTGATATTACCTCATTGAAGCATTTGTGTTTGTAAGCACTATTTTTTTGTTTAATCTTTAAAAATTCAAAACTTGACTTGCGTATGTCAGATTTTTGTTGTTTTGGTCTTGTTTTGTTCAGATAAATATTGGCAATTTTTCTAACCTGGTTTTGAGTCATTTTGTAGTGTTTTCACTACATTACTATGTGTGTGTTGGTACAAATACTTTACACATTGTCTATGAAGTTAAGCCTATCTGCTCATGCCAAGCCACCAAGAGGGTGATCTGAGGTGAATTGAGTGTGATTCAACTTTATCCTGACTACAGTGAGGGTCATTGTTTGGACAGGGGTAACCTGACTGCCAACCAAAGAACCCATTTCTAACATTGGTGATCAGCGGTGAGGATTTGAACTTGTATTTGTACTTGACAGGCAGGGATTATGTGAACACTACTGTTTCCAGTGCAGACCATTACATGACCACATACTACTTGTTTTTGCTTTTTCTCTTTTAGGATTTTTCCCTACTTCCATATTTTTGGTAATCTCTTGTGATCTTTGAACTCTCTTTGGGAATTCATTTTCTGCCTTGGAACTTTGCACTTTTTTGATTCACCATCATGTCCCTAAATGGAAATGCACCAGCTGGAGCTGTTTTTGAATTAGGGAAACTAGAGAATTACACAGTCGCTCAACTGTAACAGTTCTGTAAGGATCTTACCTGTCCCATTAGGAGCACTGCCAGAAAGGAGGAGCTGGAAAAGGCACTGAGGGCCTGGGTGACAGCCAAGGAAGCTCTGTGGCACACAGAGGACAATGATGAGAGTGAGGAGGAGGAGGCACAGAGGGGCATATTTATACTCTGTTTGCGCCGAATGTGCGTAAAAATTTTTTAAGCACTTTCAGCGCAAACGTTGCCCCATATTTAAACCCTGACGCCCGATCCGGCGCACCAGGAAAATGGCGCTATGTGCGCCAGTTTTTGGAAGCGGCACCCCGCCCTGCGTTAATGACATGCAGGGTAGGCGTTCCCGTCCAAAAACAGACGCACATAGCGGTGCATGGTATTTATGCTCCAGGGCAAAAATCACTTCCGCGCGGCAGGCAGCGCAAAAAAATGGCGCAAAGCACGAATAGCGTGAAATTTTAACGCCTGGGTCAGGGCAGGCGTTAAAATGGGGCAAACACACCTGTACTTAATCAGAACACACAGAACAAACAACAGAGCAGCAGAGCAGCAGAGCAGCAACAGGGAGACATGGAGGTGCTTTTTCTTCAACGTGCACGTAGACGCAGAGCCCTGCAGCAACAACAGCAGCCACAACAACAACAGCAGGGACCCCAAAGACAGCGCAGAAGGCAGGAGAGGATATTCCGCCCACGAACAACCCTGCATGGCCTCAGGGAACGAGACATCATCCAGAGGTACCGGTTGAACTGGCAGGCCATTCAGCAGCTGCTGACAAATATTGAACAGCAATTGGCCCCCACTTTAGTGACTCCACGCACTATCCCAACAGAAACAAAGCTGCTTGCCGTACTTCACCTGCTGGCAAGTGGCTCCTTTCAGACAACTGGTGCCCTGGTTGGTGGAATCTCACAACCATCTTTCTCTGCATTCCTGCCTAAAGTACTGGATGCCATCATTGGACTGACACCCCGCCACATCTGCTTCCCTAACACAGTGCAGAAGCAGCAGGAAACTAAACATGGGTTCTACGCCATCAGTGGCTTTCCGCACGTCCTTGGTGCAATCGACTGCACACACGTACGCCTTGTGCCACCTGCTGCGAGTGAACACCTCTACCGCAACAGGAAGCACACACATTCCATCAACGTGCAGGCCATAGTCGATCACCAAGGACTGATCAGCAACATTGTGGCTAAATATCCTGGGAGTGTACATGACGCATTCATCTTCCGTCACTGCACCATCAACCAACACTTCCAGGATGGACGGTATGGCAATGGACTACTTGTTGGTAAGGACAAAAATCTACTTATATACTCACTGCACAGAAACCCTCTAGGATAAACAACACATACACCACAATAGCAACACCTAGACAGGAACACACTGAGGTACTCACATCACTAGCCATGTGTCACAAGTCACCATTGAACCTCTCACACATTTGAATTTACTCCACAGCTTAGTGTGAAGACATTCATGACTGTGGTTGCCTAAATGTCACCTTGCAAATTGGAAGTCTCACAATAACCTGTACACTAATACAATGCATAACTTTTAAGGGATAGGATGGCCTGGCTATGTTCATATGAACGTTTCTAATACCCTTTCATGTTTCAACTCTGCATGGAACTATCATCACACCCCCAGTGAGGACACACGGACACCTGTGTCACAAGTCACAATGCAAGGGAGGGCACACTGTACTTGAGAAACCAATACATCCTGCTGACAAACAGTTAGACAACAAACACTTGCTCAGCCAAGGGAAAAAAACAATGCCAAAGTTTCCACCAACAACCATAGGTTGTCACATTAGTACACAAAATAGTCACAGACAACACAACACAACTACTGCCATCAAAGATACGTACAACAGTGCCTCCTACATCTAATTGATACCATTCTGTGTTTCTCTTTCAGCTGATCAGGGGTATGGCATCCAGCCTTGGCTAATGACACCATATGGGAACCCAAATACTGCTGATGAGCGGGCATACAATGACGCCCACAAGAGGACCCGCAGCATTGTGGAGAGGACCTTTGGGATCCTAAAGTCAAGGTTCCGCTGCCTTGACATCACTGGCGGAAGCCTACTCTACTCCCCAGAGATGGTCTGCAAAATCATACTCACTTGTGCCATATTACACAATATTTGTGTACAAAGGAACATTCCCCTCCTTGAACCGGACCCAGACATGCCTGAGGATGATGATGAGGAGGATGCTGGCCTGCAACAGGAGGGGGAACACCTAACACCGCAGCAGGAGTGCGTAGGCGCCAACAGCTTGTGAACAATTTTTTTACTTAAGTTATTATAATCACTTGTATTCCACACTTGTAAATAAACACAGATAACAAACACCACATCATGCTTTGGCCTATTCATTTCTGACCACCTTTAGTTTGAAATAGCTGAAGATGAATGTCGTCTCATTGATCAAGAATGCCATTAAAATTCATCACACCAAAAATAAACATCACAACTGTATGCACAGAGGGTAGGATGTGACATGTTACATTACCATACACAGAGCCCAACAAGAGTACAAATGTGACAATTACACATGCCGGATCCAAAGACTGAAACAGTCTCTCATCCAGCCCAAAATTGGAGATCATTTGAAAGTCACATCACACGTGTTCAGAGACAGGGTGGGACCATCCATGTGTAAGTGAACATGTCATCAATGGCTTCTCTCAAGTGTATGATGTGAGCAATACACAATTGCAACAACATCAGCTGCCACTAACTCAGGAGGAGACCTTGAAGTTACAGTGACAACATACACACAGACAGGTCATACTGGATCCACATTCCCACACACATGTACACATATGTCATACAACCAACCTAATATTTGAAAGTAGACCATCACAGTTGTGTCCCAGTTTGAACCTAGCAGGAAGATTGTAACATGACACTAAACCAGTTTATGCAGAAAGGGACACAGACAAGCAAAACAATCTTCGCATTAACACATCGTGAACGCTGAGAGTCTTGCAAACTTAGGGGGTCATTCTGACCCTGGCAGTAATTACCGCCATGGCGGAGGTCGGCGGTAGCACCGCCAACAGGCTGGCGGTGCACCGATGGGCCTTCTGACCGCGGCGGTTCAGCCGCGGCCAGAAACGGGAAGTCGGCGGTGTACCGCTGACTTCCCGCTGCCCTTGAGAATCCGCCATGGCGGCGGAGCGCGCTCCGCCGCCATGGGGACTCTGACACCCCCTACCGCCATCCTGTTCCTGGCGTGTCTCCCGCCAGGAACAGGATGGCGGTAGGGGGTGCCGCGGGGCCCCTGGGGGCCCCTGCAGTGCCCATACCAATGGCATGGGCACTGCAGGGGCCCCCGTAAGAGGGCCCCACAAAGAATTTCAGTGTCTGCTTTGCAGACACTGAAATTCGCGACGGGTGCAACTGCACCCGTCGCACCTTCCCACTCCGCCGGCTCCATTCTGAGCCGGCGTCCTCGTGGGAAGGGTGTTTCCCGCTGGGCTGGCGGGCGGACTTTTGGCGGTCGCCCGCCAGCCCAGTGGGAAAGCCAGAATGACCGCCGCGGTCTTTCGGTGGGAACCGCTTGGCGGGCGGCGACCGCCGCGGTCAGAATGACCCCCTTAGTCATATGAAAATGGTATGCAACTTAGCTCCAAATCATCATTACTGCAAACGTCAAATGGGCTAATGAGATGAATGAATGGTCAACAGTCATTCATACCATATGGCCTTACATTCGCCCGCTGCTGCAGGTTTGCTAGGATATGATAAAAATACTCCATGGATACAGTAGCTATTCTGGATGGTCAAATCCTAGGGTGCTGGGGGCCTAACTCCACCTCTACCACCCCCAAAACATACAAGAATCATGTACTTGTGAACTAAACACATGCATAAGGCACATGTGTGGCCTCCATGTCACAAGTCCTATACAAATATGAAACACAAAATCATAATGGGACATGGTCAGCCCCATAAAAACTGAAAGTGACTCTCCCACTCCCTGTTAGGACTACAGATAAAAGCATCCCCATCATAAAGGTGGGGACATTTTGGAGACGGAATACCATAATGGTATCAAAAACATCATTTCAAAATAGCCATCAGCAATTACACCAAATATGTTGTCAAATATGGTCAATACATTAGTTAACGTATCCCAAACATCACAGTGTGAAGGCCGTCTATACATAAAAGTACGGACATTTGTCATATACAAACACAAATGTGTCTCACATCGCACCGTTTGACCATGACAAATCACCTTTCCAAAGCTAAACACATGAAGACATTTGGATAAATTTGCTCCATATTCTACGCATACAGCATGGCCGTCATAATTTGTTCACGTACATGAGTGCACACAATGCAGAGTCAGATACAAATGTATCCAAAAGTGTCTTGATATTTCACCTTCAAATTATTATTTACATCCACAATATTTTTGACTCTGCATCATGTGCACTACTGTACGTGTAAAAAAAAACACGCCCATGATGTATGCGTCGTGAAATTGACGCTACATGGACAATATGTTGGTCATTTCATGTACAGTATTAATTATTAATATTCATATCATATTTTTTCACTCCGCATCATGTGCACCACTGTACGTGTAAAAAAAAAGACGCCCATCATGTATGCGTGGTGAAATTGACGCTACATTCACAATATATTGGTCATTTCATGTACAGTATTAATTATTAATATTCATATCATATTTTTTCACTCCGCATCATGTACACCACTGTACGTGTAAAAAAAACAACGCCCATGATGTATGCGTGGTGAAATTGACGCTACATGCACAATATGTTGGTCATTTCATGTACAGTATTAATTATTAATATTCATATCATATTTTTTCACTCCGCATCATGTGCACCACTGTACGTGTAAAAAAAATGACGCCCATGATGTATGCGTGGTGAAATTGACGCTACATGCACAATATATTGGTCATTTCATGTACAGTATTAATTATTAATATTCATATCATATTTTTTCACTCCGCATCATGTGCACCACTGTACGTGTAAAAAAAACGAAGCCCATGATATGTATGCGTGGTGAAATTGACGCTACATGCACAATATATTGGTCATTTCATGTACAGTATTAATTATTAATATTCATATTTTTTCACTCCGCATCATGTGCACTGTAATGCGTCATAAAAAATTGACGCACAACTGTGTATGCGTGAAAATATGACGCATAACGGGAAAATAAAAACTGCGGCCATTTTATGCAGGAAGTGATGTAATAGGATATCCTGTTTACAAAATCTGTACTGGGAGGTAACTTTCACTTTCACTTTGCAGTCTCAGATTTCTCTAGACTGTGTGGTTGTGTGAAAGGTGTTGTCCTGTGTTTTACTGCTCTAGTGTCCTGTGTGCCTTGTATTTTGTCTTAGTGTCAATCTATTATTGTTGTATCACATTGTCTCAGTCTGTTTAGTGTTATTTTGTCTATACCTGTGATACTTTGTATTGTCTGTGGGAGTCTGTTGTGGGTAGCATAGTTTGGGGGGTTAGTTGGGCTATTTTTCTACTTCTCCTTTTTCTTTCACACCTCTACCTTTCCCCATTTCCCCCTTTATATTTTATATTTTGTTGGTACATTCTTATCCCTCTCAATATGTCAGGTAGGCCTCGCCTGTCCAGGATGGGGGAAGACGAATTGGGGGGGTTCATATGGCTCGTAAGCCATTTCCTCCCACTAATGCTGGAAGCTGGGGGCCGTGTGATACAGGGGTATCACACGGAGGCCAGGAAAATCCGGTGGGAGAAGGTGCGCCATCACCTGGTCCGGGTCTATGGGAGTCTCAGGAATGTACACCAACTCAAGCACCGCTGGGCAGATCTGATCACCAGGGAACAGGACCTGCTGGACCACCTGGGACTCCAGATTGGTGGCCATGTTGGTGAGTAAAAAACAATTACATGGGAATGACAGAAATCGGTGTGTGAACATGTGATGATTGTTAGCGAATCTGCAAAATAAGTAGCTGAGTGTGTGTAATGCCAGGGAAACCTAGGCCCATGGTTATACACATTAATTCCCATTCTTGCAACACATGTACACGCAATGACAGCTTTATAAATTCAACATCTATTTGTATTATGCTAAGTCGCCCCCTCTCTGCATCCCAAAATGTTTCAAATGCTGCGCTACAAAGGTATACATATGTGTCCTAATGTGTATTTGTTGCAGAATGTGTATGAAGACCTATGCTACCAGTCCGATGGATCATTTTTGCAACACATACCAGATGCCTGTAGCTGCATGTAATGTAGTGCTGCCTTTGTGTCAGAAATGCAACACGTGAACGGCTCCATTTGTACTCTACTGGTCATAATGGCCAGTGAGTACGTCATGTAGAAACAACATACCTACAGATGCAGACGCCATAGCTAGACAGAAAATTGGAAACACATGATGATGCTATACATGTGTGTTGCCGTCACTTCACATGAAGTCAGTCATGTTGTTCACACATATGTCACATGTGTGTCTGGTTGCTGTCTGTTGACCCTGTCCAAATAGCCTGTTTTATTGTGAGTGGTCATGCAGTCCTCATGGAACCAGTTTTGGAATGTCTCTCGGGGATGCACATGCTGAGATGTATGGATAACATTATTGTTGGGGCATACTAATGGAGGATTAACTTGGACGACACCTGACTGTCCTGACCACTGCATGAGTGTAGTAGGGTGTGACACTGGAGCAGGAGACTCATCCAATGTTAATGTTGAATACAAAGTGATCCATGCAGGATGAGCATGTGTGAAAATCTATCATTACCATGTCATTTTCACACAGTGTCATTGTAACAGAAATCTTTTGTCCGTTCACCCAGTCTGAGTATAATCTTTGTTTCATGCTTTACAGGTGGACCAGCCCCGTACACCGTGGGAGAGGTGGCCCATTTTGACGACCCCGATACCTACAGTGAGTGTCGCCTGAGTGCTATTTACATTGTTTGGTAATGACGCATGATGGATTACTGTGTGTTCAAGAGAATTCATGATTTGATGTGCTGGCCGTTCATTTGCTTTGTTCTTTTAGTGTGATATCAAATTAGAATTATGTTTCTGCCAAGCAATACGTAGTCATCTCTCAGATTGAGGGGCTGTAGCCCATTCAATTAGGGCGGCAATTGGGAATGGTATGACTCATTTCGAATAGACTGGTCAATGTTAGATTTGGTCAGGGACTTGCCATGAACTGAGTCTGCATATCAGACTGACAGTCTCCCAGATAGCTTAGGCACATGGCATTGATGACAAGTGCTTCTTCCTAGTTGAGGATGGACTGTGTACACTGTAGGTTGGATCTTCCATGGGCATGTACTTCCACAAGGTGAACTCGAAGTGTGTGTGACTTGAGTGCAATGCCCTAGGTGTTCAGTTGAATCATGTGAATAGGTGTACTACCTCCCCTGTGTGTGTTGTTAAACATGCCTCACTAATAGTATGTTATGTTGGGCTAAGTCATAACATTTTGACATGTGTGGACCTGGGATGTGACAAGGTTGGGCTGACTACAACGTGTTGCTAGCCCTTCATAGGTGTTGTGTGTGAAGGCACATAATTGTTGCACTTTCTGTACACTCCTGGGTGTGCATTGAACATGGGATTGTTGGTTGTTCTTCCCACACCACCCACAAAGACTGGGATGTTACTGTGAAACAGGGTACCTAGGACTGTAGCAACCAGTATGTTACACGTACTTAACACCTTTTGTGACTTGAGTTAGTACCTTGGGCCAGAGTGAGAAAAATGTCTACACGTTGCAAATGGCATAAATATCTGTGTGGGATTTGCAAACGTCTGTTTCCTAATCCAAAATGTCTTTGGTGGTCATGTACATATGAGTAAAATGCTTTTCAAAATTGATATAATGAAGGGTTTTACCAGACCTACTTGCAAATCACAGTGGTAGGCAATCCCATTTGCAACCGAGTACGTGGTTGCAAAGTGAGTAGCTGTTATCATCCACTTGAAGTGGATGGTAACCACCTTGCTGACTGGAAGGGGTCCTCATTGTAAAGCTTCAGCCTTTGTGAGTGGACTAAAAGAATCCTGCGCAAAAAAGCCAGTGGTCTAAGGGACCAATAATTACCGTGAAAATTTCCAAGTACAATTGTTGTGATTTAAAAATAATTGCTGCTCATTTTTCTTTCCGGTAAACGGCCTACACTTGGGGAGAAATAACTTGCTTAATTTAAAAACAGTCACGTCTATGGAGTTCTGCTGGTCCCAGCAGGCCACCATCCCCGTGAGTGCCCATGTTGCTAAGGTGGGGCAACTTGGAACCCACATCATTGATGTTCATGAGGTGGGTTTTATGGACCCCATAGCGACTCGCAGACGGTGTCAGAGACACCGTTCTGCTTTGCAATTTGCTAGTTGATTTTCCTAATTTCCTACATCTGACACCTAGTGTGGACACATGATTCTGGGCCAGGGGTTCAATCTTAGCACACAACTAATTAAAAATGCTATTGAGTGAGGAGTGTGAGTGTAATCACATAGAATGACATATGTACTGAAGTCAGTATGCGGAAGAGACATGGATATGCTAGGTGTGATATGACCTTAGGGATGCATGATTCACATGTACTTCCTCTGAGCATTTCCGTGAACTATGTTGTAACAATTGCTGCATACAATATATTTCTAGTAATGGACAAATGAGCCATTGTGGGATTCAACCCACTGTAAATTCAATGCTCAATATTTCCCTTTTCTCTTCACAGCTGCAAACCTGAGTGCCGCAGAGCGCAACCATTTTGAGCACAGGGCAATGAGGTACAGGCACATCCTGCAGGTGCAGTGTGGGTATCGGAGGATGGCCCGCAGATACAATTCCGATCGGGCCTCCGGGGCGTGGTATGCCACACCACAGGCTCCACCAACAGTGCCACCTACAACCACCAGGTCTGCCCAAGGGGACCCAGCGACGGACCAGCCATCTTCCTCAAGACCTGGACCCAGCCGTGTGTTGGGAGCAGGGCTGTCCCGTGGCCACTCCACTCCAGCGACAATCTCCACCTTCACCGGCACGCAGACCAGCAGTGACCCTCCAATTGACCCTGCAGCCTTCCAGGCATTGTCTAGGAAACTGGACAGGTTAATTCAAAAGGTGGACAACCTGACGGAGGACATGGCGGAGGTTAAAAAGAAGGTGCGCTCCATCCGGCGCACACTTCAGAGGGCAAATCTTTAGTTCTTTTGCCCTCCTGAACTTTTACCCCACCCCTCTCCCCTCTTTCCTCTTTTCATACTGTTAGTTGGGTTTGGGGGGTTAGTTATAGGATAAGTGTAGGTAATTAGCTTAGTTAGTGTTAGGTAAGAGGGTGGGGGGTCCTTATACTTTCTATCTAATCTTTTTGTGTGGGTGGGTGGGTGGGGGGCAATGTTGGGATTCCTGTTTAATAAAAAAAAAAAATATATATATATAAAAAAAAAAATACAAAAAAATATATGTTTGTTTAGGATAGTATAGTATGTGTGTAGGTTAGTAAGTGTTGTCCTGCATGTGTCTTGTCTCTTAATGGTGGGTGGGGGGTTGATGTTTAGATCGTTTCGTTACATGTGTAGAGTAAGTTTAGCTTAGGTTAGTTAGGGACAGTTGTGGGTTAGTAGTAGTCAGGTTAAATTAGTGTAGGTTTACCTTTCCCTTAGTTGCCTCTTTTATTACTACTTTTAAATAAACATTTTGTTAACCCTTTACCTGATGCGTTAGGTGCTACCTTTTGTTGGCCTTGACATCAGTGTAGCAGAAATGTTAAGTATGACATTTGTGTTCCATGCTCCCTATCCCCAGGCTTATGAGGTTTAACATGCCAGCTACCCGTGTGCTAACTTGGTAAGTATCCACCATGTTGGAGAGCCACCATTGGTAGTGTGCATTGATCATCAAGGTTTGGGGTTGGTATGTATCCTACTTCACAAAGAGTGCTTCCAGACTTGTTATTGTAGGTAAATAGATAGGTCGGACAGCATTGTGAAGTTCAGGGAGAGCTTTATAGATGATGATTTGTTCACACTCTTGTCTTGTTGCTATCATTGCTGACCTACATCATGTGTGTACTGATTCAGCATGACTTTCCTTCATGGAAGTATACGCCGTAAGGGTGATTGATGCAGTGTAATTTGTTTATCATTCCTTTCATTCTACAGCATAATTTCAAATTTTAGTATTGCATGGTGCCTACATTTCTCAGCCACCATTAGTTGTGTAGAATAGCTATAGATGGTGCATCATTCTGTCCAACACAGCATGATTGTGTGTGCTTAGTCCCTTCATCAGTTATTTTCCTCAGTATAGTAAAGCTATGATGCAATCCTGGCCACTGCACAGATGATTCATTATACATGTAATCAGGACAGTAGTATAGAGAATCGACATGGTTTCCACACAGCCACTTTATAGTTATCTATTGCACAGTTGAATTTTGAAATGACACAGAGACACAATAGGTGTGCAAGTGATATTTATTTATAAGTGGTGTTGTGCAAAATGTCCATTCACCATGTTTGCTGACTCCTTTCTGGTGCATTATTACATGGTGATCCTACAGAAGGGGTGTGGATGATGCTCCTGACATGCTGGGGTGATGTCACAGACAGTGCAGAGGAACATGAAATGCCAAATGGTAGGAGAGAAACATTCACTGGCAAGGTGGACAAGTCAGACAGTGGATTGCCGAACAGTCATTGAGGTTAGTTGAAGTGAGACTGGCATGTGTCAAAACGTAGGACCTTGGTCAGAGTAGGGCATGGTGCAGGGACTAGGGCTTCCGGGTACTCTTGCGTGTGAATGTTATCTGTTCCATGTCTTCTTCTTCTGATGTGTGTGTTGCCTGGTGTGTCCTTGTTGTTGTTGGTTGTGAAGGGGCAACACACACCTCAGTGTTAGAAGACATGGAGGCAGACATCCCGGGGGCTGATCCCTGTTGAGTAAGGAAGGGCAGTACTGCAGCAAGGAGGGCCTGCTGGTTTTTCAGAATGGCAGCCACATCCCGATGGTAGGCAGCCAGGTCGGCCCTGAGGGGTTCTATGTTGCATTCGTGCACACGTTGAGTGGCTTGCAGTTTGAGTTGTTGTGTCAACTGGATGACAGCTGTGCCAATTTCCTTCAGTGTTTTTGAAATGTCCTCCAAGAGAAAATTTCTGGCTTGCATTGCAGCTGCCTGATCAGCAGTTGACAACATGCACAAACGCACCCCCTCAAGGCTGGCTGCCATATTTTGCATCCCCACCCGCACCTCCTTGGCCAGCTCCCGCTGGACCCCAACGACAGTTCTTTCGAAGCTGGTGCCAGTGTCGTCAGAGTCCTCAGCTGTGTTGGAGCTGGCAGGTCTTACAATTGGGGTGGCGGGTGGTTCTACTGTGGTGGCTGCTTCTTCTGTGCTCCTCCTTGTGACTGAAGGTGGGGTTTGGAGGCTTTCAAGGACCATGTCAATGGTCTCTTGTGGGAGGTTGATGGTGTCATCATCCATGTCATCAGGGAACTCATGGACAGGCAGATCAGCAGGAGATCCGTGTTCCTCTGCAATGAAACAGGGTACAATTAGTGTGTCTGTGTTGTGACAATTTTGCAGTAAGATACAAGCCTTTGGATGCCTTAACATTGTACTCTGTGTTTGTCTAGGTATCTGCTGTCCGTCATAGGGCATTGTTGTAGGCCTATGGCCCACCTGTGTGTCACATGTTTGATATGGATCTTTCAGACATGTCTGCCAGGTCGCCTCTAGGTGTTGCTTTGTATTTATTTAGGAATAGGTGTTTTTTTCTCCAACTCCTCACTCGGTGTTTCACTATTGTTATGGAGGGACATTTTGTAGGGTGGGCTCTCATTATCCAACATGTGATTCTTGGCTTTCTAGGCAGCAGGATAGCTAATGGTGTGGGGGACTAAGTTTGACCCACTTGAAAATAACTCTGTCACCCAGATATTCAATTTAGCTAAGGCTAACTAGCAGTGCCTCTGGTCTCCCACATCAAAGGAATGTTTAGACATCCGAGCGCATGACATCTTTGGAACTTCTCAGGGAAGTGGTGGTCACTCAGGTCCTACACATTTGTATCTTTTCCGGTAGGTTCCCATACACAAATGACATAGACAGTATTAGTTTGATATGAAGTTTCATTGTACAACTGACTTGTAGGAATTTAGGTGTGAGCCCCATTTACACAAACAATACACACTGTTAGAATTGAAATAGTCCGCAGGAGAGTAATACATTAGTACACAGCTTTCATGGTGCCTAACTGTTTCTACTCTCCCCCTGCATGTTCTATGAATAGCACAGCTTGTTAAGTTTGGAGGTTGCCTGTCAGAATCACAGGGGAGACATCATCCCTCATATCAGAGGAATGGGCTAGGATCTGGTTGTGCATCAGCAGCAAGGCAGGCAGCATCTAGTTGTTATTTTCTGTTTGGAAACTCCGCCATGCGTGTCTTGGGACAAGGGAGTGAATGTAAAAGACATATGTCATGGTGATGACAAAGTTTCCATAAGCAGGAATGCCAAACCTTGACCCCTACCACATCTATCAGCAACGTACCAGACGGTATCCTTGACTGGGGCACAGAGTGAATATGTTCTGGCAAACTCCAGTGCAGAAGTAGGCAAAACAGTGTGATTTGACTAATTGACAACACCTTAGGACTGACTATTTGCTACATTAACTGATAGGAAGGGCAATGAGAATCATTTAGTGCAAATTGCTCTGAGGCACTTAGATGTGAGCAAATGAGTATAAGTACATTCAGGGTAAGATGCACAAAGGCCTCCAGCCTGAGGCTAATGCGCAAAGTATACGTTTCACTTGCCACACTACACTTTGACTGACTGTGGGTGTTGTGACTGCCCTGCCAGAACACTTGCCTCTCAGGCCCTGCCCCATACACTTTTTATTCACATTGCATGATCTGTACATGTAACGTGGCATTACCTATGCATGTCAATGTTAAGATGTGGTATGGATGTAAACATTCTTGATGTTTTGAGATGGTGTTGGGTGATGTGTTTTGAATTGGATTGGCCTGTTTATCGTATGAAGGTCCTATTTGTTTGTCCGACTTTGCAGGTGTGTTTCAGTGACCAGTTGCCTGTGTCCCCTCCTCAATGTTGTTGTCTGAGCAGTATGACATTAGTGATGTAGCCTTGTTAGCCAGGCACGTGAGGGACCCTGACGTATGCAGCATGTGTGTATCGTTAGTGCTGTGTGGCTCCTATTGCTGTTTACTTAGGCTTATGTATGTGTCAGTTATGGACATTCGGCATTTGAGTGTACTGGTACCTTTGTCTTATTTCTAGGAGTAATTGCAGATGTCACCCTCACCCCCTAATTTAGGTATGTATGTTCCAGGATGGGGTTTCTGCCATTTGGTACTATAGCTGCACAGAGATGAGAGGTGTTATTGTCAACTGTGTTTGCAGTTAAGTTACAGTTGTTGTATTTTCTACTGCATTACAGATAGGGACCTAGTTGATGTAGAATAGATTTTGCAATACAAGTGCCTGGATGTGGATTTGAGGTAGTGTCCTTCCCACCTGTCACTGCTTTCCCTTGGCTCTCTTGTTGTAATTACAGGATGACCCCGTGGGACTGTTGTGGTTGCTGTATTTTGTCGTGCCACAGCTTCGGTCAGTACTGGGCATGCCCCCCTGCCGTGCCCCTTTCCCCATGCCACTTCATATATGTGCTGACTTACATGCATTGTGTAGTAGGTATCCCCCCCCTGCTTACAGTCCCCATTATTGTATTATGATTCCCCATGCGATTTACCCTGCATGTGCGTAGTGTCGTGGTAGTCTGCGCTGTCCAGTCCTTGAATCCCTGTGATGATCTCCTCCGGGATGACGGCTGCGACCATCTCCTCCATGTGGTCCAGGGCCTCCTGTTGTGCTGGACTCCCCCCTCCAGTCTGCATTGCTGCCTTCCTGTTCCTGGCCATTTTCTCTTTGGTCCTACGTTTGCAGTCATGCCAGCGTTTCTTACACTCGGTGACTGTCCGGCGTTCTTCAGCCACACTGTTAATCTTGTCCACAATTTGTTTCCAGATGGCCTCTCTCCTACTGAGTGGCAATTTTGAGGAGATGAAAAGTTGGTGCTGGTGTTCCGTCACCTCTTTCACCAGGATTTCCTGCTCCTCTGCACTGAAGCGACACTTTCTTTTTTTTTTTTAAATGTCCTGTGTCCTGTATGCTTCCTCCTGGCTGGTTCCTGGTCTGCTCTCATCCTCCTGGGGTCTGTTGGGGCATCTAGGATCCATTTTGGGTCTCCTCTCCTGAAAGGGCAGTTTTCGCGCAAAAATGTGACGCTATTGCGTGAAAAAAAACGGCGTTTTCACGATTGCGCTGTCGTAAATCGACCCACAGTGATGTGCGTCGCATTTACGTTGGTTTCCTTTACGACAGACCGACGCTGTGTGCGTCACGAAATAATGACTCCCACCTGTTGGTTGCGCCGCCGTACTTCAAAGTATAAATTTGACGCCCGCATGGCGCATCCAAATGGCGTTAGACGGCGCAAATTTTTTTGACGCAAAATTGCGTTAGCGCAATTTTGCGTCAAAAAGTATAAATATGGCCCAGAGTATTCACAATGGTATAGTGGGTGGACCTGTTATGCCTGGGGGGAGGGTCTCCAGGGCAGGTAGCAGTGTGTTATCTAAGGGTTTGACTCCTGAAGAGTTCCAGGACAGACAGGCAAAAAGGGTACACCAGTTGGAGTTGGAAAAGATGAGGTTGGCCATAGAAGAGAAGAAGTTACTTCATGAGCTCAGCTTGAGGACGCTGGATCAGAGCTACCAATCCAATAGGGATGGTGGCAGCAGTACCACAGTGCAGCCAGAGAGGAGAGTGCTAAAGACCTAGTGAAGAATTACAAGAGAGAGGATGACATATTCTTGTGGTTTAAGTGGTAGGATTCTGCTCTTCACATGAATCTGGTCCCTGAAGCACATTGGGGGGGTGGGTCTGTGGAAGCACTTTGAGGTAGAGGAGAGGGATACTTTGACATCCTTAGGGGATCCTCAGGGGCTCACTTACTCTATCATGAAGGATGCCCTACTCACAAGGTATGGTCTCACCCCCAAGCAGTACAAGGAGAAGTGTAGGTCCTACAAGAGGAAGGAATCCCAAACATGGTTGGAATATGTTGATTCTTTTTACAGGTCACTGGATGGTTGGATAAAGGACAGTAAGGTAACAACGTTTTAAGGGCTGTGCGATTTGATTGCTTGGGAGTATTTGTATGGTCTTTGTTTTCCAGAGCTGGGCCAGCACCTAAATGACAACAAGCTGACTGACCCCAGGAAGATTGCACAGGAAGCAGACCATTGGGAGAACACCAAGGTCCAGAAGAGGTATCGTGGAGACCATGCCAAGGGTGGGCAGGGTCCCTCTCAAAAGAAAGAGAGGATAAGGGTAAACAGAGGAAGTTCTCTAAAGGGCCCCAACCTACTTCCCAGAGTAAGGATTCCCAACCCCCCAGTGAGAAGAAACCACGGTTCTCTAAAGGGAATTCTGTGGAGGGGGGTACACACAAGTGTTATGCATGTGACCAGGTCAGTCATGTGAGGGGGAATACCAGCTGTCCCAAGTGTACACTGGCACCCACTGGTGCTCAGTCACAGGGTTTGGCCAGTATAGGGCTTGGGGAGGAGTTGGTTCCAGGTGGGCGGGAGCCAGCTGAAATAACCCTTGTCTCACTAGGAGATAGTGAGATGGTCCAGAGAACCGTAGTGCCTGAGAACACTAAGAAGTACAGGCAGTGGGTGACCATCAATGGACAGAGGGTGGAGGCTCTGAGAGACACAGGAGCCAGTGTGACTACAGTGAGGAGTCACCTGGTGTCTGAAGAGCATATAAATACCTGTGTACTTCACCAAGTAGTTGCAGTGGACAACTCAGAGCGCTTGCACAGAGTGGCGCAGGTTACCTTTGAATGTGGGGTCTCAGGTTCCTTGAAAGTAGCTGTGAGTCCAACCATGCCTGTTGATTGTTTGTTTGGCAATGACCTGGATGATTCCCCTTGGAAGGAGGTGGAACACAGGTCACACTTGGAGTTGTTGGGTCTGCCTGGGTGGGTATGCATATCTACCCAGTCAATGGCAACCCGTCAGGGTGGTCAGAAGACCCTAGAGCCTGAAACAGTCGCCCAGGCGTCTGGCCAAAAGGAGGAAGGGCAAGAGGCATGGGTAACCGGCCCCAGAAGTTCCCACGGTCTGGGTGGAGGCAGAGCCTGAGGGTGACTCCCCAGAGCCTATCAGGGGAACAGGTGGCTGATCTGGGGGAGGTCTCTGAGCTGTCACAGTGACAGCAGGAAGGGGGACCCACCAGGGAGGCGTTCTGTGAGGCACAGACAGTATGCCCTACTCTGGAGGGTTTGCGACAGCAGGATGTAGACCAGGCGGCTGGCAAGGAACCAGGATCTCATCTCATTTATTGGGAGGACAGCCTCCTGTATAGCAAGCCTAAGGTTGCTGAACCTGGGTCAGCCCGTGTGCTGGTGGTACCCAAGTGCTTCAGAGCTTTCCTACTGGGTCTGGCTCATGATGTGCCGTTAGCGGGACATTGCTCCCCCCCAACCTTTTCCATTAGTTAGTACCCCCTTTGAGAGGGTTGTTATTGATGTTGTAGGGCATCTGGATCCCAAGACAGCCATGGGCAACAGGTTCATCCTGGTCTTGGTGGACTATGCCACCAGGTACCCAGAAGCCATTCCGCTGAGGTCAATCACCTCCCCTGTGGAGGGATGTGCATTGATGGGGGTTTTTACTCACATGGGGTTCCCCAAGAAAGTGGTATCTAATAGGGGTACCAACTTCATTTCTACTTATATGAAGTCTCTGTGGCAGGAGCGTTGGATAACTTATAAGTTCACCACTCCTTACCGCCTCCAAAGCAATGGTCTGGTTGAATGGTTCAACCGTACCTTAAAAGGCATGATCATGGGCTTGTCAGAGCCCTTGAGGCATAAGTGGGACGTCCTCTTGCCATACCTTCTGTTTTCCTACAGGGAGGTGCCTCAAATAGGGCTTTGATTTAGTCCTTTTGAGTTACTGTATGGCCACCCTTTTAGGGGGCCTTTGAGTCTGTTGAAGGAGGGCTTAGAGAAAGCTTCAGGATGTATTCAGTTAATGCTGGTCTTTAGAAATCAGACTGCCCGCTTCAGAGCTATCGCACAAGAGAACCTAGAAGGAAGCCAGGAAGACATGAAACTATGGTATGACCAGATTGCCACTCTGGTCGGGTTTCAACCTGGACAGAAAGTGTGGTTGATGGTGTCAGTGGAGACTAGGGCACTCCAGGACAAGTGGACTGGGCCATTAGAGGTAGTGGAGTGCAAGAGTGAGGCCACCTACCTGGTGAACTTGCGCACTCCTAGGAACCCCTTGAGGGTCCTGCATGTGAACCACCTGAAGCCGCACTTTGAGCAGACTGAAATGTCTATGCTCCTAGCAACAGATGACAGGGTGGAGGAAGAGAGTGAGCATCTTCCTGACCTCCTCTCTGCTGGAGGGAATGATGAGTCTGTGAAGGGAATGAACCTCTCCTAGTCGCTGACCTCAGAACAACAGGGAGACTGTCTCCAGGTGTTGGGTCAATTTGCCTCCTTGTTCTCCTTGGTCCCAGGGGTAACACACTTGTGTGCACACGATGAGACACTGGGGACAGTCCACCTTTTAAACAGAAAATTTATAGGGTGACTGATAAGGTCAGGGCTAGCATCAAAGATGAAGTATCAGAGATGTTAACCGAAGGGGTAATTGAGTTTTCTAGTAGTCGTTGGGCCAGCCCTATGGTCTTGGTCCCAAAGGCTGCTGCTCCTGGTGCCACCCTAGAACTCCTATTCTGTTCGGACAACTGGGATCTCAATGCGGTCACAAAGACTGCCGTTCACCCCATCCCCCGAGCTGATGAGCTGCCAAATACCTGAGCACATTTGACTTGATGTCTGGGTATTGCCAGATTGTCTTAATTGAGGGGCAAAGGAGAGGTCAGCATTTTCTACCCCAGATGGGCACCACCAGTTTAAATTAATGCCATTTGGGATGAAAAATGCCCCTGCCACTTTTCAGAGGTTGGTCAACCAGGTGTTGGCTGGACTGGATGATTTCAGTGCAGCCTACCTGGACGACATTGATGTGTTGAGTTCCACTTGGGGGGAACTCTTGCAGCATATCTGTAAAGTGTTGCTGCCTTGCAACAGGTAGGCCTCACTATTAAGGCAAGTAAGTGCCAAATAGGGCAGGGTTCAGTGGTGTATTTGGGACACCAGGTGGGGAGTGGCCAGGTGGCACTCCTAATGCCTAAAATTGATACCATCCTGGCTTGGGAGTCTCCTAGGACCCAGACTGAGGTGAGGATCTTCTTGGGCCTCTCTGGTGATTACAGACGTTTTGTCAAGGGGTATGGCACCATTGTTGCCCCCTTGAACGAGCTGACTTTTAAGAAGCAATCAAAGAAGGTGATCTTGACAGAGTTTTGCCAGACAGCTTTTGATGCCCAGAAGGCAGCCATGTGCACAGCACCTGTGCTGAAAGCACCTGATTTCTCCAAAGAGTTTGTTGTGCAAACTGATGCCTCAGAGCATGGTAGAGGAGCAGTGTTATCACATCTAAATGAAGAGGTCCTAGATCAACCAGTAGCCTTCATTAGTAGGCAGTTACTTCACAGGAAACATAGGTGGAGTGCAATAGAGTGTGAAGCTTTTTCTGGGTCCTGGACGCTTAAGAAACTAAGACCCTACTTGTTTGGGACTAACATCCGGTTTCAGACTGACCACAGACTCCTTAGTTGGTTAATGCAGATGCGGATGAGAATCTAAAACTTTTGAGGTGATCCATTTCCCTACAGGGGGGTGGAATAGACTTTACGTTGGAACACCGCCCTGTCACAGAATACACCAATGCTGATGGTCTGTTCAGATTCTTTTGCCTTGGTGATGAGAACTCTCATGAGGCTGGGTAGTTGCTCCCCACTTTCAGCTGGGAGGGACACTTGTTAGTCTTGGCATCCTTGGTGTGGTCTCCCCTAACTTTTTGCCTCTGCTTCCCATGTTGTTGATGTGTGCTGGACTCTTTTTTTGCTGTTTTTGATACTCTGGGCACTTTACCACTGCTAACCAGTCCTAGAGTGCAAGTGTTCCTGTGTAAAATACATGTGTAATGCATGTGTAATTGGCATATTTGATTTACTACTACGTCCCTAGTAAAGTGCACTAGAGGTACCCAGGGCCTGTAAATCAAATGCTATTAGTGGGCCTGCTGCACCCACATTAGTAGGCCTGTAAACATGGCTCAGACCTGCCACTGCAGTGTCTGTGTGTGCAGTTTTAAACTGCCAGTTCGACTTAGGAAGTGAACCCATTTGCCAGGACTAAGCCTTCCCCTTTTATACATGTAAGGTACCCCTAAGGACCTAGGTAGCCCCAGGGGCAGGGTGTAGTGTATGTTAAAGGTGGGACATGTACTGATGTGTGTTACATGTCCTAACAGTGAAATACTGCTAAATTCAGTCTTCACTGTTGCAAGGCCTGTAGCTCTCATAGGTAAGCATGGGGGCTGGCTTTAAATATTATTAAAGTGTGGATCCCCTTAGAGAGCAGATAGAAATATGGAATTTAGGGACTCTGAACTCACAATTTAAAAATACATCTTTTAGTGACGTTGGTTTTTAGATTGTTAGTTTTAAAATGCCATTTTTTTTAAAAGTAGGCATTTTCTTGCTTAAATGATTCTGTGACTCTGCCTGTTTGTGGATTCTCTGTCTGGGTCAGTTTGACAGCTGGGCTGTTTGTACCTCTCCTCTAGACAGTGACACAAAGGAAGCTGGGGTGAAGCCTGCATAGCCTGATAAGCCATCTGTGCTAGGAAGTGAGGGAGGAGTGGTCACACACACCTGAAAGGGCTGTGCCTGCCCTCACACATTGGAGGCAAAAAGGTGTATAAGTATTGGACACAAAACCCCTGAAAATTAGATCACTTCTGGATTCAAGAGGAACCCCTGCCAAGGATAAGAGCTGAGAAGTGCTGCCCCTGCCTATGACTCTGCTTTGTTGGGATGTCCTGCAGTTGCTGCTTCTGCCTGCAAAAGGGTACAAAGAGTGGACTTTGTAGTATATTCCTGCTTGAGAAGAATCTACAAGGGCTTGGACTGAGCTTCCTCCTGTTCTGAAGTCTCAGGGCCATCAAAGACTCCCTCTGCCAGCACCTGGACTCTCTGCTGGGACTCCTGCCCTGCCAAGTGGTGCCTAATCCAGTCCATAGGCCTTTGAAAGGAGAAGCTGGTGAAAAACCAAGAAAATCAAGGAAAACTGAGTTTGCACGACTATGGACCAACACTGCTGCCGAATCCCATGACGCTGCCTGCAACTGAAGCCGTGGTCTTCGCTTGAGTGTGACGACCCTGCAGGCCCGACACCACTGAAGCCCCGCCGAAGTTCACGACTCTGTGAAAGTCGCCACTCCACGTTGTGACTGCCGGATATCGACTTCGCCTGAAGTTGGTGGATCCAACGCTTCGCACTGGCATCACCTCACCTCCACAACTCCGTAGCAAGGGCCCCACACCTCTTTGTCATGCCCCCACTTCTTTGCTCTGCAGCACCAGAACCGACGCCGCTGCTGATCCAGTGACGCCGCAATCCCCAACTCCGTGCACCAAGTTGTTTCCACATTTTATTAAGATACTGTACCTGGGGGTCTGTGTGACTCCTTGAGCAGAGCCATTTGCTTGTTGGGAACAATTCCGTCACGACACTGTGATATCACCTCATCGAAGCATTTGTGTTTCTAAGCGCTATTTTTGAGTTTAATCCTTAAAAATTCATTACTTGACTTGTGTTTGTCAGATTTTTGTCATTTTGTCTTGTTTTGTTAAAAAAATATTGATTATTGTCCTAACCTGATGTTGAGTAGTTTTGTAGTGTTTTCACTGTATTACTGTGTGTGTTGTTACAAATAATTTACACTTGTCTCTGAAGTTAAGCCTACCTGCTCGTGCCAAGCTACCAAGTGGGCGAGTGGGAGTTAACTGAGTGTGATACTCCTTTACCCTGACTATAGTGAGGGCCTTGCTTGGACAGGCCTAACCTGACTGCCATCCAAAGACCCCATTTGTAACATAAACTTATTAGGAAAAGTAGAGAGGCGTCAGTGATGACCGTGTTAATAAACAGCAGCATCGCAGCGTATGCATGACAGTTGTCACAGTCTTCCTAGTCTGCTTCTGTTAGACTTTTTTTCCTTGGTGTGGCCTCCCTTAACTTTTTTCCTCTGTTCCCCAGGTTGTTGATGTGTTCTGGACTCTGATTTTGCTGTTTTGTTACTCTGGGCACTTTACCATTGCTAACCATTGCTAAAGTGCAAGTGTTCCGTTACAAAATGTGTATGTAATTGGCTTATCCATGATTGGTATATTTGAACTACTAGCAAGTCCCTAGTAAAGTGCACTAGAGGTGCCAGTGCCTGTAAATCAAATGCTACTAGTGGGCCTGCAGCACTAGTTGTGCCACCCACATATGTAGCTCTGTGATCATGTCACAAACCTGCCACTGCAATGTCTGTGTGTGCAGTTTTAACTGCAAATTCGACTTGGCAAGTACACCCACTTGCCAGGCCTAAACCTTCCCTTTTCTTACATGTCAGACACCCCTAAGGTAGGCCCTAGGTAGACCCAAGGAAAGGGTGCAGTGTATGGTTAAGGTAGGACATATAGTAATGTGTTTTATATGTCCTGACAGTGACATATTGCTAAATTTGTTTTTTACTGTTGCAAGACCTGTCCCTCTCATAGGTTAACCTGGGGGCTACCTTGAAATATGATTAAAGTGTAGATTCCCTTTTGGGAGCAGAAGGACATGTGGAGTTTGGGGTCTCTGAGCTCACAATTTAAAAATACGTATTTTAGTAAAGTTGATTTTAAGATTGTGTGTTTGAAAATGCCACTTTTAGAAAGTGAGCATTTTCTTGCTTATACCATTTCTGTGACTCTGCCTGTTTGTGGATTCCCTGTCTGGGTCAGTTTGAAAGTTGGTCTGTTTGCACCTCACACTAGACAGTGACACAAAGGGAACTGGGGTGTAGTCTGCATTTCCTGATGAGCCATCTGTGCTAGGAGGGAGGGAAGGAGTGGTCACTCACACCTGAAAGGGCTGTGCCTGTCCTAGCAAAATGCAGTCTCCAACCCCCTGGTGAGTGTCTGGGGCCTGGCCTGGTCAAGGCAGGATTTCACATTCAAAAGTGACTTTACTTTGATGTAGGCTTACTTCAAAGAAGAAATTGGGTGTAAGAAGTGCACCCAAAACCACAAACTTTAGAACACTTCTGGAAACCAAGAGGAACCTCTGCCGGGAGATGAGCTGAAGAGCTGAGGAAGAAGAGCTGCCCTGACTGTGACTGTGCTTTGTGGAGCTATCCTGCAGTTGCTGCCTTTTCAAGAGTAAAAGTGCAAAGACTGAACTTTGTGTGCCTTCCATCTTGTGAAGAAATCTTCAAGTGCTTGATTTAGAGCTTGCCTCCTGTTGTTTGAAGTCTCAGGGTCAGCAAATACCTCGCTCTGCCAGCACCTGGAGTCTCTGGAGAGACTCATACTCTGCCCTGTGGTGCCCATCCAGTTCCTGGGTCCTGAAAGTAGAAGCTGGCAGCCTAAGAGGAGTAAATACACGCACAGAGTGCCGTGGGGGGAAAAGATTGACGTGACTCCGATCTACGGCTGAAGAAACGATGCGCCGCCTGCTCCGTGGCTGAAAATCGTCACTCGCTGGAAACACGACCTAAGAATTGATGCACGGAGCAGGAGAAACGACGTGCAGCATCACTGACGGAGGCTGGGAGATCGCAACCCGCGCTGCGTGGTTTTCGGATCAATCTGACGCAAACACCGCTGGGCGTGTGAAAACAACGCAAAGCCTGCCCAGACCCGAGAGTGCTGACCGGATCGACGCATCACTCTCTGCAGAGAGAAGGAACGACGTGCCCCGATCCGATGAAAGGAAAACCGACGCAAGGTCCCACTCGTGCGTGGAATCGATGCATCGCAAGCCCTTTTTGGTGCACACTCGCCTGTGCTGGGTTATTTTGTGACGCACCCAAGGTAGATTTTCACGCTAACAGTGTTAGTGTGTGTTTTAAACTACAGAAAGACTCTTTTTGCTTTTTTATTGATAACTTGACTTGTGTATTGTGGATTTTTGTCGTTTTGATCTTGTTTAGTTTAGATAAATATTTCCTATTTTTCTAAACCTGTGTTGTGTCATTTTGTATTATTTTGACTGAGTTACTGTGTGTGTTGGTACAAATACTTTACACCTAGCACTCTGAAGTTGAGCTACTGCTCTGCCAAGCTACCAAGGGGGTAAGCAGGGGTTAGCTGAGGGTGATTCTCTTTTACTCTGACTAGAGTGAGGGTCCTTGCTTGAACAGAGGGTAACCTGACTCTCAACCAAAGACCCCATTTCTAACAGCTTCCAATAGATAACCTGGAGCTTTCACTCCTTAACGGCCCCCATTCTCATTGGCCACTGCCCTTGATGGCTATCATCTGCGGTTATTCTACTTTTCTGCTTAAAAGCTAAGATGGCTGTTTTCTGACCTCTGTGCTTCCTCTCGTTTGTTTCAGTTCATCCAATTGCACTCCTCCTTTAACTCAGCCTTGCCCATTCCCTTATTACTTATCTTTTTGCCTCAATTTCACCCACTTCCAGTCTCGTATGGCCTTAGCAGACGCACTCGCTGCATTACTACTCCTATTTTCACTCCTGCGCAATTCTCTCCCTCTCTTTCACTGCTCACCCGCTCTGCTGTACAGATCTGCATGTTTATTATTAATACGTCTGACTGAATACGTCTGTGCTTCCATAGTGCTTCCAGAGCAAAGCTGAACTCAGAAAGCCAATGGCTATTCAAACCTTATACAGATGGTGATCTCTGACATCCAGTGCATGAAGAATAACACGAAGCCAGTGACACGGATTCTTTCTCTGGTCGCCGGTGGTCTGAAAGGAAGATTCTGGCTACACGCACAGCTCAGTTTTTTCAGTTACTGCAATACAAGTTCAAGCTTAGGTGGGTGAGACTCCTGTTCTTAAGCATGAATGGGTGGGTAAAGCATTGTCAAGGACGGATGACACCTGCACTTTGTAGTGAGTTAGAAAAAATGTTCAGGGAGTGCTCCCAAGCTTTGGGGCGCAGACCCGGACACCAGTCCACTTTCAATGAAAAAGCAGCATCATACACCTGTGAGACCTTTATCTATACTGGATGTTGTACCCTTATATGCTCCATAGAACAATCAGTATAAATTGGCCCGTTTGCACCCTGTAGTCAATGCAAAAGCTATATTTACCAAAATGATGAATATTAGAGCTAGAACGGCATCTCCACAATTAACAGATCATTTTCAGCACGTTGAATAATTGAGGGAAATGAGGATTTTGTTGTGGTAAACATCAAAATCCGCACGTTAGACCCTATTTTTGCAAAAAAAAGTCGAAATAGGCGATAATTTTCGCATTCGCCTCATTGGAAGATTCACATCTGACATCGGTCACTGGGCACCCGTAACTGTGTGACAAGTTTCACCAGTTTATAGTCACCTGTTTTTAAATGTAAGTCCCATTTTGCACATGCATTCACTGCCAAATGAACAGCAAACTGCCAATTATATTCCGTCAGAAAGAAATCTCAGTGGCTCTTTGAAATAAAATACTACAAAGATTGGTTGTGCCCTTACTAACCCTACTTCAAAATGCAAATAAATATATGGAGTTGCCTGAACTGTGCAATAAATATTTTGATTAGTGTGTGGACTTTTTTCCCTCTGCAGTGACAAATGGAAGAATGCCTTCCGAAAATGTGCACATTATTTATGGTAAAAAGATAGGATAAAAGCAGCTGCTAATGGAAAACTCAGTTGACAGTCAGAGAATATACAAGGTTAGTCAGTGGTGCAACACAACTCTGTTCCATACAGGCCTTTCATAACTCACAAGAGGCTGCTCTTCTTATAAATTATGAGTCATTCCTTTACGAGTGTTCCACCACTGTCCAAGATTATATATTCTCTTTCTACCGCAGAGACTGTGCAGTATATTGATTGGCTGCTGATGCCGGCTGCCACAGCGAGATGAGCCATCTCGATAGTAAAACCTATCCCCTATTTAGAGATAAAGAAAAAAGGCACATCAACAATGCAGCCTGAACCAGAATACATGCCTAGCAGTTTATTCTTTCATCTGAATTGCAAAAGTCACACTTTATATAAGTGTAGTGCAAAATACCGGATTTGAAAATGTTATCATATTTATATACCCTTTCTGGGTGTGTACGAGACTTCTAATTGCATCATAAGTTATAGGCCCTGCAGATCGCAGTTTGCCTATGTAATCCTGAGTTCTGAATTTCTTAAAAATTATTTTTCGATGTGATTGCTTTCATGTGAGACAATGTTCATCTTATGGCATGGCTAAGGTGTTAAAAAGCATACAATTGTTATTTGTCCTCAGTGGGCACACATAGGGCTTGATTTAAAGTTTGAAGGACAGAATACTTTATCGGAAATGAGAGTGGAGTACACTGTTTGCCAAACTGTCGGTCCTCTCGTCTCATTTAGGGCCATATTTATACTTTTTGATACAAAACTGTGCCAACGCAGTTTTGTGTCAAAACGTTTAACGCCAGCTAACGCCATTTCTTTGCGCCACCCGGGCATCAAATTTATACTTTGATGCTCCGTGGGGCAAACCACTGGTTAGAGTCATTTTTTTTTACTCTAACTATTGCGCCACATCATAAAGCAAAATGCCGTTAACGTAGAGAAAATGACTTTAATCCAGTTTGCGACATTGCAAACCGGATATGTGATATTTTCCCCCGCAATAGTGTCAAAAAACGGCGCAAACACAGCAAAATGTGCTAAGGAGCCCCAAAATGGATCCCAGAAGCCAGGAGAGACCACAGGAAGACCCCATTCGACCAGGATCCAGCCAGGAGGACCCAGACAACACCCAGGAGAGGGAGAAGAAGAAAAGGAAGTGTTGTTTCAGTGCAGAGGAGCAGGGAATACTGGTGAAAGAGGTGACCGAACACCAGCATCAAATTTTTGTCACCTCAAAATTGCCAATTGGGAGGAGAGAGGCAATTTTGCAACAAATTGTGGACAAGATAAACAGTGTGACAGAAGTACGGAGAACAGTCACTGAGTGCAAAAAACGCTGACATGGCTGCAAGCGCAGGACCAAGGAAAAAATGGCAAGGAACATGAAGGCAGGACTGCAGACTCGAGGCGGGAGTCCAGCACCGCAGGAGGCCCTGGACCAGATGGAGGAGATGGTGGCAGCCGTGATCCCAGAGGAGATCGTCACAGGGATTCAAGGACAGGACAGCGCAGACTACCAGCAAACAACACAGATGCAGGGTAAGTTGCATGGGGGACAAAAATGCGTAAATGTTACCTGCAAGCAGGGGGAGTGACATACCTACTACACAATGCATGTCAGCCATGGAAATCAGGCAGTGGAAAGGGCAAAGGGGCAGGGCACGGGTGCATGGGCTGTGCAGGGGAAACCAGGGGCACAGCACAACACTACACCAACAACCTTTGCATGGGGGTACTCTGCCATGCCAAGGCTGTTGGAAAGGCCAAGCCAGTCCAGGAGGGTAGGGTAGAACGTAAAACTGGCCTGCTGTCACAGGACAGCTGGTAATGTCACAACATGAACTAGGGCTCAATTTCCAGTCTCAGGCCATATCTGCAAGTGGCATGTACCATTGACAACAGTTGCCACTACCACCTGTTCTGTGTGTGCTGGTCAAATAGCAAATGGCAGTTAGGTGCCCATGGATCAAACACACCCAAAATAGAGGGTTCAGGAGGATGACGTTATCAATCCCCTATAATTCCTAACAAAGTGAAAATCATGTCAAATGCTCATGTCTATAGGCGCAATAAACATCAGGTATTATTACTTACATTATGAAGTACACAGCAGTAATGTCTTACCCATGCTGCACATTCCAGGGTCTACCCGTGCCTGTGTTACAATAGCTGCAATGCCACCTTGCAACATCCCAACTATCATACTGCTTAGACAACAGCATTGAGAGGGAAGGCATATGTGTCTAGCTAGTTAAACACACCCGCACAGTCATACGAGGAAATGGAACACAGCCTGGCCCATCAGTGCAATTCAATGTAGCACACATTTGCCAACATCAACATGACACAGTACCAATGCTGACACCTGTATCATGCGATGTCAATGCTATACATAGTATGTGCTTGGTCTCAGCAACATATAGGTGTATGTGAAGTATCAGAGACTGGGTCAGTCCCATATTGTTAAGTATGGTGCAAGTGGCATCAGAACACCCACAGCCATTGCAAGGCCTCACCATGCTAATGGAAGTAGAGGGAGGGTTGAGTAGGACAAGAAAGTGTCAACATACAATTTGGACAGAACCTACACCTAGAGGATGTGACGCAGACAATTCCCCAAACTGCCCACACTACGTGTGACATGCAGGTGGAGCATAGGCCTGTGAGAATGCTAATATTAATGACAGGAGCAATGAACAGGAACCAAGATTACAATGTCTCACTAATAAGAAGTCAGTGACGTCACCTTACAACTGCCACAACACAGACACACTAATTGTACAATATCTCATTGCAGGGGACGATGGATCTCCTGTGGATATGCCTGTCCTGGACTTCCCTGAAGACATGGACAACAAGCTGACAAACAGTAGCCAGCAGACCCTCCAAGATGTCCTTGGAACCCTCCAGACCCCACCTACAGTCGCAAGGAGGAGTACAGATGCAGCAGCCATCACAGAGGACACAACCACTGCCCCAATAGTACGACCTGCCAGCTCCAACCCAGCTGAGGACTCTGAGGACATTGGTACCACCTTTGAGAGGACAGGAGTGGGAGTACAGTGGGAGCTGGCCAAGGAGGTGCGGGTGGGGATGTAAAATATGGCAGCCAGCCTTGATGGGATGCGCATGTGCATGATGTCATCTAAAGAATAGGCAGCAGCCATGCAAGCGCTACCATCCCTCCTGCAAGGACTACAACAATGTGTGAGGGATTTCACCACAGCAGTTAGGGAGTTTCCACACCAAATGCCCTCCCAAACCTTTCACTGCATGCACGAATGCAATCATGACCCCCTTAGGGCCTACCTGGCTGCCTATCACAGTGAGATAGCTGCTATACTCAAGAACCAGCAGCTCCTCCTTGCTGCAGTAATGCCCTTAATAGCCCCACAGTTGGCTGCTACTGGGAATGTTGACTCCACATCTTCAAACACTGTGTTGTGTGTGTTACCCCTTCAAACCCACCACCATCAATGGCAGAGGAGACGACACACACATCAGAAGATGAAGACGTGGAACAGATCACCTTCACCCATAGGATTACCCAGTAGCACAAGTCCATGCCACATGGGCACTGATTTTCTAGGTCCTGTGTTTGTTAACATGCCAGTCTTGCTACAGTCGGTGACATGCACTGTTCTCCAGCACACTGTTTACCTTACCACTACGCACTGCAATTGCCTCTCACTACCTCATTGGCAATTCATGTTCTTCTGCATTGAATGACACTTCACCACAGCATGACCAATGACATGTCCTTTACCATTGCACTTGTGTTGCATCACAATAGAAGGCATCACACTAATGGATTTACAATCCTGGACTATGTATATATTGCACTACAGCACTTTAAAATAAATAGCACTTACACAACCACTTTGTCTCTGTGTAATGTAACACATCAACTGTGCAGGAGATTTGTGATGTATGTAACATGTCAATGGCCATAGAATGTCAATACAACAGTGTAGAAAGATTATGGGCTGATAACTATGCACTGGGTTCTGGATGTTATCATCATCTGTGCTTCCTTAGGCTTATTTCTGAAGTTAAAAGATAACAAACATCATAATGCTGTGTAGAACTGAAAAAGGCAGCTCCAAAGTATGTGTAAGATGAAACTCAATGTGGCCAACATTCCCTTCAAGGCAATCTTTATCTATGTGACACCTGACTATAAACTTTAATCACACACACACACCATACAGCAGGAATGGATGTGTATGAGTGTGTGGACAATGTAATAAATGATAGGTGTGAGTTATATATACAGAACTTCATAAGCTTATCAGGGTTCACATGAACACCAGGCTGCAGGCAGACGTCCCACAGTGGCCAAGAATCCAATACAGGACTCAAACAATGATTTAAAAACACACCAACCTTTACAACACATTGGGAACCATAGTTACCTTGAGTGTTGGGTGCAATGGATGGCTGATGCATAGAGATGTAGCTTTGTTGTAGCTGCCAATGTGACAGCTCATTTGGATTTGGGAATAACCATGTCAAAAATGGGATTCTGATGTAGGATGGAACACAAATACAAATACTAAATTGACACTGTACACCCATGCAAAGGCCCTGATCCCCAAGCATATGACACATACTGTAAAGGAGTACCTAAAACGTTATTTTACAGTAATAAAGGAAACTTAAACTAGGGGAAACACCTTAACTAACCTAACCTATCCTAACTATACATTACCCACAACTGGCCCTAACTACTCTAAGCTAAGCTTACTTACCACATTTAACTAAACACTCTAAACATCAACTCCCACCCCCTTATATGACGGGACACATGTAGGACAACATATATTAACCTAAACACATACTAATTTATCCTAAACAAATATATATTTTGTTTGTAATAAAAAAAATGTTTTTTGTATTTTTGTAATACACATAAACCCCAACATCATCCCCAACCCACCCACCCACAAAAAAACATGTAATAATATAACACCCTCCACCCCAACCCACTTATACTAACTAAACTAACAGCCTACTCTAAGCATACACTAAGCCCCCTAAACCCACTAAAGAAAAGAATGAGGAAAGAGGAGGGAAGGGAGGTAATCTTGGGTGAGGATCCAAAAGTCACAAATTGGCCATCCGCAGGATCTTCTTAATATCCTGCAGTCTCCTGCTATTGCGGTACAACTCCTGCTGCAGCCTGTCCATCCATTCGTTGGCTGTCACATTTTTGTGTCTGTAAATCCTTAATGTCTACTACAGCACCCGGGGTTGTCTGGGTACCACTTGTGGAAGCTGTTGCTGGTGCTGTGTTTGGAGGGAGAGGTGCAGGAGTTGCTGCTTGTGGTCCCTGGGAAGTCGAGGGACCTAATACAGTGCCTGTCATCCCTGGGGCTACTGTGGTCTGAGCTGTGGTGGTGGTGGCAGTTGTGGGCAATGCTGGCCCCCTTGGGCAAATGCCCTCCATACCCCTGTGGCTCCCTCATGGCGAAATCTACGTGCCATATTGCGGAACCCTGCCTACACATCGAGTATGTGGCGGTAATGCACTGCCCGCCTCTGGAATTCCCGTATCTCCTGGTCATTCATGTTGGCAGCTGTAAAAATAGAGAAAGCCAAACATAAGTGACATCATTGTGTGATACATCTACAGATGATATTCTAACACTTCATCAAAAATAGCACACACAGTCCAAATCACAGTACAGATGATAGAATGTCCCTGAGGAATGACATGCCAACGCAGCCTACCCATCAACTATCTAACAGCACAGCAATGCACAACAAGGTGTGTACTTAATTAAAGGATCTGTGCATCTTTGCACTGCTATTAGTCACATAACAAATGCTGCAAGTACTCCACATGTGCCAGGCCAACTAATAACTATCTTCAGGATCACGATCAAGGTACACAAGACCTGTGATTTGTATATGGAACTGCCAGGATGGTATGGAGTTCGTAATCATGAGGGGGCATTGTAGTTTGGAACACATGAAAGTTTGAATTACATGTCTGTCATCTAAACTGGGATCATCACACATAGGTACACATATTTTCTAGACCTAACCCTGTGCCGCAGGGGGATAGACATGCAACACATATTTCAAACATCAAGGACAACCACAAAGCTTTGGACAGCTGTCCATGCATTTAGTCAGTCCACCACAGGTAAAGAGGGCTGCCAACTAGGATTGAGTCAACCATTGGACAATCACATCTAATTGCGGACAATTGTCAACATCATTAGATCTCACTGACACCTTTCCAAAATCAAGCACATTGATGCAAGCACCCATCTGGCCTTGATCTGCATGCACGCCTATGACATTTCACTCAAGCTCAACATAAATGGAGTACAACATGTGGAGCTAGATGCTGCCAGAAAGTCACCCATACAGTCCTACATGTTCATTACTTAACAGGGATGCTCAAGTCTGTGGGTAAAACTTATGCATCACTGGTCTGTGTGAATCAGGGTATAACTTGTTGACTAAATTATTACACTGGCCACTTCCAAGTTAATTATTCGCATACATGTAGCAATAAATCACCCAGTTCACCTGCCCATGTCTATAGCCCAGCACTCGAATCCCAATACATGACTCTCGGCGGCAGAATGTTTAACTCTATCATGGAGCAAAATGTCAACCTCCAGTCAAGTCACGTATCAGATCACGTGCCAGCACATCACACCTTGCAATGAGTCCAACACACAGGAGTCAATCACACAACAGCTGCAAACACAACACAGGACAAACATATTAACACTTACTGGATATTTCTGGGTCCGCAAATTGAGCCACTTCAACAATTGTATAGGGGGTGGGTCCACCTGTAAAACATGGAAGGGTGATTATGTGCCCAATGTCTGCTCACTGTATAAAACGTGGAACAACAAATTACTGTGTGTGACATTTTATATGGTAAAGCTGCACATCAGGCATGTAGCCACACCAACAGACATAATACTGCAAACATGCATTGACACTGTCACTCCAGTGAGAGATAGACACACATATGCACACATGCACTGGCCCTAACAATCATGTGATGCCAAACATGATACCTCAATTTTGTGCTTAATTAATTCTAGAGGGTACTCCATTTCATCATTTGTAATTATGAGAGACATGCAATGCCACATTCCTGGTACACTGCAATATCAGTGACTCAGGTATTGTGGCTTGTGCATCAAGGGACAGTGAGTTACTGTGTGATGCTCATGTGGGTTGATTCGCGTTCAGGAATTATAGTGCTTTCAATCGTCCAATATATGTGTGTCTGTGTTGTATTTAGGTTACATATGACACATTGGCAGTGTGCCCAGAGCTGTATATGCCCCCATGACAACATGATGGCAGGGATCCTGTGTGTTACTTGATGACAATGTTACGCTAAACATGAATTGGCCATTTGTCTGATTCAAAACAACAAAAAGGTATATGCTGACAGTGTCTAATTTGATCTTTCGTGACAGAATGCATGGGCACAGGTGTAATAATTGCACCTGAAATATGTTACTCTGGGCCCTGTGTACCTATATCAGGTGTTGTAAATCACACTTTGCCAAATTCATTAACTTAGAATTGCCAAGTTGGGTGATCTGTGGTAATACAACCGAACCAACACTATCCGCTAATTAAAACATTGATTAGGAAATGTCCTACTTCTGCAATCTTGATGAGGTAGGTCTCTATTGAAAAGCACATTGGGAATGGCTGCACTCACAGGAATACTGGCCTGCTGATCCTAGCATACCACCATGTCTGTGATAGCCTTCATACTGAGAAGTTAATAATTGTACATATGCTGCACTATATTAGCAGGGGTGTACCAAAAGTAAAATAACAACCTATTTCGTCACTTAAATTGGATGATGGTAGCAGTCAGTGGTCCCTTGCACAACATCATGCAAATAGTTTGTGACCATGCATTCACAAAGAGCAGTGATCCCATGATGACCCATTCACTTTACAAAACTGTTTGGCTATAAATTGACACAGATGGTAACTGCACCAGCTCTGTACCAGCAATTGCGCCCAAGGCAAAAATGTTGTTGGGCCATGCTACTCAATGATAGGATTTCAACGCCTAATCCGAAAAGCCATGAGACAAACCTGTTTTGTGTTACTGCACACTCGTAGCATCCTGTCACAATTGGGTTTGCCATGTGAAAGATTATCTGTCCAGACGTAAACACATAGAAACAATGAACTTAGGGCCAGATGTGTCTTTTTTTGTATTGCATTTGCTTCATTTGCTTACGCTACAGCTATGGAAATTAGCACAAAATAATTTGATTGTAGCAAGTGTGCTATACTTGGCATCCAGAAATAATGCAAATGCTGCACAAACAAAGTGGAAATATCAGCCTAAGATATTAGCAGAGGTTAGAAAGAGCTTTGTATGTATGGCCATGAATACTGTTCATACATGGTTTAAAAAAACTGGGGACTACATTGGTTCCTTGTACAAGCATGTGAAATATATCCCATTCCGGGTACACTCAGAGGCCCTGAATCATAAATTTGTTTGTGCCGCATTACCCTCATCTCTTGACGCCAAAGTGGCACTAATTTTCAAGACAACGTTGTCTTTTGTAAGTTTGTGCATCTTTAGTGACAACAAATGACGGTAATGTGTTGCAAAATTTGTATAAATCAGGTCCACAGTTTGTTCAACTTGCATTCCACATGTCCACAAACATTGCATGCAGCATGTCACCAAATCTGCTACTGTCACTCCAGAGCATTGTACTGTACACATTAGTCAAATTTGTATTCACCAACAGGGCCATCAATCACCACACCCAGGTGGTCCAGCAGGTCCTGCTTTCGGGTCACCAGGTCAGCCCAGCGATGTTTCAATTGGTGGTTGTTGCGCTGGCTGCTGAAGATTCTTCTTAGGTGGAACAGCACATTTGCCCACCTGAGCCTCCTTGCCTCCGTGTGATACCCCTGTATCACCCGGCCCCCAGCCTGCAACATCAGGGGGAGGAAGTGGCACACCAGCCACACAAAAGCCCCTAGCGCCTCCTCACCCATTCACCGCAGAGGTGGCCTTCCCAACATCTAAAACTAAATAGGATAGGAAAGGGTAAAGAGGGAAAAACAGGGAAAGGAGGTATGAAAAGGAAACTTAACTAACCCACAGACAGCCCAACAATACCCCAACTAACAATACCCACATACCCACATACCCACAAACACACTCCCAACAGTACAAAAACAAACCTAATCACAATAAATTACAAAAAACACTTACACAGATTAACACAGACACTTACAAAACAACAGAATACAATAGCAATAGTACACAGGAGACAAAAGCACAATATTCACAGAGACAACTCAAGACACAGCCACACAGTCTAGAATAATCACAGACTGCAAACTGAAAGTGAAAGTACACACACTGTACCATTTCTGTAAACAGGATGTCCTATTACATCACTTCCTGTCTCAATTGTGGGGCTTTTTTTTTATATTGCATGTAATTTTATGACGCTTACGAGGTTTGCGTCAATATATTTTGACGCATATGCATGAAAATTCCCCTGCATTCAAGGATCAATACATTTTTAATGGATAACCGAATTTCTGGGGTGCGGTGTTGGAATTAATGGTAGGGACCAATCGATGTATTATGGGCGTGAGGGTCATTTTTTAGCGCATATGTGTCTTTTTTGACGTATTTGCGTAAAAAAATCTGTCTGAAACTGTGTTTGTGTGATTTTTAAATTTTTTACATGCATGCAGCCTATAGCTATACAAAGATAGGATGGTATGAGCTGCAGTGTGGGTTCTAGTGTTTGGGCACATGTAGCAGACCATACTACTGCGGACCATAATTCTCATGTTGTTGTGCCGGATTAGCTCCTTAACTGACGCAACAGCAACACAAACTTTTGGAATAAAATTGGTATTTCCTAGTCTGAGCAGGTGTTGCATCAATAGAGGACAGCAAGGTTATGCAACTAAACAAATAGACTCATGGCCTGGGTGTTTATGTCTGTGAATTAGCTCTTCAAATTGTTGTTGTGCCTCTATGGGAACGTCACGAGAAAAGTTTGGCGTAATGTGCATGTATGAATGTGTTATAATTGTGTATAACCATCAGATGTCATTCATTGAGGTACATCAGTCATGATATGTGTTTGTTATATCTGTTGTATCTTATGCTGTGTGTACTTCCTTGACTTTGGGGACAAAACATTTCCCATGACAAACTATACACAGGATAGATAGAGGACGGTTGATAATGGCTATGTCAGATATGTAACCCATCACATGTAATGAAATGTTGAATACCACTTCATGGTCACTTGTGTGTATACTACCCATGAGTCCATCATATGAACATGCTAGGTAGGTATAATGTTTGTGACACAAATCCTCAAATTCAATCCTAAAATTGTTATGTACACCACAGTTTGAGTCATGTAAATGGCCTATGTTTCTCCTGTGGCTGTGGAGGACCAGCAGACCATGCTGCATGTGTTCACATATTTCCAGTGGTTTATTGCACAAAGGTGTCCAGTTCAAGTGTGTGGCCATGTGTACCATGTGTCAGTATTGGCCTCCGTTTTGTCAGTTACGTGCAGGTCTAGTCATGAGTCTGTGGAGCCAATCCTTGAATTAACAGAGTATCCTTCAAAGCAGAATTGACCTAAAGCCAAAGATCAACTAACTACACACATGGGATAGTCCAGCTATGGTACTGCAGAACTTTTATAAGGCTGACGACAGAGCAACATAGGTGTGTTCAAAAATTTTATGGATCAGTAATAGGAAACATGCAGGTTTCATCACAACATTTGTACACAGGGTGGGCTCTAAAATTCCCACTGCAACAGGGAACATCAGTGCCTCTGTGCTGATTAATCTCACAGCTAGTCACCACGTAAGCCCCATCAAAAGGTGGCGGCAGAAGTGCATCTGTGTGTGGACCGTCAGGGCACAAAAATGTTTTGTCCTTACATACACATTAGCAACCCTTGTTTGCTGTGCTGTAGGCACCGTACCGAATCCATGTTTACAGCCATAGCACACTATCACTGTTTCGCACTAATGATTACATGAAAAACCAGACAAGGGATGGGGGCTGGATTAGGCCATTCGAATACATGTCCCAGAACAGAATATGATAAGTAAGCTGATTAAACTATACTATACATTTGAGGATTCATCGTAGACCTACCAGACACAATACCCCAGGAGGAAATAGAGGGCATGGAAAGCAACAATGAGACAAATGTAGCCACAGGCAACCTTTATGTTTAACGCAAAGACTGGAACCAGTCTGGCTAACAGGATGCAGGCTCTGTCAGGAACAACCATGAACAAGGCAAATGCACAGTGAGCAGACTCTGACTGGGACAAGCAGGAACAATACTTTGGGAACTAAAAACAGTTTGTGCTGTGGTCTGCAATGTTACACAATCCCCCAATGGCTCTGGTACACAAGTGATTTGTGCGCCAATGCACAATGTTGGAAAATGGGTTATTGGTAAGGGCAGGTAGGTACCTACACCTAGCAACAAGCCACTAACCTCCACCTAGGTACAGTTAGGTCTCAGTAAATTAATCCAAGCTCAACCCTTGGTAGCTTGGCAACGAGCGTCAAGGCTTAACTTAGGAGACAAAGTGTAAAGCATTCAAATATCACAAAACAGTAATTAAATAAAACACAGGAAACAGTTTAAAAATCCAAAACCAATTTATAAAAATAGTTTATATTTTTATCTTTAAAATGAAACAAAAACGAATAAAATTGGTTCAGGGGAACCGGAGATATGAATTTTTAAAGTATTATTATTTTTCTAGCGCTAGGAAACAAAAAGCGCCAATCGGGTCATCTGGTTGCACCAGGACCGGGGCAAAGTCAAAGTTTCAGGCCGACCGCGATGGAGCCCTGCTCGGCTACAAGTCGCGGGAGGCCTCGGTTAAAAAGTTACCTTCTGACTTAGGCGGTCATTCTGACCCTGGCGGTCAAAGACCGCCAGGGCGGAGGACCGCGGGAGCACCGCCGACAGGCCGGCGGTGCTCCAATGGGGATTCCGACCGCGGCGGTAAAGCCGCGGTCGGACCGGCAACACTGGCGGGCTCCCGCCAGTGTACCGCCGCCCCATTGAATCCTCCAAGGCGGCGCAGCTTGCTGCGCCGCCGAGGGGATTCCGACCCCCCCTACCGCCATCCAGATCCCGGCGGTCCGACCGCCGGGATCCGGATGGCGGTACGGGGTGTCGCGGGGCCCCTGGGGGCCCCTGCAGTGCCCATGCCACTGGCATGGGCATTGCAGGGGCCCCCGTAAGAGGGCCCCTAAATGTATTTCACTGTCTGCTGCGCAGACAGTGAAATACGCGACGGGTGCAACTGCACCCGTCGCACAGCTTCCACTCCGCCGGCTCGATTCCGAGCCGGCTTCATCGTGGAAGCCTCTTTCCCACTGGGCTGGCGGGCGACCGCCCGCCAGCCCAGCGGGAAAGTCAGAATTACCGCCGCGGTCTTTCGACCGCGGAACGGTAACCTGACGGCGGGACTTTGGCGGGCGGCCTCCGCCGCCCGCCAAGGTCAGAATGAGGGCCTTAGTCTCTTTTTTGAAGTTTTTCTTCACCGGGACGAACCTGCCAGTTGAATCCGACCTCCTGGAGCCCTTGTCCGGAGACGCGAAGTGGGTTTCCTCGGTGGTGATTTTTACCTTCGGACTTAGTCGTTTTTTCGAGATGAAAATCCTTCGACCGGGGTAAACCTGGATCTTGATCCGACGTCCGTGGAGCCCTTCTCGGATACGATGGCTGGGAGGTCCCGGTCAACTTTTTACCTTCGGACTTAGTCTCTTTTTTGGATGTTTTTCTTTACCGGGACGAACCACGAAGTCAGGCCGGGTCGCGGTTGAGGCAAGCCGGCTAGAATTTCCGCGGCGGGTCGGTACCTCTCTGGAGCTTTTTTTCCAAAAATTCTCAAATCTTTTCCAAACTTCTGGGGCTTCACCCAGATGTTCTTTTGAGGTTCTTTTGGGGTCCACAGCTCACCCCAAGGGTCCAGAAGTTCTGTGATGGTCCTTGGGGGGTGCGGACTTCAACTCCCAGAATGCACCTGGCGCAAACTCCTTTTTGGCCACTGGGCAGTGGTCAACTGGTCTCTTTTTTTCAGGAGTTGGTGCAGGGAACTCTGGTTTAGCAATTTTTCACCTGTAGCAAACAGGGAGTCCCTCCTTGAACCAGTTGAAGCCAGGCAAAGTCCTTCTTGTGGTGAAGCCCAAGTGTGCAGCTGGTGCAGTCCTTCTGAGTGCAGGGTCCAGGTGCAGGCCAGGGGTCCAGCAGGGCAGTCCTTCTTCTCCTTAAGTTCTTTCTTCTTGAAATTTGGTGGGGATCTGAGGTGTGGGTGCAGGTCTGCCAGTTTTATCCTTGCTCCTGGGTGAAAAGCAGGGGGACCCTGGTTCTCCAATCAGGGACAGGGTAGTCCCCCTGTGATGACCACTTCCTGGGAAGTGTGGCAAAAATCCATCCCAGAAGGCAACAGTCTCTAAAAATTCAACATGGATGAATCTGATTTTTGGAGGTTACATCTGGCTGAGCCCACCCACTGGTGTGGCTAAAAATCATAAACACACCCCTCTCCTGCCCTCTCCTAATCTAATCAAGGGGGCACCTAATTATCTGGGGTTGCAGGATGTGGGGGTGTTGCTGGGTGCTCCAAATGTCCTTCTCTGCCTTTGAAGACCAGTTTGGCAGCCCTCCCCCTTCCTGCCTCACCATCTGCTGAGGGAAGATTCTCTCCCCCAAGCACATTCCTTTGTGTGAAGCCAGGCCACTTCACACCTCATCAAGGCAGCCTGGCAGAAGCTGCTGCAGGCTGGCCAATCAGAGCACAGCAGCAAAAACAATGCAGAGCTGAAATTGGCAACTTTTTAGGTAAAGTCTAAACTTTTTACCTGAACAAGTTATATTAAATCCCACAACTGGAAGTTGTGGGATTTATTAAAACAATTAATTTGATACCAAATTCTTGGTATGTAACATTTAAGGAGACTTTAAAATTTAAAATAAAGTCTGCCTATTCTAGCCTATGAAGGCCATTTACTTCAATGAGGGAAAAACGAATTTGGCTGTTTTTACCTCACCAGGGCTTATAAATCTATGTTTATAAAGTCCCTGCTTATAGTTACATGGCACCCAGCCCTAGGGGCACATAGGGCACACCTTAGGGGTGACTTATATGTAAAAATAAGGTAGTTTAAGACTTTGGAAGTACCTTTTATTCCAAAGTCGAATTTGCATATAACTTTAATTTAAAAGCAGCCAGCAAGGCAGGCTTGCTTTTAAAATGACACTGGGCACCTCAGCGGTGCACCTAGGTGTGCACAATCTATGCTGTGGTCCCTAAACCTACATGCCCTACCATATACTAGGGACTTATAGGTAGGTTAACTTAGCCAATTATAATTAGCCTAATTTGCATATCCATTTTACACAGAGCACAGGCCCTGGGACTGGTTAGCAGTACCCAGGGCACCATCAAAGTCAGGAAAACACCAGCAAAAAGAGGAAAATGGGGGCAAAAAGTTATGGGGCCTCTGCAATCAGCCCTGTTTTCTCACACAACCCCCCCCCAGCCCACACGCCCAGGAGACTCAGCCCAACCCTGGGAGAGTCTTCCTGGCTTGTTAGGTGAGGAAGACAGTGAAGAAAACTGGCTGTCCCTTTGCAGGGCCTACTCTGCCTTATATCCTCCTGTCAGGGTCACTCCCTATGGGTAGTGAAGCCATCCCAACAGTAAAAGGACCCAACTCAAACTGAAACTTTCCTCTAGGGGGGTCTTCCTCATTTCTCTCTGCCAACTTGGGTAGTGAGCTGCCCACCTCCCCTACTCCAAACTTTGCTAGGGCAACACCTAGCTTACCCAAAGAGGTCACCCAACACTTGAGCAACCCCACCATGACCAATAGGGTCAGGAGGCCTACTTTGCTATTGGCCCTGGGGTCTGCCTCCCAGGCCAAGTACATTGCTGCCAGGAAGGCTAGCACCCAGCAGAGGCTACTGACAGCTGTCAGTACCCAGAACCACACCCTAAGCTCTCCACTGACAGGTGGCTGAGCTGCTTTAGGGGCATCTTTGGGGTCCTGGCACCCCTCTTGCTGTCTAGAGTGGGGGGCTACCACCTCCTGTGGCAGACACCCTCCTTCCACTCTCCCTTCTGTCAGTGCAGGGGCAACACCTTCCATCTGGACAGCTGCCTGACTACTCAGGACTTCCTTGGGGTCAGGTGAGGCCTCACCAGTGCCAACTCTGGGCTCCCCCCTTACTGGGGCAGAAGGCCCTTGGCTCCCTGGAACTCTCTTTAAGAGTGGCCTTCCCTTCCTTTTCTTCTTTCCTTTTCTTGGGGACCCCTGTCTCCTAACTGTAGGGACTGACTCCCCAGGACTTTGGGTTGGGGGGGGGCGCCCTGGGCGACCACCCCATCTGTGACCAGACTCACCTCTGGGAGGTCATTGCCCAGGATACAATCTAGGGGAAGGTCAGCACTGACTACCACCCTAATCCAGTCAAGGATACCCTCCCTCTCTAGGGGCACTATGGCTACAGGTTTGGAGGTGACCTCCCCTGTGGCTATCCTGACTTTCTTTGTCTTTCCTGGGACATACATGTCTGGGGTCACTAACCGGTCACTCACTATAGTGTGACTGGCACAGGTGTCTCTCAGGCCAGTGGTAGGGATCCCATTCACTTGAATGTGGTGGAAGTGCCTACTCCCACCCTCAGGGATCACCAGCTTACCATCTGGTCCTGTCTCCCAGCTCAATGCTAGGAGGACTTCATCATCTGAGGAATCCTCCTCTATGGCTACACTGGACAGCCCAGTGCTAACCACCTTCTTTGGACAGGCTGCATCTCCTCTGAAGTGACCTGTCTGCTGACAGTCAAAGCAAGCCCTACTGTCCAAGAGCTTTTTTAACCCTGGGTCTAACTGTCTCTGCTGGTCAGAGTGGGAGTGGGATTTACTTTCCTCCTTCTTAGGGTTCTGGGGTACAGAGGGAGTCTCTGTGGTGGGCTTACCACCTCCCTCCTTAGGTTTTTGGGGACCTGTCCCCCCCTTCTTGGAGTCTCCCCCCTGGGACTTGACAACCACCCTGGTTCTCAACCACTCATCAGCTGCCTCCCCTAGCTCTCTAGGGTTGGTCTGCTTAGAGTCCACTAGATGCTGGCGTAACCTTTCTTGGGTACAATTGGTCAAGATGTGCTCTCTCATGATCAGATTGTATAACCCCTCATAAGTATCTACTTTGTTACCAATAATCCAGCCCTCTAGTGCCTTTAGTGAAATGTCCACAAAGTCAACCCAAGACTGGGTACTGACCTTCTTGTTGTCCCTGAACTTCATTCTATATTGCTCTGGGGTCAGACCAAACTTCTTGGCTAAGCACCTCTTCATACTAGGGTATGAATCTGCCGCCTCCCCCCTTAAGGTCAGAAGCCTATCCCTCCCTGAGTTGGGGACCAACTCCCACAAAAGGGAACCCCAGTATTGAGGCCTAACCCTTCTCATTTGGAGTGCCCTCTCAAAGGCTCCCAGCCACTTATCTATGTCATCCCCCTCTACATAAGCAGGAACCACCCCCTTGGGTAATCTGGGGCAAACTCCCCCACCCAGGGACACCTCGGCTTCTTTATCGCTGCCTCCATCTCTTTTCTCTTTGTATGCCCACTTTTTCTTTTCTAGGGCCAGCTTCTCTGCTTCCAAAGCTATGTATGCTAGCTGGGCCTCCAGCTCTCTTTCTCTGATGGATGGGTTCTCTCCTCCTGAAAGAACCCTTTTCCCACCACTAGCTTTGGATCTGCCCCTAGTGACTGTATTTACTGAGGACCGTTCTTCCTCATCCTCACTTGGGCTCAGATGCCTTCCCTCCCCTGAGTGGTTAGAGCTTGCATCCTCCCTTCTTTCTCCCTCCTCTGGAGCTTCTTCTGACTCTACCTCCTGGGCCTCAGCCCATGCTGTCAGGGATGTGATCAGGATTTGCTTCCTGAGATCAGTGGTTGCAGGCAACCCTCTTTCAATACACAACCCCCTAAGCTGGACTACTGTCAGTGTGGGTAGGCTAGCAGGATCAAGCTCCATGGTTCCCTAGTTTTGTGTCAACAAAAACTTTTTGCAAAAATTGGAAACAAGAATTTAGAAAAATTACAAAAATTCAATATTTGAAATTAATCCAAATTAAAAATTAAAAACTATTTTTGCACTAGGACAATTTAAAGGATTTTTTATTTGTTTTACCTAAAACTGTAACGTGATATTGAACACAAGTACAGGATCCCGTCGCTGCTTCCAATTATGTTGGAAAATGGGTTATTGGTAAGGGCAGGTAGGTACCTACACCTAGCAACAAGCCACTAACCTCCACCTAGGTACAGTTAGGTCTCAGTAAATTAATCCCAGCTCAACCCTTGGTAGCTTGGCAACGAGCGTCAAGGCTTAACTTAGGAGACAAAGTGTAAAGCATTCAAATATCACAAAACAGTAATTAAATAAAACACAGGAAACAGTTTAAAAATCCAAAACCAATTTATAAAAATAGTTTATATTTTTATCTTTAAAATGACACAAAAACGAATAAAATTGGTTCAGGGGAACCGGAGATATGAATTTTTAAAGTATTATTATTTTTCTAGCGCTTAGAAACAAAAAGCGCCAATCGGGTCATCTGGTTGCACCAGGACCGGGGCAAAGTCAAAGTTTCAGGCCGACCGCGATGGAGCCCTGCTCGGCTACAAGTCGCGGGAGGCCTCGGTTAAAAAGTTACCTTCTGACTTAGTCTCTTTTTTGAAGTTTTTCTTCACCGGGACGAACCTGCCAGTTGAATCCGACCTCCTGGAGCCCTTGTCCGGAGACGCGAAGTGGGTTTCCTCGGTGGTGATTTTTACCTTCGGACTTAGTCGTTTTTTCGAGATGAAAATCCTTCGACCGGGGTAAACCTGGATCTTGATCCGACGTCCGTGGAGCCCTTCTCGGATACGATGGCTGGGAGGTCCCGGTCAACTTTTTACCTTCGGACTTAGTCTCTTTTTTGGATGTTTTTCTTTACCGGGACGAACCACGAAGTCAGGCCGGGTCGCGGTTGAGGCAAGCCGGCTAGAATTTCCGCGGCGGGTCGGTCCCTCTCTGGAGCTTTTTTTCCAAAAATTCTCAAATCTTTTCCAAACATCTGGGGCTTCACCCAGATGTTCTTTTAAGGTTCTTTTGGGGTCCACAGCTCACCCCAAGGGTCCAGAAGTTCTGTGATGGTCCTTGGGGGGTGCGGACTTCAACTCCCAGAATGCACCTGGCGCAAACTCCTTTTTGGCCACTGGGCAGTGGTAAACTGGTCTCTTTTTTTCAGGAGTTGGTGCAGGGAACTCTGGTTTAACAATTTTTCACCTGTAGCAAACAGGGAGTCCCTCCTTGAACCAGTTGAAGCCAGGCAAAGTCCTTCTTGTGGTGAAGCCCAAGTGTGCAGCTGGTGCAGTCCTTCTGAGTGCAGGGTCCAGGTGCAGGCCAGGGGTCCAGCAGGGCAGTCCTTCTTCTCCTTCAGTTCTTTCTTCTTGAAATTTGGTGGGGATCTGAGGTGTGGGTGCAGGTCTGCCAGTTTTATCCTTGCTCCTGGGTGAAAAGCAGGGGGGCCCTGGTTCTCCAATCAGGGACAGGGTCGTCCCCCTGTGATGACCACTTCCTGGGAAGTGTGGCAAAAATCCATCCCAGAAGGCAACAGTCTCTAAAAATCCAACCTGAATGAATCTGATTTTTGGAGGTTACATCTGGCTGAGCCCACCCACTGGTGTGGCTAAAAATCATAAACACACCCCTCTCCTGCCCTCTCCTAATCTAATCAAGGGGGCACCTAATTGTCTGGGGTTGCAGGATGTGGGGGTGTTGCTGGGTGCTCCAAATGTCCTTCTCTGCCTTTGAAGACCAGTTTGGCAGCCCTCCCCCTTCCTGCCTCACCATCTGCTGAGGGGAGATTCTCTCCCCCAAGCACATTCCTTTGTGTGAAGCAAGGCCACTTCACACCTCATCAAGGCAGCCTGGAAGAAGCTGCTGCAGGCTGGCCAATCAGAGCACAGCAGCAAAAACAATGCAGAGCTGAAATTGGCAACTTTTTAGGTAAAGTCTAAACTTTTTACCTGAACAAGTTATATTAAATCCAACAACTGGAAGTTGTGGGATTTATTACAACAATTAATTTGATACCAAATTATTGGTATGTAACATTTAAGGAGACTTTAAAATTTAAAATAAAGTCTGCCTATTCTAGCCTATGAAGGCCATTTACTTCAATGAGGGAAAAACGAATTTGGCTGTTTTTACCTCACCAGGGCTTATAAATCTATTTTTATAAAGTCCCTGCTTATAGTTACATGGCACCCAGCCCTAGGGGCACATAGGGCACACCTTAGGGGTGACTTATATGTAAAAATAAGGTAGTTTAAGACTTTGGAAGTACCTTTAATTCCAAAGTCGAATTTGCATATAACTTTAATTTAAAAGCAGCCAGCAAGGCAGGCTTGCTTTTAAAATGACACTGGGCACCTCAGCAGTGCACCTAGATGTGCACCACCTATGCTGTGGTCCCTAAACCTACATGCCCTACCATATACTAGGGACTAATAGGTAGGTTAACTTAGCCAATTATAATTAGCCTAATTTGCATATCCATTTTACACAGAGCACAGGCCCTGGGACTGGTTAGCAGTACCCTGGGCACCATCAAAGTCAGGAAAACACCAGCAAAAAGAGGAAAATGGGGGCAAAAAGTTATGGGGCCTCTGCAATCAGCCCTGTTTTCTCACACACAACAAGGAGATTGAGAAAATGGCAGCTTCTCAGCAGTTCCAGGCAGCAGCAAAGGCAGGGCAGGTTGAAATGGCTGGTCTGCATGGAAGTGCTCACAGGTGTGTGCACCTTCAGTTTCTCACAAGTCCTGGAGTTGAGAATCAAGTTCAAAGGGCAAACTGAACCTTTCACATGGGAAGCAATGGAGCTCTGATTACAGGTCCTACCGACTACCAGGCAGTGCATTATCGGACCTGAATTCTATGCAGACTGATATGGCATGCCATACTGAAGAGGGAAGCACACATGAGTCAGGATGGGAGTGTGGGTGTGTCTAGATGAAGATTCTCAGTGTACAGATAGTCCATTTACAGGGCCCCCTAAAGAAGGGTGGGCAGAGACTTTAAACATGGCAGTGGCAGGACTTATTACCTGGGATGGACTGCGCAGGGCATGTATTGTGAGCAACGCTTGTCATATCTGAGGCACTTGTGCTATCCATTTTCAGGTTTGATGTACTTCTTGTCACACATGCTCCTTGCAGACATAGCTGATTTCACACTTACTGGTGTCATGGGTCTGGTCATACATTCCTGTTACCAATGCAATTGTATATCCACTGCCTCATGTATGATGCACTTTTTTACCCTATGATTGATGGTGTCTTAGTTGGGTGTCAAATGCTGCAATGGACCATGTTGGCAACATGGGTGTGATTATTAGCTGTGGTCCTCTGATATTGTCCTTCAAATGTGAAATAGACAGGATATACGTCATTAACACTGTGTGTGATGTTTGATGAACATTCATACCCATCAAACGTGATGTGTTTTTTTGACCATGCAAATGTGTATTTCTGCAATGCTCCATGAGGCAAAACTCTGATTATGATTCCTAGAGATCATGTGATGCATAAATAATTACACAGAGCATGATTGAGTGATGAAGTGAGGTGTTTAATTACATATGACAACAAAGTAGTGATGGTGACTATAGTTAGAAGAGGTTTTGTACGTTCTGTTGTCTCCGACGCAATCCTGCAGCTGTGTTTGGATGTTCCCCCTCATTTTCACGGACAGCATCTTCCTCTTCCTCCTCTTCAGGAATTTGTTGATCCGTTTCATAGAGGGGAATGTTCCTCCTCACACAAATGTTGTGCAGGATGGCACAGGTCAAAATGAACTTACAGGCCATTTCAGGGGAATATAGGAGGCTGCCTCCGGTGATGTCCAGGCACCTGAATCTGGACTTCAGGATGCCAAAAGTCCTTCCCATTCTACCAGACCTCCCTCCTCCCAGCTGCCACTCCCTCCCTCCTCCCCATTTATGGCAGCTGCGGGGCCCGTCCTCGCCAAGACCGTGGCCAGCACCAGTCCCCCTGGCCCCCTCAGACAAATCTACTCCCCCCCACCCTTCACTTACTCAACCCAGGCCCTCACCCCACCTGCACCCTTTCCAGCCCCACACACACTCATGGCCCCTTCACCTGCCACACCTGGCATTTCTCCTGCTCCTCACCCCTCACACCACACACCAACCATAGCGACCCCCCGACAACAAAAATAACACCTCCAACGCAATACACACCTGCTCCGCCCCACCCCCACCAACCAGCCCTGCACCACACCACCCCATAACCAGAACACAGCCTGCAACAACACCATCATGCACCACAACAACACCACCCACCACAACCACCTCAACTGCCTGCTCCTCAACACCGCTCCCTTCACAAACATGCCATAGAACTCTGGGACCTCATCACACTCACCTGACATCGCCCTCCTCACAGAAACCTGGACCAACACCTCCTTGGAACCCTACATAGCCATCGCCCAAGGGATACAAACTCCAATGCAAAGACCGCCTCAACAGGCCCGGTAGTGGCATCGCCATCCTACACAGGGACACCATCAAAGTCACCACCAGCTCCCAAGACACTATTGACAACACAGAACACATGCACATCCTAATCCACATTAACAACATCTCTACCCTCAGAGGTACACTAATCTACAGACCACCAGGACTACGCCCCGCCTTCTGCGACACCATCACCGACACCATCAGCTTGCACGCCCTCACCTCCACAGACTACATCCTCCTCAGTGATTTCAACTTTCACTTGGAGAACCTTCAAGACCACAACTCTACCTCCCTCATAGACAACCTCACCAACCTCGGACTCAAACAACTGGTCACCGCACCCACCCACTGAGCAGAACACATGCTCGACGCAATTTTCACCTCCAGCCAACACATAGCCTTCACCCACACCACCGAACTCCTCTGGACTGACAACCACTGCGTCCACTTCTCCTTCACCAAACCCCCCACACACCACCATCAACACACCACACCCTACCGCATGTGGGACAAGATCCTCACAGAACACATGAACTCCCAACTGTCTCACAACCTCCCCCCCACACCAACGACCCCAACGCAGGAGCACACAACCTCTCTAAATGGATCACAACCTGCGCAGAAACACTAACCCCCTCAGAAAACACATCGCCACCCGCAGAATCAAGAACGCCCCATGGTTCACCCCCGAAGTGCAAATGCCCCCAAGTGGAGAAAATATGGCGACAAGAACCCTCTACAACCAACTTCTCCACCCTCAAAGCCATCATTCACACCTATCACCAACTCATACGCACCGCCAAAAGAGACATGCCTTGACAACAACTCTCAAAACAGCAAAGAACTCTTCATCATCATTAAAGAGCTAGCCAAACCCAAAGCCAGCAACGTAGACCCCACACACACACACAGCCCCTATGTGACGCCCTCTCCAACCACTTCCACCACAAAATCCTGGACATCCACAACAGCTTCATACCACACACACCCACCACACAAACCCTCACTCACCCAACTCAACCCCCACTCACGACCCCCCACCACACTCACCACCTGGGCCCCCACCACACACGAAGAAACCGAAAAAACCATGAACTCCATCCACTCCGGATCCCCCTCCAACCCCTGTCCACATCGCATCTACAACAAAGACAGCCCAAACATCGCCCACATACTTCGGCACATAATCAACTCCTCTTTCGACTCCACCACCTACCCAGACCCCTGGAAGCACGCGGAAATCACTGCACTCCTAAAAAAAAACAAAGCCGACCCGGAGATCCTTCTCCAACTATCGCCCCATCTACCTCCTCCCTTTCACTGACAACATCAGGACCAAAGTCAACAAAGGCGAGACCGTCGCACTCATCCTCCTAGACCTCTCCGCAGCCTTTGACACTGTCTGCCACCACACACTCCGCACATGCCTCCACAACATAGGAATTTGCCACAAAGCCTTAGACTGGCTCACCTCCTTCCTCACCGACCGGACCCAGAGAGTCCGCCTTCCATCTTTCCACTCCACCACTACCAAGATCATCTGCGGAGTCCCCCAAGGGTCCTCCCTCAGCCCCACACTCTTCAACATTTACATGATTCCCCCTAGCCAACGTCCTCCGACCCCACGGAATCACTATTCTCTCCTACGCAGATGACACCCAACTCATCCTCTCCCTCACCTACAACCCCACCACTGCCAAAACCAACCTACACGCTGCTCTCCTCGACACCGCCAACTGGATAACAACTAACCACCTCAAGCTTAACTCCAACAAAACCAAGATCATCATCTTCGGCCCCAACAAAACCATATGGGATGACTCCTGGTGGCCCACCTTCCTAGGCCCCGCACCCACCCCTGCAAACCACGCACGCAACCTCTGCATCATCCTGGACTCCTCCCTCTCCATGACACAACAAATCAATGCACTAACCTCCTCCTGCTTCCACACACTACACACTATAAAAAAATCCTTCAAATGGATTTTCCCAGAGACTGGAAAGACAGTCACCCATGCACTCATCAGCAGCAAACCCTCACTGGTGAGTAGCACGCTCTATACATTTTTTGGATTGATTGATTGATTGATTGATTGAAAGAGAAAATTAGGGTAAGTATTTGGTTGTTGGTTGCACCGTGATTGTCACTTTGCATGGCAGTTGTTATCTTGTGTCGTCTGTGACTCATCTGTGTTTGTGGTATTGTGTAGGATCCTAGGCTTCTGTGATGTTATTTCTGCATTGGCTGATTTAACTATCAAAACAGGTGTTTGGCTGATTGACATGATATCAGTGGTATATTCAGAAATTTGCACTCTAGTGTGTATCACCCATGCGTTATGTAATGTGAAAGAAGTGTCCGTGGGCCTTCACTGGAGGTGACATGATACTTCCACACACACAATCGATTTCACTGTGGTGGTTACATGGTTGCACTATATGGCCTAAATATCCCATCCAATTCGACAAATATAATTGCAGGTGAAATGCAACAGTGAGGCCCTTTGATTTGGCTAGGTGACAATGCACAACAAATCTCCATAAGTTGGCAGCACTGAAGTGTTCACAAATGACAATGCACAATTATCCCATGTGTGATAAATTCTATGCCAACCTATTTTTGTGCCCTCACCGAGTTGGCTCATGTGCAAACGTGTACCTACACTACTGAACTTGCTCCAGGTAAGCTGGCTAACTTGGTTGTGGGGGTGAAGGTTTTAGTGTTGGAAGGTCCATCTGCCTGTACATCTGTTCTGTATATGGGGAATTGTCCCAATCCATATGTGTAGCAGTGTGCACTTTGCATTAGTGTCACATCCACATGCTTTCATAGCACAGTCCACTTCCTTATTGCTAGCTGGCAATGTCACCCCAAGAGTGATGTGAGTTGTTGGTACTGCCTCAATGATTCCATGTTACCTTCATTAGAGTCAGCATCATCATGATATGTGTCTCATGGTGTTTGACCTGCAGCAACACACATTATACACCCCTTACACAGGACATATTGCTTGGAAGGGTGTGGGATTGAGTGTTATTGATGTGATATTGAAAGGTTCACCTTCCAAGTTGCACTGCCAGTTAAGGCCATGTCATTGTCACTGTGTGGTTTTAAATTGGTCCAGTGTGGCTCTAGAGTGGCATCTCTTGTTAGTTGCATCTGTCATTTGTCCATAAGTGTGTATCCCATTGGGTCAGGATATCAAACATGACTACCAATGTCACTCCTCAGTGTTTTCCTGGCCACGTGTCAATGTAGTAGTGTATGTGTTGAGTGTCCTACAGGGCTGCTGTGCTGTGTGTAAATGACTAGGTTTCTGTACTTACGAACAAGTAGGCCATTGCAATATTGTCCATCCTTGAAGTGCCGATTGATGGTGCTGTGGCGGAAGATGAATGAATCATGTACACTCCCAGGATACTTTGCCATGATGTTGGTGAGCAATCCACAGTGATCCACAATGCCCTGCACCTTGATGGAGTGTGTGTGCTTCTTGTTGCTCGGTTGCAGCAGGTGGCACAATCTGAACATGTGTGCAGTCAATGGCACCAAGCACGTGCGGGAAGCCATGAATGTGATAGAACCCCTATTTGGTCTCCTGCTGCTTCTGCTGTGTGTTGGGGAAGCTAATGTGGTGGGGTGTGAGGGAGATGATGGCATCAAGTACCTTGGGAAGGAAGGCAGAAATTAGGGCTGTGAGATCCCGGCAACCAGGGCACCAGTGGTTTGAAAAAAGCCACTTGCCAACATGTGCAGGACAGCTAGCAGCTTGGTCTCTGGTGGAATGATGTGGGGTGTCTGCAAGCTGGGTGCAAACTGTGGCTCAATGTGGCGCAGCAGCTGCTGTATAGCTTGACAGTTTAGTCTGTACCTCTGGATGATGTCATGTTCCCTGAGGCCCTGAAGGGTTGTCCTGGTCCTGAATATCCTCTCCTGCCTTCTGCGTTGCCTTTGGGGTCCATGTTGGTGTGGTGGTAGCTGCTGCTGTTGCTCCTGTGCTCTGCGTCTTCGTGCATGCTGCATGAGTATCACCTCCATGTCTTCCTTTTTGAGCTAGGATGTTGCTTGTGTGAGTTTTCTTTAAGTAGTGGTGTGTTTGCCCCATTTTAACGCCTGCCCTGACCCAGGCGTAAAATCCCAATTTGCTCCATTTTCCGGCCCCACCTCCCAGCCGTGCGCAATTTTTGCACGATTGGATAAACATGGCACACGGGTCTTTAAGTCATTTTTTAGACGGAAATGCCTACTTTGCATCTTATTGACGCAAGGAGGTTTTACGCATCCAGATAATGGCGCACACTGGGATATTTTGACGTTAGACGGGTCTAGCGGCAAAGTATAAATATGGTGTTAAGTTTGCGCCGAATTAGTGTAAAAAAATGATGCTAATCCGGCACAAGGGGATTATAAATATGAGCCCTAGAGCGGCGGCCGATGCGCTTTCCATCACAAAGCCCCTATGGCTTCATTGACAGAAATATTCCTCAAACAGCCTGATGAAGTAGTGATCATCAGCTGAAGGGACGTACAGCGTCTGTCCTATTTAGGGTCAACGGTGTAATGCCTTTTTTTCCTGTCTGATGCACCCAGGCAAAACATGGCCTTGAATGCTTGTTAAGAGCAAACAATGATAGCTACATTCTGTGAGATATCTGAAGATGTGTGAGAGAGGGGTGTCATTAGAGTCAAACTCTTATTTGGGAGGTGGTTTCTGGAAAACAAAACATATTTAAATTTTCATGAACGCCCATCAAAACTAATGGTTTAAATCCACCACTCTTTTTGTACCTTGAAAGGAACTGCCACTGAAGAGGTTCCTTTGAAATACAGAGATGACCGCTGGGATAGATTTCATCTCTAAATTTGACAGGCAGGCTACCATCAGGATGGCAAAGGTAAAATCCTCTGCCATCCTGACAGCCACTACTCCAATCATCAAACTCTAAATCAAGCCCATAATATTTAATTTTGAAGTCTGTCTGCAACTGATCATACATCACCCACATGCTAGAATTTCAACGTAAATTGTAATGTGCTTAAATATAGTGTATTCAGTGGCCTCATAGTCGGGAATGCTCAACTGGCAAATGATTCATATCCAGAAGTGATGCCACTTTGATATATTTGTGGCATCAAAATGCAATTTTGCGGCTGATGAGTGGATAATGTCATTTAGGTGGACGTGAATCATTACAAACCTATTATCAACTCTACTGCAAGTATGGCTGGAGTCAGTACTCCACAGGGATATTTGGATATGAGCACCATCAGCAGTGGAGGAAGGGAGCTGGAAAAGTAAACGGACAACTCTGCTAAACATGCACTGTCAAACTGACAGAGGGAGTAGAGCAGAAATTGTCTCCAGGTCTGAGCTGGTTTATATTTACTATTACTTTAGGTCCTTTTTTGGATGTAGCGACTTTAGAAGTAGAGTTTGCGAATTGCAATGACCCTCCTCTTTTGTGGGTGTGCGGCTGTACTTCCCTAACCCCTCCATACTGCCACCTACACTCTTCTAATTTATTATTTAAGTATTTACCATTTCCCAGTTACTCCCTCACATTCACTACTAGGTAGTAAACATACTTGTTTGAAGATCTCCCCATGGAAAAGGTAAAAGTGATGAAGGTTAACACATTTTCCTACTATGTAAAATTAGCCTGCTTCACAAAAATCTGGCAGAATCAATGTTTGTGGTGCAGTGTTCATTTAAGAATGTCTATGAAACAGTTCTATATGAAAAGTATACAAACAAAATTTATCTGAGGTTACTTATACGTTCTTAAAGTGAAGTGACTGCTTATTTTAGTTCGTTTGACTGGCTAAGTAGATTGGAGATATGAGAACACTACCATCCTCTGGCCAAATCATATGCTAGGATTTGGTAGTACAATGACAGGTTGAAAAGTCCTGTTGATTTGCAGGATTCAAAGTCCACAAAGCACTTGTCTCCATGATTTCCATGAATGGTTTCTGAAAACTACTCATCATTACCAGCAGTAATGTCAAATGACCAATAAGTGGAAACGTATCTTTCAGAGGGATATGACCAATAAAGACTCAAATATCCCAGCTAACACAAACGCTGCGGATGAGTCAGAATGTATTTGTTATATTTTCGCAAACATTATCCACTTCAAACACTCACATGTGTGAGTGAGTACTATAGAAGTTCATTATCTTCAGTTTTGGACCAAGGCCCTAAATTGTGTGTGAAGGACACTCTATCTTTACCCCCAGATGCAACTCCCTATGTCATAATATTGTACTTCACTGAGGCCAGAAACCTGGTTGGAATTGAGAAACAAAACAGATCATTTGTTATCGCAAAGGGTCAGTTCTGCACAGGTTTTATATAATGAAATTACGAAGGTAAGGAGAGCAAAGTGGCTAGGCATGTCGACGAAACCACGTAGGGGGACTGAATCTTTGTTAGTTTTGTTCCCCTTGCTTTGTTAATTATTTGTTACAAAGATTGCCCTTCTTTCATTACCACAACCATTGTATGGAAGAAAAGATAGAAATTGTTCCCTTGGACTTCTTTTACAGACAGAAAACCTAGTGGAGAAACATGAGAAATATCTTTCTAAAGTTAAAGTAAATTACTTGCTGACAGTCAGGGGTTGATCACCAGTACTAGATTCTCTCCCATGGTGTCCAGGGAGATATAGACTGATATTTAATAATGGCATCAAAAGACAATGTGTACTGTGAGGAGATTGATTCAAATAGTTGTACAGAACAATGAACAAGCATTATGTTCTCTGTAACCCAGGAAACAAGGAAAGCAAGTATGACTTTGTTAAGTATGCAAAGTCTAAAGTGGTGAAACTGATGATTAAAATATTTACTAGAGTTCGGGACCAGGACGTTCTGCTGCTGGACCTTACCTGGATCTGCCTGGATGTATGCCATACAGGGCCATGCGATACAACTTAAGACAACGGATGGGCTGCCTTGCATGAAGCACCAGACTTGATGAATCAGGGTTCTTTCTGACCCCCAATGATGAAAAGGCTTTTGACTCACTGGAGTGGCCATATATGCTGTTGGCGCTTATTAAGACGGGTGTCAGAGCTTCTTTTCTCTTGTAGGTGAGATTGTTATACAAAGATTCAGTGACAAGAGTCTGGGTCAATGGGGTGTGTTCCGGGATTTTTCCACTATCCAGGGGCACCAGGCAGGTACACCTGCTATTGTCGCTCCTGGCCACAGTCACCTTGGAGCCACTGATTGATTGAGTCTGAAAGGATGCGCAGATCAGGGGCCTTCATCTCCCTGTATGCAGGTGATATCTTTTAATATTTGGCAGACCTGCCAAAACTCTGTGCTGGGAACCTGTGTATTTTGGAAACCTCTGAATTCCATTTGGAACTCTGGATTAATTGGCACAAATTTGTGGTATTCTCTGTAGGGAGGGAGGGTCGGGACCAGAGTCAGGAGTATCTGTTTCGGAGGGCAGCGGAAAGGTTCTCTAATACCTGGGAACCTTTGTGACCCCTGACCACTATCTGTTCTTTGCGAAAAACTTGGCAAAAGTCCTTGCAGCATATTGCCATGATGTAGGAAGATGGCAAAATTGTGCTGTGTCCTGTCTGGGTTGGGCAGCCTTGCATAAAATGATTTAGCTGCCCAAATCTTTATATGCATTGCAGAACATCCCCTTCCCATTCTCCGATAAATTATTTCAATTATTTCATGCTGTGGACAGGACCACTAGGAGACTGCTGTGGGATGGCGGGATCCCCTGAATGGTCTTCCTCCCATTGACTAGATGCCAGGGGGATGGGGGCATTGCTCTTCCAGACCTTCAACTCTACTACTGTGCCACCCAGCTGCAGGTGGTCAATGACTGGGCCTTTTCAGATCAGGAGGAACAATTGTTGCAGGCAGACAGTGTAGCAATGATCTCGGAGCACTATTGAAGGAGACTATCCAGTGAGAGGGGTGCAAAGCCACAGTCTCTCAAGTCTTTACAGTGGGTGGGTTGCCCACTGACCAATCCTGGGGAGTTCAAAGCCACAGTCTCACAAGTAGATAACAGCCTCCACTGGTTCTGGAGGGGAACTGGTGCCCAGAGTGTTTCATCCTGTGAAGGACAGACAGAGTGGATGGATCTCTCCACTGGTTCTCGAGGGGGAATGGTGCCCAGACTGGATTAGTCTCCCCATCACTGTCCCAGCTGCACATGGGATAACGATGCTTGATGTTGCGGTCTTTTCCTTCTGCAGCGGTGCTTGCCCTGTTCAGCGGTGCTTTGCCATGGCGGTGTCTGGACTGTTCAGTGGTGCTTTGCCATGGCGGTGTCTGGACTGTTCAGCGGTGCTTTGCCATGGTGTTCTCTGGACTGTTGAGCGGTGCTTTGCCATGGCGGTCTCTGGACTGTTCAGCGGTGCTTTGCCATGGCGGTCTCTGGACTGTGCAGCGGTGCTTTGCCATGGCAGTCTCTGGACTGTTCAGCGGTGCTTTGCCATGGCGGTGTCTGGACTGTTCAGTGGTGCTTTTCCATGGCGGTTCCTGGACTGTTCAGCGGTGCTTTGCCATGGCGGCCTCTGGACTGTTCAGCAGTGCTTTACCATGGCGGTTCCTGGACTGTTCAGCGGTGCTTTGCCATGGCGGTCTCTGGACTGTTCAGCGGTGCTTTGCCATGGCGGTCTCTGGACTGTTCAACGGAGGTTTGCCTTGGCAGTCTCTGGACTGTGCAGCGGTGCTTTGCCATGGCGGTCTCTGGACTGTTCAGCGGTGCTTTGCCATGGTGGTCTCTGGACTGTTCAGCGGTGCTTTGCCATGGCGGTCTCTGGACTGTGCAGCGGTGCTTTGCCATGGCGGTCTCTGGACTGTTCAGCGGTGCTTTGCCATGGCGGTCTCTGGACTGTTCAGCGGTGCTTTGCCATGGCGGTCTCTGGACTGTGCAGCGGTGCTTTGCCATGGCGGTCTCTGAACTGTTCAGCGGTGCTTTGCCATGGCGGTGTCTGGACTGTTCAGCGGTGCTTTGCCATGGCGGTACCTGGACTGTTCAGCAGTGCTTTGCCATGGCGGTCTCTGGACTGTTCAGCGGTGCTTTGCCATGGCGGTTCCTGGACTGTTCAGCGGTGCTTTGCCATGGCGGTCTCTGGACTGTTCAGCGGTGCTTTGCTATGGCGGTCTCTGGACTGTTCAGCGGTGCTTTGCCATGGCGGTCTCTGGACTGGGTATTGGTGTGTGGCATGACGGTACCTCATTGCCCAGTGGGGCTGTGGCTGCTGGGGCCCTCCTGGGCAATGACTCTGGTGGTGGTATCATGACCAGTGACGATACTTGGGCCCTGCTGGGCAATGACTCTGGTGGTGGTCTCCTGACCAGTGACTATACTTGGGTCCTCCTGGGCAATGACTCCAGCGGTGGTCTCCTGACCAATGACTCCGGCGGTGGTCTCCTGACCAGTGACGATACTTGGGCCCTCCTGGGCAATGACTCCGGCGGTGGTGTCCTGACCAGTGATGACGGTGCTGGCGGTGGCGTCCCGGCCGCCGGGAAGGATGTCGCCCTTCTCCGCTGTGATGCTCACACCAGGCTGTGCAGACTTCTTCTGGCCCTTCACCACATTTGGAGGAGTCACAGCTGACTCTGCAATCCCCCTGGGACCCCTGTGAGTTGTTTTGCCTCCAGGAGTCTTCACCCGGTCCCGTTGGCCACTTTCCAACTTCAGAGCCTTTACAGGGGGTGGATTACCAGTGCCTTGGCTCCATGTAACACTGCCTGCCCTGGTGGCCGGTGTACTCCACACACCTTGAACACGCACCACTGATACTGGAGGCTTTTTGGCTGAGGTGCTATGACGTGACTGATGAATTGGAGGGGTGGGGGCAAAAAGGTCAACTTGGCAGAGGGACAGTTTCTGACAGACACTGGGATGGGTAGCTGGAGGGGGTCTGGGAGTGGAGGAAGAGGAGGTGGTTGTAGGCGGTGCCACTTTAGGTGTTTTGGGTGCAGGTGCAGGTACTGGAGGCAGTCGTGAGGTGGATGGATGTTGGGTGAGTGATTGACGGCGTTTGTGTACTTTGGGAGGGGGCGTCACAGACACACTGGGAGAGGACACAGGGGACGTGTAAATGGGAGTGGAGGTGGTGAGTGCAGGTGAGCGGGGTGTGGTGCTGGGTGTTCTGGTGCGATACTGGTGCCTGTAGATGTAGTGCATGCAGGTGAGAGTGTAGACGAGACTGGGAGGGAGGAGGGAGACAACAAGGTGGGGGACACAGTGGAGGCAATGGATGTTGCTGTGTCTTCATGTGGGTGATGCTTGTGTGTGTGCCTGTGGGTTGTGTGGTGCCTATGTTTGCCTGAGCTACTTTTGGGTGTTGAGGTGTATGCATGCTTGTCTGATGGTGTGCTTGGGACAGGCTGGGGTACAGGGGATTGGGTCTGGGTGGAGGAAGTTGGAGGGGGGAGGCTGGAGACAGGGACAATGGCTGCCATCAGTGCTGAGGCCAGACATTGCAGGGTTCGATGATGGGCAGCCTGACCAGAATGAATGCCCTCCAGGAATGCATTAGTGTGTTGCAACTGCCTTTCTACACCCTGGATGGCATTCACAATGGTAGACTGCCCAACAGTGAGTGACCGGAGGAGGTCAATGGCCTCCTCACTGAGGGCAGCAGGGGTGACAGGGCAGGGGCTGAGGTGCCTGGGGCGAAGGTGATGCCCACCATCCAGGGTGAGCGGGCACGGAGCGAACGCTGAGGGGGTGCTGGGAGGGCGGTGCTGGTAGGGGAGGTGGCGGCTGTACCTGTAGAAGTGGGGGGCACAGATGGTGCCGCCACCACAAGGGAGCTCCCATCGGCGGACGAGTCCGTGTCGCTGGATGGTGATCCGGTGACCGACGTGTAGCTCCCCTCGCCCTCCGTCCCACTGGTGCATTCTGAGTTCGTGGTGTGGCCCTCCATGGCCATGTGGGATGCAGCTCCCTCGTGCCCCGGTGCCACTGTACCTCCGCCTGATGATGTTGATGCACATAAGAACAGGGAGAGTAGAAAAAGGGGGAGGGGATGACAGAAGAAAGACAGGTTGAGTGCATGGCTTACCGCTACCGTTGGCGGACAATACAGACACAGCAGCCCCCTGCACTATGCCGTGCTCTTGGCCTCTACAGAAGCAAATCCTGCGATCTGGCCTACATGCCTATGGTGGACATCTGCACACATGTATGCCACAGGGGCATCTATACCTGTACTTGGGCCACTACTGAGGTGGGGTGGAGTGCCACATGCCCTACATTATGGAGCGGCCTAGCCTACGTATTTCTGCCTGGCCTAGGTACACCCACAGCCCTCCTCCCTCAGCCAGCCCCTCAATTGCGCGCCGAGTACCCAGAAAGAGGTTGTACTCACCCCCTTGTGTCTGCTGTGATGCCCTCAAGCGCCCATCCAACTCAGGGTAGGCCACCGCCAGGATCCGGACCATCAGGGGGGTCATGGTGCGACGAGCACCCCTCCCACGTTGGGAGGCCATCCCCAGCTGAGCCTCCGACGTCTTCTTGCTACAACGGCGAATGTCCACCCATCTCTTCCGGCAGTGGGTGCTCCGTCTCTGGTGGGCCCCCAGGGTCCGGACTTCCTTGGCGATGGTACGCCAAATGTCCTTCTTCTGGTGGGCGCTGACCTACATGACATGCACAAGGGAAGAAGAGAAGTCATTACCAACTGCACCGTCGATGTAAGTGTCCCCCCTCCCTACCCTTGCCATGTGGCACATGCATTCCCATGCATTCATGTTCCCTGAACCCAGCCCCCTTCCCTCTTACAACCAGCCCTCTCCACCCAGGCCTAGCCCATACAACGTGCTCCCTGTGTACTTACCTGTTGGTCTGGAGGACCGTAGAGTAGCGTGTACTGGGGGAGGACCCCGTCTACTAGTTTCTCCAGCTCCTGAACAGTGAAGGCAGGGGCCCTTTCCCCAGATGCAGCAGTCATCGTCGCTTCCAGACCGAGGTCACAGCAGCTCTTGCAGTGTAGGTCCTCTCCTGTCGAAGGTCAGGTATCGAGTGATTGAACAGCTAGAAAATGGCGGTCACGTCCGCGGCGGTCACGTCCACGGCGGTGCGTATCATCACCGCCGGCGCACCTGTTCATTGGCTCCTGGGACCCACAGGGTCCAATGTTAACCAATGCAGCATTGCGCCGTGGTCTACGACCGCATACCGCGACGGTGTGCAACGCCAGCGCAGTTACCTCACAATCCAATTGTCCCACTTTAGAGGTCAGGCATCCGCCATTTCAGGGGACCACATGGCTTCTTTTACTACTGTGTCACACATAGCTAGGCCTACACTCAACACACATACAGGAATGGTTTTGTGTTTGGTGTGGTGTTCTGTGTATCTGTGGGTACATACCTGAAACTTTGGTGACTCTGTGGTCGCTGTTGTCCTTCCTAGGCACCGTCAGCTGGGACAATTGAGAAGATGGCGGAATCCTCCGGTGTACTGACCACTGGTGGACCTGTTGACAAATGGAGGAGCGACATTTACTCGTCACCTACAGGTTTGACCGTGCCACAATCCAGGAACTATGTACTCAGTTAGAGCCAGACCTGATGTCACCAATCCGCCATCCTACTGGAAACCCCCCTGACATGCAGGTGCTGTCAGTGCTCCATTTCCTTGCAAGTGGGTCATTTCAGACAACAGTGGCCATGGCATCAGGGATGTCCCAGCCTATGTTTTCCAACGTGTTGTCCAGAGTGTTATATGCCCTGCTAAAATACGTAAGGAGATACATCATTTTCCCTGAGGTGGAGGATTTGGCTACAGTGAAAGGTGACTTCTATGCCCTTGGACATATCCCCAACATCATAGGTGCTATTGATGGGACCCATGTAGCTCTGGTCCCCCCCACAGGAGTGAACAGGTGTACAGAACCCGGAAGAGTTATCATTCCATGAATGTACAGATGGTATGTTTGGCAGACCAGTACATCTCGCAGGTAAATGCTATGTTCCCTGGCTCAGTGCATGACGCCTACATCCTGCGGAATAGCAGCATCCCTTATATGATGGGTCAACTCCAGAGGCACCGGGTGTGGCTATTGGGAGACTCTGGTTGCCCCAACCTGTCATGGCTACCGACCCCATTGAGGAATCCTAGGACCAGGGCAGAGGAACACTACAATGAGGCCCATGGGCGGACTAGGAGGGTGATCGAACGCACCTTCGGCCTCCTGAAGGCCAGGTTCAGGTGCCTCCATATGACAGGTGGTTCCCTATTCTACTCACCGAAGAAGGTGTGCCAGATCATCATCGCCTGCTCGATGCTTCTCAATCTTGCTTTGCGACGCCAGGTGCCTTTTCTGCAGGAGGATGGTCCAGATGACGGTGTTGTGGCAGCTGTAGAGCCTGTGGAGCCTGTGGACAGTGATGAGGAGGAAGCTGAGGAAGAAGACATCGACAACAGGGAGTCAGTCATACAGCGATATTTCCAGTGACACACAGGTGAGAACAGTTTCATTTTTACCATTACATTCACTGTCACACGTCTTCCTCTATCCTGTGTGTAATTTCATAGCATTATTTGGTAACTGAGTTGTACCTTTCCATTACGGTTTCACAGGTGTGGTTACCAACGTGTGTTATCTGCTTGCATCCTTCAAGGACCTGTGATGTGTGACATAGGTACGTTGGCTTTACAACTAGAAACGCATTTTGACACTGTCATTGATAATACATTTTACCAAATCACAGACTGACTCCAGATTTTTTGTTGTTCAAGGGTGTTTATTGAAGTGCACAAAAAGGGAGGGGGGTTGTACTATGATGATGGGGGACGGTGAAAGAATGTCCATGGCAGAGTCCAGTCCATTGGTCACACAGGTGCACTGCCCATATGGGCATAGGAAGTGGAGCTGGGGCAGTTAAAGTATGGACAGGGTAACAAAGTGGGACAGTGGGAGGACAATCAGAGTGGTCTCATTTCCTGGCGGGGTCTTGACATCTTGCTCTGTCCTGTTCCTGGATCTCAGGGACCGCTTGGGTGGTGGTTCTCCGTCTGCAGGGGGTGGGGTGCTGGTGTGGTGGTCCTGTGGCATGGCGTCCTGTCCACTAGCGCCGGCGGAGGTGGTGGGCAGTTCATCGTCCATGCTAGTGCCAGGGGCCCCTTGGAGTGCCACGATGTCCCTCAAGGTCTGCTGTATGTCCTTCAGGACCCTTACGATGGTGCCCAGGGCGGAGCTGATGGTCCTGAGCTCCTCCCTGAACCCCAAATACTGCTCGTCCTGCAGACGCTGGGTCTCCTGAAACTTGGCCAGGACCGTTGCCATCATCTCCTGGGAGTGGTGGTATTCTCCCATGATGGAGGATAGGGCCTCGAGGAGAGTGGGTTCCCTTGGCCTGTCCGCCCCCTGTCGCACCGCAGCCCTCCCAGTTCCCCTGTGTTCCTGTGCCTCCGTCCCCTGGACTGTGTTCCCACTATCACTGTCCCCAGGTCCCTGTTTTTGTTGGGGTGGTGGGTTATCCTGGGTTCTCTGTAGTGGTGGACACACCTCTGATTGACGTGTCCTGGGTACGGAGGTATGGGCCTGCTGGGTGGGTGCTGTGCTGGTGTTACCAGAGGGTGAAAGGTCAGTGTTGGGCTGTGCCTGTACAAGGGGAACCGACTGTCCCGAGGCCCACGATGGTCCGGGCTGGTCATCAGGATCCAGTAGGGCAGAGCTGCTATCTTCACTGTGGGCCTCTTCTGTGGGTGGAGTGGAGTTGTCTGGACCCTCCGGTGTGGTGACGGTCCTTCGTGATCCTGCAGGGGCATAAGTGCATGATTATTGCATGTGTGTGTGTCATGGTGTGCAATGGGTGGCTCACCGTGTACACCAGTGCAAGCATTCCTGTGGGGTGGCTTGTGTGATGATGGTTGGGGGGGTGTTCTGGGTATGTGCAGGGAGCATGCTTTGGTGATGGGTGACCATGGTTAGTTGTGTCATGCAGGGCTTGGTGTTGGGATGTGTGGTTTGTGTTATTAGTACATTAGTGAGGAGTTGGAGTGATAGGGGAGGGGGTGGGGGTGTGTGATAGCATGCAGGTAGGGTTTGGGATATGATAGTTAAGATTTGACTTACCAGTGTCCATTCCTCCACCGACTCCTCCGAGGCCCTCTTGATGCATGATGGTCAAGACTTGCTCCTCCCATGTTGTTAGTTGTGGGGGAGGAGGTGGGGGTCCACCGCCAGTCCGCTGAACCGCGATGTTGTGCCTGGAGACCGCTGAACGCACCTTCCCCCGTAGGTCGTTCCACCTCTTCCTGATGTCCTCCCGATTTCTTGGATGCTGTCCCACAGAGTTGACCCTGTCGACTATCCTGCGCCATAGCTCCATCTTCCTGGCTATGGATGTGTGCTGCACCTGTGAGCCAAATAGCTGTGGCTCTACCCGTAGGATTTCCTCCACCATAACCCTGAGCTCCTCCTCGGAAAACCTGGGGTGTCTTTGGTGTGACATGGGGTGGTGTAGGTGATGTGTGGGGTGGTGTATGTGTTGATGAGTGTGGTGATGTGTAGTGGTGTGTGGCGTTTTGTGCGTGGATGTTGTGTGGGTGATGGTGTTGTGTGCCTCTGTGTGGTGGGGTTGTCTATTCTGTGCTATTTCTCTGGCCTTCGTCTCTAGTTTTTGGTCATAGGGGTTTTTGGGTGATGTGGGTGTGTGTTTTATATTGTATTGGGTGTGTGGGAGTGGTGTGTGTATGTGTTGCAGGTGTGTGTATTTGGAATTGTCCAATGTGGCGGTGTTTTGGAGATGTGTGTGTATTTTGAGCGCGGCGGTGTGTACCGCCAATGGAATACCGCGGTTGAAAGACCGCCGCGTGGATTCGTGGGTCGTAATAGCATGGGCGTGTTTCTGTTGGCGGGATTCGGCGGTCACGGTGGTGTATTGGCAGTCTTCTGCACGGCGGTACGAGACTTTTACCGTCAATGTTGTAATGATCCCCCATGTTTACAATATGGAAGTGAGCCACACAGAAGCTGGGATGGTGGGGTTAATTGATGCTGGAGACTCCCCTGTAAAATTCAGATCTTCTCAGTGGTTTTGCTTATGATTGAGGGACACAGGAAACAGGATCTCCTTGGTATTTCCAAGCTGGGGGATGTTTGGAAGGATGGGGCAACGGTATCATTTTCTGAACTGCATGCAGACTTGAACTTACACGGAGTCAGGTGGTACACTATTGACCAATGAAATACATCATAGAGAAGGGTGGGTACCCTTCGGGGTACAATAGAAGAGTAATCCCCACTGGGATATAGAGTGCTTGGGGCACCATTGACAGATCATGCAGTGTCCTGCATTCATTCTACCCACTTGAGAAATAACATCCCACCTCTGGACTCCTTGAGGGAGAAATGGGAGAGATACTCGGGAGTCTTGAGAACAATAACTGGAGTCCGGTGTGCAGATACCCTAGCAAAGTGGCAATTAGTGTGGGATTCCGGCTGATTACGCTGAAGATATTGCAAAGAGTGTATTTTATGCTGACTTAATTGTTTTGAATACGCAAGGCAAATGATGATCATTTCCTGTGGTGCCTGCATTGTGGGACACTCTGCTTCACACTGTGTAGGAACGTCCAAAGATCAGAGTGTACTGGGAATGGATTGGCGAGCAAGTTTCAGAGATACTGGGTTATGAGATATGACTTGCCATGGGGGCAGTCTCTGTACAGGTATGCAAAGCTCTTTAGTAACTTGGTTCCAATGATGGCCGGTAGAGACCTCCTCAAACACTGGGGTGCCAAGATGCTGCAGACGAAGTGGGAATGGTAGGAAAGAGTGAATTGGTGCATGGAGGATGAGAGACAGATATTTCAGGCTTGGGGTTACCCCAGAAGTTCAACAAAGTGTGAGGCCCATCCCTGCAATCGAGGGAACGCAATGGATGAAGTGCAAGGGGAGGGTTGAGCTACTCAGGTAGGTGAGCCTACCAGGAAACCAGCTAAGAGGGCCAAAGGGGTTGAATCCATCACCGAGACACTGGGGAACCTGCTGCCAACAGGAATCCAATGTGGTAATTTCAGGGAGTATTGTACATCTTTGCATTAGAATCCATCTACATGCATTTGGTGTTAAGGGGGTTTGTTGTTGTTATTTATTTTGTCAGAATACAGAGAAAAGATAAAAAAAATAAGTATGACTTCTATTGAGACTCCGGTTAAAATAGATCAATGGAATATGGCACAAATCACAGGGAAAAATAACTTGATTGATTGGTGGATATTTGTAGCATCAGCCCAGATAATATGTTTGCAAGAAACTTGGACAACAGACCATATTTTTGTAGAAGGCTTTCTCTTCATAGCCTAATCTGCATCTCCTTAGGTGGTGGGCATCTTCTTGTAAGTTTAGTCTTGACCTTATTTCCTGGCTTCATTTCTAAGTCTTATGGCTTCTCCTTTTTATCAGTTTATATTATTGAGATTTGAGGGTATCCTAGATTTACTGATCGTAATTGTTTATAATATTATTTTTGACCCCACACAATCTGAGGTGTCTTTCCTATGGAAAAGGGCTTAGATCTTTTTATACATATAGGTACAAAGGGCCCTTTCATAATCTGGGTGGGGGACTTTAACTTCAGTACTTGTTCTTACTTGGGTAAGGAAGAATGTGTAATCATAGATGCTGAAGACGATGGTCAAGTCAATATTTTGCATAATGACTACTAGACTCTCTCAATTATATGTTTGCTAAATATAATGGCAGAATCATTGGGTAGAGGTTCACCTGTTTACCAACTCCTCCGCAAACATTTGTTGGCAGAGGCACGTCAGCAACAATTTATCATATTATTTGAACTTCAGATTAAGAAAAATTGCATTAGCAATCAGAATACTTTGATATTAACAATGCAGGCCAAACTATGCCATAAATGTACTGTGGTGAGAGCTCGGAATACTGAATTAAATGATATTAGGATAATGGTCAGCAGTTAATACTGACACTTTTACTGCTACTATAGTTAGAATTTGTAATCAGGACATTATGGCTTCGATCTGGCTATCAAATCTGAAAAAAAATAGATGAAGAGGTGTTGATGTAAATTAGTGTAAGCAGCCAAAACTAATGTTTAGGAAAACAATAATTGGCCCTTTTTTAAACATGTTCCATTTTTTAGATTCCTTTATATCCTCACAAAAATAGATTGATCACTTCACCAAGGTCTTTAATCCATTGAAGGAGGTATACATTTTACTTAATAAAGAATGTGTTCTGGTGGATGATATATATATATATATATATATATATATATATATATATATATATATATATATATATATATATATATATTGTGTTAACCACTGGGCTCAAGTTGTAACAATTATCTTAAAAGGAGGAGGAGCTGGCTTTCTCCCTCCTACATGGTAAGAGATAGTTATTATCCCAGTTTTCAAGAAGGGTGACAAAGGAGACCCATCCTGTTATTGCCCAATACCTTCTAGATTACTCTGCCAAACTACTGGGTAGGGTTATCAATGGGAGTTTCAGTACTGGGCGGAAGAATAATCTATATTAACAATAGCTCAGTTTAGATTCAAGACAGGACTGGAAATTGTGTAAGAAGCTCTAGGGGCCAGATGTACAACCGTTTTCATCGGTCACAAATGACTCGCCGGTTTGTGACTGCTAAAATGGCATGTAAAAACCCTATTTTGGGAGTTGGTAACCTAACTCACAAAATAGGGTTAGCGAATCACTATTAGAGAGGGATGTACCAAGGGCGTCCTTTCCTAATAGCGAGTCGTAGGGGGATGTACGATTGTTTTACAACCAGAATGCAGTCACAAAACAATCGCAGTTTACAGCCTACCTCAAGTAGGTGGCCCCTTTGTGAAGGGTAGCAAAAATGTTTTTTAAGAGCAAGCAGTGGTCCCACAACCACTGCTTACTCTTAAAAAATGAAGCAGAAAAGTTTCATTTTTGTTTTTGAAATGCATCCCGTTTTCCTTTAAGGAAAATGGGCTGTGTTAGAAATGGGGTCTCTAGTTGGCAGAGGTATACGCCCTTGTCCAAGTAGGGACCACAATCCTAGTCACGATAAGTCACACACAATCTAAATTACCCTGTGCCCAACCTCTGGTAGTTTGGCACTGAGCAGTCAGGCTTAACTAAGAAGGCAAAGTGTAAAGAATGTGTGCAATAAATCATGCCATAACACAGTGAAAACACCACAAAAATACACCACACAGGTTTAGAAAACTATAAGGTATTTATCTGAGTAAATTAAAGTCAAAACGATCAAGATTTGATGAGTAGAAGTCGAAATATCACTTTTGCAATGATAAGAAGAGTATTAAGGGGGTTATTACAACTTTGGAGTAGGTGTTAATCCGTCCCAAAACTGACGGTACAGTGACGGATATACCACCAGCCGTATTACGAGTCCATTATATCCTATGGAACTCGTAATATGGCTGGTGGTATATCCGTCACATTTGGGACAGATTAACACCTCCTCCAAAGTTGTAATAACCCCCTAAGTCTTTAAGAATCAACAAATGTCTCTTGAGTGTACAAAGTACCTGGTATGTGTCAAAATTACATCCACAGAGGCCACAGAGGAGGAGATGCCTGGAAAAAGAAAGATGTGCATTGGATTTCCTGATGCACTCAGACGATGCGTTGATTCTTCCCACGCTGCAAGGACTTTGCATCAATTTCTGGCACGCACTCTTGGATCCTCACTGTGATGCAGGGTCTTTTGATGCCCAGGGACAATGAGTGGAAATCCTGGGCCTGTGGGACAAGCTCACAGGTGCTGCGTGGATCCAGTATGGAGATGTGTTGGAGTTTCTGTTGCACAGAAGGTGCTGCATCGATTCCTCATGCAGGATGTCGGGCTTGTCGTTCCAGCTCTGCGATGCGTAGATCCAGTATGGCTGTGCATCGAAGTTCCGGTTGCAACTCAGGTGCTACATCGATCTCCATTCGGGGGCCGGGCTGCATCATTCTGGTGTGCGATGCAGCGATTCTTTCACCGCTGGGCAGGCTGTGCATCGTTTCTGGCAGGCTGTGCATTGATTTCTGCCACACAAGGAGTTTCCTTGATGAGAAAAAGTATTTTTGGCCACAAGACTTCAGGAACAGGAGGCAAGCTTAATCCAAGCCCTTGGAGAGCACTTCTCAGCAAAGCCAGAGGCCAGCATGGCAGCAGGGCAACAACAAGGCAGCAGCCCTTCACAGCAAAGCAGTCAAGGTGAGTCCTTTGGGCAACCAGGCAGCTCCTCTTGGCAGGTTGCAGGATCTGGTTCAGAGTGTCTGCCCCAGGAAGTGTCTTAGTTGTTGGGGTCAGAGACACCGTTTCATACCCAAAAATGCCTTTGTAGTGGAGGAGACTTCAAAGAGTGGTTTTGAAGTGCACAAGTTACCCTTTCAGTACATGTCTGTCTGCCGGCGTCCCAGTAGGGAGTTTGGCAGTCCATTGTGTGAGGGCAGGCCACTAACCTTTGAAATGTAAGTGTCAGGCCCCTCCACCCTTCCAGCCCAGGAACACCAATTCAATATTCAGATGAGTACAGATGTGACTGCGTATCCTGTGTTGTGGTTGTCTGGGTGAAATGCATAAGGGAGCTGTCAACTAGCCCAACCCATACGTGGATTGGAGACAGGCTGTAAGGCACAGATGGATTTTAAGTGCAGGGAAATGCTCACTTTTTAAAAGTGGCATTTCTAAAATAGTAATATAAAATCCAACCTCACCAATAAGCACGATTTTGTACTAACATTCTGGCCATACTAAACATGACGTGTTTACCCCTTTCTTATCAGGCTCTAAACTCAAACAGTATATGAGGGTAGCCCTAATGCTAGCTTATGAAAGGAGCAGGCCTCACAGCAGGAGAAAACAAATTTAGGAGTTTTTCACTACCAGGACATAAAAACACACAGGTATATGTCCTGCCTTTTACCTACACAGCACACTGCCCTATGGGTTACCCTGGGCCTACCTTAGGGGTGACTTTTAACAAGAAAAAGGGGTGTTTAAGGCTTGGCAAGTACTTTTAAAAGCCAAGTCGAAGTGGCAGTGAAACCACACACACAGGTCTTGCAATGGCAAGCCTGAGACATGGTTAAGGGGTTACTTATGTGGGTGGCACAACCAGTGCTGTAGGCACACAAGTAGCATTCAATCTACCGGCCCTGGGCACATCTAGTGCACTTTACTAGTGACTTGCAAGTAGATCAAATATGCCAGTTGGGTATGAAACAATGTTACCATGTTTTAAGGGAGCGAGCATATGCACTTTAGCACTGATTAGCATTAGTAAAGTGTGCAGAGTCCTAAAACCAGCAAAAACAGTGTCAGAAAAGTGGGGGGAGGCAGGCAAAATGTTGGGGGATGACCACCCCAAGGCTGTCAGGTTTATCAGTCTGCATCAAAAAAAAGTTGCTTTATTTAAAGGCAAATACAGACAAAGTGGTCTGCCATCCCCAGCAGGCCACCATCCATATGTTATTGCCCATTCCTGATGAGGCAGGTCAATTGCTACCCCATTGGGAATCATTAAATGTGTCTGTGAGATATTAGTACATTTCCTATTGCAACTTGCAAATTGTGAGTTGCAAAAATTCCCAATTTGCGAGTTGCAAAATGAAGTGGTACACCTTTGTTTCATGGATTTTGGCAGTGCATTGATCTGGTCACTCATAACACGCTCTGGATCACTTTTCTAACATTAAGAGCACCTGAAGATTTCGTTGTTTTACTTGCAAGGATGTATGCAAACATACGTGCAAGCGCAGGTTATGGCCCTAAAGTGGAGGGCACACCACCTTTTGGGATAAAGAGGGATGTAAGGGTGGGGGTAGCTTTGGTGCCCTTCCTTTTTTCTCTTCATATTAATGAGGAAGACACAGATCTCCAAGCACTTACTTCAGACTATCCAAAATTGTTATCTCGGAAGGTCCCGATCATACTATATGCAGATGATGCTGTTTTGCTTTCACAAAACCTTATTCTTCTTTTTACTGTATATATGGAGGACAGGGACTTAAAGATTAATTTGAAGAAAAGCTTTACAATAGTTTGCGGGAAAGGAAGACCTAAAACCCACTCGAACCATATAAAAGGATTGTGCAATTTGAGTATCTCAATGTTTTTATATTTGGGCATTCAGTTTTGAGACTCAGACATATCAAACGATGACAGAAAGCATATTAACATAAATTTAGTACAATTCATTGAAGGAATTTTTCGATTTGCCATGAAGTTGGGGTCCAAAGCAATAAGAGAATTGCTGGTCAAATATAAAAGTAAGGGCCAGACTTAAGAAAAGTGGTGGTGCACCCAGGGCAGCGCCACTTCTCTTTCACCCCTTAGCGCCCCTTAACGCCACCATGTGTGCGACGTATCTAAGATATGGTGCACCATGGCGGTAGTTTGGAAACTAGTGTCAACATTTTTTTATGCTAATTCTGAACTTTGCAGGATTGGCATAAAAAATGTTGACGCTAATACTGCAAAGCACATTAATGCCCATTGTAAACAATGGTATGCCTTCTTTTAACACCTGCTCTGAGCAGACGTTAAAAGAGCCGAAACAAATGATGCAAAGAAATATCTTAGATTTCTTTGAGCCATTTTTTCGGACCCCATATGGGGAATGTCCCCCTTGCATATATTATGCCTGGCGCAGGCATAATGTGGAGCAAGGGGTTACAAAGTGGCGCAATGTATTCATTGCGCCACTTTGTGAATTTGGCGTGGAAATTTTGGCCTCGTTGAAAAAAAATTACACTAATGTGGCACAAGGGGGCGCTAGGGGCTCTCAAATCTGCCCCAAAGTGTTTAGCTGTGGCCTTATGTGGGAAAGGTCTCTGGGTTTTTGGTATAAATAAGATCATTCAAAGACAACAAAATACATTTCTCTGATGATTAATAGCTCTGCCACGAATCAAGGTCCACGTTCATAATTTTCAATTACAGGAAAAGAGTTCCAGAACTCTTTCCTAAAGAGGCTTAAACTCAGCCCTGTAGCAGCCTCTCCTGATTGGTCAGCCTTTAATAGGCTGGGGCAAGCTGCTTTGATGAGGAGTGAAGTGGGTGGGCTGAGACAAAGGAGACATCTAGTGGGATGAGATCTGTAGGAGCAGATGCCAGGACAGGAAGAGGGCTGGGTAGCCAAACTGGACTTTAAAGGGAGAAGGACCCAGGCCAAACCCCACTTCCTGCACCCCCAGGCATAGGGGAGCCCCTGTAACTTGATCATAAGAGCAGCTGGAAAGGGACTGTAGGAGAAAGTTAGCAAAATCTGTGGGTGGACTTAGCCAGACCTGAAACTCCAGGAACGATTTATTCATCTTGGAAATTTGAGAAACGGTGCTTTCTTTGACGAAAATGTACAACACTTCTAATGAAGTGCTCATCACAGAGGTGCCCCCCTGCTTGCCAGCCCAGAAATCTAGATACATGTGGGAGAGCTGTCCAGCAACTCAGATCCCTGTTGTAAGAAATCTGAAGAAGAAGGACTGCCTTGCTGAACTCCTGGTCTGCACCGAGAGAGGACTGCATCCGCAAGGACTGTACCTGCTGCTCAATCTGGCCTTCACCAAAAGAGAACTTTGCCTTTCTTCCAAGAATCAGGAGGGGACTCCCTAGAAGCAAGAGGTAAAAACTGTTTACCTTACCACTACGCACTGCAATTGCCTCTCACTACCTCATTGGCAATTCATGTTCTTCTGCACTGAATGACACTTCACCACAGCATGACCAATGACATGTCCTTTACCATTGCACTTGTGTTGCATCACAATAGAAGGCATCACACTAATGGATTTACAATCCTGGACTATGTATATATTGCACTACAGCACTATAAAATAAATAGCACTTACACAACCACTTTGTCTCTGTGTAATGTAACACATCAACTGTGCAGGAGATTTGTGATGTATGTAACATGTCAATGGCCATAGAATGTCAATACAACAGTGTAGAAAGATTATGGGCTGATAACTATGCACTGGGTTCTGGATGTTATCATCATCTGTGCTTCCTTAGGCTTATTTCTGAAGTTAAAAGATAACAAACATCATAATGCTGTGTAGAACTGAAAAAGGCAGCTCCAAAGTATGTGTAAGATGAAACTCAATGTGGCCAACATTCCCTTCAAGGCAATCTTTATCTATGTGACACCTGACTATAAACTTTAATCACACACACACACCATACAGCAGGAATGGATGTGTATGAGTGTGTGGACAATGTAATAAATGATAGGTGTGAGTTATATATACAGAACTTCATAAGCTTATCAGGGTTCACATGAACACCAGGCTGCAGGCAGACGTCCCACAGTGGCCAAGAATCCAATACAGGACTCAAACAATTATTTAAAAACACACCAACCTTTACAACACATTGGGAACCATAGTTACCTTGAGTGTTGGGTGCAATGGATGGCTGATGCATAGAGATGTAGCTTTGTTGTAGCTGCCAATGTGACAGCTCAGTTGGATTTGGGAATAACCATGTCAAAAATGGGATTCTGATGTAGGATGGAACACAAATACAAATACTAAATTGACACTGTACACCCATGCAAAGGCCCTGATCCCCAAGCATATGACACATACTGTAAAGGAGTACCTAAAATGTTATTTTACAGTAATAAAGGAAACTTAAACTAGGGGAAACACCTTAACTAACCTAACCTATCCTAACTATACATTACCCACAACTGGCCCTAACTACTCTAAGCTAAGCTTACTTACCACATTTAACTAAACACTCTAAACATCAACTCCCACCCCCTTATATGACGGGACACATGTAGGACAACATATATTAACCTAAACACATACTAATTTATCCTAAACAAATATATATTTTGTTTGTAATAAAAAAAATGTTTTTTGTATTTTTGTAATACACATAAACCCCAACATCATCCCCAACCCACCCACCCACAAAAAAACATGTAATAATATAACACCCTCCACCCCAACCCACTTATACTAACTAAACTAACAGCCTACTCTAAGCATACACTAAGCCCCCTAAACCCACTAAAGAAAAGAATGAGGAAAGCGGAGGGAAGGGAGGTAATCTTGGGTGAGGATCCAAAAGTCACAAATTGGCCCTCCGCAGGATCTTCTTAATATCCTGCAGTCTCCTGCTATTGCGGTACAACTCCTGCTGCAGCCTGTCCATCCATTCGTTGGCTGTCACATTTTTGTGTCTGTAAATCCTGAATGTCTACTACAGCACCCGGGGTTGTCTGGGTACCACTTGTGGAAGCTGTTGCTGGTGCTGTGTTTGGAGGGAGAGGTACAGGAGTTGCTGCTTGTGGTCCCTGGGAAGTTGCGGGACCTAATACAGTGCCTGTCATCCCTGGGGCTACTGTGGTCTGAGCTGTGGTGGTGGTGGCAGTTGTGGGCAATGCTGGCCCCCTTGGGCAAATGCCCTCCATACCCCTGTGGCTCCCTCATGGCGAAATCTATGTGCCATATTGCGGAACCCTGCCTACACATCGAGTGTGTGGCGGTAATGCACTGCCCGCCTCTGGAATTCCCGTATCTCCTGGTCATTCATGTTGGCAGCTGTAAAAATAGAGAAAGCCAAACATTAGTGACATCATTGTGTGATACATCTACAGATGATATTCTAACACTTCATCACAAATAGCACATACAGTCCAAATCACAGTACAGATGATAGAATGTCCCTGAGGAATGACATGCCAACGCAGCCTACCCATCAACTATCTAACAGCACAGTAATGCACAACAAGGTGTGTACTTAATTAAAGGATCTGTGCATCTTTGCACTGCTATTAGTCACATAACAAATGCTGCAAGTACTCCACATGTGCCAGGCCAACTAATAACTATCTTCAGGATCACGATCAAGGTACACAAGACCTGTGATTTGTATATGGAACTGCCAGGATGGTATGGAGTTCGTAATCATGAGGGGGCATTGTAGTTTGGAACACATGAAAGTTTGAATTACATGTCTGTCATCTACACTGGGATCATCACACATAGGTACACATATTTTCTAGACCTAACCCTGTGCCGCAGGGGGATAGACATGCAACACATATTTCAAACATCAAGGACAACCACAAAGCTTTGGACAGCTGTCCATGCATTTAGTCAGTCAACCACAGGTAAAGAGGGCTGCCAACTAGGATTGAGTCAACCATTGGACAATCACATCTAATTGCGGACAATTGTCAACATCATTAGATCTCACTGACACCTTTCCAAAATCAAGCACATTGATGCAAGCACCCATCTGGCCTTGATCTGCATGCACGCCTATGACATTTCACTCAAGCTCAACATAAATGGAGTACAACATGTGGAGCTAGATGCTGCCAGAAAGTCACCCATACAGTCCTACATGTACATTACTTAACAGGGATGCTCAAGTCTGTGGGTAAAACGTATGCATCACTGGTCTGTGTGAATCAGGGTATAACTTGTTGACTAAATTATTACACTGGCCACTTCCAAGTTAATTATTCGCATACATGTAGCAATAAATCACCCAGTTCACCTGCCCATGTCTATAGCCCAGCACTCGAATCCCAATACATGACTCTCGGCGGCAGAATGTTTAACTCTATCATGGAGCAAAATGTCAACCTCCAGTCAAGTCACGTATCAGATCACGTGCCAGCACATCACACCTTGCAATGAGTCCAACACACAGGAGTCAATCACACAACAGCTGCAAACACAACACAGGACAAACATATTAACACTTACTGGATATTTCTGGGTCCGCAAATTGAGCCACTTCAACAATTGTATAGGGGGTGGGTCCACCTGTAAAACATGGAAGGGTGATTATGTGCCCAATGTCTGCTCACTGTATAAAACGTGGAACAACAAATTACTGTGTGTGACATTTTATATGGTAAAGCTGCACATCAGGCATGTAGCCACACCAACAGACATAATACTGCAAACATGCATTGACACTGTCACTCCAGTGAGAGATAGACACACATATGCACACATGCACTGGCCCTAACAATCATGTGATGCCAAACATGATACCTCAATTTTGTGCTTAATTAATTCTAGAGGGTACTCCATTTCATCATTTGTAATTATGAGAGACATGCAATGCCACATTCCTGGTACACTGCAATATCAGTGACTCAGGTATTGTGGCTTGTGCATCAAGGGACAGTGAGTTACTGTGTGATGCTCATGTGGGTTGATTCGCGTTCAGGAATTATAGTGCTTTCAATCGTCCAATATATGTGTGTCTGTGTTGTATTTAGGTTACATATGACACATTGGCAGTGTGCCCAGAGCTGTATATGCCCCCATGACAACATGATGGCAGGGATCCTGTGTGTTACTTGATGACAATGTTACGCTAAACATGAATTGGCCATTTGTCTGATTCAAAACAACAAAAAGGTATATGCTGACAGTGTCTAATTTGATCTTTCGTGACAGAATGCATGGGCACAGGTGTAATAATTGCACCTGAAATATGTTACTCTGGGCCCTGTGTACCTATATCAGGTGTTGTAAATCACACTTTGCCAAATTCATTAACTTAGAATTGCCAAGTTGGGTGATCTGTGGTAATACAACCGAACCAACACTATCCGCTAATTAAAACATTGATTAGGAAATGTCCTACTTCTGCAATCTTGATGAGGTAGGTCTCTATTGAAAAGCACATTGGGAAAGGCTGCACTCACAGGAATACTGGCCTGCTGATCCTAGCATACCACCATGTCTGTGATAGCCTTCATACTGAGAAGTTAATAATTGTACATATGCTGCACTATATTAGCAGGGGTGTACCAAAAGTAAAATAACAACCTATTTCGTCACTTAAATTGGATGATGGTAGCAGTCAGTGGTCCCTTGCACAACATCATGCAAATAGTTTGTGACCATGCATTCACAAAGAGCAGTGATCCCATGATGACCCATTCACTTTACAAAACTGTTTGGCTATAAATTGACACAGATGGTAACTGCACCAGCTCTGTACCAGCAATTGCGCCCAAGGCAAAAATGTTGTTGGGCCATGCTACTCAATGATAGGATTTCAACGCCTAATCCGAAAAGCCATGAGACAAACCTGTTTTGTGTTACTGCACACTCGTAGCATCCTGTCACAATTGGGTTTGCCATGTGAAAGATTATCTGTCCAGACGTAAACACATAGAAACAATGAACTTAGGGCCAGATGTGTCATTTTTGTGTTGCATTTGCTTCATTTGTTTACGCTACAGCTATGGAAATTAGCACAAAATAATTTGATTGTAGCAAGTGTGCTATACTTGGCATCCAGAAATAATGCAAATGCTGCACAAACAAAGTGGAAATATCAGCCTAAGATATTAGCAGAGGTTAGAAAGAGCTTTGTATGTATGGCCATGAATACTGTTCATACATGGTTTAAAAAAACTGGGGACTACATTGGTTCCTTGTACAAGCATGTGAAATATATCCCATTCCGGGTACACTCAGAGGCCCTGAATCATAAATTTGTTTGTGCCGCATTACCCTCATCTCTTGACGCCAAAGTGGCACTAATTTTCAAGATAACGTTGTCTTTTGTAAGTTTGTGCATCTTTAGTGACAACAAATGACGGTAATGTGTTGCAAAATTTGTATAAATCAGGTCCACAGTTTGTTCAACTTGCATTCCACATGTCCACAAACATTGCATGCAGCATGTCACCAAATCTGCTACTGTCACTCCAGAGCATTGTACTGTACACATTAGTCAAATTTGTATTCACCAACAGGGCCATCAATCACCACACCCAGGTGGTCCAGCAGGTCCTGCTTTTGGGTCACCAGGTCAGCCCAGCGATGTTTCAATTGGTGGTTGTTGCGCTGGCTGCTGAAGATTCTTCTTAGGTGGAACAGCACCTTTGCCCACCTGAGCCTCCTTGCCTCCGTGTGATACCCCTGTATCACCCGGCCCCCAGCCTGCAACATCAGGGGGAGGAAGTGGCACACCAGCCACACAAAAGCCCCTAGCGCCTCCTCACCCATTCACCGCAGAGGTGGCCTTCCCAACATCTAAAACTAAATAGGATAGGAAAGGGTAAAGAGGGAAAAACAGGGAAAGGAGGTATGAAAAGGAAACTTAACTAACCCACAGACAGCCCAACAATACCCCAACTAACAATACCCACATACCCACATACCCACAAACACACTCCCAACAGTACAAAAACAAACCTAATCACAATAAATTACAAAAAACACTTACACAGATTAACACAGACACTTACAAAACAACAGAATACAATAGCAATAGTACACAGGAGACAAAAGCACAATATTCACAGAGACAACTCAAGACACAGCCACACAGTCTAGAATAATCACAGACTGCAAACTGAAAGTGAAAGTACACACACTGTACCATTTCTGTAAACAGGATGTCCTATTACATCACTTCCTGTCTCAATTGTGGGGCTTTTTTTTTATATTGCATGTAATTTTATGACGCTTACGAGGTTTGCGTCAATATATTTTGACGCATATGCATGAAAATTCCCCTGCATTCAAGGATCAATACATTTTTAATGGGTAACCGAATTTCTGGGGTGCGGTGTTGGAATTAATGGTAGGGACCAATCGATGTATTATGGGCGTGAGGGTCATTTTTTAGCGCATATGTGTCTTTTTTGACGTATTTGCGTAAAAAAATCTGTCTGAAACTGCGTTTGTGTGATTTTTAAATTTTTTACATGCATGCAGCCTATAGCTATACAAAGATAGGATGGTATGAGCTGCAGTGTGGGTTCTAGTGTTTGGGCACATGTAGCAGACCATACTACTGCAGACCATAATTCTCATGTTGTTGTGCCGGATTAGCTCCTTAACTGACGCAACAGCAACACAAACTTTTGGAATAAAATTGGTATTTCCTAGTCTGAGCAGGTGTTGCATCAATAGAGGACAGCAAGGTTATGCAACTAAACATATAGACTCATGGCCTGGGTGTTTATGTCTGTGAATTAGCTCTTCAAATTGTTGTTGTGCCTCTGTGGGAACGTCACGAGAAAAGTTTGGCGTAATGTGCATGTATGAATGTGTTATAATTGTGTATAACCATCAGATGTCATTCATTGAGGTACATCAGTCATGATATGTGTTTGTTATATCTGTTGTATCTTATGCTGTGTGTACTTCCTTGACTTTGGGGACAAAACATTTCCCATGACAAACTATACACAGGATAGATAGAGGACGGTTGATAATGGCTATGTCAGATATGTAACCCATCACATGTAATGAAATGTTGAATACCACTTCATGGTCACTTGTGTGTATACTACCCATGAGTCCATTATATGAACATGCTAGGTAGGTATAATGTTTGTGACACAAATCCTCAAATTCAATCCTAAAATTGTTATGTACACCACAGTTTGAGTCATGTAAATGGCCTATGTTTCTCCTGTGGCTGTGGAGGACCAGCAGACCATGCTGCATGTGTTCACATATTTCCAGTGGTTTATTGCACAAAGGTGTCCAGTTCAAGTGTGTGGCCATGTGTACCCTGTGTCAGTATTGGCCTCTGTTTTGTCAGTTACGTGCAGGTCTAGTCATGAGTCTGTGGAGCCAATCCTTGAATTAACAGAGTATCCTTCAAAGCAGAATTGACCTAAAGCCAAAGATCAACTAACTACACACATGGGATAGTCCAGCTATGGTACTGCAGAACTTTTATAAGGCTGACGACAGAGCAACATAGGTGTGTTCAAAAATTTTATGGATCAGTAATAGGAAACATGCAGGTTTCATCACAACATTTGTACACAGGGTGGGCTCTAAAATTCCCACTGCAACAGGGAACATCAGTGCCTCTGTGCTGATTAATCTCACAGCTAGTCACCACGTAAGCCCCATCAAAAGGTGGCGGCAGAAGTGCATCTGTGTGTGGACCGTCAGGGCACAAAAATGTTTTGTCCTTACATACACATTAGCAACCCTTGTTTGTTGTGCTGTAGGCACCGTACCGAATCCATGTTTACAGCCATAGCACACTATCACTGTTTGGCACTAATGATTACATGAAAAACCAGACAAGAGATGGGGGCTGGATTAGGCCATTCGAATACATGTCCCAGAACAGAATATGATAAGTAAGCTGATTAAACTATAATATACATTTGAGGATTCATCGTAGACCTACCAGACACAATACCCCAGGAGGAAATAGAGGGCATGGAAAGCAACAATGAGACAAATGTAGCCACAGGCAACCTTTATGTTTAACGCAAAGACTGGAACCAGTCTGGCTAACATGATGCAGGCTCTGTCAGGAACAACCATGAACAAGGCAAATGCACAGTGAGCAGACTATGACTGGGACAAGCAGGAACAATACTTTGGGAACTAAAAACAGTTTGTGCTGTGGTCTGCAATGTTACACAATCCCCCAATGGCTCTGGTACACAAGTGATTTGTGCGCCAATGCACAATGTTGGAAAATGGGTTATTGGTAAGGGCAGGTAGGTACCTACACCTAGCAACAAGCCACTAACCTCCACCTAGGTACAGTTAGGTCTCAGTAAATTAATCCAAGCTCAACCCTTGGTAGCTTGCCAACGAGTGTCAAGGCTTAACTTAGGAGACAAAGTGTAAAGCATTCAAATATCACAAAACAGTAATTAAATAAAACACAGGAAACAGTTTAAAAATCCAAAACCAATTTATAAAAATAGTTTATATTTTTATCTTTAAAATGACACAAAAACGAATAAAATTGGTTCAGGGGAACCGGAGATATGAATTTTTAAAGTATTATTATTTTTCTAGCGCTTAGAAACATAAAGCGCCAATCGGGTCATCTGGTTGCACCAGGACCGGGGCAAAGTCAAAGTTTCAGGCCGACCGCGATGGAGCCCTGCTCGGCTACAAGTCGCGGGAGGCCTCGGTTAAAAAGTTACCTTCTGACTTAGTCTCTTTTTTGAAGTTTTTCTTCACCGGGACGAACCTGCCAGTTGAATCCGACCTCCTGGAGCCCTTGTCCGGAGACGCGAAGTGGGTTTCCTCGGTGGTGATTTTTACCTTCGGACTTAGTCGTTTTTTCGAGATGAAAATCCTTCGACCGGGGTAAACCTGGATCTTGATCCGACGTCCGTGGAGCCCTTCTCGGATACGATGGCTGGGAGGTCCCGGTCAACTTTTTACCTTCGGACTTAGTCTCTTTTTTGGATGTTTTTCTTTACCGGGACGAACCACGAAGTCAGGCCGGGTCGCGGTTGAGGCAAGCCGGCTAGAATTTCCGCGGCGGGTCGGTCCCTCTCTGGAGCTTTTTTTCCAAAAATTCTCAAATCTTTTCCAAACTTCTGGGGCTTCACCCAGATTTTCTTTTAAGGTTCTTTTGGGGTCCACAGCTCACCCCAAGGGTCCAGAAGTTCTGTGATGGTCCTTGGGGGGTGCGGACTTCAACTCCCAGAATGCACCTGGCGCAAACTCCTTTTTGGCCACTGGGCAGTGGTCAACTGGTCTCTTTTTTTCAGGAGTTGGTGCAGGGAACTCTGGTTTAGCAATTTTTCACCTGTAGCAAACAGGGAGTCCCTCCTTGAACCAGTTGAAGCCAGGCAAAGTCCTTCTTGTGGTGAAGCCCAAGTGTGCAGCTGGTGCAGTCCTTCTGAGTGCAGGGTCCAGGTGCAGGCCAGGGGTCCAGCAGGGCAGTCCTTCTTCTCCTTAAGTTCTTTCTTCTTGAAATTTGGTGGGGATCTGAGGTGTGGGTGCAGGTCTGCCAGTTTTATCCTTGCTCCTGGGTGAAAAGCAGGGGGACCCTGGTTCTCCAATCAGGGACAGGGTAGTCCCCCTGTTATGACCACTTCCTGGGAAGTGTGGCAAAAATCCATCCCAGAAGGCAACAGTCTCTAAAAATCCAACATGGATGAATCTGATTTTTGGAGGTTACATCTGGCTGAGCCCACCCACTGGTGTGGCTAAAAATCATAAACACACCCCTTTCCTGCCCTCTCCTAATCTAATCAAGGGGGCACCTAATTATCTGGGGTTGCAGGATGTGGGGGTGTTGCTGGGTGCTCCAAATGTCCTTCTCTGCCTTTGAAGACCAGTTTGGCAGCCCTCCCCCTTCCTGCCTCACCATCTGCTGAGGGGAGATTCTCTCCCCCAAGCACATTCCTTTGTGTGAAGCCAGGCCACTTCACACCTCATCAAGGCAGCCTTGCAGAAGCTGCTGCAGGCTGGCCAATCAGAGCACAGCAGCAAAAACAATTCAGAGCTGAAATTGGCAACTTTTTAGGTAAAGTCTAAACTTTTTACCTGAACAAGTTATATTAAATCCAACAACTGGAAGTTGTGGGATTTATTACAACAATTAATTTGATACCAAATTCTTGGTATGTAACATTTAAGGAGACTTTAAAATTTAAAATAAAGTCTGCCTATTCTAGCCTATGAGGGCCATTTACTTCAGTGAGGGAAAAACGAATTTGGCTGTTTTTACCTCACCAGGGCTTATAAATCTATTTTTATAAAGTCCCTGCTTATAGTTACATGGCACCCAGCCCTAGGGGCTCATAGGGCACACCTTAGGGGTGACTTATATGTAAAAATAAGGTAGTTTAAGACTTTGGAAGTACCTTTAATTCCAAAGTCGAATTTGCATATAACTTTAATTTAAAAGCAGCCAGCAAGGCAGGCTTGCTTTTAAAATGACACTGGGCACCTCAGCGGTGCACCTAGGTGTGCACAACCTATGCTGTGGTCCCTAAACCTACATGCCCTACCATATACTAGGGACTTATAGGTAGGTTAATTTAGCCAATTATAATTAGCCTAATTTGCATATCCATTTTACACAGAGCACAGGCCCTGGGACTGGTTAGCAGTACCCAGGGCACCATCAAAGTCAGGAAAACACCAGCAAAAAGAGGAAAATGGGGGCAAAAAGTTATGGGGCTCTGCAATCAGCCCTGTTTTCTCACACAACCCCCCCAGCCCACACGCCCAGGAGACTCAGCCCAACCCTGGGAGAGTCTTCCTGGCTTGTTAGGTGAGGAAGACAGTGAAGAAAACTGGCTGTCCCTTTGCAGGGCCTACTCTGCCTTATATCCTCCTGTCAGGGTCACTCCCTATGGGTAGTGAAGCCATCCCAACAGTAAAAGGACCCAACTCAAACTGAAACTTTCCTCTAGGGGGGTCTTCCTCCTTTCTCTCTGCCAACTTGGGTAGTGAGCTGCCCACCTCCCCTACTCCAAACTTTGCTAGGGCAACACCTAGCTTACCCAAAGAGGTCACCCAACACTTGAGCAACCCCACCATGACCAATAGGGTCAGGAGGCCTACTTTGCTATTGGCCCTGGGGTCTGCCTCCCAGGCCAAGTACATTGCTGCCAGGAAGGCTAGCACCCAGCAGAGGCTACTGACAGCTGTCAGTACCCAGAACCACACCCTAAGCTCTCCACTGACAGGTGGCTGAGCTGCTTTAGGGGCATCTTTGGGGTCCTGGCACCCCTCTTGCTGTCTAGAGTGGGGGGCTACCACCTCCTGTGGCAGACACCCTCCTTCCACTCTCCCTTCTGTCAGTGCAGGGGCAACACCTTCCATCTGGACAGCTGCCTGACTACTCAGGACTTCCTTGGGGTCAGGTGAGGCCTCACCAGTGCCAACTCTGGGCTCCCCCCTTACTGGGGCAGAAGGCCCTTGGATCCCTGGAACTCTCTTTAAGAGTGGCCTTCCCTTCCTTTTCTTCTTTCCTTTTCTTGGGGACCCCTGTCTCCTAACTGTAGGGACTGACTCCCCAGGACTTTGGGTTGGGGGGGGGCGCCCTGGGCGACCACCCCATCTGTGACCAGACTCACCTCTGGGAGGTCATTGCCCAGGATACAATCTAGGGGAAGGTCAGCACTGACTACCACCCTAATCCAGTCAAGGATACCCTCCCTCTCTAGGGGCACTATGGCTACAGGTTTGGAGGTGACCTCCCCTGTGGCTATCCTGACTTTCTTTGTCTTTCCTGGGACATACATGTCTGGGGTCACTAACCGGTCACTCACTATAGTGTGACTGGCACAGGTGTCTCTCAGGCCAGTGGTAGGGATCCCATTCACTTGAATGTGGTGGAAGTGCCTACTCCCACCCTCAGGGATCACCAGCTTACCATCTGGTCCTGTCTCCCAGCTCAATGCTAGGAGGACTTCATCATCTGAGGAATCCTCCTCTATGGCTACACTGGACAGCCCAGTGCTAACCACCTTCTTTGGACAGGCTGCATCTCCTCTGAAGTGACCTGTCTGCTGACAGTCAAAGAAAGCCCTACTGTCCAAGAGCTTTTTTAACCCTGGGTCTAACTGTCTCTGCTGGTCAGAGTGGGAGTGGGATTTACTTTCCTCCTTCTTAGGGTTCTGGGGTACAGAGGGAGTCTCTGTGGTGGGCTTACCACCTCCCTCCTTAGGTTTTTGGGGACCTGTCCCCACCTTCTTGGAGTCTCCCCCCTGGGACTTGACAACCACCCTGGTTCTCAACCACTCATCAGCTGCCTCCCCTAGCTCTCTAGGGTTGGTCTGCTTAGAGTCCACTAGATGCTGGGGTAACCTTTCTTGGGTACAATTGGTCAAGATGTGCTCTCTCATGATCAGATTGTATAACCCCTCATAAGTATCTACTTTGTTACCAATAATCCAGCCCTCTAGTGCCTTTAGTGAAATGTCCACAAAGTCAACCCAAGACTGAGTACTGACCTTCTGGGTGTCCCTGAACTTCATTCTATATTGCTCTGGGGTCAGACCAAACTTCTTGGCTAAGCACCTCTTCATACTAGGGTATGAATCTGCCTCCTCCCCCCTTAAGGTCAGAAGCCTATCCCTCCCTGAGTTGGGGACCAACTCCCACAAAAGGGAACCCCAGTATTGAGGCCTAACCCTTCTCATTTGGAGTGCCCTCTCAAAGGCTCCCAGCCACTTATCTATGTCATCCCCCTCTACATAAGCAGGAACCACCCCCTTGGGTAATCTGGGGCAAACCCCCCCACCCAGGGACACCCCAGCTTCTTTATCGCTGTCTCCATCTCTTTTCTCTTTGTATGCCCACTTTTTCTTTTCTAGGGCCAGCTTCTCTGCTTCCAAAGCTATGTATGCTAGCTGGGCCTCCAGCTCTCTTTCTCTGATGGATGGGTTCTCTCCTCCTGAAAGAACCCTTTTCCCACCACTAGCTTTGGATCTGCCCCTAGTGACTGTATTTACTGAGGACCGTTCTTCCTCATCCTCACTTGGGCTCAGATGCCTTCCCTCCCCTGAGTGGTTAGAGCTTGCATCCTCCCTTCTTTCTCCCTCCTCTGGAGCTTCTTCTGACTCTACCTCCTGGGCCTCAGCCCATGCTGTCAGGGATGTGATCATGATTTGCTTCCTGAGATCAGTGGTTGCAGGCAACCCTCTTTCAATACACAACCCCCTAAGCTGGACTGCTGTCAGTGTGGGTAGGCTAGCAGGATCAAGCTCCATGGTTCCCTAGTTTTGTGTCAACAAAAACTTTTTGCAAAAATTGGAAACAAGAATTTAGAAAAATTACAAAAATTCAATATTTGAAATTAATCCAAATTAAAAATTAAAAACTATTTTTGCACTAGGACAATTTAAAGGATTTTTAATTTGTTTTACCTAAAACTGTAACGTGATATTGAACAAAAGTACAGGATCCCGTTGCTGCTTCCAATTATGTTGGAAAATGGGTTATTGGTAAGGGCAGGTAGGTACCTACACCTAGCAACAAGCCACTAACCTCCACCTAGGTACAGTTAGGTCTCAGTAAATTAATCCCAGCTCAACCCTTGGTAGCTTGGCAACGAGCGTCAAGGCTTAACTTAGGAGACAAAGTGTAAAGCATTCAAATATCACAAAACAGTAATTAAATAAAACACAGGAAACAGTTTAAAAATCCAAAACCAATTTATAAAAATAGTTTATATTTTTATCTTTAAAATGACACAAAAACGAATAAAATTGGTTCAGGGGAACCGGAGATATGAATTTTTAAAGTATTATTATTTTTCTAGCGCTTAGAAACAAAAAGCGCCAATCGGGTCATCTGGTTGCACCAGGACCGGGGCAAAGTCAAAGTTTCAGGCCGACCGCGATGGAGCCCTGCTCGGCTACAAGTCGCGGGAGGCCTCGGTTAAAAAGTTACCTTCTGACTTAGTCTCTTTTTTGAAGTTTTTCTTCACCGGGACGAACCTGCCAGTTGAATCCGACCTCCTGGAGCCCTTGTCCGGAGACGCGAAGTGGGTTTCCTCGGTGGTAATTTTTACCTTCGGACTTAGTCGTTTTTTCGAGATGAAAATCCTTCGACCGGGGTAAACCTGGATCTTGATCCGACGTCCGTGGAGCCCTTCTCGGATACGATGGCTGGGAGGTCCCGGTCAACTTTTTACCTTCGGACTTAGTCTCTTTTTTGGATGTTTTTCTTTACCGGGATGAACCACGAAGTCAGGCCGGGTCGCGGTTGAGGCAAGCCGGCTAGAATTTCCGCGGCGGGTCGGTCCCTCTCTGGAGCTTTTTTTCCAAAAATTCTCAAATCTTTTCCAAACTTCTGGGGCTTCACCCAGATGTTCTTTTAAGGTTCTTTTGGGGTCCACAGCTCACCCCAAGGGTCCAGAAGTTCTGTGATGGTCCTTGGGGGGTGCGGACTTCAACTCCCAGAATGCACCTGGCGCAAACTCCTTTTTGGCCACTGGGCAGTGGTAAACTGGTCTCTTTTTTTCAGGAGTTGGTGCAGGGAACTCTGGTTTAGCAATTTTTCACCTGTAGCAAACAGGGAGTCCCTCCTTGAACCAGTTGAAGCCAGGCAAAGTCCTTCTTGTGGTGAAGCCCAAGTGTGCAACTGGTGCAGTCCTTCTGAGTGCAGGGTCCAGGTGCAGGCCAGGGGTCCAGCAGGGCAGTCCTTCTTCTCCTTCAGTTCTTTCTTCTTGAAATTTGGTGGGGATCTGAGGTGTGGGTGCAGGTCTGCCAGTTTTATCCTTGCTCCTGGGTGAAAAGCAGGGGGGCCCTGGTTCTCCAATCAGGGACAGGGTCGTCCCCCTGTGATGACCACTTCCTGGGAAGTGTGGCAAAAATCCATCCCAGAAGGCAACAGTCTCTAAAAATCCAACATGGATGAATCTGATTTTTGGAGGTTACATCTGGCTGAGCCCACCCACTGGTGTGGCTAAAAATCATAAACACACCCCTCTCCTGCCCTCTCCTAATCTAATCAAGGGGGCACCTAATTATCTGGGGTTGCAGGATGTGGGGGTGTTGCTGGGTGCTCCAAATGTCCTTCTCTGCCTTTGAAGACCAGTTTGGCAGCCCTCCCCCTTCCTGCCTCACAATCTGCTGAGGGGAGATTCTCTCCCCCAAGCACATTCCTTTGTGTGAAGCCAGGCCACTTCACACCTCATCAAGGCAGCCTGGAAGAAGCTGCTGCACGCTGGCCAATCAGAGCACAGCAGCAAAAACAATGCAGAGCTGAAATTGACAACTTTTTAGGTAAAGTCTAAACTTTTTACCTGAACAAGTTATATTAAATCCAACAACTGGAAGTTGTGGGATTTATTACAAAAATTAATTTGATACCAAATTCTTGGTATGTAACATTTAAGGAGACTTTAAAATTTAAAATAAAGTCTGCCTATTCTAGCCTATGAAGGCCATTTACTTCAATGAGGGAAAAACGAATTTGGCTGTTTTAACCTCACCAGGGCTTATAAATCTATTTTTATAAAGTCCCTGCTTATAGTTACATGGCACCCAGCCCTAGGGGCACATAGGGCACACCTTAGGGGTGACTTATATGTAAAAATAAGGTAGTTTAAGACTTTGGAAGTACCTTTAATTCCAAAGTCGAATTTGCATATAACTTTAATTTAAAAGCAGCCAGCAAGGCAGGCTTGCTTTTAAAATGACACTGGGCACCTCAGCAGTGCACCTAGATGTGCACCACCTATGCTGTGGTCCCTAAACCTACATGCCCTACCATATACTAGGGACTAATAGGTAGGTTAACTTAGCCAATTATAATTAGCCTAATTTTCATATCCATTTTACACAGAGCACAGGCCCTGGGACTGGTTAGCAGTACCCAGGGCACCATCAAAGTCAGGAAAACACCAGCAAAAAGAGGAAAATGGGGGCAAAAAGTTATGGGGCCTCTGCAATCAGCCCTGTTTTCTCACACACAACAAGGAGATTGAGAAAATGGCAGCTTCTCAGCAGCTCCAGGCAGCAGCAAAGGCAGGGCAGGTTGAAATGGCTGGTCTGCATGGAAGTGCTCACAGGTGTGTGCACCTTCAGTTTCTCACAAGTCCTGGAGTTGAGAATCAAGTTCAAAGGGCAAACTGAACCTTTCACATGGGAAGCAATGGACCTCTGATTACAGGTCCTACCGACTACCAGGCAGTGCATTATCGGACCTGAATTCTATGCAGACTGATATGGCATGCCATACTGAAGAGGGAAGCACACATGAGTCAGGATGGGAGTGTGGGTGTGTGTAGATGAAGATTCTCAGTGTACAGATAGTCCATTTACAGGGCCCCCTAAAGAAGGGTGGGCAGAGACTTTAAACATGGCAGTGGCAGGACTTATTACCTGGGATGGACTGCGCAGGGCATGTATTGTGAGCAACGCTTGTCATATCTGAGGCACTTGTGCTATCCATTTTCAGGTTTGATGTACTTCTTGTCACACATGCTCCTTGCAGACATAGCTGATTTCACACTTACTGGTGTCATGGGTCTGGTCATACATTCCTGTTACCAATGCAATTGTATATCCACTGCCTCATGTATGATGCACTTTTTTACCCTATGATTGATGGTGTCTTAGTTGGGTGTCAAATGCTGCAATGGACCATGTTGGCAACATGGGTGTGATTATTAGCTGTGGTCCTCTGATATTGTCCTTCAAATGTGAAATAGACAGGATATACGTCATTAACACTGTGTGTGATGTTTGATGAAAATTCATACCCATCAAACGTGATGTGTTTTTTTGACCATGCAAATGTGTATTTCTGCAATGCTCCATGAGGCAAAACTCTGATTATGATTCCTAGAGATCATGTGATGCATAAATAATTACACAGAGCATGATTGAGTGATGAAGTGAGGTGTTTAATTACATATGACAACAAAGTAGTGATGGTGACTATAGTTAGAAGAGGTTTTGTACGTTCTGTTGTCTCCGACGCAATCCTGCAGCTGTGTTTGGATGTTCCCCCTCATTTTCACGGACAGCATCTTCCTCTTCCTCCTCTTCAGGAATTTGTTGATCCGTTTCATAGAGGGGAATGTTCCTCCTCACACAAATGTTGTGCAGGATGGCACAGGTCAAAATGAACTTACAGGCCATTTCAGGGGAATATAGGAGGCTGCCTCCGGTGATGTCCAGGCACCTGAATCTGGACTTCAGGATGCCAAAAGTCCTTCCCATTCTACCAGACCTCCCTCCTCCCAGCTGCCACTCCCTCCCTCCTCCCCATTTATGGCAGCTGCGGTGCCCGTCCTCGCCAAGACCGTGGCCAGCACCAGTCCCCCTGGCCCCCTCAGACAAATCTACTCCCCCCCACCCTTCACTTACTCAACCCAGGCCCTCACCCAACCTGCACCCTTTCCAGCCCCACACACACTCATGGCCCCTTCACCTGCCACACCTGGCATTTCTCCTGCTCCTCACCCCTCACACCACACACCAACCATAGCGACCCCCCGACAACAAAAATAACACCCCCAACGCAATACACACCTGCTCCGCCCCACCCCCACCAACCAGCCCTGCACCACACCACCCCATAACCAGAACACAGCCCGCAACAACACCATCATGCACCACAACAACACCACCCACCACAACCACCTCAACTGCCTGCTCCTCAACACCGCTCCCTTCACAAACATGCCATAGAACTCTGGGACCTCATCACACTCACCTGACATCGCCCTCCTCACAGAAACCTGGACCAACACCTCCTTGGAACCCTACATAGCCATCGCCCAAGGGATACAAACTCCAATGCAAAGACCGCCTCAACAGGCCCGGTAGTGGCATCGCCATCCTACACAGGGACACCATCAAAGTCACCACCAGCTCCCAAGACACTATTGACAACACAGAACACATGCACATCCTAATCCACATTAACAACATCTCTACCCTCAGAGGTACACTAATCTACAGACCACCAGGACTACGCCCCGCCTTCTGCGACACCATCACCGACACCATCAGCTTGCACGCCCTCACCTCCACAGACTACATCCTCCTCAGTGATTTCAACTTTCACTTGGAGAACCTTCAAGACCACAACTCTACCTCCCTCATAGACAACCTCACCAACCTCGGACACAAACAACTGGTCACCGCACCCACCCACTGAGCAGAACACATGCTCGACGCAATTTTCACCTCAAGCCAACACATAGCCTTCACCCACACCACCGAACTCCTCTGGACTGACAACCACTGCGTCCACTTCTCCTTCACCAAACCCCCCACACACCACCATCAACACACCACACCCTACCACATGTGGGACAAGATCCTCACAGAACACATGAACTCCCAACTGTCTCACAACCTCCCCCCCACACCAACGACCCCAACGCAGGAGCACACAACCTCTCTAAATGGATCACAACCTGCGCAGAAACACTAACCCCCTCAGAAAACACATCGCCACCCGCAGAATCAAGAACGCCCCATGGTTCACCCCCGAAGTGCAAATGCCCCCAAGTGGAGAAAATATGGCGACAAGAACCCTCTACAACCAACTTCTCCACCCTCAAAGCCATCATTCACACCTATCACCAACTCATACGCACCGCCAAAAGAGACATGCCTTGACAACAACTCTCAAAACAGCAAAGAACTCTTCATCATCATTAAAGAGCTAGCCAAACCCAAAGCCAGCAACGTAGACCCCACACACACACACAGCCCCTATGTGACGCCCTCTCCAACCACTTCCACCACAAAATCCTGGACATCCACAACAGCTTCATACCACACACACCCACCACACACACCCTCACTCACCCAACTCAACCCCCACTCACGACCCCCCACCACACTCACCACCTGGGCCCCCACCACACACGAAGAAACCGAAAAAACCATGAACTCCATCCACTCCGGATCCCCCTCCAACCCCTGTCCACATCGCATCTACAACAAAGACAGCCCAAACATCGCCCACATACTTCGGCACATAATCAACTCCTCTTTCGACTCCACCACCTACCCAGACCCCTGGAAGAACGCAGAAATCACTGCACTCCTAAAAAAAACCAAAGCCGACCCGGAGATCCTTCTCCAACTATCGCCCCATCTACCTCCTCCCTTTCACTGACAACATCAGGACCAAAGTCAACAAAGGCGAGACCGTCGCACTCATCCTCCTAGACCTCTCCGCAGCCTTTGACACTGTCTGCCACCACACACTCCGCACATGCCTCCACAACATAGGAATTTGCCACAAAGCCTTAGACTGGCTCACCTCCTTCCTCACCGACCGGACCCAGAGAGTCCGCCTTCCATCTTTCCACTCCACCACTACCAAGATCATCTGCGGAGTCCCCCAAGGGTCCTCCCTCAGCCCCACACTCTTCAACATTTACATGATTCCCCCTAGCCAACGTCCTCCGACCCCACGGAATCACTATTCTCTCCTACGCAGATGACACCCAACTCATCCTCTCCCTCACCTACAACCCCACCACTGCCAAAACCAACCTACACGCTGCTCTCCTCGACACCGCCAACTGGATAACAACTAACCACCTCAAGCTTAACTCCAACAAAACCGAGATCATCATCTTCGGCCCCAACAAAACCATATGGGATGACTCCTGGTGGCCCACCTTCCTAGGCCCCGCACCCACCCCTGCAAACCACGCACGCAACCTCTGCATCATCCTGGACTCCTCCCTCTCCATGACACAACAAATCAATGCACTAACCTCCTCCTGCTTCCACACACTCCACACTATAAAAAAATCCTTCAAATGGATTTTCCCAGAGACTGGAAAGACAGTCACCCATGCACTCATCAGCAGCAAACTTGACTACGGTAACGCCCTCTATGCCGGCACCACACTCAAACTCAAACGCAAACTCCAGAGAATCCAGAACACAGCCGCACGCCTTGACCTTGGCCTCACCGCCATGAACGAATCTCACCACTCCTCAAATCTCTTTACTGGCTCCCCATTGACAAGAGAATCACTTTCAAGATCCTCATCCACGCACACAAATCCCTCCACAACACTGGCCAGACCTACCTCAATGAAAGAGGGAACTTCCACACTCCCACCCGCAACCTCCGATCAGCTGACCTCGCACTAGCTACAGTCCCCCGCATCCATCAAACCACCACAGGAGGCAGGGCCTTCTCCTACTTCACCCCCACAACCTGGAACTCCCTCCCCACTAACCTCCTCAAAACCAAAGACCTCCTACTCTTCAGAAAAAACCTCAAGACATGGCTGTTTGAACAGTAATTTCCCCCTCTTACCCCCCCCACTAGCGCTTTGAGACCCTCACTGGTGAGTAGCACGCTCTATACATTTTTTGGATTGATTGATTGATTGATTGATTGAAAGAGAAAATTAGGGTAAGTATTTGGTTGTTGGTTGCACCGTGATTGTCACTTTGCATGGCAGTTGTTATCTTGTGTCGTCTGTGACTCATCTGTGTTTGTGGTATTGTGTAGGATCCTAGGCTTCTGTGATGTTATTTCTGCATTGGCTGATTTAACTATCAAAACAGGTGTTTGGCTGATTGACATGATATCAGTGGTATATTTAGAAATGTGCACTCTAGTGTGTATCACCCATGCGTTATGTAATGTGAAAGAAGTGTCCGTGGGCCTTCACTGGAGGTGACATGATACTTCCACACACACAATCGATTTCACTGTGGTGGTTACATGGTTGCACTATATGGCCTAAATATCCCATCCAATTCGACAAATATAATTGCAAGTGAAATGCAACAGTGAGGCCCTTTGATTTGGCTAGGTGACAATGCACAACAAATCTCCATAAGTTGGCAGCACTGAAGTGTTCACAAATGACAATGCACAATTATCCCATGTGTGATAAATTCTATGCCAACCTATTTTTGTGCCCTCACCGAGTTGGCTCATGTGCAAACGTGTACCTACACTGCTGAACTTGCTCCAGGTAAGCTGTCTAACTTGGTTGTGGGGGTGAAGGTTTTAGTGTTGGAAGGTCCATCTGCCTGTACATCTGTTCTGTATATGGGGAATTGTCCCAATCCATATGTGTAGCAGTGTGCACTTTGCATTAGTGTCACATCCACATGCTTTCATAGCACAGTCCACTTCCTTATTGCTAGCTGGCAATGTCACCCCAAGAGTGATGTGAGTTGTTGGTACTGCCTCAATGATTCCATGTTACCTTCATTAGAGTCAGCATCATCATGATATGTGTCTCATGGTGTTTGACCTGCAGCAACACACATTATACACCCCTTACACAGGACATATTGCTTGGAAGGGTGTGGGATTGAGTGTTATTGATGTGATATTGAAAGGTTCACCTTCCAAGTTGCACTGCCAGTTAAGGCCATGTCATTGTCACTGTGTGGTTTTAAATTGGTCCAGTGTGGCTCTAGAGTGGCATCTCTTGTTAGTTGCATCTGTCATTTGTCCATAAGTGTGTATCCCATTGGGTCAGGATATCAAACATGACTACCAATGTCACTCCTCAGTGTTTTCCTGGCCACGTGTCAATGTAGTAGTGTATGTGTTGAGTGTCCTACAGGGCTGCTGTGCTGTGTGTAAATGACTAGGTTTCTGTACTTACGAACAAGTAGGCCATTGCAATATTGTCCATCCTTGAAGTGCCGATTGATGGTGCTGTGGCGGAAGATGAATGAATCATGTACACTCCCAGGATACTTTGCCATGATGTTGGTGAGCAATCCACAGTGATCCACAATGCCCTGCACCTTGATGGAGTGTGTGTGCTTCTTGTTGCTCGGTTGCAGCAGGTGGCACAATCTGAACATGTGTGCAGTCAATGGCACCAAGCACGTGCGGGAAGCCATGAATGTGATAGAACCCCTATTTGGTCTCCTGCTGCTTCTGCTGTGTGTTGGGGAAGCTAATGTGGTGGGGTGTGAGGGAGATGATGGCATCAAGTACCTTGGGAAGGAAGGCAGAAATTAGGGCTGTGAGATCCCGGCAACCAGGGCACCAGTGGTTTGAAAAAAGCCACTTGCCAACATGTGCAGGACAGCTAGCAGCTTGGTCTCTGGTGGAATGATGTGGGGTGTCTGCAAGCTGGGTGCAAACTGTGGCTCAATGTGGCGCAGCAGCTGCTGTATAGCTTGACAGTTTAGTCTGTACCTCTGGATGATGTCATGTTCCCTGAGGCCCTGAAGGGTTGTCCTGGTCCTGAATATCCTCTCCTGCCTTCTGCGTTGCCTTTGGGGTCCATGTTGGTGTGGTGGTAGCTGCTACTGTTGCTCCTGTGCTCTGCGTCTTCGTGCATGCTGCATGAGTATCACCTTCATGTCTTTCTTTTTGAGCTAGGATGTTGCTTGTGTGAGTTTTCTTTAAGTAGTGGTGTGTTTGCCCCATTTTAACGCCTGCCCCGACCCAGGCGTAAAATCCCAATTTGCTCCATTTTCCGGCCCCACCTCCCAGCCGTGCGCAATTTTTGCACGATTGGATAAACATGGCACACGGGTCTTTAAGTCATTTTTTAGACGGAAATGCCTACTTTGCATCTTATTGACGCAAGGAGGTTTTACGCATCCAGATAATGGCGCACACTGGGATATTTTGACGTTAGACGGGTCTAGCGGCAAAGTATAAATATGGTGTTAAGTTTGCGCCGAATTAGTGTAAAAAAATGATGCTAATCCGGCACAAGGGGATTATAAATATGAGCCCTAGAGCGGCGGCCGATGCGCTTTCCATCACAAAGCCCCTATGGCTTCATTGACAGAAATATTCCTCAAACAGCCTGATGAAGTAGTGATCATCAGCTGAAGGGACGTACAGCGTCTGTCCTATTTAGGGTCAACGGTGTAATGCCTTTTTTTCCTGTCTGATGCACCCAGGCAAAACATGGCCTTGAATGCTTGTTAAGAGCAAACAATGATAGCTACATTCTGTGAGATATCTGAAGATGTGTGAGAGAGGGGTGTCATTAGAGTCAAACTCTTATTTGGGAGGTGGTTTCTGGAAAACAAAACATATTTAAATTTTCATGAACGCCCATCAAAACTAATGGTTTAAATCCACCACTCTTTTTGTACCTTGAAAGGAACTGCCACTGAAGAGGTTCCTTTGAAATACAGAGATGACCGCTGAGATAGATTTCATCTCTAAATTTGACAGGCAGGCTACCATCAGGATGGCAAAGGTAAAATCCTCTGCCATCCTGACAGCCACTACTCCAATCATCAAACTCTAAATCAAGCCCATAATATTTAATTTTGAAGTCTGTCTGCAACTGATCATACATCACCCACATGCTAGAATTTCAACGTAAATTGTAATGTGCTTAAATATAGTGTATTCAGTGGCCTCATAGTCGGGAATGCTCAACTGGCAAATGATTCATATCCAGAAGTGATGCCACTTTGATATATTTGTGGCATCAAAATGCAATTTTGCGGCTGATGAGTGGATAATGTCATTTAGGTGGACGTGAATCATTACAAACCTATTATCAACTCTACTGTAAGTATGGCTGGAGTCAGTACTCCACAGGGATATTTGGATATGAGCACCATCAGCAGTGGAGGAAGGGAGCTGGAAAAGTAAACGGACAACTCTGCTGAACATGCACTGTCAAACTGACAGAGGAAGTAGAGCAGAAATTGTCTCCAGGTCTGAGCTGGTTTATATTTACTATTACTTTAGGTCCTTTTTTGGATGTAGCGACTTTAGAAGTAGAGTTTGCGAATTGCAATGACCCTCCTCTTTTGTGGGTGTGCGGCTGTACTTCCCTAACCCCTCCATACTGCCACCTACACTCTTCTAATTTATTATTTAAGTATTTACCATTTCCCAGTTACTCCCTCACATTCACTACTAGGTAGTAAACATACTTGTTTGAAGATCTCCCCATGGAAAAGGTAAAAGTGATGAAGGTTAACACATTTTCCTACTATGTAAAATTAGCCTGCTTCACAAAAATCTGGCAGAATCAATGTTTGTGGTGCAGTGTTCATTTAAGAATGTCTATGAAACAGTTCTATATGAAAAGTATACAAACAAAATTTATCTGAGGTTACTTATACGTTCTTAAAGTGAAGTGACTGCTTATTTTAGTTCGTTTGACTGGCTAAGTAGATTGGAGATATGAGAACACTACCATCCTCTGGCCAAATCATATGCTAGGATTTGGTAGTACAATGACAGGTTGAAAAGTCCTGTTGATTTGCAGGATTCAAAGTCCACAAAGCACTTGTCTCCATGATTTCCATGAATGGTTTCTGAAAACTACTCATCATTACCAGCAGTAATGTCAAATGACCAATAAGTGGAAACGTATCTTTCAGAGGGATATGACCAATAAAGACTCAAATATCCCAGCTAACACAAACGCTGCGGATGAGTCAGAATGTATTTGTTATATTTTCGCAAACATTATCCACTTCAAACACTCACATGTGTGAGTGAGTACTATAGAAGTTCATTATCTTCAGTTTTGGACCAAGGCCCTAAATTGTGTGTGAAGGACACTCTATCTTTACCCCCAGATGCAACTCCCTATGTCATAATATTGTACTTCACTGAGGCCAGAAACCTGGTTGGAATTGAGAAACAAAACAGATCATTTGTTATCGCAAAGGGTCAGTTCTGCACAGGTTTTATATAATGAAATTACGAAGGTAAGGAGAGCAAAGTGGCTAGGCATGTCGACGAAACCACGTAGGGGAACTGAATCTTTGTTAATTTTGTTCCCCTTGCTTTGTTAATTATTTGTTACAAAGATTGCCCTTCTTTCATTACCACAACCATTGTATGGAAGAAAAGATAGAAGTTGTTCCCTTGGACTTCTTTTACAGACAGAAAACCTAGTGGAGAAACATGAGAAATATCTTTCTAAAGTTAAAGTAAATTACTTGCTGACAGTCAGGGGTTGATCACCAGTACTAGATTCTCTCCCATGGTGTCCAGGGAGATATAGACTGATATTTAATAATGGCATCAAAAGACAATGTGTACTGTGAGGAGATTGATTCAAATAGTTGTACAGAACAATGAACAAGCATTATGTTCTCTGTAACCCAGGAAACAAGGAAAGCAAGTATGACTTTGTTAAGTATGCAAAGTCTAAAGTGGTGAAACTGATGATTAAAATATTTACTAGAGTTCGGGACCAGGACGTTCTGCTGCTGGACCTTACCTGGATCTGCCTGGATGTATGCCATACAGGGCCATGCGATACAACTTAAGACAACGGATGGGCTGCCTTGCATGAAGCACCAGACTTGATGAATCAGGGTTCTTTCTGACCCCCAATGATGAAAAGGCTTTTGACTCACTGGAGTGGCCATATATGCTGTTGGCGCTTATTAAGACGGATGTCAGAGCTTCTTTTCTCTTGTAGGTGAGATTGTTATACAAAGATTCAGTGACAAGAGTCTGGGTCAATGGGGTGTGTTCCGGGATTTTTCCACTATCCAGGGGCACCAGGCAGGTACACCTGCTATTGTCGCTCCTGGCCACAGTCACCTTGGAGCCACTGATTGATTGAGTCTGAAAGGATGCGCAGATCAGGGGCCTTCATCTCCCTGTATGCAGGTGATATCTTTTAATATTTGGCAGACCTGCCAAAACTCTGTGCTGGGAACCTGTGTATTTTGGAAACCTCTGAATTCCATTTGGAACTCTGGATTAATTGGCACAAATTTGTGGTATTCTCTGTAGGGAGGGAGGGTCGGGACCAGAGTCAGGAGTATCTGTTTCAGAGGGCAGCGGAAAGGTTCTCTAATACCTGGGAACCTTTGTGACCCCTGACCACTATCTGTTCTTTGCGAAAAACTTGGCAAAAGTCCTTGCAGCATATTGCCATGATGTAGGAAGATGGCAAAATTGTGCCCTGTCCTGTCTGGGTTGGGCAGCCTTGCATAAAATGATTTAGCTGCCCAAATCTTTATATGCATTGCAGAACATCCCCTTCCCATTCTCCGATAAATTATTTCAATTATTTCATGCTGTGGACAGGACCACTAGGAGACTGCTGTGGGATGGCGGGATCCCCTGAATGGTCTTCCTCCCATTGACTAGATGCCAGGGGGATGGGGGCATTGCTCTTCCAGACCTTCAACTCTACTACTGTGCCACCCAGCTGCAGGTGGTCAATGACTGGGCCTTTTCAGATCAGGAGGAACAATTGTTGCAGGCAGACAGTGTAGCAATGATCTCGGAGCACTATTGAAGGAGACTATCCAGTGAGAGGGGTGCAAAGCCACAGTCTCTCAAGTCTTTACAGTGGGTGGGTTGCCCACTGACCAATCCTGGGGAGTTCAAAGCCACAGTCTCACAAGTAGATAACAGCCTCCACTGATTCTGGAGGGGGACTGGTGCCCAGAGTGTTTCATCCTGTGAAGGACAGACAGAGTGGATGGATCTCTCCACTGGTTCTCGAGGGGGAATGGTGCCCAGACTGGATTAGTCTCCCCATCACTGTCCCAGCTGCACATGGGATAACGATGCTTGATGTTGCGGTCTTTTCCTTCTGCAGCGGTGCTTGCCCTGTTCAGCGGTGCTTTGCCATGGCGGTGTCTGGACTGTTCAGTGGTGCTTTGCCATGGCGGTGTCTGGACTGTTCAGCGGTGCTTTGCCATGGCGTTCTCTGGACTGTTGAGCGGTGCTTTGCCATGGCGGTCTCTGGACTGTTCAGCGGTGCTTTGCCATGGCGGTCTCTGGACTGTGCAGCGGTGCTTTGCCATGGCAGTCTCTGGACTGTTCAGCGGTGCTTTGCCATGGCGGTGTCTGGACTGTTCAGTGGTGCTTTTCCATGGCGGTTCCTGGACTGTTCAGCGGTGCTTTGCCATGGCGGTCTCTGGACTGTTCAGCAGTGCTTTACCATGGCGGTTCCTGGACTGTTCAGCGGTGCTTTGCCATGGCGGTCTCTGGACTGTTCAGCGGTGCTTTGCCATGGTGGTCTCTGGACTGTTCAGCGGAGGTTTGCCTTGGCGGTCTCTGGACTGTGCAGCGGTGCTTTGCCATGGCGGTCTCTGGACTGTTCAGCGATGCTTTGCCATGGTGGTCTCTGGACTGTTCAGCGGTGCTTTGCCATGGCGGTCTCTGGACTGTGCAGCGGTGCTTTGCCATGGCGGTCTCTGGACTGTTCAGCGGTGCTTTGCCATGGCGGTCTCTGGACTGTTCAGCGGTGCTTTGCCATGGCGGTCTCTGGACTGTGCAGCGGTGCTTTGCCATGGCAGTCTCTGAACTGTTCAGCGGTGCTTTGCCATGGCGGTGTCTGGACTGTTCAGCGGTGCTTTGCCATGGCGGTACCTGGACTGTTCAGCAGTGCTTTGCCATGGCGGTCTCTGGACTGTTCAGCGGTGCTTTGCCATGGCGGTTCCTGGACTGTTCAGCGGTGCTTTGCCATGGCGGTCTCTGGACTGTTCAGCGGTGCTTTGCTATGGCGGTCTCTGGACTGTTCAGCGTGCTTTGCCATGGCGGCCTCTGGACTGGGTATTGGTGTGTGGCATGACGGTACCTCATTGCCCAGTGGGGCTGTGGCTGCTGGGGCCCTCCTGGGCAATGACTCTGGTGGTGGTCTCATGACCAGTGACGATACTTGGGCCCTGCTGGGCAATGACTCTGGTGGTGGTCTCCTGACCAGTGACTATACTTGGGTCCTCCTGGGCAATGACTCCAGCGGTGGTCTCCTGACCAATGACTCCGGCGGTGGTCTCCTGACCAGTGACGATACTTGGGCCCTCCTGGGCAATGACTCCGGCGGTGGTGTCCTGACCAGTGATGACGGTGCTGGCGGTGGCGTCCCGGCCGCCGGGAAGGATGTCGCCCTTCTCCGCTGTGATGCTCACACCAGGCTGTGCAGACTTCTTCTGGCCCTTCACCACATTTGGAGGAGTCACAGCTGACTCTGCAATCCCCCTGGGACCCCTGTGAGTTGTTTTGCCTCCAGGAGTCTTCACCCGGTCCCGTTGGCCACTTTCCAACTTCAGAGCCTTTACAGGGGGTGGATTACCAGTGCCTTGGCTCCATGTAACACTGCCTGCCCTGGTGGCCGGTGTACTCCACACACCTTGAACACGCACCACTGGTACTGGAGGCTTTTTGGCTGAGGTGCTATGACGTGACTGATGAATTGGAGGGGTGGGGGCAAAAAGGTCAACTTGGCAGAGGGACAGTTTCTGACAGACACTGGGATGGGTAGCTGGAGGGGGTCTGGGAGTGGAGGAAGAGGAGGTGGTTGTAGGCGGTGCCACTTTAGGTGTTTTGGGTGCAGGTGCAGGTACTGGAGGCTGTCGTGAGGTGGATGGATGTTGGGTGAGTGATTGACGGCATTTGTGTACTTTGGGAGGGGGCGTCACAGACACACTGGGAGAGGACACAGGGGACGTGTAAATGGGAGTGGAGGTGGTGAGTGCAGGTGAGCGGGGTGTGGTGCTGGGTGTTCTGGTGCGATACTGGTGCCTGTAGATGTAGTGCATGCAGGTGAGAGTGTAGACGAGACTGGGAGGGAGGAGGGAGACAACAAGGTGGGGGACACAGTGGAGGCAATGGATGTTGCTGTGTCTTCATGTGGGTGATGCTTGTGTGTGTGCCTGTGGGTTGTGTGGTGCCTATGTTTGCCTGAGCTACTTTTGGGTGTTGAGGTGTATGCATGCTTGTCTGATGGTGTGCTTGGGACAGGCTGGGGTACAGGGGATTGGGTCTGGGTGGAGGAAGTTGGAGGGGGGAGGCTGGAGACAGGGACAATGGCTGCCATCAGTGCTGAGGCCAGACATTGCAGGGTTCGATGATGGGTAGCCTGACCAGAATGAATGCCCTCCAGGAATGCATTAGTGTGTTGCAACTGCCTTTCTACACCCTGGATGGCATTCACAATGGTAGACTGCCCAACAGTGAGTGACCGGAGGAGGTCAATGGCCTCCTCACAGAGGGCAGCAGGGGTGACAGGGCAGGGGCTGAGGTGCCTGGGGCGAAGGTGATGCCCACCATCCAGGGTGAGCGGGCACGGAGCGAACGCTGAGGGGGTGCTGGGAGGGCAGTGCTGGTAGGGGAGGTGGCGGCTGTACCTGTAGAAGTGGGGGGCACAGATGGTGCTGCCACCACAAGGGAGCTCCCATCGGCGGACGAGTCCGTGTCGCTGGTTGGTGATCCGGTGACCGACGTGTAGCTCCCCTCGCCCTCCGTCCCACTGGTGCATTCTGAGTTCGTGGTGTGGCCCTCCATGGCCATGTGGGATGCAGCTCCCTCGTGCCCCGGTGCCACTGTACCTCCGCCTGATGATGTTGATGCACATAAGAAAAGGGAGAGTAGAAAAAGGGGGAGGGGATGACAGAAGAAAGACAGGTTGAGTGCATGGCTTACCGCTACAGTTGGCGGACAATACAGACACAGCAGCCCCCTGCACTATGCCGTGCTCTTGGCCTCTACAGAAGCAAATCCTGCGATCTGGCCTACATGCCTATGGTGGACATCTGCAAACATGTATGCCACAGGGGCATCTATACCTGTACTTGGGCCACTACTGAGGTGGGGTGGAGTGCCACATGCCCTACATTATGGAGCGGCCTAGCCTACGTATTTCTGCCTGGCCTAGGTACACCCACAGCCCTCCTCCCTCAGCCAGCCCCTCAATTGCGCGCCGAGTACCCAGAAAGAGGTTGTACTCACCCCCTTGTGTCTGCTGTGATGCCCTCAAGCGCCCATCCAACTCAGGGTAGGCCACCGCCAGGATCCGGAACATCAGGGGGGTCATGGTGCGACGAGCACCCCTCCCACGTTGGGAGGCCATCCCCAGCTGAGCCTCCGACGTCTTCTTGCTACAACGGCGAATGTCCACCCATCTCTTCCGGCAGTGGGTGCTCCGTCTCTGGTGGGCCCCCAGGGTCCGGACTTCCTTGGCGATGGTACGCCAAATGTCCTTCTTCTGGTGGGCGCTGACCTACATGACATGCACAAGGGAAGAAGAGAAGTCATTACCAACTGCACCGTCGATGTAAGTGTCCCCCCTCCCTACCCTTGCCATGTGGCACATGCATTCCCATGCATTCATGTTCCCTGAACCCAGCCCCCTTCCCTCTTACAACCAGCCCTCTCCACCCAGGCCTAGCCCATACAACGTGCTCCCTGTGTACTTACCTGTTGGTCTGGAGGACCGTAGAGTAGCGTGTACTGGGGGAGGACCCCGTCTACTAGTTTCTCCAGCTCCTGAACAGTGAAGGCAGGGGCCCTTTCCCCAGACGCAGCAGTCATCGTCGCTTCCAGACCGAGGTCACAGCAGCTCTTACAGTGTAGGTCCTCTCCTGTCGAAGGTCAGGTATTGAGTGATTGAACAGCTAGAAAATGGCAGTCACGTCCGCGGCGGTCACGTCCACGGCGGTGCGTATCATCACCGCTGGCGCACCTGTTCATTGGCTCCTGGGACCCACAGGGTCCAATGTTAACCAATGCAGCGTTGCGCCGCGGTCTACGACCGCATACCGCGACGGTGTGCAACGCCAGCGCAGTTACCTCACAATCCAATTGTCCCACTTTAGAGGTCAGGCATCCGCCATTTCAGGGGACCACATGGCTTCTTTTACTACTGTGTCACACATAGCTAGGCCTACACTCAACACACATACAGGAATGGTTTTGTGTTTGGTGTGGTGTTCTGTGTATCTGTGGGTACATACCTGAAACTTTGGTGACTCTGTGGTCGCTGTTGTCCTTCCTAGGCACCGTCAGCTGGGACAATTGAGAAGATGGCGGAATCCTCCGGTGTACTGACCACTGGTGGACCTGTTGACAAATGGAGGAGCGACATTTACTCGTCACCTACAGGTTTGACCGTGCCACAATCCAGGAACTATGTACTCAGTTAGAGCCAGACCTGATGTCACCAATCCGCCATCCTACTGGAAACCCCCCTGACATGCAGGTGCTGTCAGTGCTCCATTTCCTTGCAAGTGGGTCATTTCAGACAACAGTGGCCATGGCATCAGGGATGTCCCAGCCTATGTTTTCCAACGTGTTGTCCAGAGTGTTATATGCCCTGCTAAAATACATAAGGAGATACATCATTTTCCCTGAGGTGGAGAATTTGGCTACAGTGAAAGGTGACTTCTATGCCCTTGGACATATCCCCAACATCATAGGTGCTATTGATGGGACCCATGTAGCTCTGGTCCCCCCCACAGGAGTGAACAGGTGTACAGAACCCGGAAGAGTTATCATTCCATGAATGTACAGATGGTATGTTTGGCAGACCAGTACATCTCGCAGGTAAATGCTATGTTCCCTGGCTCAGTGCATGACGCCTACATCCTGCGGAATAGCAGCATCCCTTATATGATGGGTCAACTCCAGAGGCACCGGGTGTGGCTATTGGGAGACTCTGGTTGCCCCAACCTGTCATGGCTACCGACCCCATTGAGGAATCCTAGGACCAGGGCAGAGGAACACTACAATGAGGCCCATGGGCGGACTAGGAGGGTGATCGAACGCACCTTCGGCCTCCTGAAGGCCAGGTTCAGGTGCCTCCATATGACAGGTGGTTCCCTATTCTACTCACCGAAGAAGGTGTGCCAGATCATCATCGCCTGCTCGATGCTTCTCAATCTTGCTTTGCGACGCCAGGTGCCTTTTCTGCAGGAGGATGGTCCAGATGATGGTGTTGTGGCAGCTGTAGAGCCTGTGGAGCCTGTGGACAGTGATGAGGAGGAAGCTGAGGAAGAAGACAACGACAACAGGGAGTCAGTCATACAGCGATATTTCCAGTGACACACAGGTGAGAACAGTTTCATTTTTACCATTACATTCACTGTCACACGTCTTCCTCTATCCTGTGTGTAATTTCATAGCATTATTTGGTAACTGAGTTGTACCTTTCCATTACGGTTTCACAGGTGTGGTTACCAACGTGTGTTATCTGCTTGCATCCTTCAAGGACCTGTGATGTGTGACATAGGTACGTTGGCTTTACAACTAGAAACGCATTTTGACACTGTCATTGATAATACATTTTACCAAATCACAGACTGACTCCAGATTTTTTGTTGTTCAAGGGTGTTTATTGAAGTGCACAAAAAGGGAGGGGGGTTGTACTATGATGATGGGGGACGGTGAAAGAATGTCCATGGCAGAGTCCAGTCCATTGGTCACACAGGTGCACTGCCCATATGGGCATAGGAAGTGGAGCTGGGGCAGTTAAAGTATGGACAGGGTAACAAAGTGGGACAGTGGGAGGACAATCAGAGTGGTCTCATTTCCTGGCGGGGTCTTGACATCTTGCTCTGTCCTGTTCCTGGATCTCAGGGACCGCTTGGGTGGTGGTTCTCCGTCTGCAGGGGGTGGGGTGCTGGTGTGGTGGTCCTGTGGCATGGCGTCCTGTCCACTAGCGCCGGCGGAGGTGGTGGGCAGTTCACCGTCCATGCTAGTGCCAGGGGCCCCTTGGAGTGCCACGATGTCCCTCAAGGTCTGCTGTATGTCCTTCAGGACCCCTACGATGGTGCCCAGGGCGGAGCTGATGGTCCTGAGCTCCTCCCTGAACCCCAAATACTGCTCGTCCTGCAGACGCTGGGTCTCCTGAAACTTGGCCAGGACCGTTGCCATCATCTCCTGGGAGTGGTGGTATTCTCCCATGATGGAGGATAGGGCCTCGAGGAGAGTGGGTTCCCTTGGCCTGTCCGCCCCCTGTCGCACAGCAGCCCTCCCAGTTCCCCTGTGTTCCTGTGCCTCCGTCCCCTGGACTGTGTGCCCACTATCACTGTCCCCAGGTCCCTGTTTTTGTTGGGGTGGTGGGTTATCCTGGGTTCTCTGTAGTTGTGGACACACCTCTGATTGACGTGTCCTGGGTACGGAGGTATGGGCCTGCTGGGTGGGTGCTGTGCTGGTGTTACCAGAGGGTGAAAGGTCAGTGTTGGGCTGTGCCTGTACAAGGGGAACCGACTGTCCCGAGGCCCACGATGGTCCGGGCTGGTCATCAGGATCCAGTAGGGCAGAGCTGCTATCGTCACTGTGGGCCTCTTCTGTGGGTGGAGTGGAGTTGTCTGGACCCTCCGGTGTGGTGACGGTCCTTCGTGATCCTGCAGGGGCATAAGTGCATGATTATTGCATGTGTGTGTGTCATGGTGTGCAATGGGTGGCTCAACGTGTACACCAGTGCAAGCATTCCTGTGGGGTGGCTTGTGTGATGATGGTTGGGGGGGTGTTCTGGGTATGTGCAGGGAGCATGCTTTGGTGATGGGTGACCATGGTTAGTTGTGTCATGCAGGGCTTGGTGTTGGGATGTGTGGTTTGTGTTATTAGTACATTAGTGAGGAGTTGGAGTGATAGGGGAGGGGGTGAGGGTGGGGGTGTGTGATAGCATGCAGGTAGGGTGGGGGATATGATAGTTAAGATTTGACTTACCAGTGTCCATTCCTCCACCGACTCCTCCGAGGCCCTCTTGATGCATGATGGTCAAGACTTGCTCCTCCCATGTTCTTAGTTGTGGGGGAGGAGGTGGGGGTCCACCGCCAGTCCGCTGAACCGCGATGTTGTGCCTGGAGACCGCTGAACGCACCTTCCCCCGTAGGTCGTTCCACCTCTTCCTGATGTCCTCCCGATTTCTTGGATGCTGTCCCACAGAGTTGACCCTGTCGACTATCCTGCGCCATAGCTCCATCTTCCTGGCTATGGATGTGTGCTGCATCTGTGAGCCAAATAGCTGTGGCTCTACCCGTAGGATTTCCTCCACCATAACCCTGAGCTCCTCCTCGGAAAACCTGGGGTGTCTTTGGTGTGACATGGGGTGGTGTAGGTGATGTGTGGGGTGGTGTATGTGTTGATGAGTGTGGTGATGTGTAGTGGTGTGTGGCGTTTTGTGCGTGGATGTTGTGTGGGTGATGGTGTTGTGTGCCTCTGTGTGGTGGGGTTGTCTATTCTGTGCTCTCTCTCTGGCCTTCGTCTCTAGTTTTTGGTCATAGGGGTTTTTGGGTGATGTGGGTGTGTGTTTTATATTGTATTGGGTGTGTGGGAGTAGTGTGTGTATGTGTATCAGGTGTGTGTATTTGGAATTGTCCAATGTGGCGGTGTTTTGGAGATGTGTGTGCATTTTGAGCGCGGCGGTGTGTACCGCCAATGGAATACCGCGGTTGAAAGACCGCCGCGTGGATTCGTGGGTCGTAATAGCATGGGCGTGTTTCTGTTGGCGGGATTCGGCGGTCACGGTGGTGTATTGGCAGTCTTCTGCACGGCGGTACGAGACTTTTACCGTCAATGTTGTAATGATCCCCCATGTTTACAATATGGAAGTGAGCCACACAGAAGCTGGGATGGTGGGGTTAATTGATGCTGGAGACGCCCCTGTAAAATTCAGATCTTCTCAGTGGTTTTGCTTATGATTGAGGGACACAGGAAACAGGATCTCCTTGGTATTTCCAAGCTGGGGGATGTTTGGAAGGATGGGGCAACGGTATCATATTCTGAACTGCATGCAGACTTGAACTTACACGGAGTCAGGTGGTACACTATTGACCAATGAAATACATCATAGAGAAGGGTGGGTACCCTTCGGGGTACAATAGAAGAGTAATCCCCACTGGGATATAGAGTGCTTGGGGCACCATTGACAGATCATGCAGTGTCCTGCATTCATTCTACCCACTTGAGAAATAACATCCCACCTCTGGACTCCTTGAGGGAGAAATGGGAGAGATACTCGGGAGTCTTGAGAACAATAACTGGAGTCCGGTGTGCAGATACCCTAGCAAAGTGGCAATTAGTGTGGGATTCCGGCTGATTACGCTGAAGATATTGCAAAGAGTGTATTTTATGCTGACTTAATTGTTTTGAATACGCAAGGCAAATGATGATCTTTTCCTGTGGTGCCTGCATTGTGGGACACTCTGCTTCACACTGTGTAGGAACGTCCAAAGATCAGAGTGTACTGGGAATGGATTGGCGAGCAAGTTTCAGAGATACTGGGTTATGAGATATGACTTGCCATGGGGGTAGTCTCTGTACAGGTATGCAAAGCTCTTTAGTAACTTGGTTCCAATGATGGCCGGTAGAGACCTCCTCAAACACTGTGGTGCCAAGATGCTGCAGACGAAGTGGGAATGGTAGGAAAGAGTGAATTGGTGCATGGAGGATGAGAGACAGATATTTCAGGCTTGGGGGTACCCCAGAAGTTCAACAAAGTGTGAGGCCCATCCCTGCAATCGAGGGAACGCAATGGATGAAGTGCAAGGGGAGGGTTGAGCTACTCAGGTAGGTGAGCCTACCAGGAAACCAGCTAAGAGGGCCAAAGGGGTTGAATCCATCACCGAGACACTGGGGAACCTGCTGCCAACAGGAATCCAATGTGGTAATTTCAGGGAGTATTGTACATCTTTGCATTAGAATCCATCTACATGCATTTGGTGTTAAGGGGGTTTGTTGTTGTTATTTATTTTGTCAGAATACAGAGAAAAGATAAAAAAAACAAGTATGACTTCTATTGAGACTCCGGTTAAAATAGATCAATGGAATATGGCACAAATCACAGGGAAAAATAACTTGATTGATTGGTGGATATTTGTAGCATCAGCCCAGATAATATGTTTGCAAGAAACTTGGACAACAGACCATATTTTTGTAGAAGGCTTTCTCTTCATAGCCTAATCTGCATCTCCTTAGGTGGTGGGCATCTTCTTGTAAGTTTAGTCTTGACCTTATTTCCTGGCTTCATTTCTAAGTCTTATGGCTTCTCCTTTTTATCAGTTTATATTATTGAGATTTGAGGGTATCCTAGATTTACTGATCGTAATTGTTTATAATATTATTTTTGACCCCACACAATCTGAGGTGTCTTTCTTATGGAAAAGGGCTTAGATCTTTTTATACATATAGGTACAAAGGGCCCTTTCATAATCTGGGTGGGGGACTTTAACTTCAGTACTTGTTCTTACTTGGGTAAGGAAGAATGTGTAATCATAGATGCTGAAGACGATGGTCAAGTCAATATTTTGCATAATGACTACTAGACTCTCTCAATTATATGTTTGCTAAATATAATGGCAGAATCATTGGGTAGAGGTTCACCTGTTTACCAACTCCTCCGCAAACATTTGTTGGCAGAGGCACGTCAGCAACAATTTATCATATTATTTGAACTTCAGATTAAGAAAAATTGCATTAGCAATCAGAATACTTTGATATTAACAATGCAGGCCAAACTATGCCATAAATGTACTGTGGTGAGAGCTCGGAATACTGAATTAAATGATATTAGGATAATGGTCAGCAGTTAATACTGACACTTTTACTGCTACTATAGTTAGAATTTGTAATCAGGACATTATGGCTTCGATCTGACTATCAAATCTGAAAAAAAATAGATGAAGAGGTATTGATGTAAATTAGTGAAAGCAGCCAAAACTAATGTTTAGGAAAACAATAATTGGCCCTTTTTTAAACATGTTCCATTTTTTAGATTCCTTTATATCCTCACAAAAATAGATTGATCACTTCACCAAGGTCTTTAATCCATTGAAGGAGGTATACATTTTACTTATTAAAGAATGTGTTCTGGTGGATGATATATATATATATATATATATATATATTGTGTTAACCACTGGGCTCAAGTTGTAACAATTATCTTAAAAGGAGGAGGAGCTGGCTTTCTCCCTCCTACATGGTAAGAGATAGTTATTATCCCAGTTTTCAAGAAGGGTGACAAAGGAGACCCATCCTGTTATTGCCCAATACCTTCTAGATTACTCTGCCAAACTACTGGGTAGGGTTATCAATGGGAGTTTCAGTACTGGGCGGAAGAATAATCTATATTAACAATAGCTCAGTTTAGATTCAAGACAGGACTGGAAATTGTGGAAGAAGCTCTAGGGGCCAGATGTACAACCGTTTTCATCGGTCACAAATGACTCGCCGGTTTGTGACTGCTAAAATGGCATGTAAAAACCCTATTTTGGGAGTTGGTAACCTAACTCACAAAATAGGGTTAGCGAATCACTATTAGAGAGGGATGTACCAAGGGCGTCCTTTACTAATAGCGAGTCGTAGGGGGATGTACGATTGTTTTACAACCAGAATGCAGTCACAAAACAATCGCAGTTTACAGCCTACCTCAAGTAGGTGGCCCCTTTGTGAAGGGTAGCAAAAATGTTTTTTAAGAGCAAGCAGTGGTCCCACAACCACTGCTTACTCTTAAAAAATGAAGCAGAAAAGTTTCATTTTTGTTTTTGAAATGCATCCCGTTTTCCTTTAAGGAAAATGGGCTGTGTTAGAAATGGGGTCTCTAGTTGGCAGAGGTATACGCCCTTGTCCAAGTAGGGACCACAATCCTAGTCACGATAAGTCACACACAATCTAAATTACCCTGTGCCCACCCTCTGGTAGTTTGGCACTGAGCAGTCAGGCTTAACTAAGAAGGCAAAGTGTAAAGAATTTGTGCAATAAATCATGCCATAACACAGTGAAAACACCACAAAAATACACCACACAGGTTTAGAAAACTATAACGTATTTAATTGAGTAAATTAAAGTCAAAACGATCAAGATTTGATGAGTACAAGTCGAAATATCACTTTTGCAATGATAAGAAGAGTATTAAGGGGGTTATTACAACTTTGGAGTAGGTGTTAATCCGTCCCAAAACTGACGGTACAGTGACGGATATACCACCAGCCGTATTACGAGTCCATTATATCCTATGGAACTCGTAATATGGCTGGTGGTATATCCGTCACATTTGGGACAGATTAACACCTCCTCCAAAGTTGTAATAACCCCCTAAGTCTTTAAGAATCAACAAATGTCTCTTGAGTGTACAAAGTACCTGGTATGTGTCAAAATTACATCCACAGAGGCCACAGAGGAGGAGATGCCTGGAAAAAGAAAGATGTGCATTGGATTTCCTGATGCACTCAGACGATGCGTTGATTCTTCCCACGCTGCAAGGACTTTGCATCAATTTCTGGCACGCAGTCTTGGATCCTCACTGTGATGCAGGGTCTTTTGATGCCCAGGGACAATGAGTGGAAATCCTGGGCCTGTGGGACAAGCTCACAGGTGCTGCGTGGATCCAGTATGGAGATGTGTCGGAGTTTCTGTTGCACAGAAGGTGCTGCATCGATTCCTCATGCAGGATGTCGGGCTTGTCGTTCCAGCTCTGCGATGCGTAGATCCAGTATGGCTGTGCATCGAAGTTCCGGTTGCAACTCAGGTGCTACATCGATCTCCATTCGGGGGCCGGGCTGCATCGTTCCGGTGTGCGATGCAGCGATTCTTTCACCGCTGGGCAGGCTGTGCATTGATTTCTGCCTCACAAGGAGTTTCCTTGATGAGAAAAAGTATTTTTGGCCACAAGACTTCAGGAACAGGAGGCAAGCTTAATCCAAGCCCTTGGAGAGCACTTCTCAGCAAAGCCAGAGGGCAGCATGGCAGCAGGGCAACAACAAGCCAGCAGCCCTTCACAGCAAAACAGTCAAGGTGAGTCCTTTGGGCAACCAGGCAGCTCCTCTTGGCAGGTTGCAGGATCTGGTTCAGAGTGTCTGCCCCAGGAAGTGTCTTAGTTGTTGGGGTCAGAGACACCGTTTCATACCCATAAATGCCTTTGTAGTGGAGGAGACTTCAAAGAGTGGTTTTGAAGTGCACAAGTTACCCTTTCAGTACATGTCTGTCTGCCTGCGTCCCAGTAGGGAGTTTGGCAGTCCATTGTGTGAGGGCAGGCCACTAGCCTTTGAAATGTAAGTGTCAGGCCCCTCCACCCTTCCAGCCCAGGAAGACCCATTCAATATTCAGATGAGTACAGATGTGACTGCGTATCCTGTGTTGTGGTTGTCTGGGTGAAATGCATAAGGGAGCTGTCAACTAGCCCAACCCATACGTGGATTGGAGACAGGCTGTAAGGCACAGATGGATTTTAAGTGCAGGGAAATGCTCACTTTTTAAAAGTGGCATTTCTAAAATAGTAATATAAAATCCAACCTCACCAATAAGCACGATTTTGTACTAACATTCTGGCCATACTAAACATGACGTGTTTACCCCTTTCTTATCAGGCTCTAAACTCAAACAGTATATGAGGGTAGCCCTAATGCTAGCTTATGAAAGGAGCAGGCCTCACAGCAGGAGAAAACAAATTTAGGAGTTTTTCACTACCAGGACATAAAAACACACAGGTATATGTCCTGCCTTTTACCTACACAGCACACTGCCCTATGGGTTACCCTGGGCCTACCTTAGGGGTGACTTTTAACAAGAAAAAGGGGTGTTTAAGGCTTGGCAAGTACTTTTAAAAGCCAAGTCGAAGTGGCAGTGAAACCACACACACAGGTCTTGCAATGGCAAGCCTGAGACATGGTTAAGGGGTTACTTATGTGGGTGGCACAACCAGTGCTATAGGCACACAAGTAGCATTCAATCTACCGGCCCTGGGCACATCTAGTGCACTTTACTAGTGACTTGCAAGTAGATCAAATATGCCAGTTGGGTATGAAACAATGTTACCATGTTTTAAGGGAGCGAGCATATGCACTTTAGCACTGATTAGCATTAGTAAAGTGTGCAGAGTCCTAAAACCAGCAAAAACAGTGTCAGAAAAGTGGAGGGAGGCAGGCAAAATGTTGGGGGATGACCACCCCAAGGCTGTCAGGTTTATCAGTCTGCATCAAAAAAAAGTTGCTTTATTTAAAGGCAAATACAGACAAAGTGGTCTGCCATCCCCAGCAGGCCACCATCCATATGTTATTGCCCATTCCTGATGAGGCAGGTCAATTGCTACCCCATTGGGAATCATTAAATGTGTCTGTGAGATATTAGTACATTTCCTATTGCAACTTGCAAATTGTGAGTTGCGAAAATTCCCAATTTGCGAGTTGCAAAATGAAGTGGTACACCTTTGTTTCATGGATTTTGGCAGTGCATTGATCTGGTCACTCATAACACGCTCTGGATCACTTTTCTAACATTAAGAGCACCTGAAGATTTCGTTGTTTTACTTGCAAGGATGTATGCAAACATACGTGCAAGCGCAGGTTATGGCCCTAAAGTGGAGGGCACACCACCTTTTGGGATAAAGAGGGATGTAAGGGTGGGGGTAGCTTTGGTGCCCTTCCTTTTTTCTCTTCATATTAATGAGGAAGACACAGATCTCCAAGCACTTACTTCAGACTATCCAAAATTGTTATCTCGGAAGGTCCCGATCATACTATATGCAGATGATGCTGTTTTGTTTTCACAAAACCTTATTCTTCTTTTTACTGTATATATGGAGGACAGGGACTTAAAGATTAATTTGAAGAAAAGCTTTACAATAGTTTGCGGGAAAGGAAGACCTAAAACCCACTCGAACCATATAAAAGGATTGTGCAATTTGAGTATCTCAATGTTTTTATATTTGGGCATTCAGTTTTGAGACTCAGAGATATCGAACGATGACAGAAAGCATATTAACATAAATTTAGTACAATTCATTGAAGGAATTTTTCGATTTGCCATGAAGTTGGGGTCCAAAGCAATAAGAGAATTGCTGGTCAAATATAAAAGTAAGGGCCAGATTTAAGAAAAGTGGCGGTGCACCCAGGGCAGCGCCACTTCTCTTTCACCCCTTAGCGCCCCTTAACGCCACCATGTGTGCGACGTATCTAAGATATGGTGAACCATGGCGGTAGTTTGGAAACTAGTGTCAACATTTTTTTATGCTAATTCTGAACTTTGCAGGATTGGCATAAAAAATGTTGACGCTAATACTGCAAAGCACATTAATGCCCATTGTAAACAATGGTATGCCTTCTTTTAACACCTGCTCTGAGCAGACGTTAAAAGAGCCGAAACAAATGATGCAAAGAAATATCTTAGATTTCTTTGAGCCATTTTTTCGGACCCCATATGGGGAATGTCCCCCTTGCATATATTATGCCTGGCGCAGGCATAATGTGGAGCAAGGGGTTACAAAGTGGCGCAATGTATTCATTGCGCCACTTTGTGAATTTGGCGTGGAAATTTTGGCCTCGTTGAGCCACATTAGTGTAAAACAAATTACACTAATGTGGCACAAGGGGGCGCTAGGGGCTCTCAAATCTGCCCCAAAGTGTTTAGCTGTGGCCTTATGTGGGAAAGGTCTCTGGGTTTTTGGTATAAATAAGATCATTCAAAGACAACAAAATACATTTCTCTGATGATTAATAGCTCTGCCACGAATCAAGGTCCACGTTCATAATTTTCAATTACAGGAAAAGAGTTCCAGAACTCTTTCCTAAAGAGGCTTAAACTCAGCCCTGTAGCAGCCTCTCCTGATTGGTCAGCCTTTAATAGGCTGAGGCAAGCTGCTTTGATGAGGAGTGAAGTGGGTGGGCTGAGACAAAGGAGACATCTAGTGGGATGAGATCTGTAGGAGCAGATGCCAGGACAGGAAGAGGGCTGGGTAGCCAAACTGGACTTTAAAAGGAGAAGGACCCAGGCCAAACCCCACTTCCTGCACCCCCAGGCATATGGGAGCCCCTGTAACTTGATCATAAGAGCAGCTGGAAAGGGACTGTAGGAGAAAGTTAGCAAAATCTGTGGGTGGACTTAGCCAGACCTGAAACTCCAGGAACGATTTATTCATCTTGGAAATTTGAGAAACGGTGCTTTCTTTGATGACAATGTACAACACTTCTAATGAAGTGCTCATCACAGAGGTGCCCCCCTGCTTGACAGCCCAGAAATCTAGATACATGTGGGAGAGCTGTCCAGCAACTCAGATCCCTGTTGTAAGAAATCTGAAGAAGAAGGACTGCCTTGCTGAACCCCTGGTCTGCACCGAGAGAGGACTGCATCCGCAAGGACTGTACCTGCTGCTCAATCTGGCCTTCACCAAAAGAGAACTTTGCCTTTCTTCCAAGAATCAGGAGGGGACTCCCTAGAAGCAAGAGGTAAAAAGGAGCTACCAATAGTCCCATGCATCAGCTCCAGCAAGAAGAACTCAGCGGACCAGCGCCCGGTGGACCTTTAAGGATTTGACCAGGTGCATTGTGGGAATTATTATCTGAGCTCACCAAGGCACGACTCAACCTTCTGGAACCTTGGCTGGTGTTGTGGGCACTTTAAGACCCCAAAAGACTATCTGAAACAAGATCCATAGGTTTGGAGACATTTTGTGAAAAAACTCTATAAGTTGACTGACCCGTATTCGAGAGTCAAGCCACTGAAGTCGAACTGGCCTGGTTTTCAGGTTCATCGCACTGAAAGATCAAGGGTTGAGCAAGGGTTAATTTATTGAGACCTTCACTGGACCTTATTTGTGATTGTGATTGTGATTGTGATGTTACTACTAAGTGTAGGTACCTACCTGCCCTCACAGAGGAGTGATTGCTTCCTCAGTAGTATCTTTCTTCTTTCCCTATGTGTATACAGGAAATTTACTAATAAACCACTTTCCAACAATTAGTTTAACCTATATAATGCTCAATTCTTTTTTAATTATTTTATGATACTGGATGGTTATTGTTTTTATTTTTGTTCTTTTATGCTTTATTTATTCATAAACCAAATGATGTGTGAAATGAATACGAAAACTCCGAAAATAATGCTACGACAATTGTTGTAAATAGAATTTATATTTATTTCATCCACCTTGTCTTAACCTGTTAAATATTTCTGAACTTAACCTTACCACTGTGTCTCTATCTTATTGTATTTGTATCCCTAAACATAACTGTAAATTGAACCCTAACTCTAACTGCAAAACGTTACCTAGGGCCAGATGCAGGAAACAAATAGTGAGTCGCAAATGGCAAAAATCGCTGTTTGCGACTCGCTATTCGCGTTTCCCAATGCAGAAATGCATATAGCGAGTCGGGACCGACTCGCAATATGCATTTCAGAATCGCAAATAGTAAGGGGTGTCCCCTTCCTATTTGCGATTCTGAGTGGTATGCCATACCATTTGCGACCGCATATGCGGTCGCAAATGGTGTTGCAGTTACCATCCACTTCAAGTGGATGGTAACCCACTCGCAAATTGGAAGGGGTCCCCATGGGACCCCTTCCACTTTGTGAATGGACCCACAAATATTTTGTCAGGGTAGGTAGTGGTCCAAGGGACCACTACCTGCCCTGAAAAAAAACCGAAACTAAAGGTTTCGTTTTTTTTTTTTAAGTGCAGCTCGTTTTCCTTTAAGGAAAACGGGCTACACTTAAAAAAAAAAAAAAACTGCTTTATTTAAAGCAGTCACGAACATGGAGGTCTGCTGACGACAGCAGGCCTCCATGTTTGCGAGTGCCTAGACTCGCTATGGGGCCGCAATTAGCGACCCACCTCATGAATATTAATGAGGTGGGTCATTGCGACCCCATTCTGAGTCGCAGATGGTGTCTGAGACACCGTCCTGCATACCAATTTGCCAGTTGCAAATTGCGAGTCGCAGGGACTCGCAATTTGCAAGTCGCAAATTAGCATTTTGCTATATCTGGCCCTTAGTCCCTACCTTAACACCAAATGTAACCCCTATTCTAACCCTCAACATTACTCTAAACTGCTAACATCAGTCCTTAAAATAACACTTAGGGCCTGATTTAGGGTTCGGCAGATGGGTTACTTCGTTACAGATGTTAAGGTTTTCCCATATGCCATATTAATATTCCCATAGGATATTATGGGATAGTAATACAGCGGATTGGATATCTGTCACATTTGTGATGGAGTAACTCCATCCGCTAAACTCTAAATCAGGCCCTTAGTATATCCTTTTGTATCATCTTAAACCCCGTTACGTTTTAAATGGCTTTATTTTTTTTGTGTTAATCTAAAATTATTTTTTGCAACTGGTTCTGTCAGTAGTTGTTTCATTCTAAATATATTTCTTGCAACATCTTCCCCTTCTAGCAGTTTCTTTTGTAAGGGTAACCTTTGTTCGGATTGTTCAGGTTTTTCCGTAGAGCAAAAGCTCACAGCCATTAACAGACATAGCTTTGAGAAAACCATAGCAGGAGATGAGTGAACATAACAACTTCTATAACATCTAGGTCACAAGATAATTTTATCATAAAGATCAACTGCTTAGTCCTTTCCATCTGGAGATGTTCATAATTTGCCTTGATTTTTATCATGCTACCGGACTTATTTTCACCACTTCCTATAGTAAAATACTTGCTTAAAAAAATACTTTGTCATTTTGCACTCAATTAAATAATTAAAACCTTTTTCAGATTACTTTTATTGGTGTTCTTGTTTTATTTTCCTTTTTAGGTAGAACGCTAATTCATTTTTTTTTTGTTTCTCAAATTGGTTTTGCACCGATTCTTTCAGCCTTATATGTGTACTGTTTTTTGCAACTTTCCCAAATGAATATTCAGTGCTGCCTACACTCCCCAAGGAAGAGAGAATATTTGAATAATCATAATTGGAGATATTTCTGGCAATGTTGTTTTGCAACATAACTACTGCATAAAGGTATTTGATGTCCTTCTGTCAATTCACCTGCCGTGGGGATTTCTTGCACACTCCAACTTTTGCACAATTCTATAAGGAAGCTTTCAGCCATTGTATCTACCCTCTTTCCTCTCAACTGCAGTCTGTTCAATATGTGTACTGCCAACCGACTCTTTAACTGGCAATACATCACCAGTATCTGGAATGAAATAGAGTTTTCTGAATTTTGGGCTCATTTAGTCAGACTAAGATTGCTAAGAATTTTTTTTTTCACCAAACTATCGTACAAAATGTCACACTCCATCCACCTTGGATAGACATAAACAGGTGGATCCCTTACCTTGATATCAGCTAACTTCCCCATATTGGCCTGTTTCCCTATGGGCTAAAGAGTTTAAGTACGGGTGCAGAAATTGCAGCGTTTCACTAGGCTGAATTCTGCAGGGTTACATAAACATCCTGTGAGATTCCATGGCAGAACTATGTACATCACACTTTCTTGCACCTCAATTTACTGCCAATAGTGCAAGCAGCACTGAAAAATCATAGCAAACTGCACAATGCAGTGGGAAAGAGCACATGGCCATTCAAGTTCATTTTGTTGGCACACAAGTAAAAAATCTACTAGAACGTCAGCAAATCGACTCTAGAAGCAACCCTATCAAGGCAAGCACTAATGACCACTTGAGACCCCCAGTGTTAAAAAATTATGCTAGGGGATGAAATACACATTTCTACAGCATTTGGGGAAAAAATTACGCCAAGCAGCAATTGGCAGAATTTGGCCGTAATTCTGCATTACAAGAGTTACACAGAGTCTCCAAATTCTGCCAATTCCACAGGAGGAATGAACACTCCATCCACACCTATTTAAATCCCAGTGGCCAGAGAATGGTGTCAATTCTTTTATGAGCATTCATAACACTGCTGATCTATTCCTGTAATAAACATACACAGCATAATCAAGGGTGTTCATTTCTGTGGTTCAGCAAATTAGACTTCCATTCCCTTATATTTTGTTTTTGTCAGATACATTTGCAAAGTGAGAATCTAGCTATGAGCATTTGGAACATTTGAAATCAGACGCTAAACTATACCTGACATTAAACTATAACGTCCTGATCGAACTTAGTTCACATCAGGCAGGGGTAAAGAGGATAGTTAGTGTATGGCATAAATTTCACCAGATCACAAGGATGGCAGAAGCTATCACATCCTCCTTCCTGTAGGAAGACTGCCCCCCCCTCCCCCCCGGTGGGGATCTTGCCGCCTTAAGCGAAGCAGGTGTTGTAGTAGTTCCAGTGAAAGCAGTGGGCACAAAAGTGGGATCTTGCTACTTTCAAGGCAGTGAAGCTTTGCACAGTAGGCACCATGTTTGATGCACCTACTCTGCCAAGTTTTTTTTTTTCAAGAGTAAATTCCAATGCAGGAGTTTGTTCTTGAATAGGAATCAATGACTCCAATATGCAGAGAGAGGACCCTTGAGCAACGTCCCTGCCTAGGCAGGGAAACCTAGTGACTGCTGCCCTGCCTTAAATAGCCAGTTGAGGCTCTGCTGCTGAAACTCAACTTTTCATGTGACTTTAAATAGAAGAGGGAACCACTAGTTTGATGGGGTATGAACATGGTTAATTTACAGCGTTGATCCCACTCCTTGAAACTCTGGATGGCCTCCTTAATCTTTTAGGTATATTTTGAATGGGTGAATGGATGCCATCCCAGTGTAGACACAGGCTAAGTTTCAAACTAATTGCCCCCTAAATGTGCAACCTCACCCTTATGTTGATAAGTGCCCATGGATATTTCTCTAGTGTGGTAGTGTATCTTTTTGGTTTTGGTGAACATGAGGTATCGTTTAGCATTATTGCTCCTCGGAATTAGTTGTTAGAGTGTGTCAACCCCCTTATATAGAGAACACAGTGTACCATTGGTTTTCAAATCCTTATCCACATGACACACTTTGCAAAATGCTTACAGGTCTGTGCTCTTCACAGATGGGTGATGGTTCCTTCATTAGGATCTTCCTTCTTTCGCTGTGTGTATATAGAAAAATATATTTTGTACTGCAGCCTGTAACCCATGATATCAAGTTCCTGCCTGCTTCGAAGATGTGCTTTATTTGATTTAATAAATTGCAAAACTTCCTGTCTACATCTACAGCAATACCATTGAGATAGACCTCTGAGGTCGTGATAATGTTTGTTCTTACATCAGCAGAGCATCAAAAGGATTTGCTGTTTGACCATGTTTGTGGCCCAAGACATTTAACAAATTCCCATTGACACTTTGACAAACCAAATATCATCAGGTTTTTAGGAAGGCCATCAACATGTTCCTCTTCAGACCTCTCACGCTCACCCTAGCATCTGTCTCCCTCGTGACCTTTTGTGTTGACTTCAACACCAAGAATCCACTCCATAGCGATCACTGTACTTTAAAATTAAAATAAGAAATCAATTTATATCAATAGCTCTCCATATCTTTTTTAGGGGTGTCGTGTAGCAGGGTTTTTCATAACTGATACATGTTACACACAAAGCAGGCCTAATAGCATGCCAACATGGAAGCACTAATTCTTTAGAGTGTGCATGTGACAATCTTAGGGCATAGAAACTAAGGCCCATGTCTAAAAGAAAATGATGGAGTGTGACATTGCACCACATTTGGCAGCGCTGCACTTTGTCATTTTCAAAATGCAGGGAAGCACAATATTTAATCAAATACGATGCACCCCTGTGTTGCCCCTGCGCCGGCCGAACACCAAAGCAGCATCCCTTGCGCCATGGAGCAAGGATGGCTGTGCTGTGGGGGAGATTGTTATTTTGTGCAGGAAAGTACACCTTCCTGCACAAAAACAATCTTCATTGGTGATTGCATTCTGCAGCATACATACACAGAGCAAAAAACGAGGAGAAATTAAGGTATTTCTCCTCGTTGCACCATGCTAACACCACCCCTGGGGTGGCGTTCGACATTGGCGCTGCCTCAGGTTTACGAAAACTCATAAATCTGGGGCAGTGTCAAAAGGCAATGGGTGTTGCTGTGGCACATCCACAGCAACACCCATTGCACGCCCCTTCCACGCAAAGTGCTGCGTGTGAAGGTGCTGTATTCACAAGGTGGCATTAAGAAACAAAAAGTTGCTTAACACCACCTTGTAAATATGGCGCAGACCATAGCACCACCAGAGCATCACTAAAGGTGACGCTCCAGTGGCGATATGGCTAAATCTGGCCTTAATATTCAAAATGGTAATGCTAACAGCGTTTCCTAGTTTATTATATTATTTTCAGACCCTCTTTTCACATCTCTAAGCTGGCATTAGTTGTGCTACCTACTGAAACTCTACGCTCTCTGAAAGCCATAGAGCAATATGTAGTGGTTAGAGCTGCAAGGCAATTCTGCTTCTTACAAAACAGACTTGGTAGAAAATAGAAACACTACATTTGCTTTACTTCCATGTGCTTCTCTGGCATTTTTAGTGTTTGTGATTGATGATTTGAGAAACTGAGCAGAAGATATGCCTGTCCTTTCCATAGAGAATAATTGAAGGTAACGTTTAAAGAGACTCGGAAGGGACAGATACAAGGAATAATTGCTGAGGGCACTTGTCAAAGTGCAGATATCTGACCGCAGACCCATAGGCTTCAAAATGTATGTGGCAATTCTTACAAGGCTTAGCATAGAAATAGTCAAGGAGCCCAAATAATCTTTCACCCAATACAAAAACCATGGGGCTGGGAACACATATGTAAGTATTAGACAGGGGCTAGACTAATCAATTATGGAATTTAGGAATATGTAATGAAATATACTTGGAGTCTCCTAATGTTCATGTTGTTTTATTTTAGGACTGCAGAGATCACCGTAATATTTACAATAATTCTGATAGACAAGACTTATTACCGAATAGGGCAAAACCATTTTATGTTGTGTATCTGAAGGAGCAGCACTTGTGGTAGGGAGGAAGAACAGACACCTCCAGTTTTTTTTATGAAAGAGTGGATGATATGTATTATTCACCTTGGTGCTTGAGAGATCAACCTGGGAATTCTACCCCTGAGAATGAGAGGTTCACAACAGGGAAAGAGATGAATCAGGACAATTCGCACGCACGTTGAAGGCATTTCTTCTAATACAACAAAGGGTCATGTTGAGGTCAAAAGGGTCAGGCGCTTAGAATGGCAGCAGAGATCGTTCAGTGCAGTGTTGGCATAAACATACAAAATGTCAGGCCAATATTCGCTGTTTGGACTCACCTCCGTGTGTTAATGTGATTTGAAGATATCTATCTATCTATCTATCTATCTATCTATCTATCTATCTATCTATCTATCTATCTATCTATCTATCTATCCCTCCGTCTATCTGTCTGTTAGTGTGTCTCCATATTTTTGACTGGCAATTGTAAAAAGAAAATGTTATTAGTAAATGAGATAGTAGAGTTGATACTTATTAAGCACTAGTAGCTGAAAGCAAAGATTTTCTATTTTTTTAAATCTAAACTAATCTTATTTTTTCTCTGATACAGGGAAAGAGAAGAAAGTGTGTCTATGTACAGACAACATGACGGGTGATTCTACAACATAATAAAGCGAAATATGTTACGAGATGAAAATGATTTTCTTTTCATGTAGGTGCTTGGGTAGAAGATGGTGACCATATTCATCTATCACCCTTCTCCTTCTGTTTGGAAACGCTTAATCAAAATAATTAATTCTAAACATATAAGATAGTGCTTCAATCACTATTGGCATATTGATCATAATTAAACACCTCTTAACTTCAGTATTCAGTCTTACTTTCTATGATATGTATTAGGCATAGAAGGCATCTCTCTGTTAAGGTAACTTTCCCCTGCACTGTTACATTCAATTAATGGTCTTTCAGAAGCTGTGATAGATGACTTCATGTTATATAGCTCAGCAGGCCCATATCTACAATGCATTAAGATTTAAATTGCACCTAGTGAGAAATAATTCAGTAAAATTATCTGCACCTCATTTTTTTATTAAGTTGTCATGAGGTCTCAAACCTTAAGGGTTTCTCGGATGCCTGCTGGGAAAACTTTACAATAAAGGACTATTCCTCATTGGGATTAGCATATCTAGTTTGCATAATTTTCTTTGGTGTTTCATCCATCAAATCTGACCTTTCATTTTCTCTCCTTGAGCACCTTCTTTCTTTCCAAGGGCACGCACTGTTACAGTATTTCACGCCTCTAGCTAGCGCTTTCTACTGTGGGCAAGGACGCATTAAAGATATGGCGCCCTGCACTAAATGAAATAGGATTGCCATACGTGTATGTCCGCCTTCTGTGGATTCGCGCAGCGGCATTTTAGTTTTCAGTGATCTACGTTAGTTAAAATAAATATCTCTAACTATTCTTGTACGTGTTTCGAATCTTTTTTAAATCTGTCTTTTTACCAACAAAACAGTTTTAAAGTGGCACTGCATTTTGATGGTGATTACAGTTTGTTGGGACTAACCTATGGGTATAGATATTTCCATGCCACCTCCCGAATGGCTTTTCCTCATTGTTTGAAAAGGGAGTTTAGGGCAGATTTAAGAAAAGCGGTGCAGCACCTAGTGCAGCACCACTTTGCTTGCATCCCATAGCACCCCCCTACCACCACCATGTGTGCGACGTATTTAAAATACGGCACACCATGGCGCAGGGTAGTGGGCAATATCGTCATTTTTTTGTGCTATTGATGTACTCTTCAGGAATAAAGCCAAAATGTTGGCTCTACTCCTGCAGAGGAGGCCTATTAGGCTTATATAGGGGCCTATTATAAATAATGGAATCCCCCTTTTAACGCCTGCTCTAGGAAGGCGTTAAAAGTGCTGAAAAAAATGGTGCAAGGAAATCTCTGCCCCCCCTAACAGGAGAATGCCCCCTTGCATACATTATGCCCGGCGCAGGCATAATGTGGCACAAGGGTTTGCAAAGTGGCGCAATGCATGCATTGCGCCACTTTGTAAATAAGGGACAGGGAAAATGCCACTTTAGCGCTGCCTTAGTGTAAAAAAAATGACACTATGGTGGCACTAAGTTGTCCCTAAGGGCTCTTAAATCTTCCCCTTTGTTTGTTTTGAACATCTAAAAGCTCAGGGGCATATTTATACTCTGTTTGCGCTGAAATAGCGTCATTTTCTTTTTACGCTATTTCAGCGTAAACTTAACTCCGTATTTATATTTTGACGCTAGACCCGTCTAGCGTCAAAATATTAGAGTTAAAGTAACTTTTTGCTTGGGGAAAACTACCTTGCGTCAATGAGATGCAAGGTAGGCGTTCCCGGGCAAAAAATAACTCTAAAGCCCATGCGCCTTATTTATCCTCCCATGCATGCAAAAATGGTGCATGGGAGGGAGGCGGGCCTAAATAATGGCGCTAAGCTCGGCTAGTGCCATTATTTAACGCCTGGGTCAGGGCAGGCGTTAGGGGACCTGGGGGCCTATTTCCATGGTGGAACACCATGGAATAAGTCCACAGGTGTCCTTCTCAGGCCCCAATGACACCCCAACCCACACCAGAGGGACAGCGGAGGATGGGGGACCACATCCCATATAATAAGACTCCCGGCCGGCGTCTTGGAATGGCGCTAGCCGGAGGTGTACTTTTTGATTCTAAACCTCGTTAGTGCAGTTTAGCGTCAAAAAGTATAAATCACGGCCTCAGTGTGAAACTCCACAATTCATAATACTGATTGGCTCTGTAATTCCCATTACTGGGATGATTGAAATTAAAGTGGCACTTGCATTTAAAGCCAAAGGAGTAACTCTCATTGTATCAGTGACAAAGGGCCACAACAGCTACTCCAGCCTACTATGGAGTCTCTTTTGGGTGCCTCATAAATTTCAGGAATACATGCAAACTACTGTTTTCACTACTGTTGGAATCATAAATTTGTTATATTTCACCAACGGTCAAATTTTCCACTTCATAAATTTCAACAGGTTAAGGGTCATATTTATACTCCGTCTGCCCCAAACATTTTGATGCACAATCAGCGCAAACGTTTCCCCGTATTTAAACTTTGACGCCCGAGGATGACAAAATTCCACCTTGTGCGTAATTTTTTGGATGCGGCAAACCGCCTTGCGTTAACTATATGCAAGGTAGGCATTCCCGTCCAAAAAATGGCTTAAACGGCCGTGCGTCGTATTTATGCTTTCGGGCAAAAATGGCGCACGGCCGGGAGGCGGTGCCAGAAAATGACGCACAGCCCGATTTGCATAAAAAATTAATGCACAGAACAAACAGCAGAGCAGCAGAGCAGCAGAGCAGCAACAGGGAGCCATGGAGGTGATACTAATCCAGCGTGCACGCAGACGCAGAGACCAGCAGCAACAACAGCAGCTACAACAACACCAGCAGGGACCCCAAAGGCAGCGCAAAAGGCAGGAGAGGATATTACGCCCAAGAACCACCCTTCAGGGCTTCAGGGAACACAACATCATACAGAGGTACCGGTTGAACTGGCAGGCCATTCAGCAGCTGCTGCGCAACATTGAACAGCAGTTGGCCCCCACTTTGGTGACACCCCGCACCATCCCAACAGAAACAAAGCTGCTTGCCGTACTTCATATGCTGGCAAGTGGCTCTTTCCAAACAACTGGTGCCCTGGTGTACTGCCATTTGATGGAGTTTGTTTTGACCAATGACTTTGAGTTTCACCACTGCGCATATTAGTTGCTCAATGTTCACCAGTAGCACATGGTATGTTTTGTTCAGTTGAGCCGCCTATGGGCTTTGACATGGCATTAGCCATTACTTTCTGTATTCAGTTGAGCCGCCTATGGGCTTTGACATTGCATTAGCCATTACATTCTGTATTCTGCCTATTGGCTTTGACATGCTGTATCCAGTCTAGCCGCCTATTGGCTTTGACATTGCATGCCTATTGACTTTGACATGATGTATTCAGTTTAGCTGCCTATTGACTTTGACATGCTATTAGATATTCTGCCTATTGGCTTTGACATGATATCATATATTACATTTTGTATTCAGCTCCGCTGCCTATTGGCTTTGACATGATATCATATATTACATTTTGTATTCAGCTCAGCTGCCTATTGGCTTTGACATGATATTATATATTGCATTTTGTATTCAGCTCAGCTGCCTATTGGCTTTGACATGATATTATACATTGCATTTTGTATTCAGCTCAGCTGCCTATGGGCTTTGACATGATATAAGACATTGCATTTTGTATTCAGCTTAGATGCTTATTGGCTTTGACATGACACTAGACATTGCATTTGATATTTAGGTTAGCTGCCCATTGCCTTTAACGTGGAGTTAGACATTGCAGTTGAGAATCCAAGCTGTATTTTTCCAAGCTGTGTTTTTGCACAAGATGAACCAAGATGTTTTGTTCTCACAGTAGACTAGACCTGATAAGAGAGAGTACATGGGTGTTTTTCTCTTCGCTTGGGCTTGGGAACAGGAGTAGTCTTGGAGACCTGGCCAGTCTCCAAAAGGCTTGCTCAGTTTCCCAGGTCGGAGAGGAGGGGGCACACCTTTGTAACGAATGTAACAGGCTGCAGAGAGTCAGATTCGAATCTGCCGGACCTCGTGCTGGAGCTTGGCGCCAGCTGCCAGCAATCCCGTGTGGGTAGATGAATCTCTTTCTCGCGGCTGACAGGGGTCATCAGCTTGCAGACCTTAGAAAGATGAAGCTGTAGATAATTTCCCACACGGTGAAGTATTTGTTTTGCTTTGCATTCAATATCTTATAAATATAACCTGCTGTGTATATTGCAAACTGATATATTTTGTTTGATTAACGCGGACTTGAAAGCTACTAATTCGTCATTCATAAATATTGTGGTTGGGGAAGAATTAACAACAATAAAAGTCTTCTTTGACCTCAGAAGTGCATTTCTGTTGTGTTATGTTAGTGCTTAGAAACTAGCTAAGAGGAAAGCACTACACCTGGTTGGCGGAATATCACAACCATCATTCTCCGCCTTTTTGCCCAAAGTACTGGATGCCATCATTCGACTGACACCCCGCCACATCTGCTTCCCTAACACACTGCAGAAGCAGCAGGAAACAAAACAGGGGTTCTCCCTCATCAGTGGCTTCCCACACGTCCTTGGTGCAATCGACTGCACACATGTACGCCTTGTGCCACATGCTGCAACTGAACACCTCTACCGCAACAGGAAGCACACACATTCCATCAACGTGCAGGCCATAGTCGATCACCAGGGATTGATCACCAACATCGTGGCTAAATATCCTGGGAGTATACATGACTCATACATCTTCCGTCACTGCACCATCAATGAACAATTCCAGGATGGACGATATGGCAATGGACTTCTTGTTGGTAAATACAAAACATACTTATATACACCTCATAGCAACCCTCTAGGACACACAACACATACACCACAACAGCAACATGTCAACAGGAACACACTGAGGTCGTGACATCACTAGCCATGTTTCTTAAGTCACCATTGAACCTGTCACACATTGGAAATTACTGTACAGCCTAATGTTAAGAAGTCAATGAGTGTGGTTGCCTAAATGTCACCTTGCAAATTGTAAGTGTCCCAATGACCTTTACATTAATCCATTGCATAAGTTTCAAGGTTTGGGATGTCCAGGGTACTTTGATATGAACGTCTTAACAACACTTTCAATTTTAACTGTCCATGGAACTATCATTTCATCACCAGTGAAGACACACGGACACCTGTATCAGAAGTCACAATGCTAGGGAGGGCACACTGTGCTGCAAATCCCAAAACATACTGCTGACAAACGGTTAGCAGACAAACAATTGTTCAGCCAAGCTAACAACAAAATGCAGATGGTACAGCCTACAAGCATAGGATGCCACATTAGTACACAAAAGAGTCACAGACAACACACGACAACTACTGCCATGAAAGGTCTTTTAAATAGTGCCAGCTACATCAACATGATCCCATTTATTTTCTCTTGCAGCTGATCAGGGGTATGGCATCCAGCCATGGATTATGACACCATTTGGCAACCCAAGTACTGCTGCAGAGCGTGCATACGATGCCCATAGGAGGACACGCAGCACTGTCGAGCGGACCTACGGCATCCTCAAGTCAAGGTTCCGCTGCCTCGACATCATTGGTGGTAGCCTCCAATATTCCCCTGAGATGGTCTGTAGGATCATCCTAACATGTGCAATATTGCACAACATTTGTATCAAAAGAAACATTCCCCTCCTGGAACCAGAGCCACACATGCCTGAAGAGGAGGAAGAGGAGGATGCTGGCCTGCAACAGGAGGGGGAACTACAGAACACAGCTGCTGGTATACGCAGGCGGCAACAGATTGTAAATAATTTCTTCAGAATATGATCACCTTCACCACTTTAGTTAACAAATTTAAATCAACACCTATTCTAATCACCATATCATGGTCTGGCTATTCCTTTTTGCACACCTTCATCTCTACGTATCAGAATAAGAGTGTTGCCTCATGGAGCATTGCTGAGATACTGAGTAGGACACGGAACATCCCAGAGCTAATGTGATGCCTAACATACAATGGTCACATAAACACACACTCTTAATGACATATATCATGTACATATCTCCTTTGAAGGCCAATTAGCAGAGGACCACAACTATTTCACACATACATGTTGAAATCAAGGTCCAACGCAGCATATGGCACACAACTAAGACACCATCACTCAATAAGGGGAAAACAAGCCTCATACATGAGTCAGTCAATATGCTTTGGCATCAGTAACAGGAATGCCTGACCAGACCCTGGACAGCAGTTAGTCCAACTGCATCCAATATTTGCAAGGACTATCTGTGACTAGAGTTCCATAGAAGTAGAACATAGACAGCACAAGTGCCACACATATGACATGCATTGTGCACATGACATTCCAATGTACATGTCAGGCCATTTCCCTCATTACACACCCATGCACCTGGTCACAACCTGGAAGAGGTCCCTGGAATACTAAGATGTGTACCCTGATAATACCTCCTCTACACACAAAGACCAACATTAGCAAACCAGTGTGCTACACTCTTTCCTATGGTATGCCATTGTCATAGAACATCTGACTGCAAGGACGTCAGGTCAATTTATACACTGTCTTCTAGTTTCAAAGCCCTGTTAGCACATGTAGATTGCTTCCCCTTGTGAAAATGTCTTTTGGCCCTTAGAATGCAAGTCTCACCTACAGGACTGGTGAGAAACAGATGCAGCCCACACCTATGATCACCTCCATGCACACCACCCATTTCAAAAAGCACCGCCCCGATGATGCCTGGAACAGCATAGGAGTTGCCATTATGTCAAATACACTGTCAACCATTGATACTAATTAAGCCATGTAACACAGCCACTGGGTTCATTTGTCACCTTCAAAAACACAGGACATACACAGTTTGACATGTCAACGGTCTACTTTGTCCTCAAAACAGTCTCAGTCAGACCACTGATTACGTAACTTGTCAAATAACTGGATCCTAAATCACCTTGCATTCTGTCAGCCTGACTGGCAACTGTCTGTGTGTCACACTAAAGTATCATGTGTCTACATATGTACCACACTTGCGTTAGCAAACCTCCCATTCATCAGGGGGCATTGGGCATGGGCTTCTTCCATGCATACCCAAATACATTGTATAGCATCATCTGCCTTTTAACTGTACCATTTGAGTTACATCCTCTTGGAAAAGCAAAATTCATGGCCCATCCCTTGTCTGGGTTGCATTTATGCATGAATGACAAAGTGTGACAGTGTCCCAGGGCCGTAGGCAAGGATTGGGTACGGGGCTTTCAGCACAACCAGCAACCTCTGATAATGTCCATAAATAATACACAAATGTCAGGACCATGACAGTTCACACACAGCATCACAGTGCGCACAACATAGTGATGGGCCGTGTGTGGTGAATAGCTGCGAGAATAATCAGCACAGAGGCTATGATGTTCCCAGATGCAGTGGGAAGTGCAGAGGCCAACCTGTGTACAAATGTTGTAATGACACCTGCCGGAACATGACACCTGATACATTATCTCACTCAGCACACCAAGGTTGCCCTGTTGACTGTCTCATTACACGTCTTTAGTGACAGGGTGGGACCATCCACATGTTGGTTCACATGTCCACATCTACTTTACTCACATTGATCAACCAAGGATACTCAGTAGATACAGGAATAGCTGCCACTGACTCATGATGAGTCCTGGTCCGAATAGTGACAAATTACACCCCAAACAATCTACAGGATCATCATTGGACCACATACATGAACAAGACACCTATGTGCAATTGATCACTGGAAATATGTGGACACGTGCTGTCTTGTATGCTGGTCCACCACAGCTACTTGATAGTTGGGGCTCACTTCTATGGCCTCAACTGTGGTGTCATCATACATATGAGATTCACCCTTGTCTGTCTGTGCAAATAACTTGGTACCCACTTCCTCAATGCATGTGTATGACTCACTGTGGGATTCTCCAAGTAGTGCCTAGGAACCTCTTACCAATACTCTAGGACATAGGATGTAGAAAATGTGGACCATTGACATGAACAAGCGTCTGCCATCCATCTGGTGCATGCTATGTCACATGTGGTGTCTACGTGACCCTAAAACTTGGAAGTACACTTTACGGGTGTTGTTACATGTATGACTAACACATGCCCTTGCTCATTTTCAATTTGACTTTGTCTAAGGATGGACACATGGACGTCACATTCATACAACCATATGTACAATTATGTTTCATTTGATACCCACACACTTGGTCAACCAACACATTAGTACTCAAAGCACAGACTTTGAGCCAAAGGCATTTAGGTATTGTACATATGTGCATCACATTGCTATCCTCTCCTTATGCCAAACATGCACAATTTGTGCAACACATATATGTAGGCCACACTCACGACCATCTATTGCGTCAGCCAAATGTAAAAATACTGTGAAGGGTGTAGTGGATGATGTTCCGCTGCCGTATGATGTCACACATGTGAACATACACCACCAACACCATACTGTCTTCAATTAGCCAATCTTTGATGTGTTCCAAATATAAAATAACCAAAAAACAAGTAAAAATGCCCCAAACAAGTTAATGCACTGAAATTTTGACGTCCCTAGTGGTGTGCGTCATTTTTTGACAACCAAAACTGTATTTGCGTCATTTTTTTTTACGCACAGGAGTGAAATTTAGCCCGCATCCAGATATTTGTACAGTCCATGTATCATTATGTGGATGCGGGTTAATATTCACGTCTGTGCGTCAAAAGAAATGACGCAAATACAGTTTTGGTAAACAAAAAATTACGTATAGCGTGAAAAAGGCGGGACTTTTCATACAGGAAGTGATGTAATAGGATATCCTGTTTACAGATCATGTATAGTGGGTGTACTTTCACTTTCACTTTGCAGTCTATGATCCTTCTAGACTGTGTGGCTGTCTAGAGAGTGTTGTCCTGAGATTTTGTGCTGTTTGTGTCCTGTGTGCTATCTGTAAAGTACATTTGTGAAATAAATATTGTTTGGGTATACTGTAGTACTGTGTTTTGTCTACTTTTTTGTCCATTTATCTTGTGTTTTTCTTGTTTGTGGGAGTATGCTGTGGGTAGTGTTAGTTTGGGGATAGGTGGGCTCTTTTAGTGTTTAGGTTTACTTTTTTTCTGTCTTTGTACCCCTACTTTCACTCTTTTCCCCTTTCTATTTCTTTTATCCCTATTCCTTATCATCAAAAGTATGTCTGGTAGGCCACGTCTTGGCAGGATGGGGGAGGAGGAGTTCGGGGGCTTCATCTGGCTGGTGAAGCATTTCTTGCCGCTCATGATCCAGGCAGGGGGCAGTGTGATACAGGGGTATCCGACAGAGGCGCGCAGAGTCCAGTGGGGAAAGGTGCTGCATCACCTGCAGCCTGTGTATGCCAGTCAGAGGAGTGACCACCAGCTGAAGCACCAGTGGGCTGACCTCATCACCAGGGAGCAGGATCTCTTGGACCACATGGGAATCATGATTGGTAGCACTGTTGGTGAGTACGACTTATGTTAATGTGCACGATTAAATGCTCTGTAGTGACATCAGGGGATTAGTGCGATGTCTGCCAGCTAACTTGCTGACTGTGTGTAATGCTGGGGGAATACAAGGGGATCATTGATGCACTATGGCAAGGATCACAATTGCTAGCTATCAGGTAGCACGTGCTCAGCAAACTTACAGGTTACTTTTCCATGAAGGAAATTGGTGCGGCCTTTTTGTCAGATCAGCTAACAAAATAGGAGCCAATCATGTCTATATAGGGTACTATTGACAGAGAAGTACAGATGTACCAACATTTAGGCCAACTATGTTGACGCAATTGCTAGACTGACTTTAGAATCACTACATGATGCTGAAAATGAATGCTGCCTTCACGTCAATTGATAATAGCAAAGTGGCTCAGACATATGTCTCATGTGAGTCTGGTGAGTGTGGAAGGAAAGCGTTCATAGAAGTACTATGAATGTGTTGGATTATTGTGTTCCTTTATCTTTTTGGATACATGTCAGTTCTTGATTTGAAAACATCGTGAAAAGGTGTAAGGTGCCCTCAGCTAACATCTTAAGATGTTTGTTGGAATTAGTTGAGCCACAATCCAAATATGGATGGCAATCCAAGTGTATGCACATGGCTTCACATCTCCATGGTTGGTGCAAATCAGCATAGCTGGGCCACATCAATTGACTATACTGTAACAACAGGATGGCTTACAAAAGTCCCTGCCCCTCCCTCTGTACATTGTACCTATGTGCAATAAATGTGTCATGGCCACAAGGCATGTTTGACTGGTAATGCAGTCCTCAAGTAACCAGGCTTTGGATGTCTCTCTTGGATGCACATGATGAGACGATTACACTCCATATTTTTTAGTGCTCACCAATTATGGGGCATGTTTGCAACCACATGATAGTTAGGGCCAATGTATGTGTGCAGATATGTGTGTAACTGTCACAGGAGACCCATGCTATGTACAAGTAGGCTGTGATATATCAGATCCAGTACCATCATGTCTGAATGGCTGCCATTTCATTATTAAGCCTACACATTGTAATTTTTTATGAAATTGTTGCACTGTGCACAGATTTTGAGCACATTTCTTCCTTCTATACCTTACAGGTGGACCGGCACCCTACACTGTGGGAGAGGTGGCGACATTTGAGGACCCGACCACTCCAGTAAGTGTTGATATCTCTGTTATGTGTGGTGTTTGCTGGTTATGGACTCGTGTGAGTTGGACGCAAAGCAAGGTGTGATGCGTTGGGCAAGATTTTCACTTGTTCCATGAGTGGGAATGCAGTTCTCACATGTTTTGAGTTTGCCAATGCGTATCCAATGGTATCATGTAGGGATTGTAGGACATCCCTGTAGGCCCCACTGTGAAACAGGAGATAGTCATGTGTATGACACTTGTATCACCAAGAGTCGCAATGGAAGTCAGCCCCAATTTAGACAGCCTGTCAGACCCACATTCTCTAAGATTGGTAGAGCTCATAGCTTTCCAATAGACATCTGCTTCCCTATTTACCTACGTAATTTTGAAACAGTAGGTAGAACCTCCTAGCAGCATGTACTTCCACATGTGGTGCATCAAGTCTATGGAACCTGAGTGCAATGGCCTAGGTGTGCATGCAAATCATGATCATGGGTGTTCTAGCAACTCTGTGTCTGATTTAAGTCAGGCCTCACTGGAAGTATATGTTGTGTACTAAGTTCTGCATTTCCTGACATGTCTGACCCTATGAGTGCTCTAGGGTTTGCTGACTCGTAATTGTAGATAGACCTTACCTGTGGTGTGTCTGTAGAGACAAACATGTGTGGAGTTTCCTATACACTCCTTGGTGTACATGTTGTTGGCAAATTATAGTTGTGTATTCACCGCCCCCCCTCAAACATGGCCATGGGCTTGTGAATGGGGTACCTAGTACTGATGCTACCAGTATGTTACACATACATGTGAATAAGTGACGGTTTGGTTGCATACTAGTATACACACTCAGGTTTGGCACTTGGTACAATACTGGCAAGTCCAGTTACAACTTGCAGACCATGTGGCTTTAGTTTTGCTTTCCGTACACTGACATTTGTAGCCCAGCTCTTGGCGGAGGATATGCAGCATGATTCTTAGATGATAACTGTCAGAACTCAGATTGCAAGTCAAAGCCAGTTATTACCCATCTTGTAGGTTATGGATGTGCTTTGTGTGATGTGACTTTTGTAGTCTGGCCTGCCATATACTTCCTCAGGGACATTCAATGCTCTGTATTGTGATATGAGCTGTTACAAGTACAGTAGATGTAATGTCTGATTAACTTGCTGTGCCGTTTCACACAATGCAGTTACTAATGTAGCATATCTGCATTTGTCTTCACAGCTGCTAACATGACTCCAGACCAGGTCTGTGAATTTCAGCGCCGGGCCATGAGATATCAGCACATCCTGCTGGTGGAGTCTGGGTTCCGGAGGATGGCCCTGCGATATCGCCATGAACGGGCCTCCGGGGCATGGCGAGCCTTCCCACAGGGTGGGCCTACTTTGCCCACCACAGCCACCACCAGCACAACCACCAATCAGAGCCAGGTGGCCCCACCCACAGCTGCCACTGTTGGTCCAACATCTGTTGGACTTCCTGGCCCCAGCATTGCCACCGGTGCAGGACAGCCCACTAGGCCTCGCACCACACCCACACAGACCTCCTCCACCGGTACCCAGACTGCCACTGCTCCATCTGTTGACCCTGCAGCCTTCAACAGAATGGAACATAAGATGGACAAAGTGCTGCGCAAGTTGAGCCACCTGAGCCTGGACGTGCGGCACATTAAACGGCGGGTCAAGGACATTAAGAGGACCCTCCGGAGGGCCAACCTCTAAACACTATTTTTTATTGACATGATTCCCTTCCCTCCCTCCTCTTTCCTTGTTCTTATAGTTTGTGGGCTTAGGGGGCTTAGTGTTAGGTTAGTATAATTTTATATTGTTACTTATTAAGTGTGTGGGTGGGTGGGTGGGGGGCTATGTTGGGGTTCATGTGTGTTAAAAAGAAAAAAAGAAAAAAAGAAAAAAAGAACAATACCAAAAATACATATATTTGTGTAGGATAGTATAGTATGTGTTCAGGTTAGTATGTGTTGTCCTCCATGTGTCCCGTCTCATAATAGGGGTAGATGTTTAGAACGTTTCGTTATATGTGATAAGTAAGTGTAGCTTAGGTTAGTTAGGGACAGTTGTGGGTGATGAGTAGTCAGGGTAGATTAGGGTAGGTAAGATTTTTCCTTCAGTTTCCTCATCTATGGTTAGCATTTAATAAATATTTAGTTACCACTTAATAGTATGGGCTGAATGGTACTTGCTCGTGGGTTTGGATTTAGTGTACATCAATTTGGTACTATGACATCTGTGTCCTATGCTACAAACAAATCCCAACTGAGCTGTACGATTGGCAGCTAGCCCAGAGCTACCTTGCAAAGTGTTGACCCTTTGTTGCAACCACCAATCACAGTTAATATGGATCCCAATGTGTTTCTGTTGATAATTGTGTTTTCAAAGTCACTAACAGTGCTTCCAGACTTGATATTGGGGAAACAGTTTTAGGTCTGACTGCAGTGTGATGATCATGCACACCCTTATAAGATGAGTTCTCATTGGCAATCTTGTATTCTTGTCTTCATGACCCTCATACATCATTTGTGACACAGTTCGGCATGATTACCTATTTGTATGTTAACTTAGACACCTTCATTTGTTCAGTTTTTGTAGTGTTTACTTAGATTAGTATGGCATGTTTATTGTGTTATTTTTGCATGGTGACAACATTTTGCTAACACTATTTGATGACTTAGTTATCCCCCGAGAAAGCATTCTTCTGTCCAACACAGCATGATGGTGTATGGTTTCTCACTTCATCAGATTTGTCCCTCAGGATGGGCAGAGTATGATGCAATCATGGGTACTGGGCAGATTTCTCTTACTATATAATATCAGGACAGTTGTATTGACAAGCTACGTAATTCGACAGTAGGCACATTTCAGTTATCTACTGCACAGTTGATATGGCACATTACCCAGAGACAGATTTGTTGTGTAAGTGCTATTTTTTGAAAAGTGCTGTAGTGCTATCTGTACATTGTCCATGATTGTGAGTCCATTATAGTGATATCTTACATTGTGATCCAACACAAGGGTTTACCAAAATGCTTTTGACATGCTGGGGTTGCTGTTTCAGACAGTGCAGAGGGACAGACTTAGCCAATGAGTAGGAGAGAGACAATCACTGGGCTGGATGACAAGATATACAGTGGTTTGCAGAACAGTGCTTGAGTACAGTTGTTGCAAGACTGGCAAGTTACAAAGCGCAGGACCTTGGTAAATGTTGCCCATGTGGCAGGGACTAGTGCTTCCGGGTCATTTTCCTTGTGAATGTGATCTGCTCCATGTCTTCTTCTTCTGATGTGTGTGTTGCCTGCTTTGTCCTTGTTGTTGTTGGTTGTGAAGGGGCAACACACACCTCAGTGTTAGAAGAAGTGGAGTCAGACATCCCAGTCGCTGCTCCCTGTGAAGGTTTTAAGGGCAGTACTGCAGCAAGGAGTATCTGCTGGTTCTTGAGAATAGCAGCCACATCACCATGGTAGGCAGCCAGGTCGGCTCTGAGGGGTTCAATGTTGCATTCGTGCACGCATTGACAGGATTGCTGTTGTAGGTGTTGGGTCAACTGTATTACAGCTGTGCTGATTTCCTTCTGGGTTTTCTGCAGTTCCTGCAAGTTAGATGTTAGGGCTTGCATAGCTGCTGCCTGATCTGCAGATGACATCATGCACGAACGCATCCCCTCAAGGCTGGCTGCCATATTTTGCATCCCCACCCGCACCTCATTGGCCAGCTCCCGCTGTACTCCAACTACAGTTCTCTCAAAGCCAGTGCCAGTGTCGTCTGAGTCCTCAGCTGTATTGGAGCTGGCAGGTCTTACAATTGGGGTGGTTCCTCTGCGATGGCTGCTTGTTCTGTGCTCCTCCTTGTGACAGGAGGTGGGGTCTGGAGGGTTTCAAGGACCTTTTGGATGGTCTCCTGGGGAATGTTTATCGGCTCGTCATCCATGTCATCAGAGAAATCTGGGACAAGCATATCGGCTGGAGATCCATCTTCCTCTGCAATGAAACAGGGTACAATTAGTGTGTCTGTGTTGTGGCAATTTTGATGTGACGTGCCTGCCTTTTGATGAATTCACTTTGTGATCTTGTTTTGTGTTAATTTCTCCATTCCTTCAGATGGGCATTCTTCCAGGCCTATGGCCCACCTGTGTGTCACATGTATGTTATGGAGTTATCAGACTTGTCAGCCTCATCGCCTCTAGGTGTTGATTTATGCCAAATAGAGAATTGCCACCTTCTTTTCCTACTCGACCCTCCGTGTACATCCATTCTCATGGTGAGACCTTTCACTGGTTGTGGGTGTACTGATGGCCCTGGCAGCACACTTAACAATCTGGACATGCCCCAATCTCTGATCGTTCACATCCACTTAAATGTATTTGACATGTGGCATAGCCTATGTATGGCAATGTTATGATCCGATATGGATGTTGACATTGTTAATGTGTCCTGCTGATGTTGGGGAATGTGTGTTACATTGGATTGCCCTGATAGTCGTATCAGTGTCCTATTTCATCCTCTGACTGTGCAGGTGTATTTCAGTGACCAGGTACATGTGTCCCCTCCTTAATGCTGTTGTCTGAGCAGTATGACATTTGGGATGTTGCCTTGTTACCCAGGCACATGATGGACCCTGACATATGCAGCATGGGTGTGTCCTTAGTGCTGCATAGCTCCTATTGTTGTTTACATTGGCTGATGTTTGCGACAACTATGGGCATTGACATTGGAGAGTACTGGGGCCTTTGTCTTGTTTCTGGGGATTCTTGCAGTTGTCATCCTCACCCCCTAATTTAGGTGTGTGTGGGGAGGTTACTGCCATTGGCTACTTGAGCTGCACACAGAGCAGAGGTGGTAGTGGCAACTGTTGTCGCAGTTATATTGCAGTTGTCGGTATGGCTAGAGGATTGCTAAGAGGGCCCTAGTTAATGTAGGGGGTATGTTGGCTGACATGTGCCAGGATGTCAGATTGACGTAGTGGCCTTCCCCCCTGTTGTGGCTTTCCCTTTGCTCCATCGTTGGCATGACAGCACACCCCCATTGAAAGGTTGTTGGTGTTGTGTAATGGTGTGTCCCAGGTATTCTCAGAACTGGCCATGCCCCCCTGCCATGCCCCTTTACCCATGGCACTCCATGTATTAGATGACTTCCATGCATTTAGTGGTCCGTAGCCCCCCCGGTTGTAGATGACATTATAGCATTTTAATTCCCCATGCGACTTACCCTGCATGTGCGTTGTCTCCTGGTAGTCTGCGCTGTCCTGTCCTTGAATCCCTGTGACGATCTCCTCAGGGATGACGGCTGCGACCATCTCCTCCATGTGGTCCAGGGCCTCCTGGTGTGCTGGACTCCCACCTCCAGTCTGCAGTGCTGCCTTCCTGTTCCTGGCCATCTTTTCCTTGGTCCTGCGCTTGCAGTCATGCCAGCATTTCTTGCACTCGAGGACTGTTCTGCGTACTTCAGTCACACTGTTAATCTTGTCAACAATTTGTTGCCATATGGCCTCTCTCCTACTGATTGGCAACTTTGATGTGACAAACAGTTGGTGCTGGTGTTCCGTCACCTCTTTAACCGGAATTTCCTGCTTCTCTGCACTAAAGCGAAACTTTATTTTCTTCTTAAAAGTGTCCTGGTTCTTGTGTGGGTCCTCTTGGCTAGTTCCTGGTCTGCTGTCATCTTACTGGGGTCTGTAGTGGCATCTGGGATCCATTCTGGCTCTCCTCTGGTGAAAAGGCAGTGCTCGCTGTTTTTTTTAATGCTATTGCGTCAAAATAAACGGCGCATATCCAGTTTGCGGTGTCATAAATCGACCCAAAGTCATTACCGCTGCGTTAACGTCGTTTTCCTTTACGACTTGACGCCGGGGTGTGCGTCAAAAATAATGACTCCCACCTGTTGTTTGTGCCGCCGTGCATCAAAGTATAAATATGACGCCCGCACTGCGCACCAAAATGGCGTTAGCCGGCGGTAATATTTTTGACGCAAAACTGCGCTGGCGCAGTTTAGCGTCAAAAAGTGTAAATATGGGCCTAAGTCTTTTGAAATCTATTGTGCGAAAAATCCAAGTGAATAGTGGGATTTGTGGAGGTTGGTATAGGAGGTACGAAAACCCCTATGTTACACCCCATTTTGAAGTTAAAATGTATTACTGTCATTATCTAGAGAATTGGATAAATAATGAATCCCGAGGTATTGTTATTTATTGGATGTAATAAATAATAAAGAAATAGCTTGAAGGACTGATCTTTGAGATAAAAATGTGTTAATTGAAAACCTGCAGGCAGAAATTACTCTGACTTTTGTATATCCTATTTTTACTATGAGATTTCCACAGGCTGCAATTGTTTCTAATTGTTCTACCTATATCACCAAATGGAGGGTGGGGTTGCTGCAAACACCTTATCTGTCAAAAATATAGAAGTTTAGATTTAATCCTAAGTAGTTTGCTCAAGTCGAGATTTAAAATAAATAGATATATTTGGCAGATGCATGAAAGTTTTTTTCCCCTCTCTAAAGACATTAACTTGCAAGTGGTAAGTTTTCAAAAGGAAAACACATATTGCAATATATTAAAGTGCATTGCTGGCTGACTTAGGCATCGTGATTTGGAAGTGCCATTTTCTTTTTTCCTCATTCCGCCACCCTCGCTTTGGCTAAGAGAAAAAAAAGCAAAGGCCGAGGCCCTTAAAGTATGTTTCCAAGTGCGCGGTCCACAGCACTGCTGGGCCACCCCACCTGTTCTACATACTGCAATTTTCCCCACTGATTGCCATCGACCACGTCTTACTATTTTCTTCAAGACATGATCATAACCAAAGCGATACCCGATTAGGTGAGGGGAGTTTTAATCATTGGACTTAACTTTCGGGAGGAGGAAACCAAAAAAGAAAACAGCAAAACAAAAATTACACATCTAAACATACTCCGAACTTATAATCTACTGGTAAGCATTTACCCATTCAACCAAAAATTGTCTCTTCTAGTATGAGGACCACATTGTTCCATTTTACACAATCGATTTACTGATAATTGCCAGTCCTGAACAAGGGGGGGAGATGGATCCACCCATTTACAACATATTTCCCATCTAGCCAAAAGCATTAGTACAAACAACAAATGCTCTTGCTGCACAGACATTTTCTGACACTTTATATCCGGTTAACAAACCCCAAACACCACCATAAGAAGATTTATTCTTAAATTATCGTCAAACATTACCCTAAGAATACTTCCTATATCTTCCCAGTACTTACTCAAAATTGAGCATTGCCAAAACATATAAAAATCGTCTGCATTGGTTTTCCCACACCGTGGCCAGCTTTTATTGAATTTCCCAATAGCCGTTAATCTAGCTGGTGACCAATATACGCTGTGTAGTGTAAACAAATGATTTTTCTTCAACCCCGCAGGTTTAATAGTAAACCACAACTCTGAACATGACTTTTGCCACAAAGATGTGACTTCTAGGGTTGGAAAAATCCTCCCCCATTTCAACAGAGGGAGGGAAGAAACGTCTTCTATTGATTCCAACTGTACATGATACCAAAAGGCAATCTCTTTTTTAATACATGTCTGATTTAATTTCCCCTCCCATGAGCTCCTCCCTATTTCTCCTACTTGACAAGACTTAACCCAACTAGATAACTGAAGATACTTAAACTTAGAAATTGTCCCACTTGTACACTCCTGCAATGCAGACCAAGATATTAATTCAGAACCTTCCATAATCTGCCCCCATCTTGCCATCCCGCTGATTCTCAAAGGAGTTGATAATTTATCCATAAGACAATCAGGAGTACCAGGAGAATCCCAGATGGGAGCAGAACTACAATAATAAGCTATCCCTAGCACCTTCCGAAATTGTATCCAAACCTTACAGGCATGTCTGGGGATCTTCAAGCGCACCTTCTTAAAGTACTTTGAATGTCCAAATTTATATAAAAAATTATCAGCTCCTTCCTCAAGATGTGCCGTCAAAGCTCTCCAGACCACTGAGTACTCTGACTTCTCATTCAATAACATTCTAATATTATTTAGTTGAAAAGCCAGGTACTACCTATAAAAATCTGGAGATGCTATGACCCCCCACTCCTTCTTTCTACTCAGCGTTTTCCATGATATCCTTACTCCCTTGAAGGCCCAAACAAATGAGGATAGTTCACCCTGTAGTTTTTTAAACCAACCCCCCTTAAACTCTAAAGGAATAGTATTAAATTACAAAGTAAACTTTGGAAGAATACACATCTTTAATATATTGGATCTTCCAGTTATGGAAAGTGGAAGAGCAGCCCATGCCTTTAACAACTTTTTAGTTTCCATATAAGCTCTATCAAAATTTACCTTAACTACATCATTAAGATCAGTTGTAAACCGAATCCCCAAATATTTAATCTCTTGTTTAACTAAGGGAGAAACATAGGCCATATTCCAACACATAATTTGCGTCTTTTCTGTATTTATGCTGTAACCTGAAAATCCACCAAATTGCTCCATCAATGTATTAATAATGGGTAAAGTAGTCGCCACATCATTAGTATATAGCATAAGGTCATCCGCGTATAATGCTACTTTCTTTTCCGAACCCCCACTCCGAAACGGGGGAATGTCCCTGCAAGCCCGTAATGAGATTGCCAAAGGTTCGATATATAAATTAAAGAGCAAGGGAGACAAAGGACAACCCTGTCGAGTACCCCGACTAATCCTAAATTCCTGAGATAGCAGACCATTAACCAAAATTCTGGCAGATGGGCATCTATACAGTTCCCTAACAGCCCTAATAAAAGGTATTCCCAAACCACCTATTTCCATCACAACCTACAAAAAAGACCAGTTGACACGATCAAAAGCTTTGGCTGCGTCGAAAGTCAAAACCGCTAATGGAGCCTTTTCTTGTACCGCTAAATCTACTGCAGCAAATAACTCGTGAGTTAACTCATAAAGTTGTCTACCCTTCATAAAGCCCTTCTGATCTGAATGAACCAAATTACCTATACCTTTCCCCAATCTCCTAGATAAAATCCCTGTATATAATTTGTAATCCGAATTCAGCAATGAAATAGGTCTGTACGATGAGCAAGACATTGAATCCTTGCCTGGTTTTAACAATAAACAAATTATGGCTTCATTCCATGATTTAGGTACCTGTGCCCCTTCTAAAAGCATAGAATTGAATAATTCCAATAAAATCGGAGTGAGTTCCTCCCCCAGTACCTTATATAACTCACTTGGTAGACTATCTGGCCCAACTACCTTCACTTTCTTCAAGGCTTTTATAACTTCAGCAAGCTCTCCCCCACTTATCTCACAACCCAGTGACTGCCATGCTAATTCATCCAAAACTGGAAGATGCGCTTTTTTCAAAAATGCTCTAATCGACTCCTCTGAATTTACCAGGTTCTCTGAATATATTTCTTGAAAAAAAGATACAAATGCTCCCCCAATCTCAGATTGCTCAACACAAATCTGATTCGTAGAGTCTAATTTAACCGATAAAATATACCTTTTAGAAAAATCTGACTTAACCTTCTCCGTATTCGTAATGCGCATATCGACTGCTTTCCAAATTTAACCTATTACGATTCTCCAAAAAGAATTCTAAGTCCATCCAAACCTTTTTCTCTTGATGTGCCAATTCCTCTAGTTGCTCTTTCTTCCCTTCTCTTCGTGCATTATGCATTAAAACCTGAAAGGTATTTAAAGATGATTCCATACCCTCTAACTTCTCCTTTTCTTCGCGACACCTATAGATTGCCAGGCTCACAAGCCTCCCTCTAATATAGGCCTTATAGGCATCCCAAACACACCATAAACTTGCTGTTCCTCGATTCAAGTCAAAATAATCTCTTGTATCTTTCTTTAACATCTCTACTATTGAGTCATCTAAAAGTAAAGAGCGATTTATTGTACTCCTAGTACCCTGACTCTCCACCTTAATACCCAGATGTAGTTTTACAGCTGAGTGATCCGAAAGGTGTGCTGGGTTGTGGGCTGCCTTTATCACATCTGCACACTAACTCTTATGTATTAAAAAGAAATCTATTCTAGATTTATGTCCATATTTTTTATTGTGGAATGTATATCTATCTCCTTCACCCCCTTTCCAGTGCCAAATATCTATCAGACCTAAATCCTGCATGGCTTGCTTCACCTGTGCCCTAGTTTTAGGTGAGTTAACCGTACCCCGGGGGGTCGATTTATCAAGAACAGGATCCAACAATGTATTAAAGTCCCCTCCTAACACCACTGGATACCTGGCTAGAAATAAAATATTAAATAATTCTTGAAATGGCGTCGGGTCATCTAAATTTGGACCGTGATAACCTGCCACTGTAACCCAGTAGCCATATACACACACTTCTACCACTACCCATCTACCCCTGGAGTCTACTTGCACCTCTCCTACCTTAAACCTTATAGGGTTTTTAATCAAAATTGCCACACCTTTGATCACACCAGATTTAGTAGAGCATGCACTAAATAATACCCATTTCATTCGTTTAAGCCAATGTTCCCACTCTTCTCATTGTAGATGAGTTTCCTGCAGTATAATGATCTCCTCCTCAACCAATCTTAAGTACTCAAAAATCTTCCTCCTCCTATGTACCACCCTTAGGCCATTAACATTCCATGAGAGAAACTTTAATCGTAAACTACCATGCTTAGTCATTTAAAAAAATAAAAAAAAGTCTTGGTCACAATCTTCCCCCCTCCTATCTAAGCAAGTTATGAGGACTCTCCTATTTTTATCTTTTTGTACCCGCCTACCCCTACACCCAGTGCCAAACCACCCATCCACCCACCAAACCAACACACAACCGAACCCCCCCCAGGGGAACCCTCCCTGTTTCTTTTAGGATAACCATCCTGCTATCCTTTATTTGAGCTCTCCGTCGGACAGGATTTTCCCAATTCTACTAAGACGCCTTAATCTGTTCTATAAAAGCGCTAACCTCCCCCGGATCTCTCATATTGTACATTTTATTTTTCCACATAATACGTAGAGCAGCCAGAAACCTTAACTGTACCGTGGCCACAAGAGAGCGGAGCTCCTGCATAAAATTCCCCAATTCCCACTGCCTATCCAACGTTGCTTTAGACACATCCGATCTCACACGAAAAGACCAATCTCCTTTGGTAAAAGCTCCAACTTTAAGGGCTTCGGATAGAATTCTCTCCTTAATTGTATATGCGGCGAAGTTTATCAAAATCCTCCTGGGATTTTTCCTTCCGGGGTTCTTCCTGAACGGATCCCGATGAACTCTTTGGATATCCTCCTCTAAGTTCAACGACGCTAAGCTCGGAATAGCCTCCTTGATTAAAGAGATCACATAACCTTTAATATCCTCCCCTTCCAATCCCTCAGGATCTCCCAACAGCTTAATATTGTTTTTCCTCATATTGTTTTCCAACGACTCCAGCTTATCCTGCAACATCTTTTCTCCAAGTTTTAGCTGTGAAATATCCTTAGAATGTACCATCGACCGCTCCTCCTGAGCCTCCACCACAGCCTCCAGCTTACCCAAGCGATCCGATAACAGGTTAATTTAGCTCTCCAAAAGTTCACAGGCTTCCCGAATTCTAGCTTGATCATTTTCTGAAATCTCAAATTTCTCCCTAATCTCTTTAGTAAGAGAAATTAACAAATCCTGCACATCTGTGCTGTGAGTCACTGAAACGGCTGGGGGGGTACCCTCTACTTCCGCCAAGGTTAATGTAACAGGAGAGGCCTCCATTTGCCCTGCTAGATCCTTTGCTAACTGATCTGACATATTATTATCCGAGCTCGCAGATTGTTTTGATGACCCCAAACCACCTAAAGGAGGTTGAACGTTTACCATACTCTGCGGGGGAAAGGTTGTATTCTGAAAATACCTTGTAATCAAAGACTCACTTTTCCCCGCAGGCTCAGCCCGGCCTTCCTCAGGGGAAAGTTGGGGCACTTCCAAGTGTGATACTGTGTGCTCAGTCCCCCTCCTCACTGGGCCTTTACTGCACGCCTCTAAACCTCTATTTCTTACTATAGCCGTTGCTATAGTTACTGGTAAATGGGGATTAATACTCGCCCCCAGGGGGCCAGGCTTACCTTTCTTCGCACCCTACAACTCACCGTCCTCTGCCCGGACACCCCTGGGGTGACGCTTGGCTGGCGACATACACTGTGATGCTCCTACGCCGTCCCCTACTCCTCTTCTCAAACTTCCACTTAGGTTTCTCCTAAATGAAAACCCCCGAGTCTCTGGTAGTCCTCCACGAAGAGAGCAGCGAGAGTTGTAGCGTCTCCCGCGGCGCACACCCCTCACCGCCTCTGCCCAAATGCTGGAGTCCGATGCGCGCTTCCAGCACGACACCTCACCACCTTTCGCCGGAGCGCGTGTCTCCCCTCTCCCATCTGCCGTTTTTCTTAGTGACCCGTCCAGGGCCGAAAAAACAATGTAGCAGGGGAAAAAAATAAAAAAATCAATAAATACGTGGCCGCAAAACAACATGCGATTTTGGAGCTCCCCGTCTGCCGTTATACTCCCCAGCCCATCTGGGCTGCGACCGAGCACAAAAGCAGCAAAACAAAAAAGGAAAAAAAAAATCCACAAAAAAAACGGCCTGAGAGCTCCAAACGCTCTGCTACACTCCGCTTCCTTAATCCAGGTAGATCGTACCGTTCCGACGAAGAAAAAACAACTAAGAGCCCCAAAAACACAGCCACAGACGCGCACGGCTTGGGAGCTCCAACGCTCTGCTTCCGTACTCCAGGCACAGCGTAACGCTCTGACGCCTTCCTTCCTCACCGACGGAGAGCTCGCGGTCCACTCTCTAAAGACATTAACTTGCAAGTGGTAAGTTTTCAAAAGGAAAACCCATATTGCAATATATTAAAGTGCATTGCTGGCTGACTTAGTCATCGTGATTTGGAAGTGCCATTTTCCTTGTTCGTGAAAATTGAAGGAAAAGGGGCACCAAAGAGGGATTTATCACTTTTTCCTCCTTATAATAATGAAAGTGTATCAATAGTTCACAACAAGTAGGCTAGTCGCAAAGAATAGCATTGTTACAGTCAGTTCGTACCCATTGTCATAGTGGAAATATTTCAGGAGCCCTGGCCCTCGCATCTGCTGGCATCAAGGGTAGGGCTGTTTTTTATTTTTTTTATTGCTGGAGTGTAAACCTCTTAAAATTCCAATTTTTTTAGCGTATGCTTATTTCTCATATTTTTTACTCGGGAGACACTTCCTTTATGCAATATTCGCCCCTAACATTCTGGTTTCATGAAAAACTGTTGTGAGGAACTGTAAAAAAGAATCTGTGCTGCAGCCGAACACATTGTCTAGTTAAATCAGTATCAAACAGATATTAAGATATGCAATTGCATACAGTTATCATGCAAATTACGGCGTAATGCATGTTTTCAAAAATAAAATGTACACAAGAAAAACAAAAAACTGCTCCCTTTTGCCCTCCTGTAATCACAATGAGCAGACAGCGTCTTCTAGCGACAAAGAATGTTCTCCTTGATGTCCCTTTTGCACTGTGCTATTTTATTTGTAAGAAAGGCATCACAATGCCGCTTCCTATGAAAACGAAGTAGAGATGGAGGTATACTGTCTCTGCCCCCGCTTCTACAATAATAGCGTTCACAAGGATTCACAGAAGGTGAATATTTGATGAGCCAGGTATTTTGAAGAACGGCCTCATTGCCCTAAGCTTGATTAGTAGGTCACAGACAGCCTAAGATGCACTGAAGATGCTGTGCAAACTTAACCTAACCCAAACAGTACATCTGACCACCTGTGAACGTCTGCTGTAAGGAGCATGACTTTTAGGTGGGATTCTAGGAGATGTTAGATAGTTTAACACCAGTTCAGAAGCAATTTGGCGGCAGTACAAAGTGGTGCTAATTATAAGGATATGCTATAATAATAATGTTTATCAACTGTTATTAAAAACCACACAAATATAACAGAAACATTTAGCTATCAAATTTGTAATATCTTTTAAAAGTCATTTTAACTTTTGTTTCAATACAAGTGATTTCATATCTATTCATTCTTTTGATCCATATTTTGAAAATAATTTTGGGGAATATCAATAAGAGGCTTGTGCTACCGTAGCGTCACTATTTATTTAACACCCTGATGGCGAAATCCTCTCAACCATATCAATGAGGCCACTCAAAACCACTTTGCATGGCTTTGCATGACATCAGAGATATGGAGGAAGACAAAGCAGCGCATGTTGCTGCGTTGCCCTACGTTTTACCAGGGAGGTGTTCCTTTGGCATTCAGGTGGGTTTTCCCACACAACACCCATAGATTTCGAAGTTGCCACATATCTACCTAATTACTTAAACCTGGGGCAGTGCCAAAATCTTATGCCTCCACACAGCAGGAGGAACAATGAGATGTTCTCTTTTTTTCAGTAATCAGGGCATGATATCTATTCCTTTATTACATACCCATTTATAATTACATGCAGCAAGTTGCCTCTCCTAAATAATATTTTGTACATCACAGAAAGTACCATATATTGTTGTGCTAGTCGGGAACAACCAAGCATAGCTCTGCATTACTGTGTATTAGGAGAGTGTGGTGAAGGAACTTTACTAATTCGGTGTTCCACATGTGCAGGAGAAAAATGACCAGTCCAACTTGGTCTCAAAACGATTACACAACTCTCCATGTGATTCATTGACCGCAGTACCCCATCTGGGTAATACACAACAAAACTTGATCTCCTGAATTCACAGAATGGCCTTTCGTCAATACCATATATATATATATATATATATATATATATATATATATATATATATATAAATATATATATATATTTTCCAACAAACAATCGCCTTCCCCCCAGCCACATGTTAACGGCGAGTCATAGGCAGGGCGGCGACCCCACACAAATAAATCATAAATTGTCCAAACATCAAAGGAATCAAAGTCCCGCGACACAAAGCAACAAGCCTTGACTCCGTATGAGCGTGTTTATTATTTGAACAAAAGAGATCCTGACGCGTTTCGGAGCACTGGCTCCTTGTTCACAATGAGAGATAGATTTCTAGAGAGAGGATATTCTGATAAACGAATTTACAGTACGTGTGAAAAAGTACTCTCATTAGATGGGGAAAAAATAGACACAAAAAGAGGACTATAATTAGTCTCTAAACACCCATAACCAAAGTGTCGGCCATTTTGAAACAGAATTAGTATATTACAACGCATAGGCACAAAAATTATTTTTACTTCATGCATGTATGGCCATACACTAACTCCTTATTCCCACCTCTAAACAAAACAAATATTCCATTAAATATATACACTAAACATTCAAAAAGACAATTACAAAAGAGAACATAAGAAATAGAAGAATGAACAAACAGAAATTATACTGGTCTCTGTGTACTTCTTGCTGAAGTGTCGGCCATATTTAAACAAAGGTCAAATAATATACTTCATAATATAGAAACTCGTTATAAATCCATTAATCTATATTTATAAAAATTCAAATGAAGCTGAAAGGTGCCAATAGATACATTTATGTAAATTTTTCATAACAAGCCCATTAAAACAAGTTATATTATTATGATACTCACCTAATATGTAGAATGGACTCTTCCAGGGTTGAAGGACCCTTTTACTGATACAATAGCTCCTTGCATTTCACCAACACAAATCAGCATTTTCTTTGTATCTGAATGGCAAAATATGACAAAAGAATTAGTTATTGGACAAAGTGATACTAATAACATTTAACAATAATCATATCAATTTTTTTTATTATCATCATAATAAAGATTACTGCCCTCCATAATTAAGTAAAATTTAGATGAACTGAGAGTTCCTCATCCTGATTGAATCCATGTGGAGAAATAGTAGAATATTTAATGATCAATCTTGATTCTAAATGCTGGAGTTCCAATTCTTTATTGCCCCCTCTTATGTTGGCAGGAATACTATTTAACACACAGAATTTTAACAAATCTCTGTTTTTCTGATGAGAAACTGCAAAATGTCTTGCAATCGGATGCGTTTCATCTTCGTTGGTTATAGCTCTCATGTGTTCCAACACTCTTTTCTCGCTTTATGAATCGTGCTGCCAATATAATACTTATTACACGGGCAGCTCAGAGCATGTATACAATATTCAGTGTTACAGTTCAAATGCTTTCTAATAACAAAAGGGCATGTGTTCGTCGATAGCTGTAATTTACGACAGTTATAACTGCCCTTACAGGCTTTACACTTACCACAAGTAAAGAAGCCCTGAACAGTGAGTTCGTTATTGGCCTGCGATGATTGTACTAAGCTTTTACACAAGCGATCTTTCAGAGATGGACATCTTCTAAATGTCACCTGAGGTTGCTGACCAATTAAATCTGCTAAATGTTCATCAGTTTTAAGAATATTACAGTATTTCATTAAAATACGTTTAATTTCCCATGCTTGAGTATTAAAAGTAGTAATAAACCTAATTATTTGGTCATCAGCTGCATCAACACATTTCTGTGAGATCAGCAATTTTTCCCGATCTAATGAGAGTATTTTTTCACGCAGCTATGCAATGACCTATGAACATGTTAAAGATAGATTACCATTCAGATATATATGTATATCAACACACACATAAACACAAGCATACACACACATATACACACATATATATATATATATATATATATATATATATATATTTATTTAATCGTGAGTAAATATACATTTGTTATACAGGTTTAAAGAGTATGTGTGTAATTTATTGTTATTACAGGGTAGCGATACTTAAAGAACTATACATATCTAGAATATACACATAATCAGATTAAAAATATTTATCAACACAGCCATATGCAATCCATTGATGTTTGAATATGGTGGCTATGAAGGAAAGAACCAACTCTTGAGTAGTCTTCTGAAGACAAGATAGTTATCAGTGGATCTTATATTTGGGGGAGCGAGCACGCCAAGAGATCCAAACTTTTATTAATACTATATAATGGGTCCTGCACTAGAGGACGCTGGATCGAAGCGACATAGGTTTGAGGGGATGTCACCAATAGGAATTGTGAATATCAATATTCTAATAACAGTTTAACAATATTCAATATTATAAAGCTTCAGTCAATAATCACACCAGTTCAGTAAGAAGAATACACAAGTTTTATTTCCCTATATTAGGTCACAAAGATGATTCTCAAACACAAATGATAAGCATAAAGAATCAATAGCGGTTCATTGAAATGGCACATATATCTCAATTTGATTCATACAGTTAAACAAATAATCTCCAATAGAGTCACACTTATTAATAATACAAAAAAAGTAATGATGGTACAGAACACATTAGTTCAGCATTAAAATGATTTCAAACCAGATCATAAGCGATAGACGATTATTTCTCTAACTAACCACAGATTAGCAGTACATGCTGGGCTTCATGTGAAAAGAATTTAGAAACACAAATTTAGGAAACTCTTAACTCAATTATGTCAATTTATAAAAATTAATAATGTGCAGCAAAATATAATCATTAGTTGCAGTTGGTACCTGAAAAGCAAGAGAGACACAATTTACATCTAATACCATACATTACCACAATAGTAGTAACAGCAAAAGATCAGCTTCCACTTGAGGACACCATCAACAGCGTTGGGCCTTACGACAGCTAATCTCGACACTCAACTGCTCTCAAGGTTCAGCAAACCCACAGTCCATGCATTCTAAAAAACCCTAATTAGTCTACACAGATTATTATATTAAAATCGAATCTGATTGGTCAGTTTATGGGCTGTTTTCATTTCAACCAATCGACAACTAATTTGATGACCTACACTTGACAAACCTACGCTAACTAAAACATTTTCTTTCAGTAGATACACTCTCCTTTCATCTCGTCTGTAACTCCATTGTCTCATCCGCCTGTTGCATATCTTGTTCTCAGGAAGAAACTCTCTCAACTATATTTACTTCCATCCTTAAGGAAAGACCAGATATTATTAGCTCGGTTACTATATGACCATGTAGGACATGTCACCGCAACCCGCTAGGGGTAGCTGTGGATATGTCTACACAAGCTTGAAAACAATTATTATTGAAGCTTCAAATCATGGAAATTAACTATAACATCTGAATATAGTTTTGCTCAGTTAAAAACCAAAAAAACAATTATCTAAAGGTTTTCTCGTTTTACACTTTAATTCATCACTCATTATTAATTTATTAATATTAGAATCATTAATAAACATATTTGAAAATTCATGCTCTCACAGGGGTAATGAATTCCATAGTTTGGCTGATTGAACAGAGAAGGATGTACCACCTATAGACTTTTTCTTGTATGGTGGTGTTCTAAGGCGGGGTGCAATCTTGAGTGGAGGTTTCTTTGTTGAATGTATTTGGTTATTTTGTTTCTGATAAAAAGCGGTCCTGTTTCATGTATAGTTTTGTGGATGATACAAAGCAGCTTGAAGGAGGATCCTCTGGCAATGGGTAACCAGTGTAGTGTAGTGCTCTCAAGGCAGGGGAGATGTGGGCTTGTGGCTTTATATATTCTAGTAGTCTAGCAGGGGAGTTCTGAATACGTTGTAGTTTTTTCATAATAGATAGAGATCATCTATGGAAGAGGCTATTGGCATAATCCAGTTTGGATAGTACAAGAGAGATAGTAGCCTGCACCTTTTGTGGAAATCTGAGGTGAGGGAAGATGCGTCGCAGAGTCTTCAAGGTGATGAAGCTTGTTCATACAAATTTGTCCACTTGGGCATTCATTGTTAAGTTGGACTCCATGGTAATTCCAAGGTTTTTAACTTTCTCAGATAATTGAGGAGGTGGTCTAAGATTGTCAGGTCAGGTGCACAGGGGGTCACATATGAGTATTTCTGTTTTGTAGGCATTTAGTTTCAGATGGCTCCAAGTCATCCTCTAATCAACGGCTCTGAGGCAAATTAGGATTTGTGAGTTTTAAATGTCTTTGGGGCATTCCAATTTAAGTAGTATGTGTGTGTCATCTGCATAGTTGTCGCATGTTAGTTGAAAATCATTGATCAGTTCTGGTAATGATATCATGTAGATGTTAAAAAAAGCAAAGGTGACATTATAGATCCTTGTGGGACTCCTGCTTTTGTGAGGTATGGTTGGGATGAGAAGGTGGGAGAATAGATAATATTAGTTCTGTTTTGAAGGTAGGATGTAATCTAGTCAAGAGCAGTCCCTTCTATGCCCGCTTAGTGGAGTTTTTGGATTAGTGCGTCATGGTCAACCGTATCAAAGGCCAAGAGAAGTAGTGCAGCAACTCCATTGCGGTCGACTGTGTTTTTAAGATCATTGCAAATTGCTATGAGTGCCTATTCAATGCCTCTTCTTGGGCAGCATCTAGTTTGGTAGTCTGAAAGTATTGAGTTGTCTTCAATGAATTGTGACATCTGGGCAAATGCTGCTCTTTCTGTCAGTTTGCCCAGGAAAGGTCCATTTGTGATTGGTCTGTAGTTGTTGGGCTCCTGCGGGTCTAGCTTTGTTTTCTTTAATAACGGATGTAGGTATGCCTTTTTCAGGTCTTCAGGAAAATGTCCTATAGTTAAAGAGTTGTTGATGATTCTTCGTACAGATGTGGCAGCAGAAGTAGATAAAAGAATGTTCTTGAAGGTGTGTGGTGGACAAGGATCAGAAGGGCAACCAGAAGGCCTGCTTGCTTTGACCAAATCCATAGAGGCTGGATTGGTTTATTCTTAGAGGGGAGTTCAGGAAAGGGGTTGGTGTTAATGTTTTATTTCTGTTCTAAATAAGAGTTGCAAATTTGTAAAATCTTGAATAGTGGGATGACTTAGTTCCATGCATTTAGGTTTTCAGAACTCATTGTGAATTGAGTAAAATTCTTTGGTTGCAGATTTAGCATTTTGAATTCTGCCTGAGTAATACCTTTTTTTAGTTTTTTTTTGATTGATGATTTGTATATTCTGTTAAGTTTACGCAGGCTGCAATTTGTCTGGAATGTTATTTGTTTTGAGCCAGGTCCGCTGCAACCTTCTGATTTGTTGCTTTATCTTTTTAAGTTCTGTGTTTCTCCAAGGTGTTGGTTTTCTTTTGTCCTGTTTAGTTTTTCTGAGTCGTATTAGGATATCAAAAGCTTTCTGTAGTCACTCATAAAATTTTGGAACAAAATTATTTCTATCTAATTCTGTGTTGGCTGTTAGTTGTGTTTCTAAGTCATCAAAATTGAGTTTGCTCCATGGTCGATAGGTGCATGTATGTAAGTAGTTGTGGGGGTGTGTTGATTTGTGGTGTTTTATGTTGGAAAGTTATCAAATGGTGGTCTGACCATGTGATTGGTGTGATGCTATGAACAGTAACTGCTTCAGGCTTAGCAAAAATTACATCTAAAGAGGTGTCCAGTGATGTGTGTTGGATTGTGTACAATCTGATGTATGTTCAATGTGACTAGGCCAGTGGTGATAGCTTTTGGATGGGGCATATTGGGTTTGTCAAACCAAATATCTATGTCCCCAAGAATGCATAGGTTTAAGTATAATGTAATAAGGTTTGAGGCTGTATCTAGAAAAGCATCTGGAAATGTTGAGTTGCTAGGTGGAGGTCTGTAAAGGAGGAGAAAGTTACAAGAGGAAGTTGGAGTAGGGTGGCATCTGGTGAGGAGGGCTTCACAACCTTGTATAAAAATGTTGTCTGTTTTACTGAGATTCATTGCTTGTTTGAATATAATAGTTAGTCCACCTCTTCTCTTGCCTATGCGGTTTTGTGTGATGGTTTGATAGCCTGCAGGAACGGCTTCATGCAACACTGGGGTCATGTCATATCCCAGCCATGATTCTGTTATGAATAATAAGTACGGTTCTGTGTCTGTAAGCAGGTCATAGATGTGGTGCTTGTTTTTTTAGCGTGATCGAGCATTTATGAGCTGGCAGTTTAGAAAAAGTGTGTTCGTTGCGGGGTTTTGTTTAGGAGAACGATGAGCAGTATATTTTGAGTTTGTAGCAGGTGTGTTGTTAGTTGTGATAACTGTGTGAGGGTCACAATAGTCTTGTTTTTCAATATAGATTTTCTCTTCCAGCAGGCTTAGGAGGCATTTTGTTGGGTCTGTATGTGTCGGTGGTGGACTTGGTGGCTGAGAGAGCATGAAGAGTGTACTTTTTTTATAGGGTAGCCTTATTATGTAATAGACAATGGGATGCAAAGTTGTTAAGATTGGCCTGTTATTTATTTTGTTTGTGTCTGTGGGTTAGGGGTGATAGAGGAGCATGTGGATCATAATGTATGGCTCTAAATTGTGCAATGGATGAGAGGCGGGTGAATGATTGTTGCTGTGTAGATGTTTGTGAAGAGTGAGACTGTAGGGGTAAACAATGGTCAGGATTTGTTTTTTTGTGTAGTCATGAGGGTGAGAGTGAATGTGACGGAAAGTATAATGAAAGTTTGATGTGCTGAAGTGTGTGGTCTGTATTGTTTTTGTGGAATTGTGAGGGGATATTGATGTAGTGGTTTTCTGTGAAGTATTTGTATGTGAATTAGTGCTGGTGAGTGGTATTTGAGAATTACAGGGGGTGTTGACGTGTTTTGGAGATGAGTGTATGATGTGTGTAAGAGGGGATAGATGTGTGTCAGGGAGTTTGTTTTAGTTGTCATGACTGGAAGAGGTAATATGTGTGGAGGAGTGGAATGTGAGGATTGTATGCTTGTGTGTAATTGGTGAAGAGAAGGGAAGGGTGTTTGTAGATGGTGTGTTGGAAGGCTGGGTTTAGGTATTGTCATGATAAAAGGGGGTCTGTTTGGAGCAAATAGAGGATAGGCTGCTGGTTTGTATGAACAGGGAGTGTGTATCTGGATGGCTAAAAGTAGTGTATAATGTGGTTTTGTGTTGTGTGGGCGATGGCAGGTTGTGTTAGTGGGAATGGAGAGACTTGTCTTTGCTGTGAGAATGAAAGTGTTTTACTGTTGTAGTTGTGGTGGATATGTGTTTAGGTGTGGTATGTAGGGTTTTGTTTTGGTTGGTAGGACATTGCAATCTGTCTGAGGTCAGTTTGTGATACAGGAGTTGGATGTCTTTGCTGATAATGTGTTTGCATGTTGATGGATGTGTAGGGAGTAAGTTCCTTTCTGCTAAATGGAAAATTGGGCAGCATTTCTGGCCCTAGGACCGAACAGTCCACAACAGGCCCAAACAGGCAAGTGCCCTTGTCCTCTCCGCCCGGACTGAGACACCCTGAGCCCTAGGCTTAAATAGCCCAATTGGGCAATAGAAACCTAGTCCTAACCCAAACCAATCTGATTTGTAACCCTAAATCTAACAACCAATGGGAGACCCAAGCCTATTCAGCAATCATAACCCTAATCCTGACAACCAATCACAACCCCAACCCTATAACCAGAAACAAATAGGAATCTCAATCCTAGTACCAATCACAACTGTCAACCCTAAAAACCAGGAGCCAAAAGGAATTTCAAACCTAGTACCAATCACCAACCCAACCCTAAAAACCGGGAGACAATAGAAATCTCAACCCTAGTAAAAATCACAAACCCAACCCAAAAAACCAGGAGCCAATACAAATCTCAGCCCTGTTACCAATCACAACCCCAACCCTAAAAACACAGTGCCAATAGGAATCTCAACCCTAATACTAATCCCAACCCCAACCTTAAAAACCAGGAGCCAATAGGAATCTCAACCCTAGTACCAATCACAAACCCAACCCTGGAAACCAGGAGCCAATGGGAATCTCAATCCTAGTACCAATCACAACCCCAACCCTACAAACCAGGAGCCTATAGGAATCTCAACCCTAGTACCAATCACAACCCCAGCCCTAAAAACAAGGAGCCAATAGGAATCTCAATCCTAATACCAATCACAACCCCAGTCCTACAAACCAGGATCCAAGAGGAATCTCAACCAATCACAACCCCAGCCCTAAAAACAAGGAGCCAATAGGAATCTCAATCCTAATACCAATCACAACTCTAACCCTAAAAACCAGGATCCAATAGAAAGACCAACCCCAACAACCTATCACAACACCATATGCAACAACCAATAGAAACCTATATAAAGGCCAAGTTAACTGAAGCCTCAACCCGTGTGGGAAGGGAGGAGGGAGCTATTGCTTTATTCAGAATCTCCTTGGATACAGGCAGGCTGAATCCATACTTCCAAGCTAGTAGAGTCTACTTTCCAGATTAGGGAGAGATTGTAAAAAACACTGAAATACTGCTTGTCACACACTCAGAAATTTGGCTTTTTCTTCGGCAAAACAGGTGATGCAGACAATTTCCAAACACAATTTAAATCACAGAAACTGATTAAGCAGTCTCCTAAACACACTCTGGTTAGCCACTGAGGGGTATGTAGCCTTTTTTACTTTAAAAAGAAGTGGCAGGGGGCTTTATGCAGTCTTTTGCCAAAATCTAGGATGGAAATTTCAAACAGTCATTACTAAAAAGCAGCACTTTAAAAGGCCAAGCAGCCTGAAACACTGAGAGTCTACAGTAAATTAGGCACGGGTAGCAGGATGAAACACTTTTAAACAAATAATAAGATTTATTTTTTAAATTCTGGGGCTCCTTACCGAAGTCTTCTAGGAATCCTTGATCACTGGGCTGTATTAGAGTGTAGGGAAAAAGCTGAGCTCACAAAATGGATTTGTAACACACTTTATACTCTCCTAGTGGCCTGATACATCTCAGCGGCTGTCCATGTTTCTGGCTCCATAATGTACAAGATTTGTTCCCAGTTGGACAGAGCAGGCAAAAACAAACAAAACCAAAAACTTAAATGGCGATTTGGTCTTTCTATGTGTCCTGCAGAATGTAGCACACATAGAAAGAGCAACAAAGAAGGAGAGAAAGCATTTCTCCTTGTTGAGCCATGCTAACGCCACCCCTGGGGTGTCGTTAGATTTTGTCGCTGCCTAAGGTTTAAGAAAACTCATCAATCTGAAGCAGCGTCAAAATGGAATGGGTATTGCTGTGGCTTGCCCACAGCAACACCTATTGCACACCCCTTCAATGTAAAATGGTGCATTTGAATGGACAGTATTTACAAGGAAGGTAGTGTAAAGCCACAAAAAGAAGCTGAATGCCACCTTGTAAATACGGCACAGGGCATTGCACCACCAGAACGTCATGAAAAGTGACGCTCTGGTGGTGCTAGTGGCTCTTAAATATGCTCATATAACAATGATATGTATATATACATATATATACATATCATTGTTATTTAATATAGTTGCGGATCACATGACCTTTGAGTGTACTTACAGTATAATGCACAGAATTATTCAATCATATTTCAATAATGATCTATTCAGTAAGTCAATGGGAAATACCTTGTAGTCCTCCAGTCTCATGAATGGTGATTACATTATTACCAACAAGACCCATATCATCCAAACATGATGTTTCAAAAGATGCAGCTTATCTGTTTCATGTGAATAAACAGCAAGGGTCATAGAGATCATTCTCTGATTGAGTTTGGTTGTTATGTCTCCACCTCGGTTCTCCATTTTCACCACCTTTTTTACTTCCCACATTATCTCCTTGACAATGGGATTATTCTCCAAAAATGTTCAACCTGTGGTGCCCCTTCCATTTTGCATCTCACCTGCTTGTTTTTTGGCAAATCCTCTGCTTGACCATTTGTGAAGTTTGTTCTACGTATACCAGGTTGCAAGGACACTAAGGGCCAGATGTACCAAAGGATTTTACCCATTCTGTGTCTATGGGAAAAAGCTTTTGTACATATGGCCCTAAATATAAATAGCATTTCTTGTTTTTCAGTTGGAGAAAGATCTGAGTTTGTATTCTTTTGACCCAGTCACAAACACGTTAGTGTTAGTTGTGAACTTGCATGCCTGGCAGTTGCTACATCTTTAGTGGCACAGTAGCTCTGGCTGATTCCAAAGTGATCAATTTGTGGTGTGGGAGAGGGGAACACCCTGTGTGCCCTTATAACATGGTCCTTTCTATTTTTGGTAAGTTTTTATGGAAAAATGAAGGAGGCTGGCTGTTAGTTTCTTCCACCAGGTACCAATGTCTTTAGATAATTTTCTGTACATGGTTGCTCACTTTCTTAAATGTGCTGACCATCACTATCCGATCTTTATCGTCATCCACCATGGAAATTCTGTCAGTGTCCCTAGTCAGAATAACCTCAGTGGTTATCTGACTCCTGCCGGGCTACAGGTGGAATCCTCCAGCCTGGCAGGCCATAGTAAAGCAGCGGGATGGGCGGGGGCATGGCAGTTTGGCAGTGGCCAAACCACTGCAGTCGTAATATGGCGGTCTGCACTGACCGGTCCTGTAGTGGTGAAATCTCCACAGCAGCCCTGGCGGTCCAGGGCCTTTATTCAGATTTATACAAATAATCTAAAAAACATAGCACAAGCTGATGAATACAAATAAGAAGCTTGCATACAGCCATCATAAAATATTATAGATGTGAATTGTGTGCATAAAAGTAATAATAAATATACACACATAATTGTGGATTCAAAACATTAAAACTCATGCATGATCAATACGAAATGGTATAAGTGCAGTTTGAATTGTGTATGTTTTAGGTGCTACTCAAAATTTATACAAAAGCAGATTAAAAAATAAAACAGTGCTATTAATCATGGCGAATCAATTGTGTATTAGACATTCAAGTAAATAAAAGGTCTCAAACAAGCCAGTTCTTATTTCTAACCAGATAAAGAACCATACTCACTGATTTGTTAGGTGGTCTGCATTGTTTATGAAGATGCCAAGACATATCCTTACTTATTCTACCTCGTAGCTCAGCTTTTCTAGATGATTCAATGTTTTATGCCTTCCTATTGCGTCCTTGATATGTCAGAATAACATTAAACGGTCAAATTTCTGAGGAAATCAATGGCCATCTGATGGTGAAAAAAAAACCTGTGTTAGGAATAACTGCTAAAGAACTCTTGATCTAATGTCTTTATAAAATTTACAAAATAGCATAAAATGCATTGTAGATTCCCGGGTTCTTTTGTCACATGGACACATAGGAAGATTTGAGGACTAAGCCTTTGATTTAGGCAATGCAACATTATGAAGGAGCAACTGAAGATGCAATCTAGTCAGATAAAATCTATCATTTATGAGGTAACCTTGTATCCCATGTTTTATCAGGCACTTACACTAACTCTCCACTGTGGACTTAGGGCCTGACTGGTGCTAACATTTCATAAATCAGGCTCTTAGTTCTTTCATGAACTCCTCTATGGACTTCCCTTTTCCCCAAGAAGATGCTTTTTAATTCATTCTTATTAAATTGCAGAATGCTTCTGGGATCGCTGACACCACCATTTTACTCTAATTCCTGCAGTAAACCATTTATATGCCGAAACCAAGGAACGTTTCCATACTAAACAAGTTATAAACAATCCCTTCTTATGTCTTTTGTAAATTTAGTACCTGACTTACTCCAGATCCTGTGACATTTAGTCATGCCGCTAAGATGTGTATGATCTTTACAATTTCTCTAATGGGGTTTGTTCCAATCTTATTTGCAAATCTAAAGATCGCATCACAGGCCCTAAAACATTTTAGATTTGGTGTTTGTCGATGGAGTCCCCATTGCCCATCCTGTGAGAATAAGATATCCAAATAATTAAAAGCCTCTTTTAATTTTTCGCCATTTGCAAATTGTCTTACCCTTCTTTCTCCCCTCTCCACAAACCATAGTGTATGTTTTACTAAGATTAAGTTTTAAGCATCTGCCCTACATAAAAAATACAAAATTATCAATTAAAAGCTGAAGGCCAATCGCTGTCCAAGATAGCATCACCACATCATATGCATATAATAAAATTAGGGTAGCACAGAAACCTATTTTTGGTGTATCTGCATTTAACCTTCAAAGCAGGGTGTTGACTCCGTTAAAATATAGTGAAAATAAAAATGGGGGCAAAACCCATTTCTGCCTAAAGCCTTTTGTTACCCTAAACTTATCTGGGCAATCCCCATTTTTACCAAAACACGTATTGAAGTACAGCTGAGAGAGGTGGCTTGTAATATCAACAGGGGCACCAATTTCAACGACAGTCTACCACAGTTTAGCATAATTCACTAAGTCTAAAGCACTGCTCTGGTCTCCATAGCAGAGATGGACGTGTCCCTGGCGTGGCACTGTGTAATTGGTAATTCAGCCAGTCAGTCCACTTTATTTTGGTAAAAAATATACCATAAAAGCACAATACAAAATGTTTAAAAGGGATGAAACATAAAAACATTGACCTTTAAAATATAACTTTAAAATACAATGAGAGCTTAAAACAAAGCAAGATATGTATGGGTGTAAATAACAGTGGCTACTATACAGTGGTGCGTAGACTAGGATATATTGTTAATCGTACAATATGACGCACCAACTATGGGATTACATCGCCCACTACCGATGTGCGTAGGGCAAATTTACCTTTTAAGATTCCAAGTCGAAGATGCCAAATGGATTTGAAAATTTTTGCCAGGCAACATGCCAATAGGACAGATGGATCTGATTTGAGTATCCTTAAAACTGGTAAGTAGTTCCTGAAGCCCATAAATTTACATAAGGGAATAATCCAGCGAGCCCTTTGTATGGTATACGCGGGGCATTGGTAAAGAACATGGGTGATAGATTCTTCATTCCTGCAACCCATTGGGCATAACTTGGACTTGTTAGCTGAATTGGGCCAATTATAGGTTAAACTACACAAGGGAAGGGACTCTATTCTAAATCTGATATACAAAGCATGTGCAAATGGAGAGAGTATTATGTCCATGTAATGCTCAAACTCATAATGGCATTTGGTTTGTAGAAAGTTGCCACACATGGTAGAAAGAGGAGCTATTTCCAAATACGATGTTTGGACATTTAACCAGTAAGTGTCCTTCAAGATCTAGGTGACATTTTTCAGAATGGAAAAAGGCTCTGTCCAGTAGTTCTCAAGCCCAAGGATGGAAAAGAACCGCTCCACATAAGTGCACCACTTAATTTTAGCAGTGGAGCGGTTCCTCACCAGATTACTCAGCCAATTCTATAAGGGGTGAGGGAGTCTGATGACCAAATCTGGATCCAATACAAAAGTGGCCTTAGGGCGGCGATATGGCTAATGGAAAAAAGGTTTAGATCCATTCGAATTGGCAAAGTTGGAGTGCTAGTGGGGACCCTTAACAACATCTTTAAGAAGGAGTTTTCCACTTTTTATAAATCCTCCAGATTACAACAGCCCCATAATTCAGCTCTGCATAGGCCCCCCCCCCTTGCTTGAGATTTCTATATTTCTATGGCGAGGGTAATGGCAAATCTGGGGGACCTGGTTGCAAATCTTACAATCCCGCCCACCCTTTGTTTCAAGCACATCGATGATTTTTGCAAGTGGGCGTGCCATTTATGGGAATCTTCTAGTTTTAACCCTAGATAGTCAAAGGCGCCCACTTTTTCCAATGTAACACCCTCCAAGCAGATACAACTCCTAATTTTGTGCCTTGTGTCCCCAAGTACCATGTATTTAGTTTTGGTAGAGTTAATTTCTAAGCCATGGTCTTTGCAAAAGGTCACATACATCAAGAGCAAGTTGGAAAGGCCGGTCGCCGTTTGTGAAATTAACAAAGTGTTTCCAGCAAATAACAGACATGGGATCTTTTGCCCTCCCAGTCTAGGGGCGTCATTGGAACATTTCAAAAGATATGGGATGCATGCATTTATTAATAAAAGAAAGAGTGTGGGAGCCAGCACACATCCCTGCCTCACGCCGCGATGTGTGGGAATCTCCGATGTTAGTTCACCTTTCGGGCCCCAACGGATTTTGACGCAATTTGCCAGTATAGAGGTCTCTAATTCTGTTTATCATAGAACCGGGAACCCCCGCTCTGCTCATGACTTCCCATAGCTTTTGGCGTGGGACAAAATCAAACGCAGATTTAGAATCTACGAATGCCACAAAAAGATGACCTGCATCCAAATGACTGTTTTCCATTTAATTGAGAGAAAGTGAAATGCCTGATCAATTGTGCTTATTTTGTCTCTAAACCACGCCTGGAGATGGCTAAGCGCTTGGTTATCTTCTATCCTTTTTTTTTAGCCTACTTAATAATTGATGACAATAGATTTTTTTTAAATTGTTTAAGAGGCTGATGGGTCTATAATTCCCTGGAATTCCCCTCTCCTCCTTTTTATGTATGGGCACAATAGTTACTTCCTTCCATGACCGGGGATAAAATCTGCTTGCCAATACAGCTTTTGAGACCCTGTTCACATACGGGCCCCATTTAGTCAAGTCTGATTCGCACATATCCGAGGGAATACCATCTGGCCCTGGTTCCTTCCCTAATTTTTGGGCTGTAATGGCAAGCTCTGATTCTTTCAATGAGAAGGGTGTCAGGGTAGTCGGAGACAAATCTAAGTGTGATAATTCCCCATGGCTTACAGATTCGAGGTCAAATGAGGAGCCATACAATTCCCTGAAATGGGTAAGCCAGACTTTAGGGGGGATGTAGCACTCTGGCTTTGATGCTTGATTTCAGTCCTTTCGGGCTACCAGGGACCAGAAGCATTTAGGGGCATATTTATACTCCGTTTGCGCCGGAATTGCATCGTTTTTTTTGACGTAATTCCGACGCAAAACTAACTCCATATTTATACTTTGGCGTTAGACGCGTCTAGCGCCAAAGTCCATGGAGTTTGCGTCATTTTTTAGCGTGGACACCTACTTTGCGTTAATTATACGAAGGTAGGCGTTCCCATCTAAAAAATCGACTCCGAGGCATGTGCGTCGGATTTATACTCCCGGGCAAAATTCACGCCCGGGAGTGGGCGGGTCAAAAAAATGACGTACGCCCGCTTTTGCGCCGTTTTTTAGTGCCTGCAAAAGGCAGGCGTTAAGGGACCTGTGGGCTCTGAAGGAGCCCAGAGGTGCCCTCCCATGCCCCCAGGGACACCCCCTGTCACCCTTGCCCACCCCAGGAGGACACCCAAGGCTGGAGGGACCCATCCCAGGGACATTAAGGTAAGTTCAGGTAAGTTTTTTTAAAAAACATTTTTGTGGCATAGGGGGGCCTGATTTTTGCCCCCCTACATGCCACTATGCCCAATGACCATGCCCAGGGGACAGAAGTCCCCTGGGCATGGCCATTGGGCAAGGGGGCATGACTCCTGTCTTTGCTAAGACAGGAGTCATTTCTATGGGGGTTGGGAGTGAAAATAAAATGGCGCAAATCGGGTTGAGGCGAAAAAATTGCCTCAACCTGACTTGCCCCATTTCTTGACGCCCAAGCCCCATATCCCCCTACGCCGGCGCTGCCTGGTGTACGTCGTTTTTTTTAACGCACACCAGACGGCGCCGGCGGCTAACACCGGCTAACGTCATTCAATAAATACGGCGCCCGCATGGCACTTCAGAATGGCGTTAGCCGGCGCTAATTTTTTGGACGCAAAACTGCGTTAGCGCAGTTTTGCGTCAAAAAGTATAAATATGGGCCTTAGAGTCTGAAAGCCTGGCATCCTGGGCCAAATCTCTCCATAATGCCTCTTCCCAGTCGTTTTTACAATACTTACACACAGAAGCATAGTTACGTCTGGCCTTGGCTATTTCATCCTTATCCTTTGTTCTTAATGCTTCTATCAGGAAGCTATTAGTCTTTCTACATCTCTTGTCAAACCACTTGATATTAGAGTTGGATGATTGATGAACTGTTTCCCTAACAGAATTAAAGAATAGGTTTTTAAGATTTGAAAAAGGATCCAAATGTGAGGTCATAACCTCAAGTGAGGTAAGTGAAGAATGATCAACAAAGAGCTGATGACTAGAAACCAAAGCACATAGTTTGCCCCATAAATTATTAGAGTTCTGAAAAGATTCCCATCTCACCACACGCTTATTATTAGACACCTTCAGGACATTGGTGAGTTCAAGATCAGGAAAAGGCACAGCACCTAGAAAAAACTGCCTGTCATATACTACTAGAAGAGGAGCGTGGTCACTGGTGTACTGATTTCCCACTCTCACATCTTTTAAGTAATGCCAAACCCTCAGATCGAAAAGGACAAAGTCCAGGATGCTGCAATAAGACCCCCTAAAGATAGCTAGACTAGCAGGGGTATCTGCAGGAAAACGCCCTTTACCAGGGCAAAGGCCATGGAGTATCATAAGGTCTATTATCTGCAGAGCCCTATTGCTAACTTTAGCGGGGTTTATCTGGGCAGAATGGGGAGGGATATTCCATATGCGGTCTTCAGTCTGCGTGGCCTCAGCAAAAGCAGGATTAGGCTCAATTGGGACATTAAAGTCCCCGGCTATGTCAATGTGGTACGTTGAATAGAGATCCGATACAATGGAATTCAAAAGCTCTATAGTAGGGGACAGCTGATGAGAAGGATCCAGTCTATTATAAATATTTATGCACAAGACAGGGGGGCCCAGGTTTGGCTGTATAACTATAGCCAAGATGTTGGGGGAGTCTACATGTAGTTCTTTAACTCTACCCACCTCCGTCATTCTTACCCAAGTGGTGAGGCCCCCTGCTGCTCTGCCAGCGGGCGACAGTTTAGATTTTTTTTTAAAGGAGCTAAACCCCTGCCTATGCGTGCTGTGAGTGGCCAAAGTTTCTTGAAACATACAAAAATTGAAGTCATCGACAATGGCCCCCCAATTGGTATCAGCTAATTTGCTGCAAATGCCAGCCACATTCCAGGACAAAAACTTCGCTAGTGAGCAATCAATAGAGCAATTAGATTCATAAGAAATAACAGCAGGATGGGGCATATTAGAGTGCTCGACAGAGTTTATGGTTGTTACAATACCATTGGGAAAGGGTGGCAACCTCCATGAAGGGACATCTTCTAAGATTGGAGAGTTATTAGAAGATGGTGAGGCAGCTCGGCAAAGATTATTATTGATATTGTGAAGGACGAATGAATGTAGTCAATCAGTGTCAGAGGTGTTCCCCACAGACTCAACTTCACATACATTTTTTGTTTTAAGAACATGTCCTGGTCCTTCATCAAAGCTGGACCGGTTATTTCCACGTTGCAGACAGAGTGCCCCAGGCGCCTATTCAGCTTTGTGGAGACCAAGGTCGACAAAAGTTTCGGTCTCACAGTGCCAGTGACAGGCCAAGCATCGCTAAGAAAGATAGCAGTTTCCTTCCGTGAGTAATTGCGTGCTTCCATGTGCAGCAAACCCTTTACTAAGTGATGGCTGGTAAGATTAAGTTTTATGACATCCTGATCTCCAGATTTGCTGCTTAGATGGTCGGCTGATAGTATATCCAAATGGATAATTGAGCCACAACGTTTGATGTAGCCGATACGAGACTTTATTAATAAGCGAGGATTTATCCTCCCGAGATCTCAGGGGTAAAGGAGGGCCATTACACATATAAATCTAGTGGCTGCTGTTGGAATGTGGGTGGTGGCCGTGCGCTGATGCTTTGTCCCCTTCTAGATCGATGCGAGAATAGGGTTTCCCTGTGGAATGTGTGGTACTTTCAGGATTAGTAACAGGAGTTCCCTGATGATGTGTGGGCTTTATGTTGCCCAGAAAGTCGTAAGAACTTGGCAAAAGTCCGAAAGTTGAACAATGGTCGGTATTCAGTGGGGCTTCCTCAGTTTCATGAGAGCAGGAGGAATCTCTCCTCAAAGCAATAGATCTAAAAGAGTTGAGGATTTCTAGGATTAGAGTTTTCAGCTCTCCCACTTCATTCTTCAAACTGATCACCAGGGGAGTTAGGTCCCCTTGCAAAGAAATGCTTGCGGATTTATATGGAATTTGTCTAACATGAAATGGTGACAGGGTAGTACTTGTTTGGAAATAATCCAAGTCCTGTGTCTCCAATGGCGAAAAGCGGTTGGAGCAAGGAATTTGATGGATGACCGCTTCTATTTGTGGAGCTTCAGATATAGTTTCAATTGCAGGAGGTATGGAGGGACTAACATTCGTGGGGGCGCCTTGGATAGCCGACTCCTGATGGCAAGCATTGATAGATTGTGTGCCGCTATTAATGTGTAGTCCGGCGGTAAGAAACAGGATAAGGGTTCCCGTCCTCAGCCCTTTCTGCAAATTTCTCTCTTTCTTGCTTAAGATCAATTCCACCTCTTCAATTAAAGTATCAATCTCATTGGTTACACAGTTTGATAGGGGTTGCATGGGTTTGAGAAGTTTAGGAATCTTCGGTTGGGCAGAACCCGTAACGGGACTGCCCCTCGCCTTACGCTTCCCCATTGTAAATGAGAGTGAGCAGCTGTAGGAGGCTGGCCTGGTTTGTAGTGGGTACCAAAGGTACTTACACCTTGTGCCAGGTCCAGTTACCCGTTATTAGTAGTGTTCTAGCAGCTTAGGCTGATAGAGGTAGCTATAGCAGAGCAGCTTAGGCTGAACTAGGAGACATGCAAAGCTCCTACTATACGACTTATATCATATAGCACTATGGCCCTCATTCTGACCTTGGCGGTCTTTTCGCGAGACCGCCGAGTTACCGCCGCGGTGAAGACCGCCGACCGCGGCGGTATGCCGCTGTGCGCATTCCGACCGCTGGGAGCGTTCCGCCGGGAAACCGCCAGCAGCCACACTGGCGGTCGGCGGAAAAGTGGAGACTGGTCAACCTCCACCGCCACGCCAGCAGAACACCGCCCACAGAATTACGACCCACATATCTGTGTGGCGGTCTTCTGTTGGCGGTGTTCTGTTGGCGGTCACCTCCCCATGGCTCCCGTCGCCTCCCGGAGGACCAACACACAAGGTGAGTTGACCGTCCGTGAGGGGAGGGGGAGGGGGGGTGTTGTGTGATGTGGGCGTGCATGGGGGTGTGCGTGTGAGTGTGTAGAGGGGGTGTGTGAGTGCGTGTATGCGGGCGGGGGGTGCTGCTGTGTCTATGGGTAATGTCTGCTGTTCGGCAGGTGCGCATGTCTGCATGTATGTGTGCGGGTATGTGTCCCCGTTGTGTATGTGTGTGTAGGGGGTGTGTATATGTGCATGTTGGGGGTGTGTGCATGTCGGGGTGCATGTATGTGCATGTTGGGGTGGGGGTGGGGAGGGGGTTCGTACCACCTCTGGGGGGTTGCAGGGGGGTGGAGGGTGTGGGGGGAGGACTCGGGTGGGTAGTGGGGGGTGGGGGAGACCCCTATCAGTGCCAGGGAAGGAATTCCCTGGCCCCGATAGTGCTTACCGCCATGGTTCGCATGGCGGTTCCCGACCGCAAGAAACCGCAGCGGTAGGCAGGGTCATGATACCGTTGGCGGTCGGAGTGGGGAAGTGGCGGTCGGTCGCGGCGGTGACCGCCGCGGTCAGAATGCCATTTTTAATACCGCAAGTCTGTTCGCGGTCCGACCGCCGCATCTCCGCCGACCGCCAAGGTCAGAATGAGGGCCTATATCATAAGAAACACAATACTCAGAGTTACTAAAAATAAAGATATTTTATTTTAGTGACAATATGCCAAAAGTATCTCAGATGATATACTCCCTTAGGATGTAAGTAAAATACACAAAATATACACACAGACCAAAATCAGGTAAGTAAAACACTTAGAAAAGTAGTGTAAACACTATAGAACACAATAGAATGCAACAGGAGACAATAGGCCTAGGGGCAACACAAACCATATACTCCAAAAGTGAAATGCGAACCACGAATGGACCCCACACCTAGTGTAGTGTGTAGAGGGTCGCTGGGAGTGTAAGAAAATACTAAGGGTGTCCCAGCTACCCCACCCCAAGACCCTGAAAAGTAGGAGTAAAGTTACCCTACTACCCCAGAAAGACAGTAAAGTCGAGATAGGGGATTCTGCAAAGACAACAACTGACTGCAAAGCACTGAAGATGGATTCCTGGACCTGGGGACCAGCAAAGGAAGGGGACCAAGTCCAAGAGTCACGTAAGTGTCCAGGGGGGGGGGCAGGAGCCCACTAAACCCCAGATGAAGGTGCAAAAGGACTGCCTCTTGGTGGAAGAAGCCAAAGATTCCTCAACAACGGAAGGCGCCAGGAACTTTTCCTTTGGTAAGAAGATGTCCCACCGTATGCTGGAGGATGCAGAGTTGTTTCCATGCAGAAAGACCACAAACAAGCCATGCTAGCTGCAAGAGTAACAGTTTAAGATAATGGGTGCTGCCAGGGCCCAGGAAGGACCAAAAAGTCGCCCCTCGGAGGAGGAGACAGAGGGGGTGCTCAGCAACAGAAAGAGCCCATGCAGAAGCAGGCAGCACCCGCAGAAGCACTTGAACAGGCGTTCAAGAAATCTGAGCATGGTGGTCATCTCAGCACAACAAAAGAGGGTCCCACGAAGTTGAAGGTCAACTCAGAAAATTGGGCAATGCCGGACGGAGTGTCGGGAACCTAGGCTGTACTGTGCATGAAGGAAGTCTTGCAAAAGTGCAGAAAAGCCTTAGCAGCTGCAGTACATGCAGTACACAGGATCACTGTCTGGCGTGGGGAGGCAAGGACTTACCTCCACCAAAATTAGACAGAAGGACCACTGGACTGTCGGGGTCACTTGGATCCAGCTCCTGTGTTCCAGGGACCGTGCTCGTCAAGATGAGAGGGGACCCAGAGGACCGGTAATATAGAAATTTGGTGCCTGCGGTAGCAGGGGGAGGATTCCATCGACCCACTGGAGATTTCTTCTTGGCTTCTAGAGCAGGGTGAAGGCAGACAGCCCTCAGAGCAATGCATGGACACCACTCACAGACCAGCATGGACACCTATCTCTAAAGCTTGCACACTAGAGACAATCAGCTAGCCCACCAAATAACAACTCACACAAGGCAAAGCTGCCAGAGCAATCACAACCATAGAGGGCAACACACCCATGCACAGTATGTCACACACAGAAACAATAACACTCCATTTACATCCCCACAGGTACCCCAGTGAATGTCACCAGAGAGGAGGTGCCACCAACATCCAGTCCCCCCCCTCAGAAGAGGCCCACAGTGATGACAGTAGCTCTTCTCGCCTGGATCTGGATGACCAAACTGGCCCATCAGGGTCCCCCGGACAGTCGGTTACCCAGGCACACTCGCACACCACCACAGAGCCTCCCCCCTCAGGAAACACCACCACTGCACCCACCCAGCGGGCCCATACCTCTGCTCCCAGCACACATCAATCAGCAGTGTGTCCACCACTACTGGGACCCCAGGGTACACCACAAACCCAGGACAATCAGGGACCTGGGGCCATTGGCAGTGGGCACACAGTTCAGGGAACAGAGGCACAGGACAATAGGGAAGCTTGGAGGACTACTGTGTGACAGGTGGAGGACAGGCCCAGGGAACCGACCCTCCAGGAGGGACTCACCACGATCGTGGGAGCATACCAACATTCCCAGGATACGCTGGGTCAGATCATGGAGAAGTTGCAGGAGAACATGCGGCTGCAGGAGGAACAGTACCTGGGGATCAGGGAAGACTTGAAGGCCGATAACTTCACCCTGGCCTCCTTTGCAGGGGTGCTGCCAGACATTACTAACACTATGAGGGAGGCAGTGACACAACAGCGGGCCCCTGACACTAGCCAGGACACTGAACAGCCCTCCACCTCCACTGCCGCTAGTGGACAGGATACCCCGCCACAGGACCAACAGGCCACCAGCACTCCTTCCCCTGCAGAAGGAGAATCACCCTGCAAACCTTCCCTGTGATCCAGGCAGAAGCCAGAGACTATTGCCAAGACACCCGCAAGGAAATAAGACTCTCCTGATTGTCACCGTTGTGTCCCACTCAGTCAACCTGTCCACCTTGAACTGCCATTGCTCCCCTTCCTATGCCCCCTTGGACAATGAACCTGTGATACTAATAGACCAGATTCTAACCTGGACTTTCCTCCATCATCACCCCACCCCAGTGTACTACCCCCTCTTCTTCAGAGCACTGCAATAAACACACATGGAAAAAATAGAAGTATGGAGTATGTCAAATGATTTCAAAATGTATTCATTTAACAAGGTTAAAACATTGCAATTCAACTGTACAGTAATGTTAACATAGGAAAGACCTATAGTTGGCTGCACGGAACACACCAGGAGCAATAGTGAGGGCACCAACATCTACAAAAAGAGATGCCAGAAGGTACAGTGAGTGGGCATATAAGTAGGAATTCACAGCCTGCCAGTGACAATGTGAAAACATAAACTGTTAATGGAAAGTGAAGTTAGACTGTCTTGCCTGTGTCTCATTGGAAGTATTGACGAATGACTGCACTTCTGTTGTCCTCCTCCTTACCCTCTGCCTCCTCATCTTTACTGTCCACAGATTCGACTGCTGCCACATGGCCACCTCCAGCCTCCTCCTCCTTCAGAAAAGGCACATGGCGGCGCAAGGCAAGGTTATGCAACATACAGCATGCCACGATGATCTGGCAGACCTTCTTCGGTGAGTAGCGCAGGGATCCACTTGTTAGATGGAGGCACCGAAACCTAGCCTTCATGAGGCTGAACGTACATTCTATAATTCGTCTTGTTCACCCATGTGCCTCATTGTAACGTTCTTCTGCACTTGTCCTGGGATTCCTCACAGGGGTCAGTAGCCATGAGAGGTTGGGGTAACCAGAGTCACCTGCAAATATCGAGGGACAACTGTTAGACACACACTGACCCTTAGGGCCCACACCATAACCATACAGCTACATCCACTGGGTGGGAACCAGGGCTCACCTATTAGCCACACCCGGTGCCTCTGTAGTTGGCCCATCTCATTTGAGGTGCTGCTATTCCTAATGAAAAGGCATCATGCACAGATCCAGGCTACTTCATGGAGTGAAAACTCTTTCGATTTCTAAACACTTGTTCATTTTGCCGGGGGGGGAACAAATGGAATATGTGTCCCATCTATTGCCCCAATGATGTTGGGGATATGTCCCATTGCATAGAAGTCAGCTTTCACTGTGGCCAAACCCCCACCTGGGGGAAAACAGCGTAGCTGTACATGTGTTTAATCAGGACAGACAACACTCTGGTCAGCACATTTGAGAACATTGGCTGTGACATTCCTGCTGCCAAGCCCACTGTCACTTGAAATTAACCAGTTGCCAGGAAATGGAGTGCTCATAGCACTTGCACAAGAGGGGGGATCCCAGTGGGGTGACGGATACCAGATATCAGGTCAGGCTCCAAGTGGACACACAGCTCTGTGATTGTGGCCCTGTCAAGTCTATAGGTGAGGATGATGTGCCTGTCCTCCATTGTTGCCAAGTCCATCAGGGGTCTGTACACAGAGGGATGTCTCCATCTCCTATTCAGCCACAGCGGTTGCACTCTATGGGGCAAAGGACTGAGTAGTTGCTCATTATCTGTACATTCTATCCACTACAGAGCAATGCATTTTGTGATTCTTGCATTAATGTGGTGGGATATGTCCATAATGTGTATTTGTGTACTGTGACACAGTTAGGATCTAATCTAGGAAGAATAGGAATACATCACATACAAACAAACATAAGTTCAGAAATCCCAATACAAACATTTTAGGCTAGAGATAGTTGTAAACCAATGTAAGTAGTGAAAGGCTTCATACATGACATGTTAAAAAATGACAGACTGTGGGTTCAATAGAAAAGGCAGGACATATTTAGGACAAACAAACACTTATTACTTAGGAAACCTATACACATGCTGCATTGTTAAGTTAGCTGTGCTGAAACACACAAGAGGCCCAAGCCACATTAGAATGAGAGTTTTTTCTTCAAAGCTGCACCAACTGTTGCTTTCAAAATGTTCACTTAGCACGAACAGGGTGGAACAAAAGGGTGTATCTTGCCTTAGTGCAAGGATCCTAAAAACCACAAGTCATTCATATCGTGGTAAGTGGTAAGGGGAACTGTGTAAGGGTCAGATAAGTATTTGCACAAGGCAGGGCTCCCATGAGCAGCACGCAACATATAGGGCCTGATTCTAACTTTGGAGGACGGTGTTAAACCGTCCCAAAAGTGGCGGATATACCACCTACCGTATTACGAGTTCCATAGGATATAATGGACTCGTAATACGGTAGGTGGTATATCCGCCACTTTTGGGACGGTTTAACACCGTCCTCCAAAGTTAGAATCAGGCCCATAATCTCTTGTTGTGCAGAAAGATAGATATGGTGAGTGACGTCAGTGTAACTTACCCACCCATGAGGCCAACAAGTGCACGTGCTTCTTTCCAGAGGCACCTCTCCCTTATTATCTTATCTGTACTGCTTGTAGTTGCTTACGTCAATGATGAACTTTTGACCACAGTTTTTTATGGTTTTTACAGTATAAATGCTACTGGTGTGTGAACTGGAACTTTGAACTTCAGTCATGGCTCTATGTTGAGACTGCCTGTTGTTCCCAGCTGAAAATCGATTAAACATATATTGCTGTGTCAAATTGATTTGTCTTATTTTATTAACAGATTTCCCTCTAACAGATCCATGGCTGACCCCCCTCTGAAATGGCGTCCACCTGCCCTGTATGGAGGGACAGGTGGAAATGAGGTAATCCGCTGATATTGTGCGCCGTTGTGGGAGGCGGTTGCGAACCGCCGTGCAACTCCTCATTGGTTATCATTGGGCCTTATGGATTACAGTGACAAAGGTGATGTACGCCGACGGTGATGGTACGCACCACCGCGGACGTAACCGCCATTTTCTATCTGTTCACTCACTTGCTACCTGACCTTCAACAGGAGAGGACCTACACTGCATATGCTGATGTGACCTGTGTCTGGAACCAACCATGGCTTGTGTCACTGGCAAAAGGGCGGAGTTGGAGAGACTAGTGGATGGGGTCCTACCCCAGTACCAACTGCAGTATGGGCCTCCAGACCAACAGGTGAGAACACCGTGAGTACAATGCATAGGGCGTGAATGCATGGAGTGCTGTCCGTGCAGACCTCATGTGGGGGTGTGGATGGGCCCTGGGCAGCCTGCTGCATGTACGCTGAGCCATGTCTGTGATAATGGGAATGTGAAGGGGTATGGTGGGCCATGAGTGTAACAGACAGAATGATTTGACTTATACCTTTCATTGTGTGTATTTCCTCTGCAGGTCAGCGCCCATCAGGGTATATGGTGTGCCATCACCAAGGACGTGCGGACCCTGGGGGTCTATGGCAGGCGGAGCACCCACTGTCAGAAACGGTGGGAGGACCTGAGACGTTGGGCACGGAAGACTGCGGAGGCCCAGCTGGGGATAGCCTCCCAAAGAGGAAGGGGTGCCCATCGAACCCCGACCCCCCTGATGGCCTGCATACTGGTGGTGGCCTATCTGGAGCTAGATGGGCGCTTGGGGGCATCACAGCAACACAAGGGGTGAGTACAGTGCCCTTCATTACTACTCACATCTTGTGGGGTGGTCTCCGGGTGGGGGCTGTGGGCCTGTGGGTGCCCCTAGGCCAGGCCTGACATTGCAGAGTAGGTCCCATGTTGGACAGGGTTCCTATGTTAAATTACTCCAACCATGCTAGTAGGCATCCACTACTGGGCAGGGGTCTGTGGGTCTCAGGTATGCTGCAATTGGTGTTAGGTGTCTCTATCCATGGGCTGGTGCCTAGCATTGAGACTGGTAGTGCATTGCCTAATGCGTAGGGCTGTTCCCTATGTGTGAGTGTGTTGTGTACGCCAACAGTGGTGTTGGTGCCGCCATTGACCAAGTGTATCCTTTGTTTCTCCTCCCCTTTTTGTTTTGTCACCTTGTCCTTATGTGCATTAGCATCATCTGGCAGAGGAGCAGAGGCACCGGTGATGGAGGGAGCTGCATCCCACAGGACCCTGGAGGCAGAGTCAACCAACGCCGAGGGAACCAGTGGGACGGAGGGCGAGGGGAGCACCACACCGGAGACTGGAGGGGACAGTTCTGACATGGATACCTCCTCTGATGGAAGCTCCCTGGTGGTGGCGGACACCTCTGTGCCCACCCCAGTTACAGGTACAGCCCCCACCCCCTGTACCAGCACCGCCCTCCCAGCAGCCCCTCAACGAGTTTCCCGTGCCCGTTCACCCAGGACGGTGGGCATCTCCTTCGCCCCAGACACCTCAGGCCCTGCCCCAGTTAGCTCTGCTGCCTTGAGTGAGGAGGCTATTTTCCTCCTGTGATCCATCTCAGTTAGACAGTCAACCATTGTGAATGTCATCTAGGGTCTGGCAGCCCAAATGCAACAGACAAATGCATTCCTGGAGGGCATTCACACTGGCTTGGCAGCCCAACAGAAATCAATCCAGGCTCTGGCCTCTGCTCTGATGGCAGCCATTGTCCCTGTTTCCACCCTCCACCCTCCAACTTCCTCTACCCAATCACATTCCCCTCAACTCCAACCTATCCCAAGCACACAGGCAGAAGAGCATGCACCCAGGACAACACACAAGAGTAGACATGGCAAAACACAAGCACCACACATAATCCCATAGGCACTCACACAAACACCATCCAGATGCAGACATACCAACAATTACTATTTCCACTGTGTCCTCCTCCTAAAAGGTCCCCCATCTGCCTCCCAGTTGCATCTCCACTCACACCTAAATCCTCATCCACTACCACCGTCACCAGCACACCTATCAGAGCACAAACTTCACTGGCAGTCACCACCCCCACATCCATGCACACGTCCCTGTGTCCTCTCCCACTGTGTCTGTGCCCCCTCCTCCCCAAGTAGACACACGCAAGCACTCAGACACCCAACAGCCATTCACCTCACAACAGCATCCAGCCCATGCACCTGCATCCAAACACAGCAGACCGAGCCCTCCTACAACTCCCTCTTCCTCCACTCCCAGACCTTCTTCCTCCTCCCACCCCAATGTCCCTAAGAAGCTTTTCCTCTCCACCATTGACCTCTTCCCTACCCCTATTTCCCCATCCTCACATCAGGCCAGGGTGACGAAAACACAGGCAAGCACCTCAGCCATCCAATCCACGGGCACAGTAGTGTCCCCAGTTACTCCAGGTGGGAGAGGTTCCTGGGCACCAGGCAGCCTCACTGTAAGGGTGCCTGCACCAAGTTCTGCAAGGAAAGGCAAGGAGGCACCCCCAGCTGCTGCACGGAAGGGCAAGGAGGCACCCACAGCTACTGCAAGGAAGGGCAAGGAGGCACCCCCAGCTGCTAAAAGGAAGGGCAAGGAGCAATCCCTGGTTGCTGAAAGGAAGGGCAAGGAGCAGTCCCCAGCTTCTGCCAAGAGGAGCAAGGAGCCATCCTCAGCTGCTGGCAGGAAGGGCAAGGGGCCTGCACCTGCAGGTAGAAAATACAAGAGGTCTGGTGCTGGGACTCAGTCAGAGCCCCCACCACCAACCATGGTGGTGCAGCCATCTGAGGCTGCAGGGGATGGGCTGGAGCCTCCCTCCACCACTACCAGCACCGCCACTGGCACCAGCAGCAGCAGCCCCAGTGGGCAGCCATCCGAGGCTGCAGGGGATGGGCTGGAGCCTCCCCCTACAACTGCCAGCACCGCCACTAGCATCAGCAGCCCCAGTGGGCAGCCATCAGAGGCTGCAGGGGATGAGCTGGAGCCTCCCCCACCACTGCCAGCAGCGCCACCAGCAGCCGCAACCTCAGTGGGCAGCCGCCCAAGGCTGCAGGGGATGGGCTGGAGCCTACCCCCACCACTGCCAGCAGCAGTACCATTGCCACCACTGAAAAGCCGTCACCGCCGGCGGACATTGTGTAGTCCTGCATCCATGGGCTGTTGTGCAGCCTGGCCCCTGCAAATCCTGTGGGTATGACACCCAGCTGAGAGACTGTGACCTTGCACTACCCAAGATCTGCATCACGGGGCACGATACCCCCACCAGAACCAGTGGAAAAGCCATCCACTCACCCCATCCTCCACAGGATGAAGCTCACTGGGCACAATGCCCCCTCCAGAACCAGTGGGTAAGTAACCCACTGGAGAGACTGTGGCCCTGCACTCCCCAGGGCAGCACACACGGCATGTTGCCCCCTCCAGAGCCAGTGGGCAAGTCATCCACTTTAGAGACTGACGCCTTGCACTCCCCAGGACAGAGCAATGGGCATGTTGCCCCCTCCAGGACCAGTGGCGTTGTACCATCTTCCGGCTGAGGTGCCCCCCCATTACCCATCCCCCTGAGGTGCCTGTCTATTTTGACCTGATGCCCCTGCAGTGTTCTCTCTGTGTTGTTGCAGGAGAGAAGTGGGGCTTTGGACTTTGTGATGTGGCCCTGTGGCCCATGGACATTGAGGACTGGGCAGTGTCCCTTGTATTTTAAATACTTATATACTTTTTGATTTGGATGCACGTATTTCACCTATATTGATCTTTTTACAACCTTTTTACACTATAGTAGTTGTCCTTGCATTATTCCTGAGGGAGACAGGGTGTATATGTATGTTACTGCATCTGGTTGTGTGAGTGGTGTTGGGGGTGGGGGTGTTGCGTGTTGATGTGTGTGTCACTCTCTTTTTCCTCCCCCACTCCCCTGTGTGCTACTCCGCAGTACTCACCGTGGTCGTCTTCACCGGTGCTGGTGTTCGTAATGGAGCAGGAAGGACATAAAACGACATCGGAAAGACATGCAGCTCGGGCTCCAAGGTAGCGTGGCTGTTCCCTGTGTCTCCAGGGGTGAGTCCTTTGACTTATGTGCATTACTTCCACGAGGCTTTTGATGTCATTGATACCACCCCGTAAAAGGTGGCAGTTAGATGTGTCATATTACTGTGGGCAGAACATTGTCTTCCGCCTGATTGTTGGTGGTTACCGCCATGGTGCCTGTTGATTCCGCCCTGGAGGTCGCTGTTTTAAAGTGGATGTCTGTCTGAGCTGTTTCTGCCGTGGTCATAATCCTGCATGTATTACCGCCAGCCTGTTGGCGGTATTAATGCCACTTTATCACCGACTGCCAGGGTTGTAATGAGGGCTTTTGTGTGGAAAAAAGAAAACTAACTCTGAATAATGAGAAAGGCATTATCCACTTTGGAGTACAAGTATTTTTGTTGTACTAAATGACTGGAGGTGCACTAGATAGTAGATCAGGTACAAATGTGCTACTCTCTGCAGTCTGTAGCTTGGGCAGCTACAATGGAGAATAATTATATTTGATTCCAATGGCCCTGCTCTTCTTCAAATGTCTTTCAATTCCACCATGACTACAGAGGTACATGAATAATATATGTTGCACAAGTCATACATAACAAGAGGATAAACGATGCACTGCAGTACAGGAAAATGAATGGGATATAAAGATTTTACTGGACACTGAGGGTCTGATTTAGATTTCAGCAGATGGGTTACTCCGTCATATCGGATATCCTGTCTGCCAAAATATAAATCCCATAGGACATGATGGGATTCATATTTTGGCAGATGGGATATCTGTCACCTTTGTGACGGAGTAACCCGACCGCTGAAATCTAAATCAGTCCCTAAGTCTCCCGTAGGGTAAGGTACAGGGAAAAGGACAAGTAGGTACAAGAGTTTTTTCTATAGAATAGTGGGGGGTCATTGCCGCTGGGAAGCAAATAGGGAGTGCTGTGGATGGCAGCTGTCCTCCTGTCCATACCCAGGAGATGGCAAGTGACTTCATAGCCGGTGTTAAGATGACCGCAAGAGAGGAAGCGTCACGCCAAGCTCCAGAGGGACGGGACCACTATCTGTGAAAATCCCGTGTTTTCCCTTAGGCATCCTCATCAAATCTACAGGAGAATCTACAATCAAGATACCTAACTACAACGGAACAGAAATAGAAATGAAAAATGAGAAACGGAAAAGAAACAAAAAACGAAAACCAACCCGACTCACCTGAGTCCTCCATCTGCCATCAGCCTCCTGCTTGCTGCCCAGCTGATCGAAGCCCCAAACCCAGACCCCCGTTCACGAAGGTGAGAGCTACCCCACCATCAGTGCTGAGCTGATAGGCGGCGGATCTCGCCCTGGGTACACCCTCTGCTACCCGCCATGAGACATCTGCTGTAGGCTGCCCAGCTGACCTGGGAGCCCACTCTCATCCACGCTCCTCGGTCAGCTGCCGCTCTCCCCCAGGAGGCATGAAAGATCACTTCTCTTCAGCCTCAGAGCTTAAAATTCTGGTCAGAGTGGGGTAATTGCTCCTGCTACACCGATCCGAGCCCCCCGGGCCGATTACTCGGCAAAGACCATGTAGCGCTGTCCCCTGACTACTGCTAGGGATGCCGACACAGCTTCTATGAGCGTGCGACCCCTAACCTGCCTCAGAGGCTCCCAAGAACTGCTGAGGCTCGGTGCGGGCCCTCCAGAGCTGAGAAGGCTTAGCCCTGACCTCCCTCACCCCCTCCCCCCTTGAATGCAACTGAGCAATTTTTTAAGCCAGTGCTAGAACAGTTCTGAACCAAATATCCCTACCGGGAAGAATCCTCTCACTAGCACAATAAGCCCTCCCACCCTAGGTGATTGCAGGCCCACCATTTTGCATTCTCCTGGTCCTCAACGGTCCTAATCAAACCAGAGCTGGCAACAACACAAAAGTAGGACCAACAATAACCTGAGCCAGCAACAACACCAAAGTAGGACCAATGAAGCCTGAGCATTCCAAACCCCCCCTCCACCAGCACTAGAAACAAAAAGAGGACTCCATCCTTAGAAACCCATTAAAAAAACAAAGCACCTCTGAATCCTTAGAAACCCATTAAAAATCAATAAGCACCTCTGAATTTAACTACACCACCACCAGAAACAAAAAGAGGACTCCATGACCCCCATCAAAAATCAAGAAGCACTTCTGAATTCAACTCCAAGAAGGATTATCTCAACCAGGTCTTTCCCTAACCCTCCCTCTTTCCCCCATCATTAGAAATAAAGAAAAGACTCCCCGACCTCCCGAGAATTCCCAAAAGCTAAGCGGCGCACCTGAACACCTAACTTTTCTTCACCCCAACGGGCGACCACCTTCAAATAGAGTACTCTGGACCACCCTCAGGTAAACTACCCACCACGAGCAGATCCTCCTAACTCCCAATACTTATTCTAGTACTCTAACAGTGAGTGATAACCCACCCACATTACTGAGCAGAGCATATTTCACAGATCCCAAACCCTACCCTCAACAAACCACACCTGAAGACCCAGAAAACTCATCCAGCCTGCACTCAACCTATAATGCTACTCCAATTTCAGGACCTAGGATGCTGGCCCCCACAGAACCCGCTAACACTACTAATATGCCCCCTCCTGAAAACCCACGGTCCTAACTCCTTCTCCATATCCCTTCCCACTAACCTCTTCCTCACAGCATCTAAAATCCTCAAACACAAACTGATCAGGCAACACCCCGAGCTGCTAATTGCTGACACCTACTTCAACGCCTCTAAAGGCCTAGAAAGAACAGACCTCATTTTCTACACCAAACGCCCGGATAGGTGGAACACATTCCTAACCAACTACCGCCACACCTCCAGATCCACCAACATCCCGTATCGCTGCTGTAGGAGGCTGGCCTGGCTTGTAGTGGGTACCAGAGGTACTTACACCTTGTGCCAGGTCCAGTTATCCCTTATTAGTGTAGAAGAGGTGTTTCTAGCAGCTTAGGCTGATAGAAGATAGCTATGGCAAAGCAGCTTAGGCTGAACTAGGAGACATGTAAAGCTTTTACTATATCACTGGTGTCATATGCACAATATCATAAGAAAACACAATACACAGAATTAATAAAAATAAAGGTACTTTATTTTTATGACAATATGCCAAAAGTATCTCAGTGAGTACCCTCAGTATGAGGATAAGTTATATACACAAGATATATGTACACAAACCAAAATTATGCAGGTAATAGCAAGAAAAGTAATGCAAGCAGTGTAAAGTTACAATAGATTGCAATAGGAGCACATAGGTATAGGGGCAACACAAACCATATACTCCAAAAGTGGAATGCGAACCACGAATGGACCCCAAACCTATGTGAGCTTGTAGAGGGTCACTGGGACTGTACGAAAACAGTGAGGGTTAGAAAAATAGCCCACCCCAAGACCCTGAAAGGTAGGTGTAAAGAGCACCTAATACCCCATGAGAGCACAGAAGACGTGATATGGGGATTCTGCAGGAAGAACAAACACCAGCAACAACAGTGGATTTCCAGACCTGAGTACCTGTAAGACAAGGGGACCAAGTCCAATAGTCGCGACAGTGTCGAGAGTGGGCAGGAGCCCAGGAAATGCCAGCTGAGGGTGCAAGGAAGCTGCCACCTGTTGGAAGAAGCTTGGAGTTCTGCAAGAAAGAAGAGGACTAGGAACTTCCCCTTTGGGGGATGGATGCCCCACGTCGTGAAAAAGCTTGCAGAGGTATTCCCATGCTGAAAGACCACAAACAAGCCTTGCTAGCTGCAAGGGTTGCAGTTAGGGTTTTTGGATGCTGCTGTGGCCCAGGAGGGACCAGGATGTCGCCACTTGGAAGTGGAGACAGAGGGGGCACCCAGCAACGTAGGGAGCCCTCACAGAAGCAGGCAACACCCACAGAAGTACCTGAACAGGCACTTAGAAGAAAAGTGATCCGAAGTCCACCTGAAGTCACAACAGGGAGTCCCACGATGCCGGAGGACAACTCAGAAGGTTGTGCACTGCAGGAAGGAGTGTTGGGGACCCAGGCTTGGCTGTGCACAAAGGAAATCCTGGAAGAGTGCACAGGAGCCGGAGCAGCTGCAAATCACACGGTACCCAGCAATGCAGTCTAGCGTGGGGAGGCAAGGACTTACCTCCACCAAACTTGGACTGAAGAGTCACTGGACTGTGGGAGTCACTTGGACAGAGTTGCTGAGTTCCAGGGACCACGCTCATCATGCTGAGAGGGGACCCAGAGGACCAGTAATGCAGTCTTTTGTTGCCTGCGGTTGCAGGGGGAAGATTCCGTCGACCCACGGGAGATTTCTTCAGAGCTCCTGGTGCAGAGAGGAGGCAGGCTACCCCCAGAGCATGCACCACCTGGAAACAGCCGAGAAAGCTGGCAGGATGCAGCGATACAAGGTTGCTAGTAGTCGTCTTGCTACTTTGTTGTGGTTTTGCAGGCGTCCTGAGCAGTCAGCAGTCGATACTTTGGCAGAAGGTGAAGAGGGAGATGCAGAGGAACTCTGGTGAGCACTTGCATTCGTTATCTGAGGAATTCCCCAAAGCAGAGACCCTAAATAGCCAGAAAAGGAGGTTTGGCTACCTAGGAAGGAGGATTGGCTACCAAGAGAGGTAAGAGCCTATCAGAAGGAGCCTCTGACGTCACCTGCTGGCACTGGCCACTCAGAGCAGTCCAGTGTGCCACAGACACCTCTGTTTCCAAGATGGCAGAGGTCTGGGACACACTGGAGGAGCTCTGGGCACATTCCCTGGGAGGTGCAGGGGAGTGGTCACTCCCCTTTCCTTTGTCCAGTTTCGTGCCAGAGCAGGGCTGGGGGATCCCTAAACCGGTGTAGATTGGCTTATACAGAGGGGTGCCCATCATAGCATTTCCAGAGGCTGGGGGAGGCTACTCCTCCCCAGCCTTCACACCTATTTCCAAAGGGAGAGGGTGTTACAGAGGAAATCCTTTGTTCTGCCTTCCTGGGCCAGGGCTTCCTGGACCCCAGGAGGGCAGAAAAGTGTCTGAGGGGTTGACAGCAGCAGCAGCTGCAGTGGAGACCCCGGAAAGGCAGTTTGGCAGTACTCGGGTTCTGTGCTAGAGACCCGGGGGATCATAGAATTGTCTCCCCAATGCCAGAATGGCATTGGGGTGACAATTCCATGATCTTTGACATGTCACATGGCCATGTTCGGAGTTACCATTGGACGCTGTACATAGGTAGTGACCTATGTACAGTGCATGCGTGTAATGGTGTCCCCGCACTCACAAAGTCCGGAGAATTTGACCTGAACGATGTGGGGGCACCTTGGCTAGTGCCAGGGTGCCCACACACTAAGTAACTTTGCACCCAACCTTCACCAGGTGAAGGTTAGACATATAGGTGACTTCTAAGTTACTTAAGTGTAGTGGTAAATGGCTGTGAAATAACGTGGACATTATTTCACTCAGGCTGCAGTGGCAGGCCTGTGTAAGAATTGTCAGAGCACCCTATGGGTGGCAAAAGAAATGCTTCAGCTCAAAGGGATCTCCTGGAACCCCAATAACCTGGGTACCTCAGTATCATATACTAGGGAATTATATGGGTGTACCAATATATAAATGTGAATTGGTAAATGTAGTCACTAGCCTGTTAGTGACAAATTTGGAAAGCAGAGAGAGCATAACCACTGAGGTTCTGGTTAGCAGAGCCTCAGTGAGACAGTTAGGCATCACGCAGGGAACACATACAGGGCACATACTTATGAGCACTGTGGCCCTGCCTGGCAGGTTCCCAGTGACACATAGACTAAAACAAAATATATACAGTGAAATATGGGGGTAATATGCAAGGCAAGATGGTACTTTCCTACAGCTGCAAACTCACAATCTCCAGCTCACCCTCATTCCAGGGCAATGCCAACATTACCGTCTTTGGAAATGGAACCATCTTGAAACAAGTTAATGATGCCAACCTACGCTCCTTCAAATCCATATTCCCTATGCTAAAAATAGCCATATCACAACCTGACACCCCCCCCATAAGCCCTCCTCTCAGATCCTCAACCAAAAGGAAATACCCTTGAGTCCCACCCTAAACCCTTCCCCCTGACACAACTCTCAGCACCCTAAACCCTGCAAATGACAAACCCAACAACCCAGGATGCACTCACACCACCACAAACCCCTCCCCCGGCACAATTCTTAGCACCCTAAACACTGCAAACAACAAACCCAACAACCCAGGGTGCACTCAAACCTACACCACTACAACTCTCTTGCACAATACCGCCCCTCTCCCAACCAGGAGACCCTCAGAGCGGCTCACACTCTCAACCCCCCTCCCACTTCCTACAAATAGACTAAGGTCCCCAAACCTAAGAGACCCCCAAAATCCCCCACATGTTGTGTTGTTAATCACAAAGACCCTAATAACAAATTGAACAGCTCTGCTGCTGTTTCATCAAATATACCTCCCACTGCTTTAGAAAACCATCCTACCCAAGCTCATCAGACCCCGCACAATATGAAGCACAACACCCACGCTCCCCCCAATCACACACCCACATTCAAAATAAATGAGCGAATCACCAACCTAGAAACCAAACTAGAAACAATAATACAGGGCATTAACATGATAGCGAGAAGCCTAATCCACTTCTGAACCCATTACTGAATCACTCCAACACACCATGGTGGTCATTCTGACCCTGGCGGTCTTTGACCGCCAGGGCAGAGGACCGCGGGAGCACCGCCGACAGGCCGGCGGTGCTCCAATGGGGATTCCGACCGCGGCGGTAAAGCCGCGGTCGGACCGGCACCACTGGCGGGGTCCCGCCAGTGTACCGCGGCCCCATTGAATCCTCCGCGGCGGCGCAGCTTGCTGCACCGCCGCGGGGATTCCGACCCCCCCTACCGCCATCCAGATCCCGGCGGTCGGACCGCCGAGATCCGGATGGCGGTAGGGGGGGTCGCGGGGCCCCTGGGGGCCCCTGCAGTGCCCATGCCACTGGCATGGGCATTGCAGGGGCCCCCGTAAGAGGGCCCCTACATGTATTTCACTGTCTGCTGCGCAGACAGTGAAATACGCGACGGGTGCAACTGCACCCGTCGCACAGCTTCCACTCCGCCGGCTCGATTCCGAGCCGGCTTCATCGTGGAAGCCTCTTTCCCGCTGGGCTGGCTGGCGGTCTGAAGGCGACCGCCCGCCAGCCCAGCGGGAAAGTCAGAATTACCGCCGCGGTCTTTCGACCGCGGAACGGTAACCTGACGGCGGGACTTTGGCGGGCGGGCTCCGCCGCCCGCCAAGGTCAGAATGAGGGCCCATGTCTTGAGAGAGCCAAACCCCAACTATTTAGCTGGCCCTAATGCCCTGCAACCTCAATACCCAAAGACCGAGAAGAACGAATGCTCCACTCTCACATAGTGAAGCAGTAGAACTAACCCAATCGTGCAACGTGATCCCGTCCATACCTAACCCCCCATCTAAAATCAAGGTCATCACGGGTCTAGGTCGAAACCACGCACCTCTGACCACAACCAGGCCTCCAGCTCACCTCATCAATGTCCCCCTTACCCGAATCACTCAAATTAACTGCAGATCCGCAGTCAAACATGCTATGGAACTAGCAGATGTAATCCTGAACCACAACAATGACATTGCCTTCATCACAGAAACTTGGCTGAATGAATACTCACAACCGATCATTGACACCCTAGTACCGCTGGTGTTCTCAATAACCAACAAAGATAGGAAAGACCGCCACAGTGGAGGCATTGCCATCATTCACAAGAACAACATCAACATAGAGATAAAAGACACTTTCAACTACAACTCATTTGAACATCTCAATGCTTCCATAAGTATGAATGACAACACCAATGTGACTTGCCACTTACTCTACCACCCTCCTGGCAACACCCTCCCTTTTGGGGAACACCTGTCTGATCTAATAACACACTGTTCACTCTCATGCACCAATTTCACTATCCTAGGAGACCTGAACCTCCAATGGAATGATAAAAGCAATACTCTAATCCAATCCCTAAATGACTTCCTACACGGCAAAGACCTCGCCCAGCTCTGCAAGGGTCGAACCCACAACAAAGGCGCTACACTGGATGCCATAAAAGCTCAGAAAGAAACACTCATGATTGACGAAATCCTCCCTGTCAACTGGTCAGGTCATCACATTATTCTATTCCATCTCAATAAAACACCCCACCACCCAAACCACACAAACAAATCTCTCCAATGGAAAAGAGACATAAGACAAATTCCAGTAGCAACCCTAGAAGAAAGAACCAGCTTACTTCTACCGACCCATCTGACAACATCTCAACAACCGAGCTCACCACCCAGTACAACAAAACAGTATTCTCCATACTAGAACAATTAGCCCCTATAAAACTGAAAAGAGTGAGAAACACACCCTCAAGAGCCTGGTTTAATAAAGATCTAAACACTGAAGAAGACAATTGAGAGCAGCTGAAAGACTTTGGAGATCTGACCCATCCACAGCGCACCTCAAACAACTCAGAAGAGATTGCAGAAACTACAAAAAACACATAACGAATGAAAAAAATACATTCTTCCACAATGCATTAGACAGAGCAAAAGACCGCCCAAAGGAGCTTTTCAACATCATCAAACAACAAACTTCCAAACCACCACAAAACCTCCCTCTAACAACCAAAGAATGCTATGACAACTTTGCTAACTTCTTCACTGAAAAAATCACTAAGATTGAGCTCTCCCTAGAAACGGACACTCTGCCAGCTACGGAGATTATATCTCCCAGTAAAGACAACGATAAACACTGCTCACTCTTCACGAACTCCCCGGCTCCTATCCTTCCAATAATAAATGATGGGTATCATCCTACTCAAAAACATACGACAACTCCCCGAAGCTGGGAGACCTTCAACCCACTCCAAAAGACAGATATTTTCAAACTACTGGCCACTTGCAAGACATCCTTTCACCTGGCAGACCCTCGCCCAGCCTCCCTGGCTAAAAAACTCAACCAGACTCTTACCTCCATCTGGACCAAGATCATCAACAGCTCCCCGCAAACCGCTTATTACCTGACTGCAGCAAGTTGGGTGAAGTCACACTAATGCTAAAGAAACCAGGAGCAGTCCTGAACGACCTCAACAATAACAGACCAGTCTCCAATCTACCCTTCCTTGCCAAAACTCTAGAGAGATGTGTTCTCTCTCAGCTAATCCAACACATAGGCGGTCATTCTGACCGCGGCGGGCGGCGGTCGCCGCCCGCCATGCGGTCACCGCCAAATGGCCGCTCCGCGGTCAGGAGACCACGGAAGCCATTCTGGCTTTCCTGCTGGGCCGGCGGGCGACCGCCAAAAGGCCGCCCGCCGGCCCAGCGGGAAAGACCCTACAACAAGGAAGCCGGCTCCGAATGGAGCCGGCGGAGTTGCAGGGGTGCGACGGATGCAGTGGCACCCGTCGCGATTTTGCAGACAGTGAAAATCTTCATGGGACCCTTTTAGGGCATGGGCAGTGCAGGGGCCCCCAGGGGCCCCACGACACCCGTTCCCGCCATCCTGGTTCTGGCGGTGAAAACAGGCTGGCGGGAAGGGGGTCGGAATCCCCATGGATTCCCTGGGCCAGGGGAAATCCGGCGGGAAACCGCCGGTTCCCATTTTCTGACCGCTTTACCGCCGGGCGTCAGAATGGCCCTGGAAGCACCGCCAGCCTGTTGGCGGTGCTTCCGTTGCCCTCCACCCTGGCGGTCATAGACCGCCAGGGTTGGAATGAGGGCCATAGACTACAACCACCTTCTGAACCCTCTCCAATCTGGGTTCAGAAAAGGATGTTAGGCAGAAACAGCTATTCTAAACATAGTGGACAACCTTTGCAATTCCCTTGACTCAGACTGATGCTGCCTGCTGATTCTACTAGACCTATCAGCAGCCTTCAACACGGTTGACCACAAGCTGCTACTGGACTCCCTCCAAAAAAGAATTGGTATGGAAGGAGTGGTCCTAGTCTGGTTCTCATCCTTTCTACCGAACCATTCTCAACAAGTAAAAATAAAAACCAGGACCTCTGCCACAACTAAAATCACCAGAGGGGTTCCCCAAGGATCTGTCCTCTCACCCACACTTTTCAACATCTATATGGACCCCCTCACCGCCATTCTCAACTGAGCTAACATCCCCTTCCACCTATATGCTGACGACATCCAACTTTACATGGAAATATCCTCTATAGAAGACATACACCGACTAAATGCCACCCGTAAAGAAGCACAACTTTGGCTATCCCACAACCACCTAAAACTCAATCAAGATAAGACTGAAATACTTCTCATATCAAAAACAAATCGGTTCCCCCAAATGCAAGAATGGCTAAAATCCATAGATGATCTCAAATGCAATCTTACCCCAACAAAATCGGTCAAGTCGCTAGGAATCACTCTGGACACCAACTTGACTATGCAGGACCACATAAAGAATAACGCGAAAAATGCTTTCCACAGCCTAAAACTACTGAACAAAATCAAACCGTTCATACACCCAGATGACCTAAAGCATGCCACGCAAGCACTGGTGCTCTCCAGACTAGACTACGGGATCTCCATTCTCACCGGCACGGCTAAATCCCAGCTTGCTCCCATGAGATCCACACTCCATGCAGCGACCAGAATGGTGACAGGAACTAAAAAATATGATCACATCTCCCCTGCCCTGAAATACTAAAATGGCTCCCAATCGAAGCCCGCTGCAACTTCAGAAGTGCCTGTCTAACTCACAAAGCCCTTCACACTGGGAAACCAGAATCCCTCACCACTAAACTCATTAAAGCAGGACAGACAAGAACACTAAGAAGCTCAAACACCTTTCTCCTCATCCCACCCAAAACTCATAAAGACAAAACCCAGGCATGCTCCTTTACAAGCAACTCCCCCAAAATCTGGAACTCCATACCAGTTCACATAAGATCAAACCCCTCCCTCCAGATCTTCAAGAAGCAACTAAGAGAATCCCTCCTCAACCAACCAACATCTTAGCAAAGAGCCACCGTTCACTCTAATTCCCATCCCCCCCACCACTGCCTACTTTTCATCTTCTATGCCCATGTGAAACCATACCTGTATAACTATGAATGTTTTTTGATTGCCTGTACTGTTGCAAAGTGCTCTGATACCCTCGGGTCTTGCCAGCGCTATAGAAAACTCTCTAAATAAAAAAATTAAATAAAAAAATGATTATCATGTGGCTAAGCTTAGGCTTAGTCCGTCACTGTAGTTGAAACTGAAAGTTGCTGAATGTCAAAAGGGAAACATTTGAACATGCTTAAATCTAGTATGAAAGCCTTATTCCAAAAATGTGTCCTTTTTCCAATGTTTTTGTAGGCTGGGATGAACTTAGGAACAATTAAAGGAGTAAAGTACTAGGAGGTGACTGAGTGGGCACTGGGAATGAAGGGAAAGACACCTTGTTTTTGTTTCGGTTTGCAATTCATTGAAAGCTTTGTAAATGCCTCATTAACAGAAGCAGAAACATGTTGCATAGCCAACACTGCAGTGCTGAATTGAACCATGCTACAGTTAGATGGAGTCATGGCCCATGGGTTATGGAATGCCATGGGCAGGGGGGTCATGGATGATGATGAGTGGGATCTGCCTCACTTAACAAATGTAGTGGCTATACTAGAAATTGTAAATAACCAAGCAATGTGACTTACCACTGCCGTTCCCTGCCACTGCAGAGACGCCCCCTTCAACTGCTGCATCATCTGGCACCCTGGCAAGTGCCCCGGCACTGATGGTCTGTGCGGCTAGAAAGAACATTACACATTTTTTATGCCAGATACACCTCCTCATTTTTTTTATTTTTTATAAAATACAATGGAAATATATGACTACAGTTATCCTCTCTCCCATCTAAAATATCACCTTGGGCATTTATTAGTTGACAATGTTAGAAAAGCCCGTAGTCAAACCAACCTTAATGGAGGGGCAGAGGTAGGATGACTGTCAGCCATTGAAAATGCAATGAAGAGATAGAATACATTGGTCAATGAAAGACATAGAGGGGCATATTTATACTCCGTTTGCGCCGAATTAGCATTGTTTTTTTCTACGCAAATTCGGCGCAAAACTAACGCCATATTTATACTTTGGCGTTAGACGCGTTTAGCGCCAAAGTATGAGGAACGAGCGTCATTTTTTTGCGTGAACGCCTTCCTTGCGTTAATGAGATGCAAGGTAGGCGTTGCCGTCCCAAAAAATGACTGCGACACAAATGCGTCGTATTTATACTCCCGGGCAAAAATCACTCCCGGGAGTGGGCGGGGCAAAAACCCCCGCATTTGCGCCTCTTTTTAACGCCTGGGTCAGGGCAGGCGTTAAGGGACCCGTGGGCTCAAAATGAGCCCACAGCTGCCCTCCCATGCCCCCAGGGACCCCCCCTGCCACCCTTGCCCACCCCAGGAGGACACCCAAGGATGGAGGGACCCATCCCAGGGACATTCAGGTAAGTTCAGGTAAGTATAAAAAAACAAAAAAATTATATTTTTTTTTGCCATAGGGGGGCCTGATTTGTGCCCCCCTACATGCCACAATGCCCAATGACCATGCCCAGGGGACAGAAGTCCCCTGGGCATGGCCATTGGGCAAGGGGGCATGACTCCTGTCTTTACTAAGACAGGAGTCATGTAAATGGCGTCTGGGCGTCGTTAAAAATGGCGCAAATCGGGTGGAGGCGATTTTTTTGCGTCAACCTGACTTGCACCATTTTCAGACGCCCTAACGCCATTTTTCCCTACGCCGGCGCTGCCTGGTGTACGTGGTTTTTTTCCACGCACACCAGGCAGCGCCGGTCTGCTAGCGCCGGCTAACGCCATTCAATAAATACGGCGCCCGCATGGCGCTTCAGAATGCCGTTAGCCGGCGCTAAACTTTTTGACGCTAAACTGCGTTAGCGCAGTTTAGCGTCAAAAAGTATAAATACGGGCCATAGTTTGGTTGACAAATGACATGGGACCGTCCTCATATTACTTTCCTGCTGTGCTGCACTGTCATTGAAACTGATGGGTGGGTCACCATAACCATGGCTACTCCCTCATCATTTGAGAATGAGCAAGAAAGGCTTCTCAACAAATAGGCATAGAATAGCTTACTTGGGTCTGAAAACTCTGCAATCTTCACAACAGAGTGCCTAAGTTATTGTCTTAGTCTTACAGTACCAGTCCACAGGGTATATACATAAGGGGAGAGGGAAAGCTTAATAACCCAACAGAAGAAAGCTACAGATCAGTACTAGTGGTCGGTGGTAAACTCTGTTCCACCAGCGGAGTGTTTGGACCTTTTGCTACCATCACAGAGCTCAGCAGAAACTTTCATATCTGCTGAGTGGCAGAGTTTACTGACACGCAAATACTTTTTTGCAAGGTTACTTTTTTCACCTTGACCCAGATGTCATTATTACTTGAATCTAATGTTAGAAGCACTCCAGCTAGTGCCTCACATTTTGTTGCCATTGCTCTTCAGCAGAGACTTCATTCAAGTGAGGCAAATCTCCTTTTAACAATGGTAACCCCCAGCTAATGTCGAGGCCATGTTATGACTGCTGGATGACATTGGCTGATCATTGTTTGTTAGATAAAGGAAGTGACAGAAATGGAAAAAGTACTCCTGGGTCTCGTGCATGCCAAACACTACTCACCAAAGAGAAATCCAGTCTAGCCCTGTCGCATGCTTCACCCACGCTGGCAGCCGTGTGATTATAGGAGGAGTCATCATCAGTGAGCACTACCTGTCCCCATGATAGGTCACTGAATTTAGCAGCCCACGTGTCTTCATTTTCTAGCCAATGAAAGCGTCCATTGTATATATGTTTTCATTTTTCACTCGGTGTCTTACTTGGTAGCAAAGGAAGTTTCCTATTTCACCTCTGCCTTATTAATTACAATGAAAGAACCTGTCAACTCTTCTTATCAACAAATAATCGAGGAAACAGTGAGAGGAGATTAAAGGGAAGTTTTTACAGAAGGAAGAGATGGGTCGGTGTTCTTCTTGCCCAGCGTTGTTCCGGGGATATTTGAAATAAAGCAGCTAAATTTAGTTGAGAACTATAAATGTGCATTATTAAAATAAATGTTACTAACCTAAAAAAAAAAATGTTGATGTCTATCGGGCATCACAGTTTGAACACTGTTTACACAATAAATGTCTGCCTGTTGCCTGTCAGCACACTATTCATTAAGGTACCAAATGTCTGCAGTGTATGAGATCCCATCCTCATTAAAAGGGCGCTTTACATGCACGACACTCACAAAGCGCTACCCATTATAAGAGCCATGGTCAAGAGTTGAGCACGTCATATTCCACAATATCCTACGAAGTGTGGCGCATACAGACCTTCATCCATGTTGAATTTGGACTACATGATCCTCAGTATGATCCTGGCTACAACACTCTTCCCACACATGACAAAACTAATACACCCAGATCAGGCAGGGTTTGTCCCTGATCGAAACACAGTGGATAACATTTGTCGATTGTTGGCAATCATGAGGGACCACAATTTGGATGGCATATCACCTGGGGTGTTGGCAGTAGATATAGAGAAAGCTTTTGATAGTCTAGAGTGGGGGTTCCTTTATGCAGTAATGGCCAGGCTAGGACTGGGTCCTGAATATATTGCATGGGTGAGAGTATTGTATATCAAGCCTACCACCAGAGTGCGCACTGGACGGTCAATATCAAAAAGCTATGCAGTGGAGCGTGGCAATAGACAGGGCTGCCCCCTATTTCCACTGCTCTTTGCATTGCAATGGAGCCGCTGGCAGCCGCAGCGTGCAGTGGGGGGGAGGTCAGGGAGTAGGGGCAGGAGGGGGGAGACACCAAATTGACTTACATGCCGACGATCTGCTGATTTGTTGGGGTGATATGCACGGAGACCTGCCTCGGGCACAGGTGATGCTTTCTCAGTTCGGTAGACATTCAGGACTGGGAGTAAACTGGGGTAAAACCAGGTTGTTCCCGCTAAGACCCAAGGTAGCGCCTCCACTGGGACTGGGTATGGTTAAATGAGAGCTGAGATGCCTTTCTTATTTGGGAGTTAAGGTGTACCACGACCCACAAGACATCCTCGAAGGTAACATAGGGGGAACACTACGGTCCGTCAGGTCCAGTATGGCTTTCTGGCAAACATTGCCATTGTCTGTAGTAGGTAGAGTAGCGATTCTTAAAATGATAGTCCTGCTTAGGCTATTATATCACTTTACAGTCTTACCGGTGTGGATACCCAGGGCAACCTTTAGGGAACTGGAGACAATGGTCATAGCATTCCTATGGGGAACGGACGGAGGAGAGTGGCTTTGACCAAACTCCAGAAGCGGTCCACAGATGGGGGGTTGGCGGTCCCCAACTTTGGGGCCTATTACTTGGCAGCACAGCTCCAATGGCTAACGCAATGGATAGCAAGCAGAACAGATCCTGAGGGAAGATTGAAACCATTCATCCCTCCGTGGACAAGGTTAATGGAGGTGCTGTTGGGGAGCCAGGACGGCACAACGGGGATTCCCCAGAGTTTAAAATTTTGATTCAATGCTGGAAAAGCGACTTACTTAAAATTAAGATAAAGACCCCCTATTCCCGGGAGCTGCCTCTGTTGTCCTTGCGGGCTTTGCCTCATCGGAGTGACTGGGATGGGCTCCAAACCTGGGTGGAGGCCAGAATTCAGACGGTGGGAACACTCTTTACGAAGGGGATTGATTTAACGAGGGGTCATTTCTTACTCTACGGCTCACTCGCGGCTAGTATTCAGCGGCACTGGCGGGAGGGATTGAGAGAGCCCCAACACAGACAACTTGTACCTACACAGCAACCTCCGCCGGCAAGTTTAAAGCGTGTCAAATTGATATAGCAGGATACGGGCTGACAAGACCCTTCCAGTGGCACAACTTAGGCTAACTTGGGAGAGAGATCTGAGCACCGATATTTCTGACAAGGTCTGGGAGCACATACTGGGGGGGGTCCCCAAAATGACTAGAAATGCTAGATTTAAGCTCATTAACTTTTATGTGCTGCATCAGGCTTATTTAACTCCCGGCCAGATCAACAAGTACTTTGGAACGGAGGGAGCGGAATGCCCTAGGTGTGGGTTGCTGGGAGCAGAATTCAAGGATATGTTTTGGGACTGCCAAATGCTTGAGGCGTTCTGGGAAGTGGTGAATCAGTCAGTGACAAGAGCGATAGGCAAGGAGATCCCCTGCACAATAGGCCATTGCTTGCTCGGGTGGTTTTCACATACATCCAAGACGAAAGTAACTGGCAGATTTCAGGACCTGGCCTACGTGCTGGCTGAGAGGGAAATTGCAATGGCCTGGAAAAATCCGACAGGAGCGAGGCTATCCCAGTGGAAAAGGGAATTGAAAAAATGGCCTAGATGTGAGGGAGATGTTCTCGACAGAGAGGCCAAGAGAGGAATGAGACTACCAGAAATAGCGCAAGGATGGGAGGCAATAATGGATGCTTTGGAGGAGGAGATCCAGACTGATCTGGCCCCTTGATTGAATGACTGAATAACAGACTATAAGGACCTGATCGCGCACCATCTGTTGGCGGACCCTTTATACTGTCAGGGAACTTGAAGCTGCCACATATAAGGAGATGAAATATGTCTCTTACCCCCAACACACAATGCTCCTCTCACAATATAGCAATGGGCTCACTAAAGGGAGGAGGGGGAAGTTGGGGTGGATAAAGGGAGGGAAGTTGGGTGAGTTCTTAGGGTCCCAGCTTTCCAGGGAATCCGGAATGTATGGTTTAGGTTGAACCACTGTATTGAAACAATAATAGCTGCTTTATGTTGTATTGTACCATGACTACATGTTAAGTGGATAACTGAAACTGCAAAAAAAATATGTTTAAACAAAAAGAAAACTGATGGCTCATCACACCTGGAAAGGGGTTAAAATTTACCTATTTCTGCTAACAGCTTTGTTGCTGGGGAAATCTTGGAGTCCATATGGCACACATCTAGGTGCTTAGTTTCAAATAAGGATTGTATTAGCAGATGCTAGAAAAATGTAGGGTGTATTAATAACTTTCATTCACATGTTAAGACGCAGTCTGACTTTTCCTTATTGGTTTATGCTGAGCTGTAGAAAGTAACACATCTAAATTATTTGCATCTGACATTCTGAGTTTTATGATTATTAAAACTCAGCTGCGTTTCATGAAAACCACATAGTAGTCTCAGTTATTTAACACAGAGGCACATATTTGTGCCCAGGGGTGAAACAAGCTGTACTTGTTCCGGATGCCCCAACGTCTTAATATGCTTCCTTCACCTAAATAACTAATTGGAGGAGTGCATTTTTGTATTTTTTTTAAAGTTGTCTTCCTTTTTGAAAACCCTACAATAGTTAGGTTCCTCCGTCGCGGGTGTGATGGATGCCCCATCTGCCGTATTTCGATTTCCATTGGAAATAATGGAGTCGTGATTTAGTAGATGGGGTGTTTGTCATGTTTGTGACACGGTAGCCCCTTCCGCCAGACTCTAAGTCAGACCCTTAATTCTGAATTTTAGCCTCTCCATGGTCAAACTATAGCTGAATTAGTATGAATCGTCCAATACATCAACACATTAAAAACCTGAAGGGTGACACATTGCAAAGAAAGGCTAACAACTGAAGTCCACCCAACAAACTTACGCTGGACCTTCAATGAAAATAAACATTTGGTCCACCTTAGTGAATCCCAAGAAAGCATGGTCATCAATTTGGTATTTCTGGTTGGTCTTTGTTTAGGGGTTCTGTTGTAACTAGTCATTTAAGAAGATGGCTCTATTAGCTAGTCAAAATTGTTAAGTTTTGCCCATTGAGCACTTCTTCAGTTACCCCTGTGAGGAAATTGTGCATATTATATGGTGTGTATGTGAGGCTTCACCATGTAATACAATGCTAAGCCATCTAGGATCAGTCAGGCTTTGTTTGTCAAATCCTTAGCTCAATCCTGGATCACTGTGGCTTCGAGAAGTCAGGCTTCAACGAATGAACAAGTCTCGAGCAGCTGAACAGCAAAAATACACTGAGGAGGAAAGAAACAACTCTCAAGAAATCAAACCCCAATTTATAAAAAATAGGTTGTATTTTCATAAATTTATGGACACCAAAATTAAAAAGATCCACTTGGGTGTTCCGAAGACTTACCTTTTTACAGAAACAATTTATAAAGACTTTTCACTACCGCATACAAGCATTGAAAATCCAACAAATTTGACACTTAGAAACATTTTCAACCAAAAGTTGTATCAAGGATAAATGTGGTTACTTGGAGGTATTGTGGGCAACCCAACTCCAGTGAGGAGCCAGGCAAGGGGACCAAGAAGGTCCGAAGAAGCAGTTACCTTGGTAGAAAAAGAAGTCTTCAGTCCAGTGTTATTGGTTCTTTACCATTGACTTCCATGGAGTGGTCCTGATACAAAGGATACAAGATGCTGAAGATGCTCAAGGAAACTGAAGATGCTGTGTGGTTGATGGGGGCCTCCAGTTTGTTTAATCTACCTCCTGTGGACAAAAACTGTACAGTGGCAACAATACATTGATGTGGATACCATTATTTGGGTGCTTCTTATTTTTCTAGTAATAGACATCTGGTTCACAGAAAAGGGGAAATATAAAGGACATTTTTATTTTAGGCCAAAGAAAATAAGTCCAACAATATAACATGGTACTCATATGATGCATCCAGAGTAAAAGGTTATATTTTTATAAATACAAAATAAATATCGTAGGTGATGGAAAGACAGATCATAAGCACAGTCTTAAAGAGCTGAAACGTTTGCTTCTCCAGAAACGAACATAGGAGGAAAGGCAATGATGGGATTAAAAGGTGTAACGGGAAATGTACAAAGGCATTGTATTATAATAGCATTTGGAGAGCCCTTCATACCATATTATGAGACGGCAAAGCACATTAGATGTCATGTAGCACACTACATCATGGTGGAGTGCCAGTTGCCCTTCTGACCCTTGACCACCACAAATCTTCAAGAGCATTCTTCTATCTACTTCTGCTGCCACACCTGTTTGAAGAATCATCAACAACTCTTTAACCACAGGAACTTTTCCTGTAGACCTGAAAAAGGCATACATACGACCTTTATTAAAGAAAACAAACCTAGACCTGCAGGACCCCAACTACTACAGACCAATCACAAATGGACCTTTCCTGGGCAAATTGATAGAAAGAGCTGCATTTGCCCAGATGTCACAATTCATTGAAGACAATTCTATATTTTCAGATTTCCAAACTGGATTCCGCCCAGAAGAGGCACTGAATTGGCACTCATAGCAATCTGTGATGATCTTAAAAACACAGTCGATCGCAATGGATTTGCTGCACTACTTCTCTTGGACCTCTCGCGGCCTTTGATACGGTTGACAATGACACCCTAATTCAAAGACTCCACGAAGCCGGCATACAAGGGACTGCTCTCGACTGGATTACTTACTATCTTCAAAAAAGATCTAATATCTTCTCATCCAAACCCTACCTCACAAAAGCAGGGGTCCCCCAAGGATCAATCATCTCACCTTTGCTTTTCAACATCTAAATGATATCATTACCAGAACTGATCAATGATTTCCATCTCACATGCTACAACTATGCAGATGACACACAAATACTACTTAAATTAGAATGCCCCAAAAACATTGAAAACTCAGACATCTTCAGTTGTCTCAGAGCCGTTGATCAGTGGATGACCTGGAGCCTTCTCAAACTCAATACCTCCAAAACAGAAATACTCCCATGTGGTAACTGGAAAAGTTATGACCCTCTGTGCGTCTGCCCTGACGATCTCGGACCACCTCCTCAAATATCCCAGGAAGTTAAAAACCTTGGAATCACCATGGATTCCAAGTTAACTATGAATGCCCAAGTGGACAAATTAGCATGAACAAGCTTCATTACCTTGAAGACTCTATGACGCATCTTCCCCCACCTCGGATTTCCACACAAGGTGCAAGCTACTATCTCACTTGTACTATCCAAACTGGAGTATGCCAATGGCCTCTACCATGGATCATCTGTATCTATTATGAAAAAACTGCAACGTATTCAGAACTCCTCAGCCAGGCTACTATTATATGTAAAGCCGCAAGCCCACATTTCCCCTGCCTTGAGAGCACTACACTGGATACACCTTTGCCAGAAGATGCACTTTTAAGCTGCTTTGTATCACCCACAAATCTATACATGGAACAGGACCGCTTTTTATCAGAAACAAAATAAACAGATACATCCAACAAAGAAACCTCTGCTCAAGATTGGCACCCCGCCTTAGAACACCACCATACAAGAAAAAGACTATAAGTGGTACATCCTTCTCCGTTCGAGCAGCCAAACTATGGAATTCATTAACCCCAACTATAAGAGCCACAGATAACTTTCTTGTCTTCAGAAACCTGCTCAAGAGTTGGCTCTTTCCTTCATAACCACCATATTCAAACAACTATGGACTGCATATGCCTATATAAATATTTTTTCTGAATATGTATCTATTTCTAGTTATGTATAGTTCTTTAGAAAATATGTATCGCTACTATGTCATAACAATAAAATACACACACACACACTCTTTAAACCTGTTTGACTAAGTTTATTTACCCATGGTTCTAATTATGTATTGTATGTACATATGTGTGTGCATATGTGTGTGTATTCATGTGTGTATATATGTGTCTGTGTATGTATATATATGTATGTGTGCATGTTGTTCTGTGCTTGGCATGTTCGTGGGTCATTGCATGGCTCTTGGGTGGGTTGTTATACTAGATATCTATGAATCCCTGCTCTCATCTTATCACATTCATCTACCCATCATCATATGTCATATCTCTATCAATCTATCCTTCATTCCCACTCTGACTCACCCAAATCCATTCTACTACTTTCATCTCCTAAATAACTCTGCCCAAGCTCTTCCCTCCGCTTCCACATCTAACTCACCAAACCTCATTCTACTACCATGACCTCCCAAACAACCCTACTAAATTCTCCCTCATTTATCTCACCCTGCTACTATGATCTCCCTAACCCTTCCACAGACTCTTCCCTCCTCCATCCCCCTTTACTCATCCCAAGCCTTTGGGATGAGTAAATGAGGGATATACTCCCAATTAACACTTCTGGATTTCTGTCCTCCTCCACCCCTCCATTACTCCAGTCAATCTAACTAACAAACTCTCATAACCGCGGCTCAAATGAACTCCTAATAATACTGAAACTGTACTCATATTTCCCGATACTAATCCATCACTAATTCTTGTTGGGTTCCGGAGTAGCGTGCTACTCGCCGAAAAGAGCTTTGACACCTCTTCAGGGGTAGTAAGAGTTATTTAAAAACTATTACAATACAATACAATACTGAGAGTGATGATTTATTTTAGTACCCCCCCAGGTTTCATGTCCCAGGAGGTCAAACCTTTTCTACAGCCAAACAAAATTACCTTTTTCAATATTTTCAAGCAATATCATTCCTCCTATGAACAATAAAAGACAGCCTCTAGGCGCTTTCATACTTTCACTGAAATAATGCCCTGACCTGCTAGGATTGAGATGAATAAAATGTAATTTCAACATTTTTTTGCTTTTCTTGCTGTAACCTGTCTCCTCTAGATGGTGTTCGAATAACAAGCCTTGAAACTCAGGGTTCAGACAGCAGCAGTGAGGAGCAGTGCTCTAGCCCATCGCCAGGCTGAGCACCAGTCTGACAGTTTTTACTGACACCCGCCCCACCCCCAGCTCCAGGGCTTTTCTACAGAGAGGGGTCTGGGTGGTGTCAAGATGTGTTAATTGCATGGGTAAGACACCAATCATAAGGCTCGTGTCACACTAGGCCCCTGGGGTTATTTCAGATACCGAAAGATGCCCACACAGAACCGCTGAGGGGGAAGCTTCTTGGATGTGACGCTATGGGTGAGTGGAACTCCTGGGATCACACAGGGTTTCTATTTAACTCTGCAGAGTTCCATGGAGTAAACTATGCAAGTTCTGCTCACTCCTAATTGGTACAGACAGGAGGATTTCAACTACAGAAGCATAAAGTATACAAAAAAGGATACTGCAGGGAGGGATAACAAGAATTAACAAACATCAAATAGAACAAATATAATTTGATAAAAAGCCACAGTATAAGAGAAATAAGGAAAACATATTCTAATGGGGAAGTTACTGGGGCCAGCAGAGCCATCAGCCATGATGCTTGTGGTGGCAGTGGTACTTCCACTCATCAGGGTACTGGTGGTGGCATCCTCGGTCTGACCTTCCGATGCTCTCTTCTTGCCCTTGGGTGTTGATGTAAGAAATAAAGAAGATAAAAATAGATTAATAGTACAGTTATTTTGACAGGCAAAGGCAGTAACATATTGGCATTGTACTTTTCTAAATCATATTGCCTATATTATTGAGCTGACCTATTCCAAATTTCTGAGACCTTACCTAAGTCCTATTCCAAATTTCCTAAACTACATTTTGAACTACCAGTGCATTGCAATGAATGCTCTTTTGCTTGGTAAACCCCTTTGATGGCCCAACTCAGTCAGTTTCCTTTTTCAGAACATAGATGTATACTATACATCACTGGGAGATTGCTTGGAACTGTATGAACTACATGAAAAGAAAGACACAAAGAACTGTAACTCAATGATGTTACTACTACTACCACAGTGCCACTATTTTACTGACAGGACAGAGGAGTTTGCATGACTTGTTATCTAATGATCCCAAGCGAGCAGCTAGAGTGATGAGCAGACGTAGGTAGGACTGAGCACCTGCCTCGCTTAAATTGGATCACCTATGATTTGTAACTCTTTGTGAACGTAACTTACCTCTGAGTGTGAGCAGTATGCTGTTTGAAAAAATAGTATTGTAGGATGAAACAAATAATTAGTAATAAGTACTCACCAAGCCCCACAACCTGGAAGCCCAGCAAGTCAAGCAGGTCCATCTCCCGATCGAGGATTGCAGCACAGCAGTGCGTCAGCTACTGCTGGGTACACTGAACCCCAGTACGACGTTCTTTCAGGCCATATCCACTGCTGGGCCTGCTGTCTGCTGCCAGCATTGAGGGGGGATGGTGCTGCAATTAAAAAACTAGTGCAGCCATCTCCTCCTCAGTGAAAATGACATGGGGCAGCACCCATTGGTGGTACTGGCGAACACAAGGTGTGCAGTTAGCTGCAACCCCTGTACTGGTGCCATCTTTTCCATGCTCTGCCATGGCACTGGGAGGTAAGAAAATAAACTACAGGAAAGAGAAGGAACAGAAATTAAGAAATTAGGAAGTTAAAGGAAAACAAAAAAGGGACAAAAAGTCAGAGAAAATAAAAAAAGGGACCAAAAGGTAGAATACACAAACACAAATACATAGACAAATGTAATAAATGTAAAAACCAGGGTGAATAACAGGGATAAGGGAAGAATTACACAAATACATACTCGATTAAAAAGTAGGTCCAGCACTATCCCACAGATGGATATGTTCACATACGACTGCATGGTGCCGTTCGTGCTCACTCTGCAACAGGGAACACGCTACTCGCACCAGTCAGTGCGAACAGGCGGCCGAGCACAGCTCCACCCATTCTTGGAGTGAGGCAGAGTTCTTACAGAGTTTTTGGGGGCACTCTGGAATTCCATGTAGCAGAACACTGCGAGCTCCGCCGAGGCCTAATGAGAACATGAGTTGAGAAATCAATAGGAGAGACCCATGGAAGAAAGTGAAAAGTGAGGACAAAAATGTACTTTAGAGAGACAGGCTTTAATAAGAAAGTGAGAAACTGGCAGCTGTGTGTCCAAATGACAGACTGAGTGAGTTATAGAGAACAATAGGAAACCACAGTAGACATGAGAAAATAAGTGAAAAGATACGCTATGGGATGGCAAATTACATGATAGAATAGCATCTACATGTATGTATATGTGTGTGCATGCATGCATGGGCATGTGTGTGTATGTGTTTGTGTGTGTGTGAGAGAGAGAGTGACGGGAAGGAGAGAGAAAGAGAAAGGTCATGGGCGTGGGATTGTTATTTTTTTGAAAGGGACAAATTGTGAAGGAAACAGAACAAGAAGAGATCTGGATGAAAGGGCAGACATATGACACAGTCCCTGTTACAGGTAAGACACAATAATCACGAAAAATTAACATAGTGATATTTATAGCTTTTGCATGGAAAACCAAATTTAGCAGTATTTCACTATCAAGACATGTAAAACATCAGTACATGTCCTGCTTTTTAAATATACTACACCCTGCCCATGGGGCTGTTTGGGCCTACCTTACGAGTGACATATAGTAAATTGCCAGGACAAACAGTAGCTCAAAACTGCACACACAGACACTGCAGTGGCAGGTCTGAATCATGCTTACAGAGCCACTCCTGTGGTGACATAATATGTGCTGTAGGCCCACTAGTAGCATTTGAGTTATAGGCCCTGGGAAAGCATGGTGCACAATATTAGGGACTTAATAGTAAATCAGATATGCCAATCATGGCTAAACCAATCATCAGTACAATTTAGACAGAGAGCACTTGCACTTTATGACTGGTCGGCAGTGGTATAGTACTCGGAGTCCCAAAACAAGCGAAAATGAAATACAGCATAGGATCAAAAACAGGAGGTCAGAAGCAAAACGTTTGGGGACAACTATGCAAAAAGGGTCATTCCGAATACAACCACTTCCAGGCATAAATCCAGGGTAGGCCAATCAGTGCCTTGTTGGACTTCCCCGCTTAGAGCGATAGAACCTGGACAATGACCCACTAATGTAGGGGCTCTTGCCAGTTCTGCGCCTCTCTGATCCCAGGTGGATCCCTATGTTTACCCTCTCGGGCCCACTGAACTAACCAAGGGGGAACCCTTCTCCTCACCTGTGGACTCTATCTGTGCAGCACTTAACCTTACCTTCCTCACAGATGCATCCCCGTAAGCAGACAGTACCATCATGGCCAACAGCTACGTGTTGGTAAGTAAATCTAAACTATACAATACACCAAGTAAAATGTAAAAATGGATGACAGAATACCCATATCTCTGTCTGTTGACTGAGCTAGGTCCATCTGTATAAGGGGTGTGCCTCAAACCATGCATCAAGGTACATGTGCAATGTAATTCCATAACTCTGATATGTCAAGGCACACAAAGCACTTTTGGGTGGTTCTCCATGTCAAAGCATGTAGGACAAATGCAACTTGTGTAAAAAATGCTGTGTTGCTTCACTGTGTCTAAGGGAGATGTCCCATGTGTGTTGGTGTTTCCATAGAACTGGCATGGTTTAAAACATGGCATCTCTACCAAACAAGGGAAATCTGGGAATGTGTCAGAAACTACTGCCACTCAGCTGGTGTGTAAAAAGGATAAATAATTGTGGTCCCTGAAGTCACTACTCCTTACTATGGCCCTCATTATGACCCTGGTGGTCCTCTGACTTCAGGGCCCCGGTGGTGGTTTCATCGCTGATGGGCTGGCGGTGAAGACCGCCACGTTATGAGTGTGCCAATCCGCCAAATCTGCCACATACCCGCCTGCACATCTCTGGCACGGCTGTCCAATGAAGACCACCGGAGGTATTCGGAGCCGGCTTTCCACCATGGTCTCTGCGGCGGAAAACCCTGGTGGAAAGGCTACCGGTGACAGGAAATTTCTTTCCTGTCACCGCCAGATGACTTCCCCCCTGCAAGCCCAATATCCCCCCACCCCTCTCCATACCAGAACCCCCCACCTCCTTACTAGAACAGTTCCACCCCTTCTACTACAGCACCCCCACCCCCTTCAAGTACAGAGCCCCCTCCTAGTACAGTGCCCCCAACTCCGTCCCTAATACCCGAGCCCCCTACCCTGCTCCTCCCACCCCCGCATGTATGCACAAAGACACCCACCCTCATCCCGCATACACTCATACACCAACACTGACATACACACATTCACTCACAAGCATCCATAGTCGCATACACTCACGAGCATCCATACACGCATACACTCACAAGCATTCATATGCGCATTCACCTCAACATGCATACACGCACTCACTTCAACATTCATACATACACTCACCTCAACATTCATACACACACTCACATCAACATTCATACACGCACTCACCTCATCATTCATACACACATTCAACCATGCATAAACACCCCCATGCACACATGCATACACACACCCATACACACACATACATACAGTCATAATCACATGCATACAAACATCAGGACACGGACAGGATATATAACAAGTCGTAATACTGTTGGTGGAGTCCTTTTGGTGGGACGGGGCTGGTGGTGGAACCGCCCATGCGCCTTCAACCACCAGCACTACTACTGGAGGATTTCTGCCCAAAATGTGGCAGAAATCCTTCAGTACTTGTGATATGGTGGGCGGAAGACCGCCAGCACTGGCGTTTTTCTGGCGCCCGTGGCTTTGGTGAGTTTTGCAAAAGACTGCCAAAGTCATAATGAGGGCCTATGTGTGCTTCATTCCTTGGCACACTTGCATAGTTGGCTTTGCCTTTAAGGGTCATATATGTTCAGGAATGTGTATTTTCATGCACAAAGAGCAATCTGTATGTAAAGCAGGCTCCCTTGCACCATAGTGCAAGGGAGCCCATGTTTGTTCTAGGCAGCCGATTGTGTGCCAGTGCAGGGTGAAAGAACAGTAAAGTGCTATGTGGCCAAAATACTGGACAACATTGTGTAGGAGGCTGGCCTGGTTTGTAGTGGGTACTTTGGGAACTTACACCCTATACCAGGTCCAGTTATCCCTTATTAGTGAACCCCTACCCTTTCAAAGGGCACCCCAACTACTGGCAGTGGGATCAAGGGGGACTTTGGGGTGTCACCAGTTTTGCCACTGGCTTGACAGGTGACACAGGAGGGACAAAACTTGTTTGTGTCTTCTGGCATATGGGGCCAGTAAAAATGTGGAACAAGTCTGTCCCATGTTTTACTCTGGTCTAAAAACCCAGCTAAAGGGATGTCATGAGCCAGAGTTAGGAGGAATTCCCTATACTGAAGGTGGATGACCAATCTCCTGGTGGCATCAGATTTAGGGTCCCTTGCTTCAGTATGAAGGAGATTATTCTCCCAATAGACTCTGTGTGTGTCAGTGACATCACCATTTTGCTGCTTGACTAACTAGACCAACCCCAACTACATTACCAATGGTGAGCCCAGCTACACCCTTTGATTGGGTGTTAGTAGTGCTTTTCCCACCACCACTGCTGTTAGTAGGGGCACTAGTGGTTGCAGTTGGGATTGTGGTGGTGGGAGGTTTGGTGTTTCTCTTTGGACAATGACTGTCAGTTGCCCAATATCCTTTGGCTCTTCACAAATAACACTAAGGTTTCTTATCTTTGTGAGAACAGGATTTGGACCCACCAGCCCCAGAGGATTTTTGTAGGCCTGATGAAGACTCGGATGATTTTTTTTTATCTTTGTCCCCACCCTTGTCATGTGACTTACCATCCTTCTTCTTGCCATCCCTGTCACCCCCTGTATGAACTTGTCTGTTCACCCTTGTTCTGACCCATTTGTCTGCCTTCTTTCCCAATTCTTGGGGAGAGGTCAGATCTGAGTCCACAAGATACTGATGTGACAAATCAGACACACAATTATTCAAAATATACTCTCAGAATCAAGGTATACAGGCATTCCTAGTCAGTCACCATACTGCCATTTAACCAACCCTCTAGGTCCTTCGCAGAACAGTCTACAAAGTCTGTCTAGTCCTGTGATGAATACTTTCTGGTTTCTCTGAACTTAAGTCTGTACTGTTCAGTGGTTAAGCCCAGACCATCGAAGAGTGCACCTCTAATAATTTGATAATTATCTTTATCATCCTCTCTGACAATAAGTCTGTCTCTCCCCTTGCCAGAGAAGTATAACCAAAGGATAGCACCCCACTGTACATGAGGGACCCTCTGAACTTTGCAGACCCTCTCAAGTGCACCAAACCACATGTAGATGTCATCACCATCCTTGTAAGGAGGGACAACTTTGTGCAGATTTCTAGAGTCAAATGAAGGTTCCATAACAGTTGAATTTCTAAAACTACAGCTGCCACCATGGGGAACTAACCCCAACTCCTGCCTATCTTTCTCCACAGCCAGGGATTCCCTGTCCAAGGCCAACTGTTGTTGCAATAGCCTCAGTCTGGCCTCCTCTAACCTTAGTTTTCTGAGTTCTCTATCTAGGGACTGGTCCTCGGGGTTAGATATGTAAGAAGCCTCTGAAACGGAGGTAACATGAGAGTGTGCAGAGGTAGATCTATCTCTAAGAGGGGCCACTCTAGTGACCTAGCCTCTAGGGGTGAAGAGAGCCCTACTTGTGTGTGAACCCTTCCCACTACAGTTGACTAAGTAGCTTATTGACAGATAGATCAGTGGAAGTACCCTCCCCAGGATTTTCAGTTTGCTCCTCTGCGCCTTCCTGGTTGACACAGTCCTCTACCTCTTCCCCTGTCTGATCTGGACCAGTGTTGGGTCCCTGTTAATCTTGGAGGAGAAGATTTAGGAGGAACTCCTTATTGAGGTTTATCCCAATCCACAAACTACTTTCAATACAGAGACCCCTCAAACTGTTGAAGCTAAGATTTTCATATGTTGTTTTCATAACTCTAGGGGTAGCATCTACGGAAGACATATTGAAAGAAAAAAGTTTGGGAAAGTGAGTAAAAAGTTAGTAGAATAACAGAGCAAACTTTTTAGGTAAAATAAGAAAACTTTTCAGAACTTTGTAAAAACTTTTGCAAAGTTTAAAGAACTTTTTACAAAGCTAGAAAATTACTTGTAGATATATACTATGTATGCTCTAAGTATTGGAGCAAGCTTTTCTTGTGAAAAGCACAGGTAACAAAGTGGTAAAGCAATTGCAAGTACTTATCCCACTGCTACCACCAATTTAGGAGGCTGACCTGGTTTGTAGTGGGTACCTTGGGTACTTAGACCCTACACCAGGTCTAGTTATCCCTTATTAGTGAAGTAGTAGTGTTCGAGCAGCGTAGGCTGATAGAGGTAGCTATAGCGAAGTAGCTTAGGCTGAACTAGGAGACATGCAAAGGTCATGCAATACCACTTATAGTTACAGAGCACTTATACACAAGTAAAGATAATACTCAGTGTTACCAAAAAAAAAGGTAGTTTATTTGGGTGACACAGTACCAAACATATCTTAGAGACAATACTCCTTCTGGAGGTAAGTATTATACACAATATTTACACTAGACACCAAAATAAGGTAAGTAATTAGACATAGGATAGTGCAAACAATAGGAAATGCTATAGAATGCAATGGGAGAAAATAAGTCTAGGGGCAACACAAACCATATACTAAGAAAGAGGAATGCGAATCACAAGTTCCCTCCTAGACAAGCATAGGTTCTGCAGAATCACTGGGAGTAAAGGTAAGTAAATTACCCCACCCCAGAGCCCAGAAAAGCAGGAGTAAAGTACTGCAAGTTTTCTTAGGACACATTACACTTCTTAATATGGATTATTGCAGTAACCAACCAAGTCTGCAAATAACAACTGCTGGATTCCTGGACCTGAAGACCTGCAAAAAAAGGGGACCAAGTCCAGAAGTCGAAAGATGTTCCAGGAAGGACAGCAACCCCTGCCTACCCAGAAGTGGGTGCAAAAGTAGAGTCCCTGGTTGGACGAAGACTGCTGGAATGCACCCTAGGAAGATGCCAGTGGGTTGCTGCATGATGCAAAAGGTGTCCCATGACGTGAAGATGGATGCAGATGTGATTTCGTGTTGGAAGTCGCCTGCAAGCCTTGGTTACAACAAATGTGCATTTTGTGTCAAAATTGTGCTGGCTGAACCCAGAATGCACCTGGGGGCCTCAACTCTGTGTGAGGGGGAAGAGGAGGCTCCCAGCACTTTAGAGAGCCCTCAGGATGCCAGGCAGCACCCACAGGAGTCCCATTACCTGGGGACAAAGGAGGTGTAAAGCACAGTTGGTGCAGCACTACAAAGAAGGGTCCCACGCCGCCGGAGGTCAATTCAGCGAGTTGAGCATCGCAGAATAGAGTGCTGGGGACCTGGGCCAGGCTGTGCACAAAGGAATTTTGCAAATAGTGCACAGAGGCCAAAGGAGGTGAAGAAGAGGAGGTGCACAGGGGTAATGTCGCTCTCAGGGAAGGCAAGGTCTTACCTCCTCCAAATTGTGTCAGCCAGACCTCAGGACAATCTGGGTCACAGGAGTCCACCCTCTGTGTTTCTAGGAGCACGCTCGTCGCTGTGAGAGGAGTCCAGGAGTACTGGTCGTTGACTTGGAAGGTGCCTGCATGAGCAGGGGAGTGACTCCGTCACCCCACAGGAGATTTCTTCGGTCCTTCTGCTGAAGGATGAAGACAGGGAGTCCTCAGAGTGTGCACACCTTGGAAACTGTTGCAGTTGCTGACTGGAGCTGAAGTTGCAGAAGAAAAGTATCCCATGTGGATACTTTGTTGCTGTTACAGCAGTTCCTGGAGCAGGCTGCGGTTGATCTGAGATCAGAGGATGAAGTAGTAGTTGCAGAGGATTCCTGCTGGAAACTTGCAAGTAGAATCTGAAGAGAATCCACAGGAGAGACCCTAAATAGCCTTGATAGGGGGATTGGCTACCTTATCAGGTAAGGACCTATCAGGAGGGGTCTCTGACATCACCTGCTGGCACTGGTCACTCAGAGCCCTCCAGAGTGCCCCCATACCTTGCGAAGCAAGATGGCAGAAGTCTGGGACACACTGGAGGAGTTCTGGGCACCACTCCTAGGGTGGTGATGGACAGGGGAGTGGTCAATCCTCTTTCCTTTGTCCAGTTTCGTGCTAGAGCAGGGGACAGGGGTCCTTGAATCGGTGTGGACTGTCTTATGCAAGCAGTGCACCATCTGTGCTCTTCAAAGAATTTCCAGAGGCTGGGGGGGCTATCCCTCCCCAGCCTGTAACACCTATTTCCAAAGGGAGAGGCTGCAACACCCTGCTCTCAGAGGAAATGCTTTGTTCTGCCTTCCTGGGACTGAGCTGCTCAGACCCCAGGAGGACAGAACCCTGTATGTGAAAGTTGGTTTGACAGTACTGGGGGTCCATAGTGGAGCCCCAGGATGCATTGAATTGGCTCCCCAACACCAGATTTGGAATAGGGGGACAATTCCATGATCTTAGACACCTTACATGGCCATATTTGGAGTTATCATTGTGAAGCTACATATAGGTATTGACCTATCTGTAGTGCACGCATGTAATGGCACCCCCAGACTCACAAAATCCAGAGAAATGGCCCTGAACTATGTGGGGGGCGCCTTTGCTAGTGCAAGGGTGCCCTCACACGTAGTAACTTTGCACCTAACTTTCAGCAAGTGAACGTTAGACATATGGCTTACTTATAAGTTACTTAAGTGTAGTGAAAATGGCTGTGAAATAGTGTGTGCACTAATTCATGCAGGCTGCAATGCTAGGCCTGTGGAAGGGTTTGTCTGAGCTCCCTATGGGTGGCAAAATAAATGCTGCAGCCCATAAGGATCTCCTGGAACGCCAATGCCCTGGGTACCTCGGTACCATATACTAGGGAATTATAAGGGGGGTCCAGTGTGCCAATTGAAATTGGTAAATGAAGTCACTAGCCTACAGTGACACATTTAAAAGCAGAGAGCATAAGCACTGAGGTTCTAATTAGCAGAGCCACAGTGACACAGCCAAGCACTATACAGACACACACATTAGGCCATAAACTATGAGCACTGGTATCCTGACCAGCAGGATCCCAGTGAGACCGGCAAAACATACTGACATACAGGCAAAATTGGGGTAACATGCCAAGGAAGCTGGTACTTTCCTACACATTGTCCTTTCACAGTGATGCAGACTTTATGCACAGCACTGTGCCACCTTCCAACATTTCTGGCCCCTAGGTTCATGTGCACATAGTGGGAATAATGCACACTAACATGTACATAATGATTTCACCTACTCACATTCCTATACTGATCTATCTATGTCAGTAGTGACAGAACATCTATGAGCAGTAATGTGTCATTCCACTCTGTGCGCAAGAATGGAACTAAATCATCTGTACTAGTTAAGGAATCACGTCAAATTCTATGTGTATGCCTGAGTATTTCATATAAGTACAAAGGCTACACAAAATATAATTGTGAGCTGAGTGTCTCCTCAGTGGTGTATATTCTCTTGGGATCAGTCAAATGTTCACATTTTGAATGGTGTAAGAACAAATGCTGTCATAATGAATAAATGTGTCAGACAGGCAAGTATGTTTGAATGTTGTACAAAGTTACAAGACAAGCACTGTAAGTAGTGTATACAAAGATCATGTGTGGCATGCAATCTAAGTGTTGACCCTGCAATTGTTTTGAAATTCTATATTGCGTACCTTTATGATATCCACAGTACTAAATAGATACATTTTTCACCCATACTGACAGTGTAGGAACACACGTATACGTAGAGAATAAGCCACATTGACATTTGTAAGCAACATAATAGTTCACCAGTTCTGTGGTGTAATTCGCCAAATTGAAATTACTTATCAATACGCAATGTGAAACTCACAGAGTCTAACACAATGCTGTGAAAAATACTAGACATCATTCAAGAACATGAATTAAAATGAAATCGTTCAAGGTATTAGAGTAGACTCAACATACCAATGTCAACATTCAGTGGTCGCAGCAATGATGTCAAAGTTAAGGCCTAGTAGTGCAGATTTCCCTACATGTAAAACCAAATGTATTGAGTCTAGGTTTTCAGTAGACAGGTACTTGTAATTACAAAAGTGTGTCCCACATAAAGATAGCCCACACTGCAAGTCAAACATGTCAACCAAAGTGCACCATGACAAGTTCTCAATCAAAAACAGTGGCTGAAACTTGCCAATACATGTTACATGTCAGAACTGCGCCACATGTTGCACCAAAATCACATGTGAAAGGAAATTAACTGTTAACCAGCTGTGTCGCTCTCATGTAGGCCACCCAGAACCTCAGTGGTTTTGCATAGACATATGTATAAGTGAGTGTCTAACATGTTGCCCATGCCATTACCTACCCAGGATGGACCAAATGTCTCAACAATCTGATCAATAATATGTCACTTAACACATGCAGTGAGTACACATAACATGGAGTGAGTGGCTGGTAGTCGGTGAGGAAGCCAGAATATGCAAAATTCCTTTGCTGAAAAACATAGAACTTTTATGGACAAAGAGTTGCTAAAAAGTTAAATGCTCAACATGAAAATAGATGTTTGGATCCAATCTTTGTGTATGCTTTTATTTCACAGTCGCAGTAAACATCAAGGTGCCAGCATCTTATCAACTAGAACTAGGGTTCAACAGGTTGCAATCATGTCATCACAACCATTGAGTAAGATGGGGCCATGCCTCTCATTAATTTAATTCAAACCGTAATGCTATGTGATGCAGTGTGGGGCATGAAAGGGACAGGGCAGGCATGCCACATTATCAAAACTAAATTGCACATGTTTTATTATCCACTTAAGCAATGCCACGCTTCGCAGCTAGCAGTCTTGCTGTGTTTCACATAAACAAACTGTGCTACAGAGGGTACACAATGAAGTTTGGAACACAAACTAAAAACTAAAATACCTTTGACAAACCTCACATTGTAGCTTGTTTCACTAATGTGGTAGCATGCAATTTTTTTGCATTTTGCCTAAACTGATGGTGTTGCAGATACAATCAGATATAATGGGTGACAGTTGCCTTGGACAAACAGGGACGGCCCTAAATCTGATTGACTGGGACAGCGTCCTGGGAGTAAACAAAATGTGTTGTTTGTTGTGGGGCTGGGGGTCAGTGTGGTGTGATAGCAGAAGGTGTGAGGAAGATGAGGGAGGGCAGGGGGTTGATGGCATGCTAACAATTAGGCTGAAGTACAGTAAGGGATGATGGGATAGAGCCCAAGTGGGATGGAGGAGCTGCTGTTAGCATTATATTGTCATGCAGCTCCCCTCTACATCCTTAGTCTATTGGTACCCCGGGCCTGGGCACAGCTCTTCCAGGGCAAAGTGTGGCATTTTGGGAAAAGGCCTAGTGTCATCTAAATATGTAAAGAAAGTATACATGCATGGGGGGCGTTCCTCAAAAAACAACATGTGAGCCAATTTCTGGCTACATTGTCAAATACACATACTACAGTAGATAATTGACACAATATCCATGCATTACACAGCAATGCAATTATGAACAAAGGCTATTTGAAAACGATATGAGCTGATTACATTGTATAGTTAACAACCAGCCAGAGAAATATAAAATTACAGATGTTTGATGCTAATATCTGAAGAATACTGAGATGTCAATAGTTTGACTTCAATTGGATCAAAAGTCAGAAAAAACTGTGGGGGTGATTCTAACCCTGGCGGTCGGTGATAAAGCGGCGGCCAACCCACCAACAGGCCGGCGGTCCAAAAAATGGAATTCTGACCCTGGAGGGAACCGCCAACACAGGCCGCCACATTAACACTCCGACCGCCACGGCGGGACCGACAAACAGCGCAGCGGTCACCGCCAACAGACAGGCGGCAGACAATGTACCGCCCCCACTATTATGACCGGCCAATCTGCCACCTTTTCCGGGGCGGGAGCACCGCCGATAAAAACACGGCGGAAACAGACTACGAACGGGAAAACGCGCACCTCTACGCACTCCACGAGGAAGGAGGACAGCATGGAACCCGAATTAAACATCCTACCTGCTCTCATCTACCACGAGTACGAACGCCGGCGCAGACGACAACGGTGAGTACTGCACCTACGACACAGGGGAGGGGGGAGAACGAAAGGTTACGTGCACACACATACGCGATACACCCACCCCCCCAAACCATGTACACACCAATGCAGAGCAACAAGTCACAGTGAAACCACCCAAACCCCCGTAAAAAAAGCAAGGACATAATTCAATTGTGACTCGAAATTTATGGGAAATAAAAACCACTGATAAGTCACGGTCAAATAGCAATAACAATTCAAAAATACCAATTCAATATCCAGTGCATACGATAAACCGAGGCAATAAGTCCTGCACATCTAACGAGATTCCAAGTGTCCGTGGGCCAAAGTGTATCAACACAAGGGCAAAGCCCACAGAGGAGACCTGAGACCTTTGGAGAGAACACTGCAGGGGCATCTGATGAAAAAACTACAGGCACCTCAGGGGGAAGGGAAGGGGGGGGCACCACAGCCACATGAGTCCACGACGCCAGATCCACGAAGGGGCCACCATGCCCACTGTGCCATCCTGGGGAGTGCAAAGCCACAGTCTCTCAAGTCTCTACAGTGGGTGGCTTGCCCACTCGGCCATCCTGGGGAGTGCAAAGCCACAGTCTCTCAAGTCTCTACAGTGGGTGGCTTGCCCACTCGGCCATCCTGGGGAGTGCAAAGCTACAGTCTCTCAAGTCTCTACAGTGGGTGGCTTGCCCACTCGGCCATCCTGGGGAGTGCAAAGCCACAGTCTCTCAAGTCTCTACAGTGGGTGGCTTGCCCACTCTGCCATCCTGGGGAGTGCAAAGCCACAGTCCATCAGGTGGATAACAGTCTCCACCGGTCAAGGAGGAGGCATGGTCGGCACAGTGAACCGTGAACAGTAGCTCGAGACAGATCCGGCACTGTCATTGTGCCAGTGGTGCTTGAGACGGCGGGGCCCAGCGGAGCGGTGCTTGACAGGAAGGGCCCAGCGGAGCGGTGCTTGAGACGGCGGGGCCCAGCGGAGCGGTGCTTGACAGGAAGGGCCCAGCGGAGCGGTGCTTGAGACGGCGGGGCCCAGCGGAGCGGTGCTTGAGATGAAGGGCCCAGCGGAGCGGTGCATGAGACGGCGGGGCCCAGCGGAGCGGTGCCTGAGATGAAGGGCCCAGCGGAGCGGTGCTTGAGACAGCGGGGCCCAGCGAAGCGGTGCTTGAGATGGCGGGGCCCAGCGGAGCGGTGCTTGAGATGAAGGGCCCAGCGGAGCGGTGCTTGAGACGGCGGGGCCCAGCAGAGCGGTGCTTGAGACGGCGGGGCTCAGCGGAGCGGTGCTTGACAGGAAGGGCCCAGCGGAGCGGTGCTTGAGATGAAGGGCCCAGCAGAGCGGTGCTTGAGACGGCGGGGCCCAGCGGAGCGGTGCTTGAGATGAAGGGCCCAGCGGAGCGGTGCATGAGACGGCGGGGCCCAGCGGAGCGGTGCCTGAGATGAAGGGCCCAGCGGAGCGGTGCTTGAGACGGCGGTGCCCAGCGGAGCAGTTCAGAGACGGCGGTGCCCAGCGGAGCGGGGCTTGAGACGGCGGGGCCCTGTTCAGCGGTGCTCTTCTGCACGGCGGGGCCCTGTTCAGTGGTGCTCTTCTGCACGGCGGGGCCCTCTTCAGCGGTGCTCTTCTGCACGGCGGGGCCCTGTTCAGCGGTGCTCTTCTCCACGGCGGGGCCCTCTTCAGCGGTGCTCTTCTGCACGGCGGGGCCCTGTTCAGCAGTGCTCTTCTCCACGGCGGGGCCCTGTTCAGCGGTGCTCTTCTCCACGGCGGGGCCCTGTTCAGCGGTGCTCTTCTCCACGGCGTGGCCCTGTTCAGCGGTGCTCTTCTGCACGGCGGGGCCCTGTTCAGTGGTGCTCTTCTCCACGGCGGGGCCCTGTTCAGCGGTGCTCTTCTCCACGGCGGGGCCCTGTTCAGCGGTGCTCTTCTGCACGGCGGGGCCCTGTTCAGCGGTGCTCTTCTGCACGGCGGGGCCCTGTTCAGCGGTGCTCTTCTCCACGGCGGGGCCCTGTTCAGCGGTGCTCTTCTCCACGGCGGGGCCCTGTTCAGCGGTGCTCTTCTGCACGGCGGGGCCCTGTTCAGCGGTGCTCTTCTGCACGGCGGGGCCCTGTTCAGCGGTGCTCTTCTCCATGGCTGGGCCCTGTTCAGTGGTGCTCTTCTCCACGGCGGGGCCCTGTTCAGCGGTGCTCTTCTGCACGGCGGGGCCCTGTTCAGCGGTGCTCTTCTGCACGGCGGGGCCCTGTTCAGCGGTGCTCTTCTGCACGGCGGGGCCCTGTTCAGCGGTGCTCTTCTCCACGGCGGGGCCCTGTTCAGCGGTGCTCGTCCAGTAGGTCAAGGGAGCCAGACCTGGCCTGGACTCCCTGCTCAGTCGCCCTCTGACCGTGCTGTTGCTGGACCCTTCGGTGACGGAGTCCTGGGCCCTTTGGTGTTCTTCCTAACACCCGGGATGGGGCTTGTGGGCCCCTCCTGCTCCGCGCTCCTGCTGGCTGACTTTTCCGCCCTGCTGCCCTTTCGCTCCTTAGATGGGGCTCTCGGGCCCTTGCCTCCCCTAGATGTTGTGGCTGGTGAAGTGGGCGAACTTTGCTCCTTGGGGGCAGCCGTGTCAGTCCTCTCACGGCGGCCCTTTAGCTTCCTGGTCTTCTTGCCTGGTGGGGGGCTGGCTGTCCCCTTGCTGCTGATTGAAGTGTCACTGCTGGCAAAGGGTGGGCTCCAGAACCCATGCACCACAGTGACACTCGAAGCTGGGCTGGTGGTGGCTGAGGTGCTCTTGGGACTCTTTGCAGATGGAGGGGGTGGGTCAGTGGAGGGAAAGAGGTCAAGATTAGCAAGGAAAACTTTCTTAGGACCAAGGTAAAAGGTAGGAGAAGTGGTGATGGAAGTGGAGGAAGAGGATGTGGTTGTAGGAGAGTCAGGTGTGCTGTCTTTGGGTACAGGTGCTTGTGCTGGAGGCTGTCGTGAGGTGGATGGCTGTTGGGTGGGTGTCTGCCTGCGTTTGTGTGTCTTGGAAGAGGGGGTGACAGACACAGTGGGAGAGGACACAGGGGACGTGTAAATGGTAGTGGGGGTGGTGACTGCACGTGTGCGGACTGGACTGGAGGGTGTGCTGGTGATGGAAGCACTGGCTGATGGTGGTGTGCATGCAGGTGTGAGTGTAGACGTCACAGGGAGGGAGGAGGGAGACGAGGAGGAGGGGGACACAGAGGTGGTAGTGACTGTTGGAATGTCTGCATCTGGGTGTTGCTTGCGTGAATGCTTGTGGGTTCTGTGGTGCTTGTGTCTGGATGAGCTGCCCTTGGGTGTTGAGGTGTGTGCAGGCTGGTCTGATGGTGTGGATGGGATAGGCTGAGGAACAGGAGACAGAGACAGGCTGGAGGCAGTCAGAAGAGGGAGGCTGGAAACAGGGACAATGGCTGCCGTCAGTGCTGAGGCCAGAGCATTGAACGATCGTTGATGGGCAGCCTGACCCGAATGAATGCCCTCCAGGTAGGCATTGCTCCGATGCACCTCCCTTTCTACCCCCTGGATAGCATTCAAAAGGGTAGTCTGCCCAACAATGATGGTCCTCAGGAGGTCAATGACCTCCTCACTGAGGGCAGCAGGGGTAACAGGGGCAGGGGCTGAGGTGCCTGGGGCAGAGGAGACGCCCGCCTTCCTGGGTGAGCGGGCACGGAGCGTAGGCTGAGGGGCTGCTGGGAGGGCGGGGCTGGTGCGCTGGGTGGCGGCTGTACCTGTAGAGGCGGGGGGCCCGGATGTTGCCACCACCGCTAGGGAGCTCCCATCCGAGGACGTGTCGCTGGTGTCACCACCGGTCCCCGTTGTGGTGCTCCCCTCGCCCTCCGGATCACTGGTGCCCTCGGTGTCTGTTCCTGGTCCCACCGGGGCCTTGTGACTTGCAGCTCCCTCGTGCTCCGATGCCAATTCTCCTCCGCCTGATGATGCTAATGCACACATGCACAAGAAGACGAAGAAGAAGGGTGGGGGTAGAAAAACAAAGACCAGGTTGAGTGCATGCAATGTCAACACCGTTGGCGGAGAGGACAGACACAGGAGCCTCATGCACTAAGCCGCGCATTCGGGGTACACTACTCAGTACTTCGGACTAGGACAACAGGTCTAGAGATGACAAAGGCGCACATGTGTGATGCTGGACCATCGATAGCTGTACTTGTCACCCTACAGAGGTGGGGGCCGGGAGCACAGGGCCATGCCTAAAGGAGAGGACTACACTACAGAAAGCGCCCTGGCCTAATGTCACCCCCAACCCTCCTCCCCCACTCAGACGCCTCCACTGCGCAGAGAGATAGCAGAATGTGCTGATACTCACCCCCTTGTGTCTGCTGTGATGTCCTCAAGCGCCCATCCAAATCAGGGTAGGCCACCGCCAGGATCCGGGACATCAGGGGGGTCAGGGTACAACTGGCACCCCTCCTAGGTTGGGAGGCCATCCCCAGCAGTGACTCGGCGGTCTTCCTGGTCCCGCGGCGGATGTCCTCCCACCTCTTGCGGCAGTGGGGGCCCTGTCTGACGTGGACCCCCAGGGCCCGGACTTCCTTGGCGATGGCACGCCAAATGTCCACTTTCTGATGGGCGCTGACCTATTTGACATGTACAGGGTGGGAAGGAAAAATCATCATTTTTCTGCATGTTAGATGCGATTGGCCCCCCCTCCCCAACCTTGCCATATGGCACATGCTCTCATCTGTCGTGCGTTGCACTCCTCATTCGCCCCCCACCCCACCAACTTAGCATCCACCCCACTCCACACAGGCATAGCCCATTCAATGTGCACCCAGTGTACTTACCTGTTGGTCTGGAGGACCGTAGAGTAGCGCATACTGGGGGAGGACCCCATCCACAAGTTTCTCCAACTCCTCAGACGTGAAGGCAGGGGCCCTTTCCTCAGTCGCAGCAGCCATTGTCACTTCCAGACCGAGGTCACAGCAGCACTTGCAGTATAGGTCCTCTCCTGTGGATGATCAGGTCTCGAGTGATTAAGCAGATAGAAAATGGCGGTCACGCCCGCGGCGGTGCGTACTGCGGCGGTGCGTACCGCGACCGCCGGCGCACCTCGTCATTGTCTCCTGAAACCCATAGGCCTCAATGTTAGCCAATGCGGCTTCGTATAGCGGTCTTCGACCGCCTACCGCCACGGTGTGCCACGCCAGCGCATTGACCTCACATCCCATTGTCCCACTTCACAGGTCAGGCAGCCAACATTTCAAGGGCCCACATGGCATAATTTGTAATGCGTCAGACAGGCCTAGGCCTTGCATTGCCACACATACACGCCTTTCAATACATAGATAATCGTGTGCTATGCATGCAGTGGTGAACGTACCTGTGATTTGCTTGACTCTGTGCGCCATGTTGTCCTTCCTAGGCATCGTCCGCTGGGACTTGCGAGGAGAATGATGAATCCTCGCGTGTACCGACCGCTGGTGGACCTGTCGACAATGGAAGAACGCCACATCATACTACGATACCGACTTGACCGAGCCACTATACATGAACTGTGTGCCCAGCTGGAGCCAGACCTGATGTCCCCCATCCGCCAACCCACAGGAATTCCCCCTCTAGTGCAGGTTCTGTCAGTCCTCCATTTTTTGGCAAGTGGCTCATTCCAGACAACAGTGGCCATGTCATCTGGAATGTCTCAGCCTATGTTTTCAAAAATCTTGTCTAGAGTGTTGTCTGCCCTGACGAAACACATGCGGCGCTACATTGTATTCCCTGAGGAGATTGATTTGGCCACTGTGAAGGGTGATTTTTATGCCCTTGGACATATCCCCAACATAATTGGTGCCATTGATGGGACCCATGTGGCTTTAGTACCCCCAAAAGACGATGAGCAGGTGTACAGAAACAGGAAAAGTTACCATTCGATGAACGTCCAGGTGGTCTGTTTGGCTGACCAGTACATCTCCCATGTGAATGCCATGTTCCCTGGGTCAGTGCATGACGCGTATGTGATGCGAAATAGCAGCATCCCTTATGTGATGGAACAGCTACAGAGACAACGTGTGTGGCTAATTGGTGACTCTGGTTACCCCAACCTGCCTTGGCTATTGACCCCAGTGAGGAATCCCCGGACCAGGGCAGAGGAACGGTACAATGAGGCCCATGGGCGAACTAGGAGGATCATTGAAAGAACCTTTGGCCTCCTGAAGGCCAGGTTTAGGTGCCTGCATATGACAGGGGGATCCCTGATGTACTCACCAAAGAAGGTGTGCCAGATCATCGTAGCCTGCTGTATGCTTCACAATCTGGCATTGCGACGTCAGGTGCCCTTCCTGCAGGAGGATGGTCCAGATGGTGGTGTTGAAGCAGCTGTGGAGCCTGCGGAGAGTGAAGAGGAGGAAGAAAAGAGGACGACCCAGACAACAGGGACAGAGTTATCCAACAGTATTTTCAGTAGCACACAGGTAGGAATCACCCACGCCATTTAACATTTACTGAAAGCCCCCTGCATCTTTACTTTGTGTATTTCCCCCCAGTTCTTTTAAACTGAAGTTTGATTTTCCCTTCCCTTTTCAGTGCTGTATGACCCACTGCGTGACTTCTGCTTGGTTAGCCCATGGACTAATGCTTATTGACATCGGTATGTTGTCCACACATAAATAACAGAACATTATTGATAAGTAATGTGTTATACATTTGTAAATAATACAGGCTGACTCCAGAATGATTTCTGTGCAATGAGTGATTTATTTTTAGTGCTATATATTGGTACATGATATTAAAACGGTGATGGGTGAGGGTGGAGTTATGTCCACGGCAGAGTCCAGTTCTCGGTCGCACAGGTGCATTGTCCATATGCCTGTGGAAGGATGGAGCAGGGGCAGTTCAAGGTTGGACAGGGTGACACTGTGGGACAGTGGAATGACATCCGGGGGGATATTAGGCTGGCGGGGGGCTTGGCATCCTACTCTGTCTTCCTTTGAGATCTCAGGTTCCTCTTGCGGAGTGGTTGTTCTTCAGCAGGAGGTGGGGTTCTGGTGGCCCGTCGTTCTGTGGGGGCCTCCTGACCACTAGCGCCGGCGGAGGTGGTAGGCTGTTCCTGGCTAGTGACAGGGGCCCTTTGCGGTGCCACATGGTCCCGCAATGTGGTTTCTATCCGGTTGAGGGCCTGGACTATGGTCCCCATAGCGGTAGCGATGTTCCGGAGTTCATTGCTGAACCCCATGTACCGTTCCTCCTGCTGTGCCTGGATCTCGGTGAACCTGGCCAGTACCGTCGCCATCGTCTCCTGGGAGTGATGATATGCTCCCATGATGGTGGTGAGGGCCTCTTGGAGAGTCGGTTCCCTGGGCCTGTCCTCCCCCCCCTGTCGCACAGCAGCCCTCCCAGTTGCCCTGTTTCCCCGGGCCTCTGTCCCCTGGACGGTGTGCCCACTACCACTGCCCCCAGGTCCCTGTTGTTGTTGGGGTGTTGGGTCAGCCTGGGTGCCCTGTAGTGGCGGACACACCGCTGATTGACGCGTCCGCGAGACAGAGGCATGGGCCCGCTGGGTGGGAGCTGTGCTGGTGTTCCCAGAGGGGTTTGGGTCTGCTGTGGCCTGTGTCTGTGTGTGGGGAACCGACTGTCCAGAGGTCCCCGATTGTCCGGGCTGGTCGTCAGGTTCTAGGTCGACAGAGCTGCTGTCCTCGCTGGGGGCCTGTTCTGGGGGTGGGATGGACAAATCTGGACCTTCCGTGGCGGTGTGTTGGCGTTCGGGCCCTGCAGGGGTAAAGGAGTATGGTTATTGTTTCTGTGTGTGCCATGGCGTGCATTTTGAGTGCCCTTGTCCCCCAGTGCTGGCATTCCCTTGTGGGAGGTGTTGTGAGGGTTGGGGGGGGGTGTATGGGTATGTGCAATGGTCATGCTTTGGTGGTGGCTGTCTATGGTTTGTGTTGGCATTCAGGAGTTGGTGTTGTTTAGGGTGGGTTGTGCTGGTGAGACATTGGCAGGGAGGTTGTGTGCTGGGGGGTTGAGATTGGGGGTGAGGGGGGGGTTGGCATGGCGGTGGTTGGGGGGGGGTGAAGTAGTTGAGATTCGACTTACCAGAGTCCATTCCTCCGTGTACTCCAGCGAGGCCATCAGGATGCAGGATGTTTACCACCTCTTGCTCCCATGCTGTGAATTGGGGTGGAGTGGGTGGGGGTCCGCCGCCAGTCTTCTGCACAGCGATGTTGTGCCTGGAGATCATCGAGCGCACCTTCCCCCGTAGGTCGTTCCATCGCTTTCTGATATCTTCCCGATTTCTGGGATGCTGTCCCACAGCGTTGACCCTGTCTACGATCCTTTGCCATAGCTCAGCCTTCCTTGCTATGGTGGTGTGCTGCACCTGTGTGCCGAAGAGCTGGGGCTCAACCCTCATGATTTCCTCCACCATGACCCGGAGTTCTTGGTCCGAAAACCTTGGGTGTCTTTGGGGTTCCATGGGGTGGTGTGGATGAGGTGTGGGGTGGTGTTTGTGGTGATGTGCGTGGTGATGTGTGCGTAGATGTGGTGTGGAGGATGAAGTTGGGTTCCCGTGTGTGTGGGGGTTTTCGATTGCTGTGCTCGCTCTCTCTATCTCTATCTCTCTCGCTCTCGCCTTCGCTCCGATTTCCAACTAGTGGGGGTTTGTGGGTGATGTGGGTGTGTGTTTTATAGTTGATTGGATGTGTGGGTGTGTTGTTTGTATGTGTCTCTGGTGTGCGTATTTCAAAATGTCCAATGTGGCTGTGTTTTGGAGCTGTGTGTGTATTTTGAGCGCGGCTGTGTGTACCGCCAATGGAATACCGCGGTTGAAAGACCGCCGCGTGGATTCGTGGGTCAGAATGGCATGGGCGTGTTTGTGTTGGCGTGGCGGTGGAGGTTTGGTCATCTCCAGTTTTCCGCGGCCCGCTGATGAGGCGGCCTTCCTTGGATGTCGGATTTTTGGCGGTTTCACAGTTGGTGGTCAGAATGACCGTGGCGGTTTACCGCGGCCGCGGCGGTAGAATGGCGGACTTCTGACTGGTGGTAAGGGCCTTTTACCGCCGAGGTCAGAATGACCCCCTGTATGTGCATACACAGCAACAAGTTGCACGTGGCCAGATTGAGTGATCTGGAGATGAACTTACCTTTGTATGGCAAGAGTTGTTTACCTCTGAACTGTGTGTACAAGTGCATACTTGGGGAGATCACAAATCTTATGTCATCCCAAAGGGAAAATGTGAGTACAGTGTGTGCCGTTATATAAGACTGTGTGAGGGAATGCAGTATTCCTGTACCAGGAGACACACATAAAGTCTACACTCAGAGTAGATGTACTGTTATTAGAATTGACAGGAGTAAGCCAGAGATCGTGTGTATGGCAGCATTACATTATTTGAACATCACCAGTTAAATTGACAATTCAACCATGTCACACCACAGTGATGCCTAAGGGGTCAGTCCCATATTCCAAAGGTCTGTTGATGTGTGACACACTCACCTCTGACCAACATCATGTTTCCTGAAACATGTATGCTTGATGATACCATGTGCAGAACATATGTGCCTGTGGAAGACATACACAACATAAAGGGGGTCAGTACGACATTGGCGGTAAAAGCCGCTTACCGCCGTGCAGAAGACCGCCAACACACTGCTGTGGCCGCGGATTTCCGCCACGGTCATTATGACCCAAAGCCCGGAATCTTCCAAAGTCTAGACACCCACACAAGTCCGCCACACCAAAGGTCAGTGATAAACCGGTGATAACAAAACCTCCACCGTCACGCCAACAGGAATACGCACACACTATCACGACCCATGAATCCATGCGGTGGTCTTTCAACCGCGGTATTCCATTGAAGATACACACCATCGCGCTCAAAATACACACACATTTACAAAACACTACCACATTGGACAAATCAAAATACACACACCTGATAACATTTACGAAACACTACCACATTGGACAAATCAAAATACACACACCGGATACACATACACACACCACTCTCACACACCCAATACAATATAAAACACACACCCACATCACCCACAAACCCCTACGACCACAATTGCGACTGAAGGCCAGAGAGAGACACCACCATCTACAAACTAGCATCCACAGGCACTCAACACCATCACTCACGTAACATCCACGCACCTCACACAACACACCTCTAAATATCACCCCACACAACACAACACACAGCACCCCACACATCACCCACATCACCCCATGGCACCACAAAGACACCCCAGGTTCTCTGAGGAGGAGCTCAGGGTCATGGTGGAGGAAATCATCCAGGTAGAGCCACAGCTATTCGGATCACAGGTGCAGCACACCTAGATAGCTAGGAAGATGGAGCTATGGTGAAGAATCGTGGACAGGGTCACCGCAGTGGGACAGCACCCAAGAAATCGGGATGACATCAGGAAGAGGTGGAATGACCTACGGGGGAAGGTGCGTTCCGTGGTCTCAAGACACCACATCGTGGTTCAGAGGACTGGCGGAGGACCCACACCTCCTCCCCCACAACTAACAACAAGGGAGGAGCAAGTCTTGGCTACACTGCATCCTGAGGGCCTCGCAGGAGTAGCTGGAGGAATGGACTCTGGTAAGTCAAATCTTTACTACTTCATCCCCCACCCAACCTGCATGCCATCATATACCCCCACCCTCGCGGTCACCCCCATCACTCCAACTCCTCACAAATATCCCAATATCACAAACCACACATCCCAAACCCAAGCCCTGCATGCAACACCAAAGCATGGACACCCATCACCAAAGCATGGCCACAGCACATACCCATACACCCCCCTAAACCATCATCACACAAGGTCCTACACAGGAATGCAAGCCCTGGGGTATACGGTCACCCACCCATTGCACACCTTGGCACACACAGATGCAATAATCATGCTTTTACACCCCTGCAGGAACCCTACCCAATTTCACCGGACAGGAGGGTCCAGATATGTCACTCCATCCACAGAAGAGGCCCACAGTGATGACAGCAGCTTTGTCCAGCTGGATCTAAATGACCAGCACGGCCCATCTGGGACCTCAGGACAGTCAGTTCCCCACATCGTGGCACAAGCCACTACAGAGCTTCCCCCCTCTGGAAACAACAGAACAGCACCCACCCAGCGGGCCCATACCTCTGTCCCCAGGACACGTCAAGCAGCAGTGTATCCAGCACTACAGGGAACCCAGGCTAACCCACCACCCCAACAACAACAGGGACCTGGGGGCAGTGGCAGTGGGCACACGGTTCAGGGGACAGAGGCCCAGGAACACAGGGGAACTGGGAGGGCTGCTGTGCGACAGGGGGGAGGACAGGCCCAGGGAACCCACTCTCCACGAGGCCCTCTCCAACATCATGGGAGCCTACCACCATTCCAAGGAGACGATGGCAACGGTACTGGCCACGTTTTAGGAGACCCAGCGGCTGCAGGAGGAACAGTATTTGGGCTTCAGGGAGGAACTCAAATCCATCAATTCCACCTTGGGCACCATTGTAGGGGTGCTGAAGGAACTCGTGAACACCAGGAGGGACACTGTGGCACAACAAGGGGCCCCTGACACTAGCTTGGACGATGAACTGCCCGCCACCTCCGCCGGCGCTAGTGGACAGGAGGCACCGCCACAGGACAACCACACCAGCACCCCACCCCCTGCAGATGGAGAACCACCCCACAAACAGTCCCTGAGATCCAGGACAAAGACAGAGAACGATGCCAAGACCCCCGCCAAGAAACTAGACCACCCTGATTGCCATCCTTTTGTCCCACCTTGTCACCCTGTCCATCCTTAAACTGCCCCAGCTCCACTTCCTATGCCCCTTTGGACAATGAACCTGTGAGACTAATAGACTGGACTCTGCCATGGACATTCCTCCACCATCACCCCTCACCATTTTACAACCCCCTCCAATATTGAAAACCTAAAAAAACACCCTTAAAGCACAAAACAATCAGGAGTCTGTCTGTGATTTCGAAATAGTGTATTAGCAATTAAAGTGGCAAAATGCTATTTCAAATGTAATGTCAACATACCTATGTCACACAGCTCTAGTCCATGAGGAAACAAAGCAGATGTCACACAGTGGACCCACATCTGTGAAATCGTAAGGGAAAGTGACAACTCAGTGACCATACATTCGGTGAAAATGACAGACAGTAGAGCGGTAGTAGATAAAAATCAGATGTAGCAGGAAGTGTTGTCTTCTTACCTGTGTCTCACTGGAAGTATTGCAGGATCACCGTGTTCCTGTTGTCGATGTCCTCTTCTTCTGCTTCCTCGTCTTCACTGTCCACAGGGTCCACAGCTGCCACAACACCTCCATCTGGACCATCCTCCTGCAGAAAAGGCACCTGTCGTCGCAAAGCCAAGTTGTGAAGCATTCAGCAGGCCACGATGATCTGGCATACCTTCTTTGGTGAGTAGAATAGGGAACCACCTGTCATATGGAGGCACCGGAACCTGGCCTTCAGGAGGCTGAAGGTCCACTCTATAATCCACCTAGTTCACCCATGTGCCTCATTGTAGTGTTTCTCTGCCCTTGTCCTGGGATTCCTTACTGGGGTCAGTAGCCATGACAGGTTGGGGTAACCAGAGTCACCTGCAAATGACTCTGGTTATTACCACTGTATTGGGTCCATGTCCTCACCTAATAGCCACACCAGGTGCCACTGAAGTTGCCCCATCACATAAGGGATGCTGCTATTCCGCAGGATGTAAGCGTCATGCACTGAGCCAGGGAATTTTGCATTAACATGGGAGATGTACTGGTCTGCCAAACACACCATCAGCACATTCATGGAAAGGTAACTCTTCTGGTTTCTGTACACCTGTTCACTCCTGCAGGGGTGTACCAAGGCCACATGTGTCCCATCAATGGCACCTGTTATGTTGGGGATATGTCCCAGGGCATAGAAATCACCTTTCACTGTAGGCAAAACCTCCACCTGAGGGAAAATGATGTAGCTCCGCATGTGTTACAGCAGGGTGGACAACACTCTGGACAACACGTTGGAAAACATAGGCTGGGACATCCCTGATGCTATGGCCGCTGTTGTTTGAAAATACCCACTTGCTAGGAAATGGAGTACTGACAGCACCTGCACTTGAGGGGGGATTCCTGTGGGATGGCGGATAGCTGACATCAGGTCGGGCTCCAACGTGGCACACAGTTCCTGGATTGTGGCACGATAAATCCTGTAGGTGATGATCACATGTCGCTCCTCCATTGTCGACAGGTCCACCAGCAGTCTGTACACTGGAGGATGCTGCCATCTCCTCACATGCCCCAGCGGACAGTGCCTATGGAGGAGAACAGCGAGCAGAGAGTCAACCAACTCTGAGGTACATAAACACAGCTTACTCTGAAAATATTAGCAAATCTAAATTTGCCTGTATGAGTGTTTAGGCAAGGCCTAGATATGTGTGACTCAGTCCAAAATAATGCCATGTGGGCCCATGAAATGGCGGCTGCCTGACCTGTAAAGTGGGACAGGGGGACATGCAGTAACTGCGCTGGCGTTGTACACCATCGTGGTAGGCGGTCGAAGACCGTGGCGCAATCCTGCTTTGGTTACCATTGGACCCTATGGGTCTCAGTAGCCAATGATGATGTACGCCGGCGGTGACGGTACGCAAAGCCGCGGACGTGACTGCCATTTTCTGTCTGTTCAATCACTTGATACCTGATCTTCGACAGGAGAGGACCTACACTGCAAGTGCTGCTGTGACCTCAGTCTGGAAGAGACAATGGCTCGTGTGTCTGGGGAAAGGGCCCCTGCCTTCCTCACGGAGGAGTTGGAGAAACTTGTGGATGGGGTCCTCCCTCAGTACACGCTACTCAACGGTCCTCCAGACAAACAGGTAAGTACACTGTGCGCATGCTGTATGGGCAATGCCTGTGTGGAGTGGGGTGGATGAAAGATATGGGGGGGTAAGAATGAGGCGTGCATGAAACGACGGTGAGTGCATGTGCGTCATGGCAAGGGTAGGGATGCGGACCAATGACTGTGACGATGCACATGGTAATTACTTCTGTTTTTCCCCTGTACAATTCCTGTAGGTCAGCGCCCAACAGAAGAAGGACATTTGGCGTGCCATCACCAAGGAAGTCCGGACCCTGGGTGTCTACCACAGACGGAGCACCCACTGCCGGAAAAGATGGGAGGACATTCGCCGCTGGAGCAAGAAGAGGGTGGAGGCCCAGCTGGGGATGGCCTCCCAAAGTGGGAGGGGTGCACGTCGCACCACGACCCCCCTGATGTTCAGGATCCTGGCGGTGGGGTACCCGGAGTTCAATGGGCGCTTGAGGGCATCACAGCAGCCACAAGGGGGTGAGTACACTCTCATTCTGCTGATTCAGCGAACATTGTAGGTGTCTGGGTGGGGGAGGTGGGCTGTGGTTTCCCCTAGGCCAAGGCGAGTTTGCTAGTTAAGTTCCTTTCTTCAGGCAGGCCCTGTGGCACCCCACCCCACCTGTGTACAGTGCCAACTACACCTAGTCAGGCTCCTGTGACATCCATGTGTGCAGAAATCGTGCATAGCCTTGTAAGCCATGTCCTTGGGATTGAATAGTTGACTCCAAGTGCGCGGTATAGTGCAGGGGGCTTCTGTGTCTGTCGTGTCCGCCAACGGTAGCGGTATTGCATGCACTCAACATGTCTTTTTTCTGTCTTCCCTCCCCCTTTTTGTGGTCTCCCTGTACTTGTGTGCATTAGCATCATCAGGGGGAGGAGCAGTGGCACCTGAGCAGGAGGTAGCTGCATCCCACATGGCCCTGGAGGGCGACACTACGGAGTCTGAATTCACCAGTGGGGCGGAGGGCGAGGGGAGCTCCACGGCGGGGACAGGAGCTGACACCAGCGATACGGACTACTCCTTTGATGGGAGCTCCCTTGTGGTGGTGGCCCCATCTGTGCCCTCCGCATCAACAGGTACAGCCGCCGCCCCCCCTACCAGCACCGTCCTCCCAGCAGCCCCTCAGCATTTGCCCCGTGCCCGCTCACCCAGGAGGGTGGGCATCACCTTCGCCCCAGTCACCCCTGCTGCCCTCAGTGAGGAGGCTATTGACCACCTCAGGTCCCTCACTGTTGGGCAGTCTACCATTTTGAATGCCATCCAGGGTGTAGAGAGGCAGTTGCAACAGACCAATGCATACCTGGAGGGCATTCACTCTGGTCAGGCAGCCCTTCAGCGAGCTTTTCAGACTCTGGCCTCAGCACTGATGGCAGCCATTGTCCCTGTCTCTAGCCTCCCCCCTCCAACCTCCTCCACCTAGACCCACACCCCTGTACCTCAGCCTATCCCAAGCACACCATCAGACCAGCATGCACACACCTCAACACGCAAGGGAAGCTCTGGCAAACATAGGCACCACACATCCCACAGGCACTCACGCAAGCATCACACACATACAGACACACCAACATCCACTGCCTCCACTGTGTCCCCCTCCTCCTTGTCTCACTCCCTGTCTCGTCTCCACTCACACCTGCATGCACTGCATCCTCAGCCACTACGTCCATCACCAGCACACCCACCACCACACCCCGCTCATGTGCATTCATTACCCCCACTACCATTCACACGTCCCTTGTGTCCTCTCCCAGTGTGTCTGTGAGGCCACCTCCTAAGGTACACAAACGCAGCCACACACCCACCCAACAGCCATCCACCTCACAACAGCCTCCAGCCCATGCACCTTCACCCAAAGTCACCAAACGTACACCTCCTACAACCACAACCTCTTCCTCCACTCCCAAACCCACTCCAGCTACCCGTCCCAGTGTTCCTAAGAAACATTTCCTGGCCAGCCTTGACCTCTTTCCCTCACCTCCCCCACCCCTTCAGTCTCCTAGGCCCGACTCTCCAGGTCCCAACCTAGCACCTCAGCCACATAATCGGCAGGACCAATGGTGCCAGTAGTCACCGGATTATGGAGTGCAACAGGCAGCCAGTGTGGCAAGGAGCCACAGCACGGACAGTCCCCCAACTGTCTAGCATCAAAAGTTGGCCAGTGCCCGGCGGGAGAAGGGAAAGAAACCAGCAACCAAAGCCGCTCCCATGGGTACAGTTGGGAGTGTGGAGACAGCTGCGACACTATCCAAGGTGGGAAAGGGGCACAGTAAAACCGGCCAGTCTGGGAAGATCAGCACGGCGGACAAGACCGCCAGCAGCCACACTGCCCAGGAGAAGACCGCCAGCAGCAGCCCGCTGCCCAGGAAGCGTCCTCCAGCAGCCCCGCTGCCACAGACAAGACCGTCAGCAGCAGCCCCGCTGCCCAGGAAGTGACCGCCAGCAGCCCTGCTGCCACAGACAGGACCGCCAGCAGCAGCCCCGCTGCCCAGGAAGCGACCCCCAGCAGCCCCGCTGCCACAGACAGGACCGCCAGCAGCAGCACCGCTGCCCAGGAAGCGACCGCCAGCAGCCCCGCTGCCACAGACAAGACCGTCTGCAGCTGAACCGCTGCCTAGGACACCGCCTCCAGCAGCCCTGCAGGCCAGGACAAGACCCCCACCAGCTGAACCACTGCCCAGGACACCACCGTCAGCAGCCCCGGAGGCCAGGACAAGACCATCACCAGCTGAACCACTGCCCAGGACACCACCACCAGCAGCGCCGCAGGCCAGTCAGCCCCAATGATTCCGAAGCTACTGAGTCCGCCACGAGCAGGATGATGCACTCTGGGCACAAGGCCCCCTCCAAAACCAGTGGAGTACCACATCCACTACCTCAGTTCTTGGCAGGAGGAAGCACTCTGGGCACAGGGCCCCCTCCAGAACCAGTGGAGAATGACATCCACTACCTCAGTCTTTGGCAGGATGAAGCACTCTGGGCACAAGGCCCCCTCCAGAACCAGTGGAGTATCACATCCACTACCTCAGTCCTTGGCAGGATGAAGCACTCTGGGCACAAGGTCCCCTCCAGAACCGGTGGAGAATGACATCCACTACCTCAGTCCTTGGCAGGATGAAGTACTCTGAGCACAAGGCCCCCTCCAGATCCAGTGGAGTATCACATCCACTACCTCAGTCCTTGGCAGGATGAAGCACTCTGGGCACAAGCCCCCCTCCAGAAACCAGTGGAGACTGTTATCCACTTGAGAGACTGTGGCTTGCCACTCCCCAGGATTGGAAAGTGGGCAACCCACCCACTGTAGAGACTTGAGAGGCTGTGGCTTTGCACAGTGGGCAAACCAACCACTGTAGAGACTTGAGAGACAGTGGCTTTGCACTCCCCAGGATTGCACAGTGGGCAAACCAACCATTGTAGAGACTTGAGAGACTGTGGCTTTGCACTCCCCAGGATTGAACAGTGGGCAAACCAACCACTGTAGAGTCTTGAGAGACTGTGGCTTTGCACTCCCCAGGATTGCACAGTGGGCAAACCACCCACTGTTGAGACTTGAGAGACTGTGGCTTTGCACTCCCCAGGATTGCACAGTGGGCAACCCACCCACTGTAGAGACTTGAGAGACTGTGGCTTTGCACTCCCCCGGATTGAACAGTGGGGATGGAGCCCCCTCGTGGATCTGGCATCGTGCACTCAACCGGCTGAGGTGCCCCCCCTTCCCTTCCCCCTGAGGTGCCTGTTTTATTTCTATCTGATGCCCAAGCAGTGTTCTCTCCGTTTTGATCGGGTATTGAGTGTGGGCCTCGCCCATGCCTTTTGGGCCCAGTGATCCACGGACTATGAAGGTGGAATCCCTTGGACTTGTGTTCTTGGTGTATATAATTGTATATAGTATAAATGTATGTATTTGTAAATATTTTTGATGTATGTAATTGAATATATCACAATTATTCGACTCATTTCCTTTTGTCCTTGCATTGTTCCAGGGGGCCAGGCGGTGGTTGGGGTGTAATTGTTATGTATCAATATGTATTAGCATGTGTGTTGGTGGGGATGTTGCGTGTGTGTGTCACTGTTTGTTCTCTCCCCCTCCCCTGTGTCGTAGGTGCAGTACTCACCGTTGTCTTCGCTGCCCACATTCGTGCTCCTGGTAGAGGAGCAGGAAGATAAAGGGTGGTGGAATCTGGAGCTCGGCTTCCATGGCGTCCTGATTCCTCGTGGGTTGTGTAGAGGTGAGCGTTTTCCCTTCGAAGTCCTGTATCCGCTGTGTTTTTGTTCACGGGGAATCCGCCTCGGAAAAGGTGGCGGATTGGTGGGTTGTAATAGTGTGGGTGGTATATTGTCCTCCGCCTGTCTGTTGGTGGTTACTGTCGCGGTCTTTGTTTGTACCGCCATGGCGGTTGGAGTGTTAAAGTAGCTGTCTATTTTGGCAGTTTCCGCCACAGTCGTAATTCCATTTTTTTTCCCGCCTGCCTGGTGGCGGTTTTACCGCCGCTTTAACACCGACCGCCAGGGTTGTAATGACCACCACAGTGATGTCTTTTATATGTCCTGACAGTGAAATATTGCTAAATTTGTTTTTCACTGTTGCAATTCCTGTCCCTCTCATAGGTTAACATGGGGGTTACCTTTAAGTATGATTAAAGTGTAGCTTCCCTTTGGGAGTGGATGGACATGTGGAGTTTGGGGACTCTGAGCTCACAATTTAAAAGTACATCTTTTAGTAAAGTTGATTTTAAGATTGTGTGTTTGAAAATGCCACTTTTAGAAAGTGAGCATTTTCTTGCTTATATCATTTCTGTGACTTTGCCTGTTTGTGGATTCCCTGTCTGGCTCAGTTTGACAGTTGGGCTGGTTGCACCTCACATTAGACAGTGACACAAAGGCAGCTGGGGTGTAGTCTGCATTTCCTGATGAGCCATCTGTGCTAGGAGGGAGGGGAGGAGTGGTCTGTTACACCTGAAAGGGCTTTTCCTGTCCTCACACAATACAGTCTCCGACCCCCTGATGAGTGTCTGGGGCCTGGCCTGGGCAAGGCAGGATTCCACTTTCAAAAGAGACTTTGCTTTGAAATTATCCTACTTCAAAGGAGAAATTGGGTATAAGAAGGACACCCAAAACCACAGAATTTAGAAACCCTTCTGGAAACAAGAGGAACCTCTGCCTGTAGAAGAGCTGAGGAAGAAGAGCTGCCCTGCCTGTGACTGTGCTTTGAGGAGCTATCCTGCAGTTGCTGCTTCTGCCAGAGTAAGAGGGCAAAGACTCGACTTTGTGTGCCTTCCATCTTGAGAAGAAATCTCCAAGGGGTCTATCTAGAGCTTGCCTCCGGTTGTTTGAAGTCTCAGGGACAGCAAAGACTTCTCACTGCCAGCACCTGGAGTCTCTGGAGAGACTCCTACTCTGCCTTGTGGTGCCCATTCAGTTCCTGGAACCCTGAAAGGAGAATCTGGCAGCCTAAAGACAAGGAAATTCACACACAAAGCGCTGTGCAGGGTAAAGATCAACGCGACTCCAATCTGCGGTTGAAGAAACGACGCGCCTCCGGCTCCGCAGCTGAGAAACAACGCTTGCAGGTAATGCGGCTGGAGAATCGACGCACGGAGCAGGAGAAATGAGGCGCAGCATCGCTGACGGAGGTTGGAGATCACAACCCGCGCTGTGGGGTTTTTGGATCATCGTGCAGCTGGATTTTCGACTCAAGTACTGTGGTGCGTGGAAAAACAATGCAAAGCCTGCCCGGACCCAAGAGTGCTGACCGGAGCGACGCATCGCTCTCCTGCAGAGAGAAGAAACGACACGCCCGACCCGGTGAAAGGAGAAACAGCGCACCGTCCTGCTCCTGAGTGAAATCAAAGCCTCGCAAGCCCTTTCTAATGCGCACTCACCCGTGCGGGGTTATTTTTGACGCGCACCAGGTACATTTTCACGCTAGCAGAGCTAGTGTGTGTTTAAAACTACTTAAAGACTCTTTTTGATTTTTAATTGATAACTTGACTTGTGTATTGTGGATTTTTGTTGTTTTGGTCTTGTTTTGTTTAGCTAAATATTTCCTATTTTTCTACAATGGTGTTGTGTCATTTTGAAGTGTTTTCATTGAGTTACTGTGTGTGATGGTTCAAATACTTTACACCTAGCACTCTGAAGTTAAGCTTACTGGTCTGCCAAGCTACCAAGGGGGTAATCAGTGGTTAGCTAAGGGTGATTCTCTTTTATCCTGACTAGAGTGAGGGTCCTTGCTTGAACAGGGGGTAACCTGACTGTCACCCAAAGACCCCATTTCTAACACTACTATTTTCCGATCAGAAATTACTTAAAAGTGTATAAGGGATTCCCAATGCTAACCTATGTGAGAAGCAGACCTCATAGTAGTGAAAAATGAATTAGGCTATTTGTCAGTACTAAGATATATAAAACATAAAAGTGCCTGTCCTACCTTTTAAAAGGCTTGGCAAGTAGTTTTAAATGCCAAGTCGAAGTGGCAGTACATTCGACACAGGCACTGCAGTTGCAGGCCTGACACAGGTTTGAAAGGCTTCTTCTGTGGGTGGCACAATTAGGTTAGATTAGATTAATGCATTTGTAAAGTGCATGGCTACCCAATGGCTTCCCAGTACTAAAACTGAGCAGCAAGCTGGAGTCATCTGAGAACTAATACTTATAGTATTAATGGGAAAGAGCCAGGCGTTAAGGAGTTTCCTGAAGTGAGGCTCATTATCAAGGCATCTCAATTCGAAGGGAACTGCATTCCACAGTTTGGGTGCTAGATATGCAAAAGATATTCCACCTCATCCATATCTACGAATTCTGGGTATCCTCAATAGGTGTCCCAAGGAGGATCACAGAAACGTGATGGGAGTACAGGGGAGTATCAGAAACCTGACCTTCAGGGTGCCTTTGGAGTTAAACCCTTTGTAGAACAAGCAGAGTGATTTGAATTTATTCCCACATTGATGGGGAGCCAGTGTAGTGAGGCCATAGCCTCCTTTACCAATGTATGTCTTAGAAGCTTAAGAAGGGTTCTAGAGGCAACATTCTGCATTACCTGGAGTCTAGTAATGATGCATTTTGGGGAGCCTAGATATAGTGAACTGTCATTTTTCATTTGTGACAGAATCAAGGCTTGGACCAATGTTCTTTGGCAAGAGGTTGGGATATGATTATGGATTTATGTAGGTTTCTAAAAACGCCAAAATAGGTGGCAGCAAATTTGTTGGCCTGTCTGTCCAGTCAATGGACAGTCAATTATGGATATATGATAGAACAACAAGTGTGTATATCACACATGCATTTACAACGTGGTCTGTACAATGACCGCGTCTTTACCACGCATACCTTTACCACGCATGCATTTACAACAAAATTAATGTAAAAGCGTGTTCGGTAAAGGAACATGAGTGTTAAATTCTACCCCGCACCCTACACCTGACACCATACTCCACCCGCCCAAGCCTTTAAATCTGCCCCTTTCACCCCTGCCTTGAGCCCTAACCCCCTCCCTACTGTGCCCTTGTAGGAGGCTGGACTGGCTTGTAGTGAGTACCAAGGGGTACTTGCACCTTGCACCAGGCCCAGTTATCCCTTATTAGTGTATAGGGTGTCTAGCAGCATAGGCTGATAGATAATGGTAGCTTAGCAGAGCAGCTTAGGCTGAACTAGGAGACGAGTGAAGCTCCTACAGTACCACTAGTGTCATATGCACAACATCATAAGAAAACACAATACACAGATATACTAAAAATAAAGGTACTTTATTTTTATGACAATATGCCAAAGTATCTCAGAGTGTACCCTCAGTATGAGGATAGCAAATATACACAAGATATATGTACACAATACCAAAATATGCAGTAATAGTATTAGAAAACAGTGCAAACAGTGTATAGTTACAATAGGATGCAATGGAGACACATAGGGATAGGGGCAACACAAACCATATACTCCAAAAGTGGAATGCGAACCACAAATGGACCCCAAACCTATGTGACCTTGTAGAGGGTCGCTGGGACTATTAGAAAATAGTAAGGGTTAGAAAAATAGCCCACCCCAAGACCCTGAAAAGTGAGTGCAAAGTGCACTAAAGTTCCCCAAAGGACACAGAAGTCGTGATAGGGGAATTCTGCAGGAAAGACACAAACCAGCAATGCAACAATGATGGATTTCCAGTCGAGGGTACCTGTGGAACAAGGGGACCAAGTCCAAAAGTCACAAGCAAGTCGGAGATGGGCAGATGCCCAGGAAATGCCAGCTGTGGGTACAAAGAAGCTGCTACTGGGCAGTAGAAGCTTAGGTTTCTGCAGGAACGACAAGGGCTAGAGACTTCCCCTTTAGAGGATGGATCCTTCACGCCATGGAGAGTTGTGCAGAAGTGTTTTCCCGCCGAAAGACCACCAACAAGCCTTGCTAGCTGCAAATCGTGTGGTTAGTGTTTTTGGATGCTGCTGTGGCCCAGGAGGGACCAGGATGTCGCCAATTGCGTCAGGGGACAGAGGGGGTGTCGAGCAAGACTAGGAGCCCTCTTAGCAGCAGGCAGCACCCGCAGAAGTGCCAGAAACAGGCACTACGAGGATGCATGAAATGGTGCTCACCCAAAGTCGCACAAAGGAGTCTCACGTCGCCGGAGAACAACTTAGGAGGTCGTGCAATGCAGGTTAGAGTGCTGTGGACCCAGGCTGGACTTTGCACAAAGGATTTCTGCCGGAAGTGCACGGAGGCCGGAGTAGCTGCAAAAGTCGCGGTTCCCAGCAATGCAGTCTGGCGTAGGGAGGCAAGGACTTACCTCCACCAAACTTGGACTGAAGAGTCACTGGACTGTGGGAGTCACTTGGACAGAGTTGCTGGATTCAAGGTACCTGGCTCGTCGTGCTGAGAGGAGACCCAGGGTACCGCTGATGCAGTTCTTTGGTGCCTGCCGTTGCAGGGGGACGATTCCGTCGACCCACGGGAGATTTCTTCGGAGCTTCTAGTGCAGAGAGGAGGCAGACTACCCCCACAGCATGCACCACCAGGAAAACAGTCGAGAAGGCGGCAGGATCAGCGTTACAGAGTTGCAGTAGTCGTCTTCGCTACTATGTTGCAGTTTTGCAGGCTTTCAGTGCGGTCAGCAGTCGATTCCTTGGCAGAAGCTGAAGAGAGAGATGCAGAGGAACTCGGATGAGCTCTTGCATTCGTTATCTAAGGAATCCCAAGAGACAGAGACCCTAAATAGCCAGAAAAGAGGGTTTGGCTACCTAGGAGAGAGGATAGGCTAGCAACACCTGAAGGAGCCTATCAGAAGGAGTCTCTGACGTCACCTGATGGCACAGGCCAATCAGAGCAGTCCAGTGTGCCAGCAGCACCTCTGTTTCCAAGATGGCAGAGGTCTGGAGCACACTGGAGGAGCTCTGGACACCTCCCAGGAGAGTACATGTCAGGGGAGTGGTAAGTCCCCTTTCCTTTGTCCAGTTTCGCGCCAGAGCAGGGCTAAGGGGTCCCTGAACCGGTGTAGACTGGCTTATGCAGAAATGGGCACCATGTGTGCCCATGAAAGCATTTCCAGAGGCTGGGGGAGGCTACTCCTCCCCTGCCTTCACACCATTTTCCAAAGGGAGAGGGTGTAACACCCTCTCTCAGAGGAAGTCCTTTGTTCTGCCATCCTGGGCAAGGCCTGGCTGGACCCCAGTAGGGCAGGAGCCTGTCTGAGCGGTTGGCAGCAGCAGCAGCTGCAGTGGATCCCCGGGAAAGGCAGTTTGGCAGTACCAGGGTCTGTGCTACAGACCACTGGGATCATGGGATTGTGCCAACTATGCCAGGATGGTATAGAGGGGGCAATTCCATGATCATAGACATGTTACATGGCCATATTCGGAGTTACCATTGTGAAGCTACATTTAGGTAGTGACCTATATGTAGTGCACGCGTGTAATGGTGTCCCCGCACTCACAAAGTCTGGGGAATTGGCCCTGAACAATGTGGGGGCACCTTGGCTAGTGCCAGGGGGCCCACACACTAAGTAACTTAGCACCCAACCTTTACCAGGTAAAGGTTAGACATATAGGTGACTTATAAGTTACTTAAGTGCAGTGTAAAATGGCTGTGAAATAACGTGAATGTTATTTCACTCAGGCTGCAGTGGCAGGCCTGTGTAAGAATTGTCAGCGCTCCCTATGGGTGGCAAAAGAAATGCTGCAGCCCATAGGGATCTCCTGGAACCCCAATACCCTGGGTACCTCAGTACCATATACTAGGGAATTATAAGGGTGTTCCAGTATGCCAATGTAAATTGGTGAAATTGGTCACTAGCCTGGTAGTGACAATTTGTACAGAGAGAGCATAACCACTGAGGTTCTGGTTAGCAGAGCCTCAGTGAGACAGTTAGGCACCACACAGGGAACACCTACATATAGGCCACAAACTTATGAGCACTGGGGTCCTGACTAGCAGGGTCCCAGTGACACATAACAAACATACTGAAAACATAGGGTTTTCACTATGAGCACTGGGCCCTGACTAGCAGGATCCCAGTGAGACAGTGAAAACACCCTGACATACACTCACAAACAGGCCAAAAGTGGGGGTAACAAGGCTAGAAAGAGGCTACTTTCTCACAGCCCTGTCCTAAAACCTACCCCACTCTGTCCTAAAAACTACCTGACCCCCACCCCAAACCCTAAAATATATCCTGTCCTGTACTAGAAACTACCCCAACACCCTCTCCAACCCTAAACCCTGAAAGCTACCCTGCCCTGTACTAAAGCTTACCCCGCCCTGTCCTAAAAACTACCCCAACCCCGACCTAAACCATAAAACCTACCTGTCCTAAAAATGACACCTCTCTGTCCTAAAAACTACCCTGACCCCCGTTCTGAAACCGAAAACCTACCCGGCCCTGTCCTAAAAACTATCCAATCCCCGACCTAAAAGTTACCCTGTCCTAAAAACTACGCTGGCCCCCTGATGCCCGCCCCTACCCTAAACCCTACCCTGTCCTAAAACCTATCCTGCTCTGTCCTAAAAACTACTCCAATCCCCCACCCTAAAACCTACTCTGTCCTAAAAATTACCCCACCCTGTCATAAAAACTACCATGACCCTCCACCCTGACCCTGAACCCTAAAACCTACCTCACCCTGTCCTAAAAACTACCCTGACCCTGCCTTCACCCTAAACCCTAGAGGCTACCCCACCCTGTCCTAAAACCTACCCGCCCTGTCCTAAAAACTACCACAATCCCGCCCTAAACGCTACCCTGTCCTAAAACCTCCCTCCCCTGTCCTAAAAACTACCCCGCTCTAAACCCTAAAAGCTACCCTCCCCTATCTTAAAACCTACCCTACCTGTCCTAAAAACTACCCTGACCCCCCCACCCTGCTCTAAACCCTAAAAGCTACCCTGCCCTGTCCTAAAACCTACCCCGTCCTGTCCTAAAAACTATGCCAACCCTCCGCCTTCGCCCTAAACCCTAAAAGCTACCCTGCCATGTCCTAAAACCTACCACACCCTGTCCTAAAAACTACCCGACCCTCACCCTAAAGCCTACCCTGTCCTAAAACCTACCCCATCCTGTCCTAAAATCTACCCCGCCCCAGCTCTAAACCCTAAGACCCACCTGCCCTGTTCTAAAACTACCCCTCCCCTGCCCTAAACCCTAAAATCTACCCAGCTCTGTCCTAAAACCTACCCTGTCTTAAAAACTACCTGACCCCCTAACCCCACCCCAAACCCTACCCAGCCCTGTCCTAAAAACCACCCCAATCATCCATCCTAAACCGTAAAAGCTACCTTGTCTTAAAAACCACCCGACCGAGAACCCTAAAACCTTCCCCACCCTTTCCTAAGAACTACCCGACCCTTTGACCCAGTCCTAAAAACTACCCCAAGCCCCCCAAAAAACTGGCCCCACTTACCTCTCTCTCTTCTGGTCGCTACTCCTTCCTGTTCTGCCCGGACTGCTCTCTCTGCCATTACCATGCATATGCGTCATAAAGGCATGCGTACTAAACGCATATGTGTGGTAATGGCAGCGTGGTCAATGCATAGTGTTGAATTGACTGCGCTGCTAGTGATGTTTCCCTCAATTATCTAACTACACTCGCAGACCTTTTATGGGGGATCTGGGGACAGGAGGATATTCCCAGACATTCTGGCCAGCTGATCGTACATTAGAGGGTCTAACCTCTTATCTAAGATCATGAACTTCATTTTTTACGCATTCAAATTGAAGTTGACAATTCACCATCCAAATGGCCATTTTCCCAAAACAAGGCACTCGCTGATGAGCCTGGACGATTTCTTGGGCGCCAGGGATAGCACCAGTTGTGAGTGATCAGCATAAGATATTACCAATAGTCCGAATTCTTCCACAATATCAGCTAGTGGGCACATGTATGCATTAAAAAGTGTGGGGCTTAGGGCAGACTCCTGTAGGATCCCACACTTCACAAGCAGGACATCAGAAAAACATGCATTCTCACAAATTTGAAAGGTTCTTTCATTCAAAAAAGAGGTGACCCATTTGAGGCCAGAACTCTGCACTCCAGACACTCTCAGTCTATCACTAAGGATCTTGTGGTCTACAGTATCAAATACTGTACTTAGATTTAACAAAATAATCACATCGGCTCACCCCAGGCCTAGCATAGCCTTTAGTTCTTCGGTTACTGCTAGGAGGGCTGTTTCCATGCTATGTTGAGCACTTAAGACCATTTGAGTTGTATGAGGACACTGGTTTTCTTCCAGGAACAGTGAGAGGGATTGATTCACATGTTTTTCAAGGACCTTACTGACGAATGGTAATAAGAAAATCGGTCTAAGTTTCTCTAGAGAAGTGGGATCCATTTTATTTTTTTAAATTGAGACTTAACTATAACAAGTTTCCAATTATTAGGTAACAGCACAATCAGTGCTGCAGGCTCCCTACTAGCATTTAATTTACCGACCCTGGGTATATGGTATATCACATTACAGGGGACTTACAAATAAATAAAATATTCCAAACAGGTGTAATCAATTATACCATGTTTAGAGGAGAGAGCAAATGCAGGTTATCATTCACTAGCAGGTGTAAAGTGCCCAGAGTCCTAAAGACAACAAAAAGAAGGACAGAAAAATAGGAGGAGGAAGGCAAAAAGTTATGGGTAACCCTGCAAAAAGGTCCAGGTCCAACATGTCTTTTGTGCTTAGTAGTTAAACTATTGTGAGATAAGTTAAGTTAGATTTAGGTAGTGTTTAGAATAGTTAGTTTAGGATACATAGATGCAGTTGGATAAGGAATAGTGTACTTATTTTTAGGTAGTGGGTATGTTAGATAGTTTAGTTTAGTTAGGTTTAGTTTTTTTTTACCTAAAGATATATATAGTAAATAGTTTTCTAATTTCACAACCTTGTAATTATTGCAATATTGTGAGTTTCTAACATTCACAATGCTGAGTTGAGTATATGATGCTGCTATTTCCCTGCTCTGTTTAAATCTGTAGGTGGTTTTGTGAGAGGTCTATCGTTAACAGGTCATGCATATCACAGATGAGTCCCTTAAGGACTATTTGACCATCTCAATTCATTGTAAATTATTGTCTTTAGCGATTTCACACACAGGCCAAAACATGTACTCACCCACTATAGCACTGTGTATGAAAGAGATACACCATGTATAATTTGGATGCTTTTGTGACAACATATTACAGAATACATACTCTGCTGGGACACACTGGTGCATACCACTGACACACACACCCTTCCTCACACACTCTTGCACAATTTGAAGAGCATCAATAGTACTCCACTGATACTTTGGCCAGGATCCATTGCTCCCTCGTGTCTGGCCATTGCTGCTGCTGCTGACAGAGCCTGCCAGCTCTGTGTTTGAGGCCTGCCTGCAACTTTCCGGTCTGCCTCTTTTCCTCTTTTCTCTTGTTTTTGTCTGCTATGTTTATTTTACTGATGTAATCTTTTTTAATCTTCTTGCCCACTCTTCCTGTGTGAGCACTCCCCCACCTCCCTTCTCTCTGCGGCTGCTGCCCCCACGGCCCGTGCCCACCCTCATAGCCCTTTCCTGCCTTCCTGGCTCCCAGCTGACCAATCCCTCCCCCTCCCTCTCCTTCTTAAGAGTGGCCGCTGCACAGCCGGCACAGCGGGCGCACGCATGGAACACCGAAGTTGTGCCAAAGGCAAGCCTGTCTGCCCCCATCCACACCTGAATGGCGCTCAGCACCACAGACCCTGGTTATCGCACCATCCACCGATACAGCACTGGAACCCTCCATGCACTGATCCCTGGATTTCAGATCACCTGCCGCCAGGCTTCCCACAAGGTCACCCACAAACCTTATCCTGTCGCAACTGCCACCTCACCTTCTCTGCATGCCAAACACCAGACATCACGGACAGAGAACCCACAATAACTTCCCCAGACCACCTCAAGTGCATCCTACGCAATGCCTTCTCCCTGCACAAGCAGGCCGTGGAGCTTTGGGACCTGATAGACTCCATCCACCCGCTCATTGCCTTCTTCACGAGACATGGACAAATACAACATCCAAACCAGACATCTCCCTCGCCATCCCCAGCGACTACAGCTGCTCCGCAATGACCAACCCTCCAGACCAGGCAGCGGCATAGCCATCATCCACAAAACCACCCTCTGACTAACAGTCAACACACGGGAACCCTCCCCCCTCATAGAGCACCTCCATTTCCGAGTACATACCCCCCTCAAGACTACCACTACTTACACCCTCATCTACAGAATACACAGACCAATCCTATCTTTCAGCAACTCCATCGTAGACCTCATAGCCCCCCATGCACTCACCTCCTCCAAAGACATACTCCTCGGAGACCTCAACTTCTACATCGACAATCTCAACAACCACAACACCTCATCGCTACTTGAGAACCTAGACAAAATTGAGCTCAAGCAACTGGTCACCTCACAAATGCACATCGCCGGACAAACTCTTGCCATCTTCTCTGCCAGCAGCAACGTCACCATTGATGACTCAACCCCGCTACACTGGACTGACTGCTACTGCATCTACTTTTCCATCTCCACACCTACAGTGTATACTTACACCACTCACCCCCCACAGGAAACTGAACCAGATCACAGAGGAGCAACTCATTAACACCCTCAGCAACCTGCCACCTCAGCACAACAGACACCAACACCTCAGCACGCAACCTCCACAAATGGTTCACCAATTGCACCAACAGCATAACTCCTCTTCGAAGGACCACAAGAAACATACCACCCAAAAAAACTGTTGGTTCACCCCGCACTCCAGGAAAAAAAACGTACCTGCAGGAGGTTGGAGAAGAAATGGAGAAACAACAAATCCCTGGAAGACCTTGTAACCTTCAAATCTGCAACAAGATCCTACCATGGCCTCATCAGATCCACCAGGAAAACAGCCCTACAGAGCTGCATCAACACCTCCACACATAAACACAAAATAACTCTTCAACATCATCAAAGAATTTGCCAAACAGCAAGGTGAGACCACCAACATCCCTCCATCTCAGGACCTCTGCGACAGGCTAGTCAACTTCTTCTATTGGAAAATCAAGGACATCTACAACAGCTTTGAACCCAAACTCTCTGAACTCACCAATAACGCCCCAACCAGGATCCACTAAACCTGCATGGCTCCTGCACACCTGGACCCCCGTCATGACCGACAAGGCTCACTATATAATGAGCAGCACCTATTCCGCAGCCCCTACTGACCCCTGTCCCCACTACATCTTCAACAAGGCCAGTGCCACAATCGCACCTGAGCTCTGCAAGACTATCAACTGCTCCCTAGAGTCAGCAACCTTGCCCTGAGGATTGGAAGCACGCCAGGATCCACCTGCTATTGAAGAAACCCACAGCCAATCCAACGGATCTCAAAAAGTACTGCCCCTTCTCACTGCTGCCCTTCCCAGCTAAGGTCGCTGAAAAATCAATCAAAGATCAGCTCCGCCAACACAACGAGGACAATAACATCCTGGATTCTCCCAATCAGAATCCAGAACTAACCACAGCACTGAGACTGCCCTGCTCTCTGCAACAGATGACATCTGCTCTGTCCTCAACTGTAGTCAAACAGCAGCCCTCATCCTACTACATCTTTCGGCCACCCTCGATACAGTATCCCACCTCACCCTATGCGTAAGACTCCACACAGCAGGCATACGCAGCAAGGCCCTTCAATGGACACACTACTTCCTGATAGCCAGAACACAGAGATTCAGGCTCCCACCACACCTGTTAGAAACCTACAGAAATCAGCTTTGGAGTACCTCAAGGATCCTCATTGAGCCCCATGTGTTCAACATCTACATGACCCTGTTCAACCCAGTCACCAGGAACTATTGTATGAACATCGTTTCCTATGCTGAGGCCACCCAGATGTTCATCTCCTTAACTGAAAGCCCCTCAACAGTCAAGAAGAACTTCAAAGACAGGATGAAAGCAGTCGCCACCTGGATGAAGGAGAGCTGCCTTAATCTGAACTCCGATAAAACCGAGATCCTCATCCTGGGAACTTGAGTACCTGCATATTATCAATGCTAGTATAATAACAGATGTTTAGAGTCCCTTATGTGTACATATTGAGGCTATCATATGTGCTTGTTTAGGTTTCCATGTTCCCAGAGCTCGATATTTGTGGATGAGTAAAACATATTCATTCACATGCCTCACATGCCCAATTTGAACCTTGTACACATTTGTGTATTTAGTTTGGCCATTTCAATATATGGCAGTCTAGTAACTGAAGCTTAGTTTCACATCATGACTTTGAATTTAAGGACAAGATTTTCCACATAATGCAATGGCAGTGGCCGTACATAATGTTTGAGCATATGCAAAAAGAACAGGTGATAGTGAATGTAGCTTAATAGGACTGAGGAACCTATGGATGCCTTCTAGGGTCCCAGCGATGGTCGCCATCCCCTCACACACATCATCAACCATCCGCTGTTGATCTCCTACCACTCGCTGTTGGAAGACAACTTGGGGGTCCTCGGAGTACACAAATGTGCATGGACTGGCAGATGGGGCATTTTCTGTGGGTGTTGGTTCATCTGGAGACTTTTCAATGTTATCATCCTTTGCCAGGTCTGCAGAAGGAGATTTTATGGAATCCAGGAGTTTTTGGAAGGTTTCATCAACCATGGGAGGCAGGAGCTCATCATCAACAGGTGTGTCATCCAGGAGAGGGCGTTGTACAGCAGGTATTGATTGCCCAGCCTTAATTAATGATATATATATTTTTTTATCATGATCTATTATAGATGTTGTCTATAGTATGTTAATAGACAAATTTACATATCTGATTTACATTCACGTTAGGTTACACACAGATGTGTTTAACATGTATTGCTACAAATAAATGAAGCCAACACAACCAACATTAGATATGTAATACAGGTGGCCAACATGCCTATCCTGCATGGCAGAACTAGGGCTCATGATAAACCTTGCAAGAGAGTAGTGATGAAAATCTGTAACATTTACCTAACCTGGTTGCCAAAACAACTCGGCGTGGACAATTCACCCTCCAGCCTTCCCCAAAACGGGCCCATCATCCTGGACAACTGACTCATTCTGTCACTTCAAAATTCCGTATTTAATAGCCTCCTCCTTTGACAGATGTAGCATATTCAGACTTGTGTACTTACACCTGCCTCCTGACACCTGCAAAACCTTCTGCCAGGCTGATATCACATGTCAAGTTTAGTACCCTAATGCTGTCTTATACAGCATCCCTTCCCAGCTACAGGGCACTACACTATCACGGATTCACCAAGGTTTCATATCATCTATGCTTCTGACAACCAATCATGAACCTCTGGTGTCCATCACTAGGATTAACCCCCACCACAAGCAATCATTTGTACAAGACAGGAGTTCATATTGTCCTTAACATGACAGACAACATCTGTATGATGTGACCCAGCACATCAGGACAGCTTCATGCATTGTAGGTTGATGCTAGTCGCTGTTCACTTGGCTGTTCACATGATCCTACTTGGAGATACTTCACATACTGAAGGTCTGGATCAAATCTCAACTAGAAAGTTGATTCTCTGGCAACCCTAGTCCATTCCACCAGTTCACATTCAACTTTTGGCTGCATAGCCCAAAGACAAACACATTTGCCTCATGGTGCAGGGGGACTATAGTGTAACAGTCAGGGTGGGCAGATTTATAATGTCCATGCATGATGTGCTGCTCGATACCAAACTTTGTGCTTTGTATTCTGGGACTTATAGACCTGGTCACTCATGTAAAACATTAGACCATAAGTTGCAGTATTCAAAGGGCAACCTAGACTGGGGCAGCACAGCATGACTGGACATAAGAAACTTGGCTGAGCTGGACTGGACAAATTGTCACTTGGCAAACTGACATTTCAGTGATGTATGGGATGACTTGTAAGACATTCCTGCCCTTTTTCTTCGACACAGCACAGTGCAGCACAGCAAAGTGTGTTGCTGCACTGCACAACATGACATGTTTAACCATATAACTAATTGATGACACTTACCCTGTTGATCATTCTCACCCTCAATGGTGACTCTGTCTTATCTGGCAACCCCTGTCACCAAATCTATTGGGATAAGTGATGCCACTCGCTCCTCCAATGGGTCCAATTCTTCCTATTTATCTCATCCTCTTCTGGTCTGCGTGGCTACCCTTAGGTTCTTGACCAATTTGTCCGTGCTCCTGTGCTTATAATCATGCCATCTTTTTTTCAGCTCAAACACAGTCCTGTTTGTTTGGCCCACATTGTTGATCTAATCCACAAAGGGCTGCCAAATGGCTTCCTCCTTCCCTAATGGCGATTTTGAGGTGACAAAGAGAATGTGTTCATTTTTTTTCACCTCAGCTAATAACCGTCTCTGAAATTGCTCTTCCTCTTTCGCGGAACGTCTGTCTGGACATCTAGTTTTAGGTTTGTTGCAGCCACTGCTTGTGCTTGCTCTTTCTTCCATTTCTTGCATTTGTTGTTTGCACAACTTTTTTTAAATGCATCATTTTTTTTACACTTTTCTGATGCACAAACCAGTCCAATGTGTCCAAGAATTTGACTTGCAGCAAGTAAACATTGCTTTGTGTCACTTTTGGAACAAATGTGTAGCGACACTGTGTGCCATCCTTCCTAGCGATACATCAAACCTTTTGATTTAGTCTGGGACCTTATGATATGGTTTGCTGTACCATAAATACAGTACACCCATGTCGCATGAAAGTGTTTCACCGAAGAACATGTTTTTCTGATGCATAGCTGCATTGTGCTTCTGCAGCAATGCATCAGTTTATAAATCTGTGCCTTAGCTCACATTTGCACTATATGTAGGAAGGTAGCCTCTTCCTAGCATGGTTACCCCCACTTTTGGCCTGTTTGTGAGTGTGTGTCAGTGTGTTTTTACTGTGTCATGGGATCCTGCTAGCCAGGACCCCAGTGCTCATAGATACAAACCTATATGTCAGTGTGTTTTGCCTGTCTCACTGGGATCCTGCTAGCCAGGACCCCAGTGCTCATAGTTGTGGCCTAATGTGTATGCCTGTGTAGTGCCTAACTGTGTCACTGAGGCTCTGCTAACCAGAACCTCAATACTTATGCTCTCTCTGCTTTTAAATTTGTCACTGTAGGCCATTGACTTCATTTACCAATTTTAATTGGCATACTGGACCCCCTCTTATAAGTCCCTAATATATGGTTGGTTCCTAGGTACCCAGGGCATTGGGGTTCCAGGAGATCCATATGGGCTGCAGCATTTCTTTTGCCACCCATAGGGCCTTGCACAGGCCTGCCATTGCAGCCTGTCTGAAATAGTGCACACACTATTTCACAGCCATTTTCACTGCACTTAAGTAACTTACAAGTCACCTATATGTCTAACCTTCACTTGCTGAAGGTTAGGTGCAAAGTTGTTAAGTGTGAGGGCACCCTTGCACTAGCAAAGGTGCCCCCACATAGTTCAGGGCCATTTCCCCGGACTTTGCGAGTGACAGGGATGCCATTACACGTGTGCACTACATATAGGTCAATACCTATATGTAGCTTCCCCATGGTAACGCTGAACATGGCATTATGACATGTCTAAAAACATGGAATTGTCCCCCCATTCCAAATCTGGTATTGGGGAGGCAATTCCATGCATACTGGGGGCTCCACCATGGACCCCCAGTACTGCCAAACCAGCTCTCTGAGGCTTGCATTGCAGCTACAGCTGCTGCCACCTCACAGACAGGGTTCTGCCCTCCTGTGGTCTGGGCAGCCCAGTCCCAGGAAAGCAGAACAAAGCATTTCCTCTGAGAGCAGGGTGTTACAACCTCTCCCTTTGGAAATAGGTGTTACAGGCTGGGGAGGGGTAGCCTTCCCCAGCCTCTGGAAATGCTTCGAAGGGCACAGATTGTGCCCTCCTTGCATAAAACAGTCTACACCTTTTCAGGAACCCCTTCTCCTCTGCTCTGGCAGGAAACTGGACAAAGGAAAGGGGAGTGACCACTCCCCTGTCCATCACCGCCCCAAGGGTGGTGCCCAGAGCTCCTCCATTGTGCCTCAGACTTCAGCATCTTGCTTTGCAAGGTGTGGGGGCACTCTGGAGGGCTCTGAGTGGCAAGTGCCAACAGGAGACGTCAGGGACCCCTCCTGATAGGTCCATACCTGATAAGGTAGCCAATCCACCTCTCAGGGCTATTTAGGGCCTCTCCCCTGGGTTCTCTTCAGATTCTGCTTGTGAGATTCCTTCAGGATTCCTCTGAAACAACTTCAGCATCCTCTGACCTCGGATCAACCGCAGCCTGCTCCAAGAAACGCTGTAACTGCAACAAAGTGTCTACAAGAGACACTTTTCTTCAGCAACCTCAGCTCTAAGTCATCAACTGCAACAGTTTCCATGGTGTGCATGCTCTGGGGACTCCCTGTCTTCATCCTGCACCAGAAGGACCGAAGAAATCTCCCATGGAGTGACGGAGTCACGCCCCTGCTCCAAGCATGCACCTTCCAAGGCAACGACCGGTACCTTGGAGCTCCTCTCACGGTGACGAGCATGCTCCTAAGGACACAGAGGGTAGACATCTTTGACATAGACAGTTCTGAGGTCCTGCTGATGCAATTTGGTGGAGATAAGACCTTGCCTTTCCCAAGAACAATGGTACCCCTGTGTTTTGTGTCTTCTTTACCTCCTGAGCCCTCTGTGCACTCTCTGCTAAATTCCTTTGTTCACAGCCAGGCCCAGGTCCCCAGCACTCCACCCTGTGATGCTCAACTCACTGAGTTTTTCTCCGTTGGCGTAGGACCTTCTTTTGTTGTGCTGCATCAACCGCATTTGCACCTCCTTTGAACCCAGTTCCTCTGGCTTCTGGGGGTGCTGGCTGGAATCCTGAGGGCTCTCCAAAGTGCTGAGAGCCACCTCTTCCTCCTCACAGAGAGTTGAGACCCCCAGGTCCCTTCTGGGTCCATCCAGTGCCATTTTGATGAAAAATGCACTTTTGCTGTAGCCAAAGCTTGTTGGCGCCTTCCAACACGAAATCTCATCTGCAACAATCTTCACACCGTAGGACATCCTGTGCGTTATGCAGGGACCCTCTGGCGTCTTCCTAGAGTACATTTCTGCAGTCTTCAACTAACTTGGGACTCTTCTTTTGCACCCTCTTCTGGGTTGGCAGGGGCTCCTGTCCTTCCTGGAACTTCTTTTGACTTCTGGACTTGGTCCTCTTCCTTTGCATGTCTTCAGGTCCAATAATCCAGCAGTTGTTCTTTGCAGACTTGGTTGGCTGCTGCAAAATCCAAAAACGAGGTGTAGTATGTCCTTAGGAAACTTGCAGTACTTTACTCCTGCTTTTCTGGGCTCTGGGGTGGGGTAATTTACTTACCATTACTGTATTCTTACTCTCTGCACACACTACAGCTGTCTAGGGGGGAATTCGTGATTCACATTCCACTTTTTTAGTATATGGTTCGTGTTGCCCCTAGACCTATTTTCTCCCATTGCATTCTATAGGATTTCCTACTGTTTGCATTGTTCTATGACTGTTTACTTTTCTAATTTTGGTGACTAGTGGATATATTGTGTATAATACATACCTCCAGAAGGAAAATTATCTCTTCAAGATATTTTTGGTACTGTGTCACCCAAATAAATGCCTTTATTTTTGGTAACACTGAGTATTGTCTTTACTTGTGCATAAGTACTGTGTAACTATAAGTTGTATTGCATGAGCTTTGCATGTCTCCTAGTTCAGCCTAAGCTGCTCTGCTATAGCTACCTCTACCAGCCTAAGCTGCTAGAACACTACTACATTCGTTAACAAGGGATAACTGGACCCGGTGTAGGGTGTAAGTACCCAAGGTACCCACCCACAGACCAGACCAGCCTCCTACACTATACACTATAACATGTTGATGCTAATGACTACAGAAACACTGCATCAGGGGAAAAAAAGCGGTCCTAAGGTGTGCAGGAGAAGTACACCATGTGAAATGCAAATAATGACTGCATCACTTACATGGAGTACCTTACAGTTTTTAACAATTATTGTTGAGAAAATGTTTTGTCTACTTTTTTGGCTATAAAATGATGATGCTGAAACATAGCATGAAAGGGCTTGCCCTGGGCACAGTTTGTTTTTGCAGCAATGACACGGAACTGGACAATCTGGGAAATAGCGCAGGCTGGTTGCGTGAGGCAATGGAGGCCACCGGGAGACCCAGATTATCTTTGATGGGATGTGAGATGCAGGCAGTCTTAGCAGCAGCAAGGAGAAAGTGATTAAGTAGGTACAGGTATACAGCGATAGACTTTGCCACCGCTACTGCATCCACAGTGTGTCTTTTATTACATGTAACCTGACCTTACAGAGTCATCAGAGCTCATGGCTCTAATAATGCTAGGTCGCATAGTCGGAGAATGACTGCCTCCTTCTTTCTACATAGGCAGTATTGGAAAGTGGATTATTGGTAAGTAGGTAAGGACCTACACTTAGCAATAGGTCACTAACCCCCATTAGATCCAGTTAGGTCTCAATAAATTAACCCCAGCTCAACCCATGGCAACTTGGCAAAAAGCAACAAGGCTTAACTTAGGAGACAAAAGTGTGTAAATCATTCAAATATCACAAAACAGTAATTAAATAAAACACAGGAAACTGTTTAGAAATCCGAAAACAATTTATAAACATAGTAAATATTTTTATGTTTAATTTGACACCAAAACAATTAAAATTGGATAAGAGGAACCAGAGATATGATTTTTTAAACAATAGATGTTTTCTAGCGCTTAGAAACTAAAAGCGCCAATCTGGACATCTGGTCGCACTCAACCAGGGCAAAGTCAAAATTTGATGCCGAATGCAATGAACCCTGCTCAGCTTCACAAACCAAATCGCACAAACACAACACAACCATCATGGAAGAAAGGCAGAACAAGTATGTCTCCATGAAGACCAACAGGCGGTTGGCCCATATCTATTATAAATAAAGTTATACAAATATTAGACAAGCACAAATAGGGCCAATTGGCCAGTCTAAATAGTCCAAGTGCCACCAGGCACATTTGGCACTTGTGAATGCCCCAACTTGACTCCTGACTTCAAAGTGGCCTTCACATGGTAGGGGCATCAAGGGAGCAGGCAAGCATCTCAGGGGTGATGGGTGGTGGTCGAAAGGGGGGTTTGGGAGTAGGAGTCTTGGGTTCGTCCTTGGGTTTGAGGGGGTTTGGGCTTGGCTTTCGTCTTAGTTTGTGGCTCCTTAGGTTTGTCCCTCGGAGGGGGGAACTTGGGATTGTGGGGGTTGATTTTTGGCAGGGGGAGGGGCTTGGGCTACACCAGAGGGGGCAAAGGAGGACTAGGAGGTGGAAGGGCTGGGGGTTGGGAAGGACACAGTGCTTTTTGGGGAATCACAGGGTGGGAGAGTGGTAGGGAAGAGGGAAAATTCATATAGGAATGTTTTCTTAGGGACAAAAGGGCGGACATGGGAAAGTGGAGGGAGAGGGATTGGTTGTGAGGTGTGTTCGTGTAGGTGTCTTGGGTGTAGGTGTGTGGCTGGAAGACATGTGTGCTGGGTGTCTGTTGGGTGTGTGACTATGGGCGTGTAGGTGTCTTCAAAGGAGGGGAGGAAGAGGTGCAGGGAGATGCTGTGGTGGATGGGTGACTCTCTATTGGGGTGTTGCCTGCAGGTAAGGTGGATGTGCTGCATGTGGGGCTGTTGGTAGTTGTGGTGAGTGCGCATGTGGTGAATGTGGTGGATGTATGCAGGTCTGGAAGTGTGGTGAGTGTGGGTATGATGGGACTAGGGGCTGGATCAGGGGGTATTGGCGTTGTGCCAGCAGGTGTGAGTGGTGTAGTATCTGTGAAAGAAGGGGTGGTGTGGGGATCAATGTAGGGAGTGGATGTTGTTGTGTTTGCAGGTGAGTATTGCCTGTGTGCTTGTTAGGGGTGGGTCTTGTGGTGCTTGTGTTTGTCACTGCGAACCATGTCTGTTGAGGTAGATGAATAACAATTTGACTGTGTGCTCTGGATGGGTGTGGGTGGAGGGGTTTGGGATTGGGCAGAGGTAGCTGGAGGGGGACGGACAAAAAAGGGACACTGGCTGTCATCACCAAAGAAGCATTCTGCAGGCTAGACAAGGCACTGTGAATAGATTCCAGGAACACATTGCTCTGCTGTACCTGAGCTGCTTGTCCCTGAATGGCATGCACAATGGTTGTCTGATCCACAGAGATGGACCTCAGGAGGTCGATAGCCTCCTCACTAAGGGCAGCAGGGCTGACTGGGGCAGGGGCAGAGGTGAATGTGGCTAAGGAGACACCCACTCTCCTGGGTGAGCAGGTACAGGCAACTGGGTGGAGAGCAACAAGGAGGGCAGTGCTGGTAAGGGGAGTGGTGGACAAGGATGTTGCTGGGCCGGTCCCAAATGGGTCCACCACCGCCAGGGAGCATCCATTGGAGGAGGAATCCGTATATGAAGCAGATGATCTCCATCTCCCTCCGTCCCACTGGTCCCTTCAGCTTCACTAGTGTCAGCCTTCTGGGTCCCATTGGCGGCTGCTTCCCCACTTGCCGGCACCCCTTCTCCTTCGCCTGATGATGCTTATGCACACAAAGACAGAGGAGGAGAGTAAGGGAGAGAAGAGAGAGAAAAATAGGGTGGAAAAGGATCAATACCTACCAACGATTAACACAGAGCAACATGGACATCTCACCAATTACCAAATGGTATGCCATACCATTACAATGACATTGCATTTCAGGAAATACACATCATAAATTGCAACATGTTATGCTCGTAATCCAGCTATTGTGAGAACATCTTGGCTTAGTGAATTGGCAAGGCTGAAACACTACATAGCAACATTGTGATTACAAGGGTGATGTCATCCATGACATTTAAACAATAGGGTTAGACTCCAGGGACCTGCCATGGGACTTACCACATATACTACCATATCATAGTTGGAAAGGCTAGACCACAGAATGATAGCTGCTACAATAGATGTTGCTGTGTTATTTGTACACCTAGAGTCACATGTAGCAGAATGCTATGGTTGTTTCCCTACACATGTCCTACACTTTTAGGGCAACATATGCCAGCATGGTAAGGAGTCATTTCCTGAATACTGTCCCATTTAGGCCATATATGTTGAGGATACCTGATGCCACCCCCACAATCAGTCCATGGCAGCTACTGTGCAAGATAGAGATCACCTCAATCATAGTCGGAGACACGTATTGATGTGATGGCACTTACACCTCAGGTACATTGATGCAGATGGAAGAATCTAGTCTGACACAATGCGACAATTGCTCACACTCAACCAGTCACCCAACCATCAAAATTGTCCATTGGAAATACACTGACAGCAGCGTATAGCCACACATGACCGATTCAGAGCCTGCCAGGTTGACTGATACCCATTGTTGATGTGCATCTACCACTGATAACATGCATATCTGCCCAGAAGTAAGCTACCCAATCCTAAACAAGGCCTGTCATGTGCGAGGTGAGAGCCTGTACTTACCACTTTGTGGCTGCTGTGCTGCTCTCAAGCACCCATCCACCTCAGGGTAGGCCACCACCAATATGCAGGCCGTTAGGGGGGTCAGGGACCGACAGGCACTCCCCCCTCAGTGGTAGGGCATCCCCAGCTGGGCCTTAGTAGTCTTCTGGGCCAAGAGTCTCAGGTCCTCCCACTGCTTTCTGAAGTGAGTGTTCTGCCAGCTATGGACTCCCAGGGTCCACACCTGCTTGGCAATGGCACACCAGATTCCCTTCTTCTTCTGGGTGCTGACCAGCATGGGTGACACGGACAGACGGAAAAGGTCATGTAGAGGTGCAACGCATTAGCAGCAGTGGACTACTCACATCATACACATTACTTGCCCACACCAATGTGTCTTCATGGCCCAAACGCATGTACTATATGGACCCTGCATGCATCCACTCCCTGTGTGGCGTGGAAATGCCTTACAGCCTCACACACCCCTTTCACACAGGCTAATGGAATTGGGCTCACCTGCTCCTCTGGTGCCCCATACAGGGGTAAGACCCCGTCCACAAGCTTTTCTATCTCCTCCTGGGTGAAGGCTGGGGCCCTATCTCCTGCAGGATGTGGCATGATGGCTCCTAGAGACAGTACACAGCAGCTCATGTAGTGGAGGTCTTGCTTGCACAGGAGTCAGGTGAGCTAGGTGGCAGAAAATGACAGTTACAGCCTCTGTGTACATAACTATCAACACTAACGGTGATCATCATTGGCCCCAGTCCCCCAAAGGCAGCAATGAGATCCAATCAGGAGTTGCAAAGTGGTTGAGACCGCCTACCACCATGACGACAAACTCCGGTGGAATTAGGTCACTTCCATCTGTCCGGTGCACGCAGGACAGGCGGCTGCCATTTTAGACACAGATGATGGTTTGTAAAGTAATAATAAGTGCGTCATGCTAGACATATGTAGCGAATGCGCTGTAGGCCTATGTTGAGCCATCATGGCTGGGCCAATGAATCTGATAATCATGTCACAGTGGTTTAGGATGGGCAGGTCACAAATACAGTGCATGACCAGTGGCTCAGTACTTCATAGGCGGTGTAATCATATTCTGCAGTGGCATTTGTACATACGTGGGACGTGCTGAACTAATATGCAGCTTTTACATAGACCAGTGTTTCCCAACCTGTGGTCCAGGGACCCCTGGGGGTCCGTGAAGCCTCCTCAGGGGGGACGTGACTACCTAGAAAATTACCTAATATTAAGGGATTAGGTTCCCAGCTTTCAGTAATGACTCAGTGGGGGGTCCCTGGATTCCAAAGATGATTCAGTGGGGGGTCCCCGTGTTCCAGTAATGATAAAGTGGGGGTCCACAGAAGTCAAAAGGTTGGGAACCACTGACATAGACCATTGGACATGTAATGTGTGTGACATGCTGTTGTCCATGCCCTGTAACGGACAGCTAGGTTGGTCTACATGGGCCCTGTACATATCCATAATGGTATGTGGTGACTATTGGGGCTTGTCACAAGTGTATGTTGTGTGCAATGAGGGTCTTGTTATCTAGCATGTGTTGAGTGGTTATCAAGTTGTACATTCTCCCCTCTCTATCCCAGATACCCGGTATTGAGGAGATAGAGACATGCTACAGTGTACTGCCTTCTAGTGTACCATTTAACCCTGGAGGACCGACACATCATCCATACCTATCATCTGAATCATAACACCATAATGGAACTATGTACTGAGTTGGAGCCAGATCTATTGCTAAACATAATCCCTATGCCATCAATCCCACAGTACAGGTCTTGTCTGTGCTACACTTCATTGCCTCTGGCTCTTTCCAGATTACAGTGGGTTTGGCAGCAGGGATGTCACAGCCCATGTTCAGTCTTGTGTTGACAGATGTACTGTCTGCTTTACTGAAACATAGGACAGCTATATCAGGTCCCTGCGACTTGTGAATTTGGCTACTGTTAAGGCTGACTTCTATCATATTGGATGCATCCCTCATGCAAGTGGGGCCATAGATAGCACCAACATTGCTTTGGTCCCTCCCAGGGCTAATGAACAAGTCGGTAGGAACAGAAAAATTACTATTCCATCAATGCACAGGGGGTGTTTCTCACAGACCAGTACATTTCCCAAGTGACGACCAAGTACCCAGGATTTGTGCATGACTCCTTCATTCTGAGGAACAGCAATGTACCACACATGATGGCACAACTACAGAGAGAAAGAGTGTTGTTCATTGGGAAGTTTGCAATAGGAGGTGTGTCACTGTAATGTCAACTGTCATCCCATTCAGCCCTGTGCCTCTACTGGTATTGTAACTGGTCCTACCTTTGTGGACCCAGGTGACTCTGGCTATCCTAACCTTCCCTTACTGCTGGCACCAGTGAGGTACCCTACCACGGATGGGGCGCACCTTTCAATGAGGCCCGCTGCACGACGAGGCATGTTACTGAAAGAGCATTCGGGCTCCTGAAGGCAAGATTCAGGTGCCTCCGCATCTCTAGAGGTGCTCTCCTCTACAGTCCCCTAAAGGTATGCCAGATCATAGTTGCCTGCTGCATGCTACACAATCTGGCCCTGAGACAACAGATTCCATTACTGGCTAATGAGGTGGAGGCAACTGGACCAGTGATTGTTTCTGTGGAAATGGAAAGTTATGAGGAGGCTAATGAGGAAGGTGCAGCTGAATGTAGAACTGAGTTGATCACTCATTACTTCCAGTAACATAAAGGTATGTTGTGTCTGTATTGTCAGGTGTATTATTTACAAAATGCCTCATGACAGTGCTGCTCATGGTCTGGTACATCATTGGAGGTGTTCAGTGTATCTATTCCTCGGTGTGACTTGTAGTAGGAGACAGATAGCATATCAGGAGCTGTGTTACTGATAAAATCTTACTGACATGTATGGTGAATGCAGATTGGTAGGTTGACAATTCCTATGTACAGGCATGTAGTGTGTTATTTGTCCTGCAACGTCTTGTGCAAATGTTTCCCAAATTAAGATTGTGTAGTGTGTCTTACTCCCTATCAAAGCTGTTGGCTATGAAATTTTGGGACATTGGTGGTCATTATGACATTGGCAGTAAATGCCGCCTACTGCCTGCGGTGACAGCCACCAATACCATCACGGAGACGCACATCTGTTCGCCATATGATGACATACACACACTAAACCAACAGGATACTGCCACAAACACAAATCCGCCAGACCAAAGGTCAGTGTTAAAGTGTCAGTACGAACACCCATACTGTTACACCAACAAAACAACGCCCACCACATTATGAGCCACGAATCACCACGGCGGACATTCAACGGCGGTAAACCATTGGTGGTACTCACCGGCGCGGTCAGAATGGCGTCCCAAATACAAAACAACACAAAATTGGCCAAAACTAAAATCACACATCTGACACTCATACACACATACAGCCACCCTCCCACAGCACTATATAACACACACCCACATTACACAGAACCCTTTGCCAACACGAAAAGACTGCAATAGCTAGCCACGCAAATCACAGAGACAACTACACACACACACACCACAACCACCCATACATCCATCACGCACTCCACATCCCACACCCTACCACATTACTCAACACCCTCTGCACAACACACACCACACAACACCCATGTCCCCACTAAGGCACCAAAGTTTCACAGATGAGGAGTTGCAGGTCATGGTGGAAGAAATAGTCAGGGTAGAGCCACAGCTCTTCGGAGCACATGTACAGCAAATATCCATTGCCAGGAAGATGGAGTTATGGCTGAAAATCGACAGGGTGAACGGCATGGGACAGCATCCAAGAACAAGGGACAACATCAGGAAGAGGTGGACCGAACTGGGGGGAAGGTACATTTTGTGGCAGCAAGGCACCAGCTCGCCATCCAGAGGACTGGTGGTGGACCCCCACCTCCTCCCCCACAGCTGACAGCATGGGAGGAGCAAGTCATAGCAATCCTGCATCCTGACGGACTCACTGGAGTAGCCGGAGGACTGGATACTGGTGAGTCAATATTTAATGCTTATCACCCCCATTCCTGCATGCCATCACACCCCTCACCCTGGCTCCCATCACTCCACTCCATCCCACACAGTGCACCTACACATATGACTAACCCCAATGCCAAGCCCTGCATGCCATACCAATGCATGTACAGCCCTCCCAGCCCTGCATGTACCCCATCACCAGCACAGCATGGGGAACTAACAATCCCACACATATCACCATATACAAACAAAGGTGGCAGGGCAACAGCAACTAAATAGGGGAAGCTAGGGATGTACAATATGTCACAGACATGAATCATAATACATCACTTACATCCCCACAGGTATCTCAGCCAATCTCAGCAGGGAGGAGGGGCTACGACTATCCAGTCCCCCAACAGAAGATGTCCCCAGTGATGACAACAACTCTAGACTTCTGGATCTGGATGAACTCCCTGCCCATCAGAGACATCTGGCCAGTCGGCCACCCCAGCCCACTTACAGTCCACCACAAAGCCTCCCCCCTCAGTATGCAACACCATAGCACCCACCCAGCATCGCCACACCTCTGTCCCCAGGACACATCAGTCAGCAGTCTGCCCACCTGTACAGGGACCCGAGTCCACACCTCACAGCCAGGACTATCAGGGTCCTGGGTTCAGTGGCAGTGGGCACACCGTTTAGGGGACACAGGCACAGGAGGACAGGGACACTCGGAGGACAGCTGTGTGCCAGGGGGAGGATAGGCCCAGGGAACCGACTCTCCAGGAGGCACTCACTAATATCCTGTGGGCTTACCAACAATCCCAGGAGAAGATGGGCCAGTACTTAACAACATGCAGGAGAACAAACAGCTGCAGGAGATACACCATCAGGAGATCAGGGACGATTTGCATGCCCTCAATACCACCATGGTCTCCATAGTAGAGATGCTGGCTGATATGGCCAACATCATGAGGGAATGTATAGCACACCACTGGGCCCCTTCCGCTCGCCATTCAACTGAACAGCCCACCACATCTGCAGTAGCTAGTGGACACGAGGTCCTGCCACAGGACCCACAGGCCACCAGCACCCCTCCCCCTGCATAAGGTGAACTACCCCACAAACATTCCCTGCGATCCAGACAGATGCCGGTGACACCTGCCAAGACCAAGACCACTGCCAGGAAATGAGACCCTCCTGAATGTCCACTGTGTTTTCCACTTTGTCACCTTGTCCACTTTGAACTGCCATTGCTCCCCTTCCTATGGCCCTTGGACACTAGACCTGTGCTTCAAACAGACTGGACTAATACCCTGGACTTACCTCTACGATCACCCCATTCCATTGCACTTTGCCTTCTATTAATTGCACTACAATAAACACCCTTGGGCACAACTTGAGTGATAGTGCTTTATGTGATGAAAATGTGCACTTATGTTAACAGTTACATCTTGTGCAATTGACATGAACTTTGGTACGGCATACAAATGATGAAGTCATGACATCAGTGCACAGTAGTAATGACAACATTAACAGCAAATAGAGAAGGCATAGGTGACAGTCAGTTGAGATGCAAAGAAAGTGACTGCCACCCTACAACAGTCTCACTGAAAACATAAATAATTAGGGGAATGGTCAGCTCCATAGTCTCACCTGTGTGTCATTGGAAGTACTGACGTATTGCTAATGTTCTGTTGTCCACATCCTCATTCTCTGGCTCCTCATCCTCACTGTCCTCAGGGTCCACTGCTGCCACAGGGGCATTTACAATCTCCTCCTACTGCACATAAGGCACATGTCATCTGAGGGCCAGGTTGTGCAACATGCAGCATACTACAACTATCTGGCAGACCTTCTCAAGGGAGTAGCACAGGGATCCGTTTGTCAGATGGAGGCATCTGAACCTGGCCTGCAGGAGGCTGAAGGTACGTTCTATGATTCACTTGGTTCGCCCATGTGCATCATTATACTGATTCTCAGCCCCTGTCCTGGCATTCCTCACAGGTGTCAGGAGCCAATACAGGCTTGGGTAGCCAGAGCCACCTGCAAAAATTGAGGGAAAAACATTAGCCTTACCAAATGGTATGGGGATGACTCCAGAAGGCATACACTGACATATCTGGAGTGGGGACTCAGGCTCACCTATCAGCCACACCCTGTGCCTCTGTAATTCGGCCATCACATTTGGGATGCTGCTATTCCTCAGGACGAAGGCATCATGCACCAACCCAGGATACTTGTCAGTGACGTGGGAGATGTACTGGTCCTCCAGGCACACCATTTGCACATTGAGTGAGTGGAAACTCTTCAGATTCCTGAGCACCTGTTCATTGTGGCGGGGAGGACAAATGCAATATGTGTACCGTCAATTGCCCCAATAATATTAGGAATATGTCCCATTGCATAGAATCCAGCCTTCACAGTGGCCAAATCTTCCACTTGGGGGAAAGCGATGTAGTTGCACATGTGTTTGACCAAGGCAGACAAAACCCTTGCCAGAACTATTAAGAACATTGGCTGTGAAATTCCTGCTGCCAAGCCCACTGTCCCTTGGAAAGAACCAGTTGCCAGGAAATGGAGCACTGATAGAACTTGCACAAGTGGGGGATCCCAGTGGGATGACAACTGATATCAGAACACGCTCTAATTGAATACACAGCTCTGTGATTGTGGCCCTGTCGAGTCTATAGGTCAGTATTATATGCATCTCCTCCAGGGTAGCCAAGTCTACAAGGGGTCTGTACGTGGGTGCTTGCCTCATCCTCCTATTCCTCCACAGTGGTAGGTATTTAAGGGACACAAGAGTGAGAAGGGTGTCACAAACTGAACAATGGAACCCCACCATCCCTGTGCAACTGGGCATGTATGTAACTGTGCAATGTGAATGGCAATGTATGTGCAATTCACAGCAATGACGCAGTTTCAAATTTCTGATTGTTGTCCATGAAATGGTGACCGCCTGTCCTGTAAGTATGGACAGGTGGAAGTGATTTAACTCAGCCGGCGTTGGGCGTCATGTCAGATGGTGGTCTTGCACCACTTGTTTTTCCTCATTGGCTAACATGGGGCTCTGTGAAGTACAGCATCCAATGATGATCACCAGTGGCCATGACGGTGTACACTGACTCGGACGTGACTGCCATTGTCTATCTATAAGTTAACTTGATTTCTGACTTTCCACAGGACAACACCTTTCATTGCGTGTGCTGCTGTGACCTGTACCTGGATCCTGCCATAGCCCATGTGACTAGGGAAAGGGCCCCTGCCTTCACTTTGGAGGAGTTGTAGCACCTGGTGGATGGGGTCCTATTCATGTATGGACAGCTCTATGGGCTTCCAGACCAACAGGTGAGTACACCATGGGGACGATGCATGCGACAAGGTGTGGGCTATATCTGGTGGTAGTGTACATGCAAAGCTCTGGGTGATGTGTGTGCCAAAGGAGAGGGAAATGTAATTTGTGGGCCATATGTGTGACAGGCTGGATTGTATGGTTAATGGTGTCCTCCTGTCTGTATTACCTCTGCAGTTCAGAGCCCAACAGAAGAAGGGATTGTGGTGGGCATACCATCGCCAAGGATGTGCGGACCCTGGGGGGTCCATATCAGGTGGAGCACCCACTGCATGAAAAGGAGGGCACTTGAGGGCAGCACAGCAGCCCAATGGGGGTCAATACAGTGAGCGTGACAACCATTTGTGGGGGCTGGCATTTGTGAGTTTCAGTAACTGGGTGCCCCTTAATGCCAGGTCAGACATTGCTGGGTGGTCCAGCACAAGGTAAATGGATGTATAGCAAAATCTTTATTCCAGCTAGGAGGCATTCCAGGTCAGATAGGGCTTAGTGGGTCTCAGGAGGGGTGCAATTGGCGGTGGTTGGCTTTCATCTTGCTGTGGTACCTAGCCAATGGAATGCCAGTGTGATGCATAGTGGCCAATCATGATCCCTGTGTGGGGTGGTATTGTGTATGGCATCTGTGGTATTGGTGATGCAATTCGTCCAGTAAACCCTTTCTCTTCCCCCCCCATTTTCTTCTGTCATCCTGTCCATGTGTGCATTAGCATCATTCTGACAGAGGACCAGGGGCACTGGTGACTGAGGGAGCTGCATCCCACAGGACCTAGGAGGCAGAGTCCACCCACGCCAAGGGGTCCAGTGGGCCTGAGGGCGAGGGGAGCACCACGGTGGAGACAGGAGATGACAACACTGACTTTGATACCTCCTCTGATGGGAGCTCCTTGGTGATGGCGGACACCTCTGAAACCACCCCAGCTACACATACATCCGCCACCCCCTACCCGCACTGCCCTCCCAGTAGCCCCCCAATGAGTTGCCCATGCTCACTCACCCAGGAGGGTAGGCGTCTCCTTCGCCCCAGGCACCTCAGGCCCTGCCACGGTGAGCCCTGCTGCCCTCAGTAAGGAGGCGATTGACCTCCTGAGATCCATCTCTGTAGGGCAGTCAAACATAGTGAATGCCATCCAGGGTCTTGCATCCCAGATGCAGCAATGCAATGCGTTCCTAAGAGGCATCCACGGTGGCTTGGTTGCCCTACAAAGATCGTTTCAGACTCTGGCCTCCTCTCTGATGGCAGCCAGTGTCTCTGTTCCTACCGTCCCCCGTCCATCTACCACTTCCCAGTCTCCTCAACCCCAACCCATCCCATGCACACATACAGAAAAGCATGCACACAAAACATCAGACAAGAGGAGCACAGTCAAACACAAGCAGCACACTTCAGGTCACAAGTATCAACAACAGACAGTTGCACACACAACCACATTCACTGCCTCCACTGTCTCCCCCTCCTCCTCCTCCGCCCTCACAGTCACATCTCACTCACACCTGCCTCAACAGCCACCACCACCATCACCACATCATGTAGCACATACACCCCACTTGCAGACACCTCCACAACATCCATCTATGTGTCCCTTTTGTCCTCTCCCACCCTGTCTGCCCCCTCAAAATAGACACAAACGCACACACTCAGACTTGCAACATCCATCCACCTCACACATGCACACTGTCCATGCACCTACACCCAAGACCAGCAGACATACACCTACAACAAACACTCCCTCAACTTCCACTCCCAGCCCTCCTCCCACATCCTGCCCCAACATACCTAAGAAGCTTTTCCTTGCCCATCTTGACCTCTTCCCTCCCCCTCCACCCCACGTCCTGTCCGTAACAGCAGGGTCTCAGTGACCCAGCACAGGTTCCCACTCCATCAGCAAAGACAGGCAAGAGTCCCCTACACCAGCAGAGACCAAAGAGCCCTCACCTCCAGCAGAGGCAGCCAGGGTAACACCTCCACCAGCAGTGGGCAAGGAGCCCTCACCTCCAGCAGAGGTAGCCAGGGAAACACCTCCACCAGCAGTGGGCAAGGCGCCCTCACCTCCAGCAGAGGTAGCCAGGGAAACACCTCCACCAGCATTGGGCAAGGAGCCCTCACCTCCAGCAAAGGCAAACATGGTAACACCTGCACCAGCAGTGGGCAAGGAGCCCTCATCTCCAGCAGAGGGCATGTAGGCCACCCATCAGAGACAATTGGGCATGGAGCCCCCTTCAGAACCAGTGGGCATGTTCCCCACTTCAGAGACTGGGGCCTTGCACTCCCAACCAGGGACAATTGGGCATGGAGCCCCCTCCAGAACCAGTGGGCATGTTCCCCACATCAGCTGAGGTGCCCCCCACCCCATGCCCCTTCCACTGAGGTGTCTGCCCATTTCCAACATAATGCCCCTGCACAGTGGAGTTTGGATAGCCAGGAGTGAAGTTGGACCTTGTACTGTGCCCTGTGGCCATGTGGGACTTCTGGACTTTGGACTGGCCATTGGCTCTTTCTGAACATTGATGCTTTTGTTTTCACATGGACAATATGGTGGCTTAAATCTCAGTGTGGTCCTTGTTTTAATTATATGTGGATCCTGTGACATTTCTTTTAATCTACAGCTAGACGTGTGTATGGAGTGTGCGTGAATGGTGTGTGTTGTGCATTTGTGTGTCACTCTCCTTTTCATCTCTCCCTCCCTTATGTGCTAGGCTGCTGTACTCACCGTTGTCGTCAGCGTTGGTGTTCCACAAGGACCATGGCGTATAAGAGCATCTGGAAGAATTGAAGTTCCGGTTCCATGGCGGCAGTGGAGTCCTCTGTGTACCTGTTGGTGAGTCTTTCGTTTTTTGTGTTCTGTTTCTGCCAGGCTTTTGATGGCATTGACCCCGGAAATCCTGGCGGTTTGCTGTGTCATAATTTAGTGGGCGGTACCCTGTCTTCCGTCTGACTGTTGTTGGCTACCACTGTGGTCAGTGGTGTTAACACCCTGGCGGTTGGTGTGGTACATTGGCTTTCTATGGGAGGGATCACCGCCATGGTCATAATTTGACGGTAATTACCGCCAGCCTGTTGGCATTATTACCGCCACTTTAACAGTCATTGCCAATGTCGTAATGAGGGCCATTGTCCTTTCATAACAGTAGTAAGTGTAGTAATTTAACCATTTCACCTGTGACAATAGTTATGTGACTCTTGATCTTGTGGGTGCAATATTGTCTTTTGGTGTCCCCTGTGGGGTTGCAAATCCACACTATGCACAACAACAATGTACTATATGTGTGCTGTGGGTCCCACCATGCCTACTGTCCTGATGTGAGTACCTGTCTTGGTCTATTAGCAGGTTGGATTTGTGGAACTTCTCCTGTGTGTGGCTGGGCTAGTGACTCCCTTGCAAATGGAATTAGGACCATGTCTTGTGTAGTGGTTCACCAGTAGAGAATGCCTCCCTCTGCTGTTCATGTGACATACATTTGGTGAAGGGGAATTACCACACATTACATTTTGCTAGGATTGACATTCGTGCATGTGAGAATAAAGACAGTTCCCTTTGTTTTATAGGGTTTCTTGTGCACAAAGTGTGGGAGAGCTGATGAGTGTGGTCATGGTTGGAGTAAACATCAGATTGGGTCACTTAGCTGTAGCCAGTACAGGTCCAGTATCCAAGGGCCATGTGAAAATGAAGTAATGACATTGAACAGCCAAGAGTGGAACTCAGTGGCACACAAGGGAGAATGTCCAGAAAAGGGTCACTTCCTGTCAGGGGGTTTGGTCTTGGAATCAGCTACTGCAGGGTGTCTGGATGGACGACCACATTTACAGGGAGTGTTCCTCAGCTGCAGAGGGTGGGGTGCCAATGGGCTGCAGTTCCTCTGGCAGGGCTTCCATTCCAGTAGCTGAGGCTGATGTTGATGCTCAGTTGGTATCTAGCTAGTGGTTGGGGCCTGCTGGTGGGTGGAAGTAGCACGCAGGATGCTTGTGAGCTCCTTGAGCACCCCTGAAATGGAGGCCATTGTGGGAATGTGGGCCTGCCACTGCTGCATGTCCTTCTGGTGGAATTGCCTCTGCAGCCTTTGGTTTTTCCTCCAGTATGGTGAGTATTAGGCCCATCTTGCCCTGGGATTGCTGGTATGCTCCCAGGCCTTGGGAGATGGTTTCCTGGCCAGGTGAGTCCCTTGGGGGCCCTATCCCCTAGCCAACAGGTGCCCTTCTATGGCTCCTGACCCCCTGTGTCAATGCCCTTGCACGTGGGCCCACTCCCAGTTATCCCAGGACCATCTTATCTTGGGTGTGAGGGGTCGACTCAGGTCCCTGTACTGTGGGGCACACTGCTGATTGACCAGTCCTTGGGACACAGGTTTAGGGAGCAGGGTTTGGCTGAGATGTAGATGCCAAAGGTTGGGGGGGGTTGGATGTCGGTAGGCTGAGACTGGGAGTAGTAGACTGACCAGGTGTCCAGATGAGCCAGGTAAGTCGTTTATGTCCAGACATCCTGTGGCGTTGTCGTCACTGGGACCATCCTCCTAGGGAGGGCTGGCTGTCTCTGGCATCCTCTCCATTGTGGCAGTGGCAGGGGTACCTGCAAACTAAGTGGGAGAGTATCACGTGGTGGAGATGTGAATGTTGGTCTCTGTTTCTGATACATACAGTGGCTTAACTCGATTCCCAATTGCAGCAATGGCAGATGCAGCACTACAGACATTGTTTGTAGATAATGTACAGTGATATGCATGTTCCATTGAGGGTTGCTGTATGGGGATTGCATTTCTCTCATTGCCCTGTATAGGTCCTCAGTTGTAGCATCCCGTTGGTGCTGCAGATGCAATATTTGTGCATGCAAGTGTTGCACTGTGACGTGGACAGATCTATTTTTCAGGTGGATGCGTGGGTGCATTGCAGGAGTTGTAGTGATGGTGTTTGGCAGTGCAATCCGTGCAGTGGCCAGGTATTATCTGGCCATTGTGGCTGGGTGGTGGGATGGCATCCAGGGAAGGGGCTTTAGGTGAGGTATTGGAGGTGTAGTGGAAGATAGGGTGACTTGGGGAGTTATAGGGTGGTGGGGTAGCATGCTGGTGGGCCGAATTAGTTCTAGGTGTGTGTGGGTACATCACCAGTGTCCAGTCCTCAAGGTATTCCAGTCAGGCCTTTGGGATGTAGGATGTCCAAGATCTTCTCCCTCAATGCAAACTCTGAGGGAGGAGGTGGGGGCCCACCGCCAGTCTTCATCATGGCAATTTAGTGCCTGGACGCCATGGAAAGCACCTTCTCCCTAAGGTCATTCCACCTCTTCCAGATGTCCTCCCTTGTGCATGGATAGTTGCCAACTGAATTTACCCTGTCGGTGATTCTCTGCCATAACTCCATTTTCCTGGCTATTAATGTTTGCTGGACCTGTGCTTCAGCAGTTGTGGCTCTACCCTGATGATTTTATTAACCATGACCCTCAACTCATTGTCTGTGAAGCGTGGGTGTTTCTGACGGGACATGGTGTTATGTTGTGAGTGGGGGTGTGTGTAATGTGCAAGGGTGCAGTGTAGGGTGCTTGGTGGTGTGGGGGTGCTTGTTTGTGTGTGCTCGTTGTTTGTGGTGTTTGTGTGCTGTGACAATGTGTGTATTGTGTCAATGGTGCAGTTGTGTGGTGTGTGCTAAGTGTTATGTGTGATTTTGCATATGATGTGTGTGTGCAATGTCTCTGCTTCGTGTGGTCCTCTCAGTTGGTGTATTTCGTTTTGGTGCAAAGGGTTGTGGGTTGTGTGGGAGTGTTTTATATTGTGTTTATCGTGGTGTGTGTTGGTGTGTCTAATGTGTGTATGTGTGTCAGGTGTGGGGTATTCGATTTGTTTAATGTGGTGCTGTGTTCCTGTAGAGGTGTGTTTTCGGCCACTGTATTTCATACCGCCAATGGTTTTCCACCGTGCAATGACAGATGTGCTGATTTATGGGTCTAAAGTGGAGAGGGGTTTTTGTTCGGCATGGCGGTGCTGGGACCGCCTCTATCCTGCTGTCAGTTGTCCTGGAACTGGTGGATTTATGGCTATTCTTGGGTGACATGCTTTGTGGACTCTTAGGTTCCCACCGGTTCCCACCCCAAGCCCCAGGAACACCCCCTCCCATACCAGAGGGACACCAGAGGATGGTGAACCCCGTCCCAGATGGATGAAGTAAGCATTTATAAAATTTTATTAAAGTGCCATTGGGGGCCCTTACATGGGCCCCCCTACCTGGCACTGGGTGTAATGGCCATGCCCAAGGGACACTGGTCCCCTCTGCTGGCCACTGGGGTGCTGGGCATGACTTCTCTCTTTTCTAAGACAGGAGTCATTTTTGGTTGGTTGTGCATGAGGAAATAATGTTAGGCTGGTTACGGTCATTTTCTGTCGCAGAACCTCCTTTTCCCATACCGCCACCCCCAACTGGTTAGCGTTTTTTTTTGTGATGCTAGCCCAAGCTTAGTGCCGGTTTGCGCCATTCCTTAAATATGGTGCCCGGCTGGCACTGTAGAATGGCGCAAGCCGGTGCTATACTTTTTGATGCAAAACTATATTAATGCAGATTTGTGTCAAAAAGTATAAAAATGTCCCTTTATACGCCAGGCAGGATACCACCAACACTGGCTGTCCTTTGACGCCTGCAACCACGACAGTCTTGCTGAAAGACTGCCAAACCCATAATGAGGGCCTTAGGCCCTCATTACAACCCTGGCGATCGGTGTTAAAGCAGCGGTAATACCGCCAACAGCCCAGCGGAAGAAAAAATTGAATCACGACCATGGCAGAAACCGCCAACATAGACAGACACTTTAACACTCTGACCGCCACGGCGGTAGAAACAAACACCACGTTGGTAGCCACCAACAGACAGGCGGAAGACAATGTACCGCCCACCCCATTACAAGAGACCTATCCGCCACCTTTTCTGGGGCAGTACCAACGCTATCAAAAGCACGGCGGAAACAGGAATTGTAACGGAAACCACTCACCTCTCGACACCCAATGAGGAACCAGGATGCCATGGAGCCCAAACTACAGGTCCTTCCCATGCTGGTCTTCCTCCTCTTGTATCAGGAGCACGAAAGACGCTGTTGACGACCACAGTGAGTACTGCACCTATAATACAGGGGAAGGTGGGAGGGAAAAGAGAGTAACAGACACATGCAACACACAACACCCCCACCCCCACCCCCACCCCCAACCCCACCCTCACCCACACCATACACACGAATACATTCAGCAACATTACATATACACCCTTCATCCCCTGGAAGAACGCAAGGACAAAAGAAAATTGTTGTAAAAAGTGTAATCAATAAAAATCAGATAGGGAAATTAAAAAAATCAGTATATAAAAATACGTATACCAACTACACAAGTCCAGATATTAATCAAATCATTGTCTGTGGATCAGAGTCCCAAAATGCATGGGCAAAGCCCACACAAGATACCTGACTCAAAACGGAGAGAACACTGCAGGGGCATCAGATCGAAATGAAACAGTCATCTCAGGGGGAGGGGGAGGGAGAGCACCTCAGCTGGATGAACGGATGACACCATTGCTCCACGAGGGGGCTCCATGCCCACTGCTGTATCCTGGGGAGTGCAAAGCCACAGTCTCTCAAGTCTTTCCAGTAGGTGGTTTCCCACTGCTCTATCCTGGGGAGTGCAAAGCCATAGTCTCTCAAGTCTTCCCAGTGGGTGGTTTGCCCACTGCTCTATCCTGGGGATTACAGGATTTGGTGTCTGATGTACAGGGATGGGACCTGGACAGCCTGGCCCTAGGGGAAGGATGGGGGGGGAGGTGTAGGGAAGAGGTCAATGTTAGCCAGGAAAAGTTTCTTAGATACACTGGGACAGGAAGATGGAGGAGGTTTGGGAGTGGAGGAAGAGGTAGTAGTTGTAGGAGGTGTATGTTTGCTGAATTTGGGTGAAGGTGCATGGGCCAGAGGCTGTTGTGAGGTGGATGGCCGTTGGGTGGGTGTGTGCTTGCGGTTGTGTAGTTTGGGAGGAGGGCACACAGACACACTGGGATACGACACAGGGGATGTGTGAATGGTAGTGGGGTGGTGATTGCACGTGAGCGGTGTGTGGTGATGGGCTTGCTGTTAAAGAGGTAGTGGCTGAGGATGTAGTGCATGCAGGTGTGAGTGGAGACGAGACAAGGAGGGAGGAGGAGGACGTGGAGGAGGGGGACACAGTGGAGGCACTGGATGTTGCTGTGTCTGCATGGGGATGGTGCTTGTGTGAGTGCCGGTGGGATGTGTGGTGCTTATGTTTGCCATGTCCACTCTTGTGTGTCGATGAGTGTGCATGCTGGTCTGATGGTGTGCTTGGGATAGAGGAAGTTGGAGGGGGGAGGCTAGACACAGGGACAATAGCTGCCATCAGTGCTGAGGCCAGAGCCTGAAATGCTCTCTGTTGGGCCGCCTGGCCAGAATGAATGCCCTCCATGTATGCATTTGTTTGCTGCAAATGCCTCTCAACACCCTGGATTGCATTCAAAATGGTAGATTGCCCAACAGTGAGGGATCTCAGGAGGTCAATAGCCTCCTCACTGAGGGAAGCAGGCTGACTGGGGCAGGGCCTGAGGTACCTGGGGCGAAGGAGATGCCCACCCTTCTGGGTGAGCCGGCATGGGAGACACGCTGAGGGGCTGCTGGGAGGGCGGTGCTGGTAAGGGAGGTGGCGGCTGTACCTGTTGATGAAGTTGGCACAGAGGTGCCCACCACCGCAAGGGAGCTCCCATCAGAGGAAGAGTCGCTGTCGCTGGTGTATGCTCCTGTCCCCGTCATGGAACTCCCCTTGCCCTCCGTCCCACTGGTGCCTTCAGACTCCGTTACTTCACCCTCCAGGGCCAAGTGGGATGCAGCTCCCTCCTGCTCCGGTGCCACTGCTCCTCTGCCAGATGATGCTAATGCATGCATGCAAGAACAGGGTGACAAAACAAAAAATGGGGGGGAAGACAGAAGAGACACATGTAAAGTGCATGCAACACCACTACCGTTGGCAGACACAACACACAGGGAGCAGCCCTATGCACTAAGCCATGCACTAACAGTGCAGGGGAAAAGCACATGCCCAAGGGGGACTCTGTCTAGACCCATTTCATGCACAGCTGGAACTCATGGGAGCCTGACTAAATGAAGAGGACAAATACCCCCTTTGGGGTTGGAGTGGGAATGAGGCTGCAAAACAATGGATCTACCTTTGCGCATCTGCTCTTGCCTAGGGAAACCCACAGCCCACCACCCCATCCAGACACCTCGTCAATCGTGCAAAGTCAGCTGAATGACAGTGTACTCGCCCCCTTGTGGCTGCTGTGATGCCCTCAAGCGCCCATCCAACTCCCGCCAGGATCCGTTACATCAGGGGGGATGATGGGGCGACGGGCACACCTTCCACATTGGGAAGCCATCCCCAGCTAGGCCTCCGCCGTCTTCTTGCTCCAGTGGCGCAAGTCCTCCCATCTTTTACATCAGTGGGTGCTCTGTCTATGGTAGACCCCCAGGGTCTGCACTCCCTTGGTGATGGCACACAAAACACCCTTCTTCTGGTGGGCGCTGATCTAGAGGAAAAGTGAAGTCATAATGGATGTTATTATCCCGTACAGTTCTTCTCACACATTGCCTAAAAACCTCCCACCCTGGCCCAGACAGACATACACACACACTATCCTCACATGCTGGCCTGTCCCCCCCTTCCATCCACGACACTCCATACAATCATGTGCCATCCACCATGCTCACAGTGTACTCACCTGTTTGTCTGGAGGACCGTACAGTTGAGTGTACTGGGGGAGGACCCCATCCACTGGTTTCTCCAACTCCTCCAAAGTGAAGGCAGGGGCCCTTTCCCCAGACACTGTAGCCATTGTCCCTTCCAGACACAGGTCACAGCAGCACTTGCAGTGTAGGTCCTCTCCTGTTGAAGGTCAAGTATCAAGTGAGTGAACAGTTGGGAAATGGCAGCCACATCTGTGGCGGTGCATACCGTCACCGCCGGCGTATATTGTCATTGGCTCCTGTAACCCATAGGGCCCAATGATAACCAATGCTGAATTGCGCTGCGGTCTTCAACCGCCTACTGCGACGGTGTACAACGCCAACGCAGTTACCTCATTTCCCCTTGTCCCACCTTACAGGTCAGGCAGCCGCCATTTAAGGGGGGCACATGGCAGGCCAAGTAACTGCGTCACACCTATTTAGGCCAGGAATACGGACAGACAAACGCACATAGAGAAAATGTAATGTTTTTGCAAAACAGCATTGTGATACCTAAGTGTTGTATGACTCTCTACTCACCGTTCTCCTCCATAGGGCACGTCCACTGGGGCAGGTGATGAGATGGCGCCATCCTCTGGTATACAGACCCCTGGTGGACCTTTCAACAATGGAAGAGTGACACATAATTATCACTTACAGACTTGATCGTGCTACAATCCAGGAACTGTTTGCCCAGTTGGACCCATACCTGATTTCAGCTATCCACCATCCCACAGGAATTCCCCCCTCTAGTGCAGGTCCTGTCTGTACTCCATTTCCTGGCCAGTGGGTCTTTTCAAACAACAGTGGCCTTGGCATCAGGGATTTCCCAGACAATGTTCTCTAACGTGTTGTCCAGAGTGTTGTCTGCCCTACTGAAACACATGTGTAGCTACATTGTTTTCCCTCAAGTGGATGATTTGTCCACAGTGAAAGGTGACTTCCATGCCCTGAGACATATCCCCAACATCATTGGTGCCATTGATGGTACACATGTGGCATTTGTCCCCCCCGCAGGAATGAACAGGTGTACAGAAACCACAAAAGCTGCCATTCAATGAATGTACAGATGGTGTGTTTGGCAGACCAGACCCATGTGAATGCCAAGTATCCTGGCTCAGTGCATGACGCTTACATTTTGAGGAATAGCAGCATCCCTAATGTGATGGGGCAACTCCAGAGGCACCGGGTGTGGCTTATAGGTGAGCCTAAAGTCTCCACAAAGTTTAATTTGCTGTCTGGGTATGGGAGATTCCCTAATGTTTAGAGGATGTCTAACAGTTGTCCCTCGATATTTGCAGGTGACTCTGGTTACCCCAACCTGTCATGGCTACTGACCCAGTGAGGAATCCCTGGACAAGGGCAGAGGAATTCTACAATGAGGCACATGGGCGAACTAGGAGGACAATCGAGTGCACCTTTGGCCTCCTGAAGGCCAAATTCCGGTGCCTCTATCTGACAGGTGGACCCCTATACTACTCACCGAAGAAGGTGTGCCAGATCATCGTGGCCTGCTGTATGTTGCACAACCTGGCTTTGCGACGCCAGGTACCTTTTCTGCAGGAGGATGGGCATGATGCTGGTCTTGTGGCAGCTGTGGAGTCTGTGGACAGTGAAGAAGAGGAGGCAGAAGAAGAAGATGTAGACAACCAAAACAACATCATCGTGCAATACGTCCAGTGAGACACAGGTAAGAAGATGGAACTGCTTCCCACATCTCATGCTATTGTAGTACCTAGCATAAGTCTGCCTTTTTACCTCTGTTTATGGACCCTGACTGTCACTTTGGCTTTCCATTTCACAGATTAGCAGTGCAAACCTCAGAGAGCTGGTTTGCCAGTACTGGTGGTCCATGGTGGAGCCCCCAGTATGCATGGGATTGGTCCCCCAAACCAAATTTGGAATGGGGGGGACAATCACATGATCTTAGACACCTCACATGGTCATATTCAGAGTTACCATTGTGAAGCTACATATAGGTATTGACCTATATGTAGTACACACTTGTGATGGTATCCCCATACTCACGAAGTCCGGGGAATTGACCCTGGACAGCGTGGGTGCACCTTTGTGTAGGAAAGTCCCATATTTCTTGGCATGTTACCCCAAATTTCTACCTGTATGTCAGTATGTTTTGCCTGCTTCACTGGGATCATGCTGGCCAGGACCCCAGTGCTCATAGTTTGTCGCCTATGAGTGTGTTGTCAGTAGTGCGTAACAGTGTCTCTGAAGTTCTGCTAACCAGAACTTCAGTGCTTATACTCTCTTTGCTTCCAAATTAGTCACTTTATTAGTGAATCTTTAGTGAATGTAAAATGTTTGTAAAATGAGAGAGTTAATAGATGTGTAAGTAGCTATGGGGGTGAGGTTGCATTTGGTTGAGTGAGTGGGTGTGTGACTGTGTGGGAGAGCAAGTGGCTGTGTGAGTGGCTGCATTTGGTTGAGTGAGTGGGAATGTGAGTGGCTGTACGGGTGGGTGAGAGGGTATGTGGGTGTTTGAATGGGTGAGTAAATGGGTGTGTTAGTGACTGTATCAGTGAGTGAGTTGGTGAGCCATTGAGTGTATGGGTGAGTGAGTGTATGAGTGGCTGTATGCATAAGTGAGTAGGTTTGACAGTGGCTGTATGGGAGAGTGATTGGATGTGTGAGTAGCTGTGTGTGTGAGAAAGTGGCTATGTGAGTGGCTGAATTTGGTTGAGTGAATGGGAGTGAGAGTGCCTGTACCTGTGAGAGAGTGGGTGTGTGAGTACACGTATGTGTCAGTGAATGGGTGTGTTAGTGACTGCATCAGTAAGTGAGTTGCTAAGTCATTGACTGTATGGGTCAGTGAGTGGGTCTCTGAATTGCTTTTTGCATATGTGAGGGGCTCTATCTGTGACGATATGTGAGAGTGAGTGGATGTGTGAGCATTTATTTTGGCAAGTGAGTGGGTATGTGAGTGGCTGCATGGGTGAATGAGTGTGTGTGAGTGCCTGTACAGGTGAGTAAGTGGGTGTGTGAATGGTTGTATGGGTGAGTGAATGGTTCTGTAAGTGACTGTATCAGTGAATGAGTGGCTGTGTCAGTAACTGTATGGCTGCATGTGTGGGTGTGTGAGTGGTTGTATGTGTGTGGGAGTGGGTGTGTCAATGGTTGTGGGTTCTGTTAGTGGGTATATAAGAGGTCCCATATATGTATGAGTGGATGTGTGAGTGGTTGTATGTTTCTGTGTGTGGGTGTATGAGTAGTTGTGTGAGTGTGTGAACAACTGAGTTAGTACTGTATGGGTGAGTGAGTAGTTGTGTCAGTTGTGTGAGTGAATGGGTGCCTGTCAGTATTTTTATGGGTATGTGAATAAACATTTGAATAGCTGTGTTTGTGGATGTAGGACAGTTTTATGGGAGTATGAGTGGATATGTGAGTGGTTCTGTAGATGATGTAATCAGAGATGTCATGTGAGATGTCCTGAGTGATGTCATCAATGATGTCACTGATCATGTCATGAGTGATGTAATATGTGAGGTCATAAGCAGTGCATTACAGGGGCACAATTTATGGTTAGCCCAGGTAACTATTTCAGCTGAATTTCTATGGTTTGTACCTAACTGTAACATCCCTGTAACCTTTTTTCAGTACATTTTGTAGTTTAAAAAAATTGTATTTCCTAACTATGACATCCCTGTAACGTTTGTTTTTTTCGGTGACATTCTTAGGTTTTTTAAGTTCTTTTTCCGAACTCTAATGTCACAGAAACCTTTGTTTTTTCAGTGAATTGTATTGTTTTTTAAATGTAAAGTAATTTTAATTACTATACGTTAATCCAACCACCTCTGCGTACACCTCTAAACCTAAGCCACACATGGTGTTTGATGTTGAGTTGGTTGGTTATAAGGTTTTGGCCAAATGCTGTGTATTATGCAGGGCTTTGAAATTAAAGTGTATTGATGACAGAGTGGTGTATGTGTGGTTGTCTGTGTAGTTTTCAGAGCTTATATGAGTTACCTGGTGAGTACATGAGTAGAGTATGGGTGACTAAGGGGCATATTTATACTCCGTTTGCGCTGGAATTGCGTCGTTTTTTTTTGACGCAATTTCGACGCAAAACTAACTCCATATTTATACTTTGGCGTTAGACGCGTCTAGCGCCAAAGTCCATGGAGTTTGCGTCATTTTTTTGCGTGGACACCTACTTTGCGTTAATTATATGCAAGGTAGGCGTTCCCGTCTAAAAAATCGACTCCGAGGCATGTGCGTCGGATTTATACTCCCGGGCAAAATTCACGCCCGGGAGTGGGCGGGTCAAAAAAAATGACCTACGGCCGCTTTTGCGCCATTTTTTAGCGCCTGAAAAAGGCAGGCGTTAAGGGACCTGTGGGCTCTGAAGGAGCCCAGAGGTGCCCTCCCATGCCCCCAGGGACCCCCCCTGTCACCCTTGCCCACCCCAGGAGGACACCCAAGGCTGGAGGGACCCATCCCAGGGACATTAAGGTAAGTTTAGGTAAGTGTTTTTTTTTTTTTTTTTTTTGTGGCATAGGGGGGCCTGATTTGTGCCCCCCTACATGCCACTATGCCCAATGACCATGCCCAGGGGACAGAAGTCCCCTGGGCATGGCCATTGGGCAAGGGGGCCTGACTCCTGTCTTTGCTAAGACAGGAGTCATTTCTATGGGGGTTGGGAGTGAAAAAAAAAAATTGGCGCAAATCGGGTTGAGGCGAAAAAATTGCCTCAACCTGACTTGCCCCATTTCTTGACGCCCAAGCCCCATATCCCCCTACGCCGGCGCTGTCTGGTGTACGTCGTTTTTTTTTAACGCACACCAGACGGCGCCGGCGGCTAACGCCGGCTAACGTCATTCAATAAATACGGCGCCCACATGGCGCTTCAGAATGGCGTTAGCCGGCGCTAATTTTTTTGACGCAAAACTGCGTTAGCACAGTTTTGCGTCAAAAAGTATTAATATGGGCCTAAATGTTTAACTATGTTTGGGTAAGTCAGTTCAGTGATTTTATGGGTGGGTGACTGAGTGCTGTATGGTTGACTCTCTGAGTATATGAATGTATGTATAGCTGATTGAGAGAGTGCATGAGTAGATGTGTGGGTAAGTGAGTGACTGCATTACTGAATTAGAGGCAAATGACTGAGTGCAAAAGTATCTGTATGGGGGAGTGAGTGATTGAAAAAGATGGGAAATGGGTGAGTAACTAAGTTTGTGAGTGTTTAGATGGATGACTTACTGAGTTTGTTAGTGAGTATGATTATATAACTGGTTGTGTGAGTGTATGTATGGGTGAATGTCTGCGCATTTGATTCTGTCTGATTGAATCAATAGTCACCTGAGTGGCTGTCTGAGTGAGTGACTAGGTGTTTCACTGCCTATATGGGTGAGTGAGTAAGTGCAAGAGAGATTGTATGATTAAGATTCAAAGTATTTGAGTGTTTTAATTAATTAGTGAATAAATGTATAACAGCATGTACAAATCAGAGTTTCTGTGTGTGAGTGATTGTATAATGAGCAATTGAGTAAGTCAGAGATAGTCTGAATAAGTTACTGAGTGTGTGATATGCTTTACATATGAGTTAGTAGTGTTTATGAGGCTATCATAAAGTTGGATAACCATGTAGCAGTATCATTTGAATAGTGCTCACAGTGAGTAGACATGTGTGAGAAGGCATGAATTCACATAATAGACAGAGATATATTATGGCCAAGACCAGCGAGAAGTATGAGAGAAAAAGTACAAACATAGTTAATAGGTGATTAGAATTTAACGTGTGAAAGTAAGCAGAAAAGAGTGAGATTTTTTTTAAACACATAAAGATCGTATGTAGAAAATGTATTTGATAGTGAGTTTGGATATTATATAATGATGTGTACCATTATATGTATAATAGAAAGTGTAAATTGGTAAGATTAATTAATTAAAATCTACTTAATTAAAAATATGATTTTTGTGCTGCAATTATAATTGCTGATTGATTTCTAGTTCTACAATTTTTTATACAGATTGGTTATAGTTTTGAAGTCCTTTTTCTGTGGTGAATATATAGATTGTATCTAGTCAGTTGTAGTTTGGAGCTTTTTTCCTTTAGTATTGATTTCATAAACTGTGATTCGGTTGCAAAATGAGCTATATATATTTACCGCTTTCATGATTAATCACAGATTTGGCATGTGTTGGTCAAGCAATAATTAGCATATACAGAGATATTGGAAATAACATTTGAACTTAGTAGTTTACTATACATAGTTAATAACAGAAATATTTCTGCTTAAGCATCATTTAGATCACTTTTTAATTATGTTTCTCGTCGTTGCGACTACGTCGGTGTCCGCAATGACGTCAGAGCTCGCGGAGATCACTTTCTTTTCACCAGCAGTGCTGTTTCCAGTGAGGTCTTTTGAAGCTGCAGATAAATTCATATTGTAAGTAATTTTGTTGTTTGATTTTCATTTTCAAAATATAAAATGGCGTCAGGTGGTACTGTCGAGGAATGGTCACACCATCATGAAGACAATTCCTTAGAAGATGAACTCCCTGAAAAAAAACAATCTAGAGCATGGGAGTTCTTTACCATCCCTTCAGGGGAGATGAAAACTGTTGCAAAATTGGTCAAGTGGAGCATTTGTGAGAAGATTTTATCAAGAGGCACTACAAAGAATTATTCATGCGGAACCACCAGCATAATTACCACCTGAAAACTACCTTAGCAAGGACCCAGTGAGAATGGAGTGCAGATGAACCCAGTACATCTCAAGCTCCAAAGGTGGTACCTGGTGACCCCATCCCTGCTGGCGTACAGGAACAGCTCACAGATAAAGCGCCTGAATTAAAGAAGATTGGTAGTTTTTGCCTTGAATGCTAGAAAGTACTAACAGTGGGAGAGGAGCCAATGCAGGTTCTGCTGCATACAGCAAAGGATCATCAGTGCTGATTTTTTTTTAAAATCCATTTCAATTTATTTTATTTCATGAATTGGATCTCCTAAGAGGTCCACATGCACAGCTAATACAAAATGTCATAAAGCAATAAGGATAAAATTCCTGAATAAAACTAAATAATAGCAATTACATTTTCTATAAAAAAAAAGTGAGGTAATCAAGCTTATATTCCAAAATCGATCACAAGGAATGATATCAATTTATAAAAAGTGCAGCAGACTAGGAAAATTAGCTTCTATGTGCAAAACGTTTAACTCAACCCCTCTAACTCTTTACTATATACTGCATAAAAAGCAGATCATGCAGTGCAGAAAAGGGTACCCTAGATGAGGCCACTCTTATTCGATTCCCCAGCGCATAGTAGTGTTATCTTCTCTAAGGAGAAATATAAAGCATAAACTTAAAATCCAAGATAAGAAGTGATCAGTAGGATTTAAAAAAGCCAGCCCACAGCCCATTAGGCATGTATTGTAAAACATTATCATGCTCTGCTACTCAGTAGAAAAGGGCCCCCTTCCTTAATGCACAATAATTATCAAATAGCAAGCCTCAAAACTGCCGAGGTAGTTCACCGACAGTCATCTTGTTACCACCAATACATGGAAAACTCAACATAAATTTAAAAATGGCTTAAAAATGATAAAAATTCTAAAACAAAATATTTCATTAGGTGGATTATATGAAAATTCCAAGGCCTTCCCGGCAGAGAGCAAATTAAAATTCAAATAAAGGGGTTTCAACCATTTTTCCCTAAATGTGGCTAAAGCTAGACAAACAAATAATACTTGTTTAAGATTCTGCAACTCCAATTGACAAAGATCACAGATGCTAGTGGATCCATCCCATTTAGAGGTTAGTTCTCAGAGTGCCACTTTATCTAATGTCAACAGAATGAAAAAATGCCTCGCTCCATTTGAGAGATTCCAGGCAAGGTACGGCTGAGAATGTTTAAAAATCACTGCTTTAGTTAAAATAGTGAGTCTCCTCTTTAGACAACAGGTCTCAAAGTCCAGGGAAAAGCCTTTAAAGTCTAGACCATGTCGCCTCTTTCAAGATTTTTTTTAAAACAGTAGGTGATAGCAGTGGAATCAGGTCCGGATCAAGCTCAAGCAATTGCACAGCAAGATTATAGTTTCTAAAAAACTTGGATTTTTCTTTAAAGCGGCTGAAAATTTCTGTGAAGGCTAAGTATCTTAGTGGCAGATATAGCAAATTCCGGCTTTGTGACTCGCAATCTGTGAGTCGCAAAGCTGGATGCAGGATGGTGTCCCTGACACCATCTGCGAGTCGCAAGGGGGTCGCAAAGGCCCACCTCATTAATATTAATGAGGTGGGTCACAATTTGCGACCCCCTTGTGAGTCGCAGTACTCACAGGGATGGTGGCCTGCTGGAGACAGCAGACCACCATGTCTGTGACTGCTTTTCAATAAAGCAGTTTTTTTTTTTGTAATGCAGCCCGTTTTTCTTAAAGGAAAACGAGTTGCATTACATACGAAAAATGAAACATGTCAGTTTAAATTTTTCAGAGCACTGTCTGCTCTGAAAAAATGTTTTCAGGGCCATTCACAAACGGGAAGGGGTCCCATGGGGACCCCGTCCCTTTTGCGAATGGGTTACCACCAGTGTGACACTGGTGGTAACTGCGAATTGCTTTGCGACCGCGTTTGTGGTCACAAAGCAATTCTGCATCACAATGCGACTCGCAAATAGTAAGGGGAACACCCCTTCCTATTTGCGAGTCGCATTTCCATTTTGCGAGTTGGTAACCAGGTTACCGACTCGCAAAATGAGTATGGAAATCGCAATGTGCTTTTTGCATGTCGCAAACAGCAAAATTTGATGTTTGCGCCATGCAAAAAGTTTGCTACATTTGGCCCTTAGTGAGGATTCAATACTATGGTCTAGGCAGTAAGCCCTCCGGATCACTGCTGCTGGGCCCTGTGCAAAGGTATTCTTAATACCAAATTCAAGCCTTAGAGCTGACACTGACGCCGAGTTGTTACAAAAGGTTAAGCGTCTTGGGATCTGCCCTGCTATCTTATCAAGGAAATCCCATTTAGAGATCTCTGTACCTTCTAAAGCATGCAAGAGGGTGACCAGAAACTTTGTTTGATAAGCAGTTAGTAGATGATGAAAATGACACCGGCCAACAGCATTAAAGAAGGTCGCTAAACCTTGTGCTTGAGACAGAGCCTTCCTAACGTTATTACAAATGTAATCTTGATCATTGAGACCCATATTTATACTTTTTTCGTGCTGCGTTTGCATCATTTTTTGACGCACAAGTGGCGCAAACTTACAAAATATAATTGTATTTTGTAAGTTTGCACCGCTTTTGTATAAATATGGCCCTGAGTAAGCAGGATAACATTTTCCCCAAGACGCAATAGGCCTTTACTCGCTCTACTTTATGTTGACCCAGGGACAAAGAAAAATTAATTTTCTTACTCAATTTTTTCCATAGAAAACATGCTACTTGAGACTTAGATGTATTAATTTTCAAATGATGCTGTGTGGAGTAGTGATTTAAAGCGGCTAGACCCTGATTTAGACCTTTCAGAGTAAGGTCAATCACAACTATATCAACAGCGTATAAAACGCAGGAGATTGAACGCCCTCCAATTCTGGATGCAAAGCCATCCGCATTCCGCAAGGAACCTGGCAGTGCATAGATGTGTAAAGAAAATAGCAGTGGTGCCAATAAACAGCCTTGTTTCAAACCATTTTTGTGGGTAATTTAGACAACAGGCCCTGTTCTCCTCCTAACAGAACTTTACACCAGGTTGAAGAGTGCAGAGGTATAACCAAACGTAACAGGTTTGGCGGGAAACCCAACTCATTTAATTTCTTCCTTAAAATGTTCCTATCTACCCTATCAAAAGCCATTGAGAAGTCTATAAATGCAACATGTACTATTCCACCCCTGATCTGAACATATTTTTCATTTATAGTTTGCATTACTAAAATATTATCCAAAGTATTATGGTGGTCATTACAACCCTGGCGGTCGGTGTTAAAGCGGCGGTAAGACTGCCAACAGGCCAGCGGCAAAAAAATTGAATCACGACCGTGGCGGAAACCGCCAACAAAGACAGCCACTTTCACACTCTGACCGCCACTTTGGTACAAACAAACACCGTGGCGGTAACCGCCAACAGACAGGCGGAACACAATGTACCACCCACAGTATTACAACAGGCCAATCCGCCACCTTTTCTGGGGCGGTTTCACTGCGAACAAAAACACGGCAGAAACAGGATTTGGAAAGGAAAATGCTCACCTCTAAACATCCCATGAGTAACCAGGACGTCATGGAGCTGGAACTCTATATTCTCCCTACATTTGTCTTCCTGCTCCTCTACCAGGAACACGAACGCCGGCGGTGAAGACCATGGTGAGTACTGCACCTATCACACAGGGGAAGGGGGAGGGAAAAGAGAGTGACACACACACGCAACATCCCCACCCCGCCCCCCCCTCATCCACTAAAACACACAAACAAATACATGTTGATACATTACAGTTACACCCCACAACCCCCCCCCCGGTAGAATGCAAAGACAAAAGGAAATGATTTGAACGATTGTAATCTATTGAAATCCAGTAAACAAAAATATGTATACACTATAAACAAATATATACACCAATAATACAAGTCCAGGTATTGCACCATTAAAGTCCGTGGACCACTGGGCCCAAAATGCATGGGCGAGGCCCACACGCGATACCCGATCAAAACGGAGAGAACACTGCTGGGGCATCAGATAGAAATACAACTGGCACCTCAGGGGGAAGGGACGGGTGGCACCGCAGCCGGATGAGTGCACGATGCCAGATCCACGAGGGGGCTCCATACCCACTGCTGTATCCTGGGGAGTGCAAAGCCACAGTCTCTCAAGTCTCTCCAATGGGTGGTTTGCCCACTGCTTTATCCTGGGGAGTGCAAAGCCACAGTCTCTCAAGTCTCTCCAGTGGGTGGTTTGCCCACTGCTTTATCCTGGGGAGTGCAAAGCCATAGTCTCTCAAGTCTCTCCAGTGGGTGGTTTCCCCACTGCTTTATCCTGGGGAGTGCAAAGCCACAGTCTCTCAAGTGGATAACCATCTCCACTGGTTCTGGAGGGGGCTTTGTGCCCAGAGTGCTTCATTCTGCCAATGACTGAGGTAGTGGATGCCTTTCTCCACTGGTTCTGGAGGGGGCTTTGTGACCAGAGTGCTTCATCCTGCCAAGGACAGAGGTAGTGGATGTGATACTCCACTGGTTCTGGATGGGGCTTTCTCCACTGGTTCTGGAGGGGGCTTGGTGCCCAGAGTACTTCATCCTGCCAAAGACTGAGGTAGTGGATGCCTTTCTCCATTGGTTCTGGAGGGGGCTTTGTGCCCAGAGTGCTTCATCCTGCCAAGGACTGAGGTAGTGGATGCCTTTCTCCACTGGTTCTGGAGGGGGCTTTGTGACCAGAGTGCTTCATCCTGCCAAGGACAGAGGTAGTGGATGTGATACTCCACTGGTTCTGGATGGGGCTTTGCGCCCAGAGTGCTTCGTCCTGCCAAGGACTTAGGTAGTGGATGTCTCTCTCCACTGGTTCTGGAGGGGGCTTGGTGCCAAGAGTGCTTCATCCTGCCAAGGACTGAGGTATTGGATGCCTTTCTCCACTGGTTCTGGGGGGGCTTTGTGCCCAGAGTGCTTCATACTGCCAAGGACTGAGGTAGTGGATGCCTTTCTCCACTGGTTCTGGAGGGGGCTTTGTGCCCAGAGTGCTTCATCCTGCCAAGAACAGAGGTAGTGGATGTGATAATCCACTGGTTCTGGATGGGACTTTGTGCCCAGAGTGCTTCATGCTGCTTGTGGCGGCCTCAGTAGCGGCGGTGCTTGCGGCGCTCATTGGCCTGCGGTGCTGGTGGCGGCAGTGTCCTTGGCAGCGGTGCTGGTGGCGGCGGTGTCCTGGGCAGCAGTGCTGGTGGCGGCGGTGTCCTGGGCAGCGGTGCTTGTAGTGGTCTTGTCCGCCGTGCAGGTTGGCGGGGACTTCCCTTTCTTTCTGTGCCCCTTCCCCACCTTGGATGTTGGCGCAGCTTTCTTCCCACTCCCAACTGTAGTCCTGGGAGGGCCCTTGGTGGCATGTGTTTGACCCTTCTCCCTCCGGGCAGTGAGCAACTTCTTATGCTTCTGATGTGGGGGACTGTCCGTGGTCTGGCTCGTTGGCACACTGGCTGCCCTGCTGCTTGGCGCACTCCAGAAGCCGGTTACTGCTGACACCACTGTTCCCGCTGACGTGGTGGCTGAGGTGCTGGGTTGGGACCTGGAAAGGTGGGCCCTAGGGACTTAAGGGGTGGGGGAGGTGAGGGGAAGAGGTCAATATTGGACAGAAAACATTTTTTAGACACACTGGGACGGGTAGATGGAGGGTGTTTGGGAGTGGAGGAAGAGGTAGTGGCTGTAGGAGGTGTACATTTGCTGACTTTGGGTGAAGGTGCATGGGCTGGAGGCGGATGGCTTTTGGGTGGGCTCGCAGACACACTGGGAGAGGATGCAGGGGATGTGTGAATGTTAGCGGGGGTGGTGACTGCACGTGAGCGGTGTGTGGTGATGGGTGTGCTGGTGATGGATGTAGTGGATGAAGATGTAGTGCATGCAGGTGTGAGTGGAGACGTGACAGGGAGGGAGGAGGGAGACGAGGAGGAGGGGGACACCGTGGATGCAGTGGCTGTTGGTATGTCTGCATGGGTATGATGCTTGTGTGAGTGCCTGTGGGATGTGTGGTGCTTATGTTTGCCAGAGCTTCCCTTGTGTGTTGAGGTGTATGCATGCTGGTCTGATGGTGTGCTTGGGATAGGCTGAGGTACAGGGGTTTGGGTCTGGGTGGAGGAAGTTGGAGGGGGGAGGCTGGACACAGGGACAATGGCTGCCATCAGTGCTGAGGGCAGAGTCTGAAAAGCTCGCTGTTGGGCTGCCTGACCAGAATGAATGCCCTCCAGGTATGCATTGGTCTGTTGCAACTGCCTGTCTACACCCTGGATGGCATTCAGAATGGTAGACTGCCCAACAGTGAGGGATCTGAGGAGGTCAATGGCCTTGTCACTGAGGGCAGCAGGGCAGACAGGGGCAGGGGCTGAGGTGTCTTGGGTGAAGGAGATGCCCACCCTCTTGGGTGAGCGGCCACGGGGCACATGCTGAGGGGCTGCTGGGAGGGCGGTGCTAGTAGAGGGGTGGTGGCTCTACCTGTAGATGTGGGGACACAGAGGGGCACCGCAAGGGAGCTTCCATCAGAGGAGTCTGTGTCGCTGGTCTCAGCTCCTGTCCCCGTCTTGGAGCTCCCCTCGCCCTCCGCCCCACTGGTGCCTTCAGACTCCGTTGTCTCTCCCTCCAGGGCCATATGGGATGCAGCTCCCTCCTGCTCCAGTGCCACTGCTCCTCCACCTGATGATGGTTTTGCGCACAAGGACAGGGAGACCAAAAAAAGGGACGAAGACAGAAGAAAGACATGTTGAGTGCATGCAATACCCCTACCGTTGGCGGACACTACAGACACAGAAGACCTCTGCACTACGCCGTGCACTTAGAGTTCCCTAATTAACCGGTTCTGTGCCACGGACGTAATGGTTACATCCTGCGGCACAGTGCTGCTGTGCTGAGGACGTAACCATTACGTCCTCGCACACAGCCCAGAGGGAGCGCTGACTTCATTACAGGGTGCCCGTCGCACAGGAAGCCATTTGCTTCCTGTGCGGCGAGGGTGGAAGAGGAAAGTTTCTCTTCCCTGTGGGTGGGGGGTTTGCAAAAAGAGGCTCCGGGCGAAAGGAAAGGGTTTTCCTTTCCCCCGGTGTCTTTTAGACGCCAGGGATTTTTTTTTTCTAATGTTTCATTTTACTGTCGGGGAGCGGCCCCTTGGGCAAGGAACGCTCCCCTTTTGCAGGCAAATAATAAACGGCCATTTCTGCCCCCCTTGGGGGCAGATTGGCCTACTATTTTAGGCTGATCTGCCCCCAAGGGGGGCAGAAACCACTAGAACGCCAGGGATTTTTTTAAATGTGTTTATTTTTGTGGGGGGGTGCCCCCCCCTATTTTTTTAGGCCCATCTGCCCCCAAGGGGGGAAAAGCCACTCAGACACCAGGGATAGTGTGTGTGTGTGTTAGTGGATGGGGGGGCCCTTGGGCAAGGGACGCCCCCCCTTTGGGGGCACATGTACCAACGCCATTTCTGCACCCCTTGGAGACAGATCGGCCTATTATTTTTAGGCTGATCTGCCCCCAAGAGGGCAGAAACCACTAGAATACCAGGGATTTTTTGTATTTGTTTATTTGTGTGGGGGGCATCCCCTTGGGCACGGGGAGCCCCCCCCAAGGGTGACATTGACCTGTTGGCCATTTCTGCCCCCCTTGGGGGCAGATGGGCCTATTTTCTTAGGCCCATCTGCCCCCAAGGGGGGAAGAAGCCACTTAGACACCAGGAATAGTGTGTGTGTGTGTTAGTGGATGGGGGGGGCCCTAGGCAAGGGTCGCACCCCCTTTGGGGGCACATGTACCAAGGCCATTTCTGCACCCCTTGGAGACAGATCGGCCTATTATTTTTAGGCTGACCTGCCCCCAAGGGGGGCAGAAACCACTAGAATGCCAGGGATTTTTTTTATTGGTTTATTTGTGTGGGGGGCGTCCCCTTGGGCACGGTGCACCCCACCCAAGGGTGGCACTGACCTGATGGCAATTTCTGCCCCCCTTGGGGGCAGATGGGCCTATTATTTTAGGCCCATCTGCCCCCAAGGGGGCAGAAGCCACTTAGACACCAGGGATAGTGTGTATGTGTGTGTTAGTGGATGGGGGGGCCCTTGGGCAAGGGTCGCCCCCCCTTTGGGGGCACATGTACCAAGGCCATTTCTACACCCCAAGGGAGGCATTGACCGGTTGGCCATTTCTGCCCCCCTTGGGGACAGAAGCCACTTAGACACCAGGGATAGTGTTGTGTTTGTTTTTATGTCTTTTTTGTTTGGGGGCTGTCCCCTTGGGCAAGGGTCGCTCCCCATGGGGACACACTACTAAAGGTATTTTCTGCCCTCCTTGGGGCAGATAGGCCTACTATTTTTAGGCTGATCTGCCCCCAAGGGGGGCAGAAACCACTAGAACGCCAGGGATTTTTTTTTATTTGTTTATTTTTGTGTGGGGGGGGCGTTCCCTTGTGCACGGGGCGCCCCCCCCAAGGGGGGCATTGACCTGTTGGCCATTTCTGCCCCCCTTGGGGACAGAAGCCACTTAGGCACCAGGGATAGTGTTGTGTTTGTTTTTTTGTCTTTTTTGTTTGGGGGCTGTCCCCTTGGGCAAGGGTCGCTCCCCATGGGGACACACTACTAAAGGTATTTTCTGCCCTCCTTGGGGCAGATAGGCCTACTATTTTTAGGCTGATCTGCCCCCAAGGGGGGCAGAAACCACTAGAACGCCAGGGATTTTTTTTTATTTGTTTATTTTTGTGGGGGGGGGCGTTCCCTTGTGCACGGGGCGCCCCCCCCAAGGGGGGCATTGACCTGTTGGCCATTTCTGCCCCCCTTTGGGGCAGAAGCCACTTAGGCACCAGGGATAGTGTTGTGTTAGGTTTTTTGTCTTTTTTGTTTGGGGGCTGTCCCCTTGGGCAAGGGTCGCTCCCCATGGGGACACACTACTAAAGGTATTTTCTGCCCTCCTTGGGGCAGATAGGCCTATTTTTTTAGTAGGCCCATCTGCCCCTATGGCAGAATCCACTTAGGCACCATTTTCTAAATGTTTGATGGTGGGGTGTTTGTCAACTGATGAAGTATTTGCATTTGTGATAAAAAAAAAAATCTCCTTTTTGTTCTAGTTCAAAGCTTTTGCTTTATTTGCTGTGGCTCCTTGCGGTTTTGGCGGTGGTTGACCTGCGGTTTGCATAGTTGCATGTTTTAGGTAAGTAAAAACAATTTACTCCAAAGGAGTATTGTTGCCATGCATGAATGACATGTTTGTAGGGGGTGTACTAAATGCAGGATTGTGTGTGAAATTGTCCTTAGATTTGTGCACAATGATATTTGTTTTGTCTTATTTCTAAATTGCTTTTCTTTCTTTTTAGTGGGATATCATTGGTGATTGCTGTGTCTGTGCAGAGTAGTTGCTGGTGAATCAAGCTTTTTCAGGCAAGTGAGCGGTATAGTTTTTGAGTTTAGGGGGGTGATTCTCACCCTGGCGGGCGGCGGAGGCCGCCCGCCAGAGTTCCCCCCTCCAAAATACCGCTCCGCGGTCGAAAGACCGCTGAGGGTATTTTGGGATTTGCACTGAGCTGGCGGGCGACCGCCAAAAGGCCGCCCGCCAGCCCAGTGCAAATCATCCTTCCCACGTGGACGCCGGCTCAGAATTGGGCCGGCGGAGTGGGAAGGTGCGACGGGTGCAGTGGCACCCGTCGCGTATTTCAGTGTCTGCAAGGCAGACACTGAAATACGAAGTGGGGCCCTCTTACGGGGGCCCTTGCAGTGCCCATGCCATTGGCATGGGCACTGCAGGGGCCCCCAGGGGCCCCACGACACCCCATACCGCCATCCTGTTCCTGGCAGGCGAACCGCCAGGAACAGGATGGCGGGTTGGGGTGTCAGAATCCCCCATGGCGGTGCAGCAAGCTGCGCCGCCATGGGGGATTCCCAGGGCAGCGGAAAACCGGCGGGAGACCGCCGGTTTTCCCTTTCTGGCCGCGGCTGAACCGCCGCGGTCAGAATACCCTGTGGAGCACCGCCAGCCTGTTGGCGGTGCTCCCTCCAACCCTGGCCCCGGCGGTCAGAATGACCCCCTATAACTCTTACTAATAAAGCTACACTTTGTTACTTATCTTACACAGTGCTGGTTGTTGGTCGTGAATTTATCCAGTTAATTTTAGTAGGAAAGATCATGGCTAGCCGCAGGATGACCGCTCAGCAGGTGGTTGGTATGCTTTTTGAGTCATTGTCTGATCATGATTATGAGACGGACTCTGCATCTGAGGCAGAGGAGGAAGTGAGAGATTCTGGCAGTGATGTTTCTGTTGGAGAGGAATCTTCTGATGAGGAAGCCACACTCAGTGCAGATGAAGGGTCTGTTTTAGAGGAGGACACTGATGTGCCATTAGTGCAGCAACATGGGGCTGAAATGTTTCCCGTTATAAGACCTGATCTCTGGGTTGCCCCAAACATGGAGCAGCCAGAGTTGCCTGCCTTTACTGGTCTCCCCGGGTGTAGCGCTAATACAGAGAACTTTTTGCCTGTCAATTTCTTTGAGTTATTCATGGATGATGTGTTTTTGGAAGAGATTGTTGAGCAGACTAATTTGTATGCAGAGCAGCATTTGAGGGACAACACTGCTAGACGTAGGTCACACTCTAGAGCTGCCCAGTGGATTCCCACAAATTTGGAGGAGATAAAAAAGTTTTTGGGTTTGACTTTTTTGATGGGGTTGATAAGGAAGCCGTCACTGGCTTCTTATTGGTCTACTAGTCCCTTGATGGCAACAGCTATATTTCCTGCGACCATGAGTCGTAATCGGTATTTGCTTCTTCTTAGGATGCTGCATTTTGTTGACAATGCATTAGCCTTGCCACGAGATCACCCAGATTCTGACCGTCTTTTTAAGATTAGACCTGTCCTTGATCATTTTGTAGATCGGTTTTCGGAGGTCTATGTTCCAGGCAAAGAGATAAGTGTGGACGAGTCTTTGGTCCGCTTCAAGGGTCGTTTGGTTTTTAGGCAGTACATTCCTAGCAAAAGGGCACAATATGGAATTAAATTGTATATGCTGTCTGAAAGTAGTACAGGATATGTGTATAATTTCAGTGTCTACACTGGTAGGGATTCCAGTATTCCCCCCCCCTGCTTGTCCTCCCACTTTTGGAGCCACTGAGAAAATTGTGTGGGATCTTGGTAGACGATTGTTCAACAAAGGTCACCATTTGTATGTAGATAACTTCTACACTGGAGTGCAGTTGTTCAAGGAATTGTTTAAAGTGGACACTGTTGCTTGTGGCACAATTCGTTGTATCCGGAAAGGCTATCCAAGGGAGCTTGTTTGTAAAAAACTTGAGAGGGGACAGTGCTGTGCCTTGCGGAATGATGAGCTGCTAGCTTTGAAATGTTCAGACAAGAGGGATGTCTACATGCTAAGTACCATCCATGATGAGAGTACTTCCCCCGTGACTGTTTGGGGCCAGGTTGCTGAAGTGTGCAAACTTGTGTGCATTTTAGATTATAATAAGCACATGGGAGGTGTAGATAGAGTTGATCAGAGGTTGGAACCTTATACTGCTATTCGTAAGTCTTATGTTTGATATAAGAAGTTAGCAATTCACCTCTTCCACTTAGCAACCTTTAATGCTTTTATTGTGTTTAGGGATAGGTCTCTAGAGTCAAAGATGACATTTGTGAAATTTCAGGAGTAAGTGATAGGGAGCCTTATTGTGGTGGAACAGGCCAGAGTTCCTAGAGAAGCAGTGGTGGAGGATGTGGCTAGATTGAAAGATCGTCACTTTGCTGAGCACATTCCTCCCACACCCAAAAAAGACTTTCCAGCTAAGAAATGTAGAGTGTGTTTTCGGAGAGATATCCGGAGGGAGACTCGAATGTACTGCCCAGATTGTCCTTCAAAGCCTGGGCTGTGTGTGGGTGGTTGTTTTAAGAATTACCACACCCAGAAGAATTTCTGGGAACAACCATTAGTGTAAACTCATGTCTGTTTTGTATTTTCATGTGTTCAGTTTCATGGTTAGCATTTCTGTCATGTACTTAGTTAGAGCTTTTGTGTTTGTAGTTTTGTAATTCTTTCTACTTAGATAGGGGTTCCTCTGTTTAAAAAATAAAAATGATGCCATTGTGTGTGGATTGTGGTTTGACTGAGGATGTACATAGTGTACATATTGACTTACTGCTGGCTACTGCAACACACTGCCAGCCAAACACCAGTCCACACACTCCCATCAGCTGGTGTGATTGTTGTATCAGGCATGTTCATGTATCAGGTATGTAAGTGATGGGCCCTTGAGTGGCGCTGTCTGTCAATGTGAGTGTTGTAATGTGCTGGGCCCGTGGCTGGCGGTGTGAATGGTCTTGTGCGTGTCATGTATGAAAGGTGTGTGAATGGACTGTAAAGCGGTTGGTGCCTTGTCGCGGCTTTACGGCTCACAAGCTGTGAGTCGTTGGTTCCGTTTTATGCCTTTCAGTTTTTAACAGTGCATTTCATTTTTGTGAAATTTCTTGTTAATAAAATTTGATCCACTGAACCATCACTCACCCTCGTGCCAAATCCAACCAGTATGTGTGGTAAAAATGACAAAACCTGCTCCGCTGTAATCAGGTGTCGCAGCACACCTGTGACACACCAGGTGTCTCGGGTGGAACCCCGATGATGAAGCATGCCACCAACTTGGTTGGTGGGTGAGGGGTCTTTTTCACATAACCTAAGTGCGTTTCTTTTCATAATTTTAGTGTTTGGCACATCACAGACGTATGTGGACACATCAAAATGATATATTACAAAACTACCTGTGTTTGGGGGGGAGGGGACACCTATGTTTTTGGTCCTGGGTGCGGCCTTCATCTAGGGAAACCTACCAAACCCAGACATTTTTTTAAACTAGACACCCCAAGGAGTCCAGGGAGGTGTGGCTTGCATGGATCCCCCAACATTTTCTTACCCAGACTCCTCTGTAAACCTCAAAATTTGCTTAAAAAAGCATATTTTCCTGACTTTTCTTAGCACGATCACCGCTCCAGCACAAAATTCCTACTCCACAGTGTTCCCCTCAGTCTCCCAAGTAAACTGACACCTCACTTATGTGGGTCCCCAAAGCAGAGTCAGCCTAAAGAAGTATAAAAGAACAATATGTCCCTATAAACTCGCTGTGCTATCCCCTCTATCTCTACAAGTTTTGGGCCTTATTCTGTTGCAGGCACCTGGTCCACCCACACAAGTGAGGTATCATTTTTACCGGGAGACTTGGGGGAACGCTGAGTGGAAGGAAATTTGTGGCTCCTCTCAGATTCCAGAACTTTCTGTTACCGAAATGTGAGGAAAATGTGTTTTTTTTGCCAAATTTTGAGGTTTGCAAAGGATTCTGGGTAACAGAACCTGGTCAGAGCCCCACAAGTCACCCCATCTTGGATTCCCCTAGGTCTCTAGTTTTCAAAAATGCACAGGTTTGATAGGTTTCCCTATGTGCCAGGCTGAGCCAGAGGCCAAAATCTACAGGTAGGCACTTTGCAAAAAACAGCTCTGTTTTCTGCGAAAAAATGTGATGTGTCCACGTTGTGTTTTGGGGCATATCCTGTCGCTGGCGCTAGGCCTACCCACACAAGTGAGGTACCATTTTTATCGGGAGACTTGGGGGAACGCTGGGTGGAAGGAAATTTGTGGCTCCTCTCAGATTCCAGAATTTTCTGTCACCGAAATGACAGGAAAAAGTGTTTTTTTAGCCACATTTTGAGGTTTGGAAAGGATTCTGGGTAACAGAACCTGGTCAGAGCCCCACAAGTCACCCCATCTTGGATTCCCCTAGGTCTCTAGTTTTAAAAAATGCACAGGTTTGATAGGTTTCCCTATGTGCCAGGCTGAGCTAGAGGCCAAAATCTACAGGTAGGCACTTTGCAAAAAACAGCTCTGTTTTCTGTGAAAAAATGTGATGTGTCCACGTTGTGTTTTGGGGCATATCCTGTCGCTGGCGCTAGGCCTACCCACACAAGTGAGGTACCATTTTTATCGGGAGACTTGGGGGAACGCTGGGTGGAAGGAAATTTGTGGCTCCTCTCAGATTCCAGAATTTTCTGTCACCGAAATGACAGGAAAAAGTGTTTTTTTAGCCACATTTTGAGGTTTGGAAAGGATTCTGGGTAACCAAACCTGGTCAGAGCCCCACAAGTCACCCCATCTTGGATTCCCCTAGGTCTCTAGTTTAAAAAAATGCACAGGTTTGGTAGGTTTCCCTAGGTGCCAGGCTGAGCTAGAGGCCAAAATCTACAGGTAGGCACTTTGCAAAAAACAGCTCTGTTTTCTGTCAAAAAATGGGATGTGTCCACGTTGTGCTTTGGGGCATTTCCTGTCGCGGGCGCTAGGCCTACCAACACAAGTGAGGTATCATTTTGATCGGGAGACTTGGGGGAACACTGGGTGGAAGGAAATTTGTGGCTCCTCTCAGATTCCAGAACTTTCTGTCACCGAAATGAGTGGAAAACTTGTCTTTTTAGCCACATTTTGAGGTTTCCAAAGGATTCTGGGTAATAGAACCTGGTCAGAGCCCCACAAGTCACCCCATCTTGGATTCCCCTAGGTCTCTAGTTTTAAAAAATGCACAGGTTTGGTAGGTTTCCCTAGGTGCCGGCTGAGCTAGAGGCCAAAATCTACAGGTAGGCACTTTGCAAAAAACAGCTCTGTTTTCTGTCAAAAAATGGGATATGTCCACGTTGTGCTTTGGGGCATTTCCTGTCGCGGGTGCTAGGCCTACCCACACAAGTGAGGTACCATTTATATCAGGAGACTTTGGGGAACGCTGGGTGGAAGTAAATTTGTGGCTCCTCTCAGATTCCAGATCTTTCTGTCACCGAAATGACAGGAAAAAGTGTTTTTTTAGCCAAATTTTGAGGTTTGCAAAGGATTCTGGGTAACAGAACCTGGTCAGAGCCCCACAAGTCACCCCATCTTGGATTCCCCTAGGTCTCTAGTTTTCAAAAATGCACAGGTTTGGTAGCATTCCCTAGGTGCCGGCTGAGCTAGAGGCCAAAATCCACAGGTCGGTACTGTTTTCTATGAAAAAATGTGATGTGTGCACGTTGTGTTTTGGGCCATTTCCTCTCGTAGGCGCTAGGCCTATCCACACAAGTGAGGTACTATGTTTATCGGGAGACTTGGGGGAACGCTGGGTGGAAGGGAATTTGTGGCTCCTCTCAGATTCCAGAACTTTCTGTAACCGAAATGAGTGGAAAATGTGTTATTTTAGCCAAATTGTGAGGTTTGCAAAGGATTCTGGGTAACAGAACCTGGTCAGAGCCCCACAAGTCACACCATCTTGGATTCCCCTGGGTCTCTAGTTTTAAAAAATGCACAGGTTTGGTAGGTTTCCCTAGGTGCCGGCTGAGCTAGAGGCCAAAATCTACAGGTGGGCACTTACCAAAAAACAGCTCAGTTTTCTGTCAAAAAATGGGATGTGTCCACGTTGTGTTTTGGGGCATATCCTGTCGCTGGCGCTAGGCCTACCCACACAAGTGAGGTACCATTTTTATCAGGAGACATTGGGGAACGCTGGGTGGAAGTAAATTTGTGGCTCCTCTCAGATTCCAGAATTTTCTGTCACCGAAATGACAGGAAAAGTGTTTTTTTAGCCACATTTTGAGGTTTGGAAAGGATTCTGGGTAACAGAACCTGGTCAGAGCCCCACAAGTCACCCCATCTTGGATTCCCCTAGGTCTCTAGTTTTAAAAAATGCACAGGTTTGATAGGTTTCCCTATGTGCCAGGCTGAGCTAGAGGCCAAAATCTACAGGTAGGCACTTTGCAAAAAACAGCTCTGTTTTCTGTGAAAAAATGTGATGTGTCCACGTTGTGTTTTGGGGCATATCCTGTCGCTGGCGCTAGGCCTACCCACACAAGTGAGGTACCATTTTTATCGGGAGACTTGGGGGAACGCTGGGTGGAAGGAAATTTGTGGCTCCTCTCAGATTCCAGAATTTTCTGTCACCGAAATGACAGGAAAAAGTGTTTTTTTAGCCACATTTTGAGGTTTGGAAAGGATTCTGGGTAACCGAACCTGGTCAGAGCCCCACAAGTCACCCCATCTTGGATTCCCCTAGGTCTCTAGTTTCAAAAAATGCACAGGTTTGGTAGGTTTCCCTAGGTGCCAGGCTGAGCTAGAGGCCAAAATCTACAGGTAGGCACTTTGCAAAAAACAGCTCTGTTTTCTGTCAAAAAATGGGATGTGTCCACGTTGTGCTTTGGGGCATTTCCTGTCGCGGGCGCTAGGCCTACCAACACAAGTGAGGTATCATTTTGATCGGGAGACTTGGGGGAACACTGGGTGGAAGGAAATTTGTGGCTCATCTCAGATTCCAGAACTTTCTGTCACCGAAATGAGTGGAAAACTTGTCTTTTTAGCCACATTTTGAGGTTTCCAAAGGATTCTGGGTAATAGAACCTGGTCAGAGCCCCACAAGTCACCCCATCTTGGATTCCCCTAGGTCTCTAGTTTTAAAAAATGCACAGGTTTGGTAGGTTTCCCTAGGTGCCGGCTGAGCTAGAGGCCAAAATCTACAGGTAGGCACTTTGCAAAAAACAGCTCTGTTTTCTGTCAAAAAATGGGATATGTCCACGTTGTGCTTTGGGGCATTTCCTGTCGCGGGTGCTAGGCCTACCCACACAAGTGAGGTACCATTTATATCAGGAGACTTTGGGGAACGCTGGGTGGAAGTAAATTTGTGGCTCCTCTCAGATTCCAGATCTTTCTGTCACCGAAATGACAGGAAAAAGTGTTTTTTTAGCCAAATTTTGAGGTTTGCAAAGGATTCTGGGTAACAGAACCTGGTCAGAGCCCCACAAGTCACCCCATCTTGGATTCCCCTAGGTCTCTAGTTTTCAAAAATGCACAGGTTTGGTAGCATTCCCTAGGTGCCGGCTTAGCTAGAGGCCAAAATCCACAGGTCGGTACTGTTTTCTATGAAAAAATGTGATGTGTGCACGTTGTGTTTTGGGCCATTTCCTCTCGTAGGCGCTAGGCCTATCCACACAAGTGAGGTACTATGTTTATCGGGAGACTTGGGGGAACGCTGGGTGGAAGGGAATTTGTGGCTCCTCTCAGATTCCAGAACTTTCTGTAACCGAAATGAGTGGAAAATGTGTTATTTTAGCCAAATTGTGAGGTTTGCAAAGGATTCTGGGTAACAGAACCTGGTCAGAGCCCCACAAGTCACCCCATCTTGGATTCCCCTGGGTCTCTAGTTTTAAAAAATGCACAGGTTTGGTAGGTTTCCCTAGGTGCCGGCTGAGCTAGAGGCCAAAATCTACAGGTGGGCACTTACCAAAAAACAGCTCAGTTTTCTGTCAAAAAATGGGATGTGTCCACGTTGTGCTTTGGGGCATTTCCTGTCGCGGGCGCTAGGCCTACCCACACAAGTGAGGTACCATTTTTATCAGGAGACATTGGGGAACGCTGGGTGGAAGTAAATTTGTGGCTCCTCTCAGATTCCAGAACTTTCTGTCACCGAAATGACAGGAAAAAGGTTTTTTTTAGCCAAATTTTGAGGTTTGCAAAGGATTCTGGGTAACAGAATATGGTCAGAGCCTCACAAGTCACCCCATCTTGGATTCCCGTAGGTCTCTAGTTTTAAAAAATGCACAGGTTTGGTAGGTTTCCATAGGTGCCGGCTGAGCTAGAGGTCAAAATCTACAGGTAGGCACTTTGCAAAAAACAGCTCTGTTTTCTTTCAAAAATGGGATGTGTCCACGTTGTGCTTTGGGGCATTTCCTGTCGCGGGGGCTAGGCCTACCAACACAAGTGAGGTATCATTTTTATCGGGAGACTTGAGGAAACGCTTTGTGGACGGAAATTTGTGCCTCATCTCAGATTCCAGAACTTTCTGTCACCAAAATGAGTGAAAAACGTGTTTTTTTAGCCAAATTGTGAGGTTTGCAAACGATTCTGGGTAACAGAACCTGGTCAGAGCCCCACAAGTACCCCATCTTGGATTCCCCTAGGTCTTTAGTTTTCAAAAATGCACAGGTTTGGTAGGTTTCCCTAGGTGCCGGCTGAGCTAGAGGCCAAAATCTACAGGTAGGCACTTTGCAAAAAACAGCTCTGTTTTCTGTTAAAAAATGGGATGTGTCCACGTTGTGCTTTGGGATATTTCCTGTCGCGGGCGCTAGGCCTACCAACACAAGTGAGGTATCGTTTTTATCGGGAGACTTGGGGGAACGCTCTGTGGAAGAAAATTTGTGCCTCGTCTCAGATTCAAGAACTTTCTGTCACCAAAATGAGTGGAAAACTTGTTTTTTTAGCCAAATTTTGACGTTTGCAAAGGATTCTGGGTAATAGAACCTGGTCAGAGCCCCACAAGTCACACCATCTTGGATTCCGCTAGGTCTCTAGTTTTGAAAAATGCACAGGTTTGGTAGGTTTCCCTAGGTGCCGTCTGAGCTAGAGGCCAAAATCTACAGGTAGGCACTTTGCAAAAAACAGCTCTGTTTTCTGTCAAAAAATGGGATGTGTCCACGTTGTGCTTTGGGGCATTTCCTGTCGCGGGCGCTAGGCCTACCCACACAAGTGAGGTATCATTTTTATCCGGAGACTTGGGGGGACGCTGGGTGGAAGGAAATTTGTGGCTCCTCTCAGATTCCAGAACTTTCTGTCACCGAAATGTGAGGAAAATGTGTTTTTTTAGACAAATTTTGAGGTTTCCAAAGGATTCTGGGTAACAGAACCTGGTCAGAGCCTCACAAGTCACCCCATCTTGGATTCCTCTAGGTCTTTAGTTTTCAAAAATGCACAGGTTTGATAGGTTTCTCTAGGTTCCGGCTGAGCTAGAGGCCAAAATCTACAGGTAGGCACTTTGCAAAAAACAGCTCTATTTTCTGTCAAAAAATGGGATGTGTCCACGTTGTGCTTTGGGGCATTTCCTGTCGCGGGCGCTAGGCCAACCAACACAAGTGAGGTATCATTTTTATCGGGAGACTTGGGGGAACGCTGGGTGGAAGGAAATTTGTGCCTCGTCTCAGATTCCAGAACTTTCTGTCACCGAAATGAGGGGAAAACGTCTTTTTTTAGCCAAATTGTGAGGTTTGCAAAGGATTCTGGGTATTAGAACCTGGTCAGAGCCCCACATGTCACCCCATCTTGGATTGACCTAGGTCTCTAGTTTTAAAAAATGCACAGGTTTGGTAGGTTTCCCTAGGTGCCGGCTGAGCTAGAGGCCAAAATCTACTGGTAGGCACATAGCAAAAAAACAGCTCAGTTTTCTGTCAAAAAATGGGATGTGTCCACGTTGTACTTTGGGGCATTTCCTGTCGCGGGTGCTAGGCCTACCAACACAAGTGAGGTATCATTTTTATCGGGAGACTTGGGGGAACACTGGGTGGAAGGAAATTTGTAGCTCGTCTCAGATTCCAGAACTTTCTGTCACCGAAATGAGTGGAAAACTTGTTTTTTTAGCCAAATTTTGAGGTTTGCAAAGGATTCTGGGTAATAGAACCTGGTCAGAGCCCCACAAGTCACCCCATCTTGGATTCCCCTAGGTCTCTAGTTTTAAAAAATGCACAGGTTTGGTAGGTTTCCCTATGTGCCGGCTGAGCTAGAGGCCAAAATCTACAGGTAGGCACTTTGCAAAAAACAGCTCTGTTTTCTGTCAAAAAATGGGATGTGTCCACGTTGTTCTTTGGGGCATTTCCTGTTGCGGGTGCTAGGCCTACCCACACAAGTGAGGTACCATTTATATCAGGAGACTTTGGGGAACGCTGGGTGGAAGTAAATTTGTGGCTCCTCTCAGATTCCAGATCTTTCTGTCACCGAAATGACAGGAAAAAGTTTTTTTTTAGCCAAATTTTGAGGTTTGCAAAGGGTTCTGGGTAACAGAACATGGTCAGAGCCCCACAAGTCACCCCATCTTGGATTCCCGTAGGTCTCTAGTTTTAAAAAATGCACAGGTTTGGTAGGTTTCCATAGGTGCCGGCTGAGCTAGAGGCCAAAATCTACAGGTAGGCACTTTGCAAAAAACAGCTCTGTTTTCTGTCAAAAATGGGATGTGTCCACGTTGTGATTTGGGGCATTTCCTGTCGCGGGCGCTAGGCCTACCAACACAAGTGAGGTATCATTTTTATCGGGAGACTTGGGGAACGCTGTGTGGAAGGAAATTTGTGCCTCGTCTCAGATTCCAGAACTTTCTGTCACCAAAATGAGTGGAAAACTTGTTTTTTTAGCCAAATTTTGAGGTTTGCAAAGGACTCTGGGTAATAGAACCTGGTCAGAGCCCCACAAGTCACACCATCTTGGATTCCGCTAGGTCTCTAGTTTTCAAAAATGCACAGGTTTGGTAGGTTTCTCTAGGTGCCGTCTGAGCTAGAGGCCAAAATCTACAGGTAGGCACTTTGCAAAAAACAGCTCTGTTTTCTGTGAAAAAATGTGATGTGTGCACGTTGTGTTTTGGGCCATTTCCTTTCGTAGACGCTAGGCCTATCCACACAAGTGAGGTACCATTTTTATCTGGAGACTTGGGGGAACGCTGTGTGGAAGGAAATTTGTGGCTCCTCTCAGATTCCAGAACTTTCTGTCACCGAAATGAGTGGAAAAAGTGTTTTTTTAGCCAACTTTTGAGGTTTGCAAAGGATTCTGGGTAACAGAACCTGGTCAGAGCCCCACAAGTCACCCCATCCTGGATTCCCCATGGTCTCTAGTTTTCAAAAATGCACAGGTTTGTTAGGTTTCCCTAGGTGCCGGCTGAGCTAGAGGCCAAAATCCACAGGTGGGCATGGTTTTCTATGAAAAAATGTAATGTGTGCACGTTGTGTTTTGGGCCATTTCCTTTCGTAGGAGCTAGTCCAATCCACACAAGTGAGGTACCATTTTTATCAGGAGACTTGGAGGAACGCTGCGTGGAAGGAAATGTGTGGCTCCTCTCAGATTCCAGATCTTTCTGTCACTGAAATGACAGGAAAAAGTTTTTTTTAGCCAAATTTTGAGGTTTGCAAAGGATTCTGGGTAACAGAACCTGGTCAGATCCCCACAGGTCACCCCATCTTGGATTCCCCTAGGTCTCTAGTTTCAAAAAATGCACAGGTTTGGTAGATTTCCCTAGGGGCCAGGCTGAGCTAGAGGCGAAAATCTACAGGTAGGCACTTTGCAAAAAACAGCTCTGTTTTCTGTCAAAAAATGGGATGTGTCCACTTTGTGCTTTGGGGCATTTCCTGTTGCGGGCGCTAGGCCTACCCACACAAGTGAGCTATCATTTTTATCGGGAGACTTGGGGGGACGCTGGGTGGATGGAAATTTGTGGCTCCTCTCAGATTTCAGAACTTTTTGTCACCGAAATGTGAGGAAAATGTGTTTCTTTAGCCAAATTTTGAGGTTTGCAAAGGATTCTGGGTAACAGAACCTGGTCAGAGCCTCATAAGTCACACCATCTTGGATTCCCCTAGGTCTTTAGTTTTCAAAAATGCACAGGTTTGGTAGGTTTCTCTAGGTGCCGGCTGAGATAGAGGCCAAAATCTACAGGTAGGCACTTTGCAAAAAACAGCTCTGTTTTCTGTAAAAAAATGGGATGTGTCCACGTTGTGCTTTGGGGCATTTCCTGTCGCGGGTGCTAGACCTACCCACACAAGTGAGGTACCATTTATATCAGGAGACTTTGGGGAACGCTGGGTGGAAGTAAATTTGTGGCTCCTCTCAGATTCCAGATCTTTCTGTCACTGAAATGACAGGAAAAAGTGTTTTTTTAGCCAAAGTTTGAGGTTTGCAAAGGATTCTGAGTAACACAACCTGGTCAGAGCCCCACAAGTCACCCCATCTTGGATTCCCCTAGGTCTCTAGTTTTAAAAAATGCACAGGTTTGGTAGGATTCCCTAGGTGCCGGCTGAGCTAGAGGCCAAAATCCACAGGTGGGCACTATTTTCTATAAAAAAATGTGATGTGTGCATGTTGTGTTTTGGGCCATTTCCTTTCGTAGGCGCTAGTCCAATCCACACAAGTGAGGTACCATTTTTATCGGGAGAATTGGAAGAACGCTGGGTGGAAGGAAATGTGTGGCTCCTCTCAGATTCCAGATCTTTCTGTCACTGAAATGACAGGAAAAAGTGTTTTTTTAGCCAAATTTTGAGGTTTGCAAAGGATTCTGGGTAACAGAACCTGGTCAGAGCCCCACAAGTCACCCCATCTTGGATTCCCCTAGGTCTCTAGTTTCAAAAAATGCACCGGTTTGGCAGGTTTCCCTAGGTGCCAGGCTGAGCTAGAGGCCAAAATCTACAGGTAGGCACTTTGCAAAAAACAGCTCTGTTTTCTGTCAAAAAATGGGATGTGTCCACGTTGTGCTTTGGGGCATTTCCTGTTGCGGGTGCTAGGCCTACCCACACAAGTGAGGTACCATTTATATCAGGAGACTTTGGGGAACGCTGGGTGGAAGTAAATTTGTGGCTCCTCTCAGATTCCAGATCTTTCTGTCACCGAAATGACAGGAAAAAGTTTTTTTTTAGCCAAATTTTGAGGTTTGCAAAGGGTTCTGGGTAACAGAACATGGTCAGAGCCCCACAAGTCACCCCATCTTGGATTCCCGTAGGTCTCTAGTTTTAAAAAATGCACAGGTTTGGTAGGTTTCCATAGGTGCCGGCTGAGCTAGAGGCCAAAATCTACAGGTAGGCACTTTGCAAAAAACAGCTCTGTTTTCTGTCAAAAATGGGATGTGTCCACGTTGTGATTTGGGGCATTTCCTGTCGCGGGCGCTAGGCCTACCAACACAAGTGAGGTATCATTTTTATCGGGAGACTTGGGGAACGCTGTGTGGAAGGAAATTTGTGCCTCGTCTCAGATTCCAGAACTTTCTGTCACCAAAATGAGTGGAAAACTTGTTTTTTTAGCCAAATTTTGAGGTTTGCAAAGGACTCTGGGTAATAGAACCTGGTCAGAGCCCCACAAGTCACACCATCTTGGATTCCGCTAGGTCTCTAGTTTTCAAAAATGCACAGGTTTGGTAGGTTTCTCTAGGTGCCGTCTGAGCTAGAGGCCAAAATCTACAGGTAGGCACTTTGCAAAAAACAGCTCTGTTTTCTGTGAAAAAATGTGATGTGTGCACGTTGTGTTTTGGGCCATTTCCTTTCGTAGACGCTAGGCCTATCCACACAAGTGAGGTACCATTTTTATCTGGAGACTTGGGGGAACGCTGTGTGGAAGGAAATTTGTGGCTCCTCTCAGATTCCAGAACTTTCTGTCACCGAAATGAGTGGAAAAAGTGTTTTTTTAGCCAACTTTTGAGGTTTGCAAAGGATTCTGGGTAACAGAACCTGGTCAGAGCCCCACAAGTCACCCCATCCTGGATTCCCCATGGTCTCTAGTTTTCAAAAATGCACAGGTTTGTTAGGTTTCCCTAGGTGCCGGCTGAGCTAGAGGCCAAAATCCACAGGTGGGCATGGTTTTCTATGAAAAAATGTAATGTGTGCACGTTGTGTTTTGGGCCATTTCCTTTCGTAGGAGCTAGTCCAATCCACACAAGTGAGGTACCATTTTTATCAGGAGACTTGGAGGAACGCTGCGTGGAAGGAAATGTGTGGCTCCTCTCAGATTCCAGATCTTTCTGTCACTGAAATGACAGGAAAAAGTTTTTTTTAGCCAAATTTTGAGGTTTGCAAAGGATTCTGGGTAACAGAACCTGGTCAGATCCCCACAGGTCACCCCATCTTGGATTCCCCTAGGTCTCTAGTTTCAAAAAATGCACAGGTTTGGTAGATTTCCCTAGGGGCCAGGCTGAGCTAGAGGCGAAAATCTACAGGTAGGCACTTTGCAAAAAACAGCTCTGTTTTCTGTCAAAAAATGGGATGTGTCCACTTTGTGCTTTGGGGCATTTCCTGTTGCGGGCGCTAGGCCTACCCACACAAGTGAGCTATCATTTTTATCGGGAGACTTGGGGGGACGCTGGGTGGATGGAAATTTGTGGCTCCTCTCAGATTTCAGAACTTTTTGTCACCGAAATGTGAGGAAAATGTGTTTCTTTAGCCAAATTTTGAGGTTTGCAAAGGATTCTGGGTAACAGAACCTGGTCAGAGCCTCATAAGTCACACCATCTTGGATTCCCCTAGGTCTTTAGTTTTCAAAAATGCACAGGTTTGGTAGGTTTCTCTAGGTGCCGGCTGAGATAGAGGCCAAAATCTACAGGTAGGCACTTTGCAAAAAACAGCTCTGTTTTCTGTAAAAAAATGGGATGTGTCCACGTTGTGCTTTGGGGCATTTCCTGTCGCGGGTGCTAGACCTACCCACACAAGTGAAGTACCATTTATATCAGGAGACTTTGGGGAACGCTGGGTGGAAGTAAATTTGTGGCTCCTCTCAGATTCCAGATCTTTCTGTCACTGAAATGACAGGAAAAAGTGTTTTTTTAGCCAAAGTTTGAGGTTTGCAAAGGATTCTGAGTAACACAACCTGGTCAGAGCCCCACAAGTCACCCCATCTTGGATTCCCCTAGGTCTCTAGTTTTAAAAAATGCACAGGTTTGGTAGGATTCCCTAGGTGCCGGCTGAGCTAGAGGCCAAAATCCACAGGTGGGCACTATTTTCTATAAAAAAATGTGATGTGTGCATGTTGTGTTTTGGGCCATTTCCTTTCGTAGGCGCTAGTCCAATCCACACAAGTGAGGTACCATTTTTATCGGGAGAATTGGAAGAACGCTGGGTGGAAGGAAATGTGTGGCTCCTCTCAGATTCCAGATCTTTCTGTCACTGAAATGACAGGAAAAAGTGTTTTTTTAGCCAAATTTTGAGGTTTGCAAAGGATTCTGGGTAACAGAACCTGGTCAGAGCCCCACAAGTCACCCCATCTTGGATTCCCCTAGGTCTCTAGTTTCAAAAAATGCACCGGTTTGGCAGGTTTCCCTAGGTGCCAGGCTGAGCTAGAGGCCAAAATCTACAGGTAGGCACTTTGCAAAAAACAGCTCTGTTTTCTGTCAAAAAATGGGATGTGTCCACGTTGTGCTTTGGGGCATTTCCTGTTGCGGGTGCTAGGCCTACCCACACAAGTGAGGTACCATTTATATCAGGAGACTTTGGGGAACGCTGGGTGGAAGTAAATTTGTGGCTCCTCTCAGATTCCAGATCTTTCTGTCACCGAAATGACAGGAAAAAGTTTTTTTTTAGCCAAATTTTGAGGTTTGCAAAGGGTTCTGGGTAACAGAACATGGTCAGAGCCCCACAAGTCACCCCATCTTGGATTCCCGTAGGTCTCTAGTTTTAAAAAATGCACAGGTTTGGTAGGTTTCCATAGGTGCCGGCTGAGCTAGAGGCCAAAATCTACAGGTAGGCACTTTGCAAAAAACAGCTCTGTTTTCTGTCAAAAATGGGATGTGTCCACGTTGTGATTTGGGGCATTTCCTGTCGCGGGCGCTAGGCCTACCAACACAAGTGAGGTATCATTTTTATCGGGAGACTTGAGGAAACGCTGGTTGGAAGGAAATTTGTGCCTCGTCTCAGATTCCAGAACTTTCTGTCACCAAAATGAGTGGAAAACGTGTTTTTTTAGCCAAATTGTGAGGTTTGCAATGGATTCTGGGTAACAGAACCTGGTCAGAGCCCCACAAGTCACCCCATCTTGGATTCCCCTAGGTCTTTAGTTTTAAAAAATGCACAGGTTTGGTAGGTTTCCATAGGTGCCGGCTGAGCTAGAGGCCAAAATCTACAGGTAGGCACTTTGCAAAAAACAGCTCTGTTTTCTGTTAAAAAATGGGATGTGTCCACGTTGTGCTTTGGGATATTTCCTGTCGCGGGTGCTAGGCCTACCAACACAAGTGAGGTATCATTTTTATCGGGAGACTTGGGGAACGCTGTGTGGAAGGAAATTTGTGCCTCGTCTCAGATTCCAGAACTTTCTGTCACCAAAATGAGTGGAAAACTTGTTTTTTTAGCCAAATTTTGAGGTTTGCAAAGGACTCTGGGTAATAGAACCTGGTCAGAGCCCCACAAGTCACACCATCTTGGATTCCGCTAGGTCTCTAGTTTTCAAAAATGCACAGGTTTGGTAGGTTTCTCTAGGTGCCGTCTGAGCTAGAGGCCAAAATCTACAGGTAGGCACTTTGCAAAAAACAGCTCTGTTTTCTGTGAAAAAATGTGATGTGTGCACGTTGTGTTTTGGGCCATTTCCTTTCGTAGACGCTAGGCCTATCCACACAAGTGAGGTACCATTTTTATCTGGAGACTTGGGGGAACGCTGTGTGGAAGGAAATTTGTGGCTCCTCTCAGATTCCAGAACTTTCTGTCACCGAAATGAGAGAAAAAGTGTTTTTTTAGCCAACTTTTGAGGTTTGCAAAGGATTCTGGGTAACAGAACCTGGTCAGAGCCCCACAAGTCACCCCATCCTGGATTCCCCATGGTCTCTAGTTTTCAAAAATGCACAGGTTTGTTAGGTTTCCCTAGGTGCCGGCTGAGCTAGAGGCCAAAATCCACAGGTGGGCATGGTTTTCTATGAAAAAATGTAATGTGTGCACGTTGTGTTTTGGGCCATTTCCTTTCGTAGGAGCTAGTCCAATCCACACAAGTGAGGTACCATTTTTATCGGGAGACTTGGAGGAACGCTGCGTGGAAGGAAATGTGTGGCTCCTCTCAGATTCCAGATCTTTCTGTCACTGAAATGACAGGAAAAAGTTTTTTTTAGCCAAATTTTGAGGTTTGCAAAGGATTCTGGGTAACAGAACCTGGTCAGATCCCCACAGGTCACCCCATCTTGGATTCCCCTAGGTCTCTAGTTTCAAAAAATGCACAGGTTTGGTAGGTTTCCCTAGGGGCCAGGCTGAGCTAGAGGCGAAAATCTACAGGTAGGCACTTTGCAAAAAACAGCTCTGTTTTCTGTCAAAAAATGGGATGTGTCCACTTTGTGCTTTGGGGTATTTCCTCTTGCGGGCGCTAGGCCTACCCACACAAGTGAGCTATCATTTTTATCGGGAGACTTGGGGGGACGCTGGGTGGATGGAAATTTGTGGCTCCTCTCAGATTTCAGAACTTTTTGTCACCGAAATGTGAGGAAAATGTGTTTCTTTAGCCAAATTTTGAGGTTTGCAAAGGATTCTGGGTAACAGAACCTGGTCAGAGCCTCATAAGTCACACCATCTTGGATTCCCCTAGGTCTTTAGTTTTCAAAAATGCACAGGTTTGGTAGGTTTCTCTAGGTGCCGGCTGAGATAGAGGCCAAAATCTACAGGTAGGCACTTTGCAAAAAACAGCTCTGTTTTCTATCAAAAAATGGGATGTGTCCACGTTGTGCTTTGGGGCATTTCCTGTCGCGGGTGCTAGACCTACCCACACAAGTGAGGTACCATTTATATCAGGAGACTTTGGGGAACGCTGGGTGGAAGTAAATTTGTGGCTCCTCTCAGATTCCAGATCTTTCTGTCACTGAAATGACAGGAAAAAGTGTTTTTTTAGCCAAAGTTTGAGGTTTGCAAAGGATTCTGAGTAACACAACCTGGTCAGAGCCCCACAAGTCACCCCATCTTGGATTCCCCTAGGTCTCTAGTTTTAAAAAATGCACAGGTTTGGTAGGATTCCCTAGGTGCCGGCTGAGCTAGAGGCCAAAATCCACAGGTGGGCACTATTTTCTATAAAAAAATGTGATGTGTGCATGTTGTGTTTTGGGCCATTTCCTTTCGTAGGCGCTAGTCCAATCCACACAAGTGAGGTACCATTTTTATCGGGAGAATTGGAAGAACGCTGGGTGGAAGGAAATGTGTGGCTCCTCTCAGATTCCAGATCTTTCTGTCACTGAAATGACAGGAAAAAGTGTTTTTTTAGCCAAATTTTGAGGTTTGCAAAGGATTCTGGGTAACAGAACCTGGTCAGAGCCCCACAAGTCACCCCATCTTGGATTCCCCTAGGTCTCTAGTTTCAAAAAATGCACCGGTTTGGCAGGTTTCCCTAGGTGCCAGGCTGAGCTAGAGGCCAAAATCTACAGGTAGGCACTTTGCAAAAAACAGCTCTGTTTTCTGTCAAAAAATGTGATGTGTCCACGTTGTGCTTTGGGGCATTTCCTGTCGCGGGCGCTAGGCCTACCCACACAAGTGAGCTATCATTTTTATCGGGAGACTTGGGGGGACGCTGGGTGGATGGAAATTTGTGGCTCCTCTCAGATTCCAGAACTTTTTGTCACCGAAATGTGAGGAAAATGTGTTTCTTTAGCCAAATTTTGAGGTTTGCAAAGGATTCTGGGTAACAGAACCAGGTCAGAGCCTCACAAGTCACCCCATCTTGGATTCCCCTAGGTCTTTAGTTTTAAAAAATGCACAGGTTTGGTAGTTTTCTCTAGGTGCCGGCTGAGCTAGAGGCCAAAATCTACAGGTATGCACTTTGCAGAAAACAGCTCTATTTTCTGTCAAAAAATGGGATGTGTCCACGTTGTGCTTTGGGGCATTTCCTTTCGTAGGCGCTAGGCCTATCCACACAAGTGAGGTACCATTTTTATCGGGAGACTTGGGGGAACGCTGTGTGGAAGGAAATTTGTGGCTCCTCTCAGATTCCAGAACTTTCTGTCACCGAAATGAGTGGAAAAAGTGTTTTTTTAGCCAAATTCTGAGGTTTTGCAAAGGATTCTGGGTAACAGAACCTGGTCAGAGCCCCACAAGTCACCCCATCTTGGATTCCCCTAGGTCTCTAGTTTTCAAAAATGCACAGGTTTGGTAGGATTCCCTAGGTGCCGGCTGAGCTAGAGGCCAAAATCCACAGGTGGGCACTATTTTCTATGAAAAAATGTGATGTGTGCACGTTGTGTTTTGGGCCATTTCCTTTCGTAGGCACTAGGCCTATCCATACAAGTGAGGTACCATTTTTATCGGGAGACTTGGGGGAACGCTGGGTGGAAGGAAATTTGTGGCTCCTCTCAGATTCCAGAACTTTCTGTCACCGAAATGAGTGGAAAATGTGTTTTTTTAGCCAAATTGTGAGGTTTGCAAAGGATTCTGGGTAACAGAACCTGGTCAGAGCCCCACAAGTCACCCCATCTTGATTTCCCTAGGTCTCTAGTTCACAAAAATGCACAGGTTGGGTAGGTTTCCCTAGGTGCCGGCTGATCTAGAGGCCAAAATCTACAGGTAGGCACTTAGCAAAAAACAGCTCAGTTTTCTGTCAAAAAATGGAATGTGTCCACGTTGTGTTTTGGGGCATTTCCTGTCGCGGGCGCTAGGCCTACCCACACAAGTGAGATACCATTTTGATCAGGAGAGGTTGGGAACGCTGGGTGGAAGTAAATTTGTGCCTCGTCTCAGATTCCTGAACTTTCTGTCACCAAAATGAGTGGAAAACGTGTTTGTTTAGCCAAATTTTGAGGTTTGCAAAGGATTCTGGGTAACAGAACCTGGTCAGAGCCCCACAAGTCACCCCATCTTGGATTCCCCTAGGTCTCTAGTTTTAAAAAATGCACAGGTTTGGTAGGTTTCCCTAGGTGCCGGCTGAGCTAGAGGCCAAAATCTACAGGTAGGCACTTTGCAAAAAACTGCTCTGTTTTCTGTTAAAAAATGGGATGTGTCCACGTTGTGCTTTGGGTTATTTCCTGTCGCGAGCGCTAGGTCTACCAACACAAGTGAGGTATCATTTTTATCGGGAGACTTGGGGGAACGCTGGGTGGAAGGAAATTTGTGCCTCGTCTCACATTCCAGAACTTTCTGTCACCAAAATGAGTGGAAAACTTGTTTTTTTAGGCAAATTTTGAGGTTTGCAAAGGATTCTGGGTAATAGAACCTGGTCAGAGGCCCATAAGTCACACCCTCTTGGATTCCACTAGGTCTCTAGTTTTGAAAAATGCACAGGTTTGGTAGGTTTCCCTAGGTGCCGTCTGAGCTAGAGGCCAAAATCTACAGGTAGGCACGTTGCAAAAAACAGCTCTGTTTTCTGTGAAAAAATGTGATGTATCCATGTTGTGTTTTGGGGCATATCCTGTCGGGGCGCTAGGCCTACCCACACAAGTGAGGTACCATTTTTATCAGGAGACTTTGTGGAAAGCTGGGTGGAAGTAAATTTGTGGCTCCTCTCAGATTCCAGAACTTTCTGTCACCGAAATGACAGGAAAAAGTGTTTTTTTAGCCAAATTTTGAGGTTTGCAAAGGATTCTGGGTAACAGAACCTGGTCAGAGCGCCACAAGTCACCCCATCTTGGATTCCCCTAGGTCTCTAGTTTTAAAAAATGCACAGGTTTGGTAGGTTTCCCTAGGTGCCGGCTGAGCTAGAGGCTAAAATCCACAGGTGGGCACTGTATTCTATGAAAAAATGTGATGTGTGCACGTTGTGTTTTGGGCCATTTCCTTTCGTAGGCGCTAGGCCTATCCACACAAGTGAGGTACCATTTTTATCGGGAGACTTGGGGGAACGCTGGGTGGAAGGAAATTTGTGGCTCCTCTCAGATTCCAGAACTTTCTGTCACCGAAATGAGTGGAAAAAAGTGTTTTTTTAGCCAAATTTTGAGGTTTGCAAAGGATTCTGGGTAACAGAACCTGGTCAGAGCCCCACAAGTCACCCCATCTTGGATTCCCCTAGGTCTCTAGTTTTAAAAAATGCACAGGTTTGGTAGGTTTCCCTAGGTGCCGGCTGAGCTAGAGGCCAAAATCTACAGGTAGGCATTTTTCAAAAAACAGCTCTGTTTTCTGTCAAAAAATGGGATGTGTCCACGTTGTGCTTTGGGGCATTTCCTGTCGCGGGTGCTAGGCCTACCCACACAAGTGAGGTACCATTTATATCAGGAGTCTTTGGGGAACGCTGGGTGGAAGTAAATTTGTGGCTCCTCTCAGATTCCAGATCTTTCTGTCACTGAAATGACAGGAAAGTGTTTTTTTAGCCAAATTCTGAGGTTTGCAAAGGATTCTGTGTAACAGAACCTGGTCAGAGCCCCACAAGTCACCCCATCTTGGATTCCCCTAGGTCTCTAGTTTTCAAAAATGCACAGGTTTGGTAGGATTCCCTAGGTGCCGGCTGAGGTAGAGGCCAAAATCCACAGGTGGGCACTATTTTCTATGAAAAAATTTGATGTGTGCACGTTGTGTTTTGGGCCATTTCCTTTCGTAGGCGCTAGGCCTATCCATACAAGTGAGGTACCATTTTTATCGGGAGACTTGGGGGAACGCTGGGTGGAAGGAAATTTGGGGCTCCTCTCAGATTCCAGAACTTTCTGTCACCGAAATGAGTGGAAAATGTGTTTTTTTAGCCAAATTGTGAGGTTTGCAAAGGATTCTGGGTAACAGAACCTGGTCAGAGCCCCACAAGTCACCCCATCTTGATTTCCCTAGGTCTCTAGTTTTAAAAAATGCACAGGTTTGGTAGGTTTCCCTAGGTGCCGGCTGAGCTAGAGGCCAAAATCTACAGGTAGGCACTTAGCAAAAAACAGCTCAGTTTTCTGTCAAAAAATGGAATGTGTCCACGTTGTGTTTTGGGGCATTTCCTGTCGTGGGCGCTAGGCCTACCCACACAAGTGAGGTACCATTTTTATCAGGAGACGTTGGGGAACGCTGGGTGGATGGAAATTTGTGCCTCGTCTCAGATTCCAGAACTTTCTGTCACCGAAATGAGTGGAAAACGTGTTTTTTTAGCCAAATTTTGAGGTTTGCAAAGGATTCTGGGTAACAGAACCTGGTCAGAGCCCCACAAGTCACCCCATCTTGGATTCCCCTAGGTCTCTAGTTTTAAAAAATGCACAGGTTTGGTAGGTTTCCCTAGGTGCCGGCTGAGCTAGAGGCCAAAATCCACAGGTGGGCACTGTATTCTATGTAAAAATGTGATGTGTGCACGTTGTGTTTTGGGCCATTTCCTGTCGCGGGCGCTAGGCCTACCCACACAAGTGAGGTACCATTTTTATCAGGAGACTTTGTGGAAAGCTGGGTGGAAGTAAATTTGTGGCTCCTCTCAGATTCCAGACCTTTCTGTCACCGAAATGACAGGAAAAAGTGTTTTTTTAGCCAATTTTTGAGGTTTGCAAAGGATTCTGGGTAACAGAACCTGGTCAGAGCGCCACAAGTCACCCCATCTTGGATTCCCCTAGGTCTCTAGTTTTAAAAAATGCACAGGTTTGGTAGGTTTCCCTAGGTGCCGGCTGAGCTAGAGGCCAAAATCCACAGGTGGGCACTGTATTCTATGAAAAAATGTGATGTGTGCACGTTGTGTTTTGGGCCATTTCCTTTCGTAGGCGCTAGGCCTATCCACACAAGTGAGGTACCATTTTTAACGGGAGACTTGGGGGAACGCTGGGTGGAAGTAAATTTGTGGCTCCTCTCAGATTCCAGAACTTTCTGTCACCGAAATGGCAGGAAAAAGTGTTTTTTTAGCCAATTTTTGAGGTTTGCAAAGGATTCTGGGTAACAGAACCTGGTCAGAGCGCCACAAGTCACCCCATCTTGGATTCCCCTAGGTCTCTAGTTTTATAAAATGCACAGGTTTGGTAGGTTTCCCTAGGTGCCGGCTGAGCTAGAGGCCAAAATCTACAGGTAGGCACATAGCAAAAAACAGCTCAGTTTTCTGCCAAAAAATGGGATGTGTCCACGTTGTGCTTTGGGGCATTTCCTGTCGCTGGTGCTAGGCCTACCAACGCAAGTGAGGTATCATTTTTATCGGGAGACTTGGGGGAACGCTGGGTGGAAGGAAATTTGTGGCTTGTCTCAGATTCCAGAACTTTCTGTCACCGAAATGAGTGGAAAACTTGTTTTTTTAGCCAAATTTTGAGGTTTGCAAAGGATTCTGGGTAATAGAACCTGGTCAGAGCCCCACAAGTCACCCCATCTTGGATTCCCCTAGGTCTCTAGTTTTCAGAAATGCACAGGTTTGGTAGGTTTCCCTAGGTGCCGGCTGAGCTAGAGGCCAAAATCTACAGGTAGTCACTTTGCAAAAAACAGCTCTGTTTTCTGTGAAAAAATGTGATGTGTCCATGTTGTGTTTTGGGGCATATCCTGTCGCGGGCGCTAGGCCTACCCACACAAGTGAGGTACCTTTTTTATCAGGAGACTTTGTGGAACGCTGGGTGGAAGTAAATTTGTGGCTCCTCTCAGATTCCAGAACTTTCTGTCACCGAAATGAGTGGAAACGTGTTTTTTTTTTAGCCAAATTTTGAGGTTTGCAAAGGATTCTGGGTAACAGAACCTGGTCAGAGCCCCACAAGTCACCCCATCTTGGATTCCCCTAGGTCTCTAGTTTTAAAAAATGCACAGGTTTGGTAGGTTTCCCTAGGTGCCGGCTGAGCTAGAGGCCAAAATCCACAGGTGGGCACTGTATTCTATGTAAAAATGTGATGTGTGCACGTTGTGTTTTGGGCCATTTCCTGTCGCGGGCGCTAGGCCTACCCACACAAGTGAGGTACCATTTTTATCAGGAGACTTTGTGGAAAGCTGGGTGGAAGTAAATTTGTGGCTCCTCTCAGATTCCAGACCTTTCTGTCACCGAAATGACAGGAAAAAGTGTTTTTTTAGCCAATTTTTGAGGTTTGCAAAGGATTCTGGGTAATAGAACCTGGTCAGAGCCCCACAAGTCACCCCATCTTGGATTCCCCTAGGTCTCTAGTTTTCAGAAATGCACAGGTTTGGTAGGTTTCCCTAGGTGCCGGCTGAGCTAGAGGCCAAAATCCACAGGTGGGCACTGTATTCTATGAAAAAATGTGATGTGTGCACGTTGTGTTTTGGGCCATTTCCTTTCGTAGGCGCTAGGCCTATCCACACAAGTGAGGTACCATTTTTAACGGGAGACTTGGGGGAACGCTGGGTGGAAGTACATTTGTGGCTCCTCTCAGATTCCAGAACTTTCTGTCACCGAAATGACAGGAAAAAGTGTTTTTTTAGCCAATTTTTGAGGTTTGCAAAGGATTCTGGGTAACAGAACCTGGTCAGAGCGCCACAAGTCACCCCATCTTGGATTCCCCTAGGTCTCTAGTTTTATAAAATGCACAGGTTTGGTAGGTTTCCCTAGGTGCCGGCTGAGCTAGAGGCCAAAATCTACAGGTAGGCACATAGCAAAAAACAGCTCAGTTTTCTGCCAAAAAATGGGATGTGTCCACGTTGTGCTTTGGGGCATTTCCTGTCGCTGGTGCTAGGCCTACCAACGCAAGTGAGGTATCATTTTTATCGGGAGACTTGGGGGAACGCTGGGTGGAAGGAAATTTGGGGCTTGTCTCAGATTCCAGAACTTTCTGTCACCGAAATGAGTGGAAAACTTGTTTTTTTAGCCAAATTTTGAGGTTTGCAAAGGATTCTGGGTAATAGAACCTGGTCAGAGCCCCACAAGTTACCCCATCTTGGATTCCCCTAGGTCTCTAGTTTTAAAAAATGCACAGGTTTGGTAGGTTTCCCTATGTGCCGGCTGAGCTAGAGGCCAAAATCTACAGGTAGGCACTTTGCAAAAAACAGCTCTGTTTTCTGTCAAAAAATGGGATGTGCCACGTTGTGCTTTGGGGCATTTCCTGTTGCGGGTGCTAGGCCTACCCACACAAGTGAGGTACCATTTATATCAGGAGACTTTGGGGAACGCTGGGTGGAAGTAAATTTGTGGCTCCTCTCAGATTCCAGATCTTTCTGTCACCGAAATGACAGGAAAAACTTGTTTTTTTAGCCAAATTTTGAGGTTTGCAAAAGATTCTGGGTAATAGAACCTGGTCAGAGCCCCACAAGTTACCCCATCTTGGATTCCCGTAGGTCTCTAGTTTTAAAAAATGCACAGGTTTGGTAGGTTTCCATAGGTGCCGGCTGAGCTAGAGGCCAAAATCTACAGGTAGGCACTTTGCAAAAAACAGCTCTGTTTTCTGTCAAAAATGGGATGTGTCCACGTTGTGATTTGGGGCATTTCCTGTCGCGGGCGCTAGGCCTACCAACACAAGTGAGGTATCATTTTTATCGGGAGACTTGAGGAAACGCTGGTTGGAAGGAAATTTGTGCCTCGTCTCAGATTCCAGAACTTTCTGTCACCAAAATGAGTGGAAAACGTGTTTTTTTAGCCAAATTGTGAGGTTTGCAATGGATTCTGGGTAACAGAACCTGGTCAGAGCCCCACAAGTCACCCCATCTTGGATTCCCCTAGGTCTTTAGTTTTAAAAAATGCACAGGTTTGGTAGGTTTCCATAGGTGCCGGCTGAGCTAGAGGCCAAAATCTACAGGTAGGCACTTTGCAAAAAACAGCTCTGTTTTCTGTTAAAAAATGGGATGTGTCCACGTTGTGCTTTGGGATATTTCCTGTCGCGGGTGCTAGGCCTACCAACACAAGTGAGGTATCATTTTTATCGGGAGACTTGGGGAACGCTGTGTGGAAGGAAATTTGTGCCTCGTCTCAGATTCCAGAACTTTCTGTCACCAAAATGAGTGGAAAACTTGTTTTTTAGCCAAATTTTGAGGTTTGCAAAGGACTCTGGGTAATAGAACCTGGTCAGAGCCCCACAAGTCACACCATCTTGGATTCCGCTAGGTCTCTAGTTTTCAAAAATGCACAGGTTTGGTAGGTTTCTCTAGGTGCCGTCTGAGCTAGAGGCCAAAATCTACAGGTAGGCACTTTGCAAAAAACAGCTCTGTTTTCTGTGAAAAAATGTGATGTGTGCACGTTGTGTTTTGGGCCATTTCCTTTCGTAGACGCTAGGCCTATCCACATAAGTGAGGTACCATTTTTATCTGGAGACTTGGGGGAACGCTGTGTGGAAGGAAATTTGTGGCTCCTCTCAGATTCCAGAACTTTCTGTCACCGAAATGAGTGGAAAAAGTGTTTTTTTAGCCAACTTTTGAGGTTTGCAAAGGATTCTGGGTAACAGAACCTGGTCAGAGCCCCACAAGTCACCCCATCCTGGATTCCCCATGGTCTCTAGTTTTCAAAAATGCACAGGTTTGTTAGGTTTACCTAGGTGCCGGCTGAGCTAGAGGCCAAAATCCACAGGTGGGCATGGTTTTCTATGAAAAAATGTAATGTGTGCACGTTGTGTTTTGGGCCATTTCCTTTCGTAGGAGCTAGTCCAATCCACACAAGTGAGGTACCATTTTTATCGGGAGACTTGGAGGAACGCTGCGTGGAAGGAAATGTGTGGCTCCTCTCAGATTCCAGATCTTTCTGTCACTGAAATGACAGGAAAAAGTTTTTTTTAGCCAAATTTTGAGGTTTGCAAAGGATTCTGGGTAACAGAACCTGGTCAGATCCCCACAGGTCACCCCATCTTGGATTCCCCTAGGTCTCTAGTTTCAAAAAATGCACAGGTTTGGTAGGTTTCCCTAGGTGCCAGGCTGAGCTAGAGGCGAAAATCTACAGGTAGGCACTTTGCAAAAAACAGCTCTGTTTTCTGTCAAAAAATGGGATGTGTCCACTTTGTGCTTTGGGGCATTTCCTGTTGCGGGCGCTAGGCCTACCCACACAAGTGAGCTATCATTTTTATCGGGAGACTTGGGGGGACGCTGGGTGGATGGAAATTTGTGGCTCCTCTCAGATTTCAGAACTTTTTGTCACCGAAATGTGAGGAAAATGTGTTTCTTTAGCCAAATTTTGAGGTTTGCAAAGGATTCTGGGTAACAGAACCTGGTCAGAGCCTCATAAGTCACACCATCTTGGATTCCCCTAGGTCTTTAGTTTTCAAAAATGCACAGGTTTGGTAGGTTTCTCTAGGTGCCGGCTGAGATAGAGGCCAAAATCTACAGGTAGGCACTTTGCAAAAAACAGCTCTGTTTTCTGTCAAAAAATGGGATGTGTCCACGTTGTGCTTTGGGGCATTTCCTGTCGCGGGTGCTAGACCTACCCACACAAGTGAGGTACCATTTATATCAGGAGACTTTGGGGAACGCTGGGTGGAAGTAAATTTGTGGCTCCTCTCAGATTCCAGATCTTTCTGTCACTGAAATGACAGGAAAAAGTGTTTTTTTAGCCAAAGTTTGAGGTTTGCAAAGGATTCTGAGTAACACAACCTGGTCAGAGCCCCACAAGTCACCCCATCTTGGATTCCCCTATGTCTCTAGTTTTAAAAAATGCACAGGTTTGGTAGGATTCCCTAGGTGCCGGCTGAGCTAGAGGCCAAAATCCACAGGTGGGCACTATTTTCTATAAAAAAATGTGATGTGTGCATGTTGTGTTTTGGGCCATTTCCTTTCGTAGGCGCTAGTCCAATCCACACAAGTGAGGTACCATTTTTATCGGGAGAATTGGAAGAACGCTGGGTGGAAGGAAATGTGTGGCTCCTCTCAGATTCCAGATCTTTCTGTCACTGAAATGACAGGAAAAAGTGTTTTTTTAGCCAAATTTTGAGGTTTGCAAAGGATTCTGGGTAACAGAACCTGGTCAGAGCCCCACAAGTCACCCCATCTTGGATTCCCCTAGGTCTCTAGTTTCAAAAAATGCACCGGTTTGGCAGGTTTCCCTAGGTGCCAGGCTGAGCTAGAGGCCAAAATCTACAGGTAGGCACTTTGCAAAAAACAGCTCTGTTTTCTGTCAAAAAATGTGATGTGTCCACGTTGTGCTTTGGGGCATTTCCTGTCGCGGGCGCTAGGCCTACCCACACAAGTGAGCTATCATTTTTATCGGGAGACTTGGGGGGACGCTGGGTGGATGGAAATTTGTGGCTCCTCTCAGATTCCAGAACTTTTTGTCACCGAAATGTGAGGAAAATGTGTTTCTTTAGCCAAATTTTGAGGTTTGCAAAGGATTCTGGGTAACAGAACCAGGTCAGAGCCTCACAAGTCACCCCATCTTGGATTCCCCTAGGTCTTTAGTTTTAAAAAATGCACAGGTTTGGTAGTTTTCTCTAGGTGCCGGCTGAGCTAGAGGCCAAAATCTACAGGTATGCACTTTGCAGAAAACAGCTCTATTTTCTGTCAAAAAATGGGATGTGTCCACGTTGTGCTTTGGGGCATTTCCTTTCGTAGGCGCTAGGCCTATCCACACAAGTGAGGTACCATTTTTATCGGGAGACTTGGGGGAACGCTGTGTGGAAGGAAATTTGTGGCTCCTCTCAGATTCCAGAACTTTCTGTCACCGAAATGAGTGGAAAAAGTGTTTTTTTAGCCAAATTCTGAGGTTTGCAAAGGATTCTGGGTAACAGAACCTGGTCAGAGCCCCACAAGTCACCCCATCTTGGATTCCCCTAGGTCTCTAGTTTTCAAAAATGCACAGGTTTGGTAGGATTCCCTAGGTGCCGGCTGAGCTAGAGGCCAAAATCCACAGGTGGGCACTATTTTCTATGAAAAAATGTGATGTGTGCACGTTGTGTTTTGGGCCATTTCCTTTCGTAGGCGCTAGGCCTATCCATACAAGTGAGGTACCATTTTTATCGGGAGACTTGGGGGAACGCTGGGTGGAAGGAAATTTGTGGCTCCTCTCAGATTCCAGAACTTTCTGTCACCGAAATGAGTGGAAAATGTTTTTTTTTTGCCAAATTGTGAGGTTTGCAAAGGATTCTGGGTAACAGAACCTGGTCAGAGCCCCACAAGTCACCCCATCTTGATTTCCCTAGGTCTCTAGTTCACAAAAATGCACAGGTTGGGTAGGTTTCCCTAGGTGCCGGCTGATCTAGAGGCCAAAATCTACAGGTAGGCACTTAGCAAAAAACAGCTCAGTTTTCTGTCAAAAAATGGAATGTGTCCACGTTGTGTTTTGGGGCATTTCCTGTCGCGGGCGCTAGGCCTACCCACACAAGTGAGATACCATTTTTATCAGGAGAGGTTGGGAACGCTGGGTGGAAGTAAATTTGTGCCTCGTCTCAGATTCCTGAACTTTCTGTCACCAAAATGAGTGGAAAACGTGTTTGTTTAGCCAAATTTTGAGGTTTGCAAAGGATTCTGGGTAACAGAACCTGGTCAGAGCCCCACAAGTCACCCCATCTTGGATTCCCCTAGGTCTCTAGTTTTAAAAAATGCACAGGTTTGGTAGGTTTCCCTAGGTGCCGGCTGAGCTAGAGGCCAAAATCTACAGGTAGGCACTTTGCAAAAAACTGCTCTGTTTTCTGTTAAAAAATGGGATGTGTCCACGTTGTGCTTTGGGTTATTTCCTGTCGCGAGCGCTAGGTCTACCAACACAAGTGAGGTATCATTTTTATCGGGAGACTTGGGGGAACGCTGGGTGGAAGGAAATTTGTGCCTCGTCTCACATTCCAGAACTTTCTGTCACCAAAATGAGTGGAAAACTTGTTTTTTTAGGCAAATTTTGAGGTTTGCAAAGGATTCTGGGTAATAGAACCTGGTCAGAGGCCCATAAGTCACACCCTCTTGGATTCCACTAGGTCTCTAGTTTTGAAAAATGCACAGGTTTGGTAGGTTTCCCTAGGTGCCGTCTGAGCTAGAGGCCAAAATCTACAGGTAGGCACGTTGCAAAAAACAGCTCTGTTTTCTGTGAAAAAATGTGATGCATCCATGTTGTGTTTTGGGGCATATCCTGTCGGGGCGCTAGGCCTACCCACACAAGTGAGGTACCATTTTTATCAGGAGACTTTGTGGAAAGCTGGGTGGAAGTAAATTTGTGGCTCCTCTCAGATTCCAGAACTTTCTGTCACCGAAATGACAGGAAAAAGTGTTTTTTTAGCCAAATTTTGAGGTTTGCAAAGGATTCTGGGTAACAGAACCTGGTCAGAGCGCCACAAGTCACCCCATCTTGGATTCCCCTAGGTCTCTAGTTTTAAAAAATGCACAGGTTTGGTAGGTTTCCCTAGGTGCCGGCTGAGCTAGAGGCTAAAATCCACAGGTGGGCACTGTATTCTATGAAAAAATGTGATGTGTGCACGTTGTGTTTTGGGCCATTTCCTTTCGTAGGCGCTAGGCCTATCCACACAAGTGAGGTACCATTTTTATCGGGAGACTTGGGGGAACGCTGGGTGGAAGGAAATTTGTGGCTCCTCTCAGATTCCAGAACTTTCTGTCACCGAAATGAGTGGAAAAAAGTGTTTTTTTAGCCAAATTTTGAGGTTTGCAAAGGATTCTGGGTAACAGAACCTGGTCAGAGCCCCACAAGTCACCCCATCTTGGATTCCCCTAGGTCTCTAGTTTTAAAAAATGCACAGGTTTGGTAGGTTTCCCTAGGTGCCGGCTGAGCTAGAGGCCAAAATCTACAGGTAGGCATTTTTCAAAAAACAGCTCTGTTTTCTGTCAAAAAATGGGATGTGTCCACGTTGTGCTTTGGGGCATTTCCTGTCGCGGGTGCTAGGCCTACCCACACAAGTGAGGTACCATTTATATCAGGAGTCTTTGGGGAACGCTGGGTGGAAGTTAATTTGTGGCTCCTCTCAGATTCCAGATCTTTCTGTCACTGAAATGACAGGAAAGTGTTTTTTTAGCCAAATTCTGAGGTTTGCAAAGGATTCTGTGTAACAGAACCTGGTCAGAGCCCCACAAGTCACCCCATCTTGGATTCCCCTAGGTCTCTAGTTTTCAAAAATGCACAGGTTTGGTAGGATTCCCTAGGTGCCGGCTGAGGTAGAGGCCAAAATCCACAGGTGGGCACTATTTTCTATGAAAAAATTTGATGTGTGCACGTTGTGTTTTGGGCCATTTCCTTTCGTAGGCGCTAGGCCTATCCATACAAGTGAGGTACCATTTTTATCGGGAGACTTGGGGGAACGCTGGGTGGAAGGAAATTTGGGGCTCCTCTCAGATTCCAGAACTTTCTGTCACCGAAATGAGTGGAAAATGTGTTTTTTTAGCCAAATTGTGAGGTTTGCAAAGGATTCTGGGTAACAGAACCTGGTCAGAGCCCCACAAGTCACCCCATCTTGATTTCCCTAGGTCTCTAGTTTTAAAAAATGCACAGGTTTGGTAGGTTTCCCTAGGTGCCGGCTGAGCTAGAGGCCAAAATCTACAGGTAGGCACTTAGCAAAAAACAGCTCAGTTTTCTGTCAAAAAATGGAATGTGTCCACGTTGTGTTTTGGGGCATTTCCTGTCGCGGGCGCTAGGCCTACCCACACAAGTGAGGTACCATTTTTATCAGGAGACGTTGGGGAACGCTGGGTGGATGGAAATTTGTGCCTCGTCTCAGATTCCAGAACTTTCTGTCACCGAAATGAGTGGAAAACGTGTTTTTTTAGCCAAATTTTGAGGTTTGCAAAGGATTCTGGGTAACAGAACCTGGTCAGAGCGCCACAAGTCACCCCATCTTGGATTCCCCTAGGTCTCTAGTTTTAAAAAATGCACAGGTTTGGTAGGTTTCCCTAGGTGCCGGCTGAGCTAGAGGCCAAAATCCACAGGTGGGCACTGTATTCTATGTAAAAATGTGATGTGTGCATGTTGTGTTTTGGGCCATTTCCTGTCGCGGGCGCTAGGCCTACCCACACAAGTGAGGTACCATTTTTATCAGGAGACTTTGTGGAAAGCTGGGTGGAAGTAAATTTGTGGCTCCTCTCAGATTCCAGACCTTTCTGTCACCGAAATGACAGGAAAAAGTGTTTTTTTAGCCAATTTTTGAGGTTTGCAAAGGATTCTGGGTAACAGAACCTGGTCAGAGCGCCACAAGTCACCCCATCTTGGATTCCCCTAGGTCTCTAGTTTTAAAAAATGCACAGGTTTGGTAGATTTCCCTAGGTGCCGGCTGAGCTAGAGGCCAAAATCCACAGGTGGGCACTGTATTCTATGAAAAAATGTGATGTGTGCACGTTGTGTTTTGGGCCATTTCCTTTCGTAGGCGCTAGGCCTATCCACACAAGTGAGGTACCATTTTTAACGGGAGACTTGGGGGAACGCTGGGTGGAAGTAAATTTGTGGCTCCTCTCAGATTCCAGAACTTTCTGTCACCGAAATGACAGGAAAAAGTGTTTTTTTAGCCAATTTTTGAGGTTTGCAAAGGATTCTGGGTAACAGAACCTGGTCAGAGCGCCACAAGTCACCCCATCTTGGATTCCCCTAGGTCTCTAGTTTTATAAAATGCACAGGTTTGGTAGGTTTCCCTAGGTGCCGGCTGAGCTAGAGGCCAAAATCTACAGGTAGGCACAGCAAAAAACAGCTCAGTTTTCTGCCAAAAAATGGGATGTGTCCACGTTGTGCTTTGGGGCATTTCCTGTCGCTGGTGCTAGGCCTACCAACGCAAGTGAGGTATCATTTTTATCGGGAGACTTGGGGGAACGCTGGGTGGAAGGAAATTTGTGGCTTGTCTCAGATTCCAGAACTTTCTGTCACCGAAATGAGTGGAAAACTTGTTTTTTTAGCCAAATTTTGAGGTTTGCAAAGGATTCTGGGTAATAGAACCTGGTCAGAGCCCCACAAGTCACCCCATCTTGGATTCCCCTAGGTCTCTAGTTTTCAGAAATGCACAGGTTTGGTAGGTTTCCCTAGGTGCCGGCTGAGCTAGAGGCCAAAATCTACAGGTAGTCACTTTGCAAAAAACAGCTCTGTTTTCTGTGAAAAAATGTGATGTGTCCATGTTGTGTTTTGGGGCATATCCTGTCGCGGGTGCTAGGCCTACCCACACAAGTGAGGTACCTTTTTTATCAGGAGACTTTGTGGAACGCTGGGTGGAAGTAAATTTGTGGCTCCTCTCAGATTCCAGAACTTTCTGTCACCGAAATGAGTGGAAAACGTGTTTTTTTAGCCAAATTTTGAGGTTTGCAAAGGATTCTGGGTAACAGAACCTGGTCAGAGCCCCACAAGTCACCCCATCTTGGATTCCCCTAGGTCTCTAGTTTTAAAAAATGCACAGGTTTGGTAGGTTTCCCTAGGTGCCGGCTGAGCTAGAGGCCAAAATCCACAGGTGGGCACTGTATTCTATGTAAAAATGTGATGTGTGCACGTTGTGTTTTGGGCCATTTCCTGTCGCGGGCGCTAGGCCTACCCACACAAGTGAGGTACCATTTTTATCAGGAGACTTTGTGGAAAGCTGGGTGGAAGTAAATTTGTGGCTCCTCTCAGATTCCAGACCTTTCTGTCACCGAAATGACAGGAAAAAGTGTTTTTTTAGCCAATTTTTGAGGTTTGCAAAGGATTCTGGGTAACAGAACCTGGTCAGAGCGCCACAAGTCACCCCATCTTGGATTCCCCTAGGTCTCTAGTTTTAAAAAATGCACAGGTTTGGTAGGTTTCCCTAGGTGCCGGCTGAGCTAGAGGCCAAAATCCACAGGTGGGCACTGTATTCTATGAAAAAATGTGATGTGTGCACGTTGTGTTTTGGGCCATTTCCTTTCGTAGGCGCTAGGCCTATCCACACAAGTGAGGTACCATTTTTAACGGGAGACTTGGGGGAACGCTGGGTGGAAGTAAATTTGTGGCTCCTCTCAGATTCCAGAACTTTCTGTCACCGAAATGACAGGAAAAAGTGTTTTTTTAGCCAATTTTTGAGGTTTGCAAAGGATTCTGGGTAACAGAACCTGGTCAGAGCGCCACAAGTCACCCCATCTTGGATTCCCCTAGGTCTCTAGTTTTATAAAATGCACAGGTTTGGTAGGTTTCACTAGGTGCCGGCTGAGCTAGAGGCCAAAATCTACAGGTAGGCACATAGCAAAAAACAGCTCAGTTTTCTGCCAAAAAATGGGATGTGTCCACGTTGTGCTTTGGGGCATTTCCTGTCGCTGGTGCTAGGCCTACCAACGCAAGTGAGGTATCATTTTTATCGGGAGACTTGGGGGAACGCTGGGTGGAAGGAAATTTATGGCTTGTCTCAGATTCCAGAACTTTCTGCCACCGAAATGAGTGGAAAACTTGTTTTTTTAGCCAAATTTTGAGGTTTGCAAAGGATTCTGGGTAATAGAACCTGGTCAGAGCCCCACAAGTCACCCCATCTTGGATTCCCCTAGGTCTCTAGTTTTCAGAAATGCACAGGTTTGGTAGGTTTCCCTAGGTGCCGGCTGAGCTAGAGGCCAAAATCCACAGGTGGGCACTGTATTCTATGAAAAAATGTGATGTGTGCACGTTGTGTTTTGGGCCATTTCCTTTCGTAGGCGCTAGGCCTATCCACACAAGTGAGGTACCATTTTTAACGGGAGACTTGGGGGAACGCTGGGTGGAAGTAAATTTGTGGCTCCTCTCAGATTCCAGAACTTTCTGTCACCGAAATGACAGGAAAAAGTGTTTTTTTAGCCAATTTTTGAGGTTTGCAAAGGATTCTGGGTAACAGAACCTGGTCAGAGCGCCACAAGTCACCCCATCTTGGATTCCCGTAGGTCTCTAGTTTTATAAAATGCACAGGTTTGGTAGGTTTCCCTAGGTGCCGGCTGAGCTAGAGGCCAAAATCTACAGGTAGGCACATAGCAAAAAACAGCTCAGTTTTCTGCCAAAAAATGGGATGTGTCCACGTTGTGCTTTGGGGCATTTCCTGTCGCTGGTGCTAGGCCTACCAACGCAAGTGAGGTATCATTTTTATCGGGAGACTTGGGGGAACGCTGGGTGGAAGGAAATTTGTGGCTTGTCTCAGATTCCAGAACTTTCTGTCACCGAAATGAGTGGAAAACTTGTTTTTTTAGCCAAATTTTGAGGTTTGCAAAGGATTCTGGGTAATAGAACCTGGTCAGAGCCCCACAAGTCACCCCATCTTGGATTCCCCTAGGTCTCTAGTTTTCAGAAATGCACAGGTTTGGTAGGTTTCCCTAGGTGCCGGCTGAGCTAGAGGCCAAAATCTACAGGTAGTCACTTTGCAAAAAACAGCTCTGTTTTCTGTGAAAAAATGTGATGTGTCCATGTTGTGTTTTGGGGCATATCCTGTCGCGGGCGCTAGGCCTACCCACACAAGTGAGGTACCTTTTTTATCAGGAGACTTTGTGGAACGCTGGGTGGAAGTAAATTTGTGGCTCCTCTCAGATTCCAGAACTTTCTGTCACCGAAATGACAGCAAAAAGTGTTTTTTTATCCAAATTTGAGGTTTGCAAAGGATTCTGGGTAATAGAACCTGGTCAGAGCCCCACAAGTCACCCCATCTTGGATTCCCCTAGGTCTCTAGTTTTTAAAAATGCACAGGTTTGGTAGGTTTCCCTAGGTGCCGGCTGAGCTAGAGGCCAAAATCTACAGGTGGGCACTGTTTTCTATGTCGAAAAATGTGATGTGTCCACGTTCTGCTTTGGGGCATTTCCTGTCGCGGGTGCTAGGCCAATCCACACAAGTGAGGTATCATTTTTATCGGGAGACTTGGGGGAACGCTGGGTGGAAGGAAATTTGTGGCTCGTCTCAGATTCCAGAACTTTCTGTCACCGAAATGACAGGAAAAAGTTTTTTTTTAGCCAAATTTTGAGGTTTGCAAAGGATTCTGGGTAACAGAACATGGTCAGAGCCCCACAAGTCACCCCATCTTGGATTCCCGTAGGTCTCTAGTTTTAAAAAATGCACAAGTTTGGTAGGTTTCCATAGGTGCCGGCTGAGCTAGAGGCCAAAATCTACAGGTAGGCACTTTGCAAAAAACAGCTCTGTTTTCTGTCAAAAAATGTGATGTGTCCACGTTGTGCTTTGGGGCATTTCCTGTCGCGGGCGCTAGGCCTACCCACACAAGTGAGCTATCATTTTTATCGGGAGACTTGGGGGGACGCTGGGTGGATGGAAATTTGTGGCTCCTCTCAGATTCCAGAACTTTTTGTCACCGAAATGTGAGGAAAATGTGTTTCTTTAGCCAAATTTTGAGGTTTGCAAAGGATTCTGGGTAACAGAACCAGGTCAGAGCCTCACAAGTCACCCCATCTTGGATTCCCCTAGGTCTTTAGTTTTAAAAAATGCACAGGTTTGGTAGTTTTCTCTAGGTGCCGGCTGAGCTAGAGGCCAAAATCTACAGGTATGCACTTTGCAGAAAACAGCTCTATTTTCTGTCAAAAAATGGGATGTGTCCACGTTGTGCTTTGGGGCATTTCCTTTCGTAGGCGCTAGGCCTATCCACACAAGTGAGGTACCATTTTTATCGGGAGACTTGGGGGAACGCTGTGTGGAAGGAAATTTGTGGCTCCTCTCAGATTCCAGAACTTTCTGTCACCGAAATGAGTGGAAAAGGTGTTTTTTTAGCCAAATTCTGAGGTTTGCAAAGGATTCTGGGTAACAGAACCTGGTCAGAGCCCCACAAGTCACCCCATCTTGATTTCCCTAGGTCTCTAGTTTAAAAAAATGCACAGGTTGGGTAGGTTTCCCTAGGTGCCGGCTGAGCTAGAGGCCAAAATCCACAGGTGGGCACTATTTTCTATGAAAAAATGTGATGTGTGCACGTTGTGTTTTGGGCCATTTCCTTTTGTAGGCGCTAGGCCTATCCATACAAGTGAGGTACAATTTTTATCGGGAGACTTGGGGGAACGCTGGGTGGAAGGAAATTTGTGGCTCCTCTCAGATTCCAGAACTTTCTGTCACCGAAATGAGTGGAAAATGTGTTTTTTTAGCCAAATTGTGAGGTTTGCAAAGGATTCTGGGTAACAGAACCTGGTCAGAGCCCCACAAGTCACCCCATCTTGATTTCCCTAGGTCTCTAGTTTAAAAAAATGCACAGGTTGGGTAGGTTTCCCTAGGTGCCGGCTGATCTAGAGGCCAAAATCTACAGGTAGGCACTTAGCAAAAAACAGCTCAGTTTTCTGTCAAAAAATGGAATGTGTCCACGTTGTGTTTTGGGGCATTTCCTGTCGCGGGCGCTAGGCCTACCCACACAAGTGAGATACCATTTTTATCAGGAGAGGTTGGGGAACGCTGGGTGGAAGTAAATTTGTGCCTCGTCTCAGATTCCTGAACTTTCTGTCACCAAAATGAGTGGAAAACGTGTTTGTTTAGCCAAATTTTGAGGTTTGCAAAGGATTCTGGGTAACAGAACCTGGTCAGAGCCCCACAAGTCACCCCATCTTGGATTCCCCTAGGTCTCTAGTTTTAAAAAATGCACAGGTTTGGTAGGTTTCCCTAGGTGCCGGCTGAGCTAGAGGCCAAAATCTACAGGTAGGCACTTTGCAAAAAACTGCTCTGTTTTCTGTTAAAAAATGGGATGTGTCCACGTTGTGCTTTGGGTTATTTCCTGTCGCGAGCGCTAGGTCTACCAACACAAGTGAGGTATCATTTTTATCGGGAGACTTGGGGGAACGCTGGGTGGAAGGAAATTTGTGCCTCGTCTCACATTCCAGAACTTTCTGTCACCAAAATGAGTGGAAAACTTGTTTTTTTAGGCAAATTTTGAGGTTTGCAAAGGATTCTGGGTAATAGAACCTGGTCAGAGGCCCATAAGTCACACCCTCTTGGATTCCACTAGGTCTCTAGTTTTGAAAAATGCACAGGTTTGGTAGGTTTCCCTAGGTGCCGTCTGAGCTAGAGGCCAAAATCTACAGGTAGGCACGTTGCAAAAAACAGCTCTGTTTTCTGTGAAAAAATGTGATGTATCCATGTTGTGTTTTGGGGCATATCCTGTCGGGGCGCTAGGCCTACCCACACAAGTGAGGTACCATTTTTATCAGGAGACTTTGTGGAAAGCTGGGTGGAAGTAAATTTGTGGCTCCTCTCAGATTCCAGAACTTTCTGTCACCGAAATGACAGGAAAAAGTGTTTTTTTAGCCACATTTTGAGGTTTGCAAAGGATTCTGGGTAACAGAACCTGGTCAGAGCGCCACAAGTCACCCCATCTTGGATTCCCCTAGGTCTCTAGTTTTAAAAAATGCACAGGTTTGGTAGGTTTCCCTAGGTGCCGGCTGAGCTAGAGGCTAAAATCCACAGGTGGGCACTGTATTCTATGAAAAAATGTGATGTGTGCACGTTGTGTTTTGGGCCATTTCCTTTCGTAGGCGCTAGGCCTATCCACACAAGCGAGGTACCATTTTTATCGGGAGACTTGGGGGAACGCTGGGTGGAAGGAAATTTGTGGCTCCTCTCAGATTCCAGAACTTTCTGTCACCGAAATGAGTGGAAAAAAGTGTTTTTTTAGCCAAATTTTGAGGTTTGCAAAGGATTCTGGGTAACAGAACCTGGTCAGAGCCCCACAAGTCACCCCATCTTGGATTCCCCTAGGTCTCTAGTTTTAAAAAAAGCACAGGTTTGGTAGGTTTCCCTAGGTGCCGGCTGAGCTAGAGGCCAAAATCTACAGGTAGGCATTTTGCAAAAAACAGCTCTGTTTTCTGTCAAAAAATGGGATGAGTCCACGTTGTGCTTTGGGGCATTTCCTGTCGCGGGTGCTAGGCCTACCCACACAAGTGAGGTACCATTTATATCAGGAGTCTTTGGGGAACGCTGGGTGGAAGTAAATTTGTGGCTCCTCTCAGATTCCAGATCTTTCTGTCACTGAAATGACAGGAAAGTGTTTTTTTAGCCAAATTCTGAGGTTTGCAAAGGATTCTGTGTAACAGAACCTGGTCAGAGCCCCACAAGTCACCCCATTTTGGATTCCCCTAGGTCTCTAGTTTTAAAAAATGCACAGGTTTGGTAGGATTCCCTAGGTGCCGGCTGAGGTAGAGGCCAAAATCCACAGGTGGGCACTATTTTCTATGAAAAAATTTGATGTGTGCACGTTGTGTTTTGGGCCATTTCCTTTCGTAGGCGCTAGGCCTATCCATACAAGTGAGGTACCATTTTTAACGGGAGACTTGGGGGAACGCTGGGATTAAGGAAATTTGTGGCTCCACTCAGATTCCAGAACTTTCTGTCACCGAAATGAGTGGAAAATGTGTTTTTTTAGCCAAATTGTGAGGTTTGCAAAGGATTCTGGGTAACAGAACCTGGTCAGAGCCCCACAAGTCACCCCATCTTGATTTCCCTAGGTCTCTAGTTTTAAAAAATGCACAGGTTTGGTAGGTTTCCCTAGGTGCCGGCTGAGCTAGAGGCCAAAATCTACAGGTAGGCACTTAGCAAAAAACAGCTCAGTTTTCTGTCAAAAAATGGAATGTGTCCACGTTGTGTTTTGGGGTATTTCCTGTCGCGGGCGCTAGGCCTACCCACACAAGTGAGGTACCATTTTTATCAGGAGACGTTGGGGAACGCTGGGTGGAAGTAAATTTGTGCCTCGTCTCAGATTCCAGAACTTTCTGTCACCGAAATGAGTGGAAAAAAGTGTTTTTTTAGCCAAATTTTGAGGTTTGCAAAGGATTCTGGGTAACAGAACCTGGTCAGAGCCCCACAAGTCACCCCATCTTGGATTCCCCTAGGTCTCTAGTTTTAAAAAAAGCACAGGTTTGGTAGGTTTCCCTAGGTGCCGGCTGAGCTAGAGGCCAAAATCTACAGGTAGGCATTTTGCAAAAAACAGCTCTGTTTTCTGTCAAAAAATGGGATGAGTCCACGTTGTGCTTTGGGGCATTTCCTGTCGCGGGTGCTAGGCCTACCCACACAAGTGAGGTACCATTTATATCAGGAGTCTTTGGGGAACGCTGGGTGGAAGTAAATTTGTGGCTCCTCTCAGATTCCAGATCTTTCTGTCACTGAAATGACAGGAAAGTGTTTTTTTAGCCAAATTCTGAGGTTTGCAAAGGATTCTGTGTAACAGAACCTGGTCAGATCCCCACAAGTCACCCCATTTTGGATTCCCCTAGGTCTCTAGTTTTCAAAAATGCACAGGTTTGGTAGGATTCCCTAGGTGCCGGCTGAGGTAGAGGCCAAAATCCACAGGTGGGCACTATTTTCTATGAAAAAATTTGATGTGTGCACGTTGTGTTTTGGGCCATTTCCTTTCGTAGGCGCTAGGCCTATCCATACAAGTGAGGTACCATTTTTAACGGGAGACTTGGGGGAACGCTGGGATTAAGGAAATTTGTGGCTCCACTCAGATTCCAGAACTTTCTGTCACCGAAATGAGTGGAAAATGTGTTTTTTTAGCCAAATTGTGAGGTTTGCAAAGGATTCTGGGTAACAGAACCTGGTCAGAGCCCCACAAGTCACCCCATCTTGATTTCCCTAGGTCTCTAGTTTTAAAAAATGCACAGGTTTGGTAGGTTTCCCTAGGTGCCGGCTGAGCTAGAGGCCAAAATCTACAGGTAGGCACTTAGCAAAAAACAGCTCAGTTTTCTGTCAAAAAATGGAATGTGTCCACGTTGTGTTTTGGGGTATTTCCTGTCGCGGGCGCTAGGCCTACCCACACAAGTGAGGTACCATTTTTATCAGGAGACGTTGGGGAACGCTGGGTGGAAGTAAATTTGTGCCTCGTCTCAGATTCCAGAACTTTCTGTCACCGAAATGAGTGGAAAACTTGTTTTTTTAGCCAAATTTTGAGGTTTGCAAAGGATTCTGGGTAACAGAACCTGGTCAGAGCCCCACAAGTCACCCCATCTTGGATTCCCCTAGGTCTCTAGTTTTAAAAAATGCACAGGTTTGGTAGGTTTCCCTAGGTGCCGGCTGAGCTAGAGGCCAAAATCCACAGGTGGGCACTGTATTCTATGTAAAAATGTGATGTGTGCACGTTGTGTTTTGGGCCATTTCCTGTCGCGGGCGCTAGGTCTACCCACACAAGTGAGGTACCATTTTTATCAGGAGACTTTGTGGAAAGCTGGGTGGAAGTAAATTTGTGGCTCCTCTCAGATTCCAGACCTTTCTGTCACCGAAATGACAGGAAAAAGTGTTTTTTTAGCCAATTTTTGAGGTTTGCAAAGGATTCTGGGTAACAGAACCTGGTCAGAGCGCCACAAGTCACCCCATCTTGGATTCCCCTAGGTCTCTAGTTTTAAAAAATGCACAGGTTTGGTAGGTTTCCCTAGGTGCCGGCTGAGCTAGAGGCCAAAATCCACAGGTGGGCACTGTATTCTATGAAAAAATGTGATGTGTGCACGTTGTGTTTTGGGCCATTTCCTTTCGTAGGCGCTAGGCCTATCCACACAAGTGAGGTACCATTTTTAACGGGAGACTTGGGGGAACGCTGGGTGGAAGTAAATTTGTGGCTCCTCTCAGATTCCAGAACTTTCTGTCACCGAAATGACAGGAAAAAGTGTTTTTTTAGCCAATTTTTGAGGTTTGCAAAGGATTCTGGGTAACAGAACCTGGTCAGAGCGCCACAAGTCACCCCATCTTGGATTCCCCTAGGTCTCTAGTTTTATAAAATGCACAGGTTTGGTAGGTTTCCCTAGGTGCCGGCTGAGCTAGAGGCCAAAATCTACAGGTAGGCACATAGCCAAAAAACAGCTCAGTTTTCTGCCAAAAAATGGGATGTGTCCACGTTGTGCTTTGGGGCATTTCCAGTCGCTGGTGCTAGGCCTACCAACGCAAGTGAGGTATCATTTTTATCGGGAGACTTGGGGGAACGCTGGGTGGAAGGAAATTTGTGGCTTGTCTCAGATTCCAGAACTTTCTGTCACCGAAATGAGTGGAAAACTTGTTTTTTTAGCCAAATTTTGAGGTTTGCAAAGGAATCTGGGTAATAGAACCTGGTCAGAGCCCCACAAGTCACCCCATCTTGGATTCCCCTAGGTCTCTAGTTTTCAGAAATGCACAGGTTTGGTAGGTTTCCCTAGGTGCCGGCTGAGCTAGAGGCCAAAATCTACAGGTAGTCACTTTGCAAAAAACAGCTCTGTTTTCTGTCAAAAAATGGGATGTGTCCACGTTGTGCTTTGGGGCATTTCCTGTCGCGGGCGCTAGGGCCTACCAACACAAGTTAGGTATCATTTTATTGGGAGACTTGAGGGAACACTGGGTGGAAGGAAATTTGCGCCTCGTCTCAGATTCCAGAACTTTCTGTCACCGAAATGAGTGGAAAACGTGTTTTTTTTAGCCAAATTGTGAGGTTTGCAAAGGATTCTGGGTAACAGAACCTGGTCAGAGCCCCACAAGTCACCCCATCTTGGATTCCCCTGGTCTCTAGTTTCAAAAATGCACAGGTTTGGTAGGTTTCCCTAGGTGCCGGCTGAGCTAGAGGCCAAAATCTACAGGTAGTCACTTTGCAAAAAACAGCTCTGTTTTCTGTGAAAAAATGTGATGTGTCCATGTTGTGTTTTGGGGCATATCCTGTCGCGGGCGCTAGGCCTACCCACACAAGTGAGGTACCTTTTTTATCAGGAGACTTTGTGGAACGCTGGGTGGAAGTAAATTTGTGGCTCCTCTCAGATTCCAGAACTTTCTGTCACCGAAATGACAGCAAAAAGTGTTTTTTTTATCCAAATTTGAGGTTTGCAAAGGATTCTGGGTAATAGAACCTGGTCAGAGCCCCACAAGTCACCCCATCTTGGATTCCCCTAGGTCTCTAGTTTTCAAAAATGCACAGGTTTGGTAGGTTTGCCTAGGTGCCGGCTGAGCTAGAGGCCAAAATCTACAGGTGGGCACTGTTTTCTATGTCGAAAAATGTGATGTGTCCACGTTCTGCTTTGGGGCATTTCCTGTCGCGGGTGCTAGGCCAATCCATACAAGTGAGGGTACCATTTTTATCGGGAGACTTGGGGGAACGCTGGGTGGAAGGAAATTTGGGGCTCCTCTCAGATTCCAGAACTTTCTGTCACCGAAATGAGTGGAAAATGTGTTTTTTTAGCCAAATTGTGAGGTTTGCAAAGGATTCTGGGTAACAGAACCTGGTCAGAGCCCCACAAGTCACCCCATCTTGATTTCCCTAGGTCTCTAGTTTTAAAAAATGCACAGGTTTGGTAGGTTTCCCTAGGTGCCGGCTGAGCTAGAGGCCAAAATCTACAGGTAGGCACTTAGCAAAAAACAGCTCAGTTTTCTGTCAAAAAATGGAATGTGTCCACGTTGTGTTTTGGGCATTTCCTGTCGCGGGCGCTAGGCCTACCCACACAAGTGAGGTACCATTTTTATCAGGAGACGTTGGGGAACGCTGGGTGGAAGTAAATTTGTGCCTCGTCTCAGATTCCAGAACTTTCTGTCACCGAAATGAGTGGAAAACGTGTTTTTTTAGCCAAATTTTGAGGTTTGCAAAGGATTCTGGGTAACAGAACCTGGTCAGAGCCCCACAAGTCACCCCATCTTGGATTCCCCTAGGTCTCTAGTTTTAAAAAATGCACAGGTTTGGTAGGTTTCCCTAGGTGCCGGCTGAGCTAGAGGCCAAAATCCTCAGGTGGGCACTGTATTCTATGTAAAAATGTGATGTGTGCACGTTGTGTTTCGGGCCATTTCCTGTCGCGGGCGCTAGGCCTACCCACACAAGTGAGGTACCATTTTTATCAGGAGACTTTGTGGAAAGCTGGGTGGAAGTAAATTTGTGGCTCCTCTCAGATTCCAGACCTTTCTGTCACCGAAATGACAGGAAAAAGTGTTTTTTTAGCCAATTTTTGAGGTTTGCAAAGGATTCTGGGTAACAGAACCTGGTCAGAGCGCCACAAGTCACCCCATCTTGGATTCCCCTAGGTCTCTAGTTTTATAAAATGCACAGGTTTGGTAGGTTTCCCTAGGTGCCGGCTGAGCTAGAGGCCAAAATCTACAGGTAGGCACATAGCAAAAAACAGCTCAGTTTTCTGCCAAAAAATGGGATGTGTCCACGTTGTGCTTTGGGGCATTTCCTGTCGCTGGTGCTAGGCCTACCAACGCAAGTGAGGTATCATTTTTATCGGGAGACTTGGGGGAACGCTGGGTGGAAGGAAATTTGTGGCTTGTCTCAGATTCCAGAACTTTCTGTCACCGAAATGAGTGGAAAACTTGTTTTTTTAGCCAAATTTTGAGGTTTGCAAAGGATTCTGGGTAATAGAACCTGGTCAGAGCCCCACAAGTCACCCCATCTTGGATTCCCCTAGGTCTCTAGTTTTAAAAAATGCACAGGTTTGGTAGGTTTCCCTAGGTGCCGGCTGAGCTAGAGGCCAAAATCCATAGGTGGGCACTGTATTCTATGTAAAAATGTGATGTGTGCACGTTGTGTTTTGGGCCATTTCCTGTCGCGGGCGCTAGGCCTACCCACACAAGTGAGGTACCATTTTTATCAGGAGACTTTGTGGAAAGCTGGGTGGAAGTAAATTTGTGGCTCCTCTCAGATTCCAGACCTTTCTGTCACCGAAATGACAGGAAAAAGTGTTTTTTTAGCCAATTTTTGAGGTTTGCAAAGGATTCTGGGTAACAGAACCTGGTCAGAGCGCCACAAGTCACCCCATCTTGGATTCCCCTAGGTCTCTAGTTTTAAAAAATGCACAGGTTTGGTAGGTTTCCCTAGGTGCCGGCTGAGCTAGAGGCCAAAATCTACAGGTAGGCACATAGCAAAAAACAGCTCAGTTTTCTGCCAAAAAATGGGATGTGTGCACGTTGTGTTTTGGGCCATTTCCTTTCGTAGGCGCTAGGCCTATCCACACAAGTGAGGTACCATTTTTAACGGGAGACTTGGGGGAACGCTGGGTGGAAGTAAATTTGTGGCTCCTCTCAGATTCCAGAACTTTCTGTCACCGAAATGACAGGAAAAAGTGTTTTTTTAGCCAATTTTTGAGGTTTGCAAAGGATTCTGGGTAACAGAACCTGGTCAGAGCGCCACAAGTCACCCCATCTTGGATTCCCCTAGGTCTCTAGTTTTATAAAATGCACAGGTTTGGTAGGTTTCCCTAGGTGCCGGCTGAGCTAGAGGCCAAAATCTACAGGTAGGCACATAGCAAAAAACAGCTCAGTTTTCTGCCAAAAAATGGGATGTGTCCACGTTGTGCTTTGGGGCATTTCCTGTCGCTGGTGCTAGGCCTACCAACGCAAGTGAGGTATCATTATTATCGGGAGACTTGGGGGAACGCTGGGTGGAAGGAAATTTGTGGCTTGTCTCAGATTCCAGAACTTTCTGTCACCGAAATGAGTGGAAAACTTGTTTTTTTAGCCAAATTTTGAGGTTTGCAAAGGATTCTGGGTAATAGAACCTGGTCAGAGCCCCACAAGTCACCCCATCTTGGATTCCCCTAGGTCTCTAGTTTTCAGAAATGCACAGGTTTGGTAGGTTTCCCTAGGTGCCGGCTGAGCTAGAGGCCAAAATCTACAGGTAGTCACTTTGCAAAAAACAGCTCTGTTTTCTGTCAAAAAATGGGATGTGTCCACGTTGTGCTTTGGGGCATTTCCTGTCGCGGGCGCTAGGCCTACCAACACAAGTTAGGTATCATTTTTATCGGGAGACTTGAGGGAACACTGGGTGGAAGGAAATTTGCGCCTCGTCTCAGATTCCAGAACTTTCTGTCACCGAAATGAGTGGAAAACGTGTTTTTTTAGCCAAATTGTGAGGTTTGCAAAGGATTCTGGGTAACAGAACCTGGTCAGAGCCCCACAAGTCACCCCATCTTGGATTCCCCTGGGTCTCTAGTTTTCAAAAATGCACAGGTTTGGTAGGTTTCCCTAGGTGCCGGCTGAGCTAGAGGCCAAAATCTACAGGTAGTCACTTTGCAAAAAACAGCTCTGTTTTCTGTGAAAAAATGTGATGTGTCCATGTTGTGTTTTGGGGCATATCCTGTCGCGGGCGCTAGGCCTACCCACACAAGTGAGGTACCTTTTTTATCAGGAGACTTTGTGGAACGCTGGGTGGAAGTAAATTTGTGGCTCCTCTCAGATTCCAGAACTTTCTGTCACCGAAATGACAGCAAAAAGTGTTTTTTTTATCCAAATTTGAGGTTTGCAAAGGATTCTGGGTAATAGAACCTGGTCAGAGCCCCACAAGTCACCCCATCTTGGATTCCCCTAGGTCTCTAGTTTTCAAAAATGCACAGGTTTGGTAGGTTTCCCTAGGTGCCGGCTGAGCTAGAGGCCAAAATCTACAGGTGGGCACTGTTTTCTATGTCGAAAAATGTGATGTGTCCACGTTCTGCTTTGGGGCATTTCCTGTCGCGGGTGCTAGGCCAATCCATACAAGTGAGGTACCATTTTTATCGGGAGACTTGGGGGAACGCTGGGTGGAAGGAAATTTGGGGCTCCTCTCAGATTCCAGAACTTTCTGTCACCGAAATGAGTGGAAAATGTGTTTTTTTAGCCAAATTGTGAGGTTTGCAAAGGATTCTGGGTAACAGAACCTGGTCAGAGCCCCACAAGTCACCCCATCTTGATTTCCCTAGGTCTCTAGTTTTAAAAAATGCACAGGTTTGGTAGGTTTCCCTAGGTGCCGGCTGAGCTAGAGGCCAAAATCTACAGGTAGGCACTTAGCAAAAAACAGCTCAGTTTTCTGTCAAAAAATGGAATGTGTCCACGTTGTGTTTTGGGGCATTTCCTGTCGCGGGCGCTAGGCCTACCCACACAAGTGAGGTACCATTTTTATCAGGAGACGTTGGGGAACGCTGGGTGGAAGTAAATTTGTGCCTCGTCTCAGATTCCAGAACTTTCTGTCACCGAAATGAGTGGAAAACGTGTTTTTTTAGCCAAATTTTGAGGTTTGCAAAGGATTCTGGGTAACAGAACCTGGTCAGAGCCCCACAAGTCACCCCATCTTGGATTCCCCTAGGTCTCTAGTTTTAAAAAATGCACAGGTTTGGTAGGTTTCCCTAGGTGCCGGCTGAGCTAGAGGCCAAAATCCACAGGTGGGCACTGTATTCTATGTAAAAATGTGATGTGTGCACGTTGTGTTTCGGGCCATTTCCTGTCGCGGGCGCTAGGCCTACCCACACAAGTGAGGTACCATTTTTATCAGGAGACTTTGTGGAAAGCTGGGTGGAAGTAAATTTGTGGCTCCTCTCAGATTCCAGACCTTTCTGTCACCGAAATGACAGGAAAAAGTGTTTTTTTAGCCAATTTTTGAGGTTTGCAAAGGATTCTGGGTAACAGAACCTGGTCAGAGCGCCACAAGTCACCCCATCTTGGATTCCCCTAGGTCTCTAGTTTTATAAAATGCACAGGTTTGGTAGGTTTCCCTAGGTGCCGGCTGAGCTAGAGGCCAAAATCTACAGGTAGGCACATAGCAAAAAACAGCTCAGTTTTCTGCCAAAAAATGGGATGTGTCCACGTTGTGCTTTGGGGCATTTCCTGTCGCTGGTGCTAGGCCTACCAACGCAAGTGAGGTATCATTTTTATCGGGAGACTTGGGGGAACGCTGGGTGGAAGGAAATTTGTGGCTTGTCTCAGATTCCAGAACTTTCTGTCACCGAAATGAGTGGAAAACTTGTTTTTTTAGCCAAATTTTGAGGTTTGCAAAGGATTCTGGGTAATAGAACCTGGTCAGAGCCCCACAAGTCACCCCATCTTGGATTCCCCTAGGTCTCTAGTTTTAAAAAATGCACAGGTTTGGTAGGTTTCCCTAGGTGCCGGCTGAGCTAGAGGCCAAAATCCACAGGTGGGCACTGTATTCTATGTAAAAATGTGATGTGTGCACGTTGTGTTTTGGGCCATTTCCTGTCGCGGGCGCTAGGCCTACCCACACAAGTGAGGTACCATTTTTATCAGGAGACTTTGTGGAAAGCTGGGTGGAAGTAAATTTGTGGCTCCTCTCAGATTCCAGACCTTTCTGTCACCGAAATGACAGGAAAAAGTGTTTTTTTAGCCAATTTTTGAGGTTTGCAAAGGATTCTGGGTAACAGAACCTGGTCAGAGCGCCACAAGTCACCCCATCTTGGATTCCCCTAGGTCTCTAGTTTTAAAAAATGCACAGGTTTGGTAGGTTTCCCTAGGTGCCGGCTGAGCTAGAGGCCAAAATCCACAGGTGGGCACTGTATTCTATGAAAAAATGTGATGTGTGCACGTTGTGTTTTGGGCCATTTCCTTTCGTAGGCGCTAGGCCTATCCACACAAGTGAGGTACCATTTTTAACGGGAGACTTGGGGGAACGCTGGGTGGAAGTAAATTTGTGGCTCCTCTCAGATTCCAGAACTTTCTGTCACCGAAATGACAGGAAAAAGTGTTTTTTTAGCCAATTTTTGAGGTTTGCAAAGGATTCTGGGTAACAGAACCTGGTCAGAGCGCCACAAGTCACCCCATCTTGGATTCCCCTAGGTCTCTAGTTTTATAAAATGCACAGGTTTGGTAGGTTTCCCTAGGTGCCGGCTGAGCTAGAGGCCAAAATCTACAGGTAGGCACATAGCAAAAAACAGCTCAGTTTTCTGCCAAAAAATGGGATGTGTCCACGTTGTGCTTTGGGGCATTTCCTGTCGCTGGTGCTAGGCCTACCAACGCAAGTGAGGTATCATTTTTATCGGGAGACTTGGGGGAACGCTGGGTGGAAGGAAATTTGTGGCTTGTCTCAGATTCCAGAACTTTCTGTCACCGAAATGAGTGGAAAACTTGTTTTTTTAGCCAAATTTTGAGGTTTGCAAAGGATTCTGGGTAATAGAACCTGGTCAGAGCCCCACAAGTCACCCCATCTTGGATTCCCCTAGGTCTCTAGTTTTCAGAAATGCACAGGTTTGGTAGGTTTCCCTAGGTGCCGGCTGAGCTAGAGGCCAAAATCTACAGGTAGTCACTTTGCAAAAAACAGCTCTGTTTTCTGTCAAAAAATGGGATGTGTCCACGTTGTGCTTTGGGGCATTTCCTGTCGCGGGCGCTAGGCCTACCAACACAAGTTAGGTATCATTTTTATCGGGAGACTTGAGGGAACACTGGGTGGAAGGAAATTTGCGCCTCGTCTCAGATTCCAGAACTTTCTGTCACCGAAATGAGTGGAAAACGTGTTTTTTTAGCCAAATTGTGAGGTTTGCAAAGGATTCTGGGTAACAGAACCTGGTCAGAGCCCCACAAGTCACCCCATCTTGGATTCCCCTGGGTCTCTAGTTTTCAAAAATGCACAGGTTTGGTAGGTTTCCCTAGGTGCCGGCTGAGCTAGAGGCCAAAATCTACAGGTAGTCACTTTGCAAAAAACAGCTCTGTTTTCTGTGAAAAAATGTGATGTGTCCATGTTGTGTTTTGGGGCATATCCTGTCGCGGGCGCTAGGCCTACCCACACAAGTGAGGTACCTTTTTTATCAGGAGACTTTGTGGAACGCTGGGTGGAAGTAAATTTGTGGCTCCTCTCAGATTCCAGAACTTTCTGTCACCGAAATGACAGCAAAAAGTGTTTTTTTATCCAAATTTGAGGTTTGCAAAGGATTCTGGGTAATAGAACCTGGTCAGAGCCCCACAAGTCACCCCATCTTGGATTCCCCTAGGTCTCTAGTTTTCAAAAATGCACAGGTTTGGTAGGTTTCCCTAGGTGCCGGCTGAGCTAGAGGCCAAAATCTACAGGTGGGCACTGTTTTCTATGTCGAAAAATGTGATGTGTCCACGTTCTGCTTTGGGGCATTTCCTGTCGCGGGTGCTAGGCCAATCCATACAAGTGAGGTACCATTTTTATCGGGAGACTTGGGAGAACGCTGGGTGGAAGGAAATTTGGGGCTCCTCTCAGATTCCAGAACTTTCTGTCACCGAAATGAGTGGAAAATGTGTTTTTTTAGCCAAATTGTGAGGTTTGCAAAGGATTCTGGGTAACAGAACCTGGTCAGGGCCCCACAAGTCACCCCATCTTGATTTCCCTAGGTCTCTAGTTTTAAAAAATGCACAGGTTTGGTAGGTTTCCCTAGGTGCCGGCTGAGCTAGAGGCCAAAATCTACAGGTAGGCACTTAGCAAAAAACAGCTCAGTTTTCTGTCAAAAAATGGAATGTGTCCACGTTGTGTTTTGGGGCATTTCCTGTCGCGGGCGCTAGGCCTACCCACACAAGTGAGGTACCATTTTTATCAGGAGACGTTGGGGAACGCTGGGTGGAAGTAAATTTGTGCCTCGTCTCAGATTCCAGAACTTTCTGTCACCGAAATGAGTGGAAAACGTGTTTTTTTAGCCAAATTTTGAGGTTTGCAAAGGATTCTGGGTAACAGAACCTGGTCAGAGCCGCACAAGTCACCCCATCTTGGATTCCCCTAGGTCTCTAGTTTTAAAAAATGCACAGGTTTGGTAGGTTTCCCTAGGTGCCGGCTGAGCTAGAGGCCAAAATCCACAGGTGGGCACTGTATTCTATGTAAAAATGTGATGTGTGCACGTTGTGTTTTGGGCCATTTCCTGTCGTGGGCGCTAGGCCTACCCACACAAGTGAGGTACCATTTTTATCAGGAGACTTTGTGGAAAGCTGGGTGGAAGTAAATTTGTGGCTCCTCTCAGATTCCAGACCTTTCTGTCACCGAAATGACAGGAAAAGTGTTTTTTTAGCCAATTTTTGAGGTTTGCAAAGGATTCTGGGTAACAGAACCTGGTCAGAGCGCCACAAGTCACCCCATCTTGGATTCCCCTAGGTCTCTAGTTTTATAAAATGCACAGGTTTGGTAGGTTTCCCTAGGTGCCGGCTGAGCTAGAGGCCAAAATCTACAGGTAGGCACATAGCAAAAAACAGCTCAGTTTTCTGCCAAAAAATGGGATGTGTCCACGTTGTGCTTTGGGGCATTTCCTGTCGCTGGTGCTAGGCCTACCAACGCAAGTGAGGTATCATTTTTATCGGGAGACTTGGGGGAACGCTGGGTGGAAGGAAATTTGTGGCTTGTCTCAGATTCCAGAAATTTCTGTCACCGAAATGAGTGGAAAACTTGTTTTTTTAGCCAAATTTTGAGGTTTGCAAAGGATTCTGGGTAATAGAACCTGGTCAGAGCCCCACAAGTCACCCCATCTTGGATTCCAATAGGTCTCTAGTTTTCAGAAATGCACAGGTTTGGTAGGTTTCCCTAGGTGCCGGCTGAGCTAGAGGCCAAAATCTACAGGTAGTCACTTTGCAAAAAACAGCTCTGTTTTCTGTGAAAAAATGTGATGTGTCCATGTTGTGTTTTGGGGCATATCCTGTCGCGGGCGCTAGGCCTACCCACACAAGTGAGGTACCTTTTTTATCAGGAGACTTTGTGGAACGCTGGGTGGAAGTAAATTTGTGGCTCCTCTCAGATTCCAGAACTTTCTGTCACCGAAATGAGTGGAAAACGTGTTTTTTTTAGCCAAATTTTGAGGTTTGCAAAGGATTCTGGGTAACAGAACCTGGTCAGAGCCCCACAAGTCACCCCATCTTGGATTCCCCTAGGTCTCTAGTTTTAAAAAATGCACAGGTTTGGTAGGTTTCCCTAGGTGCCGGCTGAGCTAGAGGCCAAAATCCACAGGTGGGCACTGTATTCTATGTAAAAATGTGATGTGTGCACGTTGTGTTTTGGGCCATTTCCTGTCGCGGGCGCTAGGCCTACCCACACAAGTGAGGTACCATTTTTATCAGGAGACTTTGTGGAAAGCTGGGTGGAAGTAAATTTGTGGCTCCTCTCAGATTCCAGACCTTTCTGTCACCGAAATGACAGGAAAAAGTGTTTTTTTAGCCAATTTTTGAGGTTTGCAAAGGATTCTGGGTAACAGAACCTGGTCAGAGCGCCACAAGTCACCCCATCTTGGATTCCCCTAGGTCTCTAGTTTTAAAAAATGCACAGGTTTGGTAGGTTTCCCTAGGTGCCGGCTGAGCTAGAGGCCAAAATCCACAGGTGGGCACTGTATTCTATGAAAAAATGTGATGTGTGCACGTTGTGTTTTGGGCCATTTCCTTTCGTAGGCGCTAGGCCTATCCACACAAGTGAGGTACCATTTTTAACGGGAGACTTGGGGGAACGCTGGGTGGAAGTAAATTTGTGGCTCCTCTCAGATTCCAGAACTTTCTGTCACCGAAATGACAGGAAAAAGTGTTTTTTTAGCCAATTTTTGAGGTTTGCAAAGGATTCTGGGTAACAGAACCTGGTCAGAGCGCCACAAGTCACCCCATCTTGGATTCCCCTAGGTCTCTAGTTTTATAAAATGCACAGGTTTGGTAGGTTTCCCTAGGTGCCGGCTGAGCTAGAGGCCAAAATCTACAGGTAGGCACATAGCAAAAAACAGCTCAGTTTTCTGCCAAAAAATGGGATGTGTCCACGTTGTGCTTTGGGGCATTTCCTGTCGCTGGTGCTAGGCCTACCAACGCAAGTGAGGTATCATTTTTATCGGGAGACTTGGGGGAACGCTGGGTGGAAGGAAATTTGTGGCTTGTCTCAGATTCCAGAACTTTCTGTCACCGAAATGAGTGGAAAACTTGTTTTTTTAGCCAAATTTTGAGGTTTGCAAAGGATTCTGGGTAATAGAACCTGGTCAGAGCCCCACAAGTCACCCCATCTTGGATTCCCCTAGGTCTCTAGTTTTCAGAAATGCACAGGTTTGGTAGGTTTCCCTAGGTGCCGGCTGAGCTAGAGGCCAAAATCCACAGGTGGGCACTGTATTCTATGAAAAAATGTGATGTGTGCACGTTGTGTTTTGGGCCATTTCCTTTCGTAGGCGCTAGGCCTATCCACACAAGTGAGGTACCATTTTTAATGGGAGACTTGGGGGAACGCTGGGTGGAAGTAAATTTGTGGCTCCTCTCAGATTCCAGAACTTTCTGTCACCGAAATGACAGGAAAAAGTGTTTTTTTAGCCAATTTTTGAGGTTTGCAAAGGATTCTGGGTAACAGAACCTGGTCAGAGCGCCACAAGTCACCCCATCTTGGATTCCCCTAGGTCTCTAGTTTTATAAAATGCACAGGTTTGATAGGTTTCCCTAGGTGCCGGCTGAGCTAGAGGCCAAAATCTACAGGTAGGCACATAGCAAAAAACAGGTCAGTTTTCTGCCAAAAAATGGGATGTGTCCACGTTGTGCTTTGGGGCATTTCCTGTCGCTGGTGCTAGGCCTACCAACGCAAGTGAGGTATCATTTTTATCGGGAGACTTGGGGGAACGCTGGGTGGAAGGAAATTTGTGGCTTGTCTCAGATTCCAGAACTTTCTGTCACCGAAATGAGTGGAAAACTTGTTTTTTTAGCCAAATTTTGAGGTTTGCAAAGGATTCTGGGTAATAGAACCTGGTCAGAGCCCCACAAGTCACCCCATCTTGGATTCCCCTAGGTCTCTAGTTTTCAGAAATGCACAGGTTTGGTAGGTTTCCCTAGGTGCCGGCTGAGCTAGAGGCCAAAATCTACAGGTAGTCACTTTGCAAAAAACAGCTCTGTTTTCTGTGAAAAAATGTGATGTGTCCATGTTGTGTTTTGGGGCATATCCTGTCGCGGGCGCTAGGCCTACCCACACAAGTGAGGTACCTTTTTTATCAGGAGACTTTGTGGAACGCTGGGTGGAAGTAAATTTGTGGCTCCTCTCAGATTCCAGAACTTTCTGTCACCGAAATGACAGCAAAAAGTGTTTTTTTATCCAAATTTGAGGTTTGCAAAGGATTCTGGGTAATAGAACCTGGTCAGAGCCCCACAAGTCACCCCATCTTGGATTCCCCTAGGTCTCTAGTTTTTAAAAATGCACAGGTTTGGTAGGTTTCCCTAGGTGCCGGCTGAGCTAGAGGCCAAAATCTACAGGTGGGCACTGTTTTCTATGTCGAAAAATGTGATGTGTCCACGTTCTGCTTTGGGGCATTTCCTGTCGCGGGTGCTAGGCCAATCCACACAAGTGAGGTATCATTTTTATCGGGAGACTTGGGGCAACGCTGGGTGGAAGGAAATTTGTGGCTCGTCTCAGATTCCAGAACTTTCTGTCACCGAAATGACAGGAAAAAGTTTTTTTTTAGCCAAATTTTGAGGTTTGCAAAGGATTCTGGGTAACAGAACATGGTCAGAGCCCCACAAGTCACCCCATCTTGGATTCCCGTAGGTCTCTAGTTTTAAAAAATGCACAAGTTTGGTAGGTTTCCATAGGTGCCGGCTGAGCTAGAGGCCAAAATCTACAGGTAGGCACTTTGCAAAAAACAGCTCTGTTTTCTGTCAAAAAATGTGATGTGTCCACGTTGTGCTTTGGGGCATTTCCTGTCGCGGGCGCTAGGCCTACCCACACAAGTGAGCTATCATTTTTATCGGGAGACTTGGGGGGACGCTGGGTGGATGGAAATTTGTGGCTCCTCTCAGATTCCAGAACTTTTTGTCACCGAAATGTGAGGAAAATGTGTTTCTTTAGCCAAATTTTGAGGTTTGCAAAGGATTCTGGGTAACAGAACCTGGTCAGAGCCCCACAAGTCACCCCATCTTGATTTCCCTAGGTCTCTAGTTTTAAAAAATGCACAGGTTTGGTAGGTTTCCCTAGGTGCCGGCTGAGCTAGAGGCCAAAATCTACAGGTAGGCACTTTGCAAAAAACAGCTCTGTTTTCTGTTAAAAAATGGGATGTGTCCACGTTGTGCTTTGGGATATTTCCTGTCGCGAGCGCTAGGCCTACTAACACAAGTGAGGTATCATTTTTATCGGGAGACTTGGGGGAACGCTGTGTGGAAGGAAATTTGTGCCTCGTTTCAGATTCTAGAACTTTCTGTCACCAAAATGAGTGGAAAACTTGTTTTTTTAGCCAAATTTTGAGGTTTGCAAAGGATTCTGGGTAATAGAACCTGGTCAGAGCCCCACAAGTCACACCATCTTGGATTCCGCTAGGTCTCTAGTTTTCAAAAATGCACAGGTTTGGTAGGTTTCCCTAGGTGCCGGCTGAGCTAGAGGCCAAAATCTACAGGTAGGCACTTTGCAAAAAACAGCTCTGTTTTCTGTTAAAAAATGGGATGTGTCCACGTTGTGCTTTGGGATATTTCCTGTCGCGGGTGCTAGGCCTACCAACACAAGTGAGGTATCATTTTTATCGGGAGACTTGGGGAACGCTGTGTGGAAGGAAATTTGTGCCTCGTCTCAGATTCCAGAACTTTCTGTCACCAAAATGAGTGGAAAACGTGTTTTTTTAGCCAAATTGTGAGGTTTGCAAACGATTCTGGGTAACAGAACCTGGTCAGAGCCCCACAAGTACCCCATCTTGGATTCCCCTAGGTCTTTAGTTTTCAAAAATGCACAGGTTTGGTAGGTTTCCCTAGGTGCCGGCTGAGCTAGAGGCCAAAATCTACAGGTAGGCACTTTGCAAAAAACAGCTCTGTTTTCTGTTAAAAAATGGGATGTGTCCACGTTGTGCTTTGGGATATTTCCTGTCGCGGGCGCTAGGCCTACCAACACAAGTGAGGTATTGTTTTTATCGGGAGACTTGGGGGAACGCTCTGTGGAAGAAAATTTGTGCCTCGTCTCAGATTCCAGAACTTTCTGTCACCAAAATGAGTGGAAAACTTGTTTTTTTAGCCAAATTTTGACATTTGCAAAGGATTCTGGGTAATAGAACCTGGTCAGAGCCCCACAAGTCACACCATCTTGGATTCCGCTAGGTCTCTAGGTTTGAAAAATGCACAGGTTTGGTAGGTTTCCCTAGGTGCCGTCTGAGCTAGAGGCCAAAATCTACAGGTAGGCACTTTGCAAAAAACAGCTCTGTTTTCTGTCAAAAAATGGGATGTGTCCACGTTGTGCTTTGGTGCATTTCCTGTCGCGGGCGCTAGGCCTACCCACACAAGTGAGGTATCATTTTTATCCGGAGACTTGGGGGGACGCTGGGTGGAAGGAAATTTGTGGCTCCTCTCAGATTCTAGAACTTTCTGTCACCGAAATGTGAGGAAAATGTGTTTTTTTAGACAAATTTTGAGGTTTCCAAAGGATTCTGGGTAACAGAACCTGGTCAGAGCCTCACAAGTCACCCCATCTTGGATTCCTCTAGGTCTTTAGTTTTCAAAAATGCACAGGTTTGATAGGTTTCTCTAGGTTCCGGCTGAGCTAGAGGCCAAAATCTACAGGTAGGCACTTTGCAAAAAACAGCTCTATTTTCTGTCAAAAAATGGGATGTGTCCACGTTGTGCTTTGGGGCATTTCCTGTCGCGGGCGCTAGGCCAACCAACACAAGTGAGGTATCATTTTTATCGGGAGACTTGGGGGAACGCTGGGTGGAAGGAAATTTGTGCCTCGTCTCAGATTCCAGAACTTTCTGTCACCGAAATGAGTGGAAAACTTCTTTTTTTAGCCAAATTGTGAGGTTTGCAAAGGATTCTGGGTATTAGAACCTGGTCAGAGCCCCACATGTCACCCCATCTTGGATTCACCTAGGTCTCTAGTTTTAAAAAATGCACAGGTTTGGTAGGTTTCCCTAGGTGCCGGCTGAGCTAGAGGCCAAAATCTACAGGTAGGCACATAGCAAAAAAACAGCTCAGTTTTCTGTCAAAAAATGGGATGTGTCCACGTTGTACTTTGGGGCATTTCCTGTCGCGGGTGCTAGGCCTACCAACACAAGTGAGGTATCATTTTTATCGGGAGACTTGGGGGAACACTGGGTGGAAGGAAATTTGTAGCTCGTCTCAGATTCCAGAACTTTCTGTCACCGAAATGAGTGGACAACTTGTTTTTTTAGCCAAATTTTGAGGTTTGCAAAGGATTCTGGGTAATAGAACCTGGTCAGAGCCCCACAAGTCACCCCATCTTGGATTCCCCTAGGTCTCTAGTTTTAAAAAATGCACAGATTTGGTAGGTTTCCCTATGTGCCGGCTGAGCTAGAGGCCAAAATCTACAGGTAGGCACTTTGCAAAAAACAGCTCTGTTTTCTGTCAAAAAATGGGATGTGTCCACGTTGTGCTTTGGGGCATTTCCTGTTGCGGGTGCTAGGCCTACCCACACAAGTGAGGTACCATTTATATCAGGAGACTTTGGGGAACGCTGGGTGGAAGTAAATTTGTGGCTCCTCTCAGATTCCAGATCTTTCTGTCACCGAAATGACAGGAAAAAGTTTTTTTTTAGCCAAATTTTGAGGTTTGCAAAGGGTTCTGGGTAACAGAACATGGTCAGAGCCCCACAAGTCACCCCATCTTGGATTCCCGTAGGTCTCTAGTTTTAAAAAATGCACAGGTTTGGTAGGTTTCCATAGGTGCCGGCTGAGCTAGAGGCCAAAATCTCCAGGTAGGCACTTTGCAAAAAACAGCTCTGTTTTCTGTGAAAAAATGTTATATGTGCACGTTGTGTTTTGGGCCGTTTCCTTTCGTAGACGCTAGGCCTATCCACACAAGTGAGGTACCATTTTTGTCGGGAGACTTGGGGGAACGCTGTGTGGAAGGAAATTTGTGGCTCCTCTCAGATTCCAGAACTTTCTGTCACCGAAATGAGTGGAAAAAGTGTTTTTTTAGCCAACTTTTGAGGTTTGCAAAGGATTCTGGGTAACAGAACCTGGTCAGAGCCCCACAAGTCACCCCATCTTGGATTCCCCATGGTCTCTAGTTTTCAAAAATGCACAGGTTTGTTAGGTTTCCCTAGGTGCCGGCTGAGCTAGAGGCCAAAATCCACAGGTGGGCACGGTTTTCTATGAAAAAATGTAATGTGTGCACGTTGTGTTTTGGGCCATTTCCTTTCGTAGGAGGTAGTCCAATCCACACAAGTGAGGTACCATTTTTATCGGGAGACTTGGAGGAACGCTGGGTGGAAGGAAATGTGTGGCTCCTCTCAGATTCCAGATCTTTCTGTCACTGAAATGACAGGAAAAAGTTTTTTTTAGCCAAATTTTGAGGTTTGCAAAGGATTCTGGGTAACAGAACCTGGTCAGAGCCCCACAGGTCACCCCATCTTGGATTCCCCTAGGTCTCTAGTTTCAAAAAATGCACAGGTTTGGTAGGTTTCCCTAGGTGCCAGGCTGAGCTAGAGGCGAAAATCTACAGGTAGGCACTTTGCAAAAAACAGCTCTGTTTTCTGTCAAAAAATGGGATGTGTCCACTTTGTGCTTTGGGGCATTTCCTGTTGCGGGCGCTAGGCCTACCCACACAAGTGAGCTATAATTTTTATCGGGAGACTTGGGGGGACGCTGGGTGGATGGAAATTTGTGGCTCCTCTCAGATTTCAGAACTTTTTGTCACCGAAATGTGAGGAAAATGTGTTTCTTTAGCCAAATGTTGAGGTTTGCAAAGGATTCTGGGTAACAGAACCTGGTCAGAGCCTCAGAAGTCACACCATCTTGGATTCCCCTAGGTCTTTAGTTTTCAAAAATGCACAGGTTTGGTAGGTTTCTCTAGGTGCCGGCTGAGATAGAGGCCAAAATCTACAGGTAGGCACTTTGCAGAAAACAGCTCTATTTTCTGTCAAAAAATGGGATGTTTCCATGTTGTGCTTTGGGGCATTTCCTTTCGTAGGCGCTAGGCCTATCCACACAAGTGAGGTACCATTTTTATCGGGAGACTTGGGGGAACGCTGTGTGGAAGGAAATTTGTGGCTCCTCTCAGATTCCAGAACTTTCTGTCACTGAAATGAGTGGAAAAAGTGTTTTTTTAGCCAAATTTTGAGGTTTGCAAAGGATTCTGGGTAACAGAACCTGGTCAGAGCCCCACAAGTCACCCCATCTTGGATTCCCTTAGGTCTCTAGTTTTCAAAAATGCACAGGTTTGGTAGGTTTCCCTAGGTGCCGGCTGAGCTAGAGGCCAAAATCTACAGGTAGGCATTTTGCAAAAAAACAGCTGTTTTCTGTCAAAAAATGGGATGTGTCCACGTTGTGCTTTGGGGCATTTACTGTCGCGGGTGCTAGGCCTACCCACACAAGTGAGGTACCATTTATATCAGGAGACTTTGGGGAACGCTGGGTGGAAGTAAATTTGTGGCTCCTCTCAGATTCCAGATCTTTCTGTCACTGAAATGACAGGAAAAAGTGTTTTTTTAGCCAAAGTTTGAGGTTTGCAAAGGATTCTGAGTAACACAACCTGGTCAGAGCCCCACAAGTCACCCCATCTTGGATTCCCCTAGGTCTCTAGTTTTCAAAAATGCACAGGTTTGGTAGGATTCCCTAGGTGCCGGCTGAGCTAGAGGCCAAAATCCACAGGTGGGCACTATTTTCTATGAAAAAATGTGATGTGTGCATGTTGTGTTTTGGGCCATTTCCTTTCGTAGGCGCTAGTCCAATCCACACAAGTGAGGTACCATTTTTATCGGGAGAATTGGAAGAACGCTGGGTGGAAGGAAATGTGTGGCTCCTCTCAGATTCCAGATCTTTCTGTCACTGAAATGACAGGAAAAAGTGTTTTTTTAGCCAAATTTAGAGGTTTGCAAAGGATTCTGGGTAACAGAACCTGGTCAGAGCCCCACAAGTCACCCCATCTTGGATTCCCCTAGGTCTCTAGTTTCAAAAAATGCACCGGTTTGGCAGGTTTCCCTAGGTGCCAGGCTGAGCTAGAGGCCAAAATCTACAGGTAGGCACTTTGCAAAAAACAGCTCTGTTTTCTGTCAAAAAATATGATGTGTCCACGTTGTGCTTTGGGGCATTTCCTGTCGCGGGCGCTAGGCCTACCCACACAAGTGAGCTATCATTTTTATCGGGAGACTTGGGGGGACGCTGGGTGGATGGAAATTTGTGGCTCCTCTCAGATTCCAGAACTTTTTGTCACCGAAATGTGAGGAAAATGTGTTTCTTTAGCCAAATTTTGAGGTTTGCAAAGGATTCTGGGTAACAGAACCAGGTCAGAGCCTCACAAGTCACCCCATCTTGGATTCCCCTAGGTCTTTAGTTTTAAAAAATGCACAGGTTTGGTAGTTTTCTCTAGGTGCCGGCTGAGCTAGAGGCCAAAATCTACAGGTAGGCACTTTGCAGAAAACAGCTCTATTTTCTGTCAAAAAATGGGATGTGTCCACGTTGTGCTTTGGGGCATTTCCTTTCGTAGGCGCTAGGCCTATCCACACAAGTGAGGTACCATTTTTATCGGGAGACTTGGGGGAACGCTGTTTGGAAGGAAATTTGTGGCTCCTCTCAGATTCCAGAACTTTCTGTCACCGAAATGAGTGGAAAAAGTGTTTTTTTAGCCAAATTTTGAGGTTTGCAAAGGATTCTGGGTAACAGAACCTGGTCAGAGCCCCACAAGTCACCCCATCTTGGATTCCCCTAGGTCTCTAGTTTTAAAAAATGCACAGGTTTGGTAGGTTTCCCTAGGTGCCGGCTGAGCTAGAGGCCAAAATCTACAGGTAGGCATTTTGCAAAAAACAGCTCTGTTTTCTGTCAAAAAATGGGATGTGTCCACGTTGTGCTTTGGGGCATTTCCTGTCGCGGGTGCTAGGCCTACCCACACAAGTGAGGTACCATTTATATCAGGAGACTTTGGGGAACGCTGGGTGGAAGTAAATTTGTGGCTCCTCTCAGATTCCAGATCTTTCTGTCACTGAAATGACAGGAAAAAGTGTTTTTTTAGCCAATTTCTGAGGTTTGCAAAGGATTCTGGGTAACAGAACCTGGTCAGAGCCCCACAAGTCACCCCATCTTGGATTCCCCTAGGTCTCTAGTTTAAAAAAATGCACAGGTTTGGTAGGTTTCCCTGGTTCCGGCTGAGCTAGAGGCCAAAATCTACAGGTAGGGACGTTGCAAAAAACAGCTCCGTTTTCTGTGAAAAAATGTGATGTGTACATGTTGTGTTTTGGGGCATATCCTGTCGCGGGCGCTAGGCCTACCCACACAAGTGAGGAACCATTTTTATCAGGAGACTTTGTGGAAAGCTCGGTGGAAGTACATTTGTGGCTCCTCTCAGATTCCAGAACTTTCTGTCACCGAAATGACAGGAAAAAGTGTTTTTTTAGCAAACTTTTGAGGTTTGCAAAGGATTCTGGGTAACAGAACCTGGTCAAAGCCCAACAAGTCACCCCATCTTGGATTCCCCTATGTCTCTAGTTTTAAAAAATGCAAAGGTTTGGTAGGTTTCCCTGGTGCCGGCTGAGCTAGAGGCCAAAATCTACAGGTAGGCACTTTGCAAAAAACAGCTCTGTTTTCTGTGAAAAAATGTGATGTGTCCATGTTGTGTTTTGGGGCATATCCTGTCGCGGGCGCTAGTCCTACCCACACAAGTGAGGTACCATTTTTATCAGGAGACTTTGTGGAACGCTGGGTGGAAGTAAATTTGTGGCTCCTCTCAGATTCCAGAACTTTCTGTCACCGAAATAACAGGAAAAAGTTTTTTTTTAGCCAAATTTTGAGGTTTGCAAAGGATTCTGGGTAACAGAACCTGGTCAGAGCCCCACAAGTCACCCCATCTTGGATTCCCCTATTTCTCTAGTTTTAAAAAATGCACAGGTTTGGTAGGTTTCCATAGGTGCCGGCTGAGCTAGAGGCCAAAATCCACAGGTGGGCACTGTTTTCTATGAAAAAATGTGATGTGTGCACGTTGTGTTTTGGGCCATTTCCTTTCGTAGGCGCTAGGCCTATCCACACTAGAGAGGTACCATTTTTATCGGGAGACTTGGGGGAACGCTGGGTGGAAGGAAATTTGTGGCTCCTCTCAGATTCCAGAACTTTCTGTCACCGAAATGAGTGGAAAATGTGTTTTTTTAGCCAAATTTTGAGGTTTGCAAAGGATTCTGGGTAACAGAACCTGGTCAGAGCCCCACAAGTCACCCCATCTTGGATTCCCCTCGGTCTCTAGTTTTATAAAATGCACAGGTTTGGTAGGTTTCCCTAGGTGCCGGCTGAGCTAGAGGCCAAAATCTCCAGGTAGGCACATAGCAAAAAATAGCTCAGTTTTCTGCCAAAAAATGGGATGTGTCCACCTTGTGCTTTGGGGCATTTCCTGTCGCGGGTGCTAGGCCTACCAACACAAGTGAGGTATCATTTTTATCGGGAGACTTGGGGGAACGCTGGGTGATAGGAAATTTGTGGCTCGTCTCAGATTCCAGAACTTTCTGTCACCGAAATGAGTGGAAAACTTGTTTTTTTTAGCCAAATTTTGAGGTTTACAAAGGATTCTGGGTAATAGAACCTGGTCAGAGCCCCACAAGTCACCCCATCTTGGATTCCCCTAGGTCTCTAGTTTTCAAAAATGCGCAGGTTTGGTAGGTTTCCCTAGGTACCGGCTGAGCTAGAGGCCAAAATCTACAGGTAGGCACTTTGCAAAAAACAGCTCTGTTTTCTGTGAAAAAATGTCATGTGTCCATGTTGTGTTTTGGGGCATATCCTGTCGCGGGCGCTAGGCCTACCCACACAAGTGAGTTACCATTTTTATCGGGAGACTTTGTGGAACGCTGGGTGGAAGTAAATTTGTGGCTCCTCTCAGATTCCAAAACTTTTTGTCACCGAAATGACAGGAAAAAGTGTTTTTTTAGCAACATTTTGAGGTTTGCAAATGATTCTGGGTAACAGAACCTGGTCAAAGCCCCACAAGTCACCCCATCTTGGATTCCCCTATGTCTCTAGTTTAAAAAAATGCACAGGTTTGGTAGGTTTCCCTGGTGCCGGCTGAACTAGAGGCCAAAATCTACAGGTAGGCACGTTGCAAAATTTTCTGTGAAAAAATGTGATGTGTCCATGTTGTGTTTTGGGGCATATCCTGTCGCGGGCGCTAGGCCTACCCACACAAGTGAGGAACCATTTTTATCAGGAGACTTTGTGGAAAGCTGGGTGGAAGTAAATTTGTGGCTCCTCTCAGATTCCAGAACTTTCTGTCACCGAAATGACAGGAAAAAGTGTTTTTTTAGCAAAATTTTGAGGTTTGCAAAGGATTCTGGGTAACAGAACCTGGTCAAAGCCCCACAAGTCACCCCATCTTGGATTCCCCTATGTCTCTAGTTTTAAAAAATGCACAGGTTTGGTAGGTTTCCCTGGTGCCGGCTGAGCTAGAGGCCAAAATCTACAGGTAGGCACTTTGCAAAAAACAGCTCTGTTTTCAGGGAAAAAATGTGATGTGTCCATGATGTGTTTTGGGGCATATCCTGTCACGGGCGCTAGTCCTACCCACACAAGTGAGGTACCATTTTTATCAGGAGACTTTGTGGAACGCTGGGTGGAAGTAAATTTGTGGCTCCTCTCAGATTCCAGAACTTTCTGTCACCGAAATGAGTGGAAAATGTGTTTTTTTAGCCAAATTGTGAGGTTTGCAAAGGATTCTGGGTAACAGAACCTGGTCAGAGCCCCACAAGTCACCCCATCTTGATTTCCCTAGGTCTCTAGTTTTAAAAAATGCACAGGTTTGGTAGGTTTCCCTAGGTGCCGGCTGAGCTAGAGGCCAAAATCTACAGGTAGGCACTTAGCAAAAAACAGCTCAGTTTTCAGTAAAAAAATGGAATGTGTCCACGTTGTGTTTTGGGGCATTTCCTGTCGCGGGCGCTAGGCCTACCCACACAAGTGAGGTACCATTTTTATCAGGAGACATTGGGGAACGCTGGGTGGAAGTAAATTTGTGCCTCGTCTCAGATTCCAGAACTTTCTGTCACCGAAATGAGTGGAAAACGTGTTTTTTTAGCCAAATTTTGAGGTTTGCAAAGGATTCTGGGTAACAGAACCTGGTCAGAGCCCCACAAGTCACCCCATCTTGGATTCCCCTAGGTCTCTAGTTTTAAAAAATGCACAGGTTTGGTAGGTTTCCCTAGGTGCCGGCTGAGCTAGAGGCCAAAATCCACAGGTGGGCACTGTATTCTATGTAAAAATGTGATGTGTGCAAGTTGTGTTTTGGGCCATTTCCTCCGCGGGCGCTAGGCCTACCCACACAAGTGAGGTACCATTTTTATCAGGAGACTTTGTGTAAAGCTGGGTGGAAGTAAATTTGTGGCTCCTCTCAGATTCCAGAACTTTCTGTCACCGAAATGACAGGAAAAAGTGTTTTTTTAGCCAATTTTTGAGGTTTGCAACGGATTCTGGGTAACAGAACCTGGTCAGAGCGCCACAAGTCACCCCATCTTGGATTCCCCTAGGTCTCTAGTTTTAAAAAATGCACAGGTTTGGTAGGTTTCCCTAGGTGCCGGCTGAGCTAGAGGCCAAAATCCACAGGTGGGCACTGTATTCTATGAAAAAATGTGATGTGTGCACGTTGTGTTTTGGGCCATTTCCTTTCGTAGGCGCTAGGCCTATCCACACAAGTGAGGTACCATTTTTAACGGGAGACGTGGGGGAACGCTGGGTGGAAGGAAATTTGTGGCTCCTCTCAGATTCCAGAACTTTCTGTCACCGAAATGAGTGGAAAATGTGTTTTTTTAGCCAAATTTTGAGGTTTGCAAAGGATTCTGGGTAACAGAATCTGGTCAGAGCCGCACAAGTCACCCCATCTTGGATTCCCCTAGGTCTCTAGTTTTATAAAATGCACAGGTTTGGTAGGTTTCCCTAGGTGCCGGCTGAGCTAGAGGCCAAAATCTACAGGTAGGCACATAGCAAAAAACAGCTCAGTTTTCTGCCAAAAAATGGGATGTGTCCACGTTGTGCTTTGGGGCATTTCCTGTCGCTGGTGCTAGGCCTACCAACGCAAGTGAGGTATCATTTTTATCGGGAGACTTGGGGGAACGCTGGGTGGAAGGAAATTTGTGGCTCGTCTCAGATTCCAGAACTTTCTGTCACCGAAATGAGTGGAAAACTTGTTTTTTTAGCCAAATTTTGAGGTTTACAAAGGATTCTGGGTAATAGAACCTGGTCAGAGCCCCACAAGTCACCCCATCTTGGATTCCCCTAGGTCTCTAGTTTTCAAAAATGCACAGGTTTGGTAGGTTTCCCTAGGTACCGGCTGAGCTAGAGGCCAAAATCTACAGGTAGGCACTTTGCAAAAAACAGCTCTGTTTTCTGTGAAAAAATGTGATGTGTCCATGTTGTGTTTTGGGGCATATCCTGTCGCGGGCGCTAGGCCTACCCACACAAGTGAGTTACCATTTTTATCGGGAGACTTTGTGGAACGCTGGGTGGAAGTAAATTTGTGGCTCCTCTCAGATTCCAGAACTTTTTGTCACCGAAATGACAGGAAAAAGTGTTTTTTTAGCAACATTTTGAGGTTTGCAAATGATTCTGGGTAACAGAACCTGGTCAAAGCCCCACAAGTCACCCCATCTTGGATTCCCCTATGTCTCTAGTTTAAAAAAATGCACAGGTTTGGTAGGTTTCCCTGGTGCCGGCTGAACTAGAGGCCAAAATCTACAGGTAGGCACGTTGCAAAAAACAGCTCTGTTTTCTGTGAAAAAATGTGATGTGTCCATGTTGTGTTTTGGGGCATATCCTGTCGCGGGCGCTAGGCCTACCCACACAAGTGAGGAACCATTTTTATCAGGAGACTTTGTGGAAAGCTGGGTGGAAGTAAATTTGTGGCTCCTCTCAGATTCCAGAACTTTCTGTCACCGAAATGACAGGAAAAAGTGTTTTTTTAGCAAAATTTAGAGGTTTGCAAAGGATTCTGGGTAACAGAACCTGGTCAAAGCCCCACAAGTCACCCCATCTTGGATTCCCCTATGTCTCTAGTTTTAAAAAGTGCACAGGTTTGGTAGGTTTCCCTGGTGCCGGCTGAGCTAGAGGCCAAAATCTACAGGTAGGCACTTTGCAAAAAACAGCTCTGTTTTCTGTGAAAAAATGTGATGTGTCCATGTTGTGTTTTGGGGCATATCCTGTCACGGGCGCTAGTCCTACCTACACAAGTGAGGCACCATTTTTATCAGGAGACTTTGTGGAACGCTGGGTGGAAGTAAATTTGGAGCTCCTCTCAGATTCCAGAACTTTCTGTCACCGAAATAACAGGAAAAAGTTTTTTTTTAGCCAAATTTTGAGGTTTGCAAAGGATTCTGGGTAACAGAACCTGGTCAGAGCCCCACAAGTCACCCCATCTTGGATTCCCCTATTTCTCTAGTTTTCAAAAATGCACAGGTTTGGTAGGTTTCCATATGTGCCGGCTGAGCTAGAGGCCAAAATCCACAGGTGGGCACTGTTTTCTATGAAAAAATGTGATGTGTGCACGTTGTGTTTTGGGCCATTTCCTTTCGTAGGCGCTAGGCCTGTCTACCCAAGTGAGGTACCATTTTTATCGGGAGACTTGGGGGAACGCTGGGTGGAAGGAAATTTGTGGCTGCTCTCAGATTCCAGAACTTTCTGTCACCGAAATGAGTGGAAAATGTGTTTTTTTAGCCAAATTTTGAGGTTTGCAAAGCATTCTTGGTAACAGAACCTGGTCGGAGCCCCACAAGTCACCCCATCTTGAATTCTCCTAGGTCTCTAGTTTTAAAAAATGCACAGGTTTGGTAGGTTTCCCTAGGTGCCGGCTGAGCTAGAGGCCAAAATCTACAGGTAGGCACATAGCAAAAAACAGCTCAGTTTTCTGCCAAAAAATGGGATGTGTCCACGTTGTGCTTTGGGGCATTTCCTGTCACGGATGCTAGGCCTACCCACACAAGTGAGTTACCATTTTTATCAGGAGACTTTGTGGAACGCTGGGTGGAAGGAAATTTGTGGCTTCTCTCAGATTCCAGAACTTTTTGTCACCGAAATGACAGGAAAAAGTGTTTTTTTAGCCACATTTTGAGGTTTGCAAATGATTCTGGGTAACAGAACCTGGTCAGAGCCCCACAAGTCACCCCATCTTGGATTCCCCTAGGTCTCTAGTTTTGAAAAAATGACAGGTTTGGTAGGTTTCCCTAGGTGCCGGCTGAGCTAGAGGCCAAAATCTACAGGTAGGCACATAGCAAAAAACAGCTCCGTTTACTGTCAAAAAATGGGATGTGTCCACGTTGTGCTTTGGGGCATTAACTGTCGCGGGCGATAGGCCTACCAACACAAGTGAGGTATCATTTTTATCGGGAGCCTTGGGGGAACGCTGGGTGGAAGGAAATTTGTGCCTTGTCTCAGAATCCAGAATTTTCTGTCACCGAAATTAGTGGAAAACTTGTTTTTATAGCCAAATTTTGAGGTTTGCAAAGGATTCTGGGTAATAGAACCTGGTCAAAGCCCCACAAGTCACCCCATCTTGGATTCCCCTAGGTCTCTAGTTTTAAAAAATGCACAGGTTTGGTAGGTTTCCCTAGGTGCCGGCTGAGCTAGAGGCCAAAATCTACAGTTAGGCACTTTGCAAAAAACAGCTCTGTTTTCTGTGAAAAAATGTGATGTGTCCATGTTGTGTTTTGGGGCATATCCTGTCGCGGGCGCTTGGCCTACCCACACAAGTGAGGTACCATTTTTATCAGGAGACTTTGTGGAACGCTGGGTGGAAGTAAATTTGTGGCTCCTCTCAGATTCCAGAACTTTTAGTCATCGAAATGGCAGGAAAAAGTGTTTTTTTCAGCCACATTTTGAGGTTTGCAAAGGATTCTGGGTAACAGAACCTGGTCAGAGCCCCACAAGTCACCCCATCTTGGATTCCCCTAGGTCTCTAGTTTTAAAAAATGCACAGGTTTGGTAGGTTTCCCCAGGTGCCGGCTGAGCTAGAGGCCAAAATCTACAGGTAGGCACTTTGCAAAAAACAGCTCTGTTTTCTGTCAAAAAATGGGATGTGTCCACGTTGTGCTTTGGGGCATTTCCTGTTGCGGGCGCTAGGCCTACCCACACAAGTGAGGTACCATTTTTATCAGGAGACTTTGTGGAACGCTGGGTGGAAGTAAATTTGTGGCTCCTCTCAGATTCCAGAACTTTTAGTCATCAAAATGACAGGAAAAAGTGTTTTTTTAGCCACATTTTGAGGTTTGCAAAGGATTCTGGGTAACAGAACCTGGTCAGAGCCCCACAAGTCACCCCATCTTGGATTCCCCTAGGTCTCTAATTTAAAAAAATGGACAGGTTTGGTGGGTTTCCCCAGGTGCCGGCTGAGCTAGAGGCCAAAATCTACAGGTAGGCACTTTGCAAAAAACAGCTCTGTTTTCTGTGAAAAAATGTGATGTGTCCACGTTGTGCTTTGGGGCATTTCCTGTCGCGGGTGCTAGGCCTACCCACACAAGTGAGTTACCATTTTTATCAGGAGACTTTGTGGAACGCTGGGTGGAAGGAAATGTGTGGCTTCTCTCAGATTCCAGAACTTTTTGTCACCGAAATGACAGGAAAAAGTGTTTTTTTAGCCACATTTTGAGGTTTGCAAATGATTCTGGGTAACAGAACCTGGTCAGAGCCCCACAAGTCACCCCATCTTGGATTCCCCTAGGTGTCTAGTTTTGAAAAAATGCACAGGTTTGGTAGGTTTCCCTAGGTGCCGGCTGAGCTAGAGGCCAAAATCTACAGGTAGGCACATAGCAAAAAACAGCTCAGTTTTCTGTCAAAAAATGGGATGTGTCCACGTTGTGCTTTGGGGCATTAACTGTCGCGGGCGCTAGGCCTACCAACACAAGTGAGGTATCATTTTTATCGGGAGCCTTGGGGGAACGCTGGGTGGAAGGAAATTTGTGCCTTGTCTCAGATTCCAGAACTTTCTGTCACCGAAATTAGTGGAAAACTTGTTTTTATAGCCAAATTTTGAGGTTTGCAAAGGATTCTGGGTAATAGAACCTGGTCAGAGCCCCACAAGTAACCCCATCTTGGATTCCCTTAGGTCTCTAGTTTTCAAAAATGCACAGATTTGGTAGGTTTCCCTAGGTGCCGGCTGAGCTAGAGGCCAAAATCTACAGGTAGGCATTTTGCAAAAAACAGCTCTGTTTTCTGTCAAAAAATGGGATGTGTCCACGTTGTGCTTTGGGGCATTTCCTGTTGCGGGTGCTAGGCCTACCCACACAAGTGAGGTACCATTTATATCAGGAGACTTTGGGGAACGCTGGGTGGAAGTAAATTTGTGGCTCCTCTCAGATTCCAGATCTTTCTGTCACTGAAATGACAGGAAAAAGTGTTTTTTTAGCCAAAGTTTGAATTTTGCAAAGGATTCTGGGTAACACAACCTGGTCAGAGCCCCACAAGTCACCCCATCTTGGATTCCCCTAGGTCTCTAGTTTTCAAAAATGCACAGGTTTGGCAGGATTCACTAGGTGCCGGCTGAGCTAGAGGCCAAAATCCACAGGTGGGCACTATTTTCTATGAAAAAATGTGATGTGTGCACGTTGTGTTTTGGGCCATTTCCTTTCGTAGGCACTAGTCCAATCCACACAAGTGAGGTACCATTTTTATCGGGAGACTTGGAAGAACGCTGGGTGGAAGGAAATGTGTGGCTCCTCTCAGATTCCAGATCTTTCTGTCACTGAAATGACAGGAAAAAGTGTTTTATTAGCCAAATTTTGAGGTTTGCAAAGGATTCTGGGTAACACAACCTGGTCAGAGCCCCACAAGTCACCCCATCTTGGATTCCCCTAGGTCTCTAGTTTAAAAAAATGCACAGGTTTGGTAGGTTTCCCTAGGTGCCAGGCTGAGCTGGAGGCCAAAATCTACAGGTAGGCACTTTGCAAAAAACAGCTCTGTTTTCTGTCAAAAAATGGGATGTGTCCACGTTGTGCTTTGGGGCATTTCCTGTCGCGGGCGCTAGGCCTACCCACACAAGTGAGCTATCATTTTTATCGGCAGACTTGAGGGGACGCTGGGTGGATGGAAATTTGTGGCTCCTCTCAGATTCCAGAACTTTTTGTCACCGAAATGTGAGGAAAATGTGTTTCTTTAGCCAAATTTTGAGGTTTGCAAAGGATTCTGGGTAACAGAACCTGGTCAGAGCCTCACAAGTCACCCCATCTTGGATTCCCCTAGGTCTTTAGTTTTCAAAAATGCACAGGTTTGGTAGGTTTCTCTAGGTGCCGGCTGAGCTAGAGGCCAAAATCTACAGGTAGGCACTTTGCAGAAAACAGCTCTATTTTCTGTCAAAAAATGGGATGTGTCCACGTTGTGCTTTGGGGCATTTCCTTTCGTAGGCGCTAGGCCTATCCACACAAGTGAGGTACCATTTTTATCGGGAGACTTGGGGGAACGCTGTGAGGAAGGAAATTTGTTGCTCCTCTCAGATTCCAGAACTTTCTGTCACCGAAATGAGTGGAAAATGTGTTTTTTTAGCCAAATTGTGAGGTTTGCAAAGGATTCTGGGTAACAGAACCTGGTCAGAGCCCCACAAGTCACCCCATCTTGATTTCCCTAGGTCTCTAGTTTTCAAAAATGCACAGGTTTGGTAGGTTTCCCTAGGTGCCGGCTGAGCTAGAGGCCAAAATCTACAGGTAGGCACTTAGCAAAAAACAGCTCAGTTTTCTGTCAAAAAATGGAATGTGTCCACGTTGTGTTTTGGGGCATTTCCTGTTGCGGGCGCTAGGCCTACCCACACAAGTGAGGTACCATTTTTATCAGGAGACGTTGGGGAACGCTGGGTGGAAGTAAATTTGTGCCTCGTCTCAGATTCCAGAACTTTCTGTCACCGAAATGAGTGCTAAACGTGTTTTTTTAGCCACATTTTGAGGTTTGCAAATGATTCTGGGTAACAGAACCTGGTCAGAGCCCTACAAGTCACCCCATCTTGGATTCCCCTAGGTCTCTAGTTTTCAAAAATGCACAGGTTTGGTTGGTTTCCCTAGGTGCCGTCTGAGCTAGAGGCCAAAATCTACAGGTAGGCACGTTGCAAAAAACAGCTCTGTTTTCTGTGAAAAAATGTGATGTATCCATGTTGTGTTTTGGGGCGTATCCTGTCGCGGGCGCTAGGCCTACCCACACAAGTGAGGTACCATTTTTATCAGGAGACTTTGTGGAAAGCTGGGTGGAAGTAAATTTGTGGCTCCTCTCAGATTCCAGAACTTTCTGTCACCGAAATGACAGGAAAAAGTGTTTTTTTAGCCAAATTTTGAGGTTTGCAAAGGATTCTGGTTAACAGAACCTGGTCAGAGCGCCACAGGTCACCCCATCTTGGATTCCCCTAGGTCTCTAGTTTTAAAAAATGCACAGGTTTGGTAGGTTTCCCTAGGTGCCGGCTGAGCTAGAGGCCAAAATCCTCAGGTGGGCACTGTTTTCTATGAAAAAATGTGATGTGTGCACGTTGTGTTTTGGGCCATTTCCTTTCGTAGGCGCTAGGCCTATCCATACAAGTGAGGTACCATTTTTATCGGGAGTCTTGGGGGAACGCTGGGTGGAAGGAAATTTGTGGCTCGTCTCAGATTCCAGAACTTTCTGTCACCGAAATGAGTGGAAAACTTGTTTTTTTAGCCAAATTTTGAGGTTTGGAAAGGATTCTGGGTAAAAGAACCTGGTCAGAGCCCCACAAGCCACCCCATCTTGGATTCCCCTAGGTCTCTAGTTTTCAAAAATGCACAGGTTTGGTAGGTTTCCCTAGGTGCCGGCTGAGCTAGAGGCCAAAATCTACAGGTAGGCACTTTGCAAAAAACAGCTCTGTTTTCTGTGAAAAAATGTGATGTGTCCACGTTGTGCTTTGGGGCATTTCCTTTCGTAGGCGCTAGGCCTATCCACACAAGTGAGGTACCATTTTTATCGGGAGACTTGGGGGAACGCTGTGTGGAAGGAAATTTGTTGCTCCTCTCAGATTCCAGAACTTTCTGTCACCGAAATGAGTGGAAAATGTGTTTTTTTAGCCAAATTGTGAGGTTTGCAAAGGATTCTGGGTAACAGAACCTGGTCAGAGCCCCACAAGTCACCCCATCTTGATTTCCCTAGGTCTCTAGTTTTCAAAAATGCACAGGTTTGGTAGGTTTCCCTAGGTGCCGGCTGAGCTAGAGGCCAAAATCTACAGGTAGGCACTTAGCAAAAAACAGCTCAGTTTTCTGTCAAAAAATGGAATGTGTCCACGTTGTGTTTTGGGGCATTTCCTGTTGCGGGCGCTAGGCCTACCCACACAAGTGAGGTACCATTTTTATCAGGAGACGTTGGGGAACGCTGGGTGGAAGTAAATTTGTGCCTCGTCTCAGATTCCAGAACTTTCTGTCACCGAAATGAGTGCTAAACGTGTTTTTTTAGCCACATTTTGAGGTTTGCAAAGGATTCTGGGTAACAGAACCTGGTCAGAGCCCTACAAGTCACCCCATCTTGGATTCCCCTAGGTCTCTAGTTTTCAAAAATGCACAGGTTTGGTTGGTTTCCCTAGGTGCCGTCTGAGCTAGAGGCCAAAATCTACAGGTAGGCACGTTGCAAAAAACAGCTCTGTTTTCTGTGAAAAAATGTGATGTATCCATGTTGTGTTTTGGGGCATATCCTGTCGCGGGCGCTAGGCCTACCCACACAAGTGAGGTACCATTTTTATCAGGAGACTTTGTGGAAAGCTGGGTGGAAGTAAATTTGTGGCTCCTCTCAGATTCCAGAACTTTCTGTCACCGAAATGACAGGAAAAAGTGTTTTTTTAGCCAAATTTTGAGGTTTGCAAAGGATTCTGGTTAACAGAACCTGGTCAGAGCGCCACAGGTCACCCCATCTTGGATTCCCCTAGGTCTCTAGTTTTAAAAAATGCACAGGTTTGGTAGGTTTCCCTAGGTGCCGGCTGAGCTAGAGGCCAAAATCCTCAGGTGGGCACTGTTTTCTATGAAAAAATGTGATGTGTGCACGTTGTGTTTTGGGCCATTTCCTTTCGTAGGCGCTAGGCCTATCCATACAAGTGAGGTACCATTTTTATCGGGAGTCTTGGGGGAACGCTGGGTGGAAGGAAATTTGTGGCTCGTCTCAGATTCCAGAACTTTCTGTCACCGAAATGAGTGGAAAACTTGTTTTTTTAGCCAAATTTTGAGGTTTGGAAAGGATTCTGGGTAAAAGAACCTGGTCAGAGCCCCACAAGCCACCCCATCTTGGATTCCCCTAGGTCTCTAGTTTTCAAAAATGCACAGGTTTGGTAGGTTTCCCTAGGTGCCGGCTGAGCTAGAGGCCAAAATCTACAGGTAGGCACTTTGCAAAAAACAGCTCTGTTTTCTGTGAAAAAATGTGATGTGTCCACGTTGTGCTTTGGGGCATTTCCTTTCGTAGGCGCTAGGCCTATCCACACAAGTGAGGTACCATTTTTATCGGGAGACTTGGGGGAACGCTGTGTGGAAGGAAATTTGTTGCTCCTCTCAGATTCCAGAACTTTCTGTCACCGAAATGAGTGGAAAATGTGTTTTTTTAGCCAAATTGTGAGGTTTGCAAAGGATTCTGGGTAACAGAACCTGGTCAGAGCCCCACAAGTCACCCCATCTTGATTTCCCTAGGTCTCTAGTTTTCAACAATGCACAGGTTTGGTAGGTTTCCCTAGGTGCCGGCTGAGCTAGAGGCCAAAATCTACAGGTAGGCACTTAGCAAAAAACAGCTCAGTTTTCTGTCAAAAAATGGAATGTGTCCACGTTGTGTTTTGGGGCATTTCCTGTCACGGGCGCTAGGCCTACCCACACAAGTGAGGTACCATTTTTATCAGGAGACGTTGGGGAACGCTGGGTGGAAGTAAATTTGTGCCTCGTCTCAGATTCCAGAACTTTCTGTCACCGAAATGAGTGCTAAACGTGTTTTTTTAGCCACATTTTGAGGTTTGCAAAGGATTCTGGGTAACAGAACCTGGTCAGAGCCCTACAAGTCACCCCATCTTGGATTCCCCTAGGTCTCTAGTTTTCAAAAATGCACAGGTTTGGTAGGTTTCCCTAGGTGCCGTCTGAGCTAGAGGCCAAAATCTACAGGTAGGCACGTTGCAAAAAACAGCTCTGTTTTCTGTGAAAAAATGTGATGTATCCATGTTGTGTTTTGGGGCATATCCTGTCGCGGGCGCTAGGCCTACCCACACAAGTGAGGTACCATTTTTATCAGGAGACTTTGTGGAAAGCTGGGTGGAAGTAAATTTGTGGCTCCTCTCAGATTCCAGATCTTTCTGTCACTGAAATGACAGGAAAAAGTGTTTTTTTAGCCAAATTTTGAGGTTTGCAAAGGATTCTGGGTAACAGAACCTGGTCAGAGCCCCACAAGTCACCCCATCTTGGATTCCCCTAGGTCTCTAGTTTCAAAAAATGCACAGGTTTGGTAGGTTTTCCTAGGTGCCAGGCTGAGCTAGAGGCGAAAATCTACAGGTAGGCACTTTGCTAAAAACAGCTCTGTTTTCTGTCCAAAAATGGGATGTGTCCACGTTGTGCTTTGGGGCATTTCCTGTTGCGGGCGCTAGGCCTACCCACACAAGTGAGCTATCATTTTTATTGGGAGACTTGGGGGGACGCTGGGTGGATGGAAATTTGTGGCTCCTCTCAGATTTCAGAACTTTTTGTCACCGAAATGTGAGGAAAATGTGTTTCTTTAGCCAAATTTTGAGGTTTGCAAAGGATTCTGGGTAACAGAACCTGGTCAGAGCCCCACAAGTAACCCCATCTTGGATTCCCTTAGGTCTCTAGTTTTCAAAAATGCACAGATTTGGTAGGTTTCCCTAGGTGCCGGCTGAGCTAGAGGCCAAAATCTACAGGTAGGCATTTTGCAAAAAACAGCTCTGTTTTCTGTCAAAAAATGGGATGTGTCCACGTTGTGCTTTGGGGCATTTCCTGTTGCGGGTGCTAGGCCTACCCACACAAGTGAGGTACCATTTATATCAGGAGACTTTGGGGAACGCTGGGTGGAAGTAAATTTGTGGCTCCTCTCAGATTCCAGATCTTTCTGTCACTGAAATGACAGGAAAAAGTGTTTTTTTAGCCAAAGTTTGAATTTTGCAAAGGATTCTGGGTAACACAACCTGGTCAGAGCCCCACAAGTCACCCCATCTTGGATTCCCCTAGGTCTCTAGTTTTCAAAAATGCACAGGTTTGGCAGGATTCACTAGGTGCCGGCTGAGCTAGAGGCCAAAATCCACAGGTGGGCACTATTTTCTATGAAAAAATGTGATGTGTGCACGTTGTGTTTTGGGCCATTTCCTTTCGTAGGCGCTAGTCCAATCCACACAAGTGAGGTACCATTTTTATCGGGAGACTTGGAAGAACGCTGGGTGGAAGGAAATGTGTGGCTCCTCTCAGATTCCAGATCTTTCTGTCACTGAAATGACAGGAAAAAGTGTTTTTTTAGCCAAATTTTGAGGTTTGCAAAGGATTCTGGGTAACACAACCTGGTCAGAGCCCCACAAGTCACCCCATCTTGGATTCCCCTAGGTCTCTAGTTTAAAAAAATGCACAGGTTTGGTAGGTTTCCCTAGGTGCCAGGCTGAGCTGGAGGCCAAAATCTACAGGTAGGCACTTTGCAAAAAACAGCTCTGTTTTCTGTCAAAAAATGGGATGTGTCCACGTTGTGCTTTGGGGCATTTCCTGTCGCGGGCGCTAGGCCTACCCACACAAGTGAGCTATCATTTTTATCGGCAGACTTGAGGGGACGCTGGGTGGATGGAAATTTGTGGCTCCTCTCAGATTCCAGAACTTTTTGTCACCGAAATGTGAGGAAAATGTGTTTCTTTAGCCAAATTTTGAGGTTTGCAAAGGATTCTGGGTAACAGAACCTGGTCAGAGCCTCACAAGTCACCCCATCTTGGATTCCCCTAGGTCTTTTGTTTTCAAAAATGCACAGGTTTGGTAGGTTTCTCTAGGTGCCGGCTGAGCTAGAGGCCAAAATCTACAGGTAGGCACTTTGCAGAAAACAGCTCTATTTTCTGTCAAAAAATGGGATGTGTCCACGTTGTGCTTTGGGGCATTTCCTTTCGTAGGCGCTAGGCCTATCCACACAAGTGAGGTACCATTTTTATCGGGAGACTTGGGGGAACGCTGTGAGGAAGGAAATTTGTTGCTCCTCTCAGATTCCAGAACTTTCTGTCACCGAAATGAGTGGAAAATGTGTTTTTTTAGCCAAATTGTGAGGTTTGCAAAGGATTCTGGGTAACAGAACCTGGTCAGAGCCCCACAAGTCACCCCATCTTGATTTCCCTAGGTCTCTAGTTTTCAAAAATGCACAGGTTTGGTAGGTTTCCCTAGGTGCCGGCTGAGCTAGAGGCCAAAATCTACAGGTAGGCACTTAGCAAAAAACAGCTCAGTTTTCTGTCAAAAAATTGAATGTGTCCACGTTGTGTTTTGGGGCATTTCCTGTTGCGGGCGCTAGGCCTACCCACACAAGTGAGGTACCATTTTTATCAGGAGACGTTGGGGAACGCTGGGTGGAAGTAAATTTGTGCCTCGTCTCAGATTCCAGAACTTTCTGTCACCGAAATGAGTGCTAAACGTGTTTTTTTAGCCACATTTTGAGGTTTGCAAAGGATTCTGGGTAACAGAACCTGGTCAGAGCCCTACAAGTCACCCCATCTTGGATTCCCCTAGGTCTCTAGTTTTCAAAAATGCACAGGTTTGGTAGGTTTCCCTAGGTGCCGTCTGAGCTAGAGGCCAAAATCTACAGGTAGGCACGTTGCAAAAAACAGCTCTGTTTTCTGTGAAAAAATGTGATGTATCCATGTTGTGTTTTGGGGCATATCCTGTAGCGGGCGCTAGGCCTACCCACACAAGTGAGGTACCATTTTTATCAGGAGACTTTGTGGAAAGCTGGGTGGAAGTAAATTTGTGGCTCCTCTCAGATTCCAGAACTTTCTGTCACCGAAATGACAGGAAAAAGTGTTTTTTTAGCCAAATTTTGAGGTTTGCAAAGGATTCTGGTTAACAGAACCTGGTCAGAGCGCCACAAGTCACCCCATCTTGGATTCCCCTAGGTCTCTAGTTTTAAAAAATGCACAGGTTTGGTAGGTTTCCCTAGGTGCCGGCTGAGCTAGAGGCCAAAATCCTCAGGTGGGCACTGTTTTCTATGAAAAAATGTGATGTGTGCACGTTGTGTTTTGGGCCATTTCCTTTCGTAGGCGCTAGGCCTATCCACACAAGTGAGGTACCATTTTTATCGGGAGTCTTGGGGGAACGCTGGGTGGAAGGAAATTTGTGGCTCGTCTCAGATTCCAGAACTTTCTGTCACCGAAATGAGTGGAAAACTTGTTTTTTTAGCCAAATTTTGAGGTTTGGAAAGGATTCTGGGTAAAAGAACCTGGTCAGAGCCCCACAAGCCACCCCATCTTGGATTCCCCTAGGTCTCTAGTTTTCAAAAATGCACAGGTTTGGTAGGTTTCCCTAGGTGCCGGCTGAGCTAGAGGCCAAAATCTACAGGTAGGCACTTTGCAAAAAACAGCTCTGTTTTCTGTGAAAAAATGTGATGTGTCCACGTTGTGCTTTGGGGCATTTCCTTTCGTAGGCGCTAGGCCTATCCACACAAGTGAGGTACCATTTTTATCGGGAGACTTGGGGGAACGCTGTGTGGAAGGAAATTTGTTGCTCCTCTCAGATTCCAGAACTTTCTGTCACCGAAATGAGTGGAAAATGTGTTTTTTTAGCCAAATTGTGAGGTTTGCAAAGGATTCTGGGTAACAGAACCTGGTCAGAGCCCCATAAGTCACCCCATCTTGATTTCCCTAGGTCTCTAGTTTTCAACAATGCACAGGTTTGGTAGGTTTCCCTAGGTGCCGGCTGAGCTAGAGGCCAAAATCTACAGGTAGGCACTTAGCAAAAAACAGCTCAGTTTTCTGTCAAAAAATGGAATGTGTCCACGTTGTGTTTTGGGGCATTTCCTGTCGCGGGCGCTAGGCCTACCCACACAAGTGAGGTACCATTTTTATCAGGAGACGTTGGGGAACGCTGGGTGGAAGTAAATTTGTGCCTCGTCTCAGATTCCAGAACTTTCTGTCACCGAAATGAGTGCTAAACGTGTTTTTTTAGCCACATTTTGAGGTTTGCAAAGGATTCTGGGTAACAGAACCTGGTCAGAGCCCTACAAGTCACCCCATCTTGGATTCCCCTAGGTCTCTAGTTTTCAAAAATGCACAGGTTTGGTAGGTTTCCCTAGGTGCCGTCTGAGCTAGAGGCCAAAATCTACAGGTAGGCACGTTGCAAAAAACAGCTCTGTTTTCTGTGAAAAAATGTGATGTATCCATGTTGTGTTTTGGGGCATATCCTGTCGCGGGCGCTAGGCCTACCCACACAAGTGAGGTACCATTTTTATCAGGAGACTTTGTGGAAAGCTGGGTGGAAGTAAATTTGTGGCTCCTCTCAGATTCCAGAACTTTCTGTCACCGAAATGACAGGAAAAAGTGTTTTTTTAGCCAAATTTTGAGGTTTGCAAAGGATTCTGGTTAACAGAACCTGGTCAGAGCGCCACAAGTCACCCCATCTTGGATTCCCCTAGGTCTCTAGTTTTAAAAAATGCACAGGTTTGGTAGGTTTCCCTAGGTGCCGGCTGAGCTAGAGGCCAAAATCCACAGGTGGGCACTGTTTTCTATGAAAAAATGTGATGTGTGCACGTTGTGTTTTGGGCAATTTCCTTTCGTAGGCGCTAGGCCTATCCACACAAGTGAGGTACCATTTTTATCGGGAGACTTGGGGGAACGCTGGGTGGAAGGAAATTTGTGGCTCCTCTCAGATTCCAGAACTTTCTGTCACCAAAATGAGTGGAAAATGTGTTTTTTTAGCCAAATTTTGAGGTTTGCAAAGGATTCTGGGTAACAGAATCTGGTCAGAGCCGCACAAGTCACCCCATCTTGGATTCCCCTAGGTCACTAGTTTTATAAAATGCACAGGTTTGGTAGGTTTCCCTAGGTGCTGGCTGAGCTAGAGGCCAAAATCTACAGGTAGGCACATAGCAAAAAACAGCTCAGTTTTTTGCCAAAAAATGGGATGTGTCCATGCTGTGCTTTGGGGCATTTCCTGTCGCTGGTGCTAGGCCTACCAACACAAGTGAGGTATCATTTTTATCGGGAGTATTGGGGGAACGCTGGGTGGAAGGAAATTTGTGGCTCGTCTCAGATTCCAGAACTTTCTGTCACCGAAATGAGTGGAAAACTTGTTTTTTTAGCCAAATTTTGAGGTTTGGAAAGGATTCTGGGTAAAAGAACCTGGTCAGAGCCCCACAAGCCACCCCATCTTGGATTCCCCTAGGTCTCTAGTTTTCAAAAATGCACAGGTTTGGTAGGTTTCCCTAGGTGCCGGCTGAGCTAGAGGCCAAAATCTACAGGTAGGCACTTTGCAAAAAACAGCTCTGTTTTCTGTGAAAAAATGTGATGTGTCCACGTTGTGCTTTGGGGCATTTCCTTTCGTAGGCGCTAGGCCTATCCACACAAGTGAGGTACCATTTTTATCAGGAGACTTGGGGGAACGCTGTGTGGAAGGAAATTTGTTGCTCCTCTCAGATTCCAGAACTTTCTGTCACCGAAATGAGTGGAAAATGTGTTTTTTTAGCCAAATTGTGAGGTTTGCAAAGGATTCTGGGTAACAGAACCTGGTCAGAGCCCCACAAGTCACCCCATCTTGATTTCCCTAGGTCTCTAGTTTTCAAAAATGCACAGGTTTGGTAGGTTTCCCTAGGTGCCGGCTGAGCTAGAGGCCAAAATCTACAGGTAGGCACTTAGCAAAAAACAGCTCAGTTTTCTGTCAAAAAATGGAATGTGTCCACGTTGTGTTTTGGGGCATTTCCTGTCGCGGGCGCTAGGCCTACCCACACAAGTGAGGTACCATTTTTATCAGGAGACGTTGGGGAACGCTGGGTGGAAGTAAATTTGTGCCTCGTCTCAGATTCCAGAACTTTCTGTCACCGAAATGAGTGCTAAACGTGTTTTTTTAGCCACATTTTGAGGTTTGCAAAGGATTCTGGTTAACAGAACCTGGTCAGAGCGCCACAAGTCACCCCATCTTGGATTCCCCTAGGTCTCTAGTTTTACAAAAAGGAACAGGTTTGGTAGGTTTCCCTAGGTGCCGTCTGAGCTAGAGGCCAAAATCTACAGGTAGGCACGTTGCAAAAAACAGCTCTGTTTTCTGTGAAAAAATGTGATGTATCCATGTTGTGTTTTGGGGCATATCCTGTCGCGGGCGCTAGGCCTACCCACACAAGTGAGGTACCATTTTTATCAGGAGACTTTGTGGAAATCTGGGTGGAAGTAAATTTGTGGCTATTCTCAGATTCCAGAACTTTCTGTCACCGAAATGACAGGAAAAAGTGTTTTTTTAGCCAAATTTTGAGGTTTGCAAAGGATTCTGGTTAACAGAACCTGGTCAGAGCGCCACAAGTCACCCCATCTTGGATTCCCCTAGGTCTCTAGTTTTAAAAAATGCACAGGTTTGGTAGGTTTCCCTAGGTGCCGGCTGAGCTAGAGGCCAAAATTCACAGGTGGGCACTGTTTTCTATGAAAAAATGTGATGTGTGCACGTTGTGTTTTGGGCCATTTCCTTTCGTAGGGGCTAGGCCTATCCACACAAGTGAGGTACCATTTTTATCGGGAGACTTGGGGGAAAGCTGGGTGGAAGGAAATTTGTGGCTCCTCTCAGATTCCAGAACTTTCTGTCACCAAAATGAGTGGAAAATGTGTTTTTTTAGCCAAATTTTGAGGTTTGCAAAGGATTCTGGGTAACAGAATCTGGTCAGAGCCGCACAAGTCACCCCATCTTGGATTCTCCTAGGTCTCTAGTTTTATAAAATGCACAGGTTTGGTAGGTTTCCCTAGGTGCCGGCTGAGCTAGAGGCCAAAATCTACAGGTAGGCACATAGCAAAAAACAGCTCAGTTTTCTGCCAAAAAATGGGATGTGTCCACGCTGTGCTTTGGGGCATTTCCTGTCGCTGGTGCTAGGCCTACCAACACAAGTGAGGTATCATTTTTATCGGGAGTCTTGGGGGAACGCTGGGTGGAAGGAAATTTGTGGCTCGTCTCAGATTCCAGAACTTTCTGTCACCGAAATGAGTGGAAAACTTGTTTTTTTAGCCAAATTTTGAGGTTTGGAAAGGATTCTGGGTAAAAGAACCTGGTCAGAGCCCCACAAGTCACCCCATCTTGGATTCCCCTAGGTCTCTAGTTTTCAAAAATGCACAGGTTTGGTAGGTTTCCCTAGGTGCCGGCTGAGCTAGAGGCCAAAATCTACAGGTAGGCACTTTGCAAAAAACAGCTCTGTTTTCTGTGAAAAAATGTGATGTGTCCATGGTGTGTTTTGGGGCATATCCTGTCGCGGGCGCTAGGCCTACCCACACAAGTGAGTTATCATTTTTATCAGGAGACTTTGTGGAACGCTGGGTGGAAGTAAATTCGTGGCTCCTCTCAGATTCCAGAACTTTTTGTCACCGAAATGACAGGAAAAAGTGTTTTTTTAGCCACATTTTGAGGTTTGCAAATGATTCTGGGTAACAGAACCTGGTCAAAGCCCCACAAGTCACCCCATGTTGGATTCCCCTATGTCTCTAGTTTAAAAAAATGCACAGGTTTGGTAGGTTTCCCCGGTGCCGGCTGAGCTAGAGGCCAAAATCTACAGGTAGGCACGTTGCAAAAAAGAGCTCTTTTTTCTGTGAAAAAATGTGATGTGTACATGTTGTGTTTTGGGGCATATCCTGTCGCGGGCGCTAGGCCTACCCACACAAGTGAGGAACCATTTTTATCACGAGACTTTGTGGAAAGCTGGGTGGAAGTAAATTTGTGGCTCCTCTCAGATTCCAGAACTTTCTGTCACCGAAATGACAGGAAAAAGTGTTTTTTTAGCCAAATTTTGAGGTTTGTAAAGGATTCTGGGTAACAGAACCTGGTCAAAGCCCCACAAGTCACCCCATCTTGGATTCCCCTATGTCTCTAGTTTTAAAAAATGCAAAGGTTTGGTAGGTTTCCCTGGTGCCGGCTGAGCTAGAGGCCAAAATCTACAGGTAGGCACTTTGCAAAAAACAGCTCTGTTTTCTGTGAAAAAATGTGATGTGTCCATGTTGTGTTTTGGGGCATATCCTGTCGCGGGCGCTAGTCCTACCCACACAAGTGAGGTACCATTTTTATCAGGAGATATTGTGGAACGCTGGGTGGAAGTAAATTTGTGGCTCCTCTCAGATTCCAGAACTTTCTGTCACCGAAATAACAGGAAAAAGTTTTTTTTTAGCCACATTTTGAGGTTTGCAAAGGATTCTGGGTAACAGAACCTGGTCAGAGCCCCACAAGTCACCCCATCTTGGATTCCCCTATTTCTCTAGTTTTAAAAAATGCACAGGTTTGGTAGGTTTCCATAGGTGCCGGCTGAGCTAGAGGCCAAAATCCACAGGTGGGCACTGTTTTCTATGAAAAAATGTGATGTGTGCACGTTGTGTTTTGGGCCATTTCCTTTCGTAGGCGCTAGGCCTATCCACACTAGTGAGGTACCATTTTTATCGGGAGACTTGGGGGAACGCTGGGTGGAAGGAAATTTGTGGCTCCTCTCAGATTCCAGAACTTTCTGTCACCGAAATGAGTGGAAAATGTGTTTTTTTAGCCAAATTTTGAGGTTTGCAAAGGATTCTGGGTAACAGAACCTGGTCAGAGCCCCACAAGTCACCCCATCTTGGATTCCCCTCGGTCTCTAGTTTTATAAAATGCACAGGTTTGGTAGGTTTCCCTAGGTGCCGGCTGAGCTAGAGGCCAAAATCTACAGGTAGGAACATTGCAAAAAACAGCTCAGTTTTCTGCCAAAAAATGGGATGTGTCCACCTTGTGCTTTGGGGCATTTCCTGTCGCGGGTGCTAGGCCTACCAACACAAGTGACATATCATTTTTATCGGGAGACTTGGCGGAACGCTGGGTGGAAGCAAATTTGTGGCTCCTCTCAGATTCCAGAACTTTCTGTCACCGAAATGACAGGAAAAAGTGTTTTTTTAGCCAAATTTTGAGGTTTGCAAAGGATTCTGGGTAATAGAACCTGGTCAGAGCCCCACAAGTCACCCCATCTTGGATTCCCCTAGGTCTCTAATTTGAAAAAATGGACAGGTTTGGTGGGTTTCCCCAGGTGCCGGCTGAGCTAGAGGCCAAAATCTACAGGTGGGCACTGTTTTCTATGTCAAAAAATGTGATGTGTCCACGTTCTGCTTTGGGGCATTTCCTGTCGCGGGTGCTAGGCCAATCCACACAAGTGAGGTACCATTTTTATCGGGAGACTTGGGGGAACGCTGGGTGGAAGGAAATTTGTGGCTCGTCTCAGATTCCAGAACTTTCTGTTACCAAAATGAGTGGAGAACTTGTTTTTTTAGCAAAATTTTGAGGTTTGCAAAGGATTCTGGGTAATAGAAGCTGGTCAGAGCCCCACAAGTCACCCCATCTTGGATTCCCGTAGGTCTCTAGTTTTAAAAAATGCACAGGTTTGGTAGGTTTCCCTAGGTGCCGGCTGAGCTAGAGGCCAAAATCTACAGGTAGGCACTTTGCAAAAAACAGCTCTGTTTTCTGTCAAACAATGGCATGTGTCTATGTTGTGCTTTGGGGCATTTCCTGTCGCGGGCACTAGGCCTACCAACACAAGTAAGGTATAATTTTTATCGGGAGACTTGGGGGAACGCTGGGTGGAAGGAAAATTGTGTCTCGTCTCAGATTCCAGAACTTTCTGTTACCGAAATGAGTGGAGAACTTGTTTTTTTAGCCACATTTTGAGGCTTGCAAAGGATTCTGGGTAATAGAAGCTGGTCAGAGCCCCACAAGTCACCCCATCTTGGATTCCCGTAGGTCTCTAGTTTTAAAAAATGCACAGGTTTGGTAGGTTTCCCTAGGTGCCGGCTGAGCTAGAGGCCAAAATCTACAGGTAGGCACTTTGCAAAAAACAGCTCTGTTTTCTGTGAAAAAATGTGATGTGTCCATGTTGTGTTTTGGGGCATATCCTGTTGCGGGCGCTAGGCCTACCCACACAAGTGAGGTACCTTTTTTATCAGGAGACTTTGTGGAACGCTGGGTGGAAGTAAATTTGTGGCTCCTCTCAGATTCCAGAACTTTCTGTCACCGAAATGACAGGAAAAAGTGTTTTTTTTAGCCACATTTTGAGGTTTGCAAAGGATTCTGGGTAACAGAACCTGGTCAGAGCCCCACAAGTCACCCCATCTTGGATTCCCCTAGGTCTCTAGTTTTAAAAAATGCACAGGTTTGGTAGGTTTCCCCAGGTGCCGGCTGAGCTAGAGGCCAAAATCTACAGGTAGGCACTTTGCAAAAAACAGCTCTGTTTTCTGTCAAAAAATGGTATGTGTCCATGTTGTGCTTTGGGTCATTTCCTGTCACTGGCGCTAGGCCTACCCACACAAGTGAGGTACCATTTTTATCAGGAGACTTTGTGGAACGCTGGGTGGAAGTAAATTTGTGGCTCCTCTCAGATTCCAGAACTTTTAGTCATCGAAATGACAGGAAAAAGTGTTTTTTTAGCCACATTTTGAGGTTTGCAAAGGATTCTGGGTAACAGAACCTGGTCAGAGCCCCACAAGTCACCCCATCTTGGATTCCCCTAGGTCTCTAGTTTTAAAAAATGCACAGGTTTGGTTGGTTTCCCCTGGTGCCGGCTGAGCTAGAGTCCAAAATCTACAGGTAGGCACTTTGCAAAAAACAGCTCTGTTTTCTGTGAAAAAATGTGATGTGTCCATGTTGTGTTTTGGGGCATATCCTGTCGCGGGCGCTAGGCCTACCCACACAAGTGAGTTACCATTTTTATCAGGAGACTTTGTGGAACGCTGGGTGGAAGTAAATTCGTGGCTCCTCTCAGATTCCAGAACTTTTTGTCACCGAAATGACAGGAAAAAGTGTTTTTTTAGCCACATTTTGAGGTTTGCAAATGATTCTGGGTAACAGAACCTGGTCAAAGCCCCACAAGTCACCCCATGTTGGATTCCCCTATGTCTCTAGTTTAAAAAAATGCACAGGTTTGGTAGATTTCCCCGGTGCCGGCTGAGCTAGAGGCCAAAATCTACAGGTAGGCACGTTGCAAAAAAGAGCTCTTTTTTCTGTGAAAAAATGTGATGTGTATATGTTGTGTTTTGGGGCATATCCTGTCGCGGGCGCTAGGCCTACCCACACAAGTGAGGAACCATTTTTATCAGGAGACTTTGTGGAAAGCTGGGTGGAAGTAAATTTGTGGCTTCTCTCAGATTCCAGAACTTTCTGTCACCAAAATGAGTGGAAAATGTGTTTTTTTAGCCAAATTTTGAGGTTTGCAAAGGATTCTGGGTAACAGAATCTGGTCAGAGCCGCACAAGTCACCCCATCTTGGATTCCCCTAGGTCTCTAGTTTTATAAAATGCACAGGTTTGGTAGGTTTCCCTAGGTGCCGGCTGAGCTAGAGGCCAAAATCTACAGGTAGGCACATAGCAAAAAACAGCTCAGTTTTCTGCCAAAAAATGGGATGTGTCCACGCTGTGCTTTGGGGCATTTCCTGTCGCTGGTGCTAGGCCTACCAACACAAGTGAGGTATCATTTTTATCGGGAGTCTTGGGGGAACGCTGGGTGGAAGGAAATTTGTGGCTCGTCTCAGATTCCAGAACTTTCTGTCACCGAAATGAGTGGAAAACTTGTTTTTTTAGCCAAATTTTGAGGTTTGGAAAGGATTCTGGGTAAAAGAACCTGGTCAGAGCCCCACAAGTCACCCCATCTTGGATTCCCCTAGGTCTCTAGTTTTCAAAAATGCACAGGTTTGGTAGGTTTCCCTAGGTGCCGGCTGAGCTAGAGGCCAAAATCTACAGGTAGGCACTTTGCAAAAAACAGCTCTGTTTTCTGTGAAAAAATGTGATGTGTCCATGTTGTGTTTTGGGGCATATCCTGTCGCGGGCGCTAGGCCTACCCACACAAGTGAGACAAGTGAGTTACCATTTTTATCAGGAGACTTTGTGGAACGCTGGGTGGAAGTAAATTCGTGGCTCCTCTCAGATTCCAGAACTTTTTGTCACCGAAATGACAGGAAAAAGTGTTTTTTTAGCCACATTTTGAGGTTTGCAAATGATTCTGGGTAACAGAACCTGGTCAAAGCCCCACAAGTCCCCCCATGTTGGATTCCCCTATGTCTCTAGTTTAAAAAAATGCACAGGTTTGGTAGGTTTCCCCGGTGCCGGCTGAGCTAGAGGCCAAAATCTACAGGTAGGCACGTTGCAAAAAAGAGCTCTTTTTTCTGTGAAAAAATGTGATGTGTACATGTTGTGTTTTGGGGCATATCCTGTCGCGGGTGCTAGGCCTACCCACACAAGTGAGGAACCATTTTTATCACGAGACTTTGTGGAAAGCTGGGTGGAAGTAAATTTGTGGCTCCTCTCAGATTCCAGAACTTTCTGTCACCGAAATGACAGGAAAAAGTGTTTTTTGAGCCAAATTTTGAGGTTTGTAAAGGATTCTGGGTAACAGAACCTGGTCAAAGCCCCACAAGTCACCCCATCTTGGATTCCCCTATGTCTCTAGTTTTAAAAAATGCAAAGGTTTGGTAGGTTTCCCTGGTGCCGGCTGAGCTAGAGGCCAAAATCTACAGGTAGGCACTTTGCAAAAAACAGCTCTGTTTTCTGTGAAAAAATGTGATGTGTCCATGTTGTGTTTTGGGGCATATCCTGTCGCGGGCGCTAGTCCTACCCACACAAGTGAGGTACCATTTTTATCAGGAGATATTGTGGAACGCTGGGTGGAAGTAAATTTGTGGCTCCTCTCAGATTCCAGAACTTTCTGTCACCGAAATAACAGGAAAAAGTTTTTTTTTAGCCACATTTTGAGGTTTGCAAAGGATTCTGGGTAACAGAACCTGGTCAGAGCCCCACAAGTCACCCCATCTTGGATTCCCCTATTTCTCTAGTTTTCAAAAATGCACAGGTTTGGTAGGTTTCCATAGGTGCCGGCTGAGCTAGAGGCCAAAATCCACAGGTGGGCACTGTTTTCTATGAAAAAATGTGATGTGTGCACGTTGTGTTTTGGGCCATTTCCTTTCGTAGGCGCTAGGCCTATCCACACTAGTGAGGTACCATTTTTATCGGGAGACTTGGGGGAACGCTGGGTGGAAGGAAATTTGTGGCTCCTCTCAGATTCCAGAACTTTCTGTCACCGAAATGAGTGGAAAATTTGTTTTTTTAGCCAAATTTTGAGGTTTGCAAAGGATTCTGGGTAACAGAACCTGGTCAGAGCCCCACAAGTCACCCCATCTTGGATTCCCCTCGGTCTCTAGTTTTATAAAATGCACAGGTTTGGTAGGTTTCCCTAGGTGCCGGCTGAGCTAGAGGCCAAAATCTACAGGTAGGAACATTGCAAAAAACAGCTCAGTTTTCTGCCAAAAAATGGGATGTGTCCACCTTGTGCTTTGGGGCATTTCCTGTCGCGGGCGCTAGGCCTACCAACACAAGTGACATATCATTTTTATCGGGAGACTTGGGGGAACGCTGGGTGGAAGCAAATTTGTGGCTCCTCTCAGATTCCAGAACTTTCTGTCACCGAAATGACAGGAAAAAATGTTTTTTTAGCCAAATTTTGAGGTTTGTAAAGGATTCTGGGTAACACAACCTATTCAAAGCCCCACAAGTCACCCCATCTTGGATTCCCCTATGTCTATAGTTTAAAAAAATGCACAGGTTTGGTAGGTTTCCCTGGTGCCGGCTGAGCTAGAGGCCAAAATCTACAGGTAGGCACTTTGCAAAAAACAGCTCTGTTTTCTGTGAAAAAATGTGATGTGTCCATGTTGTGTTTTGGGGCATATCCTGTCACGGGCACTAGTCCTACCCACACAAGTGATGTACCATTTTTATCAGGAGACTTTGTGGAACGCTGGGTGGAAGTAAATTTGTGGCTCCTCTCAGATTCCAGAACTTTCTGTCACCGAAATAACAGGAAAAAGGTTTTTTTTAGCCAAATTTTGAGGTTTGCAAAGGATTCTGGGTAACAGAACCTGGTCAGAGCCCACAAGTCACCCCATCTTGGATTCCCCTATTTCTCTAGTTTTAAAAAATGCACAGGTTTGGTAGGTTTCCATATGTGCCGGCAGAGCTAGAGGCCAAAATCCACAGGTGGGCACTGTTTTCTATGAAAAAATGTGATGTGTGCACGTTGTGTTTTGGGCCATTTCCTTTCGTAGGCGCTAGGCCTATCCACACAAGTGAGGTACCATTTTTATCGGGAGACTTGGGGGAACATTGGGTGGAAGGAAATTTGTGGCTGCTCTCAGATTCCAGAACTTTCTGTCACCGAAATGAGTGGAAAATGTGTTGTTTTAGCCAAATTTTGAGGTTTGCAAAGGATTCTGGGTAACAGAACCTGGTCGGAGCCCCACAAGTCACCCCATCTTGGATTCCCCTAGGTCTCTAGTTTTATAAAATGCACAGGTTTGGTAGGTTTCCCTAGGTGCCGGCTGAGCTAGAGGCCAAAATCTACAGGTAGGCACATAGCAAAAAACAGCTCAGTTTTCTGCCAAAAAATGGGATGTGTCCACGTTGTGCTTTGGGGCATTTCCTGTCGCGGGTGCTAGGCCTACCCACACAAGTGAGTTACCATTTTTATCAGGAGATTTTGTGGAACGCTGGGTGGAAGGAAATTTGTGGCTTCTCTCATATTCCAGAACTTTTTGTCACCGAAATGACAGGAAAAAGTGTTTTTTTTTGCCACATTTTGAGGTTTGCAAATTATTCTGGGTAACAGAACCTGGTCAGAGCCCCACAAGTCACCCCATCTTGGATTCCCCTAGGTCTCTAGTTTTGAAAAAATGCACAGGTTTGGTAGGTTTCCCTAGGTGCCGGCTGAGCTAGAGGCCAAAATCTACAGGTAGGCACATAGCAAAAAACAGCTCCGTTTTCTGTCAAAAAATGGGATGTGTCCACGTTGTGCTTTGGGGCATTAACTGTCACGGGCACTAGGCCTACCAACACAAGTGAGGTATCATTTTTATCGGGAGCCTTGGGGGAACGCTGGGTGGAAGGAAATTTGTGCCTTGTCTCAGATTCCAGAACTTTCTGTCACCGAAATTAGTGGAAAACTTGTTTTTATAGCCAAATTTTGAGGTTTGCAAAGGATTCTGGGTAATAGAACCTGGTCAAAGCCCCACAAGTCACCCCATCTTGGATTCCCCTAGGTCTCTAGTTTTCAAAAATGCACAGGTTTGGTAGGTTTCCCTAGGTGCCGGCTGAGCTAGAGGCCAAAATCTACAGGTAGGCACTTTGCAAAAAACAGCTCTGTTTTCTGTGAAAAAATGTGATGTGTCGTTTTGGGGCATATCTTGTTGCGGGTGCTAGGCCTACCCACACAAGTGAGGTACCATTTTTATCAGGAGACTTTGTGGAACGCTGGGTGGAAGTAAATTTGTGGCTCCTCTCAGATTCCAGACCTTTTAGTCATCGAAATGACAGGAAAAAGTGTTTTTTTTAGCCACATTTTGAGGTTTGCAAAGGATTCTGGGTAACAGAACCTGGTCAGAGCCCCACAAGTCACCCCATTTTGGATTCCCCTAGGTCTCTAGTTTTAAAAAATGCACAGGTTTGGTTGGTTTCCCCAGGTGCCGGCTGAGCTAGAGTCCAAAATCTACAGGTAGGCACTTTGCAAAAAACAGCTCTGTTTTCTGTGAAAAAATGTGATGTGTCCATGTTGTGTTTTGGGGCATATCCTGTCGCGGGCGCTAGGCCTACCCACACATGTGAGTTACCATTTTTATCAGGAGACTTTGTGGAACGCTGGGTGGAAGTAAATTCGTGGCTCCTCTCAGATTCCAGAACTTTTTGTCACCGAAATGACAGGAAAAAGTGTTTTTTTAGCCACATTTTGAGGTTTGCAAATGATTCTGGGTAACAGAACCTGGTCAAAGCCCCACAAGTCACCCCATGTTGGATTCCCCTATGTCTCTAGTTTAAAAAAATGCACAGGTTTGGTAGGTTTCCCCGGTGCCGGCTGAGCTAGAGGCCAAAATCTACAGGTAGGCACGTTGCAAAAAAGAGCTCTTTTTTCTGTGAAAAAATGTGATGTGTACATGTTGTGTTTTGGGGCATATCCTGTCGCGGGCGCTAGGCCTACCCACACAAGTGAGGAACCATTTTTATCAGGAGACTTTGTGGAAAGCTGGGTGGAAGTAAATTTGTGGCTCCTCTCAGATTCCAGAACTTTCTGTCACCGAAATGACAGGAAAAAGTGTTTTTTTAGCCACATTTTGAGGTTTGTAAAGGATTCTGGGTAACAGAACCTGGTCAAAGCCCCACAAGTCACCCCATCTTGGATTCCCCTATGTCTCTAGTTTTAAAAAATGCAAAGGTTTGGTAGGTTTCCCTGGTGCCGGCTGAGCTAGAGGCCAAAATCTACAGGTAGGCACTTTGCAAAAAACAGCTCTGTTTTCTGTGAAAAAATGTGATGTGTCCATGTTGTGTTTTGGGGCATATCCTGTCGCGGGCGCTAGTCCTACCCACACAAGTGAGGTACCATTTTTATCAGGAGACTTTGTGGAACGCTGGGTGGAAGTAAATTTGTGGCTCCTCTCAGATTCCAGAACTTTCTGTCACCGAAATAACAGGAAAAAGTTTTTTTTTAGCCACATTTTGAGGTTTGCAAAGGATTCTGGGTAACAGAACCTGGTCAGAGCCCCACAAGTCACCCCATCTTGGATTCCCCTATTTCTCTAGTTTTCAAAAATGCACAGGTTTGGTAGGTTTCCATAGGTGCCGGCTGAGCTAGAGGCCAAAATCTACAGGTAGGCACTTTGCAAAAAACAGCTCTGTTTTCTGTGAAAAAATGTGATGTGTCATTTTGGGGCATATCTTGTTGCGGGTGCTAGGCCTACCCACACAAGTGAGGTACCATTTTTATCAGGAGACTTTGTGGAACGCTGGGTGGAAGTAAATTTGTGGCTCCTCTCAGATTCCAGAACTTTTAGTCATCGAAATGACAGGAAAAAGTGTTTTTTTTAGCCACATTTTGAGGTTTGCAAAGGATTCTGGGTAACAGAACCTGGTCAGAGCCCCACAAGTCACCCCATCTTGGATTCCCCTAGGTCTCTAGTTTTAAAAAATGCACAGGTTTGGTTGGTTTCCCCAGGTGCCGGCTGAGCTAGAGTCCAAAATCTACAGGTAGGCACTTTGCAAAAAACAGCTCTGTTTTCTGTGAAAAAATGTGATGTGTCCATGTTGTGTTTTGGGGCATATCCTGTCGCGGGCGCTAGGCCTACCCACACAAGTGAGTTACCATTTTTATCAGGAGACTTTGTGGAACGCTGGGTGGAAGTAAATTCGTGGCTCCTCTCAGATTCCAGAACTTTTTGTCACCGAAATGACAGGAAAAAGTGTTTTTTTAGCCACATTTTGAGGTTTGCAAATGATTCTGGGTAACAGAACCTGGTCAAAGCCCCACAAGTCACCCCATGTTGGATTCCCCTATGTCTCTAGTTTAAAAAAATGCACAGGTTTGGTAGGTTTCCCCGGTGCCGGCTGAGCTAGAGGCCAAAATCTACAGGTAGGCACGTTGCAAAAAAGAGCTCTTTTTTCTGTGAAAAAATGTGATGTGTACATGTTGTGTTTTGGGGCATATCCTGTCGCGGGCGCTAGGCCTACCCACACAAGTGAGGAACCATTTTTATCAGGAGACTTTGTGGAAAGCTGGGTGGAAGTAAATTTGTGGCTCCTCTCAGATTCCAGAACTTTCTGTCACCGAAATGACAGGAAAAAGTGTTTTTTTAGCCAAATTTTGAGGTTTGTAAAGGATTCTGGGTAACAGAACCTGGTCAAAGCCCCACAAGTCACCCCATCTTGGATTCCCCTATGTCTCTAGTTTTAAAAAATGCAAAGGTTTGGTAGGTTTCCCTGGTGCCGGCTGAGCTAGAGGCCAAAATCTACAGGTAGGCACTTTGCAAAAAACAGCTCTGTTTTCTGTGAAAAAATGTGATGTGTCCATGTTGTGTTTTGGGGCATATCCTGTCGCGGGCGCTAGTCCTACCCACACAAGTGAGGTACCATTTTTATCAGGAGACTTTGTGGAACGCTGGGTGGAAGTAAATTTGTGGCTCCTCTCAGATTCCAGAACTTTCTGTCACCGAAATAACAGGAAAAAGTTTTTTTTTAGCCACATTTTGAGGTTTGCAAAGGATTCTGGGTAACAGAACCTGGTCAGAGCCCCACAAGTCACCCCATCTTGGATTCCCCTATTTCTCTAGTTTTCAAAAATGCACAGGTTTGGTAGGTTTCCATAGGTGCCGCCTGAGCTAGAGGCCAAAATCCACAGGTGGGCACTGTTTTCTATGAAAAAATGTGATGTGTGCACGTTGTGTTTTGGGCCATTTCCTTTCGTAGGCGCTAGGCCTATCCACACAAGTGACATATCATTTTTATCAGGAGACTTGGGGGAACGCTGGGTGGAAGCAAATTTGTGGCTCCTCTCAGATTCCAGAACTTTCTGTCACCGAAATGACAGGAAAAAGTGTTTTTTTAGCCAAATTTTGAGGTTTGCAAAGGATTCTGGGTAATAGAACCTGGTCAGAGCCCCACAAGTCACCCCATCTTGGATTCCCCTAGGTCTCTAATTTAAAAAAATGGACAGGTTTGGTGGGTTTCCCCAGGTGCCGGCTGAGCTAGAGGCCAAAATCTACAGGTGGGCACTGTTTTCTATGTCAAAAAATGTGATGTGTCCACGTTCTGCTTTGGGGCATTTCCTGTCGCGGGTGCTAGGCCAATCCACACAAGTGAGGTACCATTTTTATCGGGAGACTTGGTGGAACGCTGGGTGGAAGGAAATTTGTGGCTCGTCTCAGATTCCAGAACTTTCTGTTACCAAAATGAGTGGAGAACTTGTTTTTTTAGCCAAATTTTGAGGTTTGCAAAGGATTCTGGGTAATAGAAGCTGGTCAGAGCCCCACAAGTCACCCCATCTTGGATTCCCGTAGGTCTCTAGTTTTAAAAAATGCACAGGTTTGGTAGGTTTCCCTAGGTGCCGGCTGAGCTAGAGGCCAAAATCTACAGGTAGGCACTTTGCAAAAAACAGCTCTGTTTTCTGTCAAACAATGGCATGTGTCTATGTTGTGCTTTGGGGCATTTCCTGTCGCGGGCACTAGGCCTACCAACACAAGTAAGGTATAATTTTTATCGGGAGACTTGGGGGAACGCTGGGTGGAAGGAAAATTGTGGCTCGTCTCAGATTCCAGAACTTTCTGTTACCGAAATGAGTGGAGAACTTGTTTTTTTAGCCACATTTTGAGGCTTGCAAAGGATTCTGGGTAATAGAAGCTGGTCAGAGCCCCACAAGTCACCCCATCTTGGATTCCCGTAGGTCTCTAGTTTTAAAAAATGCACAGGTTTGGTAGGTTTCCCTAGGTGCCGGCTGAGCTAGAGGCCAAAATCTACAGGTAGGCACTTTGCAAAAAACAGCTCTGTTTTCTGTGAAAAAATGTGATGTGTCCATGTTGTGTTTTGGGGCATATCCTGTTGCGGGCGCTAGGCCTACCCACACAAGTGAGGTACCTTTTTTATCAGGAGACTTTGTGGAACGCTGGGTGGAAGTAAATTTGTGGCTCCTCTCAGATTCCAGAACTTTCTGTCACCGAAATGACAGGAAAAAGTGTTTTTTTTAGCCACATTTTGAGGTTTGCAAAGGATTCTGGGTAACAGAACCTGGTCAGAGCCCCACAAGTCACCCCATCTTGGATTCCCCTAGGTCTCTAGTTTTAAAAAATGCACAGGTTTGGTAGGTTTCCCCAGGTGCCGGCTGAGCTAGAGGCCAAAATCTACAGGTAGGCACTTTGCAAAAAACAGCTCTGTTTTCTGTCAAAAAATGGGATGTGTCCATGTTGTGCTTTGGGGCATTTCCTGTCGCGGGCGCTAGGCCTACCCACACAAGTGAGGTACCATTTTTATCAGGAGACTTTGTGGAACGCTGGGTGGAAGTAAATTTGTGGCTCCTCTCAGATTCCAGAACTTTTAGTCATCGAAATGACAGGAAAAAGTGTTTTTTTAGCCACTTTTTGAGGTTTGCAAAGGATTCTGGGTAACAGAACCTGGTCAGAGCCCCACAAGTCACCCCATCTTGGATTCCCCTAGGTCTCTAGTTTTAAAAAATGCACAGGTTTGGTTGGTTTCCCCAGGTGCCGGCTGAGCTAGAGTCCAAAATCTACAGGTAGGCACTTTGCAAAAAACAGCTCTGTTTTCTGTGAAAAAATGTGATGTGTCCATGTTGTGTTTTGGGGCATATCCTGTCGCGGGCGCTAGGCCTACCCACACAAGTGAGTTACCATTTTTATCAGGAGACTTTGTGGAACGCTGGGTGGAAGTAAATTCGTGGCTCCTCTCAGATTCCAGAACTTTTTGTCACCGAAATGACAGGAAAAAGTGTTTTTTTAGCCACATTTTGAGGTTTGCAAATGATTCTGGGTAACAGAACCTGGTCAAAGCCCCACAAGTCACCCCATGTTGGATTCCCCTATGTCTCTAGTTTAAAAAAATGCACAGGTTTGGTAGGTTTCCCCGGTGCCGGCTGAGCTAGAGGCCAAAATCTACAGGTAGGCACGTTGCAAAAAAGAGCTCTTTTTTCTGTGAAAAAATGTGATGTGTACATGTTGTGTTTTTGGGGCATATCCTGTCGCGGGCGCTAGGCCTACCCACACAAGTGAGGAACCATTTTTATCAGGAGACTTTGTGGAAAGCTGGGTGGAAGTAAATTTGTGGCTCCTCTCAGATTCCAGAACTTTCTGTCACCGAAATGACAGGAAAAAGTGTTTTTTTAGCCAAATTTTGAGGTTTGTAAAGGATTCTGGGTAACAGAACCTGGTCAAAGCCCCACAAGTCACCCCATCTTGGATTCCCCTATGTCTCTAGTTTTAAAAAATGCAAAGGTTTGGTAGGTTTCCCTGGTGCCGGCTGAGCTAGAGGCCAAAATCTACAGGTAGGCACTTTGCAAAAAACAGCTCTGTTTTCTGTGAAAAAATGTGATGTGTCCATGTTGTGTTTTGGGGCATATCCTGTCGCGGGCGCTAGTCCTACCCACACAAGTGAGGTACCATTTTTATCAGGAGACTTTGTGGAACGATGGGTGGAAGTAAATTTGTGGCTCCTCTCAGATTCCAGAACTTTCTGTCACCGAAATAACAGGAAAAAGTTTTTTTTTAGCCACATTTTGAGGTTTGCAAGGGATTCTGGGTAACAGAACCTGGTCAGAGCCCCACAAGTCACCCCATCTTGGATTCCCCTATTTCTCTAGTTTTCAAAAATGCACAGGTTTGGTAGGTTTCCATAGGTGCCGGCTGAGCTAGAGGCCAAAATCCACAGGTGGGCACTGTTTTCTATGAAAAAATGTGATGTGTGCACGTTGTGTTTTGGGCCATTTCCTTTCGTAGGCGCTAGGCCTATCCACACTAGTGAGGTACCATTTTTATCGGGAGACTTGGGGGAACGCTGGGTGGAAGGAAATTTGTGGCTCCTCTCAGATTCCAGAACTTTCTGTCACCGAAATGAGTGGAAAATGTGTTTTTTTAGCCAAATTTTGAGGTTTGCAAAGGATTCTGGGTAACAGAACCTGGTCAGAGCCCCACAAGTCACCCCATCTTGGATTCCCCTCGGTCTCTAGTTTTATAAAATGCACAGGTTTGGTAGGTTTCCCTAGGTGCCGGCTGAGCTAGAGGCCAAAATCTACAGGTAGGAACATTGCAAAAAACAGCTCAGTTTTCTGCCAAAAAATGGGATGTGTCCACCTTGTGCTTTGGGGCATTTCCTGTCGCGGGTGCTAGGCCTACCAACACAAGTGACATATCATTTTTATCGGGAGACTTGGGGGAACGCTGGGTGGAAGCAAATTTGTGGCTCCTCTCAGATTCCAGAACTTTCTGTCACCGAAATGACAGGAAAAAGTGTTTTTTTAGCCAAATTTTGAGGTTTGCAAAGGATTCTGGGTAATAGAACCTGGTCAGAGCCCCACAAGTCACCCCATCTTGGATTCCCCTAGGTCTCTAATTTAAAAAAATGGACAGGTTTGGTGGGTTTCCCCAGGTGCCGGCTGAGCTAGAGGCCAAAATCTACAGGTGGGCACTGTTTTCTATGTCAAAAAATGTGATGTGTCTACGTTCTGCTTTGGGGCATTTCCTGTCGCGGGTGCTAGGCCAATCCACACAAGTGAGGTACCATTTTTATCGGGAGACTTGGGGGAACGCTGGGTGGAAGGAAATTTGTGGCTCGTCTCAGATTCCAGAACTTTCTGTTACCAAAATGAGTGGAGAACTTGTTTTTTTAGCCAAATTTTGAGGTTTGCAAAGGATTCTGGGTAATAGAAGCTGGTCAGAGCCCCACAAGTCACCCCATCTTGGATTCCCGTAGGTCTCTAGTTTTAAAAAATGCACAGGTTTGGTAGGTTTCCCTAGGTGCCGGCTGAGCTAGAGGCCAAAATCTACAGGTAGGCACTTTGCAAAAAACAGCTCTGTTTTCTGTCAAACAATGGCATGTGTCCATGTTGTGCTTTGGGGCATTTCCTGTCGCGGGCACTAGGCCTACCAACACAAGTAAGGTATAATTTTTATCGGGAGACTTGGGGGAACGCTGGGTGGAAGGAAAATTGTGGCTCGTCTCAGATTCCAGAACTTTCTGTTACCGAAATGAGTGGAGAACTTGTTTTTTTAGCCACATTTTGAGGCTTGCAAAGGATTCTGGGTAATAGAAGCTGGTCAGAGCCCCACAAGTCACCCCATCTTGGATTCCCGTAGGTCTCTAGTTTTAAAAAATGCACAGGTTTGGTAGGTTTCCCTAGGTGCCGGCTGAGCTAGAGGCCAAAATCTACAGGTAGGCACTTTGCAAAAAACAGCTCTGTTTTCTGTGAAAAAATGTGATGTGTCCATGTTGTGTTTTGGGGCATATCCTGTTGCGGGCGCTAGGCCTACCCACACAAGTGAGGTACCTTTTTTATCAGGAGACTTTGTGGAACGCTGGGTGGAAGTAAATTTGTGGCTCCTCTCAGATTCCAGAACTTTCTGTCACCGAAATGACAGGAAAAAGTGTTTTTTTTAGCCACATTTTGAGGTTTGCAAAGGATTCTGGGTAACAGAACCTGGTCAGAGCCCCACAAGTCACCCCATCTTGGATTCCCCTAGGTCTCTAGTTTTAAAAAATGCACAGGTTTGGTAGGTTTCCCCAGGTGCCGGCTGAGCTAGAGGCCAAAATCTACAGGTAGGCACTTTGCAAAAAACAGCTCTGTTTTCTGTCAAAAAATGGGATGTGTCCATGTTGTGCTTTGGGGCATTTCCTGTCGCGGGCGCTAGGCCTACCCACACAAGTGAGGTACCATTTTTATCAGGAGACTTTGTGGAACGCTGGGTGGAAGTAAATTTGTGGCTCCTCTCAGATTCCAGAACTTTTAGTCATCGAAATGACAGGAAAAAGTGTTTTTTTAGCCACATTTTGAGGTTTGCAAAGGATTCTGGGTAATAGAACCTGGTCAGAGCCCCACAAGTCACCCCATCTTGGATTCCCCTAGGTCTCTAATTTAAAAAAATGGACAGGTTTGGTGGGTTTCCCCAGGCGCCGGCTGAGCTAGAGGCCAAAATCTACAGGTAGGCACTTTGCAAAAAACAGCTCTGTTTTCTGTGAAAAAATGTGATGTGTCCACGTTGTGCTTTGGGGCATTTTCTGTCGCGGGCGCTAGGCCTACCCACACAAGTGAGGTACCATTTTTATCAGGAGACTTTGGGGAACGCTGAGTGGAAGTAAATTTGTGGCTCCTCTCAGATTCCAGAACTTTCTGTCACCGAAATGATATGAAAAAGTGTTTTTTTATCCAAATTTGAGGTTTGCAAAGGATTCTGGGTAATAGAACCTGGTCAGAGCCCCACAAGTCACCGCATCTTGGATTCCCCTAGGTCTCTAGTTTTCAAAAATGCACAGGTTTGGTAGGTTTCCCTAGGTGCCGGCTGAGCTAGAGGCCAAAATCTACAGGTGGGCACTGTTTTCTATGTCAAAAAATGTGATGTGTCCACGTTCTGCTTTGGGGCATTTCCTGTCGCGGGTGCTAGGCCAATCCACACAAGTGAGGTACCATTTTTATCGGGAGACTTGGGGGAACGCTGGGTGGAAGGAAATTTGTGGCTCGTCTCAGATTCCAGAACTTTCTGTTACCAAAATGAGTGGAGAACTTGTTTTTTTAGCCAAATTTTGAGGTTTGCAAAGGATTCTGGGTAATAGAAGCTGGTCAGAGCCCCACAAGTCACCCCATCTTGGATTCCCGTAGGTCTCTAGTTTTAAAAAATGCACAGGTTTGGTAGGTTCCCCTAGGTGCCGGCTGAGCTAGAGGCCAAAATCTACAGGTAGGCACTTTGCAAAAAACAGCTCTGTTTTCTGTCAAACAATGGCATGTGTCCATGTTGTGCTTTGGGGCATTTCCTGTCGCGGGCACTAGGCCTACCAACACAAGTAAGGTATAATTTTTATCGGGAGACTTGGGGGAACGCTGGGTGGAAGGAAAATTGTGGCTCGTCTCAGATTCCAGAACTTTCTGTTACCGAAATGAGTGGAGAACTTGTTTTTTTAGCCACATTTTGAGGTTTGCAAAGGATTCTGGGTAATAGAAGCTGGTCAGAGCCCCACAAGTCACCCCATCTTGGATTCCCCTATGTCTCTAGTTTAAAAAAATGCACAGGTTTGGTAGGTTTCCCTGGTGCCGGCTGAGCTAGAGGCCAAAATCTACAGGTAGGCACTTTGCAAAAAACAGCTCTGTTTTCTGTGAAAAAATGTGATGTGTCCATGTTGTGTTTTGGGGCATATCCTGTCACGGGCACTAGTCCTACCCACACAAGTGAGGTACCATTTTTATCAGGAGACTTTGTGGAACGCTGGGTGGAAGTAAATTTGTGGCTCCTCTCAGATTCCAGAACTTTCTGTCACCGAAATAACAGGAAAAAGTTTTTTTTTAGCCAAATTTTGAGGTTTGCAAAGGATTCTGGGTAACAGAACCTGGTCAGAGCCCACAAGTCACCCCATCTTGGATTCCCCTATTTCTCTAGTTTTAAAAAATGCACAGGTTTGGTAGGTTTCCATATGTGCTGGCAGAGCTAGAGGCCAAAATCCACAGGTGGGCACTGTTTTCTATGAAAAAATGTGATATGTGCACGTTGTGTTTTGGGCCATTTCCTTTCGTAGGCGGTAGGCCTATCCACACAAGTGAGGTACCATTTTTATCGGGAGACTTGGGGGAACACAGGGTGGAAGGAAATTTGTGGCTGCTCTCAGATTCCAGAACTTTCTGTCACCGAAATGAGTGGAAAATGTGTTTTTTTAGCCAAATTTTGAGGTTTGCAAAGGATTCTGGGTAACAGAACCTGGTCGGAGCCCCACAAGTCACCCCATCTTGGATTCCCCTAGGTCTCTAGTTTTAAAAAATGCACAGGTTTGGTAGGTTTCCCTAGGTCCCGGCTGAGCTAGAGGCCAAAATCTACAGGTAGGCACATAGCAAAAAACAGCTCAGTTTTCTGCCAAAAAATGGGATGTGTCCACGTTGTGCTTTGGGGCATTTCCTGTCGCGGGTGCTAGGCCTACCCACACAAGTGAGTTACCATTTTTATCAGGAGATTTTGTGGAACGCTGGGTGGAAGGAAATTTGTGGCTTCTCTCAGATTCCAGAACTTTTTGTCACCGAAATGACAGGAAAAAGTGTTTTTTTTGCCACATTTTGAGGTTTGCAAATGATTCTGGGTAATAGAACCTGGTCAGAGCCCCACAAGTCACCCCATCTTGGATTCCCCTCGGTCTCTAGTTTTATAAAATGCACAGCTTTGGTAGGTTTCCCTAGGTGCCGGCTGAGCTAGAGGCCAAAATCTACAGGTAGGCACATAGCAAAAAACAGCTCAGTTTTCTGCCAAAAAATGGGATGTGTCCACCTTGTGCTTTGGGGCATTTCCTGTCGCAGGTGCTAGGCCTACCAACACAAGTGACATATCATTTTTATCGGGAGTCTTGGGGGAACGCTGGGTGGAAGGAAATTTGTGGCTCGTCTCAGATTCCAGAACTTTCTGTCACCGAAATGAGTGGAAAACTTGTTTTTTTAGCCAAATTTTGAGGTTTACAAAGGATTCTGGGTAATAGAACCTGGTCAGAGCCCCACAAGTCACCCCATCTTGGATTCCCCTAGGACTCTAGTTTTCAAAAATGCACAGGTTTGGTAGGTTTCCCTAGGTGCCGGCTGAGCTAGAGGCCAAAATCTACAGGTAGGCACATAGCAAAAAACAGCTCTGTTTTCTGTGAAAAAATGTGATGTGTCCATGTTGTGTTTTGGGGCATATCCTGTCGCGGGCGCTAGGCCTACCCACACAAGTGAGTTACCATTTTTATCGGGAGACTTTGTGGAACGCTGGGTGGAAGTAAATTTGTGGCTCCTCTCAGATTCCAGAACTTTTTGTCACCGAAATGACAGGAAAAAGTGTTTTTTTAGCAACATTTTGAGGTTTGCAAAGGATTCTGGGTAACAGAACCTGGTCAAAGCCCCACAAGTCACCCCATCTTGGATTCCCCTATGTCTCTAGTTTAAAAAAATGCACAGGTTTGGTAGGTTTCCCTGGTGCCGGCTGAACTAGAGGCCAAAATCTACAGGTAGGCACGTTGCAAAAAACAGCTCTGTTTTCTGTGAAAAAATGTGATGTGTCCATGTTGTGTTTTGGGGCATATCCTGTCGCGGGCGCTAGGCCTACCCACACAAGTGAGGAACCATTTTTATCAGGAGACTTTGTGGAAAGCTGGGTGGAAGTACATTTGTGGCTCCTCTCAGATTCCAGAACTTTCTGTCACCGAAATGACATGAAAAAGTGTTTTTTTAGCAAAATTTTGAGGTTTGCAAAGGATTCTGGGTAACAGAACCTGGTCAAAGCCCCACAAGTCACCCCATCTTGGATTCCCCTATGGCTCTAGTTTAAAAAAATGCACAGGTTTGGTAGGTTTCCCTGGTGCCGGCTGAGCTAGAGGCCAAAATCTACAGGTAGGCACTTTGCAAAAAACAGCTCTGTTTTCTGTGAAAAAATGTGATGTGTCCATGTTGTGTTTTGGGGCATATCCTGTCACGGGCACTAGTCCTACCCACACAAGTGAGGTACCATTTTTATCAGGAGACTTTGTGGAACGCTGGGTGGAAGTAAATTTGTGGCTCCTCTCAGATTCCAGAACTTTCTGTCACCGAAATAACAGGAAAAAGTTTTTTTTTAGCCAAATTTTGAGGTTTGCAAAGGATTCTGGGTAACAGAACCTGGTCAGAGCCCCACAAGTCACCCCATCTTGGATTCCCCTATTTCTCTAGTTTTAAAAAATGCACAGGTTTGGTAGGTTTCCATATGTGCCGGCAGAGCTAGAGGCCAAAATCCACAGGTGGGCACTGTTTTCTATGAAAAAATGTGATGTGTGCACGTTGTGTTTTGGGCCATTTCCTTTCGTAGGCGCTAGGCCTATCCACACAAGTGAGGTACCATTTTTATCGGGAGACTTGGGGGAACACTGGGTGGAAGGAAATTTGTGGCTGCTCTCAGATTCCAGAACTTTCTGTCACCGAAATGAGTGGAAAATGTGTTTTTTTAGCCACATTTTGAGGTTTGCAAAGGATTCTGGGTAACAGAACCTGGTCGGAGCCCCACAAGTCACCCCATCTTGGATTCCCCTAGGTCTCTAGTTTTATAAAATGCACAGGTTTGGTAGGTTTCCCTAGGTGCCGGCTGAGCTAGAGGCCAAAATCTACAGGTAGGCACATAGCAAAAAACAGCTCAGTTTTCTGCCAAAAAATGGGATGTGTCCACGTTGTGCTTTGGGGCATTTCCTGTCGCGGGTGCTAGGCCTACCCACACAAGTGAGTTACCATTTTTATCAGGAGATTTTGTGGAACGCTGGGTGGAAGGAAATTTGTGGCTTCTCTCAGATTCCAGAACTTTTTGTCACCGAAATGACAGGAAAAAGTGTTTTTTTTGCCACATTTTGAGGTTTGCAAATGATTCTGGGTAACAGAACCTGGTCAGAGCCCCACAAGTCACCCCATCTTGGATTCCCCTAGGTCTCTAGTTTTGAAAAAATGCACAGGTTTGGTAGGTTTCCCTAGGTGCCGGCTGAGCTAGAGGCCAAAATCTACAGGTAGGCACATAGCAAAAAACAGCTCCGTTTTCTGTCAATAAATGGGATGTGTCCACGTTGTGCTTTGGGGCATTAACTGTCACGGGCGCTAGGCCTACCAACACAAGTGAGGTATCATTTTTATCGGGAGCCTTGGGGGAACGCTGGGTGGAAGGAAATTTGTGCCTTGTCTCAGATTCCAGAACTTTCTGTCACCGAAATTAGTGGAAAACTTGTTTTTATAGCCAAATTTTGAGGTTTGCAAAGGATTCTGGGTAATAGAACCTGGTCAAAGCCCCACAAGTCACCCCATCTTGGATTCCCCTAGGTCTCTAGTTTTTAAAAATGCACAGGTTTGGTAGGTTTCCCTAGGTGCCGGCTGAGCTAGAGGCCAAAATCTACAGGTAGGCACTTTGCAAAAAACAGCTGTGTTTTCTGTGAAAAAATGTGATGTGTCCATGTTGTGTTTTGGGGCATATCCTGTTGCGGGTGCTAGGCCTACCCACACAAGTGAGGTACCATTTTTATCAGGAGACTTTGTGGAACGCTGGGTGGAAGTAAATTTGTGGCTCCTCTCAGATTCCAGAACTTTTAGTCATCGAAATGACAGGAAAAAGTGTTTTTTTTAGCCACATTTTGAGGTTTGCAAAGGATTCTGGGTAACAGAACCTGGTCAGAGCCCCACAAGTCACCCCATCTTGGATTCCCCTAGGTCTCTAGTTTTAAAAAATGCACAGGTTTGGTAGGTTTCCCCAGGTGCCGGCTGAGCTAGAGGCCAAAATCTACAGGTAGGCACTTTGCAAAAAACAGCTCTGTTTTCTGTCAAAAAATGGGATGTGTCCACGTTGTGCTTTGGGGCATTTCCTGTCGCGGGCGCTAGGCCTACCCACACAAGTGAGGTACCATTTTTATCAGGAGACTTTGTGGAACGCTGGGTGGAAGTAAATTTGTGGCTCCTCTCATATTCCAGAACTTTTAGTCATCGAAATGACAGGAAAAAGTGTTTTTTTAGCCACATTTTGAGGTTTGCAAAGGATTCTGGGTAACAGAACCTGGTCAGAGCCCCACAAGTCACCCCATCTTGGATTCCCCTAGGTCTCTAATTTAAAAAAATGGACAGGTTTGGTGGGTTTCCCCAGGTGCCGGCTGAGCTAGAGGCCAAAATCTACAGGTAGGCACTTTGCAAAAAACAGCTCTGTTTTCTGTCAAACAATGGCATGTGTCCATGTTGTGCTTTGGGGCATTTCCTGTCGCGGGCACTAGGCCTACCAACACAAGTAAGGTATAATTTTTATCGGGAGACTTGGGGGAACGCTGGGTGGAAGGAAATTTGTGGCTTGTCTCAGATTCCAGAACTTTCTGTTACCGAAATGAGTGGAGAACTTGTTTTTTTAGCCACATTTTGAGGTTTGCAAAGGATTCTGGGTAATAGAAGCTGGTCAGAGCCCCACAAGTGACCCCATCTTGGATTCCCGTAGTTCTCTAGTTTTAAAAAATGCACAGGTTTGGTAGGTTTCCCTAGGTGCCGGCTGAGCTAGAGGCCAAAATCTACAGGTAGGCACTTTGCAAAAAACAGCTCTGTTTTCTGTCAAACAATGGCATGTGTCCATGTTGTGCTTTGGGGCATTTCCTGTCGCGGGCACTAGGCCTACCAACACAAGTAAGGTATAATTTTTATCGGGAGACTTGAGGGAACGCTGGGTGGAAGGAAATTTGTGCCTCGTTTCAGATTCCAGAACTTTCTGTCACCGAAATGAGTGGAAATCTTGTTTTTTTAGCCAAATTTTGAGGCTTGCAAAGGATTCTGGGTAATAGACCCTGGTCAGAGCCCCACAAGTCACCCCATCTTGGATTCCGCTAGGTCTCTAGTTTTCAAAAAGGCACAGGTTTGGTAGGTTTCCTTAGGTGCCGGCTGAGCTAGAGGCCAAAATCTACAGGTAGGCACTTTGCAAAAAACAGCTCTGTTTTCTGTGAAAAAATGTGATGTGTCCATGTTGTGTTTTGGGGCATATCCTGTCGTGGGCGCTATGCCTACCCACACAAGTGAGGTACCATTTTTATCAGGAGACTTTGTGGAACGCCGGGTGGAAGTAAATTTGTGGCTCCTCTCAGATTCCAGAACTTTCTGTCACCGAAATAACAGGAAAAAGTGTTTTTAAAGCCAAATTTTGAGGTTTACAAAGGATTCTGGGTAACAGAACCTGGTCAGAGCCCCACAAGTCACCCCATCTTGGATTCCCCTATGTCTCTAGTTTTAAAAAATGCACAGGTTTGGTAGGTTTCCATAGGTGCCGGCTGAGCTAGAGGCCAAAATCCACAGGTGGGCACTGTTTTCTATGAAAAAATGTGATGTGTGCACGTTGTGTTTTGGGCCATTTCCTTTCGTAGGCGCTAGGCCTATCCACACAAGTGAGGTACCATTTTTATCAGGTGACTTGGAGGAACGCTGGGTGGAAGAAAATTTGTGGGTCCTCTCAGATTCCAGAACTTTATGTCACCGAAATGAGTGGAAAATGTGTTTTTTTGCCAAATTTATAGGTTTGCAAAGGATTCTGGGTAACAGAACCTGGTCAGAGCGCCACAAGTCACCCCATCTTGGATTCCCCTAGGTCTCTAGTTTTAAAAAATGCACAGGTTTGGTTGGTTTCCCTAGGTGCCGGCTGAGCTAGAGGCCAAAATCTACAGGTAGGCACTTTGCAAAAAACAGCTCTGTTTTCTGTGAAAAAATGTGATGTGTCCATGTTGTGTTTTGGGGCATATCCTGTCACGGGCGCCTGGCCTACCCACACAAGTGAGGTACCATTGTTATCAGGAGACTTTGTGGAACGCTGGGTGGAAGTAAATTTGTGGCTCCTCTCAGATTCCAGAACTTTCTGTCACCGAAATGACAGGAAAAAGATTTTTTTTAGCCAAATTTTGAGGTTTGCAAAGGATTCTGGGTAACAGAACATGGTCAGAGCCCCACAAGTTACCCCATCTTGGATTCCCGTAGGTCTCTAGTTTTCAAAAATGCACAGGTTTGGTAGGTTTCCCTAGGTGCCGGCTGAGCTAGAGGCCAAAATCTACAGGTAGGCACTTTGCAAAAAACAGCTCTGTTTTCTGTCAAACAATGGCATGTGTCCATGTTGTGCTTTGGGGCATTTCCTGTCGCGGGCACTAGGCCTACCAACACAAGTAAGGTATAATTTTTATCGGGAGACTTGAGGGAACGCTGGGTGGAAGGAAATTTGTGCCTCGTTTCAGATTCCAGAACTTTCTGTCACCGAAATGAGTGGAAAACTTGTTTTTTTAGCCAAATTGTGAGGTTGCAAAGGATTCTGGGTAACAGAACCTGGTCAGAGCCCCACAAGTCACCACATCTTGGATTCCCCTATGTCTCTAGTTTTAAAAAATGCACAGGTTTGGTAGGTTTCCCTGGTGCCGGCTGAGCTAGAGGCCAAAATCTACAGGTAGGCACTTTGCAAAAAACAGCTCTGTTTTCTGTGAAAAATTGTGATGTGTCCATGTTGTGTTTTGGGGCATATCCTGTCGTGGGCGCTATGCCTACCCTCACAAGTGAGGTACCATTTTTATCAGGAGACTTTGTGGAACGCTGGGTGGAAGTAAATGTGTGGCTCCTCTCAGATTCCAGAACTTTCTGTCACCGAAATAACAGGAAAAAGTGTTTTTTAAGTCAAATTTTGAGGTTTGCAAAGGATTCTGGGTAACAGAACCTGGTCAGAGCCCTAAAAGTCACCCATCTTGGATTCCCCTAGGTCTCTAGTTTTAAAAAATGCACAGGTTTGGTAGCTTTCCCTAGGTGCCGGCTGAGCTAGAGGCCAAAATCTACAGGTAGGCACATAGCAAAAAACAGCTCTGTTTTCTGTCAAAAAATGGGATGTGTCCACGTTGTGCTTTGGGGCATTTCCTGTCGCGGGTGCTAGGCCTACCAACACAAGTGAGGTATCATTTTTATCGGGAGACTTGGAGGAACGCTGGGTGGAAGGACATTTGTGGCTCGTCTCAGATTCCAGAACTTTCTGTTACCGAAATGAGTGGAAAACTTGTTATTTTATCCAAATTTTGAGATTTGCAAAGGATTCTGGGTAATAGAACCTGGTCAGAGCCCCACAAGTCACCCCATCTTGGATTCCCCTAGGTCTCTAGTTTTAAAAAATGCACAGGTTTGGTAGGTTTCCCTAGGTGCCGGCTGATCTAGAGGCCAAAATCTACAGGTAGGCACTTTGCAAAAAACAGCTCTGTTTTCTGTGAAAAAATGTGATGTGTCCATGTTGTGTTTTGGGGCATATACTGTCGCGGGCGCAAGGCCTACCCACACAAGTGAGGTACCTTTTTTATCAGGAGACTTTGTGGAACGCTGGGTGGAAGTAAATTTGTGGCTCCTCTCAGATTCCAGAACTTTCTGTCACCGAAATGACAGGAAAAAGTGTTTTTTTAGCCAAATTTTGTGGTTTGCAAAGGATTCTGGGTAACAGAACCTGGTCAGAGCCCCACAAGTCACCACATCTTGGATTCCCCTATGTCTCTAGTTTTAAAAAATGCACAGGTTTGGTAGGTTTCCCTGGTGCCGGCTGAGCTAGAGGCCAAATCTACAGGTAGGCACTTTGCAAAAAACAGCTCTGTTTTCTGTGAAAAAATGTGATGTGTCCATGTTGTGTTTTGGGGCATATCCTGTCGTGGGTGCTATGCCTACCCACACAAGTGAGGTACCATTTTTATCAGGAGACTTTGTGGAACGCTGGGTGGAAGTAAATTTGTGGCTCCTCTCAGATTCCAGAACTTTCTGTCACCGAAATAACAGGAAAAAGTGTTTTTTAAGTCAAATTTTGAGGTTTGCAAAGGATTCTGGGTAACAGAACCTGGTCAGAGCCCCACAAGTCACCCCATCTTGGATTCCCCTAGGTCTCTAGTTTTAAAAAATGCACAGGTTTGGTAGCTTTCCCTAGGTGCCGGCTGAGCTAGAGTCCAAAATCTACAGGTAGGCACATAACAAAAAACAGCTCAGTTTTCTGTCAAAAAATGGGATGTGTCCACGTTGTGCTTTGGGGCATTTCCTGTCGCGGGTGCTAGGCCTACCAATACAAGTGAGGTATCATTTTTATCGGGAGACTTGAGGGAACGCTGGGTGGAAGGAAATTTGTGGCTCGTCTCAGATTCCAGAACTTTCTGTTACCGAAATGAGTGGAAAACTTGTTTTTTTAGCCAAATTTTGAGGTTTGCAAAGGATTCTGGGTAATAGAACCTGGTCAGAGCCCCACAAGTCACCCCATCTTGGATTCCCCTAGGTCTCTAGTTTTCAAAAATGCACAGGTTTGGTAGGTTTCCCTAGGTGCCGGCTGATCTAGAGGCCAAAATCTACAGGTTGGCACTTTGCAAAAAACAGCTCTGTTTTCTGTGAAAAAATGTGATGTGTCCATGTTGTGTTTTGGGGCATATCCTGCCGCGGGCGCTAGGCCTACCCACACAAGTGAGGTACCTTTTTTATCAGGAGACTTTGTGGAACGCTGGGTGGAAGTAAATTTGTGGCACCTCTCAGATTCCAGAACTTTCTGTCACCGAAATGACAGGAAAAAGTGTTTTTTTAGCCACATTTTGAGGTTTACAAAGGATTCTGGGTAACAGAACCTGGTCAGAGCCCCACAAGTCACCCCATCTTGGATTCCCCTAGGTCTCTAGTTTTAAAAAATGCACAGGTTTTGTAGGTTTCCCTAGGTGCCGGCTGAGCTAGAGGCTTAAATCTAAAGGTAGCCACATAGCAAAAAAACAGCTCAGTTTTCTGTCAAAAAATGGGATGTGTCCACATTGTGCTTTGGGGCATTAACTGGCGCGGGCGCTAGGCCAACCCACACATGTGAGGTACCATTTTTATCAGAAGACTTTGTGGAACTCTTGGTGGAAGTAAATTTGTGGCTCCTCTCAGAATCCAGAACTTTCTGTCACCGAAATGACATGAAAAAGTGTTTTTTTAGCCAAATTTTGAGGTTTGCAAAGGATTCTGGGTAACAGAACCTGGTCAGAGCCCCACAAGTCACCCCATCTTGGATTCCCCTATGTCTCTAGTTTTAAAAAATGCACAGGTTTGGTATGTTTCCCTGGTGCCGGCTGAGCTAGAGGCCAAAATCTAAAGGTAGGCACTTTGCAAAAAACAGCTCTGTTTTCTGAGTGTAAAATGTGATGTGTCATGTTGTGTTTTGGGGCATATCCTGTCGTGGGCGCTAGGCCTACCCACACAAGTGAGGTACCATTTTTATAAGGAGACTTTGTGGAACGCTGGGTGGAAGTAAATTTGTGGCTCATCTCAGATTCCAGAACTTTCTGTCACCGAAATAACAGGAAAAAGTGTTTTTAAAGCCAAATTTTGAGGTTTACAAAGGATTCTGGGTAACAGAACCTGGTCAGAGCCCCACAAGTCACCCCATCTTGGATTCCCCTATGTCTCTAGTTTTAAAAAATGCACAGGTTTGGTAGGTTTCCATAGGTGCCGGCTGAGCTAGAGGCCAAAATCCACAGGTGGGCACTGTTTTCTATGAAAAAATGTGATGTGTGCACGTTGTGTTTTGGGCCATTTCCTTTCGTAGGCGCTAGGCCTATCCACACAAGTGAGGTACCATTTTTATCAGGTGACTTGGAGGAACGCTGGGTGGAAGAACATTTGTGGGTCCTCTCAGATTCCAGAACTTTATGTCACCGAAATGAGTGGAAAATGTGTTTTTTTGCCAAATTTATAGGTTTGCAAAGGATTCTGGGTAACAGAACCTGGTCAGAGCGCCACAAGTCACCCCATCTTGGATTCCCCTAGGTCTCTAGTTTTAAAAAATGCACAGGTTTGGTTGGTTTCCCTAGGTGCCGGCTGAGCTAGAGGCCAAAATCTACAGGTAGGCACTTTGCAAAAAACAGCTCTGTTTTCTGTGAAAAAATGTGATGTGTCCATGTTGTGTTTTGGGGCATATCCTGTCGTGGGCGCTAGGCCTACCCACACAAGTGAGGTACCATTTTTATCAGGAGACTTTGTGGAACGCTGGGTGGAAGTAAATTTGTGGCTCCTCTCAGATTCCAGAACTTTCTGTCACCGAAATAACAGGAAAAAGTGTTTTTTAAGCCACATTTTGAGGTTTACAAAGGATTCTGGGTAACAGAACCTGGTCAGAGCCCCACAAGTCAAACATCTTAGATTACCCTATGTCTCTAGTTTTAAAAAATGCACAGGTTTGGTAGGTTTCCCTGGTGCCGGCTGAGCTAGAGGCCAAAATCTACAGGTAGGCACTTTGCAAAAAACAGCTCTGTATTCTGTGAAAAAATGTGATGTGTCCATGTTGTGTTTTGGGGCATATCCTGTCGTGGGCGCTAGGCCTACCCACACAATTGAGGTACCATTTTTATCGGGAGACTTGGGGGAACGCTGGGTGGAAGGAAATTTGTGGCTCGTCTCAGATTCCAGAACTTTCTGTCACCAAAATGAGTGGAAAATGTGTTTTTTTAGCCAAATTTTGAGATTTGCAAAGGATTCTGGGTAACAGAACCTGGTCAGAGCGCCACAAGTCATCCCATCTTGGATTCACCTAGGTCTCTAGTTTTAAAAAATGCACAGGTTTGGTAGGTTTCCCTGGTGCCGGCTGAGCAAGAGGTCAAAATCCACAGGTGGGCACTGTTTTCTATGAAAAAATGTGATGCGTGCACGTTGTGTTTTGGGCCATTTCCTTTCGTAGGCGCTAGGCCGATCCACACAAGTGAGGTACCATTTTTATCGGGAGACTTGGGGGAACGCTGGGTGGAAGGAAATTTGTTGCTCCTCACAGATTCCAGAACTTTCTGTCACCGAAATGAGTGGAAAATGTGTTTTTTTAGCCAAATTTTGAGGTTTGCAAAGGATTCTGGGTAACAGAACCTGGTCAGAGCGCCACAAGTCACCCCATCTTAAACTCCCCTAGGTCTCTAGTTTTAAAAAATACACAGGTTTGGTAGGTTTCCCTAGGTGCCGGCTGAGCTAGAGGCCAAAATCTACAGGTAGGCACATAGCAAAAAACAGCTCAGTTTTCTGTCAAAAAATGGGATGTATCCACGTTGTGCTTTGGGGCATTTCCTGTTGCGGGTGCTAGGCCTACCAACACAAGTGAGGTATCATTTTTATCGGGAGCCTTGGGGGAACGCTGGGTGGAAGGAAATTTGTGGCTCGTCTCAGATTCCAGAACTTTCTGTTACCGAAATGAGTGGAAAACTTGTTTTTTTAGCCAAATTTTGAGGTTTGCAAAGGATTCTGGGTAATAGAACCTGGTCAGAGCCCCACAAGTCACCCCATCTTGGATTCCCCTAGGTCTCTAGTTTTCAAAAATGCACAGGTTTCGTAGGTTTCCCTAGGTGCCGGCTGAGCTAGAGGCCAAAATCTACAGGTAGGCACTTTGCAAAAAACAGCCCTGTTTTCTGTGAAAAAATGTGATGTGTCCATGTTGTGTTTTGGGGCACATCCTGTCGCGGGCGCTAGGCCTACCCACACAAGTGAGGTACCATTTTTATCAGGAGACTTTGTGCAACGCTGGGTGGAAGGAAATTTGTGCCTCGTCTCAGATTCCAGAACTTTCTGTCACCGAAATGAGTGAAAACTTGTTTTTTTAGCTAAATTTTGAGGTTTGCAAAGGATTCTGGGTAATAGAACATGGTCAGAGCCCCACAAGTCACCCCATCTTGGATTCCACTAGGTCTCTAGTTTTAAAAAATGCACAGGTTTGGTAGGTTTCTCTAGGTGCCGTCTGAGCTAGAGGCCAAAATCTACAGGTAGGCACTTTGCAAAAAACTGCTCTGTTTTCTGTGAAAAAATGTGATGTGTCCATGTTGTGTTTTGGGGCATATCCTGTTGTGGGCGCTAGGCCTACCCACACAAGTGAGGTACCATTTTTATCAGGAGACTTTGTGGAACGCTGGGTGGAAGTAAATTTGTGGCTCCTCTCAGATTCCAGAACTTTCTGTCACCGAAATAACAGGAAAAAGTGTTTTTTAAGCCACATTTTGAGGTTTACAAAGGATTCTGGGTAACAGAACCTGGTCAGAGCCCCACAAGTCAAACATCTTAGATTACCCTATGTCTCTAGTTTTAAAAAATGCACAGGTTTGGTAGGTTTCCCTGGTGCCGGCTGAGCTAGAGGCCAAAATCTACAGGTAGGCACTTTGCAAAAAACAGCTCTATATTCTGTGAAAAAATGTGATGTGTCCATGTTGTGTTTTGGGGCATATCCTGTCGTGGGCGCTAGGCCTACCCACACAATTGAGGTACCATTTTTATCGGGAGACTTGGGGGAACGCTGGGTGGAAGGAAATTTGTGGCTCGTCTCAGATTCCAGAACTTTCTGTCACCGAAATGAGTGGAAAATGTGTTTTTTTAGACAAATTTTGAGATTTGCAAAGGATTCTGGGTAACAGAACCTGGTCAGAGCGCCACAAGTCATCCCATCTTGGATTCCCCTAGGTCTCTAGTTTTAAAAAATGCACAGGTTTGGTAGGTTTCCCTGGTGCCGGCTGAGCTAGAGGTCAAAATCCACAGGTGGGCACTGTTTTCTATGAAAAAATGTGATGTGTGCACGTTGTGTTTTGGGCCATTTCCTTTCGTAGGCGCTAGACCGATCCACACAAGTGAGGTACCATTTTTATCGGGAGACTTGGGGGAACGCTGGGTGGAAGGAAATTTGTTGCTCCTCACAGATTCCAGAACTTTCTGTCACCGAAATGAGTGGAAAATGTGTTTTTTTAGCCAAATTTTGAGGTTTGCAAAGGATTCTGGGTAACAGAACCTGGTCAGAGCGCCACAAGTCACCCCATCTTAAATTCCCCTAGGTCTCTAGTTTTAAAAAATACACAGGTTTGGTAGGTTTCCCTAGGTGCCGGCTGAGCTAGAGGCCAAAATCTACAGGTAGGCACATAGCAAAAAACAGCTCAGTTTTCTGTCAAAAAATGGGATGTATCCACGTTGTGCTTTGGGGCATTTCCTGTCGCGGGTGCTAGGCCTACCAACACAAGTGAGGTATCATTTTTATCGGGAGCCTTGGGGGAACGCTGGGTGGAAGGAAATTTGTGGCTCGTCTCAGATTCCAGAACTTTCTGTCACCGAAATGAGTGGAAAATTTGTTTTTTTAGCCTAAGTTTGAGGTTTGCAAAGGATTCTGGGTAACAGAACCTGATCAGAGCCCCACAAGTAACCCCATCTTGGATTCCCCTAGGTCTCTAGTTTTAAAAAATGCACAGGTTTGGTAGGTTTCCCTAGGTGCCGGCTGAGCTAGAGGCCAAAATCTACAGGTAGGCACTTTGCAAAAAACAGCTCTGTTTTCTGTGAAAAAATGTGATGTGTCCATGTTGTGTTTTGGGGTATATCCTGTCGCGGGCGCTAGGCCTACCCACACAAGTGAGGTACCATTTTTATCAGGAGACTTTGTGGATCGCTGGGTGGAAGTAAATTTGTGGCTCCTCTCAGATACCAGAACTTTCTGTCACCGAAATGAGTGGAAAATGTGTTGTTTTAGCCAAATTTTGAGGTTTGCAAAGGATTCTGGGTAACAGAACCTGGTCAGAGCGCCACAAGTCACCCCATCTTGGATTCCCCTAGGTCTCTAGTTTTCAAAAATGCACAGGTTTGGTAGGTTTCCCTAGGTGCCGGCTGAGCTAGAGGCCAAAATCTACAGGTAGGCACTTTGCAAAAAACAGCTCTGTTTTCTGTGAAAAAATGTGATGTGTCCATGTTGTGTTTTGGGGCATATCCTCTTGCGGGCGCTAGGCCTACCCACACAAGTGAGGTACCATTTTTATCAGGAGACTTTGTGGAACGCTTGGTGGAGGTAAATTTGTGGCTCCTCTCAGATTCCAGCATTTTTTGTCACCGAAATGAGTGGAAAATGTGTTTTGTTAGCCAAATTTTGAGGTTTACAAAGGATTCTGGGTAACAGAACCTGGTCAGAGCCCCACAAGTCACCCCATCTTGGATTCCCCTAGGTCTCTAGTTTTAAAAAATGCACAGGTTTGGTAGGTTTCCCTAGGTGCCGGCTGATCTAAAGGCCAAAATCTACAGGTAGGCACTTTGCAAAAAACAGCTCTGTTTTCTGTGAAAAAATGCGATGTGTCCATGTTGTGTTTTGGGGCATATCCTGTCGCGGGCGCTAGGCCTACCCACACAAGTGAGGTACCTTTTTTATCAGGAGACCTTGTGGAACGCTGGGTGGAAGTAAATTTGTGGCTCCTCTCAGATTCCAGAACTTTCTGTCACCGAAATGACAGGAAAAAGTGTTTTTTTAGCCCAATTTTGAGGTTTGCAAAGGATTCTGGGTAACAGAACCTGGTCAGAGCCCCACAAGTCACCCCATCTTGGATTCCCCAAGTCTCTAGTTTTAAAAAATGCACAGGTTTGGTAGGTTTCCCTGCTGCCGGCTGAGCTAGAGGCCAAAATCTACAGGTAGGCACTTTGCAAAAAACAGCTCTGTATTCTGTGAAAAAATGTGATGTGTCCATGTTGTGTTTTGGGGCATATCCTGTCGTGGGCGCTAGGCCTACCCACACAATTGAGGTACCATTTTTATCGGGAGACTTGGGGGAACGCTGGGTGGAAGGAAATTTGTGACTCGTCTCAGATTCCAGAACTTTCTGTCACCGAAATGAGTGGAAAATGTGTTTTTTTAGCCAAATTTTTAGATTTGCAAAGGATTCTGGGTAACAGAACCTGGTCAGAGCGCCACAAGTCATCCCATCTTGGATTCCCCTAGGTCTCTAGTTTTAAAAAATGCACAGGTTTGGTAGGTTTCCCTGGTGCCGGCTGAGCTAGAGGCCAAAATCTACAGGTAGGCACTTTGCAAAAAACTGCTCTGTTTTCTGTGAAAAAATGTGATGTGTCCATGTTGTGTTTTGGGGCATATCCTGTTGTGGGCGCTAGGCCTACCCACACAAGTGAGGTACCATTTTTATCAAGAGACTTTGTGGAACGCTGGGTGGAAGTAAATTTGTGGCTCCTCTCAGATTCCAGAACTTTCTGTCACCGAAATAACAGGAAAAAGTGTTTTTTAAGCCACATTTTGAGGTTTACAAACGATTCTGGGTAACAGAACCTGGTCAGAGCCCCACAAGTCAAACATCTTAGATTACCCTATGTCTCTAGTTTTAAAAAATGCACAGGTTTGGTAGGTTTCCCTAGGTGCCGGCTGAGCTAGAGGCCAAAATCTACAGGTAGGCACTTTGCAAAAAACAGCTCTGTTTTCTGTGAAAAAATGTGATGTGTCCATGTTGTGTTTTGGGGCATATCCTCTTGCGGGCGCTAGGCCTACCCACACAAGTGAGGTACCATTTTTATCAGGAGACTTTGTGGAACGCTTGGTGGAGGTAAATTTGTTGCTCCTCTCAGATTCCAGCATTTTTTGTCACCGAAATGAGTGGAAAATGTGTTTTGTTAGCCAAATTTTGAGGTTTACAAAGGATTCTGGGTAACAGAACCTGGTCAGAGCCCCACAAGTCACCCCATCTTGGATTCCCCTAGGTCTCTAGTTTTAAAAAATGCACAGGTTTGGTAGGTTTCCCTAGGTGCCGGCTGATCTAGAGGCCAAAATCTACAGGTAGGCACTTTGCAAAAAACAGCTCTGTTTTCTGTGAAAAAATGCGATGTGTCCATGTTGTGTTTTGGGGCATATCCTGTCGCGGGCGCTAGGCCTACCCACACAAGTGAGGTACCTTTTTTATCAGGAGACTTTGTGGAACGCTGGGTGGAAGTAAATTTGTGGCTCGTCTCAGATTCCAGAACTTTCTGTCACCGAAATGAGTGGAAAATTTGTTTTTTTAGCCTAAGTTTGAGGTTTGCAAAGGATTCTGGGTAACAGAACCTGATCAGAGCCCCACAAGTAACCCCATCTTGGATTCCCCTAGGTCTCTAGTTTTAAAAAATGCACAGGTTTGGTGGGTTTCCCTAGGTGCCGGCTAACCTAGAGGCCAAAATCTACAGGTAGGCACTTAGCAAAAAACAGCTCAGTTTTCTGTCAAAAAATGGGATGTGTCCACGTTGTGCTTTGGGGCATTAACTGTCGAGGGCGCAAGGCCTACCAACACAAGTGAGGTATCATTTTTATCGGGAGCCTTGGGGGAACGCTGGGTGGAAGGAAATTTGTACCTCGTCTCAGATTGCAGAACTTTCTGTCACCGAAATGAGTGGAAAACTTGTTTTTTTAGCCAAATTTTGCGGTTTGCAAAGGATTCTGGGTAATAGAACCTGGACAGAGCCCAACAAGTCACCCCATCTTGGATTCCCCTAGGTCTCTAGTTTTAAAAAATGCACAGGTTTGGTAGGTTTCCCTAGGTGCCGGCTGAGCTACAGGCCAAAATCTACAGGTAGGCACTTTGCAAAAAACAGCTCTGTTTTCTGTGAAAAAATGTGATGTGTCCATGTTGTGTTTTGGGGTATATCCTGTCGCGGGCGCTAGGCCTACCCACACAAGTGAGGTACCATTTTTATCAGGAGACTTTGTGGATCGCTGGGTGGAAGTAAATTTGTGGCTCCTCTCAGATACCAGAACTTTCTGTCACCGAAATGAGTGGAAAATGTGTTGTTTTAGCCAAATTTTGAGGTTTGCAAAGGATTCTGGGTAACAGAACCTGGTCAGAGCGCCACAAGTCACCCCATCTTGGATTCCCCTAGGTCTCTAGTTTTCAAAAATGCACAGGTTTGGTAGGTTTCCCTAGGTGCCGGCTGAGCTAGAGGCCAAAATCTACAGGTAGGCACTTTGCAAAAAACAGCTCTGTTTTCTGTGAAAAAATGTGATGTGTCCATGTTGTGTTTTGGGGCATATCCTCTTGCGGGCGCTAGGCCTACCCACACAAGTGAGGTACCATTTTTATCAGGAGACTTTGTGGAACGCTTGGTGGAGGTAAATTTGTGGCTCCTCTCAGATTCCAGCATTTTTTGTCACCGAAATGAGTGGAAAATGTGTTTTGTTAGCCAAATTTTGAGGTTTACAAAGGATTCTGGGTAACAGAACCTGGTCAGAGCCCCACAAGTCACCCCATCTTGGATTCCCCTAGGTCTCTAGTTTTAAAAAATGCACAGGTTTGGTAGGTTTCCCTAGGTGCCGGCTGATCTAAAGGCCAAAATCTACAGGTAGGCACTTTGCAAAAAACAGCTCTGTTTTCTGTGAAAAAATGCGATGTGTCCATGTTGTGTTTTGGGGCATATCCTGTCGCGGGCGCTAGGCCTACCCACACAAGTGAGGTACCTTTTTTATCAGGAGACTTTGTGGAACGCTGGGTGGAAGTAAATTTGTGGCTCCTCTCAGATTCCAGAACTTTCTGTCACCGAAATGACAGGAAAAAGTGTTTTTTTAGCCCAATTTTGAGGTTTGCAAAGGATTCTGGGTAACAGAACCTGGTCAGAGCCCCACAAGTCACCCCATCTTGGATTCCCCAAGTCTCTAGTTTTAAAAAATGCACAGGTTTGGTAGGTTTCCCTGCTGCCGGCTGAGCTAGAGGCCAAAATCTACAGGTAGGCACTTTGCAAAAAACAGCTCTGTATTCTGTGAAAAAATGTGATGTGTCCATGTTGTGTTTTGGGGCATATCCTGTCGTGGGCGCTAGGCCTACCCACACAATTGAGGTACCATTTTTATCGGGAGACTTGGGGGAACGCTGGGTGGAAGGAAATTTGTGACTCGTCTCAGATTCCAGAACTTTCTGTCACCGAAATGAGTGGAAAATGTGTTTTTTTAGCCAAATTTTTAGATTTGCAAAGGATTCTGGGTAACAGAACCTGGTCAGAGCGCCACAAGTCATCCCATCTTGGATTCCCCTAGGTCTCTAGTTTTAAAAAATGCACAGGTTTGGTAGGTTTCCCTGGTGCCGGCTGAGCTAGAGGCCAAAATCTACAGGTAGGCACTTTGCAAAAAACTGCTCTGTTTTCTGTGAAAAAATGTGATGTGTCCATGTTGTGTTTTGGGGCATATCTTGTTGTGGGCGCTAGGCCTACCCACACAAGTGAGGTACCATTTTTATCAAGAGACTTTGTGGAACGCTGGGTGGAAGTAAATTTGTGGCTCCTCTCAGATTCCAGAACTTTCTGTCACCGAAATAACAGGAAAAAGTGTTTTTTAAGCCACATTTTGAGGTTTACAAACGATTCTGGGTAACAGAACCTGGTCAGAGCCCCACAAGTCAAACATCTTAGATTACCCTATGTCTCTAGTTTTAAAAAATGCACAGGTTTGGTAGGTTTCCCTAGGTGCCGGCTGAGCTAGAGGCCAAAATCTACAGGTAGGCACTTTGCAAAAAACAGCTCTGTTTTCTGTGAAAAAATGTGATGTGTCCATGTTGTGTTTTGGGGCATATCCTCTTGCGGGCGCTAGGCCTACCCACACAAGTGAGGTACCATTTTTATCAGGAGACTTTGTGGAACGCTTGGTGGAGGTAAATTTGTTGCTCCTCTCAGATTCCAGCATTTTTTGTCACCGAAATGAGTGGAAAATGTGTTTTGTTAGCCAAATTTTGAGGTTTACAAAGGATTCTGGGTAACAGAACCTGGTCAGAGCCCCACAAGTCACCCCATCTTGGATTCCCCTAGGTCTCTAGTTTTAAAAAATGCACAGGTTTGGTAGGTTTCCCTAGGTGCCGGCTGATCTAGAGGCCAAAATCTACAGGTAGGCACTTTGCAAAAAACAGCTCTGTTTTCTGTGAAAAAATGCGATGTGTCCATGTTGTGTTTTGGGGCATATCCTGTCGCGGGCGCTAGGCCTACCCACACAAGTGAGGTACCTTTTTTATCAGGAGACTTTGTGGAACGCTGGGTGGAAGTAAATTTGTGGCTCCTCTCAGATTCCAGAACTTTCTGTCACCGAAATGAGTGGAAAACTTGTTTTTTTAGCCACATTTTGAGGTTTGCAAAGGATTCTGGGTAATAGAACATGGTCAGAGCCCCACAAGTCACCCCATCTTAGATTCCCCTATGTCTCTAGTTTTAAAAAATGCACAGGTTTGGTAGGTTTCCCTGGTGCTGGCTGAGCTAGAGGCCAAAATCTACAGGTAGGTACTTTGCAAAAAAAAGCTCAGTTTTCTGTGAAAAAATGTGATGTGTCCATGTTGTGTTTTGGGGCATATCCTGTCGCGGGCGCTAGGCCTACCCACACAAGTGAGGTACCATTTTTATCAGGAGACTTTATGGAACGCTGAGTGGAAGGAATTTTGTGCCTCGTCTCAGATTCCAGAACTTTCTGTCACCGAAATGAGTGGAAAACTTGTTTTTTTAGCCACATTTTGAGGTTTGCAAAGGATTCTGGGTAATAGAACATGGTCAGAGCCCCACAAGTCACCCCATCTTGTATTCCACTAGGTCTCTAGTTTTCAAAAATGCACAGGTTTGGTAGGTTTCCCTAGGTGCCGTCTGAGCTAGAGGCCAAAATCTACAGGTAGGCACTTTGCAAAAAACAGCTCTGTTTTCTGTGAAAAAAAGTATGTGGCCATGTTGTGTTTTGGGGCATATCCTGTCGCGGGCGCCAGGCCTACCCACACAAGTGAGGTAGCATTTTTATCAGGAGACTTTGTGGAACTCTTGGTGGAATTAAATTTGTGGCTCCTCTCAGATTCCAGAACTTTCTGTCACCGAAATGACTGGAAAAAGTGTTTTTTTAGCCAAATTTTGAGGTTTGCAAAGGATTCTGGGTAACAGAACCTGGTCAGAGCGCCACAAGTCACCCCATCTTAAATTCCCCTAGGTCTCTAGTTTTAAAAAATGCACAGGTTTGGTAGGTTTCCCTGGTGCCGGCTGAGCTAGAGGCCAAAATCTACAGGTAGGCAATTTGCAAAAAACAGCTCTGTTTTCTGTGAAAAAATGTGATGTGTCCATGTTGTGTTTTGGGGCATATCCTGTCGTGGGCGCTAGGCCTACCCACACAAGTGAGGTACCATTTTTATCGGGAGACTTGGGGGAACGCTGGATGGAAGGAAATTTGTGGCTCCTCTCAGATACCAGAACTTTCTGTCACCGAAATGAGTGGAAAATGTGTTTTTTTAGCCAAATTTTGAGGTTTGCAAAGGATTCTGGGTAACAGAACCTGGTCAGAGCGCCACAAGTCACCCCATCTTAAATTCCCCTAGGTCTCTAGTTTTAAAAAATGCACAGGTTTGGTAGGTTTCCCTAGGTGCCGGCTGAGCTAGAGGCCAAAATCTACAGGTAGGCACATAGCAAAAAACAGCTCAGTTTTCTGTCAAAAAATGGGATGTATCCACGTTGTGCTTTGGGGCATTTCCTGTCGCGGGTGCTAGGCCTACCAACACAAGTGAGGTATCATTTTTATCGGGAGCCTTGGGGGAACGCTGGGTGGAAGGAAATTTGTGGCTCGTCTCAGATTCCAGAACTTTCTGTTACCGAAATGAGTGGAAAACTTGTTTTTTTAGCCAAATTTTGAGGTTTGCAAAGGATTCTGGGTAATAGAATCTGGTCAGAGCCCCACAAGTCACCCCATCTTGGATTCCCCTAGGTCTCTAGTTTTCAAAAATGCACAGGTTTGGTAGGTTTCCCTAGGTGCCGGCAGAGCTAGAGGCCAAAATCTACAGGTAGGCACTTTGCAAAAAACAGCTCTGTTTTCTGTGAAAAAATGTGATGTGGCCATGTTGTGTTTTGGGGCATATCCTGTCGCGGGCGCCAGGCCTACCCACACAAGTGAGGTAGCATTTTTATCAGGAGACTTTGTGGAACTCTTGGTGGAATTAAATTTGTGGCTCCTCTCAGATTCCAGAACTTTCTGTCACCGAAATGACAGGAAAAAGTGTTTTTTTAGCCAAATTTTGAGGTTTGCAAAGGATTCTGGGTAACAGAACCTGGTCAGAGCCCCACAAATCACCCCATCTTGGATTCCCCTATGTCTCTAGTTTTAAAAAATGCACAGGTTTGGTAGGTTTCCCTGGTGCCGGCTGAGCTAGAGGCCAAAATCTACAGGTAGGCAATTTGCAAAAAACAGCTCTGTTTTCTGTGAAAAAATGTGATGTGTCCATGTTGTGTTTTGGGGCATATCCTGTCGTGGGCGCTAGGCCTACCCACACAAGTGAGGTACCATTTTTATCGGGAGACTTGGGGGAACGCTGGGTGTAAGGAAATTTGTGGCTCCTCTCAGATACCAGAACTTTCTGTCACCGAAATGAGTGGAAAATGTGTTTTTTTAGCCAAATTTTGAGGTTTGCAAAGGATTCTGGGTAACAGAACCTGGTCAGAGCGCCACAAGTCACCCCATCTTAAATTCCCCTAGGTCTCTAGTTTTAAAAAATGCACAGGTTTGGTAGGTTTCCCTAGGTGCCGGCTGAGCTAGAGGCCAAAATCTACAGGTAGGCACATAGCAAAAAACAGCTCAGTTTTCTGTCAAAAAATGGGATGTATCCACGTTGTGCTTTGGGGCATTTCCTGTCGCGGGTGCTAGGCCTACCAACACAAGTGAGGTATCATTTTTATCGGGAGCCTTGGGGGAACGCTGGGTGGAAGGAAATTTGTGGCTCGTCTCAGATTCCAGAACTTTCTGTTACCGAAATGAGTGGAAAACTTGTTTTTTTAGCCAAATTTTGAGGTTTGCAAAGGATTCTGGGTAATAGAACCTGGTCAGAGCCCCACAAGTCACCCCATCTTGGATTCCCCTAGGTCTCTAGTTTTCAAAAATGCACAGGTTTGGTAGGTTTCCCTAGGTGCCGGCTGAGCTAGAGGCCAAAATCTACAGGTAGGCACTTTGCAAAAAACAGCTCTGTTTTCTGTGATAAAATGTGATGTGTCCATCTTGTGTTTTGGGGCATATCCTGTCGCGGGCGCTAGGCCTACCCACACAAGGGAGGTTCCATTTTTATCAGGAGACTTTGTGGAACGCTGGGTGGAAGTAAATTTGTGGCTCCTCTCAGATTCCAGAACTTTCTTTCACCGAAATGACAGGAAAAAGTGTTTTTTTAGCCAAATTTTGAGGTTTGCAAAGGATTCTGGGTAACAGAACCTGGTCAGAGCCCCACAAGTCACCCCATCTTGGATTCCCCTAGGTCTCTAGTTTTCAAAAATGCACAGGTTTGGTAGGTTTCCCTAGGTGCCGGCTGAGCTAGAGGCTTAAATCTACAGGTAGGCACATAGCAAAAAACAGCTCAGTTTTCTGTCAAAAAATGGGATGTATCCACGTTGTGCTTTGGGGCATTTCCTGTCGCGGGTGCTAGGCCTACCAACACAAGTGAGGTATCATTTTTATCGGGAGCCTTGGGGGAACGCTGGGTGGAAGGAAATTTGTGGCTCGTCTCAGATTCCAGAACTTTCTGTTACCGAAATGAGTGGAAAACTTGTTTTTTTAGCCAAATTTTGAGGTTTGCAAAGGATTCTGGGTAATAGAACCTGGTCAGAGCCCCACAAGTCACCCCATCTTGGATTCCCCTAGGTCTCTAGTTTTCAAAAATGCACAGGTTTGGTAGGTTTCCCTAGGTGCCGGCTGAGCTAGAGGCCAAAATCTACAGGTAGGCACATAGCAAAAAACAGCTCAGTTTTCTGTCAAAAAATGGGATGTATCCACGTTGTGCTTTGGGGCATTTCCTGTCGCGGGTGCTAGGCCTACCAACACAAGTGAGGTATCATTTTTATCGGGAGCCTTGGGGGAACGCTGGGTGGAAGGAAATTTGTGGCTCGTCTCAGATTCCAGAACTTTCTGTTACCGAAATGAGTGGAAAACTTGTTTTTTTAGCCAAATTTTGAGGTTTGCAAAGGATTCTGGGTAATAGAACCTGGTCAGAGCCCCACAAGTCACCCCATCTTGGATTCCCCTAGGTCTCTAGTTTTCAAAAATGCACAGGTTTGGTAGGTTTCCCTAGGTGCCGGCTGAGCTAGAGGCCAAAATCTACAGGTAGGCACTTTGCAAAAAACAGCTCTGTTTTCTGTGATAAAATGTGATGTGTCCATCTTGTGTTTTGGGGCATATCCTGTCGCGGGCGCTAGGCCTACCCACACAAGGGAGGTTCCATTTTTATCAGGAGACTTTGTGGAACGCTGGGTGGAAGTAAATTTGTGGCTCCTCTCAGATTCCAGAACTTTCTTTCACCGAAATGACAGGAAAAAGTGTTTTTTTAGCCAAATTTTGAGGTTTGCAAAGGATTCTGGGTAACAGAACCTGGTCAGAGCCCCACAAGTCACCCCATCTTGGATTCCCCTAGGTCTCTAGTTTTCAAAAATGCACAGGTTTGGTAGGTTTCCCTAGGTGCCGGCTGAGCTAGAGGCTTAAATCTACAGGTAGGCACATAGCAAAAAACAGCTCAGTTTTCTGTCAAAAAATGAGATGTGTCTACGTTGTTCTTTGGGGCATTAACTGTCGCGGGCGCTAGGCCTACCAACACAAGTGAGGTATCATTTTTATCGGGAGACTTGGGGGAACGCTGGGTGGAAGGCAATATGTGGCTTGTCTCAGATTCCAGAACTTTCTGTCACTGAAATGAGTGAAAAATGTGTTTTTTTAGCCAAAGTTTGAGGTTTGCAAAGGATTCTGGGTAACAGAACCTGATCAGAGCCCCACAAGTAACCCCATCTTGGATTCCCCTAGGTCTCTAGTTTTAAAAAATGCACAGGTTTGGTGGGTTTCCCTAGGTGCCGGCAAACCTAGAGGCCAAAATCTACAGGTAGGCACTTAGCAAAAAACAGCTCAGTTTTCTGTCAAAAAATGGGATGTGTCCACGTTGTGCTTTGGGGCATTAACTGTCGAGGGCGCGAGGCCTACCAACACAAGTGAGGTATCATTTTTATCGGGAGCCTTGGGGGAACGCTGGGTGGAAGGAAATTTGTGCCTCGTCTCAGATTGCAGAACTTTCTGTCACCGAAATGAGTGGAAAACTTGTTTTTTTAGCCAAATTTTGCGGTTTGCAAAGGATTCTGGGTAACAGAACCTGGTCAGAGCCCCACAAGTCACCCCATCTTGGATTCCCCTAGGTCTCTAGTTTTAAAAAATGCACAGGTTTGGTAGGTTTCCCTAGGTGCCGGCTGATCTAGAGGCCAAAATCTACAGGTAGGCACTTTGCAAAAAACAGCTCTGTTTTCTGTGAAAAAATGCGATGTGTCCATGTTGTGTTTTGGGGCATATCCTGTCGCGGGCGCTAGGCCTACCCACACAAGTGAGGTACCTTTTTTATCAGGAGACTTTGTGGAACGCTGGGTGGAAGTAAATTTGTGGCTCCTCTCAGATTCCAGAACTTTCTGTCACCGAAATGACAGGAAAAAGTGTTTTTTTAGCCAAATTTTGAGGTTTGCAAAGGATTCTGGGTAACAGAACCTGGTCAGAGCCCCACAAGTCACCCCATCTTGGATTCCCCTAGGTCTCTAGTTTTAAAAAATGCACAGGTTTGGTAGGTTTCCCTGGTGCCGGCTGAGCTAGAGGCCAAAATCTACAGGTAGGCACTTTGCAAAAAAAAGCTCAGTTTTCTGTGAAAAAATGTGATGTGTCCATGTTGTGTTTTGGGGCATATCCTGTCGCGGGCGCTAGGCCTACCCACACAAGTGAGGTACCATTTTTATCAGGAGACTTTATGGAACGCTGAGTGGAAGGAATTTTGTGCCTCGTCTCAGATTCCAGAACTTTCTGTCACCGAAATGAGTGGAAAACTTGTTTTTTTAGCCACATTTTGAGGTTTGCAAAGGATTCTGGGTAATAGAACATGGTCAGAGCCCCACAAGTCACCCCATCTTGTATTCCACTAGGTCTCTAGTTTTCAAAAATGCACAGGTTTGGTAGGTTTCCCTAGGTGCCGTCTGAGCTAGAGGCCAAAATCTACAGGTAGGCACTTTGCAAAAAACAGCTCTGTTTTCTGTGAAAAAATGTGATGTGGCCATGTTGTGTTTTGAGGCATATCCTGTCGCGGGCGCCAGGCCTACCCACACAAGTGAGGTAGCATTTTTATCAGGAGACTTTGTGGAACTCTTGGTGGAATTAAATTTGTGGCTCCTCTCAGATTCCAGAACTTTCTGTCACCGAAATGACTGGAAAAAGTGTTTTTTTAGCCAAATTTTGAGGTTTGCAAAGGATTCTGGGTAACAGAACCTGGTCAGAGCGCCACAAGTCACCCCATCTTAAATTCCCCTAGGTCTCTAGTTTTAAAAAATGCACAGGTTTGGTAGGTTTCCCTGGTGCCGGCTGAGCTAGAGGCCAAAATCTACAGGTAGGCAATTTGCAAAAAACAGCTCTGTTTTCTGTGAAAAAATGTGATGTGTCCATGTTGTGTTTTGGGGCATATCCTGTCGTGGGCGCTAGGCCTACCCACACAAGTGAGGTACCATTTTTATCGGGAGACTTGGGGGAACGCTGGATGGAAGGAAATTTGTGGCTCCTCTCAGATACCAGAACTTTCTGTCACCGAAATGAGTGGAAAATGTGTTTTTTTAGCCAAATTTTGAGGTTTGCAAAGGATTCTGGGTAACAGAACCTGGTCAGAGCGCCACAAGTCACCCCATCTTAAATTCCCCTAGGTCTCTAGTTTTAAAAAATGCACAGGTTTGGTAGGTTTCCCTAGGTGCCGGCTGAGCTAGAGGCCAAAATCTACAGGTAGGCACATAGCAAAAAACAGCTCAGTTTTCTGTCAAAAAATGGGATGTATCCACGTTGTGCTTTGGGGCATTTCCTGTCGCGGGTGCTAGGCCTACCAACACAAGTGAGGTATCATTTTTATCGGGAGCCTTGGGGGAACGCTGGGTGGAAGGAAATTTGTGGCTCGTCTCAGATTCCAGAACTTTCTGTTACCGAAATGAGTGGAAAACTTGTTTTTTTAGCCAAATTTTGAGGTTTGCAAAGGATTCTGGGTAATAGAACCTGGTCAGAGCCCCACAAGTCACCCCATCTTGGATTCCCCTAGGTCTCTAGTTTTCATAAATGCACAGGTTTGGTAGGTTTCCCTAGGTGCCGGCAGAGCTAGAGGCCAAAATCTACAGGTAGGCACTTTGCAAAAAACAGCTCTGTTTTCTGTGAAAAAATGTGATGTGGCCATGTTGTGTTTTGGGGCATATCCTGTCGCGGGCGCCAGGCCTACCCACACAAGTGAGGTAGCATTTTTATCAGGAGACTTTGTGGAACTCTTGGTGGAATTAAATTTGTGGCTCCTCTCAGATTCCAGAACTTTCTGTCACCGAAATGACAGGAAAAAGTGTTTTGTTAGCCAAATTTTGAGGTTTGCAAAGGATTCTGGGTAACAGAACCTGGTCAGAGCCCCACAAATCACCCCATCTTGGATTCCCCTATGTCTCTAGTTTTAAAAAATGCACAGGTTTGGTAGGTTTCCCTGGTGCCGGCTGAGCTAGAGGCCAAAATCTACAGGTAGGCAATTTGCAAAAAACAGCTCTGTTTTCTGTGAAAAAATGTGATGTGTCCATGTTGTGTTTTGGGGCATATCCTGTCGTGGGCGCTAGGCCTACCCACACAAGTGAGGTACCATTTTTATCGGGAGACTTGGGGGAACGCTGGGTGGAAGGAAATTTGTGGCTCCTCTCAGATACCAGAACTTTCTGTCACCGAAATGAGTGGAAAATGTGTTTTTTTAGCCAAATTTTGAGGTTTGCAAAGGATTCTGGGTAACAGAACCTGGTCAGAGCGCCACAAGTCACCCCATCTTAAATTCCCCTAGGTCTCTAGTTTTAAAAAATGCACAGGTTTGGTAGGTTTCCCTAGGTGCCGGCTGAGCTAGAGGCCAAAATCTACAGGTAGGCACATAGCAAAAAACAGCTCAGTTTTCTGTCAAAAAATGGGATGTATCCACGTTGTGCTTTGGTTCATTTCCTGTCGCGGGTGCTAGGCCTACCAACACAAGTGAGGTATCATTTTTATCGGGAGCCTTGGGGGAACGCTGGGTGGAAGGAAATTTGTGGCTCGTCTCAGATTCCAGAACTTTCTGTTACCGAAATGAGTGGAAAACTTGTTTTTTTAGCCAAATTTTGAGGTTTGCAAAGGATTCTGGGTAATAGAACCTGGTCAGAGCCCCACAAGTCACCCCATCTTGGATTCCCCTAGGTCTCTAGTTTTCAAAAATGCACAGGTTTGGTAGGTTTCCCTAGGTGCCGGCTGAGCTAGAGGCCAAAATCTACAGGTAGGCACTTTGCAAAAAACAGCTCTGTTTTCTGTGATAAAATGTGATGTGTCCATCTTGTGTTTTGGGGCATATCCTGTCGCGGGCGCTAGGCCTACCCACACAAGGGAGGTTCCATTTTTATGAGGAGACTTTGTGGAACGCTGGGTGGAAGTAAATTTGTGGCTCCTCTCAGATTCCAGAACTTTCTTTCACCGAAATGACAGGAAAAAGTGTTTTTTTAGCCAAATTTTGAGGTTTGCAAAGGATTCTGGGTAACAGAACCTGGTCAGAGCCCCACAAGTCACCCCATCTTGGATTCCCCTAGGTCTCTAGTTTTCAAAAATGCACAGGTTTGGTAGGTTTCCCTAGGTGCCGGCTGAGCTAGAGGCTTAAATCTACAGGTAGGCACATAGCAAAAAACAGCTCAGTTTTCTGTCAAAAAATGAGATGTGTCTACATTGTTCTTTGGGGCATTAACTGTCGCGGGCGCTAGGCCTACCAACACAAGTGAGGTATCATTTTTATCGGGAGACTTGGGGGAACGCTGGGTGGAAGGCAATATGTGGCTTGTCTCAGATTCCAGAACTTTCTGTCACCGAAATGAGTGAAAAATGTGTTTTTTTAGCCAAAGTTTGAGGTTTGCAAAGGATTCTGGGTAACAGAACCTGATCAGAGCCCCACAAGTAACCCCATCTTGGATTCCCCTAGGTCTCTAGTTTTAAAAAATGCACAGGTTTGGTGGGTTTCCCTAGGTGCCGGCTAACCTAGAGGCCAAAATCTACAGGTAGGCACTTAGCAAAAAACAGCTCAGTTTTCTGTCAAAAAATGGGATGTGTCCACGTTGTGCTTTGGGGCATTAACTGTCGAGGGCGCGAGGCCTACCAACACAAGTGAGGTATCATTTTTATCGGGAGCCTTGGGGGAACGCTGGGTGGAAGGAAATTTGTGCCTCGTCTCAGATTGCAGAACTTTCTGTCACCGAAATGAGTGGAAAACTTGTTTTTTTAGCCAAATTTTGCGGTTTGCAAAGGATTCTGGGTAATAGAACCTGGTCAGAGCCCAACAAGTCACCCCATCTTGGATTCCCCTAGGTCTCTAGTTTTAAAAAATGCACAGGTTTGGTAGGTTTCCCTAGGTGCCGGCTGAGCTAGAGGCCAAAATCTACAGGTAGGCACTTTGCAAAAAACAGCTCTGTTTTCTGTGAAAAAATGTGATGTGTCCATGTTGTGTTTTGGGGTATATCCTGTCGCGGGCGCTAGGCCTACCCACACAAGTGAGGTACCATTTTTATCAGGAGACTTTGTGGATCGCTGGGTGGAAGTAAATTTGTGGCTCCTCTCAGATTCCAGAACTTTCTGTCACCGAAATGAGTGGAAAATGTGTTGTTTTAGCCAAATTTTGAGGTTTGCAAAGGATTCTGGGTAACAGAACCTGGTCAGAGCGCCACAAGTCACCCCATCTTGGATTCCCCTAGGTCTCTAGTTTTCAAAAATGCACAGGTTTGGTAGGTTTCCCTAGGTGCCGGCTGAGCTAGAGGCCAAAATCTACAGGTAGGCACTTTGCAAAAAACAGCTCTGTTTTCTGTGAAAAAATGTGATGTGTCCATGTTGTGTTTTGGGGCATATCCTGTCGCGGGCGCTAGGCCTACCCACACAAGTGAGGTACCATTTTTATCAGGAGACTTTGTGGATCGCTGGGTGGAAGTAAATTTGTGGCTCCTCTCAGATTCCAGAACTTTCTGTCACCGAAATGAGTGGAAAATGTGTTGTTTTAGCCAAATTTTGAGGTTTGCAAAGGATTCTGGGTAACAGAACCTGGTCAGAGCGCCACAAGTCACCCCATCTTGGATTCCCCTAGGTCTCTAGTTTTCAAAAATGCACAGGTTTGGTAGGTTTCCCTAGGTGCCGGCTGAGCTAGAGGCCAAAATCTACAGGTAGGCACTTTGCAAAAAACAGCTCTGTTTTCTGTGAAAAAATTTGATGTGTCCATGTTGTGTTTTGGGGCATATCTTCTTGCGGGCGCTAGGCCTACCCACACAAGTGAGGTACCATTTTTATCAGGAGACTTTGTGGAACGCTTGGTGGAGGTAAATTTGTGGCTCCTCTCAGATTCCAGCATTTTTTGTCACCGAAATGAGTGGAAAATGTGTTTTTTTAGCCAAATTTTGAGGTTTACAAAGGATTCTGGGTAACAGAACCTGGTCAGAGCCCCACAAGTCACCCCATCTTGGATTCCCCTAGGTCTCTAGTTTTAAAAAATGCACAGGTTTGGTTGGTTTCCCTAGGTGCCGGCTGAGCTAGAGGCCAAAATCTACAGGTAGGCACTTTGCAAAAAACAGCTCTGTTTTCTGTGAAAAAATGTGATGTGTCCATGTTGTGTTTTGGGGCATATCCTGTCGCGGGCGCTAGGCCTACCCACACAAGTGAGGTACCATTTTTATCAGGAGACTTTGTGGAACGCTGGGTGGAAGTAAATTTGTGGCTCCTCTCAGATTCCAGAACTTTCTGTCACCGAAATGACAGGAAAAAGTGTTTTTTTAGCCAAATTTTGAGGTTTGCAAAGGATTCTGGGTAACAGAACCTGGTCAGAGCGCCACAAGTCACCCCATCTTGGATTCCCCTAGGTCTCTAGTTTTCAAAAATGCACAGGTTTGGTAGGTTTCCCTAGGTGCCGGCTGAGCTAGAGGCCAAAATCTACAGGTAGGCACTTTGCAAAAAACAGCTCTGTTTTCTGTGAAAAAATTTGATGTGTCCATGTTGTGTTTTGGGGCATATCCTCTTGCGGGCGCTAGGCCTACCCACACAAGTGAGGTACCATTTTTATCAGGAGACTTTGTGGAACGCTTGGTGGAGGTAAATTTGTGGCTCCTCTCAGATTCCAGCATTTTTTGTCACCGAAATGAGTGGAAAATGTGTTTTTTTAGCCAAATTTTGAGGTTTGCAAAGGATTCTGGGTAACAAAACCTGGTCAGAGCGCCACAAGTCACCCCATCTTAAATTCCCCAGGTCTCTAGTTTTAAAAAATGCACAGGTTTGGTAGGTTTCCCTAGGTGCCGGCTGAGCTAGAGGCCAAAATCCACAGGTAGGCACATAGCAAAAAACAGCTCAGTTTTCTGTCAAAAAATGGGATGTATCCACGTTGTGCTTTGGGGCATTTCCTGTCGCGGGTGCTAGGCCTACCAACACAAGTGAGGTATCATTTTTATCGGGAGCCTTGGGGGAACGCTGGGTGGAAGGAAATTTGTGGCTCGTCTCAGATTCCAGAGCTTTCTGTTACCGAAATGAGTGGAAAACTTGTTTTTTTAGCCAAATTTTGAGGTTTGCAAAGGATTCTGGGTAATAGAACCTGGTCAGAGCCCCACAAGTCACCCCATCTTGGATTCCCCTAGGTCTCTAGTTTTCAAAAATGCACAGGTTTGGTAGGTTTCCCTAGGTGCCGGCTGAGCTAGAGGCCAAAATCTACAGGTAGGCACTTTGCAAAAAACAGCTCTGTTTTCTGTGAAAAAATGTGATGTGTCCATCTTGTGTTTTGGGGCATATCCTGTCGTGGGCGCTAGGCCTACCCACACAAGGGAGGTACCATTTTTATCAGGAGACTTTGTGGAACGCTGGGTGGAAGTAAATTTGTGGCTCCTCTCAGATTCCAGAACTTTCTTTCACCGAAATGACAGGAAAAAGTGTTTTTTTAGCCAAATTTTGAGGTTTGCAAAGGATTCTGGGTAACAAAACCTGGTCAGAGCCCCACAAGTCACCCCATCTTGGATTCCCCTAGGTCTCTAGTCTTCAAAAATGCACAGGTTTGGTAGCTTTCCCTAGGTGCCCGCTGAGCTAGAGGCTTAAATCTACAGGTAGGCACATAGCAAAAAACAGCTCAGTTTTCTGTCAAAAAATGGGATGTGTCCACGTTGTGCTTTGGGGCATTAACTGTCGTGGGCGCTAGGCCTACCAACACAAGTGAGGTATCATTTTTATCGGGAGCCTTGGGGGAACGCTGGGTGGAAGTAAATTTGTGCCTCGTCTCAGATTCCAGAACTTTCTGTCACTGAAATGAGTGGAAAACTTGTTTTTTTAGCCAAATTTTGCGGTTTGCAAAGGATTCTGGGAAACAGAACCTGGTCAGAGCCCCACAAGTCACCCCATCTTGGATTCCCCTAGGTCTCTAGTTTTCAAAAATGCACAGGTTTGGTAGGTTTCCCTAGGTGCCGGCTTGACTAGAGGCCAAAATCTACAGGTAGGCACTTTGCAAAAAACAGCTCTGTTTTCTGTGAAAAAATGTGATGTGTCCATGTTGTGTTTTGGGGCATATCCTGTCGTGGGCGCTAGGCCTACCCACACAAGGGAGGTACCATTTTTATCAGGAGACTTTGTCGAACGCTGGGTGGAAGCAAATTTGTGGCTCCTCTCAGATTCCAGAACTTTCTTTCACCGAAATGACAGGAAAAAGTATTTTGTTAGCCAAATTTTGAGGTTTGCAAAGGATTCTGGGTAACAAAACCTGGTCAGAGTCCCACAAGTCACCCCATCTTGGATTCCCCTAGGTCTCTAGTTATCAAAAATGCACAGGTTTGGTAGGTTTCCCTAGGTGCCGGCTGAGCTAGAGGCTTAAATCTACAGGTAGGCACATAGCAAAAAACAGCTCAGTTTTCTGTCAAAAAATGGGATGTGTCCACGTTGTGCTTTGGGGCATTAACTGTCGTGGGCGCTAGGCCTACCAACACAAGTGAGGTATCATTTTTATCGGGAGCCTTGGGGGAACGCTGGGTGGAAGTAAATTTGTGCCTCGTCTCAGATTCCAGAACTTTCTGTCACTGAAATGAGTGGAAAACTTGTTTTTTTAGCCAAATTTTGCGGTTTGCAAAGGATTCTGGGTAATAGAACCTGGTCAGAGCCCAACAAGTCACCACATCTTGGATTCCCCTAGGTCTCTAGTTTTCAAAAATGCACAGGTTTGGTAGGTTTCCCTAGGTGCCGGCTGAGCTAGAGGCCAAAATCTACAGGTAGGCACTTTGCAAAAAACAGCTCTGTTTTCTGTGAAAAAATGTGATGTGTCCATGTTGTGTTTTGGGGCATATCCTGTTGCGGGCGCTAGGCCTACCCACACAAGTGAGGTACCATTTTTATCAGGAGACTTTGTGTAACGCTGGGTGGAAGTAAATTTGTGGCTCCTCTCAGATTCCAGAACTTTCTGTCACCGAAATGAGTGGAAAATGTGTTGTTTTAGCCAAATTTTGAGGTTTGCAAAGGATTCTGGGAAACAGAACCTGGTCAGAGCCCCACAAGTCACCCCATCTTGGATTCCCCTAGGTCTCTAGTTTTCAAAAATGCACAGGTTTGGTAGGTTTCCCTAGGTGCCGGCTGAGCTACAGGCCAAAATCTACAGGTAGGCACTTTGCAAAAAACAGCTCTGTTTTCTGTGAAAAAATGTGATGTGTCCATGTTGTGTTTTGGGCCATATCCTGTCGTGGGCGCTAGGCCTACCCACACAAGGGAGGTACCATTTTTATCAGGAGACTTTGTGGAACGCTGGGTGGAAGCAAATTTGTGGCTCCTCTCAGATTCCAGAACTTTCTTTCACCGAAATGACAGGAAAAAGAATTTTTTTAGCCAAATTTTGAGGTTTGCAAAGGATTCTGGGTAACAAAACCTGGTCAGAGCCCCACAAGTCACCCCATCTTGGATTCCCCTAGGTCTCTAGTTTTCAAAACTGCACAGGTTTGGTAGGTTTCCCTAGGTGCCGGCTGAGCTAGAGGCCAAAATCTACAGGTAGGCGCTTAGCAAAAAACAGCTCAGTTTTCTGTCAAAAAATGGGATGTGTCCACGTTGTGCTTTGGGGCATTAACTGTCGAGGGCGCGAGGCCTACCAACACAAGTGAGGTATCATTTTTATCGGGAGCCTTGGGGGAACGCTGGGTGGAAGGAAATTTGTGCCTCGTCTCAGATTCCA